>NC_044034.1:145339477-146541267 GCF_901765095.1 Microcaecilia unicolor
ATATTGGCTACAGCCCAGTACTACGTAGCTGAGCCAGCAGACATAAATGGTCAAGCAAGCATGCACTTTTTCTTTTTATCTGCAATGCTGATATATAATCAGTTCAACAGTGTTGTTGTTGTTGTTGTTGTTGTGCTGCTGCTGCTGCTGCTGCAGATGGAGTTTGTGAAAGTTGGCAGCCTTCAAAAGTGATTCCTGACCCTGACAGGGCAGCTACAGAGTGAAGACCTGTATGTGGCATGACAGTCTAAGTAGATGAGGTGAATTGGGATGGTGACCCCTTTCGGCTAATGACATGAATCAGTGGCATGAGCAGCAGCAGCAGCTACAACAGAGGAGAAGAGATGAGATGCTGGGTCTGAGGGGGCATGATGGGTCAAGGAGGTGGAGTGGGGAAAGAGAGAAAAGGCTGCTGGGGTGAAAGGGAAGAGAGAGGGATCCTTTTTATTCATAGTTCCAAAAATTAGTAGGGGTGAAGCACATGGTGAAGTGCCTAGGACATCAGACACCCTTGGGTTGGTCCTGGTTCCAGTTCTATTGTATTTAAAGGTACAATCACAGTCTCACTTGCACTATCCTCAAGCCTATCTCTCTGTGCTCCAGCTCTGACAGGAAACCTCTTATGGTGCCCTGGGGTTTGGGCCCCCTGTGGTATGATTCTGCATTATTTTCTACTGATGCTGGAGCCTTCTTCCCTGCCACTGCACTGAATCTGGTTAGGCATAAGTTAGTTTGCACATCTACAAAAACACATAACAATGTTACCATTACAGCACAAGGCACCTAATAAAGCTAGAAATGGCCACAGCCCCATTAAAATTCATGAAATTAGCTAAGTGTAATAATTATCAAATAATTGGATAGAAAAGGGAACCTCTCCCTCAAAAAGAAACTGCAAAGATCAGACACAGTTTCTTTTACTGACATTTTCAAAACTTTTGTTCCCATGCTTTAGCATTCTTTTCACAGCTAAAATGAATACTTATAACTTCATCTACATTGAACCTGAGTAGCCGAGATTAATGACATTCATAATCTAAGAGCTGTCACAAACAGATGATGGACTGTATTATTAGAAAATCATTTTTCATTTTGTTTTGATTACATACGAACTTCTTGTAGGTAAGTTCTTGGCACTTGCCCATGGATCTGCCAGGCTAAAGCCATGGACAATCTGAATAACCTGCAGGAATTGGTAGAGAGATGCATTTGTGGGTTTTAAAAAAAATTTTGTTTTGGTTGATTTTATTTTTTGTTGAATTAGTGTGAATAAAACAATGTGGTGCACAATAAGCATTGGTTGTGTGCAAAAATAGAAAAATGAAATTCTTCACGTGGAGGGGAATAATCGAACGTCGCCGGTGATCTATTTTGGCGGCGGCGCAACAGCTGGCCGGAACTGTATTTTAAAAAAAGATGGCCGGCCATCTTTTTTTTCGATAATACGGTGTGGCACGGTGAAATGCCTTGCATTTCGCTGGGTTGAGATCGCCAGTTTTGTTTTTCCGCGATAATGGAAAAAACTGCCGGCGATCTCAAACCCGGCAAAATCCAAGGCATTTGGCCCTGGGAGGAGCCAGCATTTGTAGTGCAATGGTCCCCCACATGGCAGGACACCAACCGGGCACCCTAGGGGGCACTTCAAACATCTATTATAAACAACCAAATTAGCTTCCAGGTGCATAGCACCCTTCCCTTGTGTGCTGAGTCCCCCAAATCCCCCCCAAAACCCACTGCCCACAAGTGTGCACCATTACCCTAGCCCTAAGGGCTGAAGGGGGGCACCTACATGTGGGTACAGTGGGTTTTGGGGGGTTTGGGAGGGCTCAACATTACCCACCACAAGTGGAACAGGTAGGGGGGGATGGGCCTGGCTCTGCCTTTCTGCAGTCCACTACAACCAACAACAACTGTTCCAGGGACCTGCATACTGCTGTCAGGGTGCTGGGTATGACATTTGAGGCTGGCAAAAAAGGTTTGTATTTTAATAATTTTAGTGTGGGAGGGGGTTGGTGACCACTGGGGAGTAAGGGGAGGTCATCCCCCATTCCCTATGGTGGTCATCTGGTCAGTTGGGGCACCTTTTTGAGGCTTGGTCGTGAAAATAAAAGGACCAAGTAAACCCGGCGAAATACTGCTTATCGCCGGGTTTTATTTTTCCATTATCCGCGAAAGCCGGCCATCTGGTAGCCACGCCCAAGCCTGCCCATGTCCTGCCTTCGCCTCGCCGTCAACACGCCCCTTTGAACTTTCGCCGGCGAGGCGAAGGGAAAGCGGTGAAGCTATCACAAATGTAGCTTTCGATTATACGCTTTTCGCCGCTTTTGCGAAATCGCCGGCCATATCCCGATTTGTGTCGGGAAATAGCCGGTGATTACTTTCGATTATAAGCTGGTTAGTGTGTAATTAAACTCTGGAATTTGTTGCCAGAGAATGTGTTAAAAGCAGTTAGCTTAGCAGGGTTTAAAAAGGTTTGGCTAATTTCCTAAAAGTCCATAAGCCATCATTACGATGGACTTACAAAAATCCATTGCTTTTTCTAGGATAAGCAGCATAAAATCAGCTTTACTGTTTTGGGATCTTGCCAGGTACTTGTGACCTGGATTGGCCACTGTTGGAAACAGGATACTGGGCTTGATGGACCTTCAGTCTGTCCCTGTATGGCAACGCTTATGTTATTTTTGTGTTGTATTGGATTGGAAATGACACGAAACACATATTTTGTTGGTGTTTCCTGTTTTAAAATGACAACACGTTATAGGATTTGTACAGAGAAAACACTTGAGGTCTTCTTTTCAGTTTTTTCCTCATTTTCTTTCCCAGTTATCAGGTTTTTCTCACTGCATTTCACATTCATGCTAGTGAAACATTTTTAATAGACACTAGAACACTTTACCTCATGAAAATTGACTTTACTTGTGTTAATTCGTAGGTTAACATGATTAAATAAATTTTGTGTGCACTTTTTAAAGCTAAAAAATTTAATTTATGTTCGTAAGTGAACATCTCTAGCACATATTTTAGCAAAGCCTTTGACAGGGTTCCACATAGACGACTAATAAATAAACTGAGTGCTCTTGATATAGGTCCTAAAGTGACTGACTGGGTTAGGAACTGGTTGAGTGGAAGGCAGCAGAGGGTAGTGGTAAATGGAGCTCATTCTGAGGAAGGGGAAGTTACCAGTGGTGTGCCTCAAGGATCAGTATTTTTAAAGATTTTTATATGTGATTTTGCCTAAGGGCTGCATGGTAAATAAAGTTAGCCTATTTTTTTTTTATTACATTTGTACCCCACGCTTTCCCACTCATGGCAGGCTCATGGGGCAATGGAGGGTTAAGTGACTTGCCCAGAGTCACAAGGAGCTGCCTGTGCCTGAAGTCGGAATTGAACTCAGTTCTTCAGTTCCCTAGGACCAAAGTCCACCACCCTAACCACTAGGCCACTCCTCCACTCAAAAATATCAAAATTTGCAGTAGGGTAGTGTGAAGAGCAAAGAAACTACAAGCCCCAGAAGGCAGTGCAGCACCAGAGAGATTCAGAACCAAGGAACTACAAAGCCCAGAAGGCAGGGCAACGTCAGAGAAGCCAGGAGCTAAGAAACTACAAGCCCCAGAAGGCAGTGCAGCACCAGCAGACAGATCAGGTGAAGGGAGAAGAATCTATACAAGGGAGGGAGGAGCTGGGGTGTGATTGGGAGATGGAATCAGATGGGGGAAGGGAGGAGCCCCTAGACGGGAGGAAGGGGAGGAGAGAATGGAACTGGAGGAGGAGAAAGGAGGGAGAATGAGGAGGAAATGGAAGTGCTGGTGGAGGGCTCTTAAAGTGAGTTATGAACTGAACTGGAGAGAGTGAACGAAGCTTTGGTGAATTGACCCGGTGGGTGGATGTCAGGTGGTTTTGTGCTGACAAATGAGGGAGGTGGGTCATTAGGTCTAAGAGTGAGAAAGTGACTTAGACCATATAGCCATTGAATTGAACTGTTTAATTTCATTTCTAAGATGAACTGTGTTTGAAGGCAATGCTAAACTAAACTGTGTTTGAAAGCAGTGCTAAAACTGAATTGAGGAGGAAAACATTGCTAACTGAACTGAATTGTGAGCAGTGCTCATTAGCTGTGGGAAAGAGCAGTGCTACTAAGTACTGGATTAGAAGCAGTGCTGGAGAAAACCATATTGAAAGCAGGGCCAAAGTGAACTGTGTGGAAAGCAGGCCCAAGCTGAACTGTATTGCAAGCAGGGCTCCAATGAACTGTGTTTAAAAGTGGAGCTACACTGAGGAGAGGGGAAGGCCTGTGAAGCCTTAAAGCACTTCTGGTGATTTGCCTGTTGTCTGGAGACCCTGATTGCAGACTGTCGAACTAGGGAGTAGGGCGTACTTGGTAAAAAAGGAAGAGACTGAGAAAGAGTGGTGCGGATCTGGCGGCTGAGCATGACAGTAGATACCCTGGAAAATGTGGATAACATGAGGAAGGACCTAGCAAAGCTTGAAGAATGGTCTAGAATTTAGAAGCTAAGATAGTGCTAAAAAAGCAGGGTTTTGCATTTGGGCTGCAAAAACTTGAGGGAGAGGTACAATTTAGGGGTTAAAACTTCTGTGCATGAAAAAGGAGCGGGACTTGAGGGTGATCATATGTGATGATCTTTAAGGTGGCCAAACAGGTAGCGAAAGCTAGAAAGATGCTTGGATTTATAAGGAGAGGAATGACTAGTAGGCAAAAGGAAACGATAAGACTCTGATCAGACCTCATTTAAAATATTGGGTACGATTCTGGAGACCACACCTTCAAAAAGATATAAACAAAATGGAGTCAGTCCAGAGGAATGGCTACTAAAATGGTCAGTGGTCTTCATCATAAAGCATATTGGAACAGATTTAAAGATTTCAGTATACGTTGGAAGAAAGATGGGAAAGGAGAGGCATTATAGACAGTAGGTGGGTCTATTTCAATTGAAAATAAGCTCTGGAATGAGGATGCATAGGATTAAAGTGAAAAGAGATAAATTCAGAAGTAATCTAAGGTAATATTTCTATATAGAAAGGATGGTGTATAAGTGGAACAGCCTCCCAGTGGAGGTGATGGAATTGAGAACCGTAGTTTATATTAAAAAAATAAAAAAATTAGACAAGTTGAATCTTTGAAGAAGAGGAAAGGGTAGTAGAGAGTAGTAGTTAGTATGGAAAGACAGGTTGGATAGGCCACATGGTCTTTATCTGCTGTTATTTGATCATATTTTAGTCCATTATACCTTCACCCCTCTCTTACAAATAGATACACAGCTAACTTTCATTACAATAGGTTGATAACATTATAGCCTTTACCCAGAATGACATTTTTTGGATGTATTGTTTGAAGTATGCGTAAGAGAGAGAGAGAGAGAGAGAGCGCATATGGGTTTGAATGTGGGTGGGTGTGTGGGTGTGAATCGGTAGAAATGGATTTGGATGCATAAGGAATGAACTGATCAGATTTGTCAATATGTAAATTTCCCTCTGCAGGCTGGCTAAACATAGCTGCCAAATGAAAACATCTGTGTTGCAGGAGGTCTGGTTGGGTCGGTGAAAGATGAAGTAGAGGATTCTCAGGGGCCCCTTTACAGAGCAGTGGTAAGCCCAACGTGGGCTTACCACTCGCTCTTCCGGGACTACCGCTGGCCCAACACAGCCGCCGGTGGTAGTCCCTCCCTGAGCACGTGCCATTTCTGGGAGAAAAAGAAAACCCCCGGAAATAGCCTGCATGGTGATAACCTGGCGGTAATCAGGCATCGGTGCATACTGTCTGGTTACCACTGGGTTAGCGCGGGAGCCCTTATCACCACCTCAATAGGTGGCGCAGTAAGGGCTCCCTACCACATGGCCATGCAGTAAGATCTCTCTTACCACATGGCCATGTGTGTCTGGGGGCTTTTTTACCCACTGTGCTAAAAAGGGCCCTATCACAATGGAAAAACAGCCCTGCCGCTATTGCAAGGCCCTTTTTCCTGCAACTTAGTAAAAGGACCCCTTAGTTGGCTAGCCGAGTGCTGTTTTTAAGTTTAGCTTGCACCCTGTTAGAGCTGACTGAAAATTCATGCATAATTATGCAGGTAGCTCAGTGTTGGTGCTTTATTGAAAAATTACCCCACATCTCTAGTTTATAATGATATATACCCTAAAGATGTAACTATACTGCCCTCTTGTGGACATACACTTACACATGTTGATTAATAGGACATTACTTATTTATAAAATACCCACTTCAGAATAACTTTATAAGCCTCCTTTGTGCCGTATTTGGGGATAACTTTCTAATATGATATCTATTTAAAAGTCCAGAAAGTGCCTATTTTGTAAAATAGTCTCCTGATCCAACCGCAGGGGCACACAAATTCCCATGTGTACTGTCCCCATGCATGTACCAGCACCACACATACGTTGCAAATCCATACCCAGTGCCACTCAGCTGCACCCCTGAGAATGTCCATAGGCAGAACACATAAATTATGAGCATTCTTTACTCTTATGAACATTTGTGGTCAAACAAGTTTATAGAACCCTTCCTCTGTGTGTAAAACTGGCTTACATGCAGGGAAATGGGTATTTATTTACAAAATTTACATACCACCTATAATGAGGCGGTTTCTATAGAAACATTCACAATGTATAAAACAACAAGACCATAACATCATAAAATCATTCAGTAATAAAAATCAAGTCCATATACGATCAAAAAAACCACATTCACAAAAATGCATTTTCAAAAGTTTTTCGAACTGTACAACATTTGAACAATGGCAAAGCTGGCCAGGCAAATCATTCTACAAAAGCTGACGCTCATGTATCAGCATGATGTAACTGCATCACCACATCAGTAGAAAACCACATAGCTGCCTCTGACCTCAGTGGGTAAATGTCTCCTGTCGTCCCCCTTCTCCCCCACTGCTAACTCCCGGCTCCGTTCCTTCTATCTCGCTGCTCCTTATGCATGGAATAGACTCCCTGAGCCAGCGTCAGGCTCAGTCTCTAGCTGTCTTCAAATCTAGGCTTAAAGCCCACCTCTTTGCTACTGCTTTCGACTCCTAACCATGACTCTCTTACTCAACACCCTCACTTATCACCCCTACCACTGCAATTTCCCCACCCCTAGCTGTCTGTTCGTCTGTCCAATTTAGATTGTAAGCTCTGATGAGCAGGGACTGTCTTTTCATGTTGATTGTACAGCGCTGCATAAGTCTAGTAGCGCTATAGAAATGTTTAATAGTAGTAGTAGTCAGTGCACGTCTTGGATGGTAAATATTCAAAGCCTGTATTAAATAAAATGGAGCAGCAACAAATAATGCCTGATATATATGTGTCAGCATCTTAAATTTTATCCTTTGTGCCACAGGAAGCCAATGCAGTTGTTTAAGAGCAGGTGTTACATGGAAGAACACTGATATACCCACTATTGTTCTGGCAGCCACATTATGGACGACTTGCAATGCCTTGATACTCAAAGCAGACATACCTATGTACAAGGCACTGCAGTAGTCCAGTCACACCAGAACCATACTTTGCACAACACAGCAAAAATCGTACAAAGACAACATAGGTTTCAATCTATATATCATATGCAATTGTTTAAAAGTCACCTGAAGTACATTAGGAGCCTGAGACTTCATTGTGAATTTATTGTCCAAAATTACCCCCCCCCCCCCCCCCAGCAATTTCATCTCTTTCTTAACTTCAACACACATATCACCCAAGCAAATATTCTCTGGCCACTCCGCTAACTCTTCTCTGCCCACAATCATTGCTTCTGTTTTTGCAACATTAGGGCAAGACCATTTTCAGCCATCCATTGCTTCCCTCTCACCCCCTCCTCCCCATATGTTCACCAATAGGAACATTAAAAATAAATGGAATGTTGCTACTAATTGGGTTTCTGCCAGGTACTTGTGTCCTGGACTGGCCACTGTTGGAAGCAGGATACTAGGCTATATGGACCATTGGTCTGAATCAGTATGGCTAATCTTTTATAATGTCTGAGGGTGTACACACCATACACATACTGATGATGTGATGTGCACTATTTTGTTGTAAAAAGCATATGAGAAGAGACGACGACTGAATATGTATATCCTAGAGGAAAGGAGGAATGGGGGGGGGAGGGGGAATATGATATAGATGTTTAAATACATGAAAGGTATTAATTTGCAAACAAGGAAGCAGTAGAGCTAGAGGTCATGAGGTGAAAAGTGGGAGACTTAGGAGCAATGTCAGGAAATACTTTTTCACAGAAAGGGTGGTGGCTGCCTTTAATGCCCTCCTGCAGGAGGCTGTGAAGACAAAAACAAATTTAAGAGCGCATGGGAAAAACACAGAGGAACACTATGTAGAAAAAGGATGGAATCTAATTAAACCAAAACTTAAATGACCTCATAACCAGAGTGAGCTTTGACAGCAGCTTCAGGGGTTGGGAAGTAGGACCAATGCCGGGCAGACTTCAACAGTCTGTGCCTCAAAATTGACAGGGAGAGACAGAGATTAAGTTATACCAATGTTTAATCATGAAGTAGTGGAACCTGTGCAGAGTGCCAGATTCAACTTTGGCCACCATGATGGGCAGACTGGATGGACTGTGCAGGCCTTTATCTGCCAACATTTACTGTATTATATCATCTTACATGGTGTGCCTGGGTGGGGGTTAGGCAGGGCTGGGGCAGTGTAGAAAGATAAGCGTGAATGTTATATAATCATATCCATGCTGAGTTTGGGTACCATTTAAGAAGTCTTGCAAAGCAATTCTACATGCAAATATAGTGATATTTACACATTTATACACAGAGGCCCTATTTGGGCCTATGCGTCCTCATCGCTTAATTGTCCTGTTATTTAACTGCCCTCTAAGTGCCTCCTGTTTTGAAATATAATCCATTCCTCTTGATATTATGTGTTTAGTTTGTACTGAGATTTAAATGTTTGTTACTTTCATAAACAAATAGGTGAAGCAATAATACCTCCAAATTAATAAGCTACAGAGAAATAATAATAATGATAGAAATACATCATGCCTACAAACACCAGCTTCGATGGATTCAGAATGCTGCAGCAAGACTGACAGAAGGTTGTAAGCGACATGATCACATCACACCATTTCTACAAAAGCTTCAAAGGCTACTAGTACAATACAGGGCTAAATTTAAAACTCTGTACCTGATCGTCATGGCACTTGAAAGGAAATGGACCGGAGTACTTGAAGAACAGAATCTTCCTCCAAGTTCACTAAGGTCCTCCCAAAGAATATCCCTAACCACACCCTTTCTAAAGGTCATCACGCAATGTGATACCCACGGAAGCCTTCTTTAGAGTATCCCCCATACTCTGTAATGCACTCCCTGAAGGCTTTGTCTAACTCAAGTCTATCTCTACTTCAGGAGGCAGGTGAAAGCTTGTCTCTTCCCCCAAGCCTTTAATGGAAGAATAACTAGCTTGCTAGTCACTCACACAAAGACTAACACTGGCTGCACACACTGTATCAGGACTTGCTTATTCACTCCTAACCTAGCTGCGATCTTTTTCATGCACCTTTTCTGACTACCCAGGCAATTTTTCATAAGTTAGTCACCCTTATTTTCTTTCTAAGTCATATTATTTTTCTCTGTCTGTATGTTCCACCTCCACTTCCACCCTATGCTGTCTATTAAGATGTTTTAATGTGTATTGCAGTGGTGCCCAAACCTGGTCCTGGAGGCACCCCAGCCACTCAGGGTTTGAGGTAGTCTGCAATGAATCTGCATGAGAGAGATTTGCATGCACTGCCTCCACTGCATGCAAATCTCTCTCATGAATATTCATTGGGGATATCCTGAAACCTGACTGGCAGGGGTGACTTCAGGACCAGGTTGGAAACCACTGGTGTATTGTGATGACATTGTACTGTTAATGACTATTTTTCCCCTCAAATTGTCTATTGCCTATGTCCAGGTTATTCTTGCTGTACACTGCCTTGTGAATGCCTTCAAAAAGGTGATAAATAAATCCTAATAAAAACATAATAGTTTCAACTCTGCTAAGACATGAAACATTTACAGAGGAATATTAAGAAAAAAGAAGCTCCTGTAGCCAGCAACTGTGACTGAAGAGAAAGAAATGACTTATGGAGTTGGGTAAACGTTGTTTGATGATGTTATATAAGATTATTTATTTGTTTTATTTTGTGAGTTTGTGATATGTGAATTTTATGATTATGAGTGTAAATTGTTCTCTACTCAGAACAGTAGAAATGCAGGCTATAATTTTTTTAAAATCAATAAATAAGGAAAACCCTGCAATTTCATACCAGAGAAGGAGGAATCTTTACATTTAACGTAAGACCTCAAAATCCAACCCTTATCCTTCTAGATAGCAAATGATATCCCGTGAATCTTCCAAAAACAAGGATTCAAACCAGGGTAAACCTCATGATTTGTTTATTGATGCCTCATCCCCCCCCCCCCCCCCCACACCATATTGTAACAGGCACTGCGCACTGGCTCACTGATAAAACAGCTTAACTCAAATGACATCTGCACCTGATCCTGCTTCACATAAGTGCACTTACCTAACATAGTAACGTAGTAAGATGACGGCAGAAAAAGACCTGCATGGTCCATCCAGTCTGCCCAACAAGATAAACTCATATGTGCTACTTTTTGTGTATACCTTACCTTGATTTGTGTCTGCCATTTTCAGGGCAATGACCATAGAAGTCTTGCCCAGCACTAGCCCTGCCTTCCAACCACCAGCCCTGCCTCCCCCCCACGGCTCTGCCACCCAATCTCAGCTAAGCTTCTGAGGATCTATAGACTGCTATGAGCTCTGATGCCAATACTTTCTTTGAATATACAGAACAATAGCCAACACTTATTTTGGGAATGGAAGCCTTAGGGATGATGAGGAGGACAAAGGATGGTAAAAATATTCACCTACTTAAGGGGCCCTTTTACTAAGCTGTGTAAGCGTCTACACGCGCCCAACGCATGCCAGAATGGAGTTACTGCCTGACTACCATGTGGCTCTTGTGGTAATTCCATTTTTGGAGTGTGTCCGATACGCGGGTCTGAAATATATTTTTCATTTTCGGGGGCGCGCGTAATGGGACAGACGCCAAGTGGCATTTGGCGCATAGGTCATTACCGCCCTGGTTACTGTGAGAGTCTTTACCGCTAGGTCAATGGCTGGCAGTAAGGTCTCAGATCCAAAATGGACGCATGGCAATTTTCATTTTGTCGCACATCCATTTTTGGCAAAAAAAGTGCCCTTTTTACAGGCATGAAAAAAATGGATTGGCGCGCACCCAAAACCCACGCCTACACTACCGCAAGCTGTTTCTCAGTGCTCCTTTGTAAAAGGACCCCTTATTGTTTAATTCTATAAATAAATGATGTGACTGTCATGGAAGGAAAAACAGGAAAACATGAACCCACATGTCATCGTACAGTGAGTGCATACCACCACATACATATGCTACTGGATGGTGCACTCTGCAGTGGGTATGTGGGTCTTTGACCTTCTACTACTACTTATCATTTCTATAGCGCTACTAGACGTACGCAGAGTTGTACACTTGAACATGAAGAGACAGTCCCTACTCGACAGAGCTTACAATCTAATTAGGACAGACAAACAGGACAAACAAGTGATAAGGGAATATTAAAGTGAGGAAGATAAAATAAGGGTTCTGAACAAGTGAATAAAGGTTTGGAGTTAAAAGCAGCATCAAAATGTGGGCTTTTATCTTAGATTTGAAGACGGCCAGAGATGAAGCTTGACGTACCGGCTCAGGAAGTCTATTCCAGGCATATGGTGCAGCAAGATAAAAGGAACGGAGTCTGGAATTAGCGGTGGAAGAGAAGGGTGCAGATAAGAGAGATTTACCCAGTGAATGGAGTTCCCGGGGAGGAGTGTAGGGAGAGATGAGAGTGGAGAGGTATTGAGGAGCTGCAGGGTGAATGCACTTATAAGTCAATAAGAGGAGTTTGAACAGTATACGGAAACAGATAGGAAGCCAGTGGAGTAACTTGAGGAGAGGGCTAATATGAACATAACAACACTGGCAGAATATTAGCTGTGCAGCTGAATTTTGAACAGATTGAAGAGGAGAGAGATGGCTAAGTGGGAGACCTGTGAGAAGCAAGTTGCAATAGTCTAAGCGAGAGGTGATAAGAGTGTGAATGAGGGTTCTGGTAGTGTGCTCAGAAAGGAAAGGGCAAATTTTGGTGATATTATAGAGAAAGAAACAACAGGTTTTAGCAGTCTGCTGAATATGTGCAGAGAAGGAGAGGGAGGAGTCGAAGTTGACCCCAAGGTTATGAGCTGCTGAGCCAGGAAGGATGAGAGTGTTATCCACACAAATAGAGAATGGGGGAAGAGGAGAGGTTGGTTTAGGGGGTAAGATAAGAAGCTCTCATTGACTCCAGGATTCTCTGCTTGTATATCTCATTCAGATTCCTGGTGCTTGTGGTTAATTGTATTATCAGCCTCTTCCTGTTAGCACTGTGAATTTTACCATTTTAAAATGAATAGAGAAACCTCTCTCTCTCTCTCTCTCTCTGTTCTGTTTCATGTGATGTTTTTTTGCCATTTGTAAAGACATGGAAGATGGAGACAAAAGATGAAAGAGGATTTCTTCCTGCTCATAACATAAACATTTAGGAATCAGGAGCAGCAGCGTCAGGCCATGATGTCAAAATGTGGCCCTTTTCTGGGTCAAACTTATGCTTAATGGACATTTTCCCATGAGAAAGTCTTCCTCACATTCTAATTTTAGGTCCAAGAAAAGGAAGAGCCTTGAATGCCATCTTATCACATCAGATCTGTAGCATATAGAGACAGAATAAAACCCCTGTCACATTCATATACGTATTATCTCGTTCATATACATTTATTTTAATCATCAGTCTAACCTACAAATATATTTTTATCCATCAACAGACATATGAAACAGCCTAATCTACTAAGGGGGTCCTTTACAAACTGACGGTAAGCCCAACGCAAGCTTACCACTCGCTAATCCGGAACTACTGCCGGCCCAATGCAGATGCTGGCGGTAGTTCCGGCTGCAGCACGTGCCATTTCCGTTTCTGTAGCACAGCGCTAACCTGGCGGTAATCGGGCATCACCACTCCAGGTTGCCGGGCTATTGTGGGAGCCCTTACTGCCACCTCAATGGGTGGCGGTAAGTGCTCCCCATCACATGGCCATGCGGTAAGGGTTATCTTATTGTGTGGCCATTTTTGGAAGGTATTTTACCCGCTGCGGTAAAAAGGGCCCTGGTGCTTGGAAAAAATGGCCCCCGCTGCTATTGCAGGGCCCTTTTCCCTGCAGCTCAGTAAAAGGACCCCTAAGGGCCCTGTTTACTAAGGTGTGCTAGTGTTTTTAACGTGCACTAAAATTAGCATGTGCTAAAAACTCTAGCATGCCTATAGCTTGGCTTAGTAAACAGGGTCCTAAGATTGTTTCCCATAGACACAGTGTGGGAGAAAAATCTAAGGGGTCCTTTTACAAAGGTGCGCTAGTGTTTTTAGAGTCACCCATATATTTCTAGGGGCATTGCTAGCATTTAACCCGCTAATGATTAGCATACCCTAAAACTGCTAGCGTGCCTTTGTAAAAGGACGCCTAAATTAACCATTAGCACAGTGAGCTGAAAGCAAGGCAATAAAGACACTACAGAGAACTTATTGATTGATTGACTTAAATGTAATCAATGCAGTGAGATTCTTTTCTGAATACTGTATGCATTTAGTTACAGTGACACACTTTGAATTTGAAATAAATATAAGCAGCATATCCAACACTGTGCTCCATAAATCTCTACCACTCAGATGGATACCAAAGGGGATAAATGTATATAACGGGGAAAATTATCAAAAATGATCAAAGTTCCCTAAGGATAAAAATCCTATATGGACAAATGGCACTTCTTATGGGGCCAGCTTGTTAGCCCTTCATTTAAAGGTGTTTAATTTCAAGTGTTTTTACAATCTTCATTCCTATATCAAGCTCCCTTGTATGGAATGTGTTACCGTTAAGTCTTACATGTCAAACTACTTATGACTTATTCAGAAGGGATCTATTGTTTGATAGGATTATGAATTAAATCTTCAGTATGTATAGTTTTTAGTCTATGATTTGTAAACTGTATTGACTTGTTATTGTTACCTGCTGTGAAGCTCTATAGAGAGTAGGCAGGCTATAAATGTCAATTTAGATTAGATTAGATTAGATTTGCATTCTCATATTACTGCAGATTAGTATGAGTTTACACTGTGAGGCCTTTCTGGTAAGTATTTCCCATCAAGCTGGTGTAATGCCTAGATTACTAAAAAAACAAAAGCAAAAAACAAGTAAATTATCTATATAAATAATTCTCACCTCCAACGTTCAGAACCTCACTGTGTGGCAGGGAAACACTGAAGCCCTGTAGTCTTCTAGGCTGTCAGCACCACTCACTCTCACTCATAGACCTGCCCTCAGCCACGCCCCATCCATACATAATTCACAACCCCAATATTCTAAATGCAAATTTGTAGTTGCAAGATCCCATGAGTGTATGCCCCGCCCTCGCGTCACAATGTGATGACGTGGAGGGCGGGACTATGACACTCAGCCAATCACCAGTTCCACCGCCCTCCGACGCTACCCCCCACCGACGCACTGCAAGAAACAGCGGACTACACAGGGCCTCCATCCCCCCAACACACAGCGACAAACACCGAGCTACGCAGGGGGAGAAGTGCCATCTGAACACCTGAGCTGAAGCTGCTGCCCGCAAAAACAAAACTAACCGCCTGCACCCTCCCCACGCTGCCATGCTGCCGTCCTGCACCCTCCCGATGCTGCCGCAGTTAAACCTTGCTAGCGCCCGTTTCATGGCTCACAGAAACGGGCCTTTTTTACTAGTATTTTATAATTTATATGTGTAGCTGTAGACTTCACCCGCACTCTATCCAGACTCCACCCTGTACAGCCCACTTTTCAAACTATGTACTATTGCATTTATAGAATAGGTCATAGCTGAAATATTGGCACTTATGCATGGATGTGCTCATAAGAGCGTACTTGCCAATATTCTGGTTATTTATATGTGTGCTTGATGCCTGAATGTTGGCACCATCTTTACAGAATTACTCCCTAAGAAGTAAAAGGCGTTTGGATTTTGGCACCATTAAGATCTGTGCTAAGCGTGAATTTTTTTAAAGGTCACATAGTACTAAGTATCCTTATCATTGCTTACCCCCAGATTCTAGATATCGTGCTAAGATTTCTGCATGGAAACCCAAACATATTTCATAAGAATGCACACAACAAGACAATCAGTGCTGTCAATTGGATGTTAACAAGCAATTATCAGCACTAATTGGCATTAATTAGAAATAATATACAGAAGTCAGTAAGCGCATTCTATAATGTGGTTCATGTAAATTCTAATATGCATTGTCAAAAAAGGGGTGTAGCCATGGGCATGGAATGGGTGGGTCGTGGGTGTTCCAAAAATTTATGTGTAGGGTTATAGAATATATCTTCTCTGTGCCTAATGTAGGTGCCAGTATTTACACCAAGTTTTACTTGGCGTAATTGTTCGTGACTAAATATAGTCATGTGGATGGCCAAAAAGTGTATTCTATAAACCATGCGGAAATATTATACAATACGTTTAGGTGGATTCCTGTGCCCAGCTTTGGGCATGAGACTTACACCTGCTGAAACTTGCCATAAATTCTTGTGCCCAACTGATGACAGTTGGGCATCTAAATCCTAGTGTTCTTTAACATCTGGGGGCAAATGTCTGGTTATATTACAAATGATGTCCAAAGAAAAAGTACGTTTTCTGAGAACTAAACCATTGCATTTTGGTGCTTTTGCGTATTTTATATATTTGTTTGCTGTTATTTTTGTAGATGGCAAAATAACATGTGCAATGGCATGTTGATCTTCAGTCTCCCTTGAGAAAGTTGGTGGGCAAAACGGGATACCGTTGGGAGTTAAAAGTTAAAAATTAAGTGCCATTTGAAGATTATACCATAAAAGTTGATTTGTGACATTTTGATTTGCACTCTACATTGTTTTCAAGCACAGCAAAAATAAAATTAAATGAAATTTAAAAAATTTAAAGAAAAATTGTTATGTATTGCTGGAGGTTTTTGGCCAATAATGAAGTGAGTGTATGTTGAGTACTAGAAACATTTCAGTGAATTTTCACTGAGTACCACTGACTTTTGAGGTCTTTTCCTCTATGTTCTCCAGCTCTCCAGGTTTCTCACCTAACCCACCCCACCCTCTTCCTGTGAGAAAGTCATCGGAATGCTTTTGTGTTTCACTTATATATTCTGATATTTGTCAACATTTTGCTTATTTCTGATCTGAAGAAGGATAACCTTCAAAAGCTAATTAAAAAATGTATTGTTAGTCCAATAAAAAAATAGAAATAAATCAAAAACATAGAAAAGAAAATAAGATGATACCTTTCTTATTGGACTGTAATATACTTCTAACCAAAACACTTATTACCCTTAATAAAAGTAAGTGTTTTGCTTAGAAGTATATTACAGATTACAACAAATCCAGGTCAAGAAAAAGCTTATTGGCTGTTATTTCTGTGCATCTAATGGGTCTGCATGATTTATACCTGCTTTTTTTAAAGTTCAGGATATGTTCCTTGTACTCTGTTATTTCCCTTTGAAACAGGGGAGACTGGCTGTGTTGTGTAGCATTTAAGGAAGACCCTGAAACTATACATACATACAATCCTGTTACATGCACTTATGATGATTTGCCTTGATATGGTGTAGTTACTTTAGAGCCCTAAAAATGAAAACATGGTGGGTAACCTCAAGGAGCAGCAGTTGCAACCCTAAAAACCAATTTAAGGGGGGAGGGTGATAATTAGAACCCTAAAAACAAAGACATAGGAGTAACCTGCATAGAATGCTAGCTGAGATTCATTAAAGAAAATCATGAGGGAGCCTGTGGCACTGACAACTTCTGTAATGCCCCACCCTCTCTACTTGCATGGATTTCCTGTTACCATGGCCCTGTGAAAGGAGAGAAGGTCAACCACCATAGGATGTGTCAGCACTGGAAGGCTGGCAGGCCCTATGCTGAATCTGGCTCTGGAAATTATCTTGCGAACCCTGCCATTCAAAATCAACTACTGCAGGCTCAGGCCCATATTAAGGAGAGCAAGCAGTGATAACACTTTGACGCCTATGAAAATCAGATGCCAGAGACAGTTACCTAGGTTGCCTATCTCTAAGTCTAGGCCTGAACATCCATGTACAGTTAGGGGTAGATTTTATAAAGCATTTTCCTTTGGTAAGACAAGTTTAACAGCTGGGGAATTGCTCTGGGTAAATCCCCCAGTTCTGACGAGAGTGAGTGTACGTTTTAGAACAATGCTGAAAACTTATTTTTTTCCAACTGGCTTTTGATTCTCAGTGATGGGTTGGGTGGCAGTTGTTCCTGTGATGTAGATAAGTAGAAATGTAGGAATGTAGTCTTACCAGGAATTGTATATTTGTTTCATATGGTCTATATTTTTATGTTCTTTTAATATTCTGTTTTATGGTTGGTGTGCATTATGCTTTCCTACATTATGTTCTGTTATTATATTTTGATATTTATAAACTGTTCTGATAAAATGAATATTATTATAGATGATTAATATCGAGATTATTGTTTTTCCCAGAGTTCCGGGTATGGCTCCTAAAGTTTTCCTCAGAAATATTTCCTCAATTATTACTTTAAAAGGAGTGAAGCCTGTGAAAACTGGGATTACTTTAATCAGTGGGATCTGAATTAAAGACTTAAGTATATGTATTGTTAAATAACTTCTGGTTTTTAAATGAGAAAGAATGTAATCAGATGTATTATTTCTAACTAATACTGGACAATAAGTATGTTTTCAATGAAATGATTTGACTATACACTGTATTGACCTTGAAGAAGCCAACCAGATGATCAATGTGGAATAATGAATTAGACGAGTCATATCTGGGGATAATCAGGTTAATACCACATTTTGTTTTCTGTTTACTGTTTAATCGATCTCCTTGTCTTGTTCCACTCTCCCTATTTAGTGGTCTAAGGAAGAGATAGAATTACCTGACTGAAATAACTCCTATATATTAGTTTCTCTGTATTTTCGGCAAGTTGTTGTATCACTTGTAAAAATTTAAATGGTTATAAATAATAAATAAATAAATAAACTGTTCTGATTTGCTATGCGAAATGAAACGGTATAGTAAAAATGATAAACGATAAGTGTTTCCTGTGGCATAGTTTGGATGGAACAGGGCTGAGTTCTGAGCTGTGTAACCTTATTTATAAAATATATACTACTTCTTATTTATTTAGTATTTGTTTACATTTGATTCCTAATTTGTTTGAATGGCTCTATTTGAATAAAAAAATATACACATACCCACACATACTACATAATAGAAAGTTGCACCTATCTCAAACAACTGGACTGGTCACCGCATCTCAAAAAAGATATAGTGGAATTAGAAAAGGTACAGAGAAAGGCAACAAAAATGATAAAGGGGGACAACTACCCTATGAGGAAAGGCTAAAGCGGCTAGGGCTTTTCAGCTTGGAGAAAAGACAACTGAGGGGAGATATGATGGGGATCTATAAAATAATGAGTGGAGTGGAACGGGTTGACATGAATCGCTTGTTTACTTTTTCCAAAAATACTAGGACTAGGGGGCATGCAATGAAGCTACAAAGTAGTAAATTTAAAATGAATTGGAGAAAATATTTCTTCACTCAATATGTAATTAAACTCTGGAATTCGTTACCAGAGAATGTAGTAAAAGCAGTTAGCTTAGCGGAGTTTAAAAAAGATTTAGGCAGCTTCCTAAAAGAAAAATTCATAAGACATTATTAAAATGGACTTGAGGAAAAACCACTGGTTTTTTCTAGGATAAGCAGCATAAATTATATTGTACTGTTTTGGGATCTTGCCAGGTACTTGTAACCTGGATTGGCCACGGTTTGAAACAGGATGCTAGGCTTGATGGACATTTGGTTTGTCCAAGAATGGCAACACTTATGTACTTATGTAACTTTGCATGGGACACTTGTGCACTAATCAGGATTGTTTTGGGAGCCTCTTCCGTAAAGGCACATAAATATGTTGCCTTTATAAATATAGGCATAGTCCAGTCAGTATTCAACCCAAATTGCCTTCTTTCATTCACTCCCACTCTCTCTATATTCTAAGCATGCCTGACCCAAATTTAGGACAGCACTCAAAACTTTACTCTTTACCAGGGTCTTTGGCAATCGGGTTGTTAGTAACCAACCGTGACCTCTTGAAGGCATGATGTCTGACCTATCTAATTGCTACCGTTCTTTTGTCTTCTTTCCTGTTATTTCATTGGCATTCTATTTTCATTTGGTAGACCATCCGATAAGGTGACATATCAAACTTAATAAACATAACACAACATAAAATGAAGCAATTAGGCACCAACAGTTACATCTGCTGTAGACATTTCGGTGCTCCTATGCCAACGTGCATTAGTATTCTGTAAAGGAATCTGAGCTTACAGATGCAGTGCTCAATGCATGTTATTGACATGTCCAAATTGTGATACCCAGTTATCAAATTGTTGGGTTAGCACGAGAGCCCTTACTACCACCTAAGTGGGTGGCGGTAAGTCCTCCTCCCCGAAATGGTTCACTTACCGCACGGCCATTTCCTTTTGAGAAAAACAAGACAGCCTTTTACCCACTGTGGTAAAAGGGGTCCTCAGCGTGCATCAAAACACATGCTGATGCTAGCACAGTCCCCATTCTACCACAGGAGTACCCTAGTGGCTAATGCAGCAGATTTTGATCCTGGGGAACTGGGTTTGATTTCCACAGCAGCTCCTTGTGACTATGGGCAAGTCACTTAACCCTCCATTGCCTCTGGTACAAAATAAGTACCTGAATATATGTAAACCACTTTGAATGTAGTTGCAAAAACCTCAGAAAGGCAGTATATCAAGTCCCATTTCCCTTTCCCTATTTGAGATTCTACATGGAATGTTGCTACTATTGGAGATTCTAGATGGAATGTTGCTACTATTTGAGATTCTACATGGAATGTTGCTATTCCACTAGGAACATTCCATGTAGAAGCCTGCCCTTGCAGATCAGTAACACGGCCACGCAGGCTTCTGTTTCTGTGAGTCTGACGTCCTGCAGGACGTCAGACTCACAGAAACAGAAGCCTGTGCGGCCACATTGCCGATCTGCAAGGGCAGACTTCTACATGGAATGTTGCTAGTGGAGGAGTAGCCTAGTGATTAGTGCAGTGGACTTTGATCCTGGGGAACTGAGTTCAATTCCCACTGCAGCTCCTTGTGACTCTGGGCAAGTCACTTAACTCTCCATTGCCCCAAGTGCAAATAAGTACCTGTATATACTATGTAAAATGCTTTGAATGTAGTTGCAAAGACCAGAGAAAGGTGGTATACCAAGTCCCATTCCTGATCCCCTAGTTATTTTGGAGGGAGATTTTGCACTCCTCACACTGTTTTCATTTGCTCTTCAGTGTAGATACTAGAGGACTAAGCTCTGCAACAAAGACGATAAATATTCTGTCGAATAGTACACCATTTTGGTAGGATATGATGGCAAGACTAAGTGGTATTTTCCCCAGATACACTAAAATTATTCTGTTCCTTATGGACATCTAGTTGTGTTAACTTATTACCACACGGTGGCACTCTACTCTAATAAAAAAAACAGTGGGTCCAGCAGATTCAAAGTACATACGCTTTATGCAGTACTGACAAAACAAATTTATACTGAGAGAAATAATACTGGGAGAAAGCAGACACCACAACATCAAAAGACAAGAAATGTATTAATTTTGTTGTTGAAATGTACTTTGGGTATGTTTTTGTAGAAAGGCATGTAATAGATCCCAAGTTAAGATAAGTGTGCATTCGCCTTGCAGGCTGTGGTAGAGAAGTGACTATTCCAGGTCAAACTCAGTCCAGGCAGATTTCAGCCTGGCTGGGGGTTAACAGATAATGGGACTTTAACCAAAGTCCATGGAGTATGAAATGGCAATAGGTATAATTAGGAGATCTCAGTGTAGGGAGTAGGGCAAGGTGTGTGGTATTTAAGAAGTCAGTATAAAGGTTGTGGCAGAGGGGTATGGGATGATAGTACATAGGATTAGAGATCTCAATGTGGAATATGGCAGGGAATGTGCGATGAAATGTGTAGGATTAGGAAGTCACAGGATGGGTAAATGGGCAGGCAGTGTTGGATAGCATTGAGTGGAATTAGGAGGTCTGTAGAGAGGGTGAGATGGCAGTGAGTGTGATTAAGAGGTCTCATTATGAAGAATTTGACTGACAGTACTGGATGGCAGTGAGTGGTCTCTGCATAGGGGGAGTGTGATGGAGTATGGAATGGCAATGAGTAGAATTAGGAGTTCTCAGTATAAGGAGTGTGGGATGGAATTGAGTGTGATTAAGAGGTCTCATCACGAGGAATGCAGCTGGCAATAATGAATGGCACTATGTGGGTTTAGGAAGTCTCTGTATAAGGAATGTGGGATGGAAATGAGTGAAATTAGAACATCTCTGTATAGGGAATGTCACAGACAATGCTGTGCAGTAAGACTAAACCTTACGGTGCAGTTTCTGTCTTTATCTTCCATGGTCTTTTATTTATTGTTCAACTCTTGCACATTTTAAATAAATTGCTTTTTTTTTAATGGGTGATATAACTGTTTCACAGATTTAATCCACAGGTTATCAACATACAGCAATTTTTTAAAAATAAAGTAATGCCTTTATCTTCCTCCCTAATAATTTCCAACCAGAACTGGCCTCCAAATTCTCTCCTGCTCGTGGCAGATAATACAGTCAATTATTGGGCTGCTGTTCCTGGAACATTTATCTAACTGGCAACTCAGCAAGTGAATCAAACAATGCACAAAAATAATACACCAAATCTATCTAGCAAATTACATTGGATTGTTATTCATTTTAAGAAGTCATTGCTTTATTTAATCTATTTCTTTCTTTCTTCTTTTTACCGGTGACTTCTACATAGTCTGGAAATGGTGTGATTTAAGGGGTCCTTTTACTAAGGTGCGCTGAAAAATGGCCTGCGGTAGTATAGACGTGTGTTTTGGGTGTGCGCAGAATTATTTTTCAGTGCACCTACAAAAATGCCTTTTTTTTGCTAAAAACGGATGTGCGGCAAAATCAAAATTGCTGCGTGACCATTTTGAGTCTGAGACCTTACCGCCCGTCATTGACCTAGCGGTAAAGAATCCGGGCGGTAGTGACCTACACGCATCAAATGCCACTTGGCGTGCATCCATTACGTGCACCTGAAAATAAAAAAATATTTTTCAGATGCGCGTATCGGACGCGCTCCAAAAATGAAATTACCGCAAGAGCCACGCGGTAGTAAGGCGGTAACTTCATTTTGGTGTGCGTTTTACACAGCTTAGTAAAAGGGCCCCTAAGTTTTACTTGAATGATGAAGATTGAGGAACAGATAATTTAGCTCTGGGACCACAACAAAAGGCATAGGAAGAAAGGGAAATTCAAGGGTAACAGCATTTACAAATAATCAAGGCTTGGAAACTGGGCACAGATGGGACTGATGCCTCCTAGCTACAGTCTTCATTGTCAAAGTGGTTAATAATCACTTTCAAAATTTCTGTTTGCTAAATATTGCATTTCAAGAAATCTGGTTCACATTTGTGCCATTTGGCTTTCAAGACAAAGTTAATATGTACAGCCTATACAAATTTAAAGCACAATAATAATAATAATAAAAAAGAAAGCTATTAAATCCCATCTTGTGGTATGTATAAAAGAGGATAGATTCTTTATATGTTCGTCAAAACATAAGGCAAAGAACACAATACGTAGAACTAATGCATTGCTTACTCAATTAAATAGTAAATTAAGGGCCTCTTTTACAACACTGCAGTAAAAGGGGCGTTGCGGTTGCATTGGCTTGCAGATTTTCCAGGTCCTTACAGCTACCTATTTAGGAGGCAGAAAGGGCTCCCGCGCTAACCCAGAAGTAACTGGGCAGTGCTTGGGGCTGCCTGATTACTGCCCTGTAAGCCCCCAGCACTAAAAAATATAAAGTATTTTTTCATCACCAGAAATGGCGTGTGTTGGGGGCAGGCACTGCCGCCGGGGTCTTGCAGTTGCCTGGCAGTAGTGCCAGATTGGTGCGTGGCAAAGTGGTGGTAGAGGTATTGATACTTTGTGAAAGGGGCCCTAAATCAGCAGCTGTCTTCCAGCCAAATTAAGGTATAAGAATGATTCATATTAATGTTTACAAGGGCTGTGTAATGGACCATGGAGCCACAAATGGCCTTTGTGGGCTCTCTCACTTTCTCCTTGTGCTTCACTGATGTTTTCCTGGTTGTATAATGGGAAAACACTAAGAATTGAATAGTCAGAGGTATGGGTTAAGACCTGGCTGTCAGCAGTCTGCATTTATATTACTAATTAGAAGAAATGCCCTTCATAAATGACAAGCTGTCAGTACTGGAGCATTGATTTCTTGAGCCTCACGCCCCCCCATACATATGTCCACAATCTGGAACATTGATTCCTTGAGCCTCACGCTCTCCCATACACGCCCCCTATGCATCAACATGCTACCACCACTCCTACCCCCTCAGATATGTTTTCTATTCTATTCTCTTTCCTTCCCCCAACCTCTTCCTCTCCCTACTCTCTCTCTCCCCTTCCCTCAACTCTCCAAACCCTCTTTCTCACCTCCCCAGACCCTCTGACCTCCAATTTCTATTTTTATCTGCACCTGCCACCCCTTCCATCCCCCACTTCACACTATCCCCACAGCCCTGTCCCAGAATTCTCTCTCTTTCCTACCACTTAGCCCCACCCTACCCACTACCATCTTAGCCTGATGACCAATCTTTTTCTGTCCCTCACTGCTCTGTTCCATGAGTCTCCCCCTTTCAGTTACTTTTCCCCACCCAGCCAGCAGCCAGTTCCATTCTTTTTCTTACTCATTTCTGTCCTAAGGTTTCCCCTCAGCACCTCCCCACCACCAACCACCATGAACTGCCACCAGCACTACTGTGCCACACCCCCTCAGCCTAGGGTAATGCTGTAATCAAGTAAAGGGGTCTCAATAGCCAGATGATTGTAGTCGTGACAGCTAAATTGAGATCCCAATCACCAAGGCCAGAGGGTGGGTACAATCACTAACCTCGTCTCCTGATCTCTAAGACCAGGAGAGGAAAATAAACTAAAATGTTAGGATTTTTCCTGCTCAAACTCCCAAAATCAGATGGCAATCAGATGTTTTTTTTTATGTAATCAATTAACCTTTATTTAAAACTTTTCAATATAATAATAATCGCAACTCAATAAAAACCATAAATATTTCTTAAACTCTCCCAAATTTACCATACATTCTTTTTCTTTTTCTTACAGGTCGAATTTCAGTACTTCACCAGCTTATATATCAGATAAGTATTTTGTTTTCTTTTCCTCTTTATTTCTTTACCCTTTGCTGAGATTTTTAAGTATTCCCTTGAATAGTATTTTCATAGAATGTGATTCTTTGTGTTCCCGTTTCTGTTTTACAGAGTCTACACCCCACTTTTCCTGGTACAGGTAAGTATTTTGTTTTATTTGTTTTCTCTTCTTTCTCAGGGTACTTAACCCCACTGTTGTCCCTTTACCCCCAGTCACAGAATTCTCTGTACAGTCACTTAGCTGTAGGCTGTTCCTCTTTTTCCAGTGCGCCGGTGAACCTTGCTTTCGTTGGGGCCCTTGTAATTGCAGTGTCAGCTTTTTCAGGATTCCTTGTAGGTGACGGCTCTTCCTCCTAAACCTCACCCTTTAATAAAATAAATGGAAGCAATACCCTCCCTTCACTGACCAGGTACCAGGATACCTAGTGTCCGTAAAAATTTTAAACTGGGGCCATCTATCTAATAAAATCAAAATAATTAAACAATTCCCTATCCTATAAACTTACACTCTCTAATTAAACTTTTATTTATCTAACTTTTATATCAAATATGTTTGGTAGTCTTCATTCAAACATACCTCTCATTCCACTACTATACTTTTAATTATAATCTTAATATTCCCTACTATACCCCTACACCTATCCCCTCTCTATTAATTTAACCTTTAAACACATTAACTCTTCTAAATTCTAATATTAATTCACTATTCACTATACCCCTACTTCCCATATACTATATTCCCTATTCCAAACCTCACAACTTCCTAAAATACCCCAAATTCCTAAATCCCAATAAAAATGAATATTAACTTTAACCTATACTCTATCCCACCTATACTCTAACCAGTACCCTATTTTTCCATACTTTCCCAAGTCTTTCTCAAATTTCTACCTCTTCCTTCCCTGAAATCACTCTCACACACTCCCAACACAGATCACACCTCCTCTCACCTTGACTCCCAAACACATTCTGACCAACTGCCCAAACCCCGTTGCCAAGGAGACCAGCACTGGCTTGCCATTCCGCAGTCAGCTCAGCCAATCACCATCACTTTTTAAAATTCTAAACTGGCCAAGCTGACCTGCGGAATGTTGACCAGCACTGCTCCAGCACCATTTTGAATAAAAAAACCCATTGACTTCAATGTAAAAATATTTCCAAAAATCCTAGCCCCCCTACCGTTTACCCAAAACCCTTAAAATTTGGCCCAAAAATTAAATCCCCCATTCTCTATCCATCCCTGTTTTTCAATTTTAAAAATCCCAAATTCCCATGTCCGCCCTCAAATAAACTGTTCTAAACCCCTCCAAAATCCCTAAATCCGCCCAAAAACCATCCCAAAAATTTCCAACTCCCCTCTCAGACCTACCCTATCGAATTAAAAAAATTAACCCTTAATTAACCCCTTAAAACCAGACCCCTCCCAAAAGACCCCTTTAAAATATTAAAATTCAAAATGTAACCCACTGGAAAAATCAGGAAAAATCCCCTAAACCCGAAAGTGAAAACCAAATTTAAATTAAACAAAACCCTGATTTTTTAAAAATCAAAAACCCTATTTGTACAATTTAAAAATCAATACATTAAAATTTCGGGTTAAAAACCCCCTTACCTGATTGTCGATTTTCCCCACACCTGTAGACTTCCCCTGGTTCCGGTCCCGGACGTCCTCACACGAAACCGGATCGAAAACAAAAAAACAACCGAAGCCGGCCCAAAATTTAGGCCCCGGCTTCGGCCTAGCCGCGAGTACGCGCGTTCGCGATTCGTGCATGAGGCGCGCCGCCTCATGCACGCTCGCGCCGACGTCTTCTCCAGCCCTCCTCTCGCCGGAACCGCTCTTCACTCCCGGGGCCTCGCTCCTTCTCCCCGGGAGCAAAAACAAAACTTCAACGCTGCTTTATGCAGCGTCTCCACTACCGCACCTCCCCCCAAAAGCCTCTTCACTCCCGGGGACTCTCAATCGTCCCCGGGAGCAGAAAAACCCGGCGCCTCAATCCCCTCATGGCTCTCTTCTCTCTTCCGGCCCAAAACAGGGCCCCAAACCCACGAGAACCACCGGAACCGCCGACGGAGGGGAAAAAAACCCCAGCCCAACTCCTCTCACCCGGGGACGACCTCCGCTCCCACAAACTGGACCCCAGGTAAGTATTTATAATTTATTTCTATTATTTTTCCTTTCCCTTCCTACCCTTAACCCCTTGTTACATTCACCCGGACTTAAAATGAATATTGTCCCCAATATTCTCACACACCATCATCCTTTAAATTCAACCACAAACTTCTCCTTTATACCAACACATCTTAAACCTTCACAGCCACTTCTTTTATCAACCCTACTCAACAACCAATCATCCCCCTACATCTTTTTAAACTCTCTCCTCAATCATACCTTATCCTCACAAAATCACCCTATCTCTTACTCATCCATCCTTTCCAAACAACCAACCCATACCAATCATTCTACCAACAAACCCAACCCTTTTTATTAATCTCATCCAATCTACTCCCCAACCCAGCTAACCAGGTTACTTTAAACATTCACATAACTAAACTTTTCTTCACATAAATTGAACTTTAACATTACAACAGTACAATAATCATCATTTCTTCAACCAGTATTCCCTTGATTAAGAATACGTGTGAATACAGGAACAGAATGTTGACCCCAAAATTCTTCAACCCCCTGTTATAATTACACCCCGTACCCACCAGCTTAGCTCTCCCCTAGCAGGGATACGAAGTAACCAACTTCATTCCCCATAAATTACAAAACAGAATATATATCACATATTTAACCTAATACATAATTTTCCTGTAAAAATTTTGAACCTACACCTTTGTTCTCTCTACTAGATACCCTTATATTACCAGTATCTGTGACCTCATTCACCACCCCTACCGGATTAAAAATAAACTCGGTATGAATGGTATACCAGAGAGGTTTAGTCTCTGGTTCAGTAACTGGCACAGGAGACTCCTTCCTCAACC
The DNA here is from genome assembly GCF_901765095.1 of Microcaecilia unicolor. NCBI lineage: Eukaryota > Metazoa > Chordata > Amphibia > Gymnophiona > Siphonopidae > Microcaecilia > Microcaecilia unicolor. Next base: position 145,366,962 of record NC_044034.1, read on the forward strand.
TTTGCTTACTTAAGCCTAAATTCATTTCGAGTTCTCCCTCTTCGCAAACATACCTTTTCACAGTGTTTCTATGCACTGTTTTCCTCTCCCCCAAAACATTTTGAATATTTAAAACAGTTGACTGTTCCCCATAAACTTCCACCACTTTATATGGACGAGATTCCCAAACGTCCTGGATCTTATGTCTCCCCAAGAATCTCTGCCTCCGAAGCAACACCCAATCCCCTTTCTGAGGAACTCAGGACGTCTGTGAGGAACCTCGACCAGCATTCTCTCTGGAATCTGAGGAAGATACATAAACTCCGTTCAACTGCTGGATCCTGTTTAGCTTCACTGACAAGGCGAACGGAATGGACCAGGTCTCTTATCCCAGCATTTTTTTTTCCCTTGTCAAACTCAGTCTCTGAGTGTTTAAGGTCATCATCTTCTTTCAGTTCTCGTGCCTCAAGTTTCCAGGGACTCTGTGCTAGAGCCTGCTGCCAAACCAGTTCCTCTTTCTCCCGTTCCAGATCACACCGCAGCAACCCATCTATATCTCCCTGAGAACTCCCAGGAATCTTGTTTTCTTTATTCTCAACCAATTCTTTGATCAGGCCTATAACGTTAGCAGGATTCCGCTCGGATAGAGCAACAAATTTCTCCATTTTCAGAGACTCAGATTTACCCAACAGTTTCTGCATCTCTTCTTCACCATATTCTGTATAGGGGCTTGTGGCCTTTCCCTCCTTCTCGGGCCTTCCAGAATGCAGCCTTTCCTTCTGACTCGGTTTCAGCACAGCAGCAATCACCTCTCGTTTGCTTTTCTCACCAAAACTAGCATCTGAGAGTTTAATACTCTCTGTCTGGTTTTGTTTTCCTCCCTGCTTCTGCATTTCCAGGGTGTTAGCTACCCTGATTCTCTCGGGAAAGTTCATCCTTCCGGAAACAGGAACCAGTACTGCCCCTGTATTCCTCCGTTCTTGCTGAGACTTCCTCATCAGTAACTTTTTCGACACTGCAGGTATGATCTTACTCACTCTTCCTTTTAGTGTTACCCCGCCATCTGATTCCCTAATTCCGGCAGAACGTTCCTGTGACCACTTGGACAGTATACCCGAACTCTTCCCGGGCTCTAATGTGAAACAAGCTGGATCCTTGAACAGTCCTTCTAAGTGGTGCAGCACGTTCATGCCTACGATCCCATGAACTGGACAACTTTCCACTTGACCATCACTGAAGTTGTCCCTCACCACAAAGATGCACCTCTCTGGGACCAGCTGTCCAAGACACTGCACATCAGCATCGATGTAACCAAGTACTGGCAACTCTGTCCCATTCGCGGCCACCAACGTAAGCTGGCTAGCGTCTTTCAGGCAGTCTGTATCCGTGAAGTTCTTATAAAAGAAGCTAGCAAGTATTGTAGACACGCTGGAGCCAGTGTCAACAGTGCATAACATTTCCACCCCGTTGATTTTAACTTTCAATACCGGGCTTGATCCAACTGCTCGCTCCCCGTGAAGTTTCTCTTCCCTCATTCCCTTAATTTCAGCATGCCTTTGCATCCGCACTATAGGTTTTCCTTCCCCTCCTTTCGGAGGACCTTCAACAAGAGAACTTCTGTTTTTCAGGTATGCACCACTTGTGCTTGGCTGTTCCTCAGGGTTATTCCTGACCTCACCGGAACCAGGACGATTAACCCTCTCGCTCTGGCAATTTCTGGCATAATGACCCGGCTCCTGGCACCTGAAACAGATTACTTCCCCCACATCCGTTCTGGAGGGTCTTCCTGTTCTCAGATACTCTCCTCTTGGGGCTGGACTCGAATATGCCCGACTATTCCTCTCCCGTCTCTGTCGGTCCCACTCTTCCTCTTGTCTTTCACAGAGACGGGAAAACATCGCCGACATCTGTTGCATCATGGTCATCATTCTTGACTCTTCCGGCCTTACTTGTTCTCCAGCCTCCTCTCTGGATCTCTGCAACACTCTTCTCGGGGCAAATTCCCCAGTCAATAACCCCTTTTCTTCACCAGCCCAGCGGATGGCTGCTTGCATCAACTCAGCAAAAGAAATATTTGGGTTATCTTCATTTCTTTTGGCGATTTCTCTCCTTAGACTCTCATCTCTCAGCCCGATAATAAATTGTTCACGCAGGGTCTCATCCGGGTTACCCACTCTCCTCCGATCCCTCTTCAAAATGGACTCCAAACGTTCTTGCAATTTGTAGGCGAACACCCGTATTGACTCCCTCTCACTCTGTCGGTGATTGTAAAACTCCTGTAGCCTCAAACCCAACGACACCTTATCCCCATACACTTGCCGTAATAATTCAAATATTTCCTCCACAGTACTGTCCCTGGGCAAGGAGTACTTCACGGTGTCTAGTGCAATTCCTCGTAGGTGATCCCTCACCACTTCCACCTGATCTGCTTCAGGAACTCTCAAAATCTTCAGGCGCGATTTAATCTTATCAATCCACTCCTCCACCTGGAGATCTTCTGGTCCTTTTGGAAACCCACAGAAATCTGGCACCGTTCTGTCCTGGGGAATCACAATTGTGTGGGTTAGGATTTGTGGCTGAGCACGAGCTCCGGATCCTTCACCCTCCATCTTCTTAGCCAGGGGATGAGTGTCACTCCAGAAACAGGACCCCCCAGGAAGCCAAAGATCCAGGAAGTTCAAAAAAACCTCACCCAAAAATTACCAAAGACTACTGTCTCCACCAATTTTTTTTATTTGACTTCACAATAAGTGGTTTCTGCACAGGAATTAACCCAGCCAAACCTCCCAAAATTTCTTTAACCAATTTCCCTCCTAAAATCTGTCAGTTTGGCAGCTTAACGCAAGAAAAATCCTGCCGACTACGCCAAATGTGCCACACCCCCTCAGCCTAGGGTAATGCTGTAATCAAGTAAAGGGGTCTCAATAGCCAGATGATTGTAGTCGTGACAGCTAAATTGAGATCCCAATCACCAAGGCCAGAGGGTGGGTACAATCACTAACCTCGTCTCCTGATCTCTAAGACCAGGAGAGGAAAATAAACTAAAATGTTAGGATTTTTCCTGCTCAAACTCCCAAAATCAGATGGCAATCAGATGTTTTTTTTTATGTAATCAATTAACCTTTATTTAAAACTTTTCAATATAATAATAATCGCAACTCAATAAAAACCATAAATATTTCTTAAACTCTCCCAAATTTACCATACATTCTTTTTCTTTTTCTTACAGGTCGAATTTCAGTACTTCACCAGCTTATATATCAGATAAGTATTTTGTTTTCTTTTCCTCTTTATTTCTTTACCCTTTGCTGAGATTTTTAAGTATTCCCTTGAATAGTATTTTCATAGAATGTGATTCTTTGTGTTCCCGTTTCTGTTTTACAGAGTCTACACCCCACTTTTCCTGGTACAGGTAAGTATTTTGTTTTATTTGTTTTCTCTTCTTTCTCAGGGTACTTAACCCCACTGTTGTCCCTTTACCCCCAGTCACAGAATTCTCTGTACAGTCACTTAGCTGTAGGCTGTTCCTCTTTTTCCAGTGCGCCGGTGAACCTTGCTTTCGTTGGGGCCCTTGTAATTGCAGTGTCAGCTTTTTCAGGATTCCTTGTAGGTGACGGCTCTTCCTCCTAAACCTCACCCTTTAATAAAATAAATGGAAGCAATACCCTCCCTTCACTGACCAGGTACCAGGATACCTAGTGTCCGTAAAAATTTTAAACTGGGGCCATCTATCTAATAAAATCAAAATAATTAAACAATTCCCTATCCTATAAACTTACACTCTCTAATTAAACTTTTATTTATCTAACTTTTATATCAAATATGTTTGGTAGTCTTCATTCAAACATACCTCTCATTCCACTACTATACTTTTAATTATAATCTTAATATTCCCTACTATACCCCTACACCTATCCCCTCTCTATTAATTTAACCTTTAAACACATTAACTCTTCTAAATTCTAATATTAATTCACTATTCACTATACCCCTACTTCCCATATACTATATTCCCTATTCCAAACCTCACAACTTCCTAAAAATACCCCAAATTCCTAAATCCCAATAAAAATGAATATTAACTTTAACCTATACTCTATCCCACCTATACTCTAACCAGTACCCTATTTTTCCATACTTTCCCAAGTCTTTCTCAAATTTCTACCTCTTCCTTCCCTGAAATCACTCTCACACACTCCCAACACAGATCACACCTCCTCTCACCTTGACTCCCAAACACATTCTGACCAACTGCCCAAACCCCGTTGCCAAGGAGACCAGCACTGGCTTGCCATTCCGCAGTCAGCTCAGCCAATCACCATCACTTTTTAAAATTCTAAACTGGCCAAGCTGACCTGCGGAATGTTGACCAGCACTGCTCCAGCACCATTTTGAATAAAAAAACCCATTGACTTCAATGTAAAAATATTTCCAAAAATCCTAGCCCCCCTACCGTTTACCCAAAACCCTTAAAATTTGGCCCAAAAATTAAATCCCCCATTCTCTATCCATCCCTGTTTTTCAATTTTAAAAATCCCAAATTCCCATGTCCGCCCTCAAATAAACTGTTCTAAACCCCTCCAAAATCCCTAAATCCGCCCAAAAACCATCCCAAAAATTTCCAACTCCCCTCTCGGACCTACCCTATCGAATTAAAAAAATTAACCCTTAATTAACCCCTTAAAACCAGACCCCTCCCAAAAGACCCCTTTAAAATATTAAAATTCAAATGTAACCCACTGGAAAAATCAGGAAAAATCCCCTAAACCCGAAAGTGAAAACCAAATTTAAATTAAACAAAACCCTGATTTTTTAAAAATCAAAAACCCTATTTGTACAATTTAAAAATCAATACATTAAAATTTCGGGTTAAAAACCCCCTTACCTGATTGTCGATTTTCCCCACACCTGTAGACTTCCCCTGGTTCCGGTCCCGGACGTCCTCACACGAAACCGGATCGAAAACAAAAAAAACAACCGAAGCCGGCCCAAAATTTAGGCCCCGGCTTCGGCCTAGCCGCGAGTACGCGCGTTCGCGATTCGTGCATGAGGCGCGCCGCCTCATGCACGCTCGCGCCGACGTCTTCTCCAGCCCTCCTCTCGCCGGAACCGCTCTTCACTCCCGGGGCCTCGCTCCTTCTCCCCGGGAGCAAAAACAAAACTTCAACGCTGCTTTATGCAGCGTCTCCACTACCGCACCTCCCCCCAAAAGCCTCTTCACTCCCGGGGACTCTCAATCGTCCCCGGGAGCAGAAAAACCCGGCGCCTCAATCCCCTCATGGCTCTCTTCTCTCTTCCGGCCCAAAACAGGGCCCCAAACCCACGAGAACCACCGGAACCGCCGACGGAGGGGAAAAAAACCCCAGCCCAACTCCTCTCACCCGGGGACGACCTCCGCTCCCACAAACTGGACCCCAGGTAAGTATTTATAATTTATTTCTATTATTTTTCCTTTCCCTTCCTACCCTTAACCCCTTGTTACACTACCACTGGTCTAGAATAATTGCTGCTGACCTTGATGAACTTGCGACCCACTCTGGACTCCGTTTCCCCTGCTGAAATTCTGGGTTGCAGAGGATGCCATTAAATTTGTGTCCTGCTTAGTCAACCATCAAACCTGAGTCCTGCCACCAGCTCTGCTGCTGTCCTGATCTGAGTATGTTAGCCTAACCAGCAACAAACTAATTCAAAATACCTCCATTAAGTAAGTCACAAGATCAAAGAAATATAATCACGTAGCCCCACTTCTTAAAAATGCTCATTGGCTTCCTATTACACACAGAACTCAAAACCCACCTCTTTACTCACTTGCCCTGTCCTTTATCCTCACCTCTTTATTCCCTTACCCTTAATTATTCTGTCTGTCTACCTGTCTTATCTAGATTGTAAGCTCTTTGAGCAGGGGCTGTCTTTTGTGTATGGTGTACAGCGCTGTGTATGCCTTACAGTGCTATAGAAATGATAAGTAGTAGTAGTAGTAGTAGAATTACTTATAAAATTCTTCTTCTGGTTTTTAAAATTAAAATCTCAGACACCCCTTTCTTTCTGGCTCGTTTCTTGATGCCGAATGTTTCTTCTTGTACGCTTCATTCATCTCAACAGCATCTTTTGGTGGTGTCATCTTTTCATCATATCAGACAGGAAGTGACACGCGAGTCAATTTTTTCCATAGAGTAGGTCCTACCGCTCTACCTTAGATTACAAACTTCATTGGCCAAATTTAAAACATCTTCAATTATATATATATTTTTTTAATATGCTTTTACATTTTATAAAATTACCCATGGTTCAGTCTGTGGGCTAGTAAGTTATCCTTCCCTCTGCAACTGCTTATCCCCCCATTTTCTATCTTTTTATTGTAGTTCCATTTCTCCTTCCCCCTACTATTTTCCCATTTTATTTCTACTTTTCGTTCTCTCTTTTACTGAATTTTTAGATTTGTAAGCTGCATCGATATATTTTTATGACTTGCAGGATAGCAAGATTGAAATAAACTTGAACAGAAGACCAAGTGCAGGGCCTGCCAAAGGCAAGATGCCACCTGAAGCGCAGCTAACATGCCGCCCCCCTGCGCCGAGATGCTGCACTCCCCAGGTGTTCTACCATGTCACAGCAATGTTCCAAATTCAACAGCGTCAGCAATTCCCATACGCTGCCTGCCGCCGCCGGCACCACCCTCTTCCCTTTACTGCGGCTGCCTGAGTCTCTGACAAAACAGGAAGTTACTTCATAGAGGCGGCCGCAGTAAAGGGAAGAGGTGGGTGCTGGCAGCGTCAAGGCAGCATATGGGAATCGCTGCCAGGTTTGGAACGTCACCGTGACAAGGTAAAATGCTCTGAAGTGGGAGAAGCTGCTCTCCGAGATGCCACTCCTGAAGAGTGTTGCCTGAGGCCTAATGGTTTGGCCTAATGGTTGGGCCGCCCCTGATCAAGTGCACCTCCTCTGCTACTGCATGTAAAACCTGAAGAAATCATATCTGCCTGGCAAGAGGTTGCACACTGAACTCCTCCTTTGACTAATAAGAACATTACAGGCAGTGGCGTTCCTAGGGGGAGGGGCGGTGGGTGCGGTCCGGCCCGGGTGCACGCCGCTGGGGGGGGTGCTGCACGCCTGTCTGCTCCGCTCGTTCCGTGCTCCCTCTGCCCCGGAACAGGTTACTTCCTGTTCCGGGGCAGAGGAAGCATGGAACGAACAAAGCCGACAGATGCGCGGCACCCCCCCCCCCCGGCAGGTAAAAATGCACCCGGGAGGGGTGTCGTTTCACCGGGGGGGGGGGGGTGCTGCACCCGGGGGGGGGGGGGGGCGCATCAGTGATCCGCCCCGGGTGTCAGCCGCCCTAGGAACGCCATTGATTACAGGTTGGGGGGGGGGCAAACAAACTAACATCTATTCCGTTCTATTCCTGGCATTTATTTCCCACTTATTTCCACAAAGAGTCAAAGCGGGTTACATCAGATTTAAACATTAAAGAGCAATCAGAAAAATCTGTCAAACACATACATTTTTAACGCCCGATGAAAGTTCAAGTATATATCTATTTTCCGTATGTGAACAGGAATGGAATTCCATAATTTAACTGCACAATAGCTAAAAGAACTATCATAAAAGCAATTAAAAAGAATCTTATTAACATATGGAAATAACTGAAACCGGTGGATGCATGAATTATTGAATAGGTTATCAATGATACATGGTCTAAAAGACAATTACCATAACAAATTTTAAACATTAAAAAAGCCACTTTAAAATCAATTCGGGCCCTGACAGGCAACAAGGGAAGATCTTTCAACAGCGGAGTAACATGATCGAACTTCTTTCAATTAAAAATTAGTCTAGCTGCACAATTTTGCAAAAATTGCAATTTTACTTCAAAGCCTGGATGCCAGGTGAACGCAAACTAGAAAATTAGAATGAAACTGGGAAAAAACCAAGAACGAACGATCATTAAAGGCCTGGAAAGAAAGTCAAACAAAATACAAATATAAAATAAAACAATCAAAAAAAAACTTCTATAGAGAACAAATAGGCACAGATTACAGAGACACAAAGAAATTATACAAACTAATAAACAACTTACTTAACAACAAAACGGTAACTACACTGAATGCAAACCTCCCACATGCAAACAATCTTGCCAAATACTTTGAAGAAAAAATTACCAATCTACACAAGAATCTGCATCATGGAAATATTAATCCAGAAACTTTCATAAACGGACTAGATCCGAACCCAAGGGAATACCCGGTAGACTGTATTTGGAGTAACTTCACTCATCTAAGCACCGAAAATATAGCTCACGCACTCAGAAAATTCTCCTTCACCCACTGCCAACTAGACACCTGCCCCAACTATATAATGAACCCCCCCTAATCAATACGTCACAGACCACCTTAATTATCTATTCAAAAAAGGCCTATTCCCACAGGACAGAGGAAATATCCTACTAACTCCCATCCCAAAAGACACCCCCCAAAAAGCAGAAGACACCTCAAATTACAGACCGATATCATCCATACCCCTAGCAACCAAATTGACAGAAGGCATAGTTGCCAAACAGCTAACAGAATGCCTCACTGATTTTAACATACTGCATGAATCTCAATCTGGCTTCAGACCTTACCACAGTACAGAAACAATACTAACCATACTCCTGACCAGATTCAAGCAGGAAATAGCAAGGGGTAAAAACATCCTCCTACTCCAATTTGACGTATCAAGCGCATTTGATATGGTTGACCACTACATACTACGAGAATCCTTGACAAGATAGGAATTACAGGAAAAGTATTCTCCTGGATCAAGGGTTTTCTGACATCCAGAACATACCAAGTCAAATCAAACTCAGATATATCTCCACCTTGGAAAGCGGAATGTGGAGTACCACAAGGATCACCGCTCTCACCTATATTATTCAACCTAATGATGACACCACTGGCTAAATCTCTATCCAAACAAGGCCTCAATCCATTTCTCTATGCAGATGACATCACCATCTATATTCCCTTCAAACAGAACCCCACAGAAATCACCAAGGAAATAGTAAACAGGATGACCATCATGGAATCCTGGGCATCGGCATTCAAGTTAAAACTCAATAGAGATAAAACCCAATGTCTCATTCTCTCGTCCCAATACAATAATGTTCCCCCCTTCGCAATTAATGTCCAGGGTTCATCTTTCCCAATTTCAGACCACTTGAAAATCTTAAGCATAACAATTGACTGCAACCTAACACTAGAAAGTCAAGCTAAGAACACGACCAAGAAAATGTTCCACACTATGTGGAGGCTCAAATGTATAAAACCTTACTTTCCCAGGGATTCATTCCGCAAAATGATCCAACCCATGGTGCTATCCCATGGAGACTACTACAACAGTATTTACATAGGCTGCAAAGATCAAATCATAAGAAAACTACAGACAGCAAAAAAACACGGCTGCCAGACTCATCTTTGGAAAAACACACTTTGAAAGCGCAAAACCCCTCCTAAGAAGCTTACATTGGCTTCCTATTAATGCTCGCAATAACTTTCAAAATATGCACAACATTCCACAAAATTATCTATGGACTAGCACCAGATTACATGATGGAACTTATCGATCTACCAATAAGAAACGTGACAAGAACAGCAAGAACCTACCTAACACTTCACTATCCCAATTGCAAAGATATAAAATACAAATCTTCACATGCTGCCAGCCTCTCATTTATAGGCACACAACTTTGGAACTCACTACCCAAAGACCTGAAAACTCACAGAAAACTACCTACAAATTCAGAAAAAACCTGAAAGCACATCTTTTCAAGAAGTCTTTTCCCCCTGGATCTGCCTAATCCCACACCACCATACATCATGAAAAGTTCAGAAATAGAAAACAATAATATTAACCTCCCTCACAATTTGCTATCAACCCAAGCGTTTATTATACTTCTGCATTATGTACTAGACTTTTACAAATCTAAATTTTGTAACCGCCTTTTTAGCAATATGTAATCCACATTGAACCTGACATACAGTGGGAAAGTATGGGATACAAATACAATAAATAAATAAATATAAGGCAGTACAATAATCAGGTTGAAGTAGAACAATCGCCCAAATAAGTACCCTAAATTGTTCTGGAAAAAAAGATGATCTTATCGCCCAAAGCTGATGCAATTTAAAAAACATTTGTGGTTTAAGTTCTTAATTCGATGTTTCATAGTAAGTTGTGAATCCAATATAAAACCAAGAACCCTAGAGGAACTTTCAAAACTTAAACATTCCCCTGTAGTAAAAGTAATACTAGTAGGAGTAAAAGTTGACAATGTGCCAAAATACAATAATTTGGTTTTAGCAGTATTAAGGTTTAGGAGATTTTGTGAAGCCCACAATTGTGTTTTTTTTTCAATACAACCTACAATCAAGCTCTCAAAATAAATTTATCATCAGTATAGGATGCATCATATTATAAGGAAGATTTGTGAAGTCCTCCAGCGAGCTCATAAAGTTGTTAAAAAAATATGGGCAACAATAGCGAGTCTCTAGGGACTTCACAAGCCAGACTCCAATTCTTAGAAGATTCTCCATTTTTCTTAACAAGACCTGTAAACTAGTTCAGAACAACTCCGGAGAAACCCATTTCACTCGGTCTATTGATTGTAATAAATAGAAATAAAACAAAACATAGAAAAAAAATAAGATTATACCTTTTTTAGTGGACTAACTTGATATATTTTTTTGATTAGCTTTCAAAGGTAACATGCGTGGGATAAACACAAAGGAATCCTGTTTAGAAGGAATGGATCTATGGAATCTTAGCGGACATTGGGTGGCGACGCCGGTATTTGGAGAATAAAAACGGTGCAGGGCACACTTCTAAGGTCTGTGCCCTGAGAAAGGCAGGGACAAATCAAACTCGGATATACATTTAAAGTATTACATACCATGTAAAATGAGTTTGTTGGGCAGACTGGATGGACCGTTCAGGTCTTTATCTGCCGTCATTTACTATGTTACTATTGTTACTATGTTACCACGTAACCCTTCTTCTTCAGATCAGAAATCAATCTATTGATTAAAAGAATATGATCCACTGTATCAAAAGCTCCAGAAACATCAAACTGTAACAACATAGAAGGAACATTATGACCAAAAAGTGTCTTGATCTTTGTTACTAATATTACAAGTAATGATTCCATACTGTGCAAAGGACGGAAACTGTATTGGGATCTATGCAAACATTGGGGTACATCTACATAAGACATAACTTGAGATGCCACCAAAGATTGTACTAACTTGGCTAGCCATGGAATACTAGGCAAAGGATGAAAATTGGTGACCTCAGACAGATTTGCCCCTAGCGATTTTGGAATAGGGGTCAATATTATATTCCCTATTTCTGATGGAGACTGACCTTCACTGAGCATGTTGTTAATTAATAATGTTAGCCGACCATCTCTCCTAGAATATTTTTTAATAAATAAGAAGGACAGTGATTTATCAGAATTTTCCAGCCAGCTTTTTTAACTTTAAACTCTACTCTTCTGAACCTCACTAAAGGAGGACCATCCCCTCCTGGTCCCCACCAAGGTCCTTAGTTGTTAATGCAGTAGGGAAAAACAATTCTGCAAAATCCCAGTAGGCTCATTCTACTCTGCTCTTTATGTTATAGACACAGAGACAGCCACTGGCTTTATAATACTGAATCGAACCATGTGCTCTCATCAAGCTGCCACAGATGCTTGAAAACCCTTCCAACCTTTTTAGTTTTACTGGCTGCCTGAAAAAATCGTATTTATTTTTCTGTTTATTTTATTAGAAAAATCTACTTTAAACATCCTGTCAGAAAAGTGGGAAAATCACAAATATTACATCGTAACATGGTCACTAAGAGGTTCACATCTTTATTGCAAGTCTCTCAGCTCGTAAATCAGCAGACAGTGAGGGACCAGGAAGAGCTAGCCGTGCATTTAAGATGATTTCCCATCAGTAAGGAATGCATTCTCCCTTTGAAATGAAAGCTGTTAGAAATGAAAACTATGACAATTATTTTGGCGAAAAATTCTTTTAGATACAATCCAACTGAGCTAAAGAAAGCCCTTGAAAATGGTACCGCCAGAATGTCTACTAGATAAAATAAACAGATGGCAGTAGAACTGAAAAAGGCTGGTTAGTAAACCTAATAGAGGATTTTGAACAGATCACTTCTGAAAATAATACAAGCCTTTCTTGAATTACAATGACTGAACTTCCAGAAGACAGAAGGCCTGCTCTTTGGTGAGGATGGTCAAATGTCGTGACCTCCCTTGGGGACCAGTTCAGCATATACTGTTAGAACAATATTTCTTTTGTTCTCCAAATCCCATTTGACTCATCTGGCATTGAAACCTGAAATCTAGATTTGTCATGATTTATAGAGTTCATATAAATTGTCTTAGGTTTTAGTATAATCCCTCTTTGATTTTCAGTTCAGACTGGCTTATACATAAGCTAAGTGGACAAGCTGACAAAATGAATAGTGATTTAAGTAGATCATCTACCCAACGCATGACTGGTAGTAGCTGTCTTGCTGTAGTCAACTTGGAATCATTCTCTCTCAAAATCCATGTCACACATTGCAACCAAAGCTGAGTCAGGCTTAGCTCAGAGTTCGACATGTCAAACTAAGCTATTTTGAATTTGAGCCAAGCTTCATATGCAAAAAGACAGTTGTCCAGGGAGAACAAAACTGAAACCACATTGGCGACTCCCTTTGCACTTCCATCTTTGTTTTAAAGTGTTAACATATGTATTTTTAGCAGCTCTTGAAAGGTAACATGAGTGGTTTCTTCAGTCATGATGCCTTGGTGGGCCAAACCCTACAGGTTTAATTATTTTCAATAAAACTGGTGTTTTGTGGGATGTAAAATTGCCAAAACATTGAGAATGCCTATGGACACATTGCTGTTCTTTCACATGAAATGGTTGTGAAGTATCTCTTTAGCAGTAATCATAGTAGGAAATCATCCTTGACATTTCATTAAACTTGCCTGCACAGTACTAAACTATTTACCTTTGCAACATTCTTGTCTTTTGAGAGGACTTATCTTTCCTTTACCATCTGCGTATCCGTGGATGGATCCTTTCTGTTTGTTGGCTTCATGGAGTGTTTCTCCCTAATTTATAGGGTTCGTTTCTATTACTGTATTTGGAAATTGCCTGTTTGTGTCACATTTTTGAGAGAAGATATGTAAACTTTTCTAAATTTAGCGATCCTCATAAAATAAATTTAAGAAGCTGGACACATTTAAATCCACCAAGGTACAGAAAGTGAAAAAAAAATAAAACCTGATGGTTTGATTGTAGAAGAAAGCTTTTGCCTTTATATGGACATTTATTTTTCAGCTGGAGTTTAACTTTGTTTCATCTGCTTTACTTGATATTAAAAGGACAAATATGTGGTTTCACTATAAATTGTGAATCAGGCTCCTACACTGCTGGGCTTCTTTTTGTTCCTAATGGTTTCAGAATGTCTTGGAAATATTACCAGATTCACAACTAGTGAAGGACTTCACTGAACTGTCATCACGTATTGGGGAAAGTTCTATATAGGGGCACCACAATTCTTGTGAATGCTAAGCCAATATTCTATAATGGCCAAATTGCATTGCTAAAGCTGTTACAGAAATACCAGCTTGTTGACAAAGATGTGTCTACATGTAGCTATGACCACTTATGCTTGATCTATGCCAGGCATAACTGCTCATACCAAAATGCAACAGTTCTGTAACTGGTAGTATTGGGTGAAGTGCACGCTGAAGTAGTTGGCGTGCCCCGACCCATCATACCCTGCCTACGTGCAAATACGCATTGCACTTGGTCACTATGGGGGTCTTTTACTAAGCAGCGGTAAGCCCAATGCGGGCTTACTGCTTGCTAATCCAGAACCACCACTGGGCTACCGCAGCAGCCCGATGGTAATTCCCATCCCCAGCAAGCGCCATTTCTGGCACTACAAAAATATGTTTTATTTTTGTAGCGCTGGTGTTTACCCGGTGGTAATCAGGCAGTGCCGTGCACTACCCAGTTACTGCCGGGCTAGGGCAGGAGCCCTTACTGCCACCTCAATGGTAAGTGCTTCCCCCCAAAATGACTACACAGCAAAAGGTTCACTTATTTTATTTAGAGTTTGCTCATGCCTTTTTCAGTAGTAGCTCAAGGTGTTACATTCAGGTACACTGGATATTTCTCTGTCCCAGGAGGGCTCACAATCTAAGCTTGGACCTGAGGCAATGGAGGGTTAAGTGACTTGCCCAAGATCACAAAGAGCAGCAGTGGGCTTTGAACTAGCCACCTCTAGATTGCAAGACCGGTGCTCTAACCACTAGGCCACTCACCCATTTCTTAGAAAAAAAATGACAGCCTTTTAACCGCTGCAGTAAAAGGGGGTCTCAGTGCATGTAAAAAACACACACTGACACCAACGCAGGTCCACTTTTACAGCAGCTTAGTAAAAGGGGCCTTATAGAATTTAGATGCCAACTTTATAGAATAGGGGGCATACCTCACTAACGAGTGTGACTGCTAATCAGTGCCAATCAGTGACAATTTAGTTGCACGCATAAGTGAGGTATTCTAAGACGTGTGCATACATTTTCATGTGCAAATGTGCACAATATTTATAGAATGAGGGGGTTACAGGATAATTCTATAAGTGGACCCTGTGGATAGGCCCTTACAGAGGCGCTCACATAGGCACCAGTGGAGGCGCAAATACAATATAAGGTTTGCATTATAGTTCATAAGATTCTTTATGGATTAACCCCAGAATATTTGCTTGGTTGGGATCAGATGGACAATAAAGATAGAGGCCTTTGAGATAATTTTCTACTTCATTATCCCAGTCCTAGTAAATTGAAAAGTAATACCATTTATTCTGCAAGCCTTATATATCAGGTCCCTTTGTTATAGAATTCTCTCCCTATACAACTGAGAAAAATGCAGAGTTTATCTATTTTTAGAAAAACTCTAAAAACCTTTCTTTTTAAATACATTTTATAATTAGAACATGTTAATGTTCCTTATTTTAATATGTATTAATTGACTGGCTGTTAATTCACAGGGTTTGTCTGTTGCTTCTTCTTGTGATCCGCAGTGAACTCCTTGGGTAGCTGCAGAATTTAAGAAGTAAAGTAAAGCACTAATTTATAAAAGCATGTAAAAGCCTACTTGTCTCTATAAAATACTAGCAAACGTGGAAGAGAATGTGTTTTGAATGTAGGCATCATCGCTTACATCTGCTCAGACACTGGTGTAAATGAAGGTGTGTCCTTTACTCACATGCATTTGTAGATTAAGGTATTACTACCTCCAACCTGTGCTCTGCCTAAACTCTGTCCCTTTGTATGTCCACCAGCAAAGTTGGTGCATACTGGTATGAGGTCAGGTGGCACCATATGTGGGTAGAAAAGTGAGGAAAGTGATTAAGCAAAGAAGATCTAATCCAGTTCAAAAAGTCTTTAATGAATACTGTGCTCATCTACAATAGTCCATCCCCGAGCCAATTCCCACCTAGGACAATTCCCATGGGACAATTCCCACCAAGTACTTCCCTCTCTTGGTCATTTCCCACCCTCCCTAGCCTTTTTATTTACCGACCATAGCTTCTTTCTTGTATCGGGTCCCATTAGGTTGAAACATAGGGGTTTTTTTGTGGGGGGCTCTATTTACTTATTTGTGACATTTAGATCCCAGATTAAACATGAATTAGGATGCAACCTAGTTTGGGTGTGTGTAGGGGGCATTCCCCTCCCACACGAACTGCATGTCTGGAAGGGGAAAGAGATGTCTAAAAGATAATATTGTGGAGGGGGGTTGTGAGAGGGTACTGGCCTCCCAAATGATCTGGAAGAAGAAAGGGAGGGAGATTACTTGTCCTAATATGTTTTGTATGTTTTTGGGTTATGGGTGGAAATTGTCCTCCCTGGTGTGGTGGGAATTGGTTCAGTGGGAATTGTCCTCGGTGGGAATTGTCCAGATGGGAATTAGTGGGTGGGAACTGTCCAGCTGGGAACTGACCTAGAACCGCTGCTATCATAGCGCCAACCAGGTTTTGTGCCCAGCAGGTCTTGAGTGAGTCAAGAAGGTGATATTTACAGACTATACAATCAGAATGCATAAAAGGCTAGTCTTAGTCATTTCCACAAGTACTGAACTTTTATATTGCAACCTAAGTCTCTACTAAGTGCTGTCCGGAGTAAATATTGTCACAACCAGTTAGAGCTATTTCTTTCAAATGTTTTTATATTATTTTAGGGGAACTAAAGTAAGGCCCATTATCTGCTGTAAAAGTCCTCCCTGCAAAGCTTGCTCAGTAGGTTTCCATGTTTGAAAATTCCTTGGACACTGACAGAATGAACTGAAAAAGTCAAAGAAGTTTTGGTGTTGTTAGTACCGTCCGCAGTAGGTAACAAAATCTAAGGGTATTTCTGCTTATGAAGTTATCTGAAGCTGTAGCACAGGGCAGCATTTGAGAGGTATATTGTATAACTCACTGATTAACCACAGAAGAATTGCTCAGAGTTAATTTAACATATTTTATCAGCTAACCAATGTACTAGCAGCAATATACACATTTAAAAAACATCAATAAAGGATGTTAATGGATGTGAGTTCCAGAATTTAGGACGTCATTTTTAAAGCATCTACATTTGGAAATAGTGATTTCATGAAGTCACTCTTTATACTTGTAGATGCTTTGGATGCAGAGTTTTGAAGGGTGTAGTACACTCCACTGGCAGGAATGCAGATGCTGGTCAAATGAAGGGGGGGGGGGGGGAGTTAGGGGAATGCTGGCCACGTTAGGGGAGGAATATATAGGGGAAGGGGAGATGCTGGCCACTTGGGAGGGGGTACAGAGGAGAAAGAGATGCTGGATAATTGAGGGGGTAGAGGAGAGATGCTGGCCATATGAGGGGTGTAAGAAGAAGAGGGAGAGATGCTGAACCATGTGGAGGGGGAGAGTAGGGCTTTGAAACACCCTGGGGGGTATACGACTAAAGGTTTACCTAGGGCAGGGCATCTGATACCAGGGGTGTAGCCAGACAACAGATTTTGGGTGGGCCTAGGCAAGAATTGGGTGGGCACCAAGTGTTCTCCATCCCCTCCCCTCCCAAAAAAATGATCTCAGCTGGCAGCAGGCATGCACTGAAAACTGAGCATGCGCAGGTGCCGGTGTCATGGAGAGTAGCGTTTTCGTTACCATCAGGGGAAACTCTTCAGCTGGCGGAGCTTGGGATTCCCACTAGTTACCACTAAACATGTGCTACTGTTGGGTGGGCCTGAGCCATAAATGGGTGGGCCCTGGCCCACCCAAGCCCACCAGTGGCTACGCCACTGTCTGATACCATTGGGTCAGCCCTGGTTGGTGAATATTTATTTTTAGGCTCCGAAGTCTGGCTGAAAATTGGAGACTAAAAGGATACTTTTTAAAGGTAATTTTTGCTTGTATATAACCTCCAAAAATTGTCTTTATAAAGCGGGTACTATATTTAGGTACCAAGAAGGCCCCTATCTGGAGCCTATTCAATGTTGGAAATTAAGTACCTACTTTCCTGTATAAAACACTAATGTTACTGGGTATAAATGTGCTACATTATTTGCTGAATATTGTGAAGAAACTGTCTGAAGAGGCGTTTGATCATGTGTTTAGATTTTAGATGTGTTTTGTTTTATTGTGTGTTTTAATGTATTATGTGTGTATTTGTTATAAATGATAAATAAATAAAACAATGTGTTTAGGCACGAGTGCCTATGCCAGCCACACAGCTGGTATGAATGTTTGTGCTCAGATTGGGGAGAGGTACATAACTTACAGTATTGTCTAAGGCCCTGATGGCGAACCTATGACACGCGTGTCAGTACTGACACGCGTAGCCATTTTCAGTGACACGCGGCCGCATGTGGCCGCATACAGAGAAGCAGCGGAGTTCCTTGCTGACACCCGGGGCGGATCGCCGATGCGCCCCCCTCCCCCCCGGTGCAGCGCGACCTCCCCCCCCCCGGCGAAATCACCCGGTGCATGTTTACCCGCTGGGGGTGTGCCGTGTGCGCTCCTATTGGCTCCCTCCCTGCTGCTCCCTCTGCCCCGGCTCCTCACTTCCGGCCGGCGGAGCAGAGAGCAGCGGAATGCCGTGGGGGACGCATCTCTGAGGGCCCTGTGATCACCATTACCAGCAACCATCATCCAATCTACTGTTCTGGGGTGTCGTGGATTTGTAATTGACCACCATTACTGAGATAGGTGAGGGGGAGGCTGGGAGAGGCGAGGGCATGTGCTATGGGTGCCGTTTCCCGCCATTAGAAATAGCGGCAGCCATCTTAATTTACATAAGTTGGTCAGTTAGGCTAGTTAACCCTTAATTGCCTGCAGGGCTAACAGGCTATCTATAATTCTATCTTCTGTCTCTGCCCCCCTGATGGAGAACTCAAAAAATAAAAAACCAAGGTTCAGTAAAGGAAGTGGTAGTAGCAGTAGCCGACCCTTTCAAGAGACATGGACCGAGATGTATGGCATTATAGAAAAAAATGGCAAATCATTTTGCGTTCTATGTACTGAAACGGTAGTAAGCAGAACGTGGAATATAAATAGACATTTTGAAACTAATCATTCCCAGCTCTTGAAAAAAAGTGAGGATGAACGGAAGGAATACATTTCCAGGCAGCTACACTTTTATAAGAGCCAATCTAAGTCCATCCTTAAATTTGTAAAAGGTTCTACAAATTTAACATCTGCAAGTTTGAGCATTGCTCACTCCATAGCTCAGCATGGAAAAGCACTCAGTGAGGGAGAATTTATTAAAGAAACTCTCCTAAGATGTGCACCAGTTCTATTTCACGATATGCAGAATAAAGATGCAATTATTAAGAGAATATCTGAGTTACCAGGAAATTTGGAGTGCCTGGATCCGATTACCAGACACTTTTAGCACCCTGAAAAATATAGCAATGGCTTTACTCACAATTTTTCCCTCTACGTACTTTTGTGAAACCTTATTCTCAGCGTTAAATAATATCAAAACCAACAAAAGAAACAGATTGACAGATGAAGTTAGTAGCGCTTGCTTGGGCTTGAAGTGTACAAAATACCAACCTTCAATTGAAGATTTAGCCAATGAAATTCAGCAACAAAAAAGTCACTAATAGGCAGATTAGTTAAAGAATTCCCCCTCCCCCTCACTTATCTTAGTTCATGGCACCCCACACAAGTTAAATAATATCAAGACCAACAAAAGAAACCGACTGACAGATGAACAAAGAAGTCACTAAGTAGGTAAGTTAAATAATTAGTTTTTGGTTTATTAAATACAGTTTTATATTACAATTATACATTTTTGTTATTTAAACTATAAATATCGCGAAATTATGGTTTTTTTCTCGAAGTGACACACCACCCGAGTTATGCTCGGTTTTTTGGCGAATTTTGACACACCAAGCTCAAAAGGTTGCCCATCACTGGTCTAAGGAGTGTGTGTGTATAAGCCCCGCCCACACTCTGACCAGACTCTGCCCCTGCAAATGCACTTGATGCTCCTAATGAAGTGGTGTTAACTGCTTACCAATGAATACATGACACTATATACTGCATGTTAAGTGTAAGGCACAATCTCTGCCCCATTCCAAGTTTGTCAGTTAATGTGAGAATTACAACATGCTAAGTGTGCATTAAATATCAATTCAGACTTGTAATATTTGCTATGTACAAATTCCTGCATTAAATGCAACAGGACCCTTAATGTCCGATTTGCTATAAATGCCTTCCCCTAGACACAGAATAGGAGAAATGCCATTGTGAAACATGTGTTTAAAGTCTTCTACAACACAAAACTCACAGCAAGACAGGCAGCAATACTTAGTTAGAGGCCTGCATATCACCAGTAGCATGTCCAAGGAGCTCACTGGACCATCCTAGTTATATCATGAAGTGTAAATCTGATAGAAGCTGTTTATATAACGGGCAGTGAGCTGACCTTTATAATGTTCACTGGGGACATGAGGAAGATGGGCCTGTTAATTAAACACTAGAATGGCTTACAAACCGGATATTGTGCTTAACAGCATCACTGTCCCTTTGTTCCACAGTAAAAGAAAAGAATTCTCTCAAGTATTTCTGAGGTCACGGAATCCCTCCTGGAAATTCCTGCTCACTATTACTTCTGTAAACAAACAGCACAGAACTTCATACAGCATTGGTTTCTTTTTCTACATCCATGCACTAAAATTGTTGGATATTATCCCTGTAGGATAAATACAGGATTGATGAGTGGCTTAATGGTTAGTATTAGCGGGTTGCAGACCTGGGGAACTGGGCTCAATTCCTGCTGCTGCTGCCTGATAGTCAGCAGTAAGTTCAGATCCTGGGGAACCAGGTTCAATTCCCTGTGCGGCTCTGTGTGACCCTGGCAGTGCATTTTATCTAGCAAAAAAGGTGCCGGTACTCAAATGCTAGGCCACCCTTCAGGAGTGGGGTGATCACTGAAGGACCCACCCCACAATAGCCAGGGCCCCTGCAACCAGTCACAGAATCTATGACAAGGAAGAATTGATGTATAGAGCCTGAGTTCTTTCATTAAAACTTGCAATCCATGGGTCAATTTTAGCAGACAATGAAAAAGGTGCCGGTACTCAGTACCCCCAAGTACCCCCTCAAAAAAAGCCATGGACCTTGGGCAAGTCACTAGGGGCCCTTTTACAAAGTGGCGGTAAGCCCAGCATGGGCTTACTACTCACTAAAAGGGAAGTACTGCCAGGCTACTGCAGCAGCCCAGTGGTAGTTCCCACCCCCAGCGTGCGCCATGGACGTAGCCAGACTTTGGCGGGAGGGGGGTCCAGAGCCCGAGGTGAGGGGGCACATTTTAGCCCCCCCCAGTGCTGCCGATCCCCTCGCCATTGCCTACTTTGCCCCCCCTCCGCTGCCGACCATCTCGACCGCCCTCCTGCTGCCGACCCTCTCGACCCCCCTCCCGCTGCTGACCCTCTCGACCCCCCTCCCGCCACCAACCCACCATGCAGGACATCAGAAACAGAAGGAAACCTTTTGCGAGAAAAAGAGGACGTCGGCTGGCGGGGGTTGGGGTCCCCCGCCAGCAAAGGAAGGTGACGGCGGGTTGGCGGCGGGAGGGGGGGTCGGGCGGGTCATCGTCAGGGGGGACCAGGGCCAAATCTATGGGGGCCCAGGCCCCCCATGCCCCACATAGCTACGCCACTGGCATGCGCCATTTCTGGTGCTACAAAAATATTTTTATTTTTGTAGCATTGACATGTATACGGCAATAATCGGTCAGTGCCGCATGCTGCCTGGTTACTGCCGGAGTAGCGCAGGAGCCCTTACTGCCACCTCGATGGGTGGTGTTAAGTGCTCCCACCCAAAATGGGCAAATGCTTCATTTCTGTTTCTTTAAAAAAAACCTCTGCCTTTTACTGCTGTGGTAAAAGGGGGCCTCGGCGCGCATCAGAAACACACGCCGACGTCAGCGCAGGTCCCCCTTCGCCGCAGCTTTGTAAAATGTCCCAGGTACAACAGTAGTACAATGTACTACTTAGACCATGAGCCCACTAGGGACAGACCCAGTACCTCTAAAATGAAACCGTAAACTGCTTAGATCTAAGCTGTATATAAATACTTGAATGAATGATGATAATCCTACACATCTATTGGATTGTGAGATTTAATGAAAAATCTAGAACAGCAAATCTAACTCCAGACAGTTAAAGGTGAAGATCCAAAGTATTAAACCCATATTGCAATATAGATATTTAATATCAAGCTGAATTTCTATCATTTCAAGGCCCGATATTCAACTTGCAGAGGAAAGTGTTTTCTAAGCTGCCGACAGCCGTGGGCTGAACGAACCCCGGAAAAATCAATGCTGCAGCATGCACAGCTTCTGGCATTGAATATCTAGGTATGTGCGGCAACCTTGAAGTTAACTGGACAGCAGCTGATATTCAGACTGGTGCCCTGTTAACTCAGTGGATAAGGTTAGGCAGCTCTCTCTGCTGTCCTATTATCGTAGCTCTGCCCAAACTCTGCTCCTGAATCACCTCTAATCTAGCTGGTTAGGGAATGGCTGGTTGGCGGAGATATTTAGCAGGACTGCGTGGCAAACTACCATTGAATATAGGTGGCTGACCAGCTCAGCTGGGTTTAACTGAAGCCTCTGCTGCTCGGTTAAAACCCTTTGAATACTGAACATCCCCCCCCCCCCCCCACCACCAGATTTCACATGATCCCTAGTGCTGCAGTTCTTTTACTCTGTGCAGTGTCAACCTGAATGAATTTTACTAGTGAACTTTGTAAATCTAAGTGCTTTGAAAATGAGCCCTTTACTGTACCTTGCTAAGCCAGATGTAAACCTGTAACTTGCAGGTAAATGAAAGCCCTTTATGGAGCATCCCATTATCTCAAACTCTTCACATGAATCCTGATATTATCAAGTACCGTAATGGATGGACGGTTATCCTCTGCTCGTTCATATCTCATGAATAATTTCAGTAGGATGATCACGTTACTTTCTAAGAGCTCATCTAGAGTTACTCACTCCCCTTATTCTACCCCTCCTTTGTGCTGGCTTCTGAAGGGAACAAAAAAGACCCTTCTATACCGTTATTGTGAGTCAATCCTTCAACTGTCACAGCCTTTTTCACCTGGAGGTATTACACTGTACCACAGTTGATGATCAATGAGGATCACATTGCTATGAAAGTGACAGTGTGGTGACAAACAGAAGATACATTTCCTGGGGTGGGGGTCTATGATGTATACTTGAGTTAGAGTCATGCTCTAACTGCTTAAAAATTGTATGCAATTGGGATCTGGACAAAACTTGTGTGTTAACCTGGGAGAGCACACCAGATGCATTCGCTCATGGTTCTGCGCTAATAGCAGTAAGAGATGTGGCCAGGTCTGCACATGTGCTGGAATGCTATTCTCTGCAAAAAAATGTTTGCAATACTGCTATTTCTATACCGAATACCATTCCAGCACATATGCGAATGTAGGCATAACTCCGGAGACTGATTAAAAAAAATGTTAAGAAAGTAAGAGCATAACATAAGTGTTGCTATACTGGGACAGACTGAAGATCCATTGAGCACAGCATCCTGTTTCCAACAGTGGCCAATCCAGGTCACAAGTACCTGGCAAGATCCCAAAACAGTACAAAACATTTTATGCTGCTTATCCTAGAAATAAGCAGTAGATTTCCCCCAAGTTCATCTTAATAATGGCTTATGGGCTTTTTTTTAGGAAGTTATCCAAACCTTTTTTAAACCCCTCTAAGCTAACTGCTTTTACCACATTCTCTGGCAATGAATTCCAGAGTTTAATTACATGTTGAGTGAAGAAATATTTTCTCCAATTTATTTTTAAATTTACTACTTTGTAGCTTCATTGTGTGTGCCCTAGTCCCCTAGACCGGTGCACTGTTCAAGCACACTTATCCTTCAGTTCTGTCTTTTCTTAAATTTATATCCCCTGACGTGGGATACAAATGCAACAAATAAATAAATAAATATTCAAAACTATTTAACAGGCCAGGAATGGCTCATGGCTGGTTAAATAGTGTTTAAGTG
Organism: Microcaecilia unicolor; assembly: GCF_901765095.1. NCBI lineage: Eukaryota > Metazoa > Chordata > Amphibia > Gymnophiona > Siphonopidae > Microcaecilia > Microcaecilia unicolor. Next base: position 145,390,535 of record NC_044034.1, read on the forward strand.
CCTAACTGCAGATATTCGTGGGAGATAACTGGTTATGTCCTGCTGAATATCCTGGTTAGCGGCTACCGGCTATACTGCGTGACAGCCGGTTAGGTGCGGAATTATCAGTGTCAAACCAGCTGTATTGAGCAGTCAAAAGAGACCTTTTAAGTAGCAGGCCTATCTTTGACTGTCAAAACGTCAACTGGTTAGCGTTGAATATCAGCGTAGCCGGTTAACTTTTTATCAGCCAAAATAAACCTGGATATTCAATGCTGGTGAATATCCAGGTTTACTACTACTACTACTACTACTATTTAGCATTTCTATAGCGCTACAAGGCATACGCAGCGCTGTACAAACATAGAAGAAAGACAGTCCCTGCTCAAAGAGCTTACAATCTAATAGACAAAAAATAAATAAAGTAAGCAAATCAAATCAATTAATGTGAACGGGAAGGAAGAGAGGAGGGTAGGTGGAGGCGAGTGGTTACAAGTGGTTACGAGTCAAAAGCAATGTTAAAGAGGTGGGTTTTCAGTCTAGATTTAAAGGTGGCCAAGGATGGGGCAAGACGTAGGGGCTCAGGAAGTTTATTCCAGGCGTAGGGTGCAGCGAGACAGAAGGCGCGAAGTCTGGAGTTGGCAGTACTGGAGAAGGGAACAGATAAGAAGGATTTATCCATGGAGCGGAGTGCACGGGAAGGGGTGTAGGGAAGGACGAGTGTGGAGAGATACTGGGGAGCAGCAGAGTGAGTACATTTATAGGTTAGTAGAAGAAGTTTGAACAGGATGCGAAAACGGATAGGGAGCCAGTGAAGGGTCTTGAGGAGAGGGGTAGTATGAGTAAAGCGACCCTGGCGGAAGATGAGACGGGCAGCAGAGTTTTGAACCGACTGGAGAGGGGAGAGGTGACTAAGTGGGAGGCCAGCAAGAAGCAGATTGCAGTAGTCTAAACGAGAGGTGACAAGGGTGTGGATGAGGGTTTTGGTAGAGTGCTCGGAAAGAAAGGGGCGGATTTTACGGATGTTGTAAAGAAAGAAACGACAGGTCTTGGCGGTCTGCTGGATATGAGCAGAGAAGGAGAGAGAAGAGTCAAAGATGACCCCAAGGTTTCGAGCTGAGGAGACAGGGAGAATGAGAGAGCCATCAACAGAAATAGAAAACGGGGGGAGCGGGGAGGTGGGTTTGGGGGGGAAAATGAGAAGCTCGGTTTTGGTCATATTTAATTTCAGGTGGCGTTGAGACATCCAGGCAGCAATGTCAGACAAGCACGCTGAAACTTTGGTTTGGATGCAAGGTGAGATATCAGGGGTAGAAAGGTAGATTTGGGAGTCATCAGCATAGAGGTGGTAGGAAAAGCCATGGGATGAGATTAATGAACCAAGGGAAGAAGTGTAGATAGAAAAGAGGAGGGGATGGAGGCGGACAGGAAATGCACTGCCCACCAGCGGCTGAATATCAAGTCGATACTCTTGGTAGAGCAAAGAAAAAAGTTGTGGGTCTTATATGCTACCAATAAAGAGAAGAAATAGGCATGAGATCCCCACTAAGGTGACTACAGAAAAACCTTATAAGCTTTCACAGCCTTCTCATTAAACCCTATTGTGCTCAGCCATGCAGTCTTCAGCTATTAGCTTCATTAGCATTGATTTAAATATGCTGTGCATTGGTTTCTAACACAAAGCTTTGTGCAGAGTTAGCTGTGTTTTTTTTGTGTGTGTGTGCTTTAATGTTTGTGCAGCAGCTGTGCAGAAAGCCTTGTGAACTTTCCTGCATCAGCCTCCTGGTGAGGTGACCTGGGTTTGAAATTTGCCCTGGGCAGATGTCTGAGTCTAGCCGCATATGTTCAAAATGTGACTCCATTTCACTGTGATTAAAGTGAGCATTAGCAGGGCAGGATATGGGTCAGAGGGAGAAAAGCTTGTGCACAGAAATAAATTAAAAAAAATATGCAGAGTTTCTCCTCCAGAATCCTAAGCTGTAATGAATACTGTAAGACAGTTTTCGAGGAGAAAGCCTTGAATAATGGTGGGATATAAGTGTCATAAATAAATAAATAAATACATGTGGGCTTATTGTATATCCGCTTCATTCCTTTGAGTGGTTTTTGTAAATCACTAAGGGATCCTTTTAAAATGCCGTAGTAAAAATAGGCCTTAGGGGCCCTTTAACTATCCCTGTAAGCGTTTACATGTGCCCAACGCACGCCAAAATGGAGTTACTGCCCGGCTACTTGTGGCTCTTGCGGTAATTTCATTTTTGGTGTGCGTCCGATACTTGCGCCCGAAAAATAATTTTTATTTTTGGACATGCGTATTGGATACACACCAAGTGGCATTTGATGCGCTGAGGTCATTACCGCCCGGTTACTGCGTGAGACTTTACCGCTAGTTCAATAGCTGGTGGCAAGGTCTCAAACCCAAAATGGATGCGCGCCAATTTTGATTTTGACACACAGATAAGACAAACTGGTTAGCACAGGAATGCCTACTCTCTGCCCCTGAGATGCCCCCTCAAAAAAGTTTCAAGAATTATTTAGAACATAGGTAGCGTGTACAGATTTCCAAGTTACCACAAGATGCTGGAGCATGTCCCGCGGTACTAATGCAGCTTAGTAAAAGGATCCCTAATTTGCTAAGTTCATATATGTGTTCATTTCATGGCTCCTTTTAAGTCTTAACTAGTTGAAGTGGAGGCTCGTTTTCAAAGCAGATAGACTTACAAAGTTATTGTAAGTGCTTTGAAAATATGCTTCTTTGTAACTTTGTAAGTCTATGTGCTTTGAAAATGAGCACCAAAATCATTTACCAATTGTTTATAACTAAACTAGAGGAGAAAAAAACCCTTTATATTAGCACATTTCCAAGTCAAGTCCAGTCTCATCTCATCAAAATAATTCTAATTTAATGTCTTTCATATATCTCCAAAGTTCTGAACGTTAACTCCATGAACAGAACAAGATGTCCTCTTCAACCTTCTATTCACGGTTTCTGCTGTTTTGCATACTGTGCTTGGAGACAGATCATTTTATAGAGAAACGTCTGAACCTGTTTAAAGTTTGCAGATCTCTAGTTTATAAGGTTAACACACAGTTTATATAAGATATAAACTGTTCATTGTATCACGCTTTTGCCTTCATGAACTATACACAGAATAGGCCGTGTTTATTTTATTCTATGAGATGGCGCTTTACCCGTCTTTGGCATGTTCCCCTGTGGGATAACAGAAACGGGGAGAGATGCAGATTGAAATGGTCTTCCCAAAGAAGCAGCAAAGAAGAAATAAAGTGTGTGCATTTCTGTTTCTATTCCTGATCTTATTCTCATGTTGCATCAATTATATTTGAGATTAGATGGACTATAAATGATTTTAATGAAAGTTAAATAAACAAATAGATAAATTCTTGCAGGATCATTCACATTATCTATTTATTTTGCAGATTCCTTTAGCCACAGTTTGGACAGTTGAATCCTACCTAGCTGTTCTAGATGTTGCAAGCAATGTAATGAGTTTCTTGAAGATCTTGGGAATGAAGGGCGCTTATACTGAATAATTTTCCATCACACCAAACTGAACAAGAGTATATTGCATAGGCTCAATTTAAGGAAAGAAAATCCTATTTCCCTTTTCTTGACTTCTCATTTTGGATCTCACTTGGATCTTGGCAGGTTCATGCTACTGTATGAAATAGAACCTGGATTGATCAGAAATAAAAAAGCATCACTGAGCTTGATACATAGAGGGGCATAATCGAACGCGAACGCCCATGTGTAAAAACGTCCATCTCCAGAGACGGCTCCGCGAAGAGGCGGAGCGAACCGTAAAATCGAAACGAGATGGCCGTCCATCTTCGGTTTCGATTATACAGTTCGGCCCGCTGAAATCCCATCATTTGTGTCGACTCTAGAGATAGACGACACAAATGGTGAGATCGCTGGACCTAGAGATGGCCGTCCGCGGTTTTCAGCGATAATCAAAACCGCTGCCGGCCATCTCAAAAACGGACCTAATCCAAGCCATTTGGTCGTGGGAGGGACCAGCATTTGTAGTGCACTGAGATGCCTTTATGCCAGCCTCAAATATCATACCTAGCTCCATGACAGCAGTATGCAGGTCCCCGGAGCAATTTTAGTTTAGTTGGTGCTGCGCGGGACCCATGCAGAGAGCAAAAATCGGAAGAAAAAAAAACATGCAAGTGCAGTCAGGGACGTCCAAAAAAAAACATGCAAGTGCAGTCAGGGACGTCCAAATTAAAACAATAGTAATAGGGGGATTTGAACCAGCCACACTTCTGATTATAAAACCTGCGCTTTAATCACTGCACCACTTATTCAGCTGCCTAAATCGCCTTCCCTTTCCATTAAGTCCCTCCAAGTTTCTGTCAGCCAATCATAGCTCCTTTAGCTGACACCGATGTCAGGTAAATGAACTGTGATTGGCTGACAGAAACTTGGAGGGACTTAATGAAAAGGGAAGGGATGTCTAAATAACTGAATAAATGGTGCAGTGGTTAGCGCACAAGTCTTGTAATCAGAAGGTGGCTGGTTTGAATCCCCCTATTACTATTGTTTTAATTTGGACGTCCCTGACTGCACTTGCATTTTTTTTTATTCCGATTTTTGCTCTCTGCGTGGGTCCCGCGCAGCACCAACTAAACTAAAATTGCTCGGGGGACCTGCATACTGCTGTCATGGAGCTAGGTATGGTATTTGAGGCTGACATAGAGGCTGGAAAAAATATGTAAACAGTTTGTTTTTTAGGGTGGGAGGGGGTTAGTGACCACTGGGGGAGACAGGGGAGATCATCCCCGATTCCCTCTGGTGGTCATCTGGTCAGTTTGGGCACTTTTTGGAAGCTTGGTCGTGAAAAAAACAGGACCAACTTTGTGTGGACTAAATGCTCGTCGGGGATGTCTTGCTTCTTTCCATTATCACGCGCAGAGGTCCATCTGTTAACCACGCCCCAGAACACCCCTGTCCCGCCTTCGCTACCATTCGGCCACGCCCCCGAGAATTTCGCCCGTCCCCGTGATGGAAAGCAGTTGGTGCCGTCCAAATTCAGCTTTCGATTATACCTGTTTTTGAGACGGACGTCCATCTCCCGATTTGTGTCGGAAGATGGGTGTCTTTCGAAAATAAGCTGGATAGTCACCAGTCTGTGCCAAAATATACAAGGGGCCTGGTGTCTTGGTTGTAAACATCTAGGCATCCAGGCTCTACATGTGTGCATGGGAAAAAAATACCATTTCTGTCACAGTTCTTCTTCACGTGTTTAGTAGGTTGGGAGAGGAAGAATTATATCTTCTTTCAACCTACACAACTTGAAATTTTTGGGGGGATATTAACAAAAGTTCTTAGGCTTTCTTTTTCTATTGGGTGGGGTTAGGTTCTCTGATAATTATTAATATGCCTACTGTGGAATGGGATTAATTTTATGTTTGTTTTCTTTATATTATTTTTCCTTTTGATTAATGGGTAAGCAGGTTCCCTTGACATGGGCTACTGTACCAATATTGTGGATAAATCTCTCTTGTCTGTCCCCTTCTCCTCTACTGCTAATTCCAGACTCCATTCCTTTTATCTCGCTGCACCTTACACCTGGAATAGACTTCCCAAGCTTGTACGTCTAGCCCCGTCTTTGGCCGTTTTCAAATCCAGGCTAAAAGCCCACCTCTTTAACGCTGCTTTTGACTTCTAACCACTACTCACTTGCCCTGTACCCTTTTATCCCCACCTCTTTAATTCCCTTTCCTCTTAGTTGTTCTGTTTGTCTGTCCTTTTAGATTGTGAGCTCTTTGAGCAGGGACTGTCTTTTCATGTATGGTGTACAGCGCTGTGTATGCCTTGTAGCGCTATAGAAGTGATAAGTAGTAGTAGTAGTAGATGTTTCTGTTATTTGTTTTATATTATTCTATGTAATGGTGTATTTTCTTTGTATATTGTGGCTATGCAAATTTTGAAATTTCTAATAATAAATAAAAGTCTACACGTTGTCCTAAAACACATGCCCTTTTATCCACATTGTGTGCAGGAGTTCCTGGGAGTAGGGGGTGGGGTGGGGAGTTAGAGCAGGGACTGAAACAGCACTCATATTTTTATATTTTCAAATAGTACGCTTGCTGTTTTGGCTGGAAAAATGTACCCACACAAGTTGTCTTAAGCATCTGTGGAGGCCTTTTCCCTAAATAGTTTTCAAAGTGAATGTACACATAGATTTTCACTTGGAAAACAACTGTCCCACAGATTTTTCACCTCTATGGGTTGTATATACAGTGGGGGAAATAAGTATTTGATCCCTTGCTGATTTTGTAAGTTTGCCCACTGACAAAGACATGAGCAGCCCATAATTGAAGGGTAGGTTATTGGTAACAGTGAGAGATAGCACATCACAAATTAAATCCGGAAAATCACATTGTGGAAAGTATATGAATTTATTTGCATTCTGCAGAGGGAAATAAGTATTTGATCCCCCACCAACCAGTAAGAGATCTGGCCCCTACAGACCAGGTAGATGCTCCAAATCAACTCGTTACCTGCATGACAGACAGCTGTCGGCAATGGTCACCTGTATGAAAGACACCTGTCCACAGACTCAGTGAATCAGTCAGACTCTAACCTCTACAAAATGGCCAAGAGCAAGGAGCTGTCTAAGGATGTCAGGGACAAGATCATACACCTGCACAAGGCTGGAATGGGCTACAAAACCATCAGTAAGACGCTGGGCGAGAAGGAGACAACTGTTGGTGCCATAGTAAGAAAATGGAAGAAGTACAAAATGACTGTCAATCGACAAAGATCTGGGGCTCCACGCAAAATCTCACCTCGTGGGGTATCCTTGATCATGAGGAAGGTTAGAAATCAGCCTACAACTACAAGGGGGGAACTTGTCAATGATCTCAAGGCAGCTGGGACCACTGTCACCACGAAAACCATTGGTAACACATTACGACATAACGGATTGCAATCCTGCAGTGCCCGCAAGGTCCCCCTGCTCCGGAAGGCACATGTGACGGCCCGTCTGAAGTTTGCCAGTGAACACCTGGATGATGCCGAGAGTGATTGGGAGAAGGTGCTGTGGTCAGATGAGACAAAAATTGAGCTCTTTGGCATGAACTCAACTCGCCGTGTTTGGAGGAAGAGAAATGCTGCCTATGACCCAAAGAACACCGTCCCCACTGTCAAGCATGGAGGCGGAAATGTTATGTTTTGGGGGTGTTTCTCTGCTAAGGGCACAGGACTACTTCACCGCATCAATGGGAGAATGGATGGGGCCATGTACCGTACAATTCTGAGTGACAACCTCCTTCCCTCCGCCAGGGCCTTAAAAATGGGTCGTGGCTGGGTCTTCCAGCACGACAATGACCCAAAACATACAGCCAAGGCAACAAAGGAGTGGCTCAGGAAGAAGCACATTAGGGTCATGGAGTGGCCTAGCCAGTCACCAGACCTTAATCCCATTGAAAACTTATGGAGGGAGCTGAAGCTGCGAGTTGCCAAGCGACAGCCCAGAACTCTTAATGATTTAGAGATGATCTGCAAAGAGGAGTGGACCAAAATTCCTCCTGACATGTGTGCAAACCTCATCATCAACTACAGAAGACGTCTGACCGCTGTGCTTGCCAACAAGGGTTTTGCCACCAAGTATTAGGTCTTGTTTGCCAGAGGGATCAAATACTTATTTCCCTCTGCAGAATGCAAATAAATTCATATACTTTCCACAATGTGATTTTCCGGATTTAATTTGTGATGTGCTATCTCTCACTGTTACCAATAACCTACCCTTCAATTATGGGCTGCTCATGTCTTTGTCAGTGGGCAAACTTACAAAATCAGCAAGGGATCAAATACTTATTTCCCCCACTGTATATATATTGCCCCCAGAGTGTATCACTTACTTTAAGAGAACTTTCAAAAGTACATAACACACGAAGCAAACCATCCTAAAAATAGTGCATTCCCCTTCATGCTATGGGGATTTAGGCAAACAAATGTTATATACAGATAAGACAAACCATCAAAATGTAATAGTTTCTCAGTTCCTGTCTTCTAACGTTTCCCCAGATGAAGTAGCTATTATCCTTCAGCACATCCGTAGCTGCCTCAGATGGACTTCAGGGACAGCTGATAAAGGGCTGGAGCGTCACACTCTGGTTTGTCCCTTGCCAGAGAAGGGAAGACTACATTTAAATGCTTAACATAGAAATGTTCCTGCAAAGGATCAGCAGAGATCTGCCTTTCTCTGTGATGGGCCACTGAAAAGGGAACTTGGGCTTGGACAAGGGAGAAAGAGTTGTAATTCACAGGGCAGGATCTGAGTCAGTCTGATCATTTTTCTTAAATTTCACTTATACAGAGTGATCGAGGGGGTGTTCTGTAAGTTACTTGCACACCTGGGACAACCATCCATGCTCATGTGAACATCCCTTGCACTTCTGCACTAAGGGCCTTATTTAATAAAGGTTATGTTTCTAAATTTAGGCTCCTACACTCTTAAATTTATGAGTGTAATTTATGTTTCTAAATGTATGCTAAATCTATGAGCATAATAGGCCCTAAATTAGGAGCATAAATTTAGGAGCGTAAATTTAAGAGTGTGAATTTAGGAGTATAATCTTTATAGAATAAGGCCCTAAGTGACTCATGCACATAAGTTATAGAACAGTGCCTGGCCCGTACACATAAGTGCACATTATCCCATGGATTCTATAAAGGGAGCTGATATTTGGGTGTCCAAATTTGTGCACGATCAAGAATTGCGCAATTAGCAAGCCATTAATTGAGTGCCAACGATCAATCATTGGCATTAATTGGCACTAATTTGAAGTTGCACTCACGACTGTCTATGCAGGATTCTATAAGGAACTGTGCCCTACTTCTCACGCACAACCGAATAGGGGGTGTGGCTATAGGAGGGAAATGGGTGGGTCAGGGGTCGTTCCCGACAGTTGAGGACACTGCTACAGAATACTGCCATTCTGCACATAGGTTGGGCACTAGAATTATACCAGGCTTCAGCTGGCGCCTGAATTGGCATTTTTTCCACTGCCTAACTTTGAGTGCAATTTACTGAATCTGGCCCTTTATGTGCATAAGTGTTAGTAGTGTTCTAGAACTTCACAAGCTCAATTGGTGCTTATATTATTCATATGTGGAGTACAAACAGATGAAATCGGAGTTAATTAATCAAAAGATTTTCCGGTGAAGATAAGTACTCTTTCCAAGTTCTTCTTGAAATTTAAAGTAGGAGTTGAATCTCCTTTGCAGTTGTTGTCAAGCAAGCTATGCGGTGTAACCATTATAAAGATAGCAGTAGTTAAATACAATGTAATTGTGGAGTTTTTTTAAAGACACGTGATTGAGACAGTCTCCCCGTTATACTAAAGGCTTGTCCTTTGACAAAGAGGTAGACTGTCACACCTGATGTCTTTTTTTCTCCGCATTTATTGCATGGTTTGATATTAACTTGGGTTGCTTGCCAACAGTCTGCAATCTTGGTAGAAAGTGATATTGTTTGATTTGATATTCTACCTTCCGGTTTCGATATTAAGTGCTTATATTAACCCCCAGTTTACACAATAAGAGGTAGGTGCTCACCTTTAAACACACATTTCCCCAGATTCTATATAGCGCGACTGACATTACACATGCAAATCCAGTCATATTCTGGATTTGCACATACAATTTAATTACTTAACAAACTAATCAGTGCCGATAATTGGCACTTAACAAGAAGTTATTGATAATTGGTATTAATTAGAATTTACACACACAACTTGCATGTTCTGTAAATTGGTGTGTGTAAATTCTAATGTGCACTGCCAAAAGGGGGTGTGTCCATGGGTGTGGAATGGGAAGACCATGGGAGTTCCAAAAATCTACATGCACAGTTATAGAATACACCTGCTCTATGCCTTAGGCATCGGTATTTACACCGAGTTATACTTGGCATAAATGGACGCTCATTAAGTTAGGCACAGGCATGACCACTAGGCATATTCTATAAACCATGCCTAAATCTAGGTGAGCTTTACAGAATAGCCATCTCTCTCCTCTTCAATCTGTTCAAAATTCTGCTGCACGACTAATATTCCGCCAGTGTCGTTATGCTTATATTAGCCCTCTCTTCAAGTCACTTCACTGGCTTCTTATCCATTTCTGCATACAGTTCAAACTCCTCTTATTGACCTATAAGTGCATTCACTCTGCAGCTCCTCAGTACCTCTCCACTCTCATCTCTCCCTACATTCCTCCCCAGGAACTCTGTTCACTGGATAAATCTCTCTTATCTGCACCCTTCTTCTCCACTGCTAACTCCAGACTCTGTTCCTTTTATCTTGCTGCACCATATGCCTGGAATAGATTTCCTGAGCCGGTACATCAAGCTCCATCTCTGGCCGTCTTCAAATCTAAGCTAAAAGCCCACCTTTTTCATGCTGCTTTTAACTCCTAACCCTTGTCCACTTGTTCAGAACCCTTATTTTATCATCCTCACTTTAATATTCCCTTATCTCTTGTTTTCCTGTTTGTCTGTCCTAATTAGATTGTAAGCTCTGTCGAGCAGGGGCTGTCTCTTCATGTTCAACTGTACAGCGCTGCGTACGTCTAGTAGCGCTATAGAAATGAGAAGTAGTAGAAATAGTAATATGCCTAGGTGGAAATATTTTCAGCACCGATTTTTCATGCATCATTTATAGAATCTAGTCCATTATGCACATACATGTTTAAAATGCTAGCATTTACACATATGTGTGTTATTCTGCAAATCCATAGCATGTATGTGCAAGGGGGTTGCAGAGGGAGGCGCATGGGTGGGACAGAGGCAGAGATCCCACTTAGGCACATAATTTATAGAACACTGTAAGTTCCCTGTGCGGCACTTAGACTGTACAGCTGGTGAACGTACGAGCAAGTACATTCTAAGTGTGTTGTTAGCCACTTACATTAGTGTTCTATATTGGAACCTAGGTGGCTAGATTCCTTTACATGATAAGCTCATTCCGTGTACCGCTTGGGTGCCTAATTAGAGGGGCCCAGTTATAGAATTGTTCCCAAAGGTTTGTGTCTATAGGAAAAATACCTTGATGAATCATATCCTGATAAGCTAAATGGGAAGTTTTAAATAGAAATGAATTGAAAAGATATGTGTCAGTACCAAATAATGAAGGAGACTTAGCATTTGAGGTCTGTTACCAGGAGTATAAATTAGCATATGGCAGCGCTCTCTCGGTAATGAAAAGGATAATGGCATATTATGATCATAAATTGTCCCTCTACAATAGATAAAGGCTGTAATAAGAATCCGGCTTCAGTCAGTAACCCTCCATCTACTCTAAGATAACCTCAAATGCAGAAGACAGCAATTAGCTACCACACAGTGCAGTACCCACATGGATGACAAAGTTATCATTACTGCTCCGATCATCAGGGATCACGGTGACATTTAGAACTTTTCACACATTTTTCACTTGTCATCAAAAGTCGAACTGGATCTTTCACATTCACTTCTTAACTTAGGACCTCATTAGCCAAGATTTTTCCTCCATAACCACAGAATGGGGGGAAAACACCAATATGAATCAGGCTGAGATTTGCCCTGCACCTCTTCTTGGGTAAAAGGCTGGGAAAGTTAGTAACACAGTAACATAGCACATGACGGCAGATAAAGACCATTATCAATTCATGATTAAAACGACAATGAATGAAGTATAAAATACTTGATCCTGGTCTTTTTTTTTTTTTTTGCTATTTCTGGGACACAGACCGTAGAAGTCCACCTGGTACTGTCCTCATGCTCCAGCTACTGGAGTAGCCATCAAAGCCTTCTCTAGCCCATCCTAAACTGTCTTGCCATATATGGGACACAGACTGTAGAAGTCTGCCCGGCACTGGCCTTAGTTCTTCACAGCTAGAGTGGCCAACTAAGCACCACTCAACATATCAACAGACATTTAAGTTTTTGTTTTTTTATACCATCTATTTTCTAAATAAAGTTCCTCTGTGTTCATCCCACGCCCTTTTGAATTCCGTCACTGTTTTTGTCTCTATCACCTCCCTTGGGAGGGCATTACAGACATCAACCACCCTCTCCGTGTAAAAGAATTTCCTGACATTATTCCTAAGTCTACCATCCCATAGCCTCAATTCCTGCCCACTAGTTTTACCATATCCCCTTCTCTGGAAAAGATTTGTTTCTATGTTATTACCTTTCAAGTATTTAAGCATTTGTATCATATCTTCCTTATCTCTCTTTTTCTCTATATGACAGCAGCGTAGGATTCCTCACATCACTAACATAGACTGGTGGAAATTTCAGCTTATGCAATTCAATAAGAGCTCCTTTTACAAAGCGGCAGTAAGCCCAACGTGGGCAAACCGCTCGCTAAAAGCAGTATGGCTGGGCTACCGCAGCAGCCTGGCGGTAGTTCTTACCCCAGTGCGCGTCACATCTAGCGCTACAAAAATATTGTTATTTTTGTAGCACCAGCGTGTACCCAGCGGTAATTGGCAGTGGTGCGTGCTGCCTGGTTACTGCCAGGTTAGCGTGGGTGCCCTTACTTCCACCTCAAGGGGTGGCATGGCATTAAGAGCTCCCCCAGAAATGGCCGTGCAGCAAGTGCTTCACTTGCCGCGTGGCCATTTCCTGAAAAAACAAAGACCTGCCTTTTACCCGCTGAGGTAAAGGAGGGCCTCAGCACACATCAAAAACAAGTCGAAGCGGGCGCAGGCCCTCTTTTGCAGCAGCTTCGTAAAAGGGGCCCTAAATGCAGTAGCAATTTACCTACTGGTATAAAGTTATCATACATGATGGGAAGGGACCAGTGCTGTTAAACTGCAGCGACACTATCAAGAATCTGATTTACCAAGTGCAGCAACAGGCAACAGGTAACAGGCAAGCCAGGTGAATGGAAAGCATAGAATGAGTTGTAATCCCTGCTGATTAGCTGTACTGCAAACGATGGACAGTTTTATACACAGGTACTAACATGTGTTAGCTTTCAGGAGATACTGCAGCCTAATTTGGGTTCAGAAATCAATCATTATAACAGTGGAAGAGCAATTCAGTTGGAAGACTGCAGAGCCCACTTTGGTTTGAATTAAATAAATATTCTGGGAATATTTTTACCATGTTCTGAAAAGTGAGATGGAAGGATAGAAGCTGACAGTAGCCTCATCAATTTCCACACTTTCTTTCCATGTAGAGGGTAATTTGTAGCAGGGCAGCTAAGAAGGAAAGAACTCGGGTGCATATGCTGCTGATAACCAATTTTCCCCAGAACTAAATACGAGTAAACAGGCTAATAACGGCACCACTGCAATAAAACTAAGCTCTGCATTATAAAGGAAACATACTCATCCATCTGCCTTTTCTAAAATTATCCCAGGGAAACTATGATGCAACATTAACACTGCTGTCAGGTAGCGAGAACTGTGTGCATGGCTCTCATGTGATCTGGTAAAGGTGGTTAGCTTAGCAGAGTTTAAAAAAGGTTTGGTTGGCTTCCTAAAGGAAAAGTCCATAGACTATTATTAAATTGGACTTGGGGAAAATCCACTATTTCTGGGATAAGCAGTATAAAATGTTTTGTACTTTTTTGGGATCTTGCCAGGTACTTGTGACCTGGATTGGCCACTGTTGGAAACAGGATGCTGGGCTTGATGGACTGTTGGTCTGTCCCAGTATGGCAATAATTATGTACTTATGGAAGAAAAGGCGTATATTTACCTGTTTTATAAAGCAGGTGTCTGAGTGCCAGCGCTGCCTGCCCTCCATTTACTCTTCCCCTCTGAACACCTCCAAGCCTCGTATGGGGGTAAGGGGGGAGGGGTAATTTTATCATAGGGATCCTATAATCAGTGCTATACACTCACATTCCTTCTGGGCTTCCAATAGGTTAGCTTTTCAGGATATTCCTAATTAATATGAATGAGAGCGATTTGCATAGAATGGACGTAGTATGTATGCAAATCTATTTCATACATATTTTAAGGGAAATCCTGAAAACCTTACCCATTGGTGCCCTTTGAGGACTGTAAGTGAATGCCACTGACCTGTTTAATGAAGATCAAACTCCTATCCTGAGATGACATTTAATCATCTCTCTGATCTCATGTGCAACTTTCTTTAAATTAGTCTCCTTATTTCCCAACTCCTCTTATTCCCTATCTAACGCCTATGATTACTAAGGTGCGCTATGGGCATGTTAGCATTTTTAACGTGCGTAACTGGTTTATGCGCATTAAACACTAACACGCCCATAGAAATGTATAGGCATGTTAGCGTTTAATGCGCCTTAAATTTAAAGGTGTGTTAGAAATGCTAATGCACCTTAGTAAACATACTCCTATATGTTCCATCTTTGCTTATACTCTACACTGTCAATTAAAATGTTTTATCACATATAGTGTTGACATTGTGAGTAGTATACTATGCCATACTTTGTATTGCTATTTGAATGCTTTTACTGCTGTAATTGCCTATTGCTTATGTTTGATTTATTCTTACTATACACGCCTTGAGTGAATTCTTTCAAAAAGATGGTAAATAAATCCTAATAAATAAATAAAAAAAATCCAATCCAGTTCATGAAATATAGTGCATTGAATCACGTATGCACATATACAATTAATATATTTTATAAGCTGGTTTCAAACTGCCAAAATGTTCTGTCTGCAATCATCATGGAACATGTTTTCTTCAGTTTTTGATCATGAAAGTCAGCTTAATGAAAACATCTTGCAACTGTATCACAGATGTATGGGGAATGTCACGTCTGTGGCCATGACCACCCTCATTCTTACCCTGTTTCTGGGAGTCAGTGGCTGTGCTGGCTTCTGCTTGTCTCTGTGTCTGTCTCTGTCTTAGTTTCTCTCTGGCTCTGTGTGCTGATTGCCTTACTGGACCTCACCTGTGTGGGCTATGCCTCTTCCAAGATGGCTGCCGACTCCTCTATGCCAGTATCCAAGATGGCTCCCGCTGTTCCTTCCTGTGGGCTGACTTCTGTGTGTGTCAAGCCTCTGTTTGGAGGCAAGGAGATTGCTGCAACTGTGCCTCTGGTGTTGAAGGGCTTTATTAATCACTTTGAGACTGCAGCCCTTGCCTTTGCATTTCATCTAAGGGCCCTGGTATGTAGAGTGCTCTGTTCACTGCTACATTGTTTGCTCTGTGTGAGTTTCTAATGTTTGACTTGTTAGCTTGGGCACAGCTTTGCTTGTTAGCCTGTGTACAGCTTTACTAGTTCTTCTGAGATTGCTCTGTGTATGTTTCTAGTGTATGACTTTTTAGCTTGGGCACAGCTTTGCTTGTTAGCCTGTGTACAGCTTTACTAGTTCGTCTGAGATTGCTCTGTGTATGTTTCTAGTGTATGACCGGTTAGCTTGGGCATAGCTTTCCTGTTAGCTTGTGTACAGTCTCCTAGTCTGTGTACAGCTTTACTAGTTCGTCTGAGATTGCTCTGTGTATGTTTCTAGTGTATGACTTGTTAGCTTGGGCTCAGCTTTGCTTGTTAGCCTATGTACAGCTTTATTAGTTCCCCTGAGTTTGCTCTGTGTATGTTTCTAGTATATGACCGGTTAGCTTGGGCATAGCTTTCCTGTTAGCTTGTGTACAGTCTCCTAGTCTTCTCGTGTTTAGCTTTCTGGTTTTTCCCGTGTGTGTTTTCTTTTGCTTCTGGGGCTTCTGCCCTTGTTCTGTCTGTTGACTGTACTCTGTGATACTGGAGCTGCAGCCATAGTTTTGCTCCTTGTCCTGACCATTGCTTTGAACCTGACTACTGCTTTGCTAGCCGCCTGCCCAGTGACTGTGTTTTGAACCTGACTACTGCTTTGCTAGCCACCCGCCCTGAGACTTGCTTCGTACCTGCCTACTGCCGGAACCCGGACATTCCCTGCCTGTCTGCCTTGCTTTCACCTAGGTGCCTGGGGGCACTTCTGTATCCTAATTCCTGCTGTTCCTGCTTGCAAGTTCCAGTTCCGGTTTTTCCTGTAAGCCCTGCCGGCTGCCCGAACCTGAGGGCTCAACCCTCGGGGAAAGGTGGCTAAGCGTAGGTGAAGCCTAGGTCCAGTGTGTACCCATCCAGCGGGTTCCGGTCCCATGGGTTCCAGTCCAGTGGGTTCCGCTGCAGTGTGTTCCAGTCCAGCGGGCTTCACTCCTGTATGTTCCAGTCCAGTGGGTCCACTCCAGTGTGTCCAGTCCAGCGGGCTCCACTCCTGTGCGCACCCGTCCGGTGCATTCCAGTTCCGGGTATTCCTGTGCAGAACTCCAGTCCGGGGTTCCGGTCCAGTCTTGTCTCGTCTCTACCTTGAAGGTGATCTTGCCTGCCACTGCCGCTCCATGGTAGTGGCCCAAGGACTCACAAACTCAGTGCTCCCGGGGAAGAAGCCTGACAGTATGTCAAGGTCCTCGGGAACGCGACAGGGAAAGGTCATAAAAACATAAGAATTGCTCTACTGGGTCAGATCAAAGGTCCATCTAGTTCAGTATCCTGCTTCCAAGCTGTCTTGCCATATACGGGACACAGACTCAATGGCGTTCCTAGGAGGGCTGACACCCAGGACGGATCGCCGATGCGCCCCGCCCCCCTGGGTGCAGCGCCCCCCTCGGAACAGCGTGACGCCCCCCCCCCCCCACTGGCAACCCCCCCCAATCCCCCGGCGAAAGAACCCCCCCCCCCCCGGGTGCAGTATCTGGCCAAAATTTAGATTCTATGCTACCGACCCCCAGGGATAAGCAGTGACTTTTTCTCCAGTGTCTCTGTCCAAACCTTTTGTTAAATACAACTACATTAACTGCTTTTACCATATCCTCGGTAAATAGTTCTAGAGATGAACTATGCATTGAGGGAAAAAATATTTTTCTTCTCTTTGTTTCAAAGTTACTGCTTAGTAACTTTGTACCCTTTGTATTTTTTTAAGAGTAAACAATTGATTTATGTTCAGCCATTAACTTCACTCAGGCTTTTATATACTTCTGTCAAATATCCCTCATCTGTTTCTTCTTCAAGCTCAAAAGCCTTAACCTCATATGAGAGGAGTCCCATTCCCTTAATCATTTTGGTTGCCCTTCTATGTACCTTTTCTCATTCTGTGATGTCTTTTTGAGATATGGTGACCAGAACGGCACTCAGTGCTCAAAGTGGGGTCGCACCACAGAGCAATAGAGACACAATATGATATTTTTTAAATGTCATTCTCCATTCCTCTTATTCATTTCCAGTGTTCTCTTTCCTTTTTGGCTTCTGCTGCACACTGAGCAGATAAATTCAACATATTGTTCACAATGTTGCCTACATCCATTGAATTTCTAGGTTTGCAGAGCTGGCTAAAGCATAGCCACTTAAGTGTGCCATATCTATTTTATTTATTTATGATATTTATATCCCGCATTATCCAGAGAATATACTCCGGTTCAATGTGGCTTACATAACAATCCTTATTGAGAAATACATTATATAAAGTTAGCAGACATTACGCTGTAGAAGCTAAATATGATGTTATATTACACGAAGAGAAATGAATTATTTTTAGTATACTCCAGTTCAAATCAACACTTAACTGGCTAAGGGGCATCACATAAAGATAGGACTGACTTTCATGCGGCCCTATTTATATAGTTACCCCTTTGCTGGTTAAGGGGTCCTTTTACCAAGCTATGGGGAAAGGGCCCTGTGCTAGCGTCAGGGGCCATTTTTCCTGTGTGCCAGGGCCATTTTATCCACAGCTGGTAAAAGCCAAAAAAAATGGCCATGCAGTGATATAACTCTTACCATGTGGCCATGCAGTGGGGAGCCCTTACTGCTACCCATTGAGGTGACGATAAGAGCTCCCACGTTAACCAGGCAGTAACCAGGCAGCGTGCGGCGATGCCCGATTACTACCAAGTTATCTCCGCACTAGCCATTTCCAGGGGTTTTCTTTTTCCCCCAGAAAAGGCGCACGCTTGGGGCGGGACTACTGTCAGTGGATGCGTTGGGCCAGCGGTAATCCCAAAAAATGAGTGGTAAGCCCATGTTGGGCTTACTGCCGCTCTGTAAAAGGGCCCCTCAGTGTTGAATATTGGCATTTAACTACCTAAGGGCCCTGTTTACAAAGGCACACTAGCGTTTTTAGTGTGTTACTTTCTCCCGTTCCTTAGCCCTCACAGGGAGGGGGAAACACAGGAAAAAAATAATAAAAGAAAGAGAACTTAGACTCTGTTAGGCGCAACCAGTAATTACCTTTATTGGTATCTCACAGAGCCAAATACAAATAATAGTTCTCTCCCTGGAGCAGGTTGTCAGTCAGCAGTGCACATCCTGAATAACAAAAGACTACTCAGCTAACACTGTCCCGGACATCACATATATACTGTTGCAAATTACATTTCTCATAAATCACATGATTTCCCCTAAACTAGATTCAGAAAGTAGCCTTTACCATATATGGGTATATCAGTCTCTCCTGACGTTATGTGCACATGCACACTTGGTGGCCATTAGCTAATTACTTATCTGTATAGCGTGCACAACCAGAACAATACCTTTTTGTCCTCTCTCTGTCTATCTCCCCAAATGAAACATTCTGGACATGTTAGGCTCACATTGTGTCCTCAGCCTGTCAGCAACTGCCAAGGTTATCTTATATGAAAGGCATGATCTTAGCTCCTGAGAAAAGCACTGTATGTTGCAAAGATTCTAACTTGTTAGGCCAACTTGTGAGAACCAAACTGAGCAAAGTACAGGCCTAGCCCTTAGCAACAGGCCTAACAGAGGAAGGAATATACATTAGCATGCATTAAAAATTAGTATGCACTGTGTAGATGTCCATAGGAATATTATGGGCATCTATACAATTAGCGCATGCTAATTTTTAGTGTGCATTAAAAACGCTAGTCCACTTTTGTAAACAGGACACTAAGTGCTGACTCTGCCCCCAGAACACCCCCAAAATTGCCAGTTTTGACATAGGCACTAAGGGCCAGATTCTATATATGGTGCTTAAAAAATCTGCGGAAAACATTTCTGCCTAAATGTATTCTACATGTGGTGCCTAGACTTAGGCACGGTATATAGAATACACTTAGTTGATATCCTAGTGCCTTAAACTTTGCATATCCATTTACACCAATGAAAACGTGGTATAAATCCCAGCACGTAGATTTAGGCAAAGAGAGCCATATTCTATAACAATGTGCGTAAATTTTGGAACACCCATGAAACCTCCATTTCCTCGCCCATAACTACGTCCCTTTTTGCCTGCAAGCATTAACATTTAGGTGAAATGAGTTACAGAATACGTTTAGGAAGTTCTGCATGTAAATGTTAATTATTGCCAATTAGTGCTCATTATTGCTTAAGTGCTGTTAACAATACTAATTAGCTTGTTAAGCCAATTAAGTTACACACATTGTTATAGAACATGCTTGGATTTTGGCACAGAACACTAGGTATGAAATATAGATTCCGGGGGTAAGTGGACATTTTCAGTAGCACTAACCAGTTAAGTGCAACTGAAAATGGCCAATTAGCCCCAAAGAGGTGATTTAACTGGCCAGGATCCATTTCTGCCTGGTAAAATTGATTTAAATATCAACCCATTAATGTTTAACCTAGCATTATGTAACTCTTAATCTGGATTCATTTTCCCTATGAGTATTGACTTGCACGAACCTTTTCCGTAGATG
Source organism: Microcaecilia unicolor (assembly GCF_901765095.1). Taxonomy (NCBI): domain Eukaryota; kingdom Metazoa; phylum Chordata; class Amphibia; order Gymnophiona; family Siphonopidae; genus Microcaecilia; species Microcaecilia unicolor. The sequence continues at coordinate 145,410,169 of NC_044034.1, forward strand.
GAAAGGTGGTAGAACTAGAGGACATGAAATGAGATTGAAGGGGGGCAGACTCAAGAAAAATGTCAGGAAGTATTTTTTCACGGAGAGAATGATGGATACTTGGAATGTCCTCCCACAGGAGGTGGTGGAGATGAAAATGGTAACGGAATTCAAGAATGCATGGGATAAGCATAAAGGAATCCTGTTCAGAAGGAATGGATCCTCAGAAGCTTAGCGGAGATTGGGTGGCAGAGCCGGTGGTGGGAGGCGGGGCTAGTGGTTGGGAGGAGGGGCTAGTGCTGGGCAGACTTCTACGGTCTGTGCCCTGAAAATGGCAGATATAAATCAAGGTAAGATATACACATAAAGTAACGCATATGAGTTTATCTTGTTGGGCAGACTGGATAGACCGTGCGGGTCTTTCTCTGTCGTCATCTACTAATTTGCCATTTGCATGTCCAGTCTCCAAGTCTGTGCAATTTCTCACAATCAACATGTAATATAATACCCATGAATTATTTTGTGTCACCTACAAATTTTCTGATCCCACTCATTGTTCTCTTTTCCATTTATAAATATGTTAAAAAGCACCTGTCCCAGTACAAATATCTGAGGAACTCCACTATTAGCCTTCCTCAATTGAGAAAATTGGCTTTTTAATCTTAATCTTTGGAAGGGGGGTCTTCAGGATGTTACGGTAGGGATGTGAGATGGAGGACGGGGGTTGGCAACACTTCAAGGCCCAGACCTGGAAGTTAACTGGACACCGGCTGATGTTTTATTTCTTTATAATACTATTTAATTTATAGATCACACTATTCCAGGTCCTATGATAGTGGTTCTCAAACCTTGTCCTGGAGGCACCCCACTCAGTCAGGTTTTTAAGATATCAACAATGAATATTCATCAGAGAGACTTGCATGCAGTGCCTCCACTGCATGTAAATCTCTCTAATGAATATTCATTGTGGATATCCTGAAAAGACTGACTGGCTTGGGTGCCTCCAGGATCAGGTTTGGGAACCACTGTTCTAGGCAGTTTGCAAAGAAACATTCACAGTAAAACATTTTAAAAACCTAAAGCTATAAAAACAACAAAAATGGAGTTAGTCTATAAAAATTAAATTCATAATCTAACAAAAAGCCTGAGAAAAAAAGTATGCCTTAAGCATTTTCCTGAACTGAAGATAGCTCTTAATCTTTCACAGTTCTTCAGGAAGTCCATTCCACAATCATGCACCTTTTATATAATTCATCCAGACTGATTTGTTTTAAATAAAGGAATGCTTAACAACATTTTGTCAGCTCGGTTAACTTTCTACATGAGATTAGGACAGATTTTTTTCTGTCCTAGCTTTATATGGTTACTGCTAACCAATTTAGCTTCCACTCCACCCTAATGGCACCCCTATACCTCTGGTTTCAGCATGGGCTATTTGAGGAGATATTCAGCACCACTGCCCAGTGAAGTGCACTGGATTTGCCTGGAGAGCCCTGGACAAGAGATTGAAAAAGCTAGGAGCCTCTCCTGGCCATTTAAACTGTACTTGTGAGCTGCACCTACACTCTGTCTCTGTACACACCTACCAACAAAGCATATGCATCATATCAAGGCACACACTTTTATGCTGGTCGGCATTTAAACAACAACATTTACATGTGAAAATGTGTTCTACAATCACCCTCTAGCCACCTTGACATTTTCATACAGTTTAAACACTCACATCCTTGTTTCCATATCCCCTTGAAATCTTTAGAAACATGTTTTGATCTTTTTTCTCTCTTGCAACATTTTTTTTAAACACAAAAGATAAATTCTGGAAAAATAGACTTCCTATGTTATTGTTGTTTGAGTTAGAAAGAAACAAAAAGCTAAAAAAAGCTTAATGGTCAACATTTCCCCTGTAAGATGCTCCTTTTATAAATTGTTCTTGAAGGACACACAGAACGTCAGATGTGCACAAGATTTGGCAATTAAACCATTGGCAAGGTTGATAGAGACTTTGCATTTCATGTTTATCTTGATCTGCCATCCTGAACTTACTTTCTGATATCTCCATTAAAAGGACTGGATGATGTCTGTGATTGACAGAAAGAGGCAGATGATTGAGAGGATGAGACAGAAAAAGGAAGATGATTACAGATTAGGAATTGGTAAATTCTTTTTAGAAAAGAAAAATAAAAAGTATTCTTTGTTTTAGACATAGCCCTGCTGTCTGTTTTCCTCCACAGAAATGCATTTCACTTGTAAAATAGGGGTCTATGGGAAAATGTTTTCCAATATACAGAATTCTGATGCACGGAAAATGTTGCAGACACATATCTCTTCCATATATTGAAGTTGCTATACTAGTAACCAAACCATAGAGGAATTTAAAAATTCTTGGGAGAGACAGGCAGTATACTGGTAAAAGGCTTGTGGGGGATAACAGAAGAAATACAGTTCTGGTCGTCCTATCTCAGAAAGGATATAACACAACTAAAGGGTCCTTTTACTAAATTGTGATAAGGGCTAATGTATGCTTCACACAGAAAAATAGGCTTACCACAAATGCATTAAGACATTTTCTGCTAATTTGCCTGTTAGCATGTGCAATCGTGCTATTTATATTTTAAAAATATTTTTTGGGATAGCACAATTCATGGGTGAGGAATGAGAATGGAAGTTCTATCCAGACAGCAGGTTTTCGTTAACTGAATAATGCCGATTTAACATAGGAGCACTTAGCGCCTCCTAAATAGGAGGTGGTAAGCATTACTGCAATAATATTTTTGCATATCACCTGGACTGGATGGCATGCACCCCAGGGTATTGAAAGAACTCAAACATGACATTGCTGATCTGCTGTTAGTATCTGTAACCTGTCATTAAAATCAGCCATAGTACCTGAAGATTGGAGGGTGGCCAATGTAATGCCAATTTTTTAAACTGGTTCCAGGGGTGATCGGGGAAATTACAGACCGATAAACCTGACTTCAGTGCCGGGCAAAATAGTAGAAACTGTTATAAAGAATAAGCTTTTGGTAATGTGTGATTATCTTCCTGTATAAATTTATAGATGTTATTGATTTTTTTATTATACTGTACATTGTATTGTATATTATCTTAATCTGTATTTTATGTATATTGTTTTTATCTTTTTATTGAAAACTGCTTTAATACTTTGTGTGCTAGGTGGTATATCAGGTAAATAACTCCAATCAAAATTAAAATTACAGAACATATAGACAAATATGGTTTAATGGACAAGGGAAATCTTGCCTCACCAATTTGCTTCATTTCTTTTAAGGTGTGAATAAACACGTGGATAAAGGTGAGCTGTCTGATGTAGTGTATCTAGAGTTTCAGAAACCTTTTGACAAAGTTCCTTATGAGAGACTCTTGAGAAAATTAAAAAGTCATGGGATGGGGTCCTTCTGTGGATTATGAATTGGTTATTGGCCATAAAACAGAAGGTAGGGTTAAATGACCATTTTTCTCAATGGAGGAGATTAAATAGTCGAGTGCCGCAGGGATTCATACTGGCACCAGTGCTATTTAACATATTTATAAATGATCTGGAAATCAGAACAACCAGTGAGGTGATTAAATTTGCAAATGACATAAAACTATTCAAAGTTGTTAAAACATATGTGGATTGTGAAAAATTGCAAGAAGACCGTAGGAAACTGGACGACTGGGCATCTAAATGGCAGATGAAATTTAATGTAGACAAATGCAAAGTGATGCACATTGGGAAGAATAATCCAAACCATAGTTACCTGATGCTAGGGTCCACCTTGGGAGTCCAAGAAAAAGATTTAGATGTAATTGTAGACAATATGCTTATAAATCTTCTCACCGGTGTGTGGCAGTGGCCAAAAAGCAAACAGGATGCTAGGAATTATTAACAAATGGATGGAAAATAAGACCAAGAATATTATAATGCCTCTGTACAACTCCATGTACAACCTAACATTGAGTACTGCATTCAATTCTGGTCGCTGTATCTCAAAAAAAGATATAGCGGAATTAGAAAAGGTTCAAAGAAGAGCGACCAAAATGATAAAGGGAATGGAACTCCTCTCATATGTGGAAAGGCTAAAGAGGTTGGAGCTTTTCAACTTGGAGAAGGGATGGCTGAGGGGGGGATATGACTGAGGTCTATACAATTCTGAGTGCTGTAGAATGGGTCAAAGTGAATCAATTTTTCACTCTTTCAGAAAGTACAAAGACCAGGGGACACTCAATGAAGTTATATGGAAATATTTTTTAAACAAATAGGAGGAATATTTTTTTTCATTCAAGAAATAGTTAAGCTCTGGAACTCATTCCCAGAAGACATGCTAACAGCGATTAGCATACCTGGGTTTAAAAAAGCTTTGGACAAGTTCCTGGAGAAAAAGCTCATAGTCTGCTATTGAGAGTCTTTTATTGAGATGGACATGGGGGAAGCCACTGATTGTGCTGGGATTGGTAGCATGGAATGTTGCTACTATTTGAGTTTCTGCCAGGTACTTGTGACCTGCATTGGTCACTATTGGAAGCAGGACACTGGGCTGGATAGACCATTGGTCTGACCTAGTATAGCTATTCTTATGTTCTTAGTGTTGGTTTACGCAATGGAAATTGTTAAGTTCAAGTTTCAAAAGTGGTAGAAAACCATAGAGAAATCTTTTCAAACTGATTTTTATCTACCATTAGTTCTATTTCATATTTCCATAAGATGTCTTCATTTGACCTTTCTTTACAGAAAAGTCCATTTCTAAATAGGATCACTTGATTCATTTTGGCCAATTTGTGTCATCACATTAATGTCAGTTTGTTCTTTCCACTGAAATTGGGAACAATGATAAACATAATAATTGAAAGATGTAGGACTTTCCTAATAATGCAAAATCTTGTCAGTTCACATTGGTAGAGGTAACAAGTTCGGCGGCCTCTGACTCCTATTATAACTCTTGTCACATCTTGTGACATCCCAGTGTCATCTCTGTCCTTTCTCATCCAGCCCCAGGAGGTAGCAGCTCAGATCAATTTAGCTTCTCGAGCAAAGGGTACAATATTTGTGAATGTGATATGAAAGTCTACTGCTCTGATACATTTCATCTGCTAAAGACTCTTAATATCAGATCGTGATATAAATATTACAGAAGAGCTCAATTTGGCCTCCCAGGTGAAGACAGAATTAATGATGACAGCTGCTTCCTTACAGGTATATGACTATTTCTACATCCAGAAAAAGAGAATATTTTCATCTGTTACATAGGTCCTGCATGTTAATGTATTATTCCTAAAAGCACGTGTCACCTTACTTTCTAACTCTTCTTACTCTTTTACCTATCTATGGGGTTCTTTTACTAAGGTGCGCTGAAAAATGGCTTGCAGTAGTGTAGGCTCGGGTTTTGGGCATGGGCCAATCCATTTTTCAGCGCGCCTGTAAAAAAAGCCCTTTTTTATTTTTTCCAAAAATGGACACGTGGCAAAACCATAATTGCCACGCGTCCATTTTGGGTCTGAGACCTTACCGTCGGCCATTGACCTAGCGGTAAAGTCTCACGCAGTAACTGGGCAGTAATGACTTATGCACACCAAATGCCACTTGGCACGCGTAGCTGACGCATGCCAGAAAATACAAAATTGGGGGGTACGCACAGCGGACATGCGCCAAAAATGAAATTACCGCAAGGGCCACGCGGCAGCCATGTGGCAACTCCATTTTGGCATGTATTGGACACACATAGATGCTTATGCGGCTTAGAAAAAGGGCCCCTATATGTTCCATATTTGCCTTACCCTTCACTATCAATTAAAAAGTTCTATTACGTAATGTGTTGACATTGTAAGTAGTATACTACGCCATGCTTTATATTGTTAGTTGAATATTTTTCTGGTGTAATTGCCTATTGCTCATGTTTGATCTATTCTTACTGTACACTGCCTTGAGTGAATTCCTTCAAAAAGGCGGTAAATAAATCCTAATAAATAAATAAATAAATAAATAAGTAAGGACAAAAACCTTTATGAATCTGGTCTATAACATTCAAAGTGCAGGATATTGCTAATTTCTTACTTTATCACAGATCTGATTCATCATTGAATTGATTGTCCTGAAGGACATGAACTGTGTTGTGGGTTTCTGAACCCTACAGAAGCCCAATAATGATTTGACTTGTCAGAGGAAAGCCAAATGACTAAAGGCAATGCATGTCCTGTAAATTTGGAATTAATAATAATTTGTCAGTCAAGAAGAACTAGGGCAGAATTAATCTTTTGGGAGACCCAAGCATTTTGGGCCCCCACTTGTAATATCAATAGAGTTTAAAATACCCACAAATGGGCCTCCCCATAATTCTGACTGCAAAGGGAAACCAGCAGAGGAGGAAGAGCAAGTAAGAAGTGCCACCTGCTGGATCATTCTAACATCTGGAGTTCAGTGCACAGGAGCGGGGAGAATAGACAGATGTCTGAGGGCAGTGATGGCTCTGCCCCTTCTCCACACTCCTTTTTCTATCAGCAACTGATTTACCAAGGCAAAAATTGCTGTTGAATTTGCATATCTGAGAGAGCCTCTCTGAAACATCTGGGCCCTTGCATGTGACTTGTTGGCCTATGCCTTAATCTTGCCCTAACAGCGACAGCTCATGATTATTTAGAAGAGAAATTAATACTTTGCCTTTCATCAGAATTTTTATTTGCAAACCTTTGAATTTTGTGCGACAACATAGAATGGCTTAGATGTGTTTAATTTCCTTGGGAAAATGTGATTCTTGCAATCTTCTAACTTTGCACCCTTTCACTTTGCACCAGGCTTCAAAAGGAAAATAACCTGCAGATAGTGAAAAGTGGCAGTTATCTGGATATTTGTGCTGGCTGATGTAATCGGGGGAAGTCTATATATGGTGCCTAATTTTCAGTGTGGAAAAACATTCTAATGGATGCAAGGCACCAAAACAAGGCTGGCAGATCCGCTCAAAAAGATACGCATGCACTAATTTATAGAATAGCAACTGTTTCCGTGTGGATCTGAAATAGGGGTGTGGCCATGGGAGGGGCATGGGCGGGTCAGGGGCATTCCCTTACAATGTGCATAGTGTTATAGAATAGTGCGGATCTGTGTCCAAATTGCAGGCCAGGAGTTACACCTGGTTTCAGTTGGTGTAACTCCTCATGCCCAAGGTTGGGTGCAGATCCCGGCACTATTGGGCTCATTTTCGAAAGAGAAGGATGTCCATCTTTCGACATAAATCGGAAGATGGACGTCCTTCTCCCAGGCACGTCCAAATCAGTATAATCGAAACCTGATTTAGGAAGTCCCCAACTGCACTCCGTTGCAAGGACAGCCAAAGTTCAAGGGGGCATGCGGGAGGCCTAGTGAAGGCGGGACTTGGGCGTGCCTAACACTTGGATATCCTTGACCCATAATTGAAAAAAACAAGGACAACCCTGATGACCACTTGGATGTTTTCACCTGGACCTGCTTTTCTTAAGGCACATAAAGGTGCCCGAAATGACCAGATGACCACCAGAGGGCATTTGGGATGACCTCCCGTTACTCCCCCAGTGGTCACCAACCCCCTCCCACCCTCAAAAAACATCTTTAAAAATATTTTGTGCCAGCCTGTATGCCAGCCTCAGATGTCATACTGAGGTCCATGACAGCAATATGCAGATCCCTGGAGCAGTGTTAGTTGGTGCAGTGCAGTGCACTGCAGACAGGCGGACCCAAGCCCATACCCCCCTACCTGTTACATTTGTGGAGCAAACAGCGAGCCCTTCAAAACCCACCACAAACCCACTGTACCCACATCTAGGTGCCTCCTTCACCTGTAAGGGCTATGGTAGTGGTGTACAGTTGTGGGTAGTGGGTTTTGGGGGGCTAAGCACACAAGGTAAGGGAGCAATTTATGAAGTCCACTGCAGTGCCCCCTAGGGTGCCTGGTTGGTGTCCTGGCATGTCAGGGGCACCAGTGCACTACAAATGCTGGCTCCTCCCATGACCAAATGGCTTGCATATGGTCATTTTTGACATGGACACCTTTGGTTTTGAAAATCGCCGAAAATCAGAAACATCTATGTCTAGGGACGTCCAAATCTAGGGACGGCAAAATTTAAGGATTTGGACGTCCCTGACGGTATTTTCAAAATGAAAGATGGACGCCCTTCTTGTTTCAAAAATACGGGTTTCCCCACCCCTGGATTTGGACGTTTTGCAAGGACGTCCAAATCGCAACTTGGACGTCCCTTTCGAAAATGCCCCTCCATGAGTTATTCTATAAAGGCTGCTGATCTTGGAATGCCCATTATGGAATACCGTTCACCCTTGGATTCTATATAGTACATCTAGAGATTTGCACTGAAATCCAAGCGTATTCTGTAACAACTCGCTTAACTTAATTGGCTTAACAAAGCCAATCAGCATTGTTAACAGCACTTAAACAATATTGAGCACTAATTGGCAATAATTAGAATTTAAATGCACAACTCGCTAAGCATATTCTATAACGCAGTGTGCCTAAGTTCTAATGTGCACAGGCAAAAAGGGGCACGGTTATAGGCATGGAAATCGGCGTTCCATGGGCGTTATGAAATTTACTTACATAGTTATAAAATATAACCCAGTGCACCTAAATCTACACACCCAGTTTTACGCCATGTTTTTGGTGGTGTAAATGGATGTGCATAGTTTTAGGCAGTAGGATATCAACCAAGCATATTCTATATACTGCACCTAAATCTAGGTGCCGATTATAGAATACGCTTAGGTGGAAATGTGTTGTGCATCGATTTTTTAGGCACCAAATATAGAACCCCCCCCCCCCCCCCCCATGCTGAATTTGAAGTGCCATTTACTGAATCCACCGTATATGTGAATTCTCAGTGGCACTGTAGGGATAGTGCTGCTGAAAATCATTGCAGACCGGGCAGTGGTTGAGCAGAGTGCCAAATTGTGCAGACAGCAGCAATAGCCTATCTGGAAAACACTATGATAAATATAGTTATTTCAGTACAATAGGTATCTGCTTAACGGGCTGAATATCTTCAGTGCCCTGATACACTACCCGAATATTTAGTGCCACTTGGATTGCAGTGCTGAAATCAGGTTTATCTTTAAATGCTGACCCCAAATGGTTAAATATTGACCTGACCAAGCTCCATTATTTCCCAGGGCTGACCAAAACCATTGGTAATGTCTCCTCCAATGCAGTCGAGAATATATGCATTCTGCATCCTACTCCCCCCGCACACATATTTTAAGTTGGATTGAGGAAAGACAAATTTCAGACATCCAATCTATATAGGGAAATTGCTATTTACTTGCTGCAATAGCTTTGAAATTACTTTCGTAACAGTGCCGGAGAAAACAATCTTTTCAAATGGAATGCTGTGTTACTGATGGTTTTGGAATCAATTATTTGCCTTTTCCGAATCTGAACAGAAGGCCATTTACACACTCAGGTGTACTTGGTACATTCTTGCCCAAGAGAGCTTACAATTTAAGTTATACCTAAAGCAACAGAGGGTGAAGTGATTTGCCCAGAGCCACAGGCAGATTTAGTGGAAGAAGCAGGATTTGAACTCGGGATTCCCTGGCTCTCAATCAGGTTGCTGCTCTAAGTACTTCTCCCTTTGAAAATGGAGGTAAAGTCTGCGTTAAGAAGTACCCAGAGACTTTACATGTACACGCAGTGTTTGAAATCACCCCTTGGTTGTTTGTAGATCGGTTTCCTGCTTATTTTCTAAAGAGAAGGGCGGCCATCTTCCGACACAAATCGGGAGATGGCCGGCCTTCTCCTAAACCCGGCCAAATCGGTATAATTGAAAGCTGATTTTAGCCAGCTTCAACTGCTTTCTGTCGCAGGGCTGGCCAAAGTTGAAGGGGGCGTGTCGGCAGGGTACTGAAGGCGGGACGGGGGTATGGTTAAGAGATGGCCAGCTTCGGCCGATAATGGAAAAAAGAAGGCCGGCTCTGACGAGCACTTGGCCGGCTTTACTTGGTCCATTTATTTTTAGGACCAAGCCTCAAAAAAGTGCCCCAGCTGACCAGATGACCACCGGAGGGAATCGGGGATCACCTCCCCTTACTCCCCCACTGGTCACCAACCCCCTCCCACCAAAAAATAAAAATATAAACATTTTTGTGCCAGCCTCTATGCCATCCTCAAATGTTATACCCAGCTCCATCACAGCACTATGCAGGTCCCTGGAGCAGTTTTAGTGGGTACTGCAGTGCACTTTAGGCAGGCGGATCGAGGCCCATCCCACCCCTAGCTGTTACACCAGTGGCGTTCCTAGCCTGGATGACACCCGGGGCGGATCGCCGATGCGCCCCGCCCCGAGTGCAGCCACCCCCCTGCAAAATGACACCTCCCCCCCAGGGTGCAGGAAGTAACCTGTTCCGGGGCAGAGGGAGCTGCAGCGAACGAGCGAAGTTAGCGAACTCGGAGCCGACAGGCGTGTGCCGCGGCACCCCCCAGCGGCATGCACCTGGGGTGGACCGCCCCCACCGCCCTCCTCTTGGTACGCCACTATGTTACACTTGTGGTGGTAAATGGGAGCCCTCCAAAACCCACCCGAAACCCACTGTACCCACATGTAGGTGCCCCCGTTACCCTTTAAGGGCTATGGTAGTGTTGTACAGTTGTGGGTAGTGGGTTTGGGGGGGTTTGGGGGGGGGGGCTCAGCACACAAGGTAAGGGAGCTATGCAGCTGGGATCAATTTGTGAAGTCCACTGCAGTGCCCCCTAGCGTGCCCGGTTGGTGTCCTGGCATGTGAGGGGGACCACTGCACTTTAAATGCTGGTTCCTCCCACGACCAAATGGCTTGGATTTGTCCGGGTTTGAGATGGTCGCCATTAGTTTCCATTATCGGCAAAAACCAATGGCAGCCATCTCTAACACCGGCGAACACTAAGGCCTGCCCAAATGTTGAGATTTGGCCAGCCCCGACTGTATTATCGAAACGAAAGGTGGCCGACCATCTTGTTTCAATAATACGGTCGGGTATGCCGCTTTACGGGGCCGCCCTTATAGATGGCCAGTCCTGTTCGATTATGTCCCTCCACATTTCCTTCAAACTGAGATCATGATCAGTGACAATCTGTTCTGCAATGTTAACAAACTAGTGAAATGAATGACTAGTTCAATGTACAAATTTAGATGAAAAGCAAGATCCCTGCTCATGCTGTGCATTCAGCTTTCCAGATCAATGAATGGGCCATTTTTAGATTGATCTGGAATGGAAGCAATCCAATATCTAGTCACCAATGTTAACATTAGCGGCAATGTTTATTTATTTATTTATTTATTTGTTAGGATTTATTTACCGCCCTTTTGAAGGAATTCACTCAAAGCAGTGTACAGTAAGAATAAATCAAATATAAGCAATAAATTACTGCAGTAAAAAAATATTGAAATAAGAATACAAAGCATGGCATGGTATGCTACATTACAATGCCAACACAATACGTAATAGAACATTTTAATAAACAGTGTAGGGTATAAGCACAGATGGAACATATAGCTAGATAAGAGAATAAAAGGAGTTAGATAATAAGGTGAGTAATTTAAAGAACGATGCACATGATGTCAGAGAGATGGTTAAATATTGTCTCAGCTAGGGTAGGAGTGGATAAACATGTCCTGCTGCAGTATGCGCACCCCGTGTCACTCCTTGTGTGTGTGAGTGAGACTGTGTTAGTTACTTCTTCCATTAAAGGCCTGGTTGAAGAGCCAAGCTAAAAGAATCCACAAGCGTGGAGAACTCAAGGGATCCCTACGGGAAAACTCAAATGGAGGAGGGAAGTGGGAAAGAAAACCAGGCTATCTAAAGACAGGACTATGGAGTACTGAAGTAATGCAGTATTTATTGAAAATCGAAGACTCAACACAACATTGTGTTTCGGCCGGGAGGCCTGCATCAGGAGTCTGTGAATCTGTTGTGAGGAACTGAGCGTCCAGAAGTAACGTCAATAAATTATGATGGTCTTTAGAAAGACCGTTAGCGTGGAAATATAACTAGATTGTGAGCAAAGCAATCTGTTGCAGAAATGCATTTCAAATCAGCAATAACTCCCGGCTACTCCGTGCCTTGGGCGGTAAATCCAAATTTGGCGCATGCCATAAACACACAGTAGAAAATATTTTCTAGCACGGGGCACCTACCTGGCAGTAAACGCCAGTTGGTACGAGCTGCATGCTTACCATGTGGGTAGCATGTGAGACCTTACTGCTAGGTCAATGAGTGGTGATAACGTTTAAGGCCGAAAATGGATGCGTGCTGGTTTCAATTTAGTGCACGTCTATTTTCCGGCCTTAAAAAAAGGCCCTTTTTCCTAGATGTAGTAAAAAATGGCCCAGTATATGCCCAAAGGACGAGCTCGCACTACCACAGGCCACTTTTTACCGTGGCTTAGTAGAAGGACCCCAGAGAGTGTCAAAGGATATGGGATTGTTAGAGAGGAGAGAGATGTTGGTGTATTCAGGAAAGCATTACGACTAAAAGACAAAAGAGCCCTTTTACTGAGCTGCGGCAAAATGTGGCATGTGGCAGTGTGAGCGCATCTTTTGGGCAAACGCCAGGCTATTTTTTACTGCATTCTGGAAAAGGGCATTTTTTAAGGGGATGGAAAGTGGACATGTGGAAAAAATTAAAACCAGTGCATGTCCATTTTCAGCCTGAGACCTTACCACCACCCATTGACTTAGCGGTAAGATCTCATGCACTACCTGGGAGGTAGACATGCAGCACGCATCCACTGCTCATACATTTCAAATTCTTGCTGACCTCCTTCCAGTCTGCTCTTTTACTTGCCAAGCAGCATAAGTAGTAGTAGTAGTAGTAGTAGAGGTAAAAAATAGAAAGTACTTTTTATCATGTGTTTTCAGCACATGCCAAATTCAGAATTGCTGCCTGGGGCATGCAGTAGCTACTACTACTTATCATTTTTATAGCGCTACAAGACGTACGCAGCGCTGTACACTTGAACATGAAGAGACAGTCCCTGCTCAACAGAGCTTACAATCTAATTATGACAGACAAACAGGAGAAATAAGAGATAAGGGAATTACTAAGGTGGGAATGATAAAATGCGGGTATTGAACAAGTGAATAAGGGTTAGGAGTTAAAAGCAGCATCAAAAAGGTGGGCTTTTAGCCTAGATTTGAAGTTGGCCAGAAATGGAGCTTGACGTACCGGCTCAGGGAGTCTATTCCAGGCATATGGTGCAGCACGACAAAAGGAACAGAGTTTGAAGTTAGCGATGGAGGAGAAGGGTGCAGATAAAAGAGATTTACCCAGTGAATGGAGCTCCCGGGGAGGAGTGTAGGGAGAGATAAGAGTGGAGAGGTACTGAGGAGCTGCAGAGTGAATGTGCGGTAATGCTGACTTGGCATGCGATGGATCCATGTAGGCCCTTACATGCCTTTGTAAAAGGGTCCCCTAATGTACCTTTTTAACAGAGGGTAATACTAGACGTGAGTGCATCAAAGGATCCAAGGTTGTGGTTCGGAGTATATGGGATTATTTGAAAGGAGAAAGATGACGGCGTATTCAGGAGAGTGTTATGACTAAAAGACAGAGAAAGCAAACACAAGGTCAATGTGTGTAATGCAGCATCCTAGTGCCTAAATTTCGGTGACCTTCCATGTCGGAATTTTCTCCTTTAGGTACAGTCACCCTCCTGAATATTGCAAAAAGATAGCACGTGTTGAAATGTACTCAATGTTAACAATCCTCAGTCTTTAGGAATAGGCTTTAAGCAGTTGATTGCTGCAGTCAAGTCATATTTTCATTATTTACTCTTAACTAGAATTTTTGCTTGAAGATAGATAATCAATTAGGAAGTAGAATGTGGTTAAATTATACTCAGCCATTGTTCATCCCTTGATAACATAAACAACTGTTAAATATCCATAATACATATTGAATTGGAATCTGTCATTTCAAAACTACAGAGTGATTTCAGGTGCAATAGAATATATATAGCTAAGAGAATTGAAGTTTGAGGAAGATTTTGTAAAACGGAGGTGCATTTGTCCATGAAATGTACTCACTTGTGCCTTATTTACAGACTCACAAGCTTTGGTTAAGTGTAAATTGAATGGTCTGATGGGACCTTCTCGTGCCACATCTCGGTCATGTTTAGATGTATTTGGCCAGGTGATTATTTTAGGATCTTCCTGTGATTGTTCAAAAGGCACAAATGTAGTATAAGTCAAAATGTGAACATTTGGTGCATTCCTAGTGAAGGTCATAACAGTGACAGCGAGGAAACCTATCAGAGGGCAGCTGGGATAGATCATACAGCTCAACTGTAACAACAGGACACATTAAAAAGGTGATTCTATAAATGGATGTGTGCAGTTACGTGCACCTTGCACAAGTAAATGCACAGATTTGCACCATGTACATTCCCATATGCACTGCACACTAGTTGATAAGGAAACAGTGCGAGTGTTATGATGCATAAGAGCAAGGAGGTGAACATATGGACAGATCATGGAGTGGTACCAAGCAACACACACGGCTTATATAATATTATTAGTTGTGACATTTACACCATCCAAGTGATCACACCTAACTTTTGACACACCAAGCGGGTTTATGCCTTTATTCCATAATGTCTCGGGCACGCCGTTACAGAATTAGTGCTCATTGTGCCCTATTGTGGCATCTAATTCATAGCTAATTAAATAGAAAGCCTTATAAAAATCATAAAGCTGCATAAAAATTGACAACTTTTATTACATAATTCAAAAAGTATATCAATCCACACACTTTTTAATGTGTGTTGATTTATTGATATATTTTTGAATTATGTAATAAAGGTTGTCAATTTTTATGTAGCTTTATGATTTTTATAAGGCTTTCTATTGTTTAATTAATGTTTCCTAAATTTGTATTATTGATACCTAATTCATAGTGCCAAGTTTCAGAATTACTGGCATTTATGCAGCGCGATGCCGCTTAAGTATTGGAGTTCACTAATGTTAATGGGTCAGTTTATGAGACAGAATCCATATGAGATGATCATCAATACTAGTTTGTTAGTTGTCAATCAGTGTGATTCAAGCTTTCTTCCAGTAGCTGTGCAAAACCCATTTATAAACCCTGTATGACTATTATTTCACTAGAGCAACTGGAAAATGCATTCCCATCGCACTGGAAAAGATTCCAACAGAACTTTACAGTTAATGGATGTGAAAAGTATAAAACCTACCAAAGAGCAAAGGGTCGGAGGAACGGTGCTCAGGGCTGCAGCATTCCACAGATTGGTCATCATTGCTGGTTGTTGAGAGAAGGTCGGAATCTGATGCAGGTTCACAGCTGATTTCTAAAGAGAGGTCATCCAGTTCAATACTTACAACAGACATTGTGAAAAAAAATAAATCCCAGAATGTGGGGGAAAATACCAGTTTAAAATGAGCAAATATTTAATAGACAGTATTGAAAAAACAATAAAAAGATCAAATTAATGCTGAAAAATTTGGAATCCCAATCACCAAAAAGCTGGCAATTGACATATTTTCAAAGATTAGATACAGTTCACTGTGGGGTTTCCCCTTTTCCTGTAGTTTTTCATCAGGTTAAGGAAGATGATGTGATGATGCTTAAAACATTCTCCTCCACTTAAAACATTTTCTGTGGATCGACAGCAGAAGGTAAGTGGAGTGAAAGGAGACATCTGTAAGTCTGCAAAGGTCTGCACTTAAAAAGTTTTCCTAGGAGCAGCTCATTCACTCCTTTTTTTGTTTACAATTCAATGCACAGGCTGGGCGGGGCTAAATACTGTCATTCCCTGTGTGAAGGCGAGTTTTCATCCTGGTCATAACAGTGACTTCTCACGTAGGGTGAGGTTAGCAGAGCCCAGAGCCCTTAACGGGGACTGTCACTGCAGCAACTAGCTGGCTCTGGACGGGATTCGTCCTAAAAGGAGCAGCACAGCAGGACCTCCTGCAATTGTATCTAATATCACTGGCTGAGTGGCATTAGGCCGATTATGTTTCTGTCACTTTATTTGTGAGGGGGAAGTAAAGATGCAGGTGATGAGAAAGTGCTATCTTTGAGCTGCTGTTTGGCTTGTCCTAGCCACTGTTACAGCTCACAAATATCCCAGTAACAGTCACAATTTAGTTTTACATGTCCCTTTTTTGAGGGATTAGAGGAGGAATTGTAGTCTTTACAGTAATTTTGGTTCGTTTTAAGCCCCCGAGTTAATAATGTTAAGAGAGACACCTGCTGGTGAAATAAGGAAACTGCAGGAATAGTATTCATAATACTGAAGTATTTGATGGACTGATGCTTAGAACAACAGCGTTATAGGGAAAAGTGTGGGGAAAATACCACAGAACCAGTGCACAAAAATAACGTGCCAATGCTTAACAACAGTATGCAAATTATAGGTGCGCTGTTCAAGCGGGAGGAATGTGGAATCCCTGTGGATTGAAATTCCATGGGTAAAGGGGAAAAGGATAGTGATAGGAGTGTACTTCCGTCTGACTGGCCAGGATGAACAGATGAATGTAGAAATGTTATTGGAAATTAGGGAGGCTAACAAACTGGGCAACACAATAATAATAGGTGATTTCAATTACCCTGATATTGACTGGTTAAATGTAACATCGGGCATACTAGGGAGGTAAAATTCCTTGACAAATTCAAGGATTGCTTTATGAAGCAGCTGGTACAGGAGCCAAAAAGAGGAGGAAAATTTTTAACCTAGTCCTTAGTGGATTGCATGAACTGATGCTGGAGGTAATGGTGATGGGGCCGCTTGATAACAGTGATCATAATATGATCAGATTTGATATTAGCTTTGGAGTAAGTATACACAGGATATCCAATACATTAGCATTTAACTTTCAAGAAGGAGACTATGATAAAATGAGAAGAACAGTGAAAAAAAACTTAGAGGGGGGGCCGCTTGGGTAAAAAATATTTATATCAGGCGTGAATGCTGTTCAAAAATACCATCTTGGAAGCCCAGGCGAAATATATTCCATGTATTAAAAAAGGAGGGAGGAAGACCAAACGACAGCCGGCATGGTTAAAAAGTGAGGTGAAGGAAACTATTAGAGCTAAAAGAAAATCCTTCAGAAAATGGAAGAAGGATCCAACTGAAAATATAAGAAACAGCATAAGGAATGCCAAGTCAAATGCAAAGTGCTGATAAGGATGGCAAAGAGGGACTTTGAAAAAAAGATTGTGTATTTATTTATTGTATTAATTGGTTGCATTTGTATCCCACATTTTCCCACTTATTTGTAGGCTCAATGTGGCTTACATAAATCCGGAGAGATGGTTGCAGACTCCGGTATGAACAATACAGAGTGGTTAGAGCGGTTAATTAGAATTGGGATGGTTCATCCCATGCAGAATATAGGGTGGGATCTACAGCAAGGGATTGGGTATTGTCCGTCCTAGTTTGATTGTTGTGTTTCATTATTTGGTGTTTATGTCTGTTCTGTGGGGTATTTTTGTAGGTATATTAAAAGCAAGAAGCCGGCAAAAGAATCGGTTGGACTGCTAGATGACCAAGGGGTAAAAGGGGCGATCAGGAAAGACAAAGCCATAGTGAAGAGATTAAAGGAATTCTTTGCTTCACCGAGGAAGATTTGGGAGTGATACCGGTGCCAGAAATGGTATTTGGGGCTGATGAGTCAGAGAAACTGAATGAAATCTCTGTAAACCTAGAGGATGTAACGGGGTAATTTGACAAATTGAACAGTAGCAAAACTCCTGGACAGGATGGTATTCATCTCAGAGTACTGATAGAACTGAAAAATGGACTTGTGGAACTATTGTTAGTAATATGCAGTGGTGTGCTGGAGCAGGCTCTCACAGGCTCACAAGAGCCGGTTGTTAAGTTTTTATGAAATTTGGGAGCCGGTTGTTAAAGTAGGGCCCTCCATGGCTACTTTAACAACTGGCTCCCAAAATGTGGGCTTGGGACCCCTGCTGAATTATCCTTTACTTTGCTGGTGGGGATGCTGAGCCCTGCCAGCCAAGTAAATAGACTACTGCTGCTCCCCGCTCCTTGTTTCCAGCTCTGGGCAGCAGGCTGGGACTTCTCGAGCATGTGAGAGACGTTCCAGCATGCTGCTCAGAGCAAGACGTTGGGAGTGTTGGCAGTCCATTTATTGGCTGCCAGCAAAGGTATTCCTAGTGTGCCCACACGAAGGGAGGGAGGAGAGAGAGTCAAGTGTTGCTCCCCCACCCCCGGCCCTTCCAACTGCAGAGCTGGCTATGTCCGGAGAAAGAGCCTGTTGTTAAATATTTACCAGCATACCCCTGGTAATATGTAAATTATCTTTAAAATCGAGCGTGGTACCGGAAGATGGGAGGGTAGCCCATGTAACGCCAATATCTAAAAAAGGTTCCAGAGGGGATCTGGGAAATTATAGACCAGTGAGCCTGATGTCGGTGCCAGGCAAAATGGTAGAGACTATTATAAAAAACAAAATTACAGAGCATATTCAAAAGCATGGATTAATGAGACAAAGCCAACATGGGTTTAGTGAAGGGAAATCTTGCCTCACCAATCTATTATATTTTTTTGAAGGGGTGAACAAACATGTGGATAAAGGTGAGCCAGTTGATATTGTGTATCTGGATTTTCAAAAGACGTTTGACAAAGTACCTCATGAAAGACTCCAGAGGAAACTGGAGAGTCACGGGATAGGAGGTAGTGTCCTATTGTGGATTACAAATTGGTTAAAGGTGGTTAAATGGTCAGTAAGGGTAGATAGTGGGGTTCCTCAGGGGTATGTGCTGGGACCACTGCTTTTTAACACATTTATAAATGATTTAGAGATGGGAGTAACTAGTGTGGTAATTAAATTTGCTGACAACACAAAGTTATTCAAAGTTGTTAAATCGTGAGAGGATTTTGAAAAATTACAAGAGGACCTTACGAGACTGGGAGACTGGGCATCTAAATGGCAGATGACGGTTAATGTGAGCAAATGCAAAGTGATGCATGGAAAGAGGAATACGAACTATAGTTATGTAATGCAAGGTTCCACATTAGGAGTCACTGACCAAGAAAGGGATCTTGGCGTAATTGTTGATGATATGTTGAAATGCTCTGCTCAGTGTGCTGCGGCAGCTAAGAAAACAAATAGAATGTTAGGTATTATTAAGATAGGAATGGAAAGCAAAAGTGAGGATGTTATAATGCCTTTGTATCGGTCCATGATGCGATCGCATCTCGAATTTTGTGTTCAATTCTGGTTGCCGCATCTCAAAAAATATATAGTGGAATTATAAAAGGTACAGAGAAGAGCAACGAAAAGGATAAAGGGGATGGGACGACTTCCCTATGAGGAAAGGCTGAAGCATCTAGGACTCTTCAGCTTGGAGAAGACATGGCTGAGGGGAGATATGATAAAATTCTATAAAATAACGAGTGGAGTGGAACGGGTAGACGTGAATCGTTTGTTTACTCTTTCCAAAAATACTAGGACTATGGGGCATACGATGAAGCTACAAAGTAGTAACTTTAATACGAATCGGAGAAGATATTTCTTCACTCAATGTGTAATTAAACTCTGGAATTTGTTGCCAGAGAATGTGGTAATGGCAGTTAGCTTAGCGAGGTTTAAAAAGGGTCTGGACGGCTTCCTAAAGGAAAAGTCCATAGATCATTATTAAATTGACTTGAGAAAATCCACTGCTTATTTCTGGGATAAGCATCATAAAATGTATTGAGCTTTTCTGGGATTTTGCCAGGTATTTGTGACCTGGATTGGTCACTGTTGGAAACAGGATACTGGGCTTGATGGACCTTTGGTCTGTCCCAGTGTGACAGTTCTTAAGTACTTATATGTTTTACAGTAAGCAAAGCTCTTGTGCACATGCCCATTCAAACCCTAAAGTGCAGGCATACATCAGCGCTGCTCTTTTGCTCCTTAAATATAAGCTTTTCAAAACTTTGTTTTCACTTGAAAAGCTTACATTTAAGCACAGAAAACAGGTGCCAATGTGTTCTTTCACTTTTGCTCAGATTCCCACACTTTTGTTTCGCATCACCCGGTACTCAAAGGCTTTCATGGGCTTCTTTCCTCTTTCAAATAAAATAAAAAGCAGCAGATTTTAAAAGGAAAATCATGAGAAATCCTGTCTTATAACTCCTCAACACGACCTTGCAAATGGCGGTAGGTTTCCAGCATTAGGGCAGGGTTTGTTTGTGCACTGTTTCTCTGAGCATTGGGAGGGAATAGCTAATAACCTCATTTACATCAGTTTGCCTACATTTAAAAGCAATTGGTGCTAATCTTGGCCTTCTGAGCATTCTGCACACATTAATGCCAGTGCTAGTCGAGTCTAAGGCTGGGGTTAGGTTTTAAGCATTGGCCCATAAGTTTCACCAAGTCTTGACCTAACCACTTATTGAAATTCATTATCCAGTGTGCTGGGTCCTGATCTGTGGAACCAGCTTTCAGTTTTTGTTTGTTTGTTTTTTTTGCATTTGGAACCTTCCCTGTCGTTTTTTAAGAAATTATTAAAAACATTTTTTGGGGGGAAGCATTTGATGCTGATTTTTAATTTGTTGCTTGTGGCCAATGTGTTTGGTCTGGCTGAGACTATGTGCTGGGGTCTGGAGGTATGATGGGTAGACAGTATCCTTACTTTTCTGTTATGATATAAGTTCCTTCGTGATAATGTGAGTCCCTTGTTTTATACTGTTTACTGTACTCAGCTTTGAAAGATTTTCCCTAAGCGGTCAATCACGTGAAATAAACCTGAACCTTTTTTAATGTATTCATTTATTTGCAGTTTATGAATCACCAGTAGCAAAAAGTATGTGTTAATTTATAACATTCAAAAATACAAAATAAAACCTGAAATATACAACAGAACAAACACAAATCTAAAATCTAGCAGCTCTGCTCCCTCCTCACATTCCAAAAAACCTAGTGATAACAAGATCCTCAGAACACATCATATCCGCTCCAATGTGTTAATCTAAAACACTCTCAACCTTCAGCAACTCCAAAGGCCTGAAACTTAAAAAAAGATACTGTAGTAATTATATATTCTTCTAATCGCCCTCCATCACACTTGAACTTACATCTTTTTATGTTTTTTCAAGGCATGAGTTAACACAGAAGCATAAGGGACACATGAAAGCAAAGCAGTGAAGTCTGTGATGCAGCTCTGGTCAAGTTCAGGGAGCCATAGAAAACCCCACAAGGTGTATTTTGGTTTTCAGTTTTTCCATCTTTTATCTTGAAAATCAGTTCCTTGGGAAACGGAGTTCTGAACGCTGCAGTTCTCTCAACCTGCCATCAGATTTCCTAAAGAGTGTTGCTCATTTTTGTTTTTTAATTGCTCTGCATGGATTCCGAAGATGCTCAGCCCACCTGTCACTGTGAGAACTCTCCTCGGCATGCTTGGATTAATATCCCTAACGGCGACTGATGAGTGACTTCTTCCCTCATGAAAATCTTTTCAAATGACAATCCCTGAGAAACAGATTATAATTTACTGCACCTTCATTGTGCAAACACATTCAGCCACCTCTGGTTTTCTGTGATAGGCATGCCAAAATTTTGACAGAATAATGTGTACAAACAATAGACCTGTCAGACTGTATCCTTCTCTTTCTCAGGGAAAACAGTAGAAGAATATGCTAGGAAGAATTTCATGATTAGATAGCAATAGATGTCCCACCACATCACATGTGATAGCAATGAGGACATCGGCGCTGATGACTGTCACTTCACTTCTGTTGGAAATGCACTTTAAGGGCTATTTTCAGAAACCATTTATCTGGGTCACCACCCATGTGCAAATTGCCTGGATCTGCTAAAAGTACACATAAGGTCGACAATATGTTTGCTTTGAACTAGGTAAAAAATAGACCTGATTGGGGGGGGGGGGGGTTAGTTTGGAAGATGTGGATAATGCATGTAGAGTGCATTTTCAAATCTATGCATGTTGTCAAGGTTTTAAGTAGGGCCCCTGAGGATGCTAAAATGACAATTGAGTGCCTCAAATTAGGTGCTCCCAAGGGTGGATTATAACAGTGTATTTATAAGTTCCATTATAGAATACACTAGTCTCCAGATTCTATCTGTGGTGCCTTAATTTCCACGTGGAAATCGAAGCATATTCTATAACAATGCACATAAATTAATTGGTTAACTAGCTAATCAGTGCTGTTAATTGGATGTTAACAAGCAATTATCAGCACTAATTGGCATTAATTGAGACTTACAGGCACAACTCGCTAAGTGTATTTTATAACATAGTGCACCTAAATTCTAAGCTGCATAGGTGAAAAGGGGCATGGCCATGGGCGGGGCGTGGACGTCTCTACAACCTATGCGCATTATTATAGAATACACCCAATCTGCACTTAATTTAGGTGTCAGGATTTACACCAAGTAAAACGTGGCCTAATGGAGGCGACCAAATTTGGTCATGTGGACAGCCGCTCGGCATGGAAATTTAAGCCTATTCTATAAAATTTAGGCATACTTTGCAGAATATACCTAGGCGGGTTTTTTCTGCATGGATTTTTCAGGTGTCATATATAAAATCTAGCCCTAGGTGCTTAGGTTTCATTATAGATACTGGTGTAACCTGGCATCAATCCACCTAATATGTAGGCCCTGCACCTTACAGTATTCTGTAGGTGGGAGCTCCGTCTATTTCTCACCCAAGCTCCGCCCATGTGCCAGATAGCTGCATATTTACAGAATAGCGCTTTGGAAGACACTGGCATATATGCATGTAAGTTTGTACCCATATGTGCATATGCTAGCATTCTAAACATTTACATGTGCAATAATACTGCCTAGTTTACAGACCTGCCCCTTTAAGTTCTCCGAGGGCAGAAAAACTACTGAAATGTGGGCAGGCAAATCCAGGAAGAGTGCAACTTTATTCTTACCATTCAGCATGGAGGGGAAAGGGGGAGAGGGACAGAGTGGAGGGGAGAGGAGAGTGATGGGAGGAGGGATCAGGATGATTGGAGGAGAAGTGCATTACGTTAAACTTCCATTCTGGAACTTTACCCATTTGATACCAAATCTTGGAAGTATCGGGACAATCAAGCAGCCTTTTTTTTTTCAGCTGATGTACTGGGTCTGGATTTTAGAAGGCATTTCATGTGGAGGGGCATAATCGAACGGGCGCCCAAGTTTTCCTGAGGGGGTCCTCGCGAAGGGGCAGGGGAACTCGTATTATCAAAACAAGATGGGCGTCCATCTTTCATTTTGATATTACGGTCAGGGATGCCCAAATCTTAACATTTAGGTTGACCTTAGAGATGGTCATCCTTAGAGATGGTCATCCCCGGTTTTCAGCGATAATGGAAACCGAGGACGCCAATCTCAGAAACGACCAAATCCAAGTCATTTGGTCATGGGAGGAGCCAAGTGCACTGGTCCCCCTCACATGCCAGGACACCAACCGGGCACCCTAGGGGGCACTGCAGTGGACTTCACATATTGCTCCCAGGTGCATAGCTCCCTTACCTTGGGTGCTGAACCCCCCCCCCCCAAAACCCACTCCAAACAACTGTACAACACTACCATTGCCCTAAGGGGTGAAGGCAGGCACCTAGATGTGGGTACAGTGGTTTTCTTGTGGGTTTTGAAGGGCTCACATTTACCACCACAAGTGTAACAGGTAGGGGGGATGGGCCTGGGTCCACCTGCCTGAAGTGCACTGCACCCACTAAAACTGCTCCAGGGACCTGCATACTGCTGTCAGGTATGACATTTGAGGCTGGCAAAAAATATTTTTAAAGTTTTTTTTAGGGTGGGAGGGGGTTAGTGACCACTGGGGGAGTAAGGGGAGGTCATCTCCGATTCCCTCCGGTGGTCATATGGTTAGTTCAGGCACCTTTTTCAGGCTTGGTTGCAAGAAAAAAATGGACCAAGTAAAGTCGGCCAAGTGCTCCTCAGAGACGCCCTTCTTTTTTCCATTATTGGCCGAAGACGCCCATGTATTAAGCACGCCCCAGTCCCGCCTTTGCTATGCTTCCGACATGCCCCTAGGAACTTTGGTCGTCCCTATGACAGAAAGCAGTTGAGGACGCCCAAAATCGGCTTTCGATTATGTCGATTTGGGCGACCCTGGGAGAAGGATGCCCATTTCCCGATTTGTGTCAAAGGATGGGTGCCCTTCTTTTTCGAAAATAAGCCTGATAGTCTCTCATATGAGGCAGTTTATCACTGTTGGGAATAGCATGCTGGAATCAATGGATCCTTGGAATCAATGGATGCTCCAGTGATGCTAAGAGTTGAGTGAGTATTGTTTATAGTATCTCTTTCTTCCTCTGTTATTGTTTTGATACTTTGTATTAAATAATAGCAAACAAAAATTCAAATCCACAGTTTAAACTGAGACCCACTCTGCTGTAACCTCTATTGGCTCCTCAGGACAGAGCTCCCATTCCTCCACAACTTCCATGTTTTCCTCCAGTGGCTCAGAGGAAGTGCTTTCAGGCTGCTATTCTGCTACCTGTCTGAAGTCTTTTTCCCAAGGTGCATTTTAGGTGCCCCTCCCCTTTCCAGCCTCTCTTTGGTTCTAGCAAGTATTGCTTAGTTACCCAGGGAATCTGAGCCTCATCTGAACTCTTCCCCCTGCTAGAAGACTGATGGCTCTTGCTTTTGGGAAGTCCTGGAATGCTGCACCTGAATCCTTTCACTGGGACAGGCCAGATGTTCTGATCTACCTTGAGTACTAACCTGTGTTTGAGGCAAGCTAGTGCACTCTCTGCTGGGAATAGGTTCATAAGAACATAGGAATAGCCATACTGGGTCTGACCAGTGGTCCATCTAGCCCAGTATCCTGTTTCCAACATTGGCCAAGCCAGGTCACAAGTATCTGGCAGAAACCCAAATCATGGCATCATTCCATGCTACTAATCTCAGGGCAAGCAGTGGCTTCCCCATGTCTGTCTCAATAGCAGACTATGGACTTTTCCTCCAGGAACTTCTCCAAACCTTTTTTAAACCCAGATAAGCTAACCGCTGTTACTACATCCTCTGACAAAGAGTTCCAGATCCTAACTATTCTTTGAGTGAAAAAATATTTCCTCCTATTTGTTTTAAAAGTGTCCCCTCTGGTTATTACACAACTAAATGTTAGGCACTTCGATATTGGGTTGCACTAGTATTCTATAATGGAATCCGAGTTTGGGATGTTGTAAATAAAGCTACAATACATTGGACATTGTCCTCTGTTCAATCATTTTGTCACCCTCGCTTTGTTTGACTTGTTTATGTGACTGCAAGGGTTTGTGTTCTTCTATTATATTGTCGTGCTCATGTTCTGCAACAGATTTGGCGCTCAACGCTGTTGTTAGACAATACTAGATTAGCGCCCAGTTTTTAGTACCTAATGTTTAGTGATTAAGATGGCATTTACCCCGTGTGCCTAAATTGCTTAGTGCAGAACTGTCACGTGGATGGGCATGACACAAAATGACGCACATAGCTTACAGAACAGTGTCAGTTGTGTATGTTGCATGGTATATGTACAGAGGCCCGCTTATGACAGCCATTGATCTGTTGTAAATGGATGAAACTACCTTTTGGTGCACTGATGTGACTTTACACTTGTATTCTAAAACAGCTTTGGCATGCCCTTAAGTAATTATACAATTGGTGCAAAGTGGGCCCTTTCATGGTGCTTAAAATGAAGCACTGATTTATAGAGTTGCCACCAATCCCTATGAAAATATGGTATTGGTCAAAATAGAATAAACAATATACAAAGGGAAATTAAACAATTGAACCTCAAAAATTAAAAAGATAAATGACACAAAAGAAACGTGTTTCCATTATCCCTTAGCACAGGGGTGGGCAACCACAGTTCTCTAGGGCCACAACCCAGTTGGCTTTTCAAGATTTCAACAATGGATGTACATGTGATCTATTTGCATATAATGGAATCTGTACATACAAATCAATCTCATGCATATTCATTGAGGAAATCTTGAAAACCCATTCCTGCCTTAGCATATAAGAGTGGAGGAGTGGCCTAATGGTTAGTGCTTCAGTAGAACCAGGTTCAATTCCCTCTGCAGCTCCGTGTGACCCTGGGCAAGTCACTTAGCCCTCTGTTGCCCCAGACACAATATATAACTTAGATTGTGATCCCATTAAGGACACTGCAAAGCACCTGTATAGAAATTGTAAACCGCAAGTAGTCACCTCAGGGATCTCTTGCAGAATTTCAAGTGCTGAAAATAAATATAGTTTTAACCATCCCTGGTTGGACCTATCTTGCAGTTTCCAGAAGTTATTGTTTAGGGATTTTCTCTCTCTGACAGATTTAACAGCATCGGATCGACTTATGCTTCAATAACTTGCCTAATCTCTTTTTCATTTGGATTGGATTTTAGATTTAATGCTCACTTTTCCACCTCTGAGCTCAAGGTGAATTACATTCAAACACATAAATTATTTCCTTAGGTGTTCCTAGCCTGTTCACCACTCAGGGCGGGTCACTACTGCACCCCCCAGTGCATCACACCCCTGAAGTGCCTCACCCCCCCCCCCAAAGCACATTTCCCCCCCAAAGAGCATCACCAGACCTTTCCTCACAGCAAGGGGTGTGCGGAGCAGGTGAAAGGCTGTCATCTCTGCCGTTCACCTGGCCTGGAACAGGAAGTAACGTTAGAGGGGGAAGGGGACTGGCAGAGCCAATAGCCATGTGCCTGCTCTGCACATCCTCTTGCTGCCTGCACCCGGGGAGGACCGCCCCCATAGCCCCACCTTTGATACGCTACTGCTGCCTAAGTAGATTTACAATCTAAGGGGCCCTTTTACTAAGCTGTGGCAAAAAATGGCCGTTGCATGCCCATATGCAGGTCTTTCCTGCATGCTAAGGCCTTTTTACTGCAGGGGTAAAATGTCCGATTTTCAGAATTTTCCATTAATGGCCATGTGTTAATTTTCCCATTAGTTCATGAGCCCCAATCGCCACCGATTTTGTAGATGGCAGGGACTCACATGCTAAACCTGTGCCGATGCAAACAGATTTGCATAGGCATGACCACTCTCTACCCCCCCCCCCCTGGACATGCCCCCTGCACCCCAAAATAAATGCTATTTTTTTTAGTGCATGGGCAGCACACACATGGCAAAATTACTATGGGACACCTCAGCACGCATCACGGTGCACCATGTTTTGCTGCGGTAAGCATGCGTCACTGCTTACTGTATCTTAGTAAAAAGGCCTCTAAGTACACCTGAAGGAGAAGTGACTTGCCCATGGTCAGAAGGATCCTCAGGAGGAAATGCGGGATTTGAACCTCGAGTACATCAGCTATCAACCCAATGTTCTAAGCAGCAGGCTACTCTTTCGATACATGATTATACTGATGCCTGCTCAGTGTTCAGTGGAATGAGTTCTACAAAATAGCTCTGCTATGTCTGGAAATACTTCATGTTGTTTGTTCTGAATGAGGTTGTAACAATAATATAAATCCATTTCTCTTAAGCTGCCAGCTCAAGCACTGCATCAACTGATGGTTACCAAAATGGATTTGGAGAGTTACATTCCGGTACATGAGGTATTTCCTTGCCTTCCGGCCTCAAAGTCACATGGATTATGAATGGGAAAAGCAAACTTCCCCGAGTCTTGGTCAAGTGCCAGTTTGCTTCTCTTTCTACAGGGTGTAATGTGGTCATGAGAACTGCACACTTTAGAACAATGCAAAGCATTATCTACTGAATTTTGTTGCACCTAGTTTTATAGGTTTGCATTTATTTTCCTCAGTAGTCTAAAAAGTTTGTATCACTTTCTTTCACCAACTGGACAGGTTTATAATTAAATATCATTGCCTGTGAAGCATTTTACATTTTAAATTATTCCCAGTTCTATTCTACCTATTTGAATATCATAAAAAACTTTCAGAAGACAATCAGCCTCCCCCACACTGTAATTATTTTACAATTCTTTAAGACAAATGCAGATATTTTTTTTTCTTTCTTACCTACAGAGATTTTCTTTCGTCTTTTTTTTTTATACAGAAAACTTGGAGCAAGCAAAGTCTAATATGAAAGGATTCTGGTTTGAAAGGCTTTTATTAGCTTTCTGTTAGTTAGAAGTTCACTTAGAAAAAAGAAGAACCCCCCCCCCCCCCCAAATGTAGAATAAATTGCAAGAGAAGAAAACAACACCCAGATAGTGAATGTAGAATCGATCTTATCAGATGTGGTTCCAAAGGAAGGAGAGAAAAAAAACATCTTAAGATCTTTCATGCCTGCAAAGCAATACATCACCTTCCATGAAAAGTAATGAGATGGGAACATCAAGGAAGTTTAATGATGGGAGATAGCATGATGTCAAAAATTTGAAGCTGCCCCCCCACCCCTCGGAGCAGTCATATTGTTGGATGCAAACAAAGTATCCACTGCCACACCCTGTTGGTAGCATGTATATTTAATCTCAGTTACAGAAACATGCCGGCTTGTGCAGCATATGGATGTACACAAAGGAACCGTCAGAATGGAATAAACTTGCATGAGTTAGAGTAGTAATTACTTCTAAATCATAAACAATGTGTCATTTCGAGGTGCTGGTTATAAGGATACCCTAGCATGTGTTGTATTGGTGCAGAGATGTTTTCAGCTAGTACAGGGCCACCCTGACCAAAACAGACATCATGTTTTGAGAATCAGGTGCTCAGCATTCAGAATTTCTATTTATAAGTAAAATGTTTTGTTTTGTTTTTAAACAATAATCAGGTTGAAACCTGGGAGCATTTAACATTTTTTTTCATGTGGGTACATAAAAAAAGATGGTATGTGGGAACTTGCTCCTTTTGTTTTCTGGAAATAAATACAGTAGTATATTATAAAAATGCACTTGCTATTTTTATCATTACTATTTTAAAAACAGGTATTGAATAATGAGGGAAGCATTACCTTCATGCAGAAGTCCAGAGTCAAATGTGCCAGTTCTGTTGTATATATTTATTTCTACTTAAAGTTTGTTTGGATGTAAATGCAAGCAGCACACTATTAGCTGCCAAGTTCATGCAAAGTTAATTATTTTCAGTGGAAAATAAATCTGTTATGTGAATATTCCATCACTGTTTGATTATTGCTATTAAGTATTACATATTTTGGGCATTTGCTTAAAACTTTGACTGGATGGATTGTACAGGTCTTTATCTGAAGTCATCTACTATGCTTCTATGGTCTTAACTTGTTTATCTAGACCTTACATGCACATGATATTGCTTTTTAAACCCAAAGGTGAATCCTAAGGGTGGTTGCACAATTAGGTATAAACTGCATTGTGTCTGACTTTACTTGTTTTGGGCTGCTTTGGGAACTACTGATTTTTACATCTGCTGTCTAGAATTTTGAAAGATGGAAACAAGAAAATAAATATTATGTCTTGGAGATATACCTAGAAGTTGTTTACTTTTGTAATGTGTGTATGGATACCCGAAAAACATGGATACAGAAAACTGAATAGAAAGAGAAAAATGAAATTCACACAGCATTTAGGAAGTCCACTGACAGCAGACACACATTAATTTCATAGATTAAGAAATAATTTAATAGTAACAAACACTCTTTATGAACCTAGACAAGTCCCTTTGTTCTCTATTGCCTCGGGTACTACACAATTGTAAGCCAGTTTGGGTGGGGAAATCACTTGTGTACCTGACTATAACTTGCACTGAGCTCACATTTGAAAAAAGGCAAGTAATTAAGGTGCTTATTTTGGAAGCACTATTCATGTTTTAAATGCTCATAAAGGCCAAACACAGTGAAGGAATGGAATCGTCTTTTAGAACCAAACAGTCTTTATTCCATCTACCAGCATTAATAGCACAACAGATACAACCCGACATGACCATGTTTCAGCAAGAATGGTGCCTTTGTCAGGGGTCTCATGTCATGGACTACTGATATAATAGGACAATGTCACCAATTGTAAATCATTCAAACAACTATCTTACGACTGCAGTACTGACAATCAAATTCACAAACAGTGTCATGAAGCCATAGACAGCCATAAGACAATTGTTTGAATGATTGCAATGATTGTAAGCTCTTTGAGCAGGGACTGTCTTTCTTCTATGTTTGTGCAGCTCTGCATACGCCTTGTAGCGCTATAGAAATGCTAAATAGTAGTAGTAGTAGATTTACAGTTGGTGACATTATCCTATTATACCATGGCCATGTCGGGTCATCTGTGTTGTGCTATTAATTCTGGTTGGAATAAAGATGGCTTCTGCAAAACAACTCCATTCCCTTACTGGATTTCACCTTCTTGACATCCTTCATGAGGTGTTGGTCCTTCTAATTTTGTCTTCTTAAATTTGCATAAACCAGCACTTAAAACATGTATTTTGCATAAATGTCTAAGCTCTAGTTTTACAAAGCTGGGATATACACACTTAAATCTGAAGAATGTGCAAATGGCAAAAAAGATGTGGCCTGGGCATTTTTGGGCAGGACTAGGGCAGACTTTAAAAAAATCGAATGTTTATCCCCCATTTCAGAAGAGATTTACATCAGCTACCCAGGACAGTTAGGGGTCCTTTTACTAAGCCACAGCAAAAAATTGCCTGCGGTTGTGTCGTGTTATTGGTGCGTGCCGGATCAGTTTTTACTGCATCTGGGGAAAAAAAAGCTGTTTTTCAATGGGCCGGGAAAAGGGCCTACGGTAAAATTGATACCAGCGCACATCTTTTACGATCTGAGTCCTTAATGCCACCCATTGATCTAGCAGTAAGGGCCCATATGCTACACATGCGGTGACCGGTCGGCACATGCCAACTGCCGATTAACGCCAGAAACGCCACGCGCTGTAGGAAATAAAAAATTAATTTGTCCCAGTGATATGGGCATGCACCAATTCTGAAATTAATGCCGGGGGGGGGGGGGGGGGTGCACTAGCCTGGTGGTAGTCTCATTTTGGCATGTGCTGCACACACAAAGAGACTACCATGCCTTTGTAAAAGAACCTTTTAGGTTTCAGAAAAGTGCTCAAATTAAGCTGTGCTCCACTGAATGGATTAAGGGAAGGTTGTCCTCTTAATTCTCTAGTGCTTGTTGCTCTTCCCTCCACCCTCTTCAAAATTAGCCCCCAATATTCACAGCTGGGACCTGGACATGGCCCAATACTGAATAACTGAGGCTAATTTTTCGCATAGCTCTCAGCATTTAAAAAAAATGCTGACTGCTGCAGTCTGCATATGTACCCCGTGTGTATTATTTTTTTATGTTGAATATCATTGATTATATATTACTTATGCTGTTTGCAATCTTCCTTGTATCGATGTTTGTTGGCTAAGTGGAATATATGTGCCATATTAAGGGCCCTGTTTACTAAGCAACGTTAAAGGTGCACTAGTATTTTTAGCATGCACTAATGATTAGCATGTGCTAAATGCTAAAGTCGCTCATAGAAGCATAAGGGTGGCTCTAGTGTTTAGTGCTCACTAAAAATGCTAGCGTACCTTAGTAAGCAGGGCCTTAAGGGGTCCTTTTACTAAGGTGCGCTGAAAAGTGGGCTGCGCTAGTGTAGGTGTGTGTTTTAGGTGCACAGAGATCCATTCTTCAGCGCGTCTGTAAAAAAGGCTTTTAAAAAAATTCTTGCCAAAAATGGACATGCAGCAAAATAAAAATTGATGCGCTTCCATTTTGGGTTTGAGACCTTACCGCCAGCCATTGACTTAATGGTAAGGTCTCTCGCATTAACAGTGCGGTAATCAGCTACGCATGTCAAGTCAGAGTTACCATCTGATTTTCGCCACGCACCAGAAAATAAAATATATTTTCTGGCGCGCATAGCAGACGTGCATCAAAAATGAAGTTACCTCACGGGCCACACGGTAGCCGGGCGGTAACTCCAAATTGACGCATATTGGGCGCACGTAGGCACCTATGCGACTTAGTAAAAGGGCCCCTAAATGAAGTAAATTAAATTGAACTAAAATCACATAGGGCCTCTTTTATCAAGCTGCACTAACAGCTCCTGGTGCGGTAATGCCGACAAAGCCCTTTCATTTTGAATGGGCTCCATTGGCTTTGCCGCGCAGGAACTACTAGTGCAGTTTGATAAAAGAGGCCCTTAGACAGCCTAGAAATATAAAAATAAATACATACAACTGCCTTCCTGACACTCTAAGCAATTATGCAATGTGGTAAGGTCTGTCCAGCTGACAACCTATGAAGCATTTATGAAATGAGTAATAGAACCTACTTGTAGTACTACCCAGGTGCGGAGACGCCCTTGTGTCTAATATTCCACACAAGACACTGCAGAACTTATTGTTCTGTTGGCACACTTATTTTTGGACACGTTAGTAATGGCATTAGTTCTCAGCGACAACCTCATTATTTATTGCAAGGTAGATACCACAATTATTTTACCAGTCAGCAGTGAAGCCTCACAATTGTGATACAGAACTAGTCAACAAAACTTCCAGAGCATATTCTAAAAAGTCAAAAGCCAAACTGGAAGCAACTAGTATACCAGAATGACGGGGCTCTGGGTCAGTCTGGTCAACACTGAGTGGTTACAATGTCTTAGCAAACAGAGAAATCATCTGTATCATGGTTCCTATTTGCCTGATGTCCAAGATGATGTTCTGGCCCTTGCCGTGTGATTGATGAAATGCCCCAAACAGCATTAGGAGTGATTTGCGACCAAGCCTCAAAACCCAATATAAAGTGCCAGACAGAGAATTTCAGGCAAAGCCCAAACAAAAATAACATCTGCTCTTTTTTGGGCTTCCAGCTTAGTCAAATCTAGCCTAAATTGGGATTCAGTGGCATGAGTTTTAACTCATAACTCACAGGAGATTTTCCAGTTTTCTTATTTCATATACATATAGATAGATAAAGCCCCTGTCCATGTGTCATGGGGATTCTTGTTTTTTTGTGATGGAGAGAAAACTCTTCAGTGCCATTCAGTGAAAATGAGCACACAGAGCACACAGGGAAAGCAATTTCATGGCAAAAACAAATGGTTAGAAAAGGAAACAGCAGGAATATTAAAAATATTTCATTTCATTTTGGTTCATTGTCAGACTTTTCACCAAGTTTTGCACCAAGGGCGTAGTCAGACAACAGATTTCGGGTGGGCCTAGGCAAGGAATGAGTGGGCACCAAGTATTCTCCCCCCCCCCCCCCCCCCAAAAAAAAAAAAAAAAAAAATATCTCAGCTGGCGGGAAAACACTTCTTTCCACCTTGGCAGTCTGCAGCAGGCATGCACTGAAAACTGAGCATGCGCAGATGCCAGTATCATGGAGAGTAGCGTTTTCATTACCATCAGGGGGAAGACTTCAGCTGGCGGAGCTTGGGATCCCCACCAGCTACCACTAAACGTGTGGTACTGCTGGGTGGGCCTGAGTCCTAAGTGGGTAGGCCCCGGCCCACCCAGGCCCACCTGTAGCTACTCCACTGTTTTGCACTGTTTTCAAACATTCATGCTACTAAAAATTTGTACTGCACACTAGACCTTTAAAATGTGTGGAAAACGACTGTAGATATGTTAATTCATAGTTAAATCAATTTTGCACTTTAAGGCACACTAATGAGTGCTCATCTCTAAAAAATAATCTGCTTACACTTTTGCAATTTCTTGAATTTACTGTACAAGTACAGTTCAACATGTAGAATGTTACTGTACTTTAGAAAACAAATAGTTTCTTTCCTCTCTTCTTAGATCGTTCATTGTTTATTACAATTTGATATACTGCCTAATTTATAAAACCTGGTGGTCTTTTCAGGGCAGGTGCAAGCCCTAGTCACTCTGCCAGATTCAATCTCAAAATGGCTGTCACAAACTCCCATAGCAATCTTGTGAAGCTGCTGTGGGAAACTGTGGCAGCCATTTTGACTGCAGATCTGGCATAGGCTGGAGCAATTAGAATTTGCTCCTGCTACAATGAGGCCACCAGGGTTTGTAAGGTAGGCCCAGAGGGGCCTATGGGTGGGGGCCTGTTTTTGTTCTGGAGAGGCAAAGTGAGGTTAGAGTGGAGCCTGCTTTTGGTAGGGGGAGGGGGTTTTGGTTTCAGCCAAAACTGAAGCAAGGCTGATTTTAATTTTAGGCCCATTTCAGCATTGAAGCCAAAACCAAAACTGAAATTCGGTCAGCCTCTAAGGATATGCCTGGCATTTTCCATTGTAGGTCATGGTTAATACTAGCATTACCCTACAGTAATCATTTTGTAGTCATTTCAGAGGCACTTACTACCCCCTATTTGGGAGGTAGTAAGTGGGCCCAAGCTAACTGCAGAAGTGATGGTTGACAGGTGGTAAGTGCCATGTGCTAACTGCAAAACTTTCTATACACATTCTCTGCTAATGGCCACCTAGTTACTGCCCTCTAACATCAAATGCCTTTAACACATGGTTTAGTATACAGTAAATGTCAAAATTCCATGAAACTTGTTATTGTGCTTGTGTTGTAGCAGTTATGAAGAGGAGTAGCTTAATGGTTACTGCAGCGGGCTTTGATCCTGGCAACCTGGGTTCAATTTCAACTGCAGCTCCTTGTGACCTTAGGCAAGTCACTTAACCCTCCATTGCCCCAAGTATAAAAGATTGTGAACCTTCTAGGGACAGAGAAAGTACCTGCATATAATGTATACAGCACTGCGCATGTATAGTAGCGCTATATAAGTACATAAGTAATGCCACACTGGGAAAAGACCAAGGGTCCATCGAGCCCAGCATCCTGTCCACGACAGCGGCCAATCCAGGCCAAGGGCACCTGGCAAGCTTCCCAAACATACAAACATTCTATACATGTTATTCCTAGAATTATGGATTTTCCCCAAGTCCATTTAGTAGCGGTTTATGGACTTGTCCTTTAGGAAACCGTCTAACCCCTTTTTAAACTCTGCCAAGCTAACCGCCTCCACCACGTTCTCCGGCAATGAATTCCAGAGTTTAATTACGTGTAGGGTGAAGAAAATTTTCTCCGATTTGTTTTAAATTTACTACACTGTAGTTTCATCGCAAGCCCCCTAGTCCTAGTATTTTTGGAAAGCGTGAACAGACGCTTCACATCCACCTGTTCCACCACTCATTATTTTATATACCTCTATCATGTCTCCCCTCAGCCGTCTCTTCTCCAAGCTGAAAAGCCCTAGCCTCCTTAGTCTTTCTTCATAGGGAAGTCATCCCATCCCTGCTATCGTTTTAGTCGCCCTTCGCTGCACCTTCTCCAATTCCACTATATCTTTCTTGAGATGCGGCAACCAGAATTGAACACAATACTCAAGGTGCAGTCGCACCATGGAGTGATATAACGGCATTATAACATCCTCACACCTGTTTTCCATACCTTTCCTAATAATACCCAACATTCTATTTGCTTTCCAAGCCGCAGCAGCACACTGAGCAGAAGTTTTCAGTGTATCATCGACGACGACACCCAGATCCCTTTCTTGGTCCGTAACTCCTAACGTGGAACAGTTATGATGTAGCTATAATTTGGGTTCTTTTTTCCCACATGCATCACCTTGCACTTGCTCACATTAAACGTCATCTGCCATCTAGCCGCCCAGTCTCCCAGTCTCGTAAGGTCCTTCTGTAATTTATTAGTAGTAATAATAGTAGTTTTTGAGCAGGGACTGTCTCTTACATGATCAGTGAACAGTGCTGCGTACTTCTAGTAGCGCTATAGAAATGATAAGTAGTAGTAGTTGAGCAGGGATTTATACCCTTTTTTTGTTGGTATAAATGGAAGCATGTAGTTTTAGGCGCTGGGATATCAACTAAGTATATTATATATACCGCATTTAAATCTAGGTGCCGCTTATAGAATACGCTTATTCTACACAGATATTTTAGGCGCCTTATATAGAATCTGGCCCAAGACGTCCAAAGTCCAACTTAGACGTCATATCGAAAATGCCCCTCCACATGTCTTGGCTATAAACACTGATCAATGTCAAAAAAGAAAACCAGAAAAACACAACAAAGTTCTTAGGACTTCAGAGTTTCTCTGTTTGTAGCCTTCATAAGTGACTAGGCTGCTGTGTGAGCACCTTCTCATGGCACTGATTAACTGTTGAGATTTAAAAAAAAAAAAAAAAGGTTTGTCCTTACCTGCATGGACTGGGACAAACAATGAAAACCACAAAGCAGGACAAGTTTCAACTAGCACACAATGGTAAGATATTTCACACAAGACAGCAAGACAGAGTATATAAACCATCAGACACAGGACAACAGCATATCTTAGAGTAAAAATACAGGGCATTAGCTTGTGGTTACCATGAAGACAACCCGTGAGAATGATAAACACACACTTTCTTCAGAAAGTAGCATCAAAGTACATAAGATAAAGGAATAAAAGCTAATCACATTAACATGAGACTGTGCCCTGTGCAAATCTGCTAATTGCACAATTTGTATTCGCCTGAGGTCTCTGATAATGAATTGGACATGTTTAGTACTGGAAAAAGAGATGAGCCAGGTTCAAATCCCACTTGTTTATTGTTTCAGTAGGACAAGTAGTTTATGACTGCGGGTGGCATTATATCAAAATAAAGTAATTCCCTCTACAATCCATTTTTATGGTCTCGCACTGAAAGCTGCTCCCAGTAAATGAGAATATTTTTGTAGTCTATGCCTGACAGAGAGCACAGTCACAGCTGAAGACTTTTTTATAGATTCAAGAAAAGAAATGTCGATGAGGAGTTTAAGAGTCCTGCAAAATCATGGCCTTTTTCAATGACACAGGAGGTGCCACTGAGCTCTCTGCAAACGGGTTGGATCTACTGAGCCAGGAAACTTATAGCTAAATTCTATTTTAAACCTTGTACAAGTTGTGCCAAATAAAAATAACTGCTATCCAATTCTATTTCAGGGATTGCTGCTCATGGGGAGGTCATTTTCAACCCCCTCCTCTCCCCCCCCCCCCCACAATAGTGCTTGCAAACCCTTGGGTAATTTGAAAGATAATTTTCCAAGGTTATTTCCCAATCCAGTGCCTTTTTGAAAATACTGCAGTGGTAATGAAATCCTCATTAATACTTATGTCAGTACCAGCCCTACAACCTCCTAATCATGCACCTTCTGCAATTCCACCCCCCCCCCCCCCCCCCGTTACTTTCTGACTAAATGGTTGTAAGGGATCAGTCAGGTTATTTGATGTTCACTCTTTCAAAGAATTTGATGTTGGTGGTTGGGAATTGTATAGGTTGGAGATGGGGGTCTGAAGAGGGGTTAGGTTGTTTATTGCTTTTTATGCCTGATGTTTTTGTTTGTGGAACATCCTTGTATAAAGATCAAAGTTCACAAAATGAAATCCTCAGGGGTGCAGGAATCACTTTAGCTAAATATATTGTGAGATCAACAAAATAACAGTGCAAAAGCGGTCAGCTTATATTTGCTTCTGTGAAAAGCTTTGATTGAACAGTGTGATTTGCAGGTTGTTAAATGGAGCTACAATAAAGTCAGGTAGTCTGATGGCTTTTCAGTTCTTCTGACTTGTTTTATTATTATTATTTATGTTATAATAATATATTGGAAAGCAAACTTCCAAATATGTGACAGATGATATTTCAAGAGTCTAACGTTTTAATGGACTCAGCAATTGCTGTGGGGTTTATTTTGTTTGTTTTTAATCTTTTAATCTGAAAGTAGTGTTCGAGTGCTGGGTTTTCAGTGCTACAGGAAAACTTTGAAGAATGCATGCAGTGGAGGAAGTGCATACTAATACATCTCACATATATTCAATGTGAATATCTTGACAACCGCTGGAGGGCAGGGTGGAAAACCACTGGATTAAGGGGTAATTCTCAAAAAGTCACCTAATGTTGAGCATTGGAATGTTGGGTGCTGATGTGGGTTCATAAGGGCAGATGCAGGTGCAGCTGTCATTCTAGAATACAAGCTTAAAACACAAGCTAATCAGAAGTAAACTCCCAACACAGACTGAAAAGGAAAAGAAGGGCACATTTCCCTATAATATATCCAGCTGCAAGCTATGCCAAAACATTTCAAAGGACCCACAGTCATTCACAAAGGAAAAATATTCAACATAAAGGAATATTTCACATGCTCATCTTCCAATGTGGTATATATCATTCAGTGTAAAAAATATAACGAAGGATGCTATATTGGAGAAACAGGCCAGATGCTTAAGACAAGATTTAATCTGCACAGACATCACATGAAGATAGCCGGTGCCAGTCAGGTTCCCACCCCGGTGGGCCAGCATTTTACAAGACCAGGACACTGCACCAGTGATTTCATAGTAAGGATCTTAAAAGTTAACTTTAAAACAATACAGGAACGTAAGACCTTTGAAGTCAGAATGATTGAATATTTTGACACCCAGCAGACAGGACTTAACAAGGATCTGGGTTTTCTAGCCCATTATAAACCATAAAATTGTATTTCTCTGTTTATCACCCTCCTCTCACCTACCCACACCCATCCTGTTAGACTATCAATGAAATGCTTTGATGTCCCCATGCATACCTCCTACCCACCCCCACCCTCCCACCCTGTCAGACTGTCAAAGTAATGCTTGCATGTTTCACTTATATATACTGTCATCTACCACATTTGCTTATTTCCGATCTGACGAAGAAGGGCAACCTTCGAAAGCTAATCAAGAAATGTATTAAGTTATGTCTAATAAAAAAGGAATCATCTTATTTTCTTTTCCATGTTTTATTTTGTTTGATTTCTATTGATAACCTTAAGAGTGGACTAACATGGCTACCACACCTCTCTACTTAGAATACAAGCGTAAGTCCACATGTTCTTGCCTAATTTTAGTCATGAGCACTCGCGCTAGCCAAATGACTGGTAACAGATGCTTGAGCCTCACTGTTTGGCACATAAATGCAGGCATTCTATAACACCTGTGTGCAACTGCCAGGCACAGCCCTCTCAGGTCCACAGTCCTGCACAATTGCATGTTCTGGAAATTGCATGCGGAAATTACAGAATACTGACTAGGGGCTGTTATACACATAACTGATAATTACTGTCAATTAGCACCAATTATAGCCAATAATTGGGGGTTAACACCAATTAGCAGCTCATTAGCTTATTAAGGGAAAGATGCACTAAAACAATCATTAATGCCCGTTGCTTACCGATTCCTTAGCGAATTGGTAAGCAAGGGGAATGCATCAAGGAAAGAGAATGCAAATGAGCTGCTCGTTGTTTTTAAGTTATGGCACCTTCGCTAAACGCGTTGTGATTGGCTGAGAGAGACCTAGGGGCGGAAGATGGATGGGAGTTGACGACGTGGACGATGGACGTCCTCAACTGCGCTCTCCTGCACTTTTCTTGCCTGGGGTGGGCTTTCAGGGGTGGCGGCTGAGCCAAGATCACGGAAGGGAGAAACCCCCAGAGCCTTCCTGCAGTAGGCCGTGGAGGGGGTGAGCGGCGCGGCGTCTTCCTTTCCCCAGGTGGCACAGGGAGGTGCAGGGACGGCCACAGGCATAGCGAAGGTGCCATAACTTAAAAAAAAAATTTAAGTCCTTCACAAGCACTTGGGACACGCAGTGTGTTCTTTTTTTTTTTTTAGATGGGTATTAGGCACTTTCCCACTGGTCTCCATGGGACCCGTTCACAGCAGTTTAGGCTTAACTGTATTTAATTTGTAGATTTTATTAGGTATGTCTTTCTTTGTCATTTTGGGTTGCTGTGCTTTTCTATCAATGATTGGAGTTCTTATTTATTTATTTATTTATTTATTTGTATGAGTTGTATTTTTAAAAATGTAAACCATTCTGTTTTTGCAGCAGCAATAAGAAACGGTATATAAAATGAATAAATGATAAATGATAACGAGAGGTGTAGACCTCCCGTTAGGTTTTCCACGGTAAGGGGTTCGTAATACCTTAGTGCATCTCATTATAATAGCCTGCAACGGTAGTGCAGCTCATTATAATACCCTTTGGATCATTTGCATTCCTTTTTCGTTAGCTGCTACCGTGATCGGAAAATGGCTCGGAGGAGCCTTTTGTGCATGCCACGGTTTACTACTTGCTCGTTAATGGCTTGTTAAGTTTAGTGCATCTGACCCTAAGTTAGATGCAAAACAGACCCTATTTTACAAATTTCATGCATAACTTTATGCACTAGTAACTTTTACAAAGGTGCGGTAGGATCTACACACATGCAGCGCGCGCCAAAATGAGACTACCACAAGACTAACATGCCCTCTTGGCGGTAATTTCAGATTTGGCATGCGCCCATGCCACTGGGACAAATTATTTTTTTATTTCCTACCTAAAGTAGGTGTAGACTAGGTGTATTCTATAACGAAGAGCATAGATTTTAGAAAAACCCATGACCCGCCTATTCCACACCCATGGCCACACCCCTTTTCAACTATGCAACTTTGGGCCCTATTTACTAAGCTGCACGAGTGTTTTTGGCATGCGCTAAACGCTAGAGTCGTCTATATGTTCCAATGGGCGACTTAGCATTTAGCGTATGCTAATCATTAGCACATGCTAAAAACGCTTCTGCACCCTTAGTGCTGCTTAGTAAACAGGGCCCTTAGAATTTACATACATCATGTTACAGAATATGCTGAGACAGTTCTGTGGGTAAATTCTAATTAATGCCAATTAGTGTCAAGAATTGCTTCATTGGAAATTTTCAGCACTGATTGACTTAACTAATGCACACACAAATGCAGAATATGATCAGGTTTGTGCACTAACCCTGTGTTAGCCAGTTAGCACAGAATAATTAAACGCAACAGCCAGCTAAGACATCCATGCCCACTGTCTACCCATGCTATGCTTCCAGATAGAAAAATTATTTAAAAATTCAATAATTCATGGTTTAGCGCAGGTAAACAGAGGGAAAACCGCAAAAGATTTTAAGGTGTTTGTGCAGAAGCTTATTTTCATTCATTAACTATATGTTAAGTATCTAATACTACTACTACTACAAATCATTTCTATAGCGCTACCAGTCATATGCAGCGCTTCACAATTGAACATGAAGAAAAGACAGTCCCTGCTCAGCATACTAGTGTTTTTAGTGTGTGCTAGCGAGGTGTGGTAGCCCTGTTAGCCCACTTTTATAGGTAATCAATAGAAATAAAACAAAATAAAACATGGAAAAGAAAATAAGATGATACCTTTTTTATTGGACATAACTTAATACATTTCTTGATTAGCTTTCGAAGGTTGCCCTTCTTCGTCAGATCGGAAATAAGCAAATGTGGTAGATGACAGTATATATAAGTGAAACATCAAAGCATCTCAGTGATAGTCTAACAGGATGGGTGTGGATAGGTGAGAGGAGGGTGACAAACAGAGCAATACAACTTTATGGTTTATAATGGGCTAGAAATCCCAGATCCTTGTTAAGTCCTGTCTGTTGGGTGTCAAAATATTCAATCATTTTGACTTCAAAGGTCTTACGTTCCTGTATTGTTTTAAAGTTACCTTTCAGGATTCTTACTATGAAACCACTGGTACAGTGTTCTGGTTTTGTAAAGTGCTGCCCCATAGGGGTGGAATCCTGGCTGGCACTGGCATTCTTCATGTGATGTCTATGTAAATTAAATCTTGTCTTTAGCATCTGGCTTGTTTCTCCAATATAGCATCCTTCAACACATTTTTTACACTGAATGATGTATACCACATTGGAAGATGAGCATGTAAAAGATTCCTTTATGTTGAATATTTTTCCTTTGTGAATGACCATGGGGTCCTGTGAAATGTTTTGGCATAGCTTGCAGCTGGATATATTGCAAGGATGTGTGCCATTCTCTTCTTTTTGAGTCTGTGTTGGGAGTTTACTTCTGATTAGCTTGTGTTTTAAGTTGGGTGGCTGTCGGAAAGCAAGCACTGGTGGGGATGGGAATAGTGTGTGCTAAAAATAAGGATGCACTAAACGCTAGAGACACTCATAGGAATATATGTCTCTAGCGTTTAGCGCACGCTAAAACTTAGCATGCACTAAAAGCGCTAGCGTACCTTTGTAAAAGACCCCCTTTGGTAACACATTTACTGGGAAACAATGGAATTTCTTAAACTCATGCATCAGTGGAGCTTGTAGTTTTTGTTGAATCTCAGTTGAAGAGAGAATGCTGAAAGTTATACCTTTACAAACAAGGAATATGAAGCGTAATCTGAATTATTAACTAAAAGTTCTGCAGATCTTCTAATATATTTTTAATGAATGAAATGGCAATTAGGATGTGAATAACGTGAATCTGAGTTAAAATCCAGTATGGTAATTAGAGGAATGGCATGAGGGAAGGGAAATGGGACTTGATATACTGCCTTTCTGAGGTTTTTGCAGCTATATTCAAAGCAGTTTACATATATTCAGGTACTTATTTTGTACCAGGTGCAATGGAGGGTTAAGTGACTTGCCCAGAGTCACAAGGAGCTGCAGTGGGAATCAAACTCAGTTCCCCAGGATCAAAGTCCACTGCACTAACCACTAGGCTACTCCTCCACTCATGTCTCATTATTATGACATAGAAGCTTTCTGGAAGATAGATATATGATATACAGTGGCAGCTTCTCCCAACAACCAACAAGTGTTGTAAAAGCCATGAATGTCCACAACTGGTCAGGGTTATGCAGGGTTTCACCTCTACAGCTGGGTGCAGAACTCTGAAGGGTAAATATTCAGCCCACGGTGATCAGTGGTTTTTAAAGTGATAATAGGTGCAGGCAACATTAACCCCAGATATTCAGTTCTGGGTCATGTCCAGTCACCAGCACTGAATATCTGGAGCTAGGTGTGTTGGCCGCCAGAGCTTATGTGGGTCCTGGCCATTGTTTAGCTCTTTGGTGATCCAACAAGGTCAATAGGGGCAGAAGCGAAGCCCTCTTACCCCTGCTTTACCTCTCCACTCCTGACATCACAGTTGAAACCCAGGTCAAAGTTTCAGCCTGCCTTTCAGACATCGCTGCCTGGATGTCCAACCGGCATCTGAAACTGAACATGGCAAAGACTGAGCTCCTTGTCTTTCCACCCAAACCCTCTTCTCCTCTTCCCCCACTTTCTGTCTCTGTTGACAACGCCCTCATCCTCCCCGTCTCTTCAGCCCGCAATCTCGGAGTCATTTTTGACTCCTCCCTCTCCTTCTCTGCCCATATCCAGCAGACAGCTAAGACCTGTCGCTTCTTCCTCTATAATATTAGCAAAATTCGCCCATTCCTCTCTGAACAGACCACCCGAACCCTCGTCCACTCGCTCGTTACCTCTTGTCTTGACTATTGCAACCTTCTCCTCGCTGGCCTCCCGCTTAGCCACCTATCCCCCCTTCACTCTGTCCAAAATTCCGCCACACGTCTTATCTACCGCGTGAACCGATACTCTCATATCACCCCTCTCCTCAAGTCGCTTCACTGGCTCCCAATCCGCTACCTTATACAGTTCAAGCTTCTCCTATTGACCTTCAAGTGCACTCAATCTGCAGCCCCCCATTACCTCTCTACCCTCCTCTCCCCATATGTTCCCACCCATAACCTCCGCTCTCAGGACAAATCACTCCTTTCTGTACCCTTCTCCACCACCGCTAACTCCAGACTCCGCCCCTTCTGCCTCGCATCACCTTATGCCTGGAACAGACTTCCTGAGCCCATACGCCATGCGCCCTCTCTGCCCATTTTCAAGTCCTTACTCAAGGCCCATCTCTTCTCCCTTGCTTTTGGTGCCTAACCACCTTCCCATTCCTGATACCTACACTGACTACATAGTTTTTACCTTTAGATTGTAAGCTCTCTTGAGCAGGGACTGTCCTTACCCATGTTTAAACTTATACAGCGCTGCGTAACCCTGGCAGCGCTATAGAAATGCTAAGTAGTAGTAGTAGTAGTAGTAGTAGTAGTAGTAGTAGTGCTTCTTGCAGCTGCCTATAGAAAATGCCAGCCATAACCTTTGATGGCAGCTCACGGTATTTGTGTGGTACCACAAAGGTGTTGTGAGAGGTCCTTTTCCTCAAGCAGCTGCAAACATAAATAGACATAAAACCTTCAAAGTAGATAGGG
The DNA here is from genome assembly GCF_901765095.1 of Microcaecilia unicolor. Lineage (NCBI taxonomy): Eukaryota > Metazoa > Chordata > Amphibia > Gymnophiona > Siphonopidae > Microcaecilia > Microcaecilia unicolor. The sequence goes on from NC_044034.1 coordinate 145,454,077, forward strand.
AAAGCATGTCAAAGAAGAAGAGTCTTTTATTATTTATTTATTTGTTACATTTGTATCCCACATTTTCCCACCTATTTGCAGGCTCAATGTGGCTTACATAGTACTGTAAAGGTGTTCGCCAATTCCGGTATGATGGCCATTTACATGTGTTAAACCTGTGCAAGGCTTCTAAAATGACCTCTTGATGTTATGTCTGTGCAGGGCTTTTTTTGAGGGGGTACTTATGGCTTAGCCTCTTCCTTCCCAGCATTTGTCTGCCAAGAAAACATTGGGACAGTAATGCCAAAAGCAAGGTATAAATTTGTAACAGATTTAAAAAGATGGACTTTAAACTTGTTAACATTCTGATAATGTGGACATTACAACCCTTCCTGACATATCACAGACATTCCTCAACACAACAGACAGCAAATCAACAAACAGTAGATCTTGCATGATGACCTTCACCTCCACTCTCAGCAGAGCTGGCAGCACTGATTGTCTTCAAGATATCGCATTGAAAAAAATATTCAAAAGGAAAATGTGGACCCACTTAATCAAAAGATTAAAATGCCAGGCTTCCTCTTTACCCTCCTAGTTTAAAGTCTAGAAAGCAAAAAATATTGTCAACAGAAGCAAAAGTACTTTTAATGTTTTACCTATTATGAAAGGGAGGGAGCGTAAAACCACACCGGTTGCACTGTTCTTCATGCATTCAGGGGTAGATTTTAGAAAAGAAGTATGAATTAGAACTGAGATACAAGGTTGGGATGTGCTCACTAGTATTTTAGAAGAGAAGCTACCAGTGTAAAGCCTGTTCTAAAATACATCCAGGAATGGACACGTATATCCCTGTTATGTACAGTAGAAGCATCCGTTATAGAAAAAAAACCATCTAAAATATCAATGGTTGAAACGAGCACTAAACATTTATATACTAGCATAGACATGTTATGTTATGAAAGAACAACATATCAACCATTTTAGAAACATACCCCCCGACATTCAGCCTACTACTACTACCTACTACTACTTATCATTTCGATTGCGCTACTAGACAGCGAGTAGCACTTTAAATGTCTTCTGCCAGCATTCAACCCAGATTTTTAATGCCTAGCCATTTCTGTGATCAGCATTGAATATCCAGGGTTTTTCAAATGCAGCTAGCGCATGACCGGTTAAGTCAATATTCAGACTTAACTGGCCATGGCTTAGCGGTCAAAGATAGGCCTGCTTTTTATGCAGCCTTATTTGCCCGTTGAGCCTGGCCAGTTATGTTCTGAATAGCGGGACTTAACTGGTCACACCCCCAGAATGCCCCAACACTGCTGGCTTTTTTTTCAGCACCTACTGAGCATTTTCAGCTGTGATAACTGGTTAAATGCTGCTGAAAATGATTAGTTATCTGCCGAGACATGAGTTAATTGGTTTACAGCCGTTCCTGGCTAGATAACTCACTTTCAATATTGGCCAGATAAACATTTATGTTCTCAAGGCTATCACAGAGCCCGATATCCATTTCCAGTTTACCTTTCAGGAGAACATCAACTAGTGAAGGGACAACCTTCCCCAGTCCCTCCAGTGGAGCCATGCTCAATATTTGTACTTCCAGGTAGCAGGTGTATATCCTGACCAGGGGCATAGCCAGTATGGGGCCACGGGGGCCTGGGCCCCCATAGATTTGCCCCTGGACACCCTGCTGATGACCCAATGACCCCCCCTCCCGCCGCCAACCCACCGTCGCCTACCTTTGCTGGCGGAGGACCCCAACCCCCGCCAGCCAAGCCGAGGTCTTCTTCTTCCCAATCCCATGCAAGGCTTCGTTCTAGTCTGACGTCCTGCACATTGTACGTGCAGGACGTCAGACTAGAGCGAAGCCTTGCACGGGATTGGGAAGAAGAAGACCTCGGCTCGGCTGGCGGGGGTTGGGGTCCCCCGCCAGCAAAGGTAGGCTATGGTGGGTTGGCGGGCAGGGGGGGGTCAAAGTTGGTGGCGGGGGGGGGGGGGGGGGGGGTTCAGCAATGGCAGGGGAGGGGGTCGGCGGTGCCAGGGGAGGGCTAAAATATGCCCCCTCACCTCGGGCTCTGGACACCCCTCCCGCTGAAGTCTGGCTGCACCCCTGATCCTGACATCTATATTTTTGGACATAGATGTGCATTCCCCATTTGAAATTGTAGATAAATGCTTATTTTATGTCTGCCCTATTCCCACCCAAAACATGCCTAGACCACACCCCGTGCCATATACAAGTTTTAGAATTTTAGGTGTGTATATCATGTCTTTGTAAAGTTGGGATTTAAATGTTTTTGCACATCTAAAACCAGAATAGTGATTCTAAAATAAGTACCTAAGTGTGATTAAACTGTTCAATGCTGAGTTAATGCAATTTATAATTAGTTGTGTCATGCCATTATTGGAAATTAATCGGAAATCATGCCAAGCAGCCAGGTTTGTATGTTTTTGCTGAACATTTAGGCATTAACAGTCAATTAAAAGTAAATATGAAAATCTTTCAGATGTTAAAGCACGGCCTTATAACTTATTGCAGTTGAGTTCCACAGAAGATGTATCATGTTTTTATCTCCATTCCCACTAACCATCTGTCTTCCAGAAAGCTTCCATGTCATAATAGCGAGACATCAGTAGGCCCTCATGCCATTTCTCTAATTACCTTACTGGATTTTAACTCAGATTCATGTTATTCACATCCTAATTGCCATTTCATTCATTAAAAATATATTAGCAGGTCTGCAGAACTTTTAGTTAAAAATTCAGATCACACTTTATATTCCTTGTTTGTAAACATGTATAACTTTCAGTGTTCTCTATTCAACTGAGATTCAACAAAAAACTACAAGTTCCACTGATGCATGAGGTTAAGAAATGGTAGTAAGTGCTCCCCTCCGCATGGCCACACAGTAAGGAAAATCTTACTATATGGCCACATCTTTTTTAGGGGTGCTTTACCTGCTGTAGTAAAAAGAGTCCTGGCTTTTGGAAAAATGGCCCCCACTGCTACCGCTGGGCCCTTTTTACCACAGATTGGTAAAAGAACCCCTTAGTCTTGTATTGCTCATACACACCAATTATTAGCCCATTATTAAATTAAGATATGAGCACAACTGATCTTATTCTATAACTTGAGTGTGCAAAATTTGGGCATCCAGCTTTCTAGGACTAGGTGGCTAGTGCTTACACACACAATTTGCATTCAGTGTGCCTCGTTTTGGTGCCTGTAGTTCTGTGACCTTTTGAGAACTGACCAGACGACAGCCAACATGATTAAAAAGTGAGGTGAAAGAAGCTATTAGAGCTAAAAGAGAATCCTTTAGAAAACGGAAGAAGGATTCATCTGAAAATAATAAGAAACAGCATAAGAATGGCAAGTCAAATATAAAGTGCTGATAAGGAAGGCAAAGAGGGACTTTGAAAAAAAGATTGCGTTGGAGGTAAAAACAAATAGTAATTTTTTTTAGGTATATTGAAAGCAAGAAGCCAGCAAAAGAATCAGTTGGACCGCTAGATGACCAAGGGGTAAAAGGGACACTAAGGGAAGACAAAGCCATAGCAGCGAGATTAAATTAATTCTTTGCTTTGGTTTTCACTGAGGAAGATTTGGGAGAGATACCAGTGCCAGAAATAGTATTCAAAGCTGACAAGTCAGGGAAACTGAATGAAATCTCTTTAAACCTGGAAGATGTAATGTTGCAATTTGACAACTTGAAGAGTAGCAAATCACCTGAACCGGATGATATTCATCACACTGATAGAATTGAAAAATGAACTTGCAGAACTATTGTTAGTAATATGTAATTTATCTTTAAAATCAAGCATGGTACTGGAAGATTGGAGGGTGGCCAATGTAACACTGATTTTTAAAAAAGGTTCCAGAGGTGATATGGGAAATTATAGACTGGTGAGTCTGACATCGGTGCCAGGCAAAATGGTAGAGACTTATAAAGAATAAAATTGCAGAGCATATTCAAAAGGATGGATTAATAAAATAAAGCCAACATGGATATAGTGAAGGGAAATCATGCCTCACCAATCTATTACATTTCTTTGAAGGGGTGAACAAACATGGATAAAGGTGAGCCAGTCGATATTGTGTATCTGGATTTTCAAAAGACATTTGACAGAGTACCTCATGAAAGACTCCAGAGGAAACTGGAGAGTCATGGGATTGGAGGTAGTGTTTTATTGTGAATTAAAAACTGGTTGAAAGATAGAAAACAGAGAATAGGGTTAAATGGTCAGAATTCTCAATGGAGAATAGTGGGGTTCCCCAGGGGTCTGTGCTAGGACCGCTGCTTTTTAACATATTTATAAATGATCTAGAGATGGGAGTAACTAGTGAGGTAATTGCATTTGCTGATGGCACAAAGTTATTCAAAGTTGTTAAATCACAAGAGGATTGTGAAAAATTAGAAGAGGATCTTACCAGACTAGGAGACTGGGCATCCAAATGGCAAATAATGTTTAATGTGAGCAAGTGCAAAGTGATGCATGTGGGAAAGAGGAACCCAAACTATAGCTACGTAATGCAAGGTTCCATATTAGGAGTCACCGACCAGAAAAGAGATCTAGATGTCATCATTGATGGTAAGTTGAAACCCATGCTCAGTGTGTGGTGGCGGCTAAGAAAGCAAATAGAATGTTTACTATTATTAGGAAAGAACCAGGCACACCCATTAAAGGGGGGCCGACCACAACCGGGCTGAAGGCCAGCGAAGACAGAAGTATGGGGGAGGGTACAGGGAGGGCCTAGCTAGAGAGCAGAGGTAGTAGTGGGAGGGAAACAAGGGGTAGCAAGGGGAGGGGGCAGGAAAGAAGGGGAGGAGCAAGGGAGGAAGAGAGAGGAATTTGAACTGCACAGGAAGTCCTTTTGAATTTGGAAGCAGGAGAAGAGCAACCCTGAGCAGCAGCTCCTGAAATTTTTACGGGCACATGTTTTGTGTCTGCCCTGGGCAGAGCTTGTGCAGAGTACAGCCAAAGAAGGTCTTACAGCAGAGCACGATATTCCAGCAAATTGAGAACAAATTTTACGGTATGTAGACATTTAAAACTTTGTGCAGCTGCAAGGCATTTTAGCTTTCTCCTGCCGACCCCCATTTTGCTTTTCCAGGATGGCCGGCCATCTCGGGTTAGCTGCCTATCTCACGGCATTACGCGCACTAGGCTAGAGTCCCACATACGCTGCTCATGGCGCATGGCAGATGGGTTTGCCACAGCGCGGTTGCCGTTTTTGGCCAGCCATGCAGTGCTCACAATCCGCAGTGCATAGCACAGCACTGAGGCACGACTCGGAAGACCTTGTGCACAGCACTGAACCGAAATGCAAACGATCTCAGGGAGACGAAAACATCTTTAATGGTACGTCATTTTTGCTCTTCTCCTGCCTCAGCGGCACACCACATGTTAAGATGCGGTGATAGCCGGCCAATAATACTTGGCCGACAGTTAAGTGCTATACGGCAACGGACCTTTGAGCCCCGTTGTGGCTGGCCACGCCGTGTTATTAAATTCAATAAATTAATGCGGTATAAGCCGTCCATGCCATTTCGGCGACGGACCTTAAGCCCCGTTATGGCCGGCCACACCAGATTTTCGATGTAATGCAGCAAAAATGAGTGCCGTATAAGTCGCTCATGCTGTATACAAGCCCCATTGTGGTCGGCCACGCCGTGTTATCTAATTCGGTAAAATTTAGTGCGGTATAAGTCGCCCATGTTGTATAAGCTGCCCATGTCATGCAGCACTAGGGCCATGCCGTGTTTTCTACTCGGTCGACTACGCTTCATCCTAAACGTTACTTACCGGCGCCATGTCTGTATGATTGGCCTGCCATGCGATATTTGAGATGCGGGTTTTGCAGAAACGTCCACATTGCGATCCTCGCTAGTCAGGGTCTTCTCTTGCGGGCCACTTAGGGGGAGTCCCAAATTGGCGGGACATGCGCTTCGCTACGCATTGTAATTGCCCGCCCATACAATCGGCCATTAACCTACAGAGGCACGTACGGCAGCGGTGAATTTCGATAGGGTGGCCATTTGCATGAGTGCCGATTGTAAAAACGGTGGCCACTTTCAAAACACCGCCCATTCCGACTAGCAGTAAAATTTGGAAAAGGCAGCCAGTTTTATGGCGCTAAAATTCACTAGAATGGACATTCCAAATACAAATTTAACCGCAGCGGCCACCTTGGATACCGCACGCATGTGTCTTTGACACACGGCATAGGCTGGAACAATTGATATCATACCGTTTGGTGCCAGCATAGCGGGACACAGTACTTAGGGGCATCGGACAAACATATCGGTTACAGTATGCTACTCTCAGCTGCCGTTAGGACCAGGTTCACGGGGGGAAGGGTTGGTACAACAGTGTTAGTCCTAGAGGGCCATGTGCACTTAGCAGCCATTTTGACTAGAGCGGCCACGTGGACTAAAGCAGCTAATTTGAAAACGGTGGCCATTTTGATAGAAGGACCACCGGTCTTACTGATTTATCTGCCGGATTTACAAGGGCCCGGCCATTTTAATTTTAGCGGCCCATTTTGCATATGGCAGCCGTTTTGACTACCAGACCAAATTTGAATGTAACAGCCATCGCCCGTGGGGCTTTAGGCTGGCCATTTAAGGAAGGGCGCACTGCGCAGACAGCACGCAGTCGGATATGTAGCTGTGAGCAAGGAGGGTACAGTTTACACAGGCACCATAGGATGCACGCAGCGATTGGGGATGCCGGCGTCACCACAATCAGTTATTATGAGGTCATTTTGCTTTAAATTGTCTATTCTTTTTTTTTTTATTATTTTATTTATTAATATAAATCATTATTTCACAACAAATTATGAATATGCAATAGGCATTGACAAGAGGAAATAGAAAAGGAATGACATTTAAGGCCTGTTCGTCCACAAATTAAGAAACATTGGTTCCAAGAATCAAGTAATATAAATAACAAAGGCAATAAGAAAAAAAAAAAATAAAAAATAATCCCCTCCAGTTGCTACCTCGGGGTTGCTGATCCCAGCCTGCTATTTTATGGAGGGCATACAACATTCATATCTACTCTAGCATCAAGAAATTCTTTTAACTGTTTAGGGTCAACAAATTGAAACTGTTTGCCCTCAAGCATTAAATTACATATACAAGGAAATCGTAATACAAAATTTATTCCCAATGCCAACACTCTAGGACGCAGTTCCAAAAAGGCCCTGCGTCTAGCTTGAGTAGGCCTTGAGAGGTCAGGAAAAACACGAACCTTTGAGCCCATAAACAAGTTTTCTAAATGTCTTAAGGAAAGTCTTAATATTGCATTACGGTCAGGCTCCAAGACAAAAGTAACAAGCATAGTAGACCTCTGAGTAATAATCTCCAGTGAGCTCTCGAGGAATGAAGTTAAATTCATTCCATCCCCCACCACTGGGAGGTTTCCATCACCCCCCTGTGGGTTCCAGATGTAATAGGCCCGTGTTATGGGGGGCAACGAATCCTTGTCCATTCCAAGAATGTCCACCATATATTTCTTGACCATTTCAACAGGTGAAATTAGAGGAGACTTAGGGAAATTTAGGAACCTAAGGTTAAGTCTCCGAATCTGATTCTCCAGGTATTCTGTTCGTTTATGAAGAAAAGTATTGTCTTTAACCAAAACAGTCTCTAAAGTTCCCATCTCTTGTAATTTAGTATTCAAATTTTCCAATTTCGAGGCCTGCTGCGCAGATACCTGTGCTTGGAGTAGAGCAGCTTCAGAAATAATTCTTATATTTTCAGTGTTCTCTTTTAATGTAGGTTGCATAGAGATTTGAATATTATGTACCATGTCCCATAGTGACTCTAATGTCACAATTGCAGGTCTAACCACGCCAGAAATTCCAGGAAGGGGTTGAATTTGAGCACCAACTTGAGATAGTTTAGAAACAATTTCTAAGGGAAGTACCTGTATAGCTGATTGAAAAAGTGCTTCTTTCGGTTGGGGTTCATATTCTATCGCCGCAGACCTTCCCTCGAGCAGGTTGGGCTGAACGCCTACATTCTCCGTCCCTGCTTGGGCTGCCAGCAATTCCCTTCCGGGTTGAGGCGGAGCAATGCGCTCTACAGGGCTCAAGAAAGCCCCGTTGGAGCTCTCAATCGACGCCGATGCGTCGAGAGCGGCAGAGGGGGTCGAAGCTCCCTGAGGTCCCGGTAGCTGCTTTGGAAACTGGAGAGTCGTCTGCCGTAATGCCGAGGTCGTCTCAGGAGCCGAGGAACGCTCCTTAACTTTCCCCCTCCGTTTCCCCATCAAGGAGGCCACAGAAGCAGCGAAACCAGCAGAAAACAACGGAGTCACCTCGGCAGCTGACACAGGTGCGTCCGGTCAAAGCGCCATCTTGGAACCATCTTGTCTATTCTTTTAGTCTCTCCATTGCAGTAATGTCATTGTAGTGTGCGAAGGAGACATATGCACCAGCAAGGCCAGCCAAGTGGCCCACCAAAACTCCGCCAGCTAAGACGCGGAGTGCTGCGGCCCCAGACCTTAGAAGTCACAGTGGACCTACACCACAAGCACAGACGGTGCGGGGGCCTGCAAGAGAGGTAGCAGCACCGCAGACTCCACCTCCATAGTTGCGGGGCTACCGCCAGTACCGGCAAGGGGTAAGTCTAATGACAGCACCACACTCCTTCCAGCGCAGACGCATGACATAACTAGATATGCAGTACGGGACGATAAGAACGGGTAACGGAGCCCAATATGGCAGGACAGAATGCGGTTGTGGCACCGGTCGGTGCACAGGGGACCAGTCAGGATGTGGGAGTACCTAATCACAGGAGCGATGCATTAGGTACCGTTCTCACAATACAGGTAGATCAATATCTTCTCCCTCCTTGTGTGGGAGTTGCATGAGGAGGGTACCATAGGCAGGGATAGCGTAACAGATAAGAAGCCCAAGATATTCGGGTCCTTCATGGACTGGTCGTAGGCTGTTCACATACTTAGGACACTCAGCTGTTCACATACTCAGGACACTCACTATAGTGAAGGAAACGGAAAGGGGCCCGGACTTGGTGTGGGATATGGAATATAATTTTAAAAGCGCATGAGATATTTAGGGGACGGGCATGGCTTAACTAAGATATTAAATTTACAAGAAAGCAGTGCAGACAATCCATTCATATCTGGTCAGCACCAGTAAAAGTCCTGTCAGGCAATGCCGTCAGGACAAAGGCAGGACAGAAGCAGCGGACATTGCACCTAGCACCCGACACGCCCGCGTGGGCAGGCATGCTGCAGGGCAAGGCAGGCTCCCCAGAGACAGGGAACAGCAATCTAGTAACACAGGACAGGGTACTGAGGGAGCTAGCGCTCCCCCCATCAAGCTTATGAGACAGGAGAAAGCAACCTATTAACTCAGGACAGGGTCCGGAAGCCATCAAGCTTCAAGGTTAGCCCGTTACCCTGACAGAATGGGTGCATCACCACAGGTTTCCAATCAGGTTGCATGATTCCATATTAGAGGACAACACCACAGTGACAACACTACCCCAACAATGCATCCTCGATTCACATGCATCGACAGATAGCTGCAGCAGGGGCGTAGCCACGGGTGGGCCTGGACGGGCCCAGGCCCACCCATTTTCCCTCCAGGCCCGCCCATCTTTCGCACGCTGTCGCTGCCCTTTTGTCCCGCGGAGGCAGCGTTCAGCGTTTCCTTCCCGCCCTGTCTTTCCCCCAAGCTCCGCTGCATCGCCCCAAGTGGAATACGTCTTCTTTTCGGCCGTCACGCTGCGCTGCCGTTCACACAGGCAGCTTCGCTCCTCCCCTGCCGCGTCCATTCTGGCCCTCTCTGATGCACTTCCTGTTAGGGCCGGATGAACGCGGCGGGGGAGGAGCGGAGCTGCCTGTGTGAACTGCAGCGCAGCGCGACGGCCGAAAAGGAGAAGGATTCCACTTGGGGCGATGCAGCGGAGCTTGGGGGAAAGACAGGGCGGGAAGGAAACGCTGAACGCTGCCTCCGCGGGACAAAAGGGCAGTGGGAAGGTTGTGGATGGGTGGGCTGGAGGGAAAATGGCTGAGCTGCTGGGACATGGAAGGGAGAGAGCTACTGGGACATGGGAGGGAGAAGAGGAAGAGAGAGAGCTACTGGGACATGGGAGGGAGAGTAGGAAGAGAGAGAGCTACTGGGACATGGGAGGGAGAGGAGGAAGGGACTTGAGGGAAGGGAGAGAGCTACTGGGACATGGGAGGGAGAGGAGGAAGGGAGAGAGCTACTGGACATGGGAGGGAGAGGAATAAGGGACTGGAGGGAAGGGAGAGAGCTGCTGGACATGGGATGTAGAGGAGGAGGGGATTGGATGGGAGAGAGCTACTGGACATGGGAGGGAGAGGAAGAAGGGACTGGAGGGAAGGGAGAGAGCTACTGGGACATGGGAGGGAGAGGAGGAAGGGAGAGAGCTACTGGGACATGGAAGGGAGAGAGCTACTGGACATGGGAGGGAGAGGAATAAGGGACTGGAGGGAAGGGAGAGAGCTGCTGGACATGGGATGGAGAGGAGGAGGGGATTGGATGGGAGAGAGCTACTGGACATGGGAGGGAGAGGAAGAAGGGACTGGAGGGAAGGGAGAAGGGACTGACGGGAAGGGAGAGCTGCTGGGACATGGGAGGGAGAGGAAGAAGGGACTGACGGGAAGGGAGAGCTGCTGGGACATGGGAGGGACTGGCGGGAAGGGAGAGAGCTACTGGACATGGGAGGGAGAGGAGGAAGGGGCTGGAGAGCTGCTGGACAAGGAAGGAAGAGGAAGAAAGGACTAGAGGGAAGAGAGCTGCTGGACATGGGAGGATAGGGAGAGAAAGAGGGGAGATGGATGATAGGATGCAGAGAGAAAGGGGAGAAACTAGAAGGATGTGGAGAGAGGGAGGAGACAGAACAGAAAAGGGTAGAGAGATAGACACTGGATAGAAGGAGAGGGGAGATAGAGACACTAGATGGAAGGATCAGGAGAGAGGGTAGATGAGTGGAAGGATAAGGAGAGAAAGAGGGAAGACACTGGATGGAAGGGTAGGGAGAAAAAGGAGACGCTGGATGCAAAAGAAAGAGGGGAGACACTGGAAGGATGGGGAGAGAAAGAGGGGAGCTGCTGGATGGAAAGAGGGAGAGGACAGAGTAGGGAAAGACTGGAAGGGGCATGTGGAGTACAATGGTGAGGAAAAGATGAAAAGCCATAGGTGATGAACGGACAGGAAAACCCTGGCAAGAGAAAGACGAAGGAAAGCAGAATCTAGAGACTGGGAGCAACACAATGAGAAAAAGTAAATGGCCTTACAACAAAGGTAAAGAAAATAATTTTATTTTTAATTTAGGATAAAGTAATATGGTACCTGTGTTAATAAAGTTTCAGAGACCAATACTTCCTTCCTTAGGTCAGGAGAGGATATCGTTACAGCATTATATTGACCTGAGGCAGGAGGTTTTGGCCTCTGAAAGCTCACTGAAAAGTGTGACTAAATTTTGCTGGGGGAGGGGGGTAGAGAGAAAATTTTGTGCCCACCCACTTTGGGTTCAGGCCCACCCAAAATTGGCAGTCTGGCTACGCCACTGAGCTGCAGGCAAGATTACCAAAGAACTATTGCTAGGCTGCATAGCGGGGCTGTTTGAGGACCCGCCCTTCAAGGCAACAACAGTGTCTCCGCTAGGCATAATACCAAGGAAGGAGCTGGGGAAAGGTAGGCCCAGTCGTAATTTGTCCCACCACATAGGAACATCAGTAAATGACTACATTGACCATAGCAGCTGTACAGTACAATATGCATCTGTAGACAATGCCATTCGAATAATTCGGCGGCAAGGCAACTAGGCACATTGGGCTAAGGTGGACGGAGATTCGGCTTTTCGCACCTTGCCTTTACACCCACAGCCCTTTCCCTTGTTAGGTGTCAGGTTCCAGGAGAGGTTTTATTGCGATAAATGTGTCCCCATGTGTGGCCACATCTAGTGCGATACTTCAAAGAGCTTAGCATGTTTGTGCATGGGGTAGTGGAGCAACTAGCCCCCGCTAGGTCTCTGGTCCTCATCTGGAGGACTTCCTGTTCAAAGACCGGGAATCACAAGAGTGGATGGATGTGTTACAGGTCTTTATCCACTTGGCACAGAAATTGGACATCCCATTAGCCGTTGAAAAAACAGTAGGCCCACGGCGAATCCTTACGTTATAGGTATTGAATTGGAACTAGATGTTCCAGACTGCCGGCTGACAAAATTGATAAGCTTGCCAGAGCGGCGAATACAAGATGGCACTGTAAAAAAGCAAGGCTGAAGCAGGTACAGGAACTCCTGGGTCCAGTAGGCTTCGCAATAAGGGTGATTCCCAATAGCTTTAGCAACATCGGGAACAAACAAAGCGCATTTTCATCTCAGACGTACACAGGACATCAAGCGAGATTTAGCAGGTTCTTGGCCCATGGGATTTCATTTTGGCACGATTCACCCACTCTCACGGAAGCCCTGCATTTTCTTTACAGATGCGGCAGATTTACTTCCAGGGAGCGTGGTGCGCAGCAAGCTCGGGTTTCAGCAGGGACCACGTAGGATATCATGTTTCCTGGGGGGACCTGGTATATCTCACAAGTCAATTGTAATTCCCTCAGACAATATGACAGTAGTTGTCCGCCATGCACTTCCCACAAGTTATGGGCGCAGACAGATAGTTCCGCAGTGATTACAGCTAAACATATACCAGGCAGGGAGAATGGTTATAGTGGATGCTCTTTCTCGTTTTTAGAGCGCAGACCCGGAAATGGGACCCGATGCTGCGATAGTTAACAAATACCTCGCGGACAAGATACACAACCGCACATATAGTCAACACTTAGAAGAGAAGGGTGGTACTGATATATTCCCGGCCCCCGGCATGTATGAAGGGAATTAGCAGAAACCAGGTCTCAATCATGTTCGCAGCCATTAGTTTTCTCGCCAAAGCGGTGGTTCTCCAAAATCCATCTAGGTCATTTGTTGTCACGAGACTGATGAAAGGATGGGGCAGGCCGGGAGTACCCTACCCAGGTAAAAGAAAACCCAGTACCGGCAGGGAAATGGGCTGTCTCTTTGCATCATTAGAGGAGATAAGTGACACTGAGTTTGAGGGCTGTCGAGTCAAATGCGCATTCTCATTAGCTTTGCATGGTGCTCTGCGAGTCAGTGAGTTGGTGGCTACGTACAAGCATGCCCACCATGGCATGTCCCTCTTAATACGTGACGCGGCCATTACAGCCGCGGCAACTGACCTACTTATTCGCAAATCAAAATGGATCGGAACGAACATGCCCTGTCCTGAACCTTCAAGCCGACTTAAAACAAAGACCAAAGACCAGCCTGCTGATTCATACACTATGTACAGTACCCACTCATTTAGGATTAGGGCAGCTAAGGCAGTGGCAGCGCTAGGAGTGTCCATAGAGGCCATCAAAAGTGGGCCGATAGCGACCTAATGTATACAAGCGCTACATCAGACCCATCTAGTGTATACAAGCGGTACATTGGACCCATTAAGGCATCCACAGCAAAGTGATAATGGTTGCTTGCACTGTGCTAACATGTCGCTTCCCATTATATTCTATTACAGGTATCCATATCCAGAATGAGCTGCAGCGGATTTGGATATGCGGTCACTCATCACTTGTATGTACATTGGGCACAGGGAAAGGCGGTGGGCGCATAGAAGGGCAGCAGTGAGACCGAACAGTGAGAGCCTGGGTTGTCAGGGCGATAGAGGAGCCAGGGCGATAGAGTAGCCATAACAGGGTATAGGTAAGGGAGGGATGCTTCAGGCATTCATGTGTGCATTAAAAGTCATACGATCCCACATGACTTGCAAATAGATACAAGCCATAGCGTTAGGGCATGACCGCAGCCAGGAGGGGTGGGGGACCACGGCGAATGAGGTGTCGTTGCCGTGGCCTGTGGCGTTATACTACAATGTTTACACACAGCCAGCAATGGGTACACAGCAGCTTAACACATAACAGTTACAAGTTTGGGGTAACTACTGCTGCAGAAAGAGTTGTGTGGAAAATTATCAAGTTGATGCAAATGGTAGGCTTGCATGTGAGCAGCCTTGTTATAAGGAAACAACGTGTATACAGCTTGTCTCCTGGCTTGGGAGGCCTAGAACGTCATTTTGTAAATGTGGTAGGTGCCTCCTTCAACGGGAGACACCAAGTGACGTCAGGTGCTTGGAAAACAGCACAGGGGGCCACAGGGGCTTGGTACGGCTTGGCCTGTGGCCCAGAATATGCAACTACGTGTAGAAGCTGTGTACCCGGGTAGAAATGCATGCTGGCATAATGATTAGTAGAAGATGTAATGTAATTTGTTTAAGTTGTAACAATTTTGATGTTCCTGGCTGCGGCCAAAATAAATCCAATTCTATCGAAGATACGGCTTGTAGTGTGGTATTGAAGGGGGCGGGGGTTGATACGTCTGCGTGTGTGCCGAATGCCCAAGTTGAGGAATGGAAAACAAAAATGCAGATGTTATAATATTTTTGTATCACTCTATGGTGTGACTGCACCTCGAATATTGTGTGCATTTCTGGTCACCGCATCTCAAAAAAGATATAGTGGAATTAGAAAATGTAGAGAGAAGGGCAACAAAAATGATAAAGTGGATGGGAAGACTTCCCTATGAGGAAAGGCTGAAGTGGCTAGGGCTCTTCAGTTTGGAGAAAAGACAGCTGAGGGGAGATATGATAGAAATCTATAAAATAATTAGTGGAGTTGAACGGGTAGATGTGAATCACTTGTTTACTCTTTCCAAAATTCTAGGACTAGGGGGCACACAATGAAGCTACAAAGTAGTACATTTAAAACAAATTGGAGAAAATATTTCTTCACTCAATATGTAATTAAACTCTGGAATTCTTTGCCAGAGAATGTAGTAGCTTAGCAGGGTTTTAAAAAGATTGGGATTGCTTCCTAAAAGAAAAGTCCATAAGCCATTATTAAAATAGACTTGTGGAATATCCACTGTTATTTCTAGGATAAGCAGCATAAAATGTACTGTATTTTTTTGGGGATCTTGTCAGGTACTTGTGACCTGGATTGGCCATGGTTGGAAACAGGATGCTGGGCTTGATGGACCTTTGGTCTGTCCCAGTATGGTAATACTTATGTACTTATATACTTATGACCCATATATGCACAATTACTTTTGAATACATGTATTAATTTAGATGTGACAGGTTTTCATGAATCAAGGAGTACATCACCGTACATTTGTACATCAGGTAAGAAAGTGGTCTAGTGGTTAGAATATGATGCTCTTCTGTCCCTCTATATTACAATTAGTCACCTTGTAACACAGCAGATATACTGCTGCTAAGGCCCTCATGCATTAAATAAAAGGAGCCTTCAGGTTAATGATTCAAATGAATCATATAAAACATTTCTTTTTCATTGCAGGTGTTCTTAACTGTGGATTATTGTAAACTGTGCAGAAAGTGAATGTGGCATTGAAGTATGAGGCTCTTTAGTCTTGATGACTGCCATATACGTTACCTTCAACACCATGATGTATAATTACAGCTTCTATTTTTAGGGGTTTATAAACTGTAAATTAAGGTGATTATTTTCCCAATGATTAGATTTTTTTGGCTGGTACAAAAAAGATCTGTGGGATGGCTTATTCAAAGGCAATTATATGTTGCCTGGCTGCTGGTGAATGCAGAATTGCCCTATCAGTATATTTTGAAAAGCAGTATATGCACAGTATTAAGCCATTTAAATTATTAAATAGCCAGTACCATCATTCTAAAAATGGGTCTGATTAAAGTGGGGTGAAGGTGGGCAAAAAATTATTCAAATAACAGTGATATTCAGCTGCCGTCTGGATAAGTTATTTGTTTAGTGTAAGCTTGACAAATAGCTGGTCTAAATTATATGGATCCTTCCAGGATGGTGACTGTACTCTCCATGTATTATGGGCTGCTGTCCATAAGGATTGTGGTGCTGAAAATATAGAATAAGTCAAACTTTGATGCTGGTGTTTAACTTAAACTGATCACTGCACCAACTGAATATCAACCGGAGATGGGCTGTCATGTGCTATTACTCAGAAATGTCAGGGACATGTCCTATGTTGTTGTATGTTGTTATCAAATGAAAATGAGCAGAAAGATCATGACATTTCATATTTTGTCATTTGCTGGTAATAGTGGACACTATTTACAAATATTGGAGTCGATATTCAAAAATGTTTAATCAGGCAGCAGAGGCTCCTAATGGGCTGGTTTGGGATGGGCCAGAGCAGCAACTTAGACAGCTAGCAGAGATATTCAGTCCACTACCCTGCTAAGTAAGGGGTCCTTTTATTAAGGTGTGCTGAAAAATGAACTGCGCTAGTGTAAGCGCGTGTTTTGTATATGCGCAGATCCATTTTTCAGTGCACCTGTAAAGATCCCTTTTTTAAAAATTTGGCCGAAAATGGATATGCAGCAAAATGAAAATTGACATGTGTCCATTTGGGGTTTGAGACCTTACTGCCACCCGTTGACTTAGTGGTAAGGTCTCATGCGTTAGCCAAGCGATAATGGTCTATGCAAGTAGAATGCCTTTTTATTTATTTATTTATTTATTATCTCATTTGTACCCCACAGTTTCCCAAAAGTATCAGGCTCAATGTGGCTTACAATGCACCACAGAGGCAGATGCCAATGCAGTAAAATGAAGCTAATACAGCAAACCTACAAGAGATAATGGGGAAGAATAGGAATGGATGGAAGGAGAAGAGAAGCTTTGAGGGAAAAGAGAAGGGGGATATTGTTGGATTATTTGTAGTAAATAATTAGCAGATTTTAGTACACACAGCTTCAGCTTTAGAAATGTTAATTTCTTTCTTCATCTCTCTCTCATTCACCCCTGAATAATTCACTGCTGAGTCACTTTAAAGTTGAAGTAACAAAACATCTGTTTACTCACAGTTTGTAGTTAGATTATAATCAGACAGGCTTATATATACATATTACTATACATTTGTATTATCAGCTCCTTCCATGTGCTTAGATGGTAATGGATGCTCACACCACCATAGATCCTCTCAGGTTAGGAGAGATCATGAGCTCCATGTGCTCCATGTGCTGCATGTGCTGCATCTGCTGCGTCTAACCCCCACAGGAAGTTACATAGCTGTGTGACCTCTCTAAGTAATTCACATCAGAGGTCACAGAGTAATCACAGAGAAATAATAGGTGACAGGCAATGCATGTAAAATACAATTACATTCCAACAAACCCCTTCTCATGCATAACTGTCATGCAATTATTTATTCATACAAAGTCCAAGCTTTATACGCAGATTCACAAAATGTTCTCTGGGTAATGGTTTGGTCATGATGTCAGCTGTCATCTCACTGGTGTGACAATAGTGTAGACTGATGACCCCTTCTTTCGCCAACTCTCGCATGTTGTGGTATTTCGTTGCGATGTGCTTGGTGCGTGACTGAACCTTGTCATTCTGTGACAGTCGGATGCAGCTCTGATTATCTTCCATTATCTGGATTGGTCTCTTTTCAGCTATTCCGAAATCCAGCAAAAGTTTTTCAATCCACATCAGTTCTCTGCACGCTTCCGATACAGCCACATATTCAGCTTCTGTAGAAGACAAACTCACAATACTTTGTTTATGACTGGCCCATGAAATGTGTACATTTCCATACATAAACACATATCCACTTGTGGATTTATAATCAGAATGATCCCCTGCCCAATCTGAATCACAGTAACATATTAGTTTTGGATTACTATTGGCTGAAATCTTTAATTTACAATCAATGGTACCCTTTAAATACCTTACCATCCTTTTAACTGCAGTCCAATCTGATTTGGTAGGTGAGCTGACCCTTCTGCTCAAAATTCCTACTGCATTTGCTATATCAGCCCTGTATGTGGTAGCTAGATATAAAAGCTTACCTATGGCTGATCTATATTGGATGTTATCTGGTAAAGGTTCTCTTACTGTTTCATCCTTCAGAAAATCAGTGATCATGGGAGTGCTTACAACTTGGGCATCTTGCATACCTAAACTTTCAATAAGCTCATTTATTTTCTGCTTCTGGCTTAGAAGATAAGAACCATCATTTTGTTTCTCAATTTCTATACCAAGATAGTATGACACATTTCCAAGTTCTTTTATCTCAACATTGTGGTTTAAACACTTTACAATGTCCTTGTACTCTTGCTCACTTTCGCTTGCAATGAGCAGATCATCAACAAAAGCTAAAATGTATGCATATTGTCCATTTGTGCACCTAGTGTACAAGCATTTATCTGCTTCACCTTGCTTAAATCCTAAATTTGTCAATATTTCATGCAATTTTTCATTCCAACATTTTGCACTTTGCTTTAATCCATAAAGACCTTTGTTTAATTTACACACTAGCTGTCTTTGTTTTGTATTTATGAAACCTGTTGGCTGTTCCATGTACAAGTCTTCAGTTATTTCTCCGTGAAGAAATGCTGTTTTCACATCAATGTGTTTGACTTGCATGCCTTTTGAGACTGCAATGCTCAGAAGTGTTCTGATTGTCGTGTGTTTCACTACAGGTGCAAACACTTCATCAAAATCTTCTCCATATTTTTGAAGATATCCCTTTGCCACTAATCTGGCTTTATACCTTTCCACTTTTCCTTGTGCATTCCTTTTTAACTTGAATACCCATTTGCATCCTATAGCTTTCTTGCCAGGAGGTAATTTTGTAAGAATCCAAGTATTATTTTTATCCAATGCATCAATTTCTTCTTGTGCAGCTTTATGCCATTCAGCAGCTTCTTCTGCTGGCATTTTCTCAATCTCATCCCATGTTAAGGGCTCTTGAGCTTCTGCTGACTTTGTTAGGTAAGACAGTCTTGGGGGTGGAACACCTTTGTTTTCCCTGGATGAGCGTCTGACAACAGGTTGGTCTGACCTTTCCGCATCCTCTAAATCTGAGAGTCCTTCTCCAATTGATTCCCCTTCTCCAACTGTACTGTCTTCTTCAATGATCCTTTCTGTGTCTGCTTCCTCTGCCTGTTCCTCGTTAGATACAGGTGAGTTGCTTTCAGACATCTGCCTTGGTATGGCATTTATATACACTGGCATGTCTATTATGGTTCTAGTTTCATATTCTGGATGATAAGGCTCATCTGGGATAATCCAGCCTTTATCAACCCTTTTGTTTTCATCAAAATATGTAACATGTCTTATGCCAACAATGCCAGTTTTCAGATTCAAAATTCTATATCCTTTGTGTCCTGGAGTATAGCCAACTAAAATGCCCCTTTCTGTTGTGGAATCCAGCTTATGCCTTCTTTGCTTTGGTACATGAGCATATGCTGTACTTCCAAATGTTCTTATGTGTGACAGGTTTGGCTTCCTACCATGCCATGTCTCATGTGGTGTGCGCTCAGCGCCTTTAGTTGGCATTCTGTTTTGTAGGTACACTGCTGTGAGAATGGCTTCCCCCCATAGTCTTTTAGGGAGATTGCTATCTGACAGCATACATCTGGTCATTTCCACAAGTGACCTAAATTTTCTCTCTGCAACAGAATTTTGCTCTGGTGTATAAGCTACTGTTGTGATATGCTGAATGCCTTCTTGTTCTAGAAATGTGCGCATGCTTTGTGAAGTGAACTCACCACCATTGTCGGTCTGAAGAACCTTTGGTTTTCTTTCAAATTTGTTGCTCACCATGGCTACGTATTTCTTCAGCATGTCTGTGACTTGACTTTTTTCTTTCAGCAAATAGGCCACACAATATCTAGAGAAATCATCCAAGAATATTAGCACAAATCTGTTATTTCCCAATGATGGGATATTAAACGGTCCACATAAGTCACTGTGTATTAAGTCCAGCACTTTATTACTCCTATTTCCTGTGTATGCAGGAAATGAGGGTCTCACACCTTTTTGAGTAACACAGTCTATGCATTTCTCCATTTTACCAGCATCTGCACTTATCTGAATGCCGGTGGCCAGTTGCTTACTGTAAAGATCCTGGATCACCTTAGAATCACGATGTCCCAGGCGGCGGTGCCAGATTTCCAGACTACATTTACCATCATTCTTCCTTACTTGCGCCATATGTGAGGCTTCACCTGAAATGCTCAGTTTATAAACATCATTATGCATAAAAGCTTCAGCATACACTTCATCATTTTTAGAGATTGTGCACTTACTGTTTTCAAAATGAATCGCAAATCCCTTCTTATCTAATGTAGATACACTAAGCATATTACAAACTGCTTGGGGAATATACAAGACATCACTTACAGGAATTTCTTTAACTTCATTAGATACTTTGCATTTTAAGAATCCAATACCTTTTGCTTGGATCTTAGCAGTCCCTGCGTTTGCAGTTTTAAGAATACCTTCCTCTGGACACATTTCCTGAAAGAAATTCTTAAAATTGGTTAAATGGCATGTGCTCCCCGAATCCAAAATCCAAGTACTTTCATTTGAATTATTATTTACCATAGTCAAAGATTTTTCTGCCATTAGAAAGCCCTTGTGTTTATCTTTGTCCTTCATACATTTCCTGGTTTGAAAATTCTTTAGTTCCATTGGCTTAGGTGAGCTAGAGGGAGTGTTTTGTGTTTCCTTACACCATTTAGATACATGTCCCTCCTTTCCACATGAGTAGCAAATCAGCTTGCCCTTGGGTGGAGTTTTCCCATAGCTCCGCCTTCCTCTGTTCTTTGCCAAGAAATTTGTTTCATTTCTCTCTGACTGACTTTGAGAACACATCTCCTCAGAATCATTTATTATGCATTCCTGCCTTAGTTTTGATGTTGCCTGTTCAAAAGATTGCCCTTCAATGGCCTCATTTACAGACCTAAAAACATCAAACTTCTTTGATAGTGAGGTAAAAAGAAATGCTCTTTTCAATGCATCACACATGGGAATTCCAGAAAGTTCTAGCTTTTGAAATGAAGACATAAGATGCATAATGTGATCATTACATTTACTTTTATCCCTTAATTTGGTTTCATTCAACTCTGCCAACCAAATTGGTTGCTGCTTTGCATATGTAGTTGCATACATAGTTCTCAGTTTATATAAAATGTCCTTTGGTGTATCTTTTCCCTCCACTAATATGGCTTGTTTCTCTGAGAGAGCTTCCAAAAGCATGCACTTCACATAATAGTTTGCATTGTCCCATTCAGCCATATTTTCAGCTGTTCTGTCTTGATCTAAGCATATATTTAATCTTTTTGCTCGAAGGAGACATATGAATCTTAATTCCCACTGCCGATAATTAAACTCAGTTAATTTAGGCACCTTGAGAGAATAGAACAATGGTGAATTTCTTCCCTCAGCCATTTTCTTAGCCTTCTGTCTGCTGTGTGGGGGGGAGAGAGAGACAGACTGAATCTTTCCTTTAAAACTTAAGAGAAAAATGTGGCCTTTTTTTCTGCCTGGTAATATTTCTCTTCTTTTTCAATTCCTGACCCTGGGCCCATAACCCTTTTGTTGGATTATTTGTAGTAAATAATTAGCAGATTTTAGTACACACAGCTTCAGCTTTAGAAATGTTAATTTCTTTCTTCATCTCTCTCTCATTCACCCCTGAATAATTCACTGCTGAGTCACTTTAAAGTTGAAGTAACAAAACATCTGTTTACTCACAGTTTGTAGTTAGATTATAATCAGACAGGCTTATATATACATATTACTATACATTTGTATTATCAGCTCCTTCCATGTGCTTAGATGGTAATGGATGCTCACACCACCATAGATCCTCTCAGGTTAGGAGAGATCATGAGCTCCATGTGCTGCATGTGCTGCATCTGCTGCATCTAACCCCCACAGGAAGTTACATAGCTGTGTGACCTCTCTAAGTAATTCACATCAGAGGTCACAGAGTAATCACAGAGAAATAATAGGTGACAGGCAATGCATGTAAAATACAATTACATTCCAACAGATATGTCCAAAAGTCTCTAGATCGGTGTGCTTCCAGCAGTGGAGACACTGGAAGAGTCCGCAGGGTAGGCACTTCTGAATAACATGGTCTTCAGAGATTTCCGGAAAGTTAGATGATCTGTGATGGTTTTGATGGTCCTCGGTAAAGAATTCCAAAGCTGAGTGCTAATGAAGGAGAAGGAGGTAGCATATGTGGACTTGTACTTGATTCCATTGCAGTTTGGATAGTGAAGGGTAAGATATGAACGGGAGAGTCAGAACATATTCCGAAGTGGTAGGATGATGAGATCTATCATATAGCCAGGTACTTCACCATAAAGGATTTGGTGAACTAGAGAGCAGAGTTTAAAGGTAATACGATCTTTGACAGGAAGCCAATGTAGTTGCTTTCGAAGGGGCGTGGCAGACTCAAACTTGGTCTTTCCACAAACCAATCTGGCCGCTGTATTTTGGGCCGACTGCAGTTTCTCAAGTAATTGCTGTTTACATCCAGCATACACCCCGTTACAGTAATCCAGGTGGCATAGTACGACGGACTGTATGAGGCTGCGGAAGACCTCTCGAAGGAAAAATGGTTATATTCTTTTTAGTTTCCACAGCGAGAAGAACATCTTCTTTGTGGTGGCATTAACGTGCTGCTCGAGTGAAAGTGAGCGGTCAAGGGTGACTCCTAAAATTTTGAGGCTATCTAGTATAAGAAGGCGTAAGGTGGGAGTAATTAATGTGGGAGGTCTGTACTTGTTGTGCTGAGAAGATAATAGTAGGTAGTGGGTTTTGTCAGCATTCAGCTTGAGTTTGAAAGAAGATGCCCAAAAGTACATCGTACTTACCGCCTGGTTAGTGCCACACACTAGAAAATAAAAAATATTTTCTGGCGCGTGTAGTGGACATGCGTAAAAAATGAAATTACCACCTGGGCCACGCGGTAGTCAGGTGGTAATTCCAAATTGACGCATGTTGGGTGCATGTAGGTGCCTACACAGCTCAGTAAAAGGACCTCTAAGTGTACTATAGTTAGACGAAGAAAACAGCTGTCCTTGCTTTATGTGGTGAGTTAACTGGGCACTGGTCGGAATATCAGCCAATGCCCAGTTAACTTCTGAGCTGGTGGACATACCCAGATATTCAATGCTGGGAGCCTCACATGACCCATCATTGAATATTTGGGGTTAGGTCAGCCAACATTGTCTTGCTGTTTACTGCAATAGGCTTAATATTGACCCTGGTATGCACAATGTGGAAACTCAGGAAATGAGTGTGCTCTCTTTCCACATAATCTCCCAAATTCTATATAGTGTGACTTAAATTACACACACAATCAGGTTATATTCCATTTTGTGTGTGCAATTTAATCGGCTTAGCAAGCCAATCAGTGCCAATAACTGCCACTTCACAAGCAATTATTGCCACTAATTGACTTTAATTAGAATTTACACAGAGTTGTTAAATCAGGGGAGAATTGTGAAAAATTACAAGCAGACCTTACGAGACTGGGAGACTGGGCGTTTAAATGGCAGATGATGTTTAATGTGAGCAAGTGCAAAGTGATGCATGTGGGAAAGAGGAACCCGAATTATAGCTATGTCATGCAAGGTTCCACTTTAGGAGTCATGGACCAAGAAAGGGATCTGGGTGTCATCGCTGATGATATGTTGAAACCTTCTGCTCAGTGTGCTGCTGCGGCTAAGAAAGCAAATAGAATGTTAGGTATTATTAGGAAAGGAATGGAAAGCAAAAATGAGGATGTTATAATGCCTTTGTATCGCTCCATGATGCGACCGCACCTGAATATTGTGTTCAATTCTGGTTGCCGCATCTCAAAAAAGATATAGTGGAATTAGAAAAGGTGCAGAGAAGGGTGACGAAAATGATAAAGGGGATGGGACAACTTCCCTATAAGGAAAGGCTAAAGCGGCTAGGGCTCTTCAGCTTGGAGAAAAGGCGACTGAGGGGAGATATGATAGAGGTCTATAAAATAATGAGTGGAGTTGAACGGGTAGATGTGAAGCATCTGTTCACGCTTTCCAAAAATACTAGGACTAGGGGGCATGCGATGAAGCTACAATGTAGTAAATTTGAAACGAATTGGAGAAAATGTTTCTTCACTCAACGTGTAATTAAACTCTGGAATTCGTTGCCAGAGAATGTGGTAAAGGTGGTTAGCTTAGTGGAGTTTAAAAAAGGTTTGGACAGCTTCCTAAAGGAAAAGTCCATAGACCGTTATTAAATGGACTTGGGGAAAATCCACTATTTCTGGGATAAGCAGTATAAAATGTTTTGTACATTTTTGGGATCTTGCCGGGTATTTGTGACCTGGATTGGCCACTGTTGGAAATAGGATGCTGGGCTCGATGGACCTTTGGTCTTTCCCAGTATGGCAATACTTATGTACTTATGTAAATTTCTAAGCGTATTCTGTAAAGTGAAGCATGTAAATTATTGTAAGACACAGATCTGGAAAGGGGTGTGGCCATGGGAGGGGCATGGGTGGGACATAGTAGAATTCGAAAAGGTGCAGCGAAGGGCGACTAAAATGATAGCGGGGATGGGACGACTTCCCTATGAAGAAAGACTAAGGAGGCTAGGGATTTTCAGTTTGGAGAAGAGATGGCTGAGGGGAAACATGATAGAGGCATATAAAATAATGAGAGGAGTGGAACAGGTGGATGTGAAGCGTCTGTTCACGCTTTCCAAAAATACTAGGACTAGGGGGCATGCGATGAAGCTACAGTGTAGTAAATTTAAAACAAACTGGAGAAAATATTTCTTCACCCAACGCATAATTAAACTCTGGAATTCATTGCCGGAGAACGTGGTGAAGGCGGTTAGCTTGACAGAGTTTAAAAAGAGGTTAGACGGTTTCCTAAAGGACAAGTCCATAAACCACTACTAAATGGACTTGGGAAAAATCCAAAATTCCAGGAACAACATGTATAGAATATTTGTATGTTTGGGAAGCTTGCCAGGTGCCCTTGGCCTGGATTGGCCGCTGTCGTGGACAGGATGCTGGGCTCGATGGACCCTTGGTCTTTTCCCAGTGTGGCATTACTTATGTACTTATAGGCATTCCTAGAATTTATGAGCAGTGTTATAGAATATGCCTGTTCCACATGAAAATTAAGCGTAGGTATTTACAACAGGTTTTAGTTGGCGTAAATAGTCGCAACTACATATAGTCACAGGAAACAGGCACTGGGCATATTCTAGCAATCTCACCTAACTTTAGGCGTAGTTTATAGAATACACCTTGGAGTATTTTTTTTTCAGTGCCAATTTTTTAGACGTCATAAATAGAACCTAGTCCAATGCACATTATTATCAGAATCTGACAAAATGACAATAAGAAAGCAGACTGGATGAAGAGTCAATCAATGTTTATTAGTACTACTACAACAACAACACATGGAGCAATTAATATCCAGTGCTGGAAGACAGCTATGTGGATGTTATATGGAAATACATTTAAAACAAATAGGAAAAAATATTTTTTCACTCAAAGAATAGTTAAGCTCAGGAACAAATTGCTGGAGGATGTTATAAAAACAGTTAGTGTATCTGGGTTAAAAAAAAGTTTAGACAAGTTTCTGAAGGAAAAGTCCATATTGAGAGAGATATAGGGGAAGCCACTGCTTGCCCTGGGATTGGTTGCATGGAATGTTGCTACTATTTGGGCTTCTGTCAGGTTCTTGTGACCTGGATTGGCTCCTGTTGGAAACAGGATACTGGGCTAGATGGACCATTGGTCTGACCCAGTATGGCTTTTCTTACGTTCTTATGCCAGCCAATATATGGAAGGCTGCTGTCTAGCAGTAGTAATCACAAGACTACCACTGGAACTCATGGCAGCCATTTTAGCAGTTAGAGCTGCTAGGGGCAGCAGCAAGTGGAGATTTCTACTGCCCCCAGATACCCTACTGGACTACCAGGGGTGTAAGGTAGGCTTCAGAAAGGGGAGTTGATTACAAGGGGGGGGGTTGTTTATGGGGACATCTGTTAACATGGAGGGGTCCTGATTATAGTAGGGTCTATTCATGGGGGCTACTGATCATAGGCTGTGTGGGGGTCAGAACATGTTAGGAGGGGAGCACATCTAATTCCCTCAGCCAGTACCCAGAAGCTATGCAGGTGCTGCACCCATAGTGCTGCAACTCCTCCCTGCCTCCATCCTTGGAACACTTCTCTCCATTTTGAAAATGACTGAGTGCTTAGATTCAGCAGCACTGCCTGACTAAATGCTGTTGAATATTGGTGGCAGGCCTGCAAAATGCAATTTAAGCAGGCAGGAGCCTCTCTTGCCCACTTACATCACTTTGAAAATTGACCAGCATGTTTTTTCCTGTCAATTTCACTTTCCATTTCCCATATTGTTTCAAACAAATGCAGATCCCTAGTGATCGCACACTTTTCACGATCCTAGTAACGGGTAAAGAATGAGAATTTCAGTTTCACAATCTGAAACACGAAACTCTAGTGGGTGATTTTCTTGGTTAATGTACAATGTATTTACCTTTCATCTTCTACCCATAGCTGCAAAGTTCTGAGGACAACTATGGAAATATTATATTCAGGAAGGAGTCCAAAGTTCCTAGTGCTAGGGAATCAATTACGCTATAATTTAATCCCTAGTTTTTCCACGTAAGTGGCATCTCTGCCATTGAGAAACTTTATAAAGCATTTCTGCATGTGCAATATGGTTTACATGTGCAAGAGGGTGTGGAGAAAGACATAGAAACAGTGCATCTACTTTTATACATTCTGTGCATGTGGCCAATTTACACGCACTACTCAATCGAGTAATGAGCTGATCAGTGATGATAATTGATCAATAATTGGAATTCACATGTAAGAAATTCCAACATGCATAGCTGGTGGCACAGCCATGGGAGGAGTATGGGTTTGTCAGGGTATTACTTGAATTTACGTGTGTTGTTATAGAATTCAGGGGAATGCGCCTACATTTAGGTACTGGTATTTATATTACACTAACTAGTTTATTTTTAAAAGGGAAGGACGCCCATCTTCTGATACAAATCGGGAGATGGGCGTCCTTCTCCCGAGGTCGCCCAAATTGGCATAATCGAAAGTGGAATTTTTGCGTCCTCAACAGCTTTCTGTCGCAGGAACGACCAAAGTTCACAGGGGCATGTTGGCAGTGTACCAAAGGTGGGATGGGGACGTGGTTAAGAGATGGGCATCCTCAGCCAATAATGGAAAAAAGAAGGGCATCCCTCACGAGCATTTGGTCGACTTTACTTGATCCCTTTTTTTTCACACCCAAGCCTCAAAAAGGTGCCCAAACTAACCAGATGACCACCGGAGGGAATCGGGGATGACCTCCCTTTAGTCCCCGAGTGGTCACCAACCCCCTCCCACCCTAAAAAAAATTAAAAAACATTTTTTCCAGCCTCTATGCCAGCCTTAAATGTCATACCAGCTCCATCACAGCAGTATGCAGGTCCCTGGAGCAGTTTTTAGTGGGTGCAGTGCACTTCTGGCAGGCGGACCCAGGTCCATCCCCCTCCCCACCTGTTACACTTGTGGTGGTAAATGTGAGCCCTCCAAAACCCACCTGAAACCCACTATACCCACATGTAGGTTCCCCCCCCCCCCTTCATCCCTAAGGGCTATGGTAGTGGTGTACACTTGTGGGGAGTGGGTTTTGGGGGGCAGGTTGAGGGGCTCAGCACTGAAGGTAAGGGAGCTATGCACCTGAGAGCAATTAGTGAAGTCCACTGCAGTGCCCCCTAGGGTGCCCGGTTGCTGTCCTGGCATGTGAGGAGGACCAGTGCACTACGAATGCTGGCTCCTCCCACAACCAAGTGGCTTGCATTTGGTCATTACTGAGATGAACATCCTCGGTTTCCATTATGGCCGAAAACTGGGGACGACCATCTCTAAGGTCGACCATCTCAACATTTAGGTCGACCATTTCTAAGGTCGACCTAAATGTTGAGATTTGGGTGTCCCCGACCGTATTATCGAAATGAAAAATGGACATCCATCTTTTCTCGATAATATGGGTTTCCCCGCCCCTTCGCCGGAATATTCTTAGAGATGGACGCCCTTAGAGATGATCGTCCCCGTTCGATTATGCCCCTCCACATGTACGTGTGTTCCCCGGTCGTATGCCCTATTCTGTAAACCACACCTAACGGTAGGCATATTATATAAAATAGCTCTAGGTGGTTAATCGGATGCGTGATGATATTAGACACCATTTACAGAATGTGTCTCTTATGGGCCAATGATCAGAAGCAAAAACAGGTGCTAGATGCTGTTAGTGCCATACTAGCACCTGCTTTTGCTACCGCCCCATGAGCAGAGCCCACGAGTGCGTGAAACAATGCGCTCGTGGGCTCTGAATGCAACTAGCATGCAAATGCTTGCAAAACATGGCTCTTAGCATAAGTAGCATGCACATGCATGCTAAACCTATTCATCCCCAATGATCAGCACCTGCGCACCAAAGATTGGCTTGCTGGATGTGGCAAACCCTACACCAGCTCGGAGCTTGCGTTTGGGTCTGCAGACCATTGAGGAGGAATGGTGAGCCCTGTCCAGCATGCAGTTGCATGCTAG
Organism: Microcaecilia unicolor; assembly: GCF_901765095.1. Taxonomy (NCBI): domain Eukaryota; kingdom Metazoa; phylum Chordata; class Amphibia; order Gymnophiona; family Siphonopidae; genus Microcaecilia; species Microcaecilia unicolor. Next base: position 145,482,572 of record NC_044034.1, read on the forward strand.
GAGGCCCCCATTCCCCCCAATGCAGGAGCAGCACCTCCACAGAAACCCCGACCCGACCCCCTGCCCATCGACAGGGGGCTGGATGTCCGGTGGACCTCCAGTCCCCCCAACCCCCCGACACAGGTTCAGAGGGGGCTGGATATCCAGTCCCCCATAATCCCCCCAGCATCCCCTCAGATGTCCCTGGTGGCCCAGTGGGCTGCAGATCAATCTCCCCCACCTAGTGATCTAGCGGCCCTTCCCCATCCCCTACCTCTCTCCTCTTCCATCAGCGCCACCTCAAAAATGGCAGTGCCCAGCCCTGCCCAGTGCATCCTGGGATGTGCTGGGTGGGGCTTCACACCATATAAGGGAGTACCAGCACTATTTTTAGAGCGCCCTTTGGAGCAGCGCCAATGTTGATGTGCTCAATGGTTATCCACACTCTCTCCCTGACACAAAAAAAGTACAAGTATTTTTTAGCGCCCAGATTAGTGCAAACTAATTTGGCATTTACTGAATGATGTCTGAGCGCATTCCACGGTACACCATTTTAAGCTGTTTTATGTACACATTAGCTCAGTAAAAGGGTCCCTAAGTGATTTGCCCAAGATTACAAAGAGATGGAGATTTGAATCTGGCTCCCCAGGTTTTCATCCTGCTGCTCTAACCATTAAGATACTGCTCCAGCTTCAGACAAACTTTCAACCAGATTGAGTGAGGAGAACTTATTTATCCAGGCAAATCACTAATTTCCTGGGTAAATAGCTTTGAAAATTGTTCTCCACATGTATAATTCATACTAAAATCATTCAGGCACGTGTACCAGCTCTCTGTTGAGCTTCAGCCGAGTAACCGTAAAGGATATATTTCCTCTATCAATTTGATTAACATTGTTTCTGCTTTAATACTTTGTAATAATCTGTTAAACACTGTATGAATTATTTTAATTAATGTGAAAATGGATTTTCATCACATGTGGCTAACTTGTCAGAATCAATTCAAAGGATGCAGGGTTTGTTCATTTGCATAAAGACGTGATCTCTGTATCCGATAAAGGTTATGTCACTGAGCAAAAGCCTCCATTTAACATACACATTTGTAAAGATGGTTCGGAACATGTCTTAGGGGACCCCCCCCCAGTCAGGGTTCAGGATATCCACAATAAATATGCATGAGAAAAATTTGCAGGACAGATTTGGGAATTAGTATCCTCATTTTAATAAAAGGCCATTGCCTTAATACTGTAGTGCAGAGCCAACCATGAAAGAAGTAGAGGCATATTTCACTGATGCTGGTTACCATTAATGCCCTGATGAATCAGGTGCACTGACAGATATTTGGAGAATATGACTGTGGAAAGAATATCATGAACCAATGATCTAGGTGCCCTATATAATTCAATGTAATTTACTGTTTAATTACAGTAAAGGTGACTGCACAGATACTACACTAATTACTAACTCTAAGTAAAAAATTATTACAAGATGTAAATGGCTTCTATGCCTTTTCACCTTCTCCCTTATCTTCTTTTCCAAATTTCTTACAGTGATTATAATGAGTTTTCAGAGTGATTTTTCATGGAAACTAAGTTTTTTATTCTCTGTGTCTTAATCAAAAGACGTCTTTTAATCACAGTTGCAGTTAGTTGCTGTTCTCTTCATACAATAGTTACAACCTATCAATATATAAATATTGTTTCTGCAGAAAATGGGAGGAAGAAGGGGAGTAATAAGTAATGCACAGAAAACAAAACTAATTCAGAGCCATAGAAAGAAGTGTCTTCTCTAGCAAGGTATTACGAGATAAACCTTCATAACGCAAAGAGTGAAGAGCGTAATCCAATTCAAGTTCATTAATAAAGCCACCTCCCACATGGCTCTCATCTTTGGAAGGCTTCCTTTTTAAGAAGAGAATAATCTGATAAGGTTTATGGAATATCTCCCATGGCATTTTACATTGCATTCATAAGGTTATTTCAACAAGACTCCTATCTTGAGAAATCTCTTCTTAACTCTATAAATGTCATGTTTGTTGTTGAGTGGATTTGGCAACATTTGGAAATGTCTTAACCTTTATCCCTAAAATCAGGAGTCCACAAAAACCAACAATTAAAACAGTCTTACCTCCAATTATCTGTCCAACAATTTATACATTTGGATTTAGCTCTCACCCTTTTTTCATTTATGGGTCAAGGAGAAGTTACATAAGGCACAAGGGTGGGGGGGGGGGGGAGTTATCAATGCGGGCTACCATTAAGACGTGTTATTTTACTGTTAACTCCAGTTATTAGTAACTAGGTCTCATTGCATAAAAAGGGACCTGTGCTAAGATAGCATGAGTTAGTGATAAAATAACCCATCTTAACAGTAGCCCACATTGATACCTTCCCGCCTTAGTGTGAAGAGTTTCAGTTTTTGATAACAAGAGCTGATATTATGATGTTATTATGCCTCATTCCACCAATACCTAAGATTCAACCTCATAGTAATATAGTAAATGTTGGCAGACAATGACCTGCACAGTCCATCCAGTCTGCACAACAAGGTGGCCAGAGTTGAAGGTGGCCAGAGTTGAATCTGGCCCTCTGCAAAGGTTCCACTTCCTCAGGATTAAACATTGATTCAGTCTCTTCCTGCCAATTTTGAGGCACAGATTGTTGAAGTATGCCTGGCATTGGACCTACTTTCCAACTACCAGAGTTGCCTCGATCCTGGTCTGTTTTTTTCCATTTACTGGATCCAGACCATAGAAGTCTGCCCAGCAATGGTCTTACTTCCCAGTCTCTCAAGCTGACCCGTACCGCCCCTTCTGAAGACAAGAAGTTGCATCAAAAGGGGCTATACGGGTCAGAGGAGAAAGGCCAGGTGCATGTTAGAGGCAGCCAGTAAGTAAGGCTGCCACTGACTGCTGGCACTGTGAAGACTTCAGGACTTAAGGTTAGAGTGGGAGCAAATGAGCAGGGCCGGGAATGGAGAGAAAGACGCTGGATCATGTGGAGAGGGGGGAGAGAAGGAAGGAGGGCCTTGGGGGCCTGGAAGAATAATACAGAAAGACTGCATGAGAATCCAGAAAATCCAAAAATCCAGACTGACTCGATCCCCGAGCAGTCCGGATTTTTAGACTTCTACTATACATTTATGTGGGCTACTTACAGAATGCAGTAATTACTCAGGAAAATGTTGCATTTAAGTGCATGCAGTTAAGCAGCCCTTGACCTCATATAAAATATACATCCAGGTGTTAAGTCCTTTTTGTGTCAGTGGGCATGGCATGGGCAAAAAGTGGATGTGGAAGAAATTTAGCACTTATTGCATGCTAACTGCCTAAAATGGAGTTTATGCGGGACCACTAAGGGGGGGGGGGGGGGGGGGGGAATTCTATAAATAGTGCTAAAAACGAGGTTACCAAAATCTAGGCGCTAAGATAATATTCTATCATAACATCTGGGCACCCAGATTCTGTTATAAATAGAACCGAAGTTAGTGTTTGGGTGTCACATTTACACCATGTACAAGGCAGGTGAAAATGTTGGTGAACAATTTACAACATTCTATATGTTTGACATAAGTGTGTGATCCGCCCATGCCTCACCCACATTTTCTGCCCACTTTGCAGTTTGGACTAAAGCATTTGGGGTCTCACGTATAGAATAGTGTTTAAGTGTATTTGGGCGCCTAACTTGTGACACATCTAGAATTGAGGGGCGAGTGCTTCATGTTAGCTGTGAGTCGGTACCACACATTAATCTGAATTTTAACACATGAGCTGCATTTTAAAAACCGTGGGAGCAACCTCTCTAGATCCCATGTTAATGTTGCAGCTATGGCCAGGGAAACTGCAAATTTTACCGCATTTAGAGGGTCCTTTTACTAAGCTGTGGTAAACAGGGGCCTATGCTAGTGTCAGCGCATATTTTGACACACACTGAGGCCCCTTTTTACCGCAGTAGGTAAAAGGCTGTCTATTTTCGGGAAAAAGAAATGGCCATGTGGTAAGTGAAGAACTTACCGTACAGCTATTTCAGTGAGGAGCTCTTACTGCTACCCATTGACAAGGCGGTAAGGGCTTCCGTGCTAACCCAGCAGTAACCGGGCAGTACATGGTGCTTCCCAACTTCCACTGGTTAAGTTCCAGTGCTACAATAAAGTTTGCTTCACGAATATCATCTCAGTTTCTATGTCCTGAAGTCATTGGTCCACTTCCCACTTTATTTCCTTGCATCTTCACTCGTGGGATTTAGCGTTCATCCACTCTACCCCATTTTTTGTATTGCCGGAAATGGTATGAACTAGGGGTGGAAACTACCACCGAGCTCCTGCGGTAGCCCAGTGGTAGTTCTGGATTGGTATGCAGTAAGCCCACAGTGGGTTTACTGCTGCTTAGTTAAAGGGCCCTTTAATAGAAGGGCCCCTAAGGTTTTCTGCTAATGTGTAGCAACTGCAAATATTTACTACACTTCAGTAAATGGTTCCTTAATATTTTTTAGGCTTTTGGACAGATGATATTTTTTATGATTATTGACCTAAGTTCACAAAATAAATTATTAAAGGATGGGTTTTTGTGCAAGTTACATCATGAATTCTCTTATAAGTTTGCTGGCATTAAATTGGCCTTTACAACAGCTTAAATCTAGAACATCGAGAAGGTTCACTAAAGACCTTGCATAGCAAATGTTTTATGAGCATCCTAGTACTTTTCTCCTGACATAGCAGAAAATGTTGCTGTTGTTTTAGTTTTAAAGAATGGGATAGTAGCAAGAGCTATTTCATTTGGAACAGAATCAAACTTTTCCCTCATTAATTCAAGGAACAGCAAAGTATTTTATTTCAAATTTAAATAACATGTACAATATTTTAAAGGTACAGAACTCTTCAGAAATGTAGTATATCTTGCAATCCTATCCTTTGGCTTCCATTCATGTGACAGAAACAGAGTTTGAAATGTCTTTTCTGCCTTCATATAAATCACACAATACTATACAATCTTTATATTAGTCTAATATCCCTAGTACCTTAACAAGTTTTAATAAATTAATTAATTAAACAATTTAATAATGCTAAGATGCAGACAGCATTCCAGCAGTGAGAGGGGTGCTATCCAGTCTTTTGAATTGAGTGTCACATGTATGATTATCTCCCAGTTGGCGAGAGGTTATATGTGTGTGCTCGATGCAAAGAGCTCCTAGCTATCAGAGAATGACTCTGTTCTCTTGAGGCTAGAATAGCAGACTTGGAGGAGCTGAGGGAGACAGAGAGGTACATAGAAGAGACCTATAGGGACATTGTAGAGACCTCTAGTCTGCCAGCCCCTGTGCTGCCTTGGAGAAGGGAGGTCTCCTAAGAGAGCATCACCCTGGTGAAGTAGGAAGTAGTCCTGAAGCCAGGATCTGCCTAACAGGGGATGCATTATCTTCTTATACTGAGGATGTGTCTCCAAGAACTTCTGCCCAGGAAAGAAAGGTTAGGACAGCTGTTGTAGTTGATTATTCAATCATTAGGCATATAGATAGCTAGGTGACTGGTGGATGTGAGAATCATCTAGTCACTTGTCTGCCTGGTGCGAAGATGGCAGACCTCACACATCATCTAGATAGGATTTTAGAGAGTGCTGGAGAGGAGTCAGCTGTCTTGGTACATGTGGGTACCAATGACATAGCAAAATGTAGGAAGGATGTTCTGGAACTTAAATATAGTTAGAAAGCTGAAATCCAGATCCTCCAGGGCAGCATTTTCAGAAATGCTCTCTGTTCTAAGCGCAGGACCCAAGAGGTAAGCAGAGCATAATGCATGGTTGAGACGATAGTGCAAAGATGAGGGATTTAGATTAGCTAGGAACTGGGTTAGATAGACCATTGGTCTGACCCAATATGGCTAATCATATGTTTTATGTATGGTATTCTGTCATGGGTTATAGGCTTAAGTGGAAGTTGGAAGACTCAGCAGCCTTTCCTCAGCTGTTGGCCAAAGAGGAAGCATTCAGATCCTCACGGGATAGACTAACCTAGTTTTTTTCTAAGGTGAGCAGCCATTCTCTGTGTTAGGAATACATTCTCTTTTGATGGCTTGGCCAGTCACTTTCTGCCCAGACATTAAGACATTATTGCCACAGCTGATGCATAGCAAGAGTTTACCTCTATCACCTGAAAAGGAGATGCTGTTCAAAAAGGATAAAACTAGACATTTACAAAGATTCTCATTCTTCTGGATGTATGGATTGATAAATCTGCTTTAGCCATAGGCCAGGCGTTGAAATTATCACTCAGCATGCAAAGAATTGCAGTCTTTCTTGTCCAAGGGAGCAATGTTTTCCAAGTGGGTTAGTTTTGCACAAACCATGACAGAAGTGAACCTTACTCCTGTGATTTCTCTACTCACGCAATATCACAATCTAACTGTTCCAGCAATATGGTCTGTGACAAAGAGAATCACAACCGCATGGAATATAAACATCTAAGGGTATTACTGAGAAAAGTGAAAATATACATAAATAATTAATAAAACTCCCAGAAATCACAGCTTTCTGAACAAAAAGACACAATCATCATTGTACTAGGGGGAAAAGGGAGATACCTATACCCTTGGATTGTATATATGGCACTTTGAGTTGCACACACAAATTCGGATGTGTGTCCAATTTGTGTGTCCAACTTAATTGAATAACAAACCAGTCAGCACTGATAATTGGGCAATAAGAAGCAATTATTGGCACTAACCCCTGAATTCTATGTAGCACAACTGAAATTGCATGCAGAAATTATCATATTCTGTTTATAGAATAGCACTAAGCTGAGTTTTTAGTCATCATTTATATAATCTAGTCCATAGTGTCCCAATTCACTTTGTTCAAATCACTCCTGTGACATTTTCTTCCAATCTCAAGTAGAAACAAGCTGAATTACTGGAAATCCAGCAAACAGACTCAGTGCTCTATCAGCCAGAGGTCCTTGGAGAAAAAGTAAGATGAGCAGAAAATAAGTGCTTTAAAATTATTCTCAGCGTTCCATTTCTTTATGCCAAGCCTCGTGTAATTTGTAATGAACCTTCAGTGTAAAACAACAGCAACAAAAATAGGTCATCTCCCAATTCAGTCTTAAGGTATTGATCTAATAAACACAAAGAAAAGTTCACCCGCTATTCAGATAACATGGGAAGTAGCTTATGCAAACTTTCTGTATATGTGAGTTCAAGTGCTCCTTAATAAGGAGTTGGCTCATGCAGATATGTCTCACGGTACAAGTTTTTAGCTTTATGTTGTTAAAATATAGACACATTTCAGCTCTGTTTTGATTTCATGTCAGATCATTCTCACTTATTTCATGGAGGTATCTGGAGATAGATGATAATAATATGAGCATGTCAGAACATTAGTACTCTTTCACAAGCATGGAGATCTATTGAATATAAAATTCACTTCCTACTTAATAAAAGGGGGGGGGGGTTAAATGTTACAGCTTAGGGGCCACAAAACACATAATTCTGGCCCTGGTGGAGAGAGCCAGCTCCCAATATATTTTCCCCTTCCTTTTTCACTATATCACATATATGGATTGAGGCAAGTGATACTTCTTTAATGAAATTGCTCAGACATTACAGAAATGACTACTACTACTACTACTTATCATTTCTAAAGCGCTACTAGATGTACGCAGCGCTGTACACTTGAACATAAAGAGGCAGTCCCTGCTCAACAGAGCTTACAATCTAATTAGGACAGACAAACAGGACAAACAAGAGATAAGGGAATATTAAAGTGAGGATGATAAAATAAGGGTTCTGAACAAGTGAATAAGAGTTAGGAGTTAAAAGCAGCATCAAAAAGGTGGGCTTTTAGCTTAGATTTGAAGACGGCCAGAGATGGAGCTTGACGTACCGGCTCAGGAAATCTATTCCAGGCATATGGTGCAGCAAGATAAAAGGAATGGAGTCTGGAGTTAGCAGTGGAGGAGAAGGGTGCAGATAAGAGAGATTTACCCAGTGAATGGAGTTCCCGGGGAGGAATGTAGGGAGAGATGAGAGTGGAGAGTTACTGAGGAGCTGCAGAGTGAATGCACTTATAAGTCAATAAGAGGAGTTTGAACTGTATGCGGAAACGGATAGGAAGCCAGTGAAGTGATTTGAGGAGAGGGCTAATATGAGCATAACGACACTGGCGGAATATTAGTCGTGCAGCAGAATTTTGAACCGATTGAAGAGGAGAGACAGGGCCGGTCTTAGGGCGAGGTGACCGAGGCGGCCGCATAGGGCCCCGCGCTCAAGGGGGCCCCGCGCGGCACGCCTGGGGTCGCCCCACCCTCCGCTCCCACCCTTCCCCCCGACGATCAATCAATCGCTGTTCTGTAAAAAAAATTGAGAAGTGCCAAGTAGCAGGCAGCGCCTCGTGTCTGCCCTGCTAGTAAAAATCTCCTGCACGTCGTCGGGCCGGCCTTCCCGCATTAAGTCCCGCCCTCCTCTGAGGTAATAGGCTATTACCTCAGAAGAGGGCGGGACTTAATGTGGGAAGAGCCTATTACCTCAGAGGAGGGCGGGACTTAATGCGGGAAGGCCGGCCCGACGACGTGCAGGAGATTTTTACTAGCAGGGCAGACGCGAGGCGCTGCCTGCTACTTGGCACTTCTCAATTTTTTTTAAGTTAGTGGGTGCAGCAGGAGGAGAACAGAGTTGGTAGGTGGGTCGGGTTGGGGGGGGACTCATATGGGAGAAGGATGTGGGATGGGGTTCTCAGTTGGGGGGAGGGGGTAAGGGGGACTCAGATGGGAGAAGGGTGTGGGATGGGGGTTCTCAGTTGGGGGAAGGGGGTAAGGGGGACTCAGATGGGAGAAGGGTGTGGGATGGGGGTTCTCAGTTGGGGGAGGGGGTAAGGGGGACTCAGATGGGAGAAGGGTGTGGGATGGGGGTTCTCAGTTGGGGGAGGGGTAAGAGGGACTCAGACGGGAGAAGGGTGTGGGATGGGGGTTCTCAGATGGGAGAAGGGGGCTGGAACTGGGGTTTGAGAAGGGGCCATATGGGAAATGGGGGCCATGCATGGGGCTGGTGGGAAAATGGGGCATGCGTGGGTCAGGTGGGAGAATGGTTCTGGGGCTGAAAAGGGGGGCTCTAATACAAGGCATGTGGATGAAGGGGGCTGGAACTGGGGGCTGAAAAGGAGGGTAGATGGGATAAGGGGGCTAGTACTGGGACTGGAGGCTGAAAGGGGGCAGGGGCTGAAACTTTGGGTACTGGGGGCTGAAAAGGAGATAGGGAGAAGTGGCTGGGGCTGGGGCTGAAGCTTGGGACTGGTGAGAGAAAAGGGCTGGGGACTGGGGTTGAAACTGGGGGCTGAAAAGGGGACAGGGAGGAGTGGCTGGGGGCTGAAGCTCGGGACTGGTGGGAGAAAAGGGCTGGGGCTGAATCGGGGGACTGGTGGGATAGTGAGGCTGGAACTGGGGGCTGAAAAAAAGGGGCAGAGAGAGGGGCAGATCCTGGATGGAAGGGGGAGCGAGAGGGAGGGCAGACCCGGATGGATGGGAGAGGGAGGACAAATGGTGGATTGAAGGGGCAGAGAGAAAGGGCAGACAGTGGATGGAAGGGGTAGAAAGGGCAGACAGTGAATGGAAGGGGCAGAGATAGAGGGCAGATGTGCACGGAAGGGGCAGGGAGAGAGGGCAGATATTGGATGGAGGGGACAGCAGAGAGGGCAGACACTGGATGGCAGAGAGAGAGCGAAGACAGATGCTGGATGGAAGGAAGATAGTGAAAAGAAGATGAGGAAAGCAGAAACCAGAGACGACAAACTGTAAATAAAATATATATTTTTATTTTTTTGCTTTAGGATATAGTATTGTAGCTGTGTTAATAAATGTTTATAATAGAACATGTAAATAGGGTAATCTTTTTATTGGACTAATTTTAATATATTTTGACAAACTTTCGGAGAACAAAGCCCCCTTCCTCAGGTCAGGATAGGATATTGTAACAGCTCTATACTGTATTGACCTGAGGACGGAGGTTTTGGCCTCTGAAAGCTAAACGTATTAGTCCAATAAAATGGTATTATTTTATTTTCTATATTTGTTTTGTTTCTATTTGTTAATTTGTAAAGTGGTGATTGGTATTTGTTAGGTTTTTTTCAAATTTTATATTTTTATATTTTGCACAGTACTAGGGGACATTTTCTGTTTCTGTGGTGTTGTATTGTATGCAGAGTCTGGCATCTTGGGGGTTAAGTTTAATTTTTGTCTAAATAGAAAGTTTAAATATTACTACTTATTCTATAGTGGATTAGGGTGTATCTGTGTTTGTGAAAAAGACATGGTTTTCAGTTGGCATTGACTGTGCAGGAACGACAAGCCCTGGAGCTGGGGGCCTTGGAGCTCGGAGGGAGGGGTGGCCGGCTCTGGAGCTAGGGTGGGGTGGAGCTAGGGTGGGCGGAGTTAGGGTGGGGGCTGGGCTAGGGTGGGGCCCCGTCAAATTGGTCTGCATAGGGCCCTGCACTTGCTAAGACCGGCCCTGAGAAGAGAGATGGCTAAGTGGGAGACCTGTGAGAAGCAAGTTGCAATAGTCTAAATGAGAGGTGATAACAGTGTGGATGAAGTGGGCTTTCAATTCCCCCACCTGAATATTTTTTTCCAGGGAAGTAGGAATGGGAGGCACCAAACAGAACAATAAGGGATGAGTTCTGCTGGATGAGATTTTGCTAAAGGTTGGATGTGGTTCTTGGGCTAGATGGTCTCCACAAGTGCTGAATGATTTTTTTTTGTTCATTTATTTGTTTGTTGCAAATATTTATAGTCTGCAAGTGCAGTCACTATCTGATCAATGTGGAAACCAACATTATAGTATATAAAAAATACTTGTCTTTTTAGTACAAGGTGCAGTTTACCACAGAACTGCAAACCACATAAAATCTAGAATTGGCAGCTCAACCCCAAATACCATTAAGAAAAACAAAAGCCTTACATTGCCATCTGAACTTAGCAGATCCTCTTATCTCAATGGTGCAAGCAGGGCAGTCCAGGCCCTGGGTTCCACAGCAGAAAAGCTACATCTAGGTGAGACACTCAACCATAGGCGGTCGGTGGCCCAACTGTTTGGGGAGGCTAAAGGGGGCGGGGTTAGGGGTGGGGCCAGGGATGGAGCTTAAATCCATAATTGTCTGATCACACACAGAAAAAAAAAATAAATGTCACAATTAATACCTTTTATTAAATTTAGATATTAGCTATGTATCATATGTCAAAGAATAAAGTGGTTGCTCAAAGCATATACTAACCACAATCGCTCAACTGCAAAACACTATGCACAACTTTGTGCAAAAACACACTCAGAACCTTACTGTACCATAAATATTACACTGGGTAGAACCTAATACACCAATATACCACCCATACGGAAAATGCAGACCGTCAACAATATTGAAATAAGGGATCATAATATCACAATTCTCATGTAGAGCCACAAAACATCCTAATTCATGTTTAATGTGGGATAAAATGTCATAAATAAGTAAATAAACTTTTAATGTTGAACACCTAATTCTCAAAGTGGACATATTCCAAACACTATAATGAAAATAAAATGATCTTTTCTACCTTTGTCGTCTGGTGACTTTGTTTTTCTGATTGTACTGGCCTAGTATCCGATTCTGCTGCTATCTGTCCTCTTAACTCCGTTTCCAGGGCTTCCTTTCCATTTATTTGTTTACTTTCTGCCTTTCTTCTTCATTTCTTGTCCTACATCCGTAAGTAAAAGCTAGGTCCTCCGCAAACTTGACTGTCCAGTGGATCCAGCTTTTGCCTATTTTCTTCATCCATGTGCAGTTTTTCTACTCTCTTCCTTTTCTGTTATCTCATCTCCTTCCTCACTCCTCCCTCCCCCTCCATGTCCAGCAACCCTCCTCCCCCCCCTACCCTCCCCTCCATCCACCCATGTCCAGCAACTCTCCTCTCCCCTGCCCTCTCCCCTTCTTCCACCATGTCCAGCAACCCTCCTCTCCCCTTCCCTCCATCCAGCAACCCTCCTCTCCCCTTCTTCCACCATGTCCAGCAACCCTCCTCTCCCCTTCCCTCCATCCAGCAACCCTCCTCTCCCCTTCTTCCACCATGTCCAGCAACCCTCCTCTCCCCTTCCCTCCATCCAGCAACCCTCCTCTCCCCTTCTTCCACCATGTCCAGCAACTCTCCTCTCCCCTTCCCTCCATCCAGCAACCCTCCTCTCCCCTTCTTCCACCATGTGCAGCAACCCTCCTCTCCCGTCTGCCCTGTTTCCTTCCTGCCCCCCACCCCCGCCGTATCTTTAAATATTATAGTTTTGCTGGAGTCGCGGGCAGCCGGCATTGAAGACATCGGCAGGCTTACGCCGATTCCAGCAGCCTTCCCTCTTCCCTTGTTGCAAGTCGGATGATGGCTCCGCCCTCGTAGATACAGGAAATATGTCAGAAGAGGGCGGAGCCATCATCCGACTTGCAACGAGGGAAGAGGGAAGGCTGCTGGAACCGGCGTAAGCCTGCCGATGTCTTCAATGCTGGCTGCCCGCGACTCCAGCAAAACTGTAATATTTAAAGGTACGGCGGGCGGCGGCGGGGGGCGGGGCAGTGGCGGGCTGGGGAGGCTTAGCCTCCCCAAGCCTCTTATACGGGGCGCCTATGCACTCAACCTCACAAACTTAAACTGCTAACACCTTTCCTCCAAGTGCTGCTGCTGATGGCTGTGTTTCTGCACTTCTGCACTGACTCGGGTTCCAGATTTCTTCAGCTGGCGGAGCTTAGTGATCCCTGCCATCTACTGCAATGGTGTAAGCAGTTACTGGGGGGGGGGAGGAGGTGAAAGTGGAGGGGACAAGACCCACCATGGCCCACTTGTGGCTATGCCATTAGACTGAATCCTCTTGAACTCTGAAATCTATGATACCCCTTAGGATGAGTGTTTCTGTATTCATTTATAGCTACACAGTAAGTAACCCTAATTAATTTTGGGTCCCTTTTATTAAGCTGTGGTAAAAGGGGCCCTGCACTAGCGGAAGCATGAGTTTTTGCCATGTGCAGAGTCCCCTTTTCTCACAGCTGGTAAAAAGATGGAAAAAAGAAATGGCCATGCAGTAAAATTTCGCACTTGCTGTGTGGCCATTTTGGGGGGAGCATTTACAATCACCCACAGAGGTAGAGGTAAGGGCTCTCGCACTAAGCACATGCTGCCCGATTACCACCAGGTAAACACCTGCTGTATTAATTTTTCAAAAATTCTGGCAGCACTGGAAATGCTGTGTGCTGGGGGTGGAACTACCGCCGGTGGCCATGTTGGGCTGGTGGTAGTTTTGGGTTGTCACATGGCAAGCCCATTGCCGCATGGCAAACCTTTAGTAAAAGGGCCCCTTTGAACAGTAATTGTCAGAGCTATGAAATAATCTGACTGAGTGAAATTAATCTGTTTGGTTGAATGTTTCATAAGCCTGAATTTTGTCCATGACAGATCAAGTCTATGGTATATAGAATGCAGGGATTGAACATAGTCAAGTTCAGGTTGACTCTGAAGCCCTTTCTCAAGCTCTGAAGAGTTGCATGAGTAGGTATAAAGTGCTTCAACCAATCTGAAAGAACCCGAGCCTTTCCAGTTATAAATTCAAATTATGGGCTAGGGTGAAATGTCAAATTATGGCTTACAAATACCTGACAAATGTCAGCCAAATTTATGATTTTTTGTTGATTTGATGAATTTCCTAAAGTAGGTGAACATTTTGACTCTAACACTCCAAGCACACGAGTTGACATTATTTTCAATGGTTTGTTTTCTTGATATTTTAAGCTTTGCTATTTTGTGCAGTGATTACTTATTGAGGGGCATTTTTGATCGGGGATACCCATCTCTAAGGGCGCCCATCAATGAGGATGGCGCCACGAAGGGGCGGGGCCAACCATATTTTCAAAACGAAATGGCCGGCCATCTTTAATTTCAATAATACGGTTGGGGCCACCCAAATGTCAGAGATGGCCGGGTTTGAGATGGCTGGCCTTGGTTTTTGCCCATAATGGAAACCGAGGCCAGCGATCTCAAACCCAGCCAAATCCAAGGCATTTGGTTGTGGGAGGGGCCAGCATTTGTAGTGCACTGATCCCCCTGACATGCCAGTACACCAATCGGGCACCCCAGGGGGCACTTCTAAAAATTAAAGAATAAAAATAGCTCCCAGGTGCATAGCTCCCTTACCTTGGGTGCTGAGCCCCCACTAATCTCCCCCAAAACCCACTCCCTACAACTCTACACCATTACCATAGACCTTATGGGTGAAGGGGGGCACCTACATGTGGGTACAGTGGGTTTTGGGGGGGGGGGGTTGGAGGGCTCCCATTTACCACCACAAGTGTAATAGGTAGGAGGGGGATAGGCCTGGGTCCACCTGCCTGAAGTGCACTGTACCCATTAAACCTGCTCCAGGGACCTGCATACTGCTGCGATGGACCTGCATATGACATTTGAAGCTGGCATAGAGGCTGGCAAAAAAAGTTTTGAAAGTTGTTTTTTTGAGGGTGAGGGGGGGTTAGTGACCACTGGGTGAGTCAGGGGAGGTGATCCCCGATTCCCTCAGGTAGTCATCTGGTCAGTTTGGGCACTTTTTTGGGACTTGGACCTGAAAACAAAGGGACCAAGTGAAGCCGGCGAAATGCTCGTCAAGGCCGGCTTTCTTTTTTCCATTATTGGGCGAAACCGGCCATCTCAAAGCACGCCCCCATCCTGCCTTCGCTACCCTACCAAAATGCCCCCTTGAAGTTTGGCCAGCTCCGTGACGGAAAGCAGTTGGCACCGGCCAAAATCGGCTTTCAATTATACCAATTTGGCCGGCTTTAGGAGATGGCCGGCCATCTCCCGATTTGTGTCGGAAGATGGCTGGAGATCTCCTTCGAAAATAAGCTGGATTGTCATCTACTTAATGCTGATGCGTTTGTGCACCAAACTGAGCCTTTTTGGATGGGTGATTAAAATATGAGTACAAAAGAAATAAATGGGAAAGATTTTCCCTTTAATTCTACTAATGAATGTTGCATCAAATTAGAGGATTCATGATCAATCAGACTTATCTCCACACAATTCTGCTCTTAGTGGCAAGAAATAGTGCGACAGCCTTTATTCTGAGTAAACCTGGGTACATTTTTTCGGGGGTTGAAAAGCTGAAAGCAAAAACATCAGTTGTTTACTCTAAGCTATACCATCTACATATATTTGAAAGTGCAGGTCTTGTGATCATAGAAAGGAGTTGCCTAAAAGCAACAGGCTGAAAACCAGGTAAGCCAGGGTTTGCATCCCACTGAGTTTCCTTGAGTTCTTGGGCAAAACACCCTCCATCCTGCAACTCACCTTGAACTACTACTGAAAAAGGCCTAAGACAAATCCCTTCCTTTCCTAATGGATTATTCATGTGTTGTTTTTCTGTATTCTTTTTCATCTACATTTATTTAAAATGCTGGTACGATAGCAGATAAGTATAACTGCTCCTCTCTGGAGCTATTGCTGATAGCTGAACAATTTATTTTCAGTGATTCTGCTGAGGCATTAATGGGACATATGACACAGAGAGTAATTAACTAAATCACATTGTTCCACATTAGGCATGGCGAACGTTCTCAGAAAGAATTCTGCTGGAAGGTAAAGCAGGAGATTTTCTACTAAGAGCAAACGGGTGACAGGTGGTAGATTATCAAGCTTATTTTCGAAAGAGAAGGGCACCCATCTTTCGACACAAATCGGGAGATGGGCATCCTTCTCCCAGGGTCGCCCAAATCGGCATAATCAAAAGTCGATTTTGGATGTCCTCAACTGCTTTCCGTCTCGGGGACAACCAAAGTTCACGGGGGCATGTCGGAAGCATAGCAAAAGCAGGACTGGGGTGTGCTTAACACATGGGCGTCCTTTGCCAATAATGGAAAAAAGAAGGGTGTCCCTGACGAACACTTGCCTGACTTTATTTGTTCCTTGTTTTTTATGACCAAGCCACAAAAATGTGCTCTAAATGACCAGATGACCACCGGAGGGAATCGGGGATGACCTCCCCTTACTCCCCCAGTGGTCACTAACCCCCTCCCACCCTAAAGAAAATGTAATATTTTTTCCAGCCTCTATGCCAGCCTCAAATATCATACCCAGCTCCATGACAGTATTATGCAGGTCCCTGGAGCAGTTTTAGTGGGTACTGCAGTGTACTTCAGGCAGGCAGACCCAGCCCCCCACCACCTGTTATACTTGTGGTGGTAAATGTGAACCCTCCAAAACCTACCACAAACCCACTATACCCACATCTAGGTGCCCCCCTTCATCCTTAAGGGCTATGGTAGTGGTGTATAGTTGTGGGGAGTGGGGTTTGGGGGGCTCAGCACACAATGTAAGGGAGCTATGCACCTGTGAGCTTTTTCTGAAATCCACTGCAGTTCCCCCTAGGGTGCCCGGTTGGTGTCCTGACATGTCAGGGGGACCAGTGCACTATGGAATGTTGGCTCCTCCCACGACCAAATGTCTTGGATTTGGTTGTTTCTGAGATGGGCATCCTCGGTTTCCATTATCGCCGAAAATTGGGGACGACCATCTCTAGGGACGACCATTTCTAAGGTCAACCTAAATGTTGAGATTTGGGTGTCCCCAACCGTATTATCGAAATGAAAGATGGCCGCACATCTTGTTTCGATAATACGGGTTTCTCCGCCCCTTCGCGGGGACATCCTGCGAGGATGTCCTCAGGAAAACTTGGGCGCCCCATTCGATTATGCCCCTCTTTATGACCTTGAAAACCTTTTCAAGTGTACTTCAACATGCTAAGATGAAAGATAAAGCAATTAGTAAATATCTTCTATAGAGAGCTGATACCTTCTTTGCCTGTATCCTCCTTGTTTCAGCAATGCACTGCTATATTTTTCTTTCAACTGCAAAAATATTAGGGGCTACTGCTACTCATTTTTAGGTTATTTTGTCTGTATGATTAATAGTGAGGGAGTGAAGTGGACAGGCAGCTGGTGTCGAGGCAGAGTCATTTTACTTCCAGTAAACTGCAGGATAAAGGTGTGAAATTCTGAAAATAAAGGCATTTAAGGATCAGGTGAAATGGATGGAGTTTGTCTAGAAGTTAAAAGGGGTAGATACTGCTGACCAATTGATTCTACTTTGAGATCACAGGAGACAGATGGTGAGAAATTACCCTTGTATTAAAGGGCATTACTACTACTACTACTTATCATTTCTAAAGCGCTACTAGACGTACACAGCACTGTACACTTGAACATGAAAAGACAGTCCCTGTACGATAGAGCTTACAATCTAATTAGGACAGACAAACAGGACAAACAAGAGATAAGGGAATATTAAAGTGAGGATGATAAAATAAGGGTTCTGAACAAGTGAATAAGGGTTAGGAGTTAAAAGCAGCATCAAAAAGCTGGGCTTTTAGCTTAGATTTGAAGACGGCCAGAGATGGAGCTTGACATACCGGCTCAGGAAATCTATTCCAGGCATATGGTGCAGCAAGATAAAAGGAAGGGAGTCTGGAGTTAGCAGTGGATTACATGTGGAGGGGCATAATCGAACACAAATGCCTATCTCCATGAGTGTCTATGTCCGAAAACGGGTACGTGAAGAGGCGGGACAGACCGTATTTTCGAAAAAATGGACGTTTTTCAGATGGGTGTTTGTTTTTTTTAGCGATAATGGAAACTAAAAATGCCCAGCTCAAAAACGTCCTAATCTGAGCCATTTGGCCGTTGGAGGGGCCACGTTTCGTAGTACACTCGCCCTCCTTACATGCCAGGACACCAACTGGGCACCCTAGAGGTCAGTGCGGTGGACTTCAGATAATGCTCCCACATGCATAGCTCCCTTACCACGGGTGCTGAGCACCCAACCCCCTCCCCCAAAACCCACTACCCACAAATGTACAACACTACCATAGCTCTTAGGGGTGAAGGGGGCACCTACATGTGGGTACAGTGGGTTTTGGAGACCTCCCATTTACCAGCACAAGTGTTACAGGTAGGGGGTTGGACCTGGGTCCATCTGGCTGAAGTGCACTGCGGTACCCACTAAAAGTGCTCCAGGGACCTGCATACACGCAGGCCTCTAGGACTTGTTGCTGCTATATAACATTGGCATACCAGTTGACACCTGAAGACTAATCTCTCTGAAAACGTCCTTTATTGGAATAAGCACGCTTACTCACAGTTAACTGCAGATCAGAGGTTGTGCCCCACTGGCAACCAGTCTCCCTGGTACTGAGATTAGCAGTAGGTCAGAGCTGGCAGAATGGTGTACAATGCCCTCTTTAAGCCACATTCAAGGTAAGAATTAAGTTCTGTAGCGTGGCTAACATGTGAAAGGGATCTAAAACTGGCTTACAAAAATGGCCACTACCTCATGGACTACCGGAAACAAAACAGGGCACACTCTGACCCAGCAAGCAGGGGGAAAAGCACCATGGGAGTAGAGCCTACCAACTACCAACATCGTGAGCATTTGCCACAAGCTAGTGGAATCACGGAGCCCAATACCCTACACCCACCACAATGCATTGCTGATGTGACTCTGCAGTGCGCATAACAGAAAAGTTGTCACACTCACCCAAGAGCCACATCAGAACCAGGGAAAGGCTGTCACAGGATAGAACACATTCTGCTGTCATAGAGGTGAGTACGGCATTTGAGGCTGGCATAGAGGCTGAAAAAAAGTTATTAAAGTGTGTTTTTTTTGGTGGGAGGGGGTTAGTGACCACTGGGGGAGTCCGGGGAGATCATCCCCGATTCCCTCCGGTGGTCATCTTGGCAGTTGGGGCACTTTTTTAGGACTTGTTCATGAAAAAAAAGGGTCCAAAAAAGTGACCCAAAATCGCGGTAAAAACGCCTTTTTTCCGATTATCAGCTAAAAACGCCCATCTCTCCTCGACCGATTACCACGCCCCAGTTCTGCCTCCGACACCCCTCCGTCAACTTTACCCGTTTCCGCGACAGATTGCAGTTGGAAACGCCCAAAATCGGCTTTCGATTATACTAATTTGGGCGCCCACAGGAGAAAGATGCCCATCTCCCGTTTGGGTCGCAATATAGGCGTTTTTCTCTTTCGATTATAAGCAGGATAGTATGCTTAGATTTAGGTGCCAAAATCAGCACAGATTCTATAACACCGCACATAATTTTAACTGGCGTTACAAGCTAATGAGAGCTGATATCAGCACATAACAAACAATAATGAGCACTAATTGGCACTGATTATAATTTAGGCACACAATTCACTAAGCGTATTCTGTAAAGTTGTGTGCTGCACTTCTAACGTGTACAGACAGAAAGGGACGTAGTTATGGTTGGGGAAATGAGCATTTCATGGGCGTTCTGAAATGTAGGTGCCTAGTTATAGAATATGGTTCAGTGCACCAAAATCTATGCATCGGGATTTACACCATATTTTAGGTGGTGTCAATGGATGTGTGCAGATTTAGGTGCTAAAATATCAACTAAGCGTATTCTATAATCCAGGTGCTGATTAAAGAATATGCTTAGTTGGCACTGATTTCAGCGCCAATATTTTAGGCACCATATATAGAATCTCCAGATTTTTTTCATCAGGGGATAAATAAACATGTGGATAAAAATGAGCCGGTTGATGTAGTGTATCTTGATTTTCAGAAAGCTTTTGACAGGAGAGGCCCCTGAGATGCAAACTACATAGGTATTTCTTGGCATTCTTACATGCATTTTACAAAAGACTCTGCGATCCGTGAGCCTTTTATAAAATACTCAGGTCATAAATGTAAATAAATCAAAACACAGAAAAGAAAATATGATACATTTTTTTATAGGACTTAATACATTTTTTTTATTAGCTTTCAAAGATAGCTCTTCTTTCAGATCGGAAATGAGCAAATATTAATGAATATCAGAATATATAAGT
Organism: Microcaecilia unicolor; assembly: GCF_901765095.1. Lineage (NCBI taxonomy): Eukaryota > Metazoa > Chordata > Amphibia > Gymnophiona > Siphonopidae > Microcaecilia > Microcaecilia unicolor. Next base: position 145,502,439 of record NC_044034.1, read on the forward strand.
GAAACACAAAAGCATTCCAATGACAGTCTCACAGGAAGAGGGTAGGGTAGGATAGGTGAGAAACAGGGATAGCTGGGAGGGTGAGAAACAGGGAGAGCTGGGAGGGTGAGAAACAGGGAGAGCTGGGAGGGTGAGAAACAGGGAGAGATGGATGGCTGATAAGAAAGTGACAAAGCAGTAGACGTTTATGGTTTATAGTGGGATAGAAAGCCAAGATCTTTGTTAAGTCCTGTCTGGTGGGTGTCAAAATATTTCAGCTACATTTCTCAGCTATATATTGGTACAATTTTATGTATAAAAGCACACATTGCTTTATGTTTATGTATTTATTTTCAAGAATGGTTTTATATGTTTACATAATTTAAGACATGCAGATATTATATAGCTTTTGACAATCCTTCTTAGCTGTTTAAATGTATTGTATTTTTTATTAATGTTTTCACCTAATTAATTTTTTTACTTTTGCGTGTTTTTTTGTAGAATTTTATTTGTGCTTCTGGCGCCAAAACACGGACCGTGTCGGATCCTTTATGCAAATTGGTTCAATAAACGCTTTTTCACATCATCTCCCAAGCTGGTCTGTCCATTTGTCAGCCTCTACTTTTGCTGTTTGTCAAAATATTTCATCATTTTGACTTCAAAGGTATTCCTGGATCATCTTAATTTCCTTTTAGTATTCTTACCATAAGGTCACTAATGCAGTGATCTGGTTTTGTAAAGTGCTGTCTTTGTAAATTGAGCCTCGTCTTTAGCATCTGGCTTGTTTTTCCAATATAGCACCCTTCTTCACACTTTTTGCATTGAATGATATATACCAAATTTGAGGATGAGCATGTAAAGGACCTCCTTATGTTGAATGTTTTTCTCATGTGAGTGATTGTAGGATCCTGTGAGATGTGTTGGCACAGTTTGCAGCTAGGTATATTGTAGGGGCATGTGTCATTCTCTTCTTTTTGTATTCTTGGATCCAGTAATGTGGACTTGAGTGTAGCTTCCTTATTTGTTAACCTGTAAAGTTTGCTTTTTTTATTTTATATTATTTGGATAGTCACACTTTTCTGTACAAGTTATCTACTTGGTTGTAAAATTTAAAATGATGATAAAAAACAAACAAACAAACAAACGACATTTATTAATGCAGGTTAGTGACTATAGACATATGTTTGCACCTCAGGCAATGGAAGGTTAAGAAAACAATTCTATAACTGAACGCTTGCAGTTACTCATGGCTTGCCCAGGATGCACAAAAGTGCTATAGCATGGTACTACAGGGAGGTATAGATATAGAAGAGCATGGAAGGGGCATGGGTGGGGCTCCACTTAGAAGCACAAATAGCAGATTACTGTAAATTACACGCATTGCATTTCACACTTAGGTGTGTTCATTGACCTGGTATAAATGGGTATGGTCTAAATGTACAAAGAAAAAAAGGGGGGGAACCTCGCTCAGAAACAACCTCAATGGTAAAACAAAACAAGCGAGTACAGACTATAACTGTGTCTAACACCACTCAAGCAACAATGAAACAAATGAAAAAAAGAAAACAGGGGGAAAAGACCTCATGACCTGCTGTTGCAAGCCTAAAGCAATCCGATCATCATGGTCACTTTATAATCATTGGTCCAAAAACCCCCAACCAACCACAAAGGATGTGTAAAATACTCAATACTTTTTTTTATTTTATTATGAAAAGTTTTTTTTGTATTAATTTAGTCATTCATTAATGTGAAACAATCGAAAAGCAAATGTAGACATACCAATGTGGTTTATGCTAGAATTCTGTATGAAAATCCAGGCACCCAGATGCAGTTATAGAATAGACCCTCCCTGTGTAGCACTAGAGCACCTACAAAAGGTGCCTAGTTATAGAATTGACCCATAAAGGACAAGATTCTATATATCAAGCCAAAAAAATTGGTGCCAAAATGAAATACACCTAAGCATATTCTATAAATACACCCAAATGTAGTCATACTTTATAGAATAAGCCTAAATTTATGTGCAGTTTATAGAATACACCAAATATCTGTCCACACAACTAAATTTAGTTCTTGACAGTTATGCGACGCAAATGCCAATGCCTAAATTACACACGGACCGGGTGCATTGTATAAAAAAACATATAGGGGCCCTTTTACAAAGGCGCATTAGGCTCTACATGTGTGCAGCTTGCATCAAAATGAGACTACTACCAGGCTACCATGCCCCCCTAGTAATAATTTTAGATTTGCCAAATGCCCATAATGCCTGGATGATTTATTTATTTATTTCCTCCCACGCACGGCATTTCCAGCGGTAATCAGCATTTGGCATGCGCTGACCGGTCACCGCATGTGTAGTGCATGAGCCCTTACCAGTAGATCAATGGGTGGTGTTAAGGGCTCAGGCCGGTTTTAGGCCAAAGCTGGTTTCAGTTTTACCACATGCCCTTTTCCCATCCCATTAAAAAAAAAAAAAAAAACCTTTTTTGCAGATGTGGTAAAAACTGGCCTGACGCATGCCCAAAACACGAGCCTACATTACTACAGACCACTTTTTACCATGGCTTAGTAAAAGGACCCCATAGATTTTAGAAATGCCCGTGACCTGCCAATTCCACGCCCATGACCACACCCCATTTTCAGTTATGCAACTTAGAATTTACATTTACCCTTAGAATATGCTTAGACAGTTCTGCATGTGAATTCTAATTAATGCCAACTAATTACTTAATGCAACTTAAGTCACACTATCTAAGGGAAAGCATCAAACATTAGGTACTACTTCTGTGTTGATTTTTCAGTGGGGAAATGCGTTTTAACTGATGCAAGGCACTGAAATGAGGCAGAAATGCAAGATCCATGTGAAAACATACTTATGTGCCCATTTATAGAATAGTGTGAAAGTGTTTCTGCACAAACTTTCAAAGGAGGTGTGGCCATGGAAGAGGCATGGGCAGGTCAGGTATGTTCCCTTAAAATGCATGCAGTGTTAAGGAATTTGGGGCATCTGTGCCCAACTTCTGTGATGGGATTTTTATCTGGTTTCAATTGGTGTAACTCCTTGCACCCAAAGATGAGTGCAAATCTTGGCACTATGAGATATTCCATAAAGGGCACTGATCCCAGAATGCCAGTTATACAATACTGTTCAATGCCAATTTTTTTTAGTACCAAATTTGGAGCACTAGCAATATGAAAGCTCAAATGACTAAAACCTTTCTTCCCAAGAGAAACCTTTCGAAACCTAATACAATCAATGGTCCTAAGACATGCGGACTATTGCAACGGAATCTACGCAGGATGCAAAGAACAACTCACAAAAAAACTCCAGCCCAAAATACAGCAGCCAGATTGATATTCAGCAAAACACGATTCGAAAGTGCCAAACTCCTTCGAGAAAAACTGCATTGGCTCCTAATCAAAGAACGGATCATCTTCAAAATCTGCACTCTAGTCCAAAAAAATTATATACAGCGTAGTCCCAGGATACACGATAGACCTTATAGATCTACCAGTAAGAAACAGAATCGGATCGTCAAGATCATACCTAAACCTTCACTACCCAAATTGCAAACGACTGAAATACAAAACAACTCACGTATCCGGCTTCTCCTACATAAGCGCACAACTATGGAATGGCCTCCCAAAAGCAGTGAAAACAATCCATGATCACCTGAACCTCAGGAAATCACTAAAAACCAACCTCTTCAAAAAGGCCTACCCCAATGACCCAACGTAAACCTCTTCACCCAGGAACATAACATTACTAATGATCGTGCTGGACATCACGCAATCTTCATCCCTTCTGATCCTCCACATATACCTCATTCAATCACTATACAACCTTGTATTTGTTATCAACTGACTGGACAAGCGCCTTTGATGGTACTTTGTAAGCCACATTGAGCCTGCAAATATGTGGGAAAATGTGGGGTACAAATGCAACAAATAAATAATAATAAGTGACTTGCTCAAAGTCAGAAGCAGAAACAGTGGGATTTTGACTTTGGCTTCCCTGATTCTCAGCCGGTTGCTGGTACCTACAAGGCTTCTCTGCTATAGGAAAAGTGAAAATATTACAACATTTTTGTAGCACAACAGCACTGGGAACACAACTGTGAGCGGACTGAGAGAATGAAGAGATTATGATTATCTGAGACATTTCAACTGCAACCAATATAAAGCTTCATTTAAAGAATTAAAAATATGATAACAGAGAGAAAGGTTCCAAATGATTATTCTGTATACTGTATGGCAAGGCACGAGATCCTCAAGTATGAAGAAAAGCAGTCAGAGACCATGAAAATGTGGGAGAAAGATACAGAAGCAGGGCTCATTGGAATGGGCAGCATCATTTTTGATTAAAAGTGATTAATATGTTGCCTGATTAAACCCCACGAACTCCAGAGAGAAGCTCTCTCTGATATGATGCAAGTATTAAGACGAGTATTATCAGTACATGTGACAGACTGAGATCATACTCCCCATTTTCTGGCTTAGGAGTGAGGTTCATTACTGTCATGGATTTGCAAAGCTATCCCATTTGGAGATACAGCCCCTGAGGGAAATCTAAGCAAAAGTCCAAAATTGCAGTGGAGCAAACCTGGAGTTATCAGTAATGCAATTATTACTCATCTGTGATTCATCATGTCATGTTACTGATTGTGCAGTGTAGCATCGCTCTCATAGAAGGGAAAGCTATTAGTTTTGTAATGACTTCCACACACACAAAAAAAAAATCATTGGAATATCTAAACATTGACTCTGTATTAACTTAGCTGATATAAGTGAAACATGTCAATTATGTGAATCTAGTTGATTTGAGCAAAGTAATTACATAAAAACTTTTGAACAGTGTGGGGTAGACATACTACAATAAGAAATATTACAATTCAGCTCAACTAGTATGAAAGGTGAGACAAGAAAATCATTGCAGGTTGCTTCTAGTGTGATAATAACCAATAGCTTAGAACATAAGAGTAGCCATACTGGGTCCGAGCAATGGTCCATCTAGCCCAGTATCCTGTTTCCAACAGTGCCTAAGCCAGTTCACAAGTACCTGTCAAAAACCCAAATTGTGGCAACACTCCATGCTACCAATCCCAGGGCAGCAGTTGCTTCCTCATGTGTATCTCAAAAGCAGACAATGGACTTTTCCTCCAGGAACTTGTTCCAAACCTTTTTTAAACACAGGTACGCTAACTGCTGGCAAAGAGTTCTAGAGCTTAACTATTCTTTGAATGAAAAAGTATTTCCTCCTATTTGTTTTAAAAGTATTTCCATGTAACTTTCTTGATTGCTCCCTAGTCTATGTACTTTTAGAATGAGTAAAAAATCAATTTACTTCTACTCATCCTACACCACTCAGGATTTTGTAGACCTCAATCGTATCTCCCCTCATCCATCTCTTTTCCAAGCTGAAGAGCCCTAGCCTTTTTAGCCTTTCCTCATACGAGAGGAATTCCAATCCCCTTTATCATTTTGGTTGCTCTTCTATGAACCTTTTGTAATTCTGCTATATCTTTTTTAAGATATGATGGCCAGAACTGAACGCAATACTCAAAGTGAGGTTGCACCATAGAGTGATACAAAGGCATTATAATATTTTTGGTCTTATTCACCGTCCCTTTTCTAACAATTCCTAGCATCCTGTTTGCTTTTTTGGCCGCCACCACACATTGAGCAAAAGATTTCAGCGCATTATCTACAATGATATCTAGATCTTTTTCTTGTTTGCTGACTCCCAAGGTGAACCCTAGCCTTAGGTAACTATGGTTTGGATTATTCTTTCCAATGTGAATCACCTTGCATTTGTTCACATTAAGTTTCATCTGGCATTTGGATGCCAAGTCTTCCAATTTCCTAAGGTCTTACTGCAATATTTCACAGTCTGCAAGTGTTTTAACAACCTTGAATAGTGCACAGGTAGATGTGTTATTTGTGAAGTGGACTTTGCAACATTTTTGGCTCTGGGCATCATTTATGACTTGTGAAATAGTTAATGAGTTATTGTAATGCAAAATCATACAAAATAATCCATTAACTATTGGTACATGGTAAAATTAGCCATCAAATTTGCTTTGCATGGCCAACTCGCAAATCTTTTAACTCCACCTCCATTGTGTGCAGTAGTGCATACTATTTAGCAGTGTATTCATGTGCAAGAAAGGCTGGTTTAAAATAGTGCACAAAGGATTTCCACAAACATTTAGGTACCAAAAGGGAACTATCTGGAGCCTCTTCTCTAAAGGAAGCTAGGTACCTTTATGGAATAACTATTGGAACATGCAAATGTGTACATATAACTTAAATATGAATGTTTGCACCATCCAGAGAGCTGGCATAAATGCTTTTGTTTAGATTGCTGAAAATCTATAATTTATAGAACTGGGCACTCTACCCATTCTACCCTGGATTCTTTACATGGTGTTTTGATTTGCGCCAAAATGTGGATGTGCTCCTGAGTTTTGCAGGCAAATTAATTGGCTAATGAGCCAATTAACATCAATAATTGGGCGCTAACAACCTACTGAAATTAATCGACACTCATTAAGATCTGTGAACACATCTACCTGTATGCTATTCTATAAGGCATAGCGCCTAACTCTAAAGGGGGAGTGACCATGGAGGTAAAAGAAAACACCTCTCACTTAGAAAGCATAATGATCGCTTAGGAGTGTAAATTGGCAGCTTATCGGAAACATATTTTGGTTCCGTGAAACACTTTAAATGCAAACAACAGCATTTTTAAAATGCAACATTTTTTAATTGGAAGCCAGTGCAAAGAAGAAAGAATAGGTGAGATATGATCTCGTAAACCTAAATTCTTTAAAAATCAAACAGCTGCATTTTGAACATGCTGGTGTCTTTTAAAACTCTTATCAATGTGTGAAATTGCATAAACATAAAGCAAGTGAGCAAAATCAGACTCTGTAAAATAAGTATGAATCCTCTACAATTGGCGTTGATAGTAAAATGAAGAAGAGACCAACTGGGGAATATGGTTATCAAAAGTTAATCCAGTATCAAGCAAAACTCCCAGACTATGTACTTGGTCTTTCATTGTTCTATTAGACCCTTCCCATGATAAAGATGGATGAGAAAACTGACAATTACCTCTATGAATTAAGAATTCGGTTTTGGACTCATTCAATTGCATCTTATTCAACACCATTCAATTTTTTATTTCAGACAGACAAATCCGCAGTTTCTCTAATTGGTCCTGTTGGGCCAATCCTAATGAAATAAATAACTGAATATCATCAGCAAATGAGTGGATGTGGATTTCATATCTCAATGCAATGTCAATGACTGAATGTACATAAAGATTAAAAAGCAATGGTGACAATAGAGCACCTTGTGGTACACCACATTTCAAAACTTTAGGTCTAGAAAGTTCAGATTCAACCAACACACTCTGGGACATACCATATTTATCACGCGTTAATGTTCATTAAGGCCTGTTAAGCTTTACTAAAAGGACTCCTAAATTTCTACTAAGCAGTGGTAAAACCTTAATATTTAGCAGAAAGGTCTTGATGTATATTAACAGCTTATTCTAATTCACCAGCTAGGAAACATAATTAAAGTCTGACTTGCAGCAATGATATAGCCAGGAAGGATATATATGGTGAGACAAATTTCTACCAGTGAGTACTTTAAGAACAATCTGATGCCTTATGGCTATGGTTCAATTAGAAAATCCAAGTGCACTTTCCTGTGACATTAATCTTCTGAATGCCTTTTAAATACATTGGCTATCAGCTATAAAACTGTGGTCATTCATCAGTGCACAGAGAAGTGGTTTCTGAATAATAATAATAATAATTTGAAAAAAAAAACTCAAAAAGTCCTAATGAAATTTCAATTATGCTTAATGGCATCTTATCAGAAATGTAACCTAAATCAGGCAGAAAATATTCTAGTTTTCCTGATGTGATGATAAACAGCAGACGCTAGGGATGTGCTGTCATTTTTATTTGAACAAAATGATATTTGTTCTTTTATTTGTGGTATTTCCAGTTCAAAGATTAGCCTGTGATGTTCAGTCGGTTACAAGTGAAAAGATACACCTAATCCAGGCTTGTCCAAGTTCAGTCTTCATACGGTGTTCCCTCTTTCAATGAATTTGCTCCCATGATAAAAAAAATAGTTAAAATCAACATTCCTGAAGTGACACAGGGAACAATATGAAATGGAAATTTTCTGGCTGCCCATCCCTACTTATCAAGGAGAGCAGCAAAGGTTTGTAAACTGCAAACATGCCAGGTGTTCAGGATATACCTCATGAATGTGCATGAGAAAGATTTGCATGCCCACTACATCCATTGTATGCAGAACTGTCTCACGCATATTCATGAGGGATATCCTGAAAACCTGGTCTGTTCGCCCTAAAACATGATCACTCCTCTTGAATAAAGACTATTCCATAGCAGTAACTACTGTCCATAGGGATTCCACGATTATGGCCTGAGGCCTGACCGTTGTGCTCCATAGTTATTCTGGGCCATGCCCCACCGATTGTGAAGAGCTGAGGGATCAAGTCCTTGGGCATAGGCGGTCGGTGGCCCAACTGTTTGGGGAGGCTAAAGGGGGCGGGGTTTACATCCATAATTATCTGACAACACAGAAAAAAAAAAAGTAAAAATAAAATAATCACAATTAATACCTTTTATTAAATTTAGATATTAGATATGTATCATATGTCAAAGAATCAACTGCAAAACACTATGCACAACTTTGTGCAAAAATACACTCAGAACCTTACTGTACCCATAAATATTACAATGGGCAGACCCTAATATACCAATATACCACCCATATGGAAAATGCAGACCGTCTTCCATAGAGCACCAGCAATGCAGCGATACACCAAGGCCACCTGAGGTCTGCTCAAGAGCGTGTCCTCCAACATGTCCCTCCCATGCCTCAACAGGAAGTTGAAGTGAGTTAGAGGGCGCTCTCCGGAGCAGACCTCAGGCAGACTTGGTGTACCACTGCACTGCTGGTGCTCTGTGAAAGAATTGAAGGTATGTGGAGGGGGGTCAATTTAGGGAGAGGTTGATTGTACAGGTTCAAATAGACTGGAGTTACAGCCAACTGCTTGGATTGGCCAAAAATATTCCAGAGATGAAACACAAATTATTTTTTTATGTTGCCCTTCTCTTTGTGAAGAGTTATTCTAAAATTCCGGGTAGAAGAAGGGGACCCACCCCCACAGTGCTGGGTGCAAATTTAAAATGAAGCCATAATAGATGATTCAGCTTTATGAAGGCTAATTCCATTGATCTGAGCAGGCACTACCCCTGGTGAGAAAGCTAACGTTTGGCAAAAGGCTCAAAGTGTGAGTGTGAGAGGAACTGTGATAGAAATGGAAAATGGACATGACCGTGTGGCTATAAAGTGTGTGCATGTGGGAATTAAAGGGGGGAGGGGGTTCAAGGGGCATATAATGGAAAGCAACGTTAAGGGGGTTGGTTTAAGCTTGGGGACCTTTTCCAATTACTCTCCTCTTTGTTCAATATTAAATTTTAGTGTCTGATACTGATAATTATCTTGTATCTTGTGTTATGTAAAGGCAACTCCTCTCCCTCCAGCCCACCTCCAGTCCAAGCCAATAAATAGGGAAAATTGTTACCAAAAAAAGTCAAATTTCAGTTCCTACTCACGCCAACGTGATTCAGATTGCTCATCGCTGCCGGTAGCGGCACGCCAACCAACATCGTATTACAGCTTGCTTCGGGGCTTCGGCCTCACTGCATGACGTGCCCACCTCCTCTGACCAAAACTTCCTGCTTCCGCGAGGGCTGAACGAATCATAAGGAAGGCTGGTCAAAGGAGGCGGGGCACGTCATGCATCAGGCCGAAGCCCCGAAGCAAGCTGTAATACGATGTTGGTTGGCGTGCCACTACCGGCAGCGATGAGCAATCTGAATCACATTGGAGGGAGTGAGAGGGATAGAGACGCTGCATCGGGGGGTGGGGGGGATGAGAGAGTAGCGGCGATCTAATTAAATTATAGGAACTGCAGGGAGGGAGTGCGAGAGATAAACGGTGCATCGGGGGGGGGGGGGGGGATGAGAGACAGAGAGAGAGAGACACTTGGGGCTTGCGGCTAGCCTCCCCAAGCCTCTTATACCGGGCGCCTATGTCCTTGGGGCAGAAGCAGAGTAGGGGAAATCACAGTTAAAAACAAAACAAAACTCAAAGCTGCTGAAAATGGCTGCTCCAGTGTCAGTTCTTGAGCTTGAAACAAATCCTCCAGGCTTTGGAGTCATAAATTTGTCAGAAGTCACCTACACAAGCTTGGAAGCTAGTGAGGACCAGGAAATGCAGGGAGGGATGAAGGAATATTTTTTTATTTATTAGGATCTATTTACTGCCTTTTTGAAAAGGAATTCACTCAAGGTGGTGTACAGTAAGAATAGATCAAACATGAGCAGTAGGCAATTGGAGCAGTAAAAATATTCGAACAACAATACAAAGTATGGCGTGGAGGGGCATAATCGAACGGAAACACCTATCTCCATGGGCGTTTATCTCCGAGAACGGGTCCGTGAAGGGGCGGGCCAAACCGTATTTTTGAAAAAATGGATGTTTTTGAGCTGGGCATTTGTTTTTTTTAGCAATAATGGAAACTAAAAACGTCCAGCTCAAAAACGTCCTAATCCGAGCCATTTGGTCGTGGGAGGGGCCACAATTCGTAGTACACTCGCCCCCCTGATATGCCAGGACACAAACTGGGCACCCTAGATCAGTGCGGTGGACTTCAGAAAAAGCTCCCACATGCATAGCTCCCTTACCACGGGTGCTGAGCCCCCAACCCCCTCCCCCAAAGAGCTATGGTAGTGTTGTACATTTGTGGGTACCCACAAATGTACAACACTACCATAGCTCTTAGGGGTGAAGGGGGCACCAACATGTGGGTACAGTGGGTTTTGGAGGCCTCCCATTTACCAGCACAAGTGTTACAGGTGGGGGGGGGGGGGATGGGCCTGGGGCCACCTGGCTGAAGTGCACTGCGGTACTCACTAAAAGTGCTCCAGGGACCTGCATACACACAGGCCTCTAGGACTGGTTGCTGCTATATAACATTGGCACACCAGTTGACACCTGAAGACTAATCTCTCCGAAAACGTCCTTTATTGGAATAACCGCGTTTACTCACAGTTAACTGCAGATCAGAAGTTGTGCCCCACTGGCAACGAGTCTCCCTGGTACTGAGATGAGCAGTAGGTCAGAGCTGGCAGAATGCTGTACAATGCCCTCTTTCAGCCACATTCAAGGGAAGAACTAAGTTGTCTAACGTGGCTAACACAGGAAAGGGAACTAAAACTGGCTTACAAAAATGGCCACTACCGCATGGACTACAACAGGAAACACAACAGGGCACACTCTGACCCAGTAGGCAGGGGGAAAAGCACCATGGGAGAAGAGCCTACCAACTACCAACATCCTGAGACTGTAACACAAGCTAATGAAATCACGGAGCCCAATACCCTACACCCACCACAATGCAATGCTGATGTGACCCTGTACTGCACCCAAGAGCCACATCTGACCCAGGGAAAGGCTGTGACAGGATCGAACACATTCTGCTGTCATGGAGGTGGGTACGGCATTTGAGACTGACATACAGGCTGGAAAAAAAGTTTTTAAAGTGGGTTTTTTTTTGGTGGGAGGGAGTTAGTGACCACTGGGGGAGTCCGGGGAGGTCATTCCCGATTCCCTCCAGTGGTCATCTGGGCAGTTGGAGCACTTTTTTGGGACTTGTTCGTGAAAAAAAAGGGTCCAAAAAAAGTGACCCAAAATCGCAGTAAAAACGCCTTTTTTTTTCGATTATCAGCTAAAGACGCCCATCTCTCCTCGGCTGATAACCACGCCCCAGTTCCGTCTCCAACACGCCTCCAACACGCCCCCGTCAACTTTATTCATTTCCGCGACGGAGTGCAGTTGGAAATGCCCAAAATTGGCTTTCGATTATACCGATTTGGGCGCCTTTGCGAGACAAACGTCTATCTCCCGATTTAGGTCGCACTATAGGCGTTTTTCTGTTTCGAAAATAAGCTGGATGGTATACTACTTGCAATGACAACACAATATATACTAGAACATTATAATTGGTAGTGAAGGGTAAGGCAAAGTTGTAACATATAGATGAGTAATAAAGTAGGAAGAATTAGAAAGTAAGGTGATTGATTTGAAGAAAGTTGCATGTGAGGTCAGAGAGATGGTTAAATATTATCTCAGTTAGGCTAGGAGTGGATAAACATGTCCCGCTGCAGTATGTGCAGCCCGAGTCAATCCTTGTGTGTGTGAGTGAGACTAACAAGTTAGTTACTTCTTCCATTAAATAGTTTGTCCAGATAACTCCAAAAGGGGCACATTTACTAAAGCACATTAAGGGCTAATGCATGCTTAACACAGGTAAAAGGTTTACCACAAAATGTGCTAAGGCATTTTGCATAAATTTGCTTGATAGTGTGCACTAATTGTGCAATATTTATTTTTTTAAGTCTTTTTCGGGATGAGGTATGTTGTGGGCAGGAATGGGCATAGAAATATTAATGAGCTAGTGTGTTCACCTTAGTGTGTGTTTATTTTTTGTCATAAATTTCTATACCATGAAATCTACCATTCTTGGCAATGTGCAATATTACATACAAAATCATTAAGAGCTCCTTTTAGAAAGCCATGGTAATGATTATTGTGCGCCAAATGTGCTGAAGCCCACAGGAATTGAACGGGCTTCATCGCATTTGGCACACCGCTAATCGCTATTGCGGTTTTGTAAAAGGAGTCCTAAATCCATAGGGTCTTTTTACCAGGCTGCAGAAAAAAGGGCCCTCCTGCACTTGCTACAGGGGCTGTTTTTCATGTGCCAGGGCCCTTCTTACTGCAGTGGGTAAAACATCCCAGACAAACATGGCTATTTTGGCCACGCGGCAGGGAGCCTTTACCGCCACCCACTGAGGTAGTGATGCCCGATTACTGCCAGGTTACCACCACGTAAGCCATTTCCAGGGGTTTTCTTTTTCCACTGGAAATGGTGTGTGCTGGGGGTAGAACCACCAGCAATGGCTGCACTGGGCTGGTGGTAGTCTCGATTTAGCATTCGGTAAGACCGCATTGGGCATACCGATGCTTTGTAAAAGACCCCCATGAAACATAAAACACATAAAGGGTCAGATTCTATATATGGCACCTAAAAAATTAATGTGGAAAACAGTTCTGACTAAGTGTATTCCATAAGCGGCGCCTAGATTTAGGTGCTTTCACTTACCGCATGGCCATGCAGGGGGGGAGGAGGGAACATTACACTATTCATTGAGGTGGGTGTTAAGGGCTTCCGTACTAATCCGGTGGTAACTGGGTAGTGCTATTTTCTGTAGTGCGGCAAATGGCACGCACTGGGGCTGGAACTCCCGCCAGTGCCCACGTTCAGCTGGTTGGTAGTTCCAGATTAGCATGCGGTAAGCCCGCGTTGGGCTCTGTAGTGTGAACATTGCAGCTCTGCTCCTGCTACACCCTTTGTCCCGGGAATGCCTATTTGCAAGTCCAGCAAAAGCAGGCGTAATATTTTGGTGCAGTTTTATAAGACTCATTTTCCACATGTAAAACAACATCTCTCTATATAAAAGGCAACACCAACGTTCTATGAAGCCTCCAGACGGAAGTGTGAAGGGGGAGAGATATCCAGTTTCCCCATGAGTGTCTGCCCCGCCCTCTCTGTAACACAAACAGTCAGTGAAGGAAAACAGCAGAGCACGAAATCAAAACGCTGGCTCTGTAACAGTGAAGGACTCAGAGGGGAGAGAGGCCAGAGGGCAGGGACACACACACTCCCACATGCACACAGAAGAAAACCTTGCTAGCCCCCCCCCCCCCCCCCCGTTTCATTTGCATCAGAAACAGGGCTTTTTTACTGAAGGACTCAGAGGGGGAAGGGGAGAGAGGGCAGGGACACACACACTCCCACATGCACACAGAAGAAAACATTGCTAGCCCCCGTTTCATTTGCATCAGAAACGGGGCTTTTTTACTAGTGCTTTCATAAGGATAACACTGTACAGAATTACCATTTAAGTGCAACAAGTTAGCATTACTGCACAGATTAAAGAGCTTTAGAACTCTCTGCTAACAGGTTACATTGTTAAGCCCAGAGTTCTAAAAACGGCAGCAGTCGGCTGCACAGGAAAGTCTCCCATAGAAAGTAATAGACCAGAGGCTGAGCTCATGCATCATACTGTCACTTGTTATTACTATGGTACTTTTAACTCACACTGTCGTATCCTGTCCATGCTTTGATATGCCTTTATTGTGATCTGGGAAGTCAATATGTTTCATAAATTGGTGAATGATAAACACATATTCTTCCTTTGCGTTAAAATAACACCCGCTGAGGTGCATTGCAATATTTAGGCTGGTTTGATTGCATTTGGAATCGATTTCCCTGTCCACAGCTAATGGAGACAGAGAGAGAGAGATCAAAAAATGGACAAGAAGTGACATAACTAATGACAAAGTGTCAAAATGATGGATAACAGTGGCCCATTGTGCCATGTATAGAAATATAGAAGGCTTTTCTCTTATGTTCCTTGGTATTCAATAGTCTGCTTTGCATACACTATATAGTCTTGTCCTATATTATTTAATCCTAAGCAGGTAGGACAGTGTGAATTTCTCTAGAAATCAAAGAGTATTTGACATGCAACTGTAGCTCTGTCAGGCAGCCCCGGAAACGTTCAGCTTTTAATTGTCCGCACAGCAACTTTATTGATTGCACATGCATGAACTAAGCTACAGGGATGTGCGTTCATTTTGAAAATGAAATGAAAACATGCAACAAAGCAGGTGTGTCATATTCATTCATTTCTAGGCAGTTTTATTTATTAACAACATGCACTTAAATTAAAATGCAATGAAGTATGCCTAAAAGAAAAAGAAAGATGAACAGAACTAAACTTTGAGCCGGCAAAGAGGTGGGAAAATGTGGGATACAAATGCAACAAATAAATAAACCTCCTGAATCAGCCATATTCAGGTAAGTGTAATTTTACTGGCTCAGAAGTATGTGCGCACTTTGAATATTTATAAAAAGGCATGTAGTGACATATTTGAAAAGCTATATGCCAATTTTTTAAAGGTCCTTTTGTTGCAGGCATGTTACTAATGCACCTACAACCACATGTTATTCAAACACAGTATATGGATTTATTTTCAGCACTTGATATACTGCAAGTGATCCCTGAGGGGACCATGTGGTTTACAGTTTCTATTATGGGCACTTTGCACTGTCCCTAACAGGCTCACAATCCAAGTTATATATTGTACCTGGGGCAATAGAGGACTAAGTGACTCGCTCAGGGTCATATAGAGCTGCAGTGGGAATTGAACCTCATTCCCCTGGCTCTCAACCCACTGTTGACCATCAGGCACTAGCAGGAATCGAAACTGGTTCCCCAGGTCCGCGCCTGCTACTCTAACCATTAGGCCACTCCTCTTCTTTGAAAATCATTTATGTATTGTGAGCAGCAAGCTGGGTCAAAAGCCCCAGGAACAGCAAAAATAAGATTTAAACCTTATTATCACCTGGGGGACCCTCTATTTCTAAGAAGGTCAAAAGGAAAACTTTCAGTAATATATCCTTACCTGTACTTCTAAATAACTCCCTGTAATCAGACAAAGCAGAATACTTGGGGTGGGGTAGCAGCAGGAAGTAGCACACAGTCAGCTGGGGTCAGAGAGCAGACTCTTGGGATAGTCTTTCCACAACTAAGGCAAATAGCTCCTTAGCTCCTTTGACAGTTGCAAAAGGGTGTGGTTTGAGGTATCTGCTACAGGCAGTATTTGAAGGAGCTAGACAAAGAGCACAAGGAAAGGCACACATATAAACTGAGATTTCTAGGGTGGTGAATAGGACCCTAAAGCAATGAGTAAACCAGAAAGATGAAGAGAGGCTGAGAAAGGAAAGCGTTCTGCAAAAGTTTGAATGATTAGGGGGACTAGGAAAAGAAAGCCTCTTGGGAAAGGTTTAAAAGATTATTGCAGCCTTGAAAGGAAGGCTGGGAAAGGAAAGCCTTTGGGAAAAGTTTAAAGGATTATTGTAGCCTTGAAATAGAACCCAGAAAAGGCTTAGGTTAGAGAAGGAAAGCTGCATTCTGGGGAATACAGATTCCAGTAAAATAGACTAGACAGAGATTATGTGCAACTATATTAATTCAAATGGATTACAGGATTACAGCAATGCTAAGAATTAGAAGCACTATATGCTGGATGCAGAAAGGGGGAAGGGAGAAACCTCCCACTAGTGCTTTGTAACTCAGGGGGGGGGGGCAGTATTGGTAAGCTAAATCAGGAAAAGGGTTTAAGAGTCTAGGTGTGGCATATGTTGTATTCAGAGAAGGGGAAGGGTGAAACTTCCTTGTGTAGCGCTGTGCAAACAAGAGTTCAAAGTTCAGGGCTAGTTCAGGGAAGACAAAGCCACAGTGGAGAGATTAAATGAATTCTTTGCTTTGGTCTTCACCGAGGAAGATTTGGGAGAGATACCGGTGCCAGAAATGGTATTCAAAGCTGATGAGTTAGAGAAACTGAATGAGATCTCTATAAAAGTGGAAGATGTAATGGCTCAACTGGACAAATTAAAGAGTAGCAAATCACCTGTACCAGATGGTATTCATCCCAGAGTACTGATAGGATTGAAAAATGAACTTACAGAACTATTGTCAGTAATATGTAAAATCAAGCATGGTACCGGAAGATTGGAGAGTGGCTAATGCAATGCCGATTTTTAAAAAAAGGTTCCAGAAATGATCCGGGAAATTATAGACCAGTGAGCCTACTGTCAGTGCCAGGCAAAATGGTAGAAAATATTATAAAGAACAAACTTACAGAGCATATTCAAAAGCATGGATTAATGAGACAAACTCAACATGGATTTAGTGAAGAGAAATTTTGCCTCACCAAACTACTGCATTTCTTTGAAGGGGTGAACAAACATGTGGATAAATGTGAGCCAGTCGATATTTTGTATCTGGATTTTCAAAAGGCATTTGACAAAGTACCTCATGAAAGACTCCAGAGGAAAATGGAGACTCATGGGATAGGAGGTAATGTTCTATTGTGGATTAAAACAGGTTAAAAGATAGAAAACAGACAGTAGGGTTAAATGGTCAGTATTCTCAATCGAGAAGGGTAGATAGTGGGATTACCCAGGGATCTGTTCTATGACCGCTGCTATTTGGCATATTTATAAGTGATATAGAGAAGGGAGTAACAAATGAGGAAATTAAATTTGCTGATGACAAAAAGTTATTCAAAGTTGTTAAATCACAAGATTTAATGTGAGGAAGTGCAAAGTGATGCATGTGGGAAAAAGGAACCCAAACTATAGCTACGTAATGCAAGGTTCCACAGTAGGAGTCACCGACTAGGAAAGGGATCTAAGTGTCATCATTGATGACAAGTTGAAACGCTCTGGTCAATGTGCGGAGGTGGCGTCAATGTGTGGCGGTGGCTAATAAAGCAAATAGAATGTTAGATATTATTAGGAAAGAAATGAAAAACAAAAATGAAGACGTTATAATGCCTTTGTATCGCTCTATGGTGTGACTGCACCTCAAATATTGTGTGCAATTCTGCTCACCACATCTCAAAAAAGACATAGAGGGGCATAATCGAACGAAAACGTCTATCTCCGAGAACGGGTCCGTGAAGGGGCGGACCGAACCGTATTTTGGGAAAAAATAGACGTCCATGTTTTATTCGACAATTTGTGAGCTGGGCGTTTTTGTTTTTCAGAGATAATGGAAAATGAAAGCGTCCAGCTCAAAAACGAATAAATCCAAGGCATTTGTTCGTGGGAGGGGCCAGGATTCATAGTGCACTGGTCCCCCTCACATGCCAGGACACCAACCGGGCACCTAGGGGCACTTTTACAAAAACAAATAAAAGGTAAAAGAGCTCCCAGGTGCATAGCACCCTTCCCTTGGGTGTTGAGCCCCCCAAATCCCCCCCAAAACCCACCACCCACAAGTCTACACCATTACTATAGCCCTAAGGGGTGAAGGGGGGCACCTACATGTGGGTACAGTGGGTTTGGGGGGCGGTTTGGAGGGCTCCCATTTACCAGCACAAGTGTAACAGGTGGGGGGGGATGGGCCTGGGTCTACCTGCCTGACGTCCACTGCACCCCTAATAACTGCTCCAGTGACATGCATACTGCTGCCAGGGAGGTGGGTATGACATTTGAGGGTGAACATAAAAAGTTGTGAAACGGCATATTTTGTGGTGGGAGGGGGTTTGTGACCACTGGGGGAGTCAGGGGAGGTCATCCCTGACTCCCTCCAGTGGTCATCTGGTCATTTAGGGCACTTTTGGGGCCCTATTTGTGGAAAAACAGGGTCCAGGAAAAGTGCCCTAAATTCTCGCTAAAAACGCATATTTATTTCCATTATCGGCGAAAGGCGCCTATCTCTGATCGGCCGATAACCACGCCCCAGTTCCGCCTTCACCACGCCTTTGACACGCCCCATCAACTTTGTCCGCATCCGCGACAGAGTGCAGTTGAAAACGTTCAAATTCGGCTTTCGATTATACCGCTTTATTCGTTTTTGTGAGATAAACGTCTATCTCCCGATTTGGGTCGCAATATAGGCGTTTTTCTTTTTCAATTATAAGCTGGATTGTGAAATTAGAAAAGGTACAGAGAAGGGTAACAAAAATGATAAAGGGGATGGGACGACTTCTTTATGAGGAAAGGCTAGAGCAGCTAGGGCTCTTCAGCTTGGATAAGAGATGACTGAGGGGAGCTATGATAGAGGTCTATAAAATAACGAGTGGAGTGGAACCGGGTAGACGTGAGTCACTTGTTTACTCTTTCGAAAAATACGAAGACTAAGGGGCACGCAATGAAGTTACGAAGTGGTAAATTTAAAATGAATTAGAGAATTCTTTGCCAGAGAATGTGGTAAAAGCAGTTAGCTTAGCGAGGTTCAAAAATGGTTTGGTAGCTTCATAAAAGGAAAAGTCCATAAGCCATTATTAAAATGGGCTTGGGGGAAATCCACTGCTTATTTCTAAGATAGTAGAAAAGTGAGTGTCACCCAGTACTATACAAATTGAATCTTGGGGATGTCTCATATATTATCATTTGGCTGTGTGTGTGACAAAGTGCTCTTGTCTATCAGCCATAACAGTCTTTAATCATTGACAACCCCCTCCATCCAAATTTTGTGAAAATATATATTGGTGTAGAAAGTACTTAGGGCACACACTTATAAAACAGTAGGAAGGTATCTATTTAGACCGCCACTGTTTAACTATCACAATCACTTATCTTGTGCGTCTTTGTGTATATATTGAGGAGCATCCAGGAACCTTCGTTATCCCGACAGGACCTGTTTCACTGGATTGCTTTGTCAAGGGATAATCTGGTATACCTTCGTTATCCCGACAGGACCTGTTTCGCTGGATTGCTTTGTCAAGGGATAATCTGGTATGCCTTGTGCTCACTGTAGAGTGAGCACAAGGCATACCAGATTATCCCTTGACAAAGCAATCCAGCGAAACAGGTCCTGTCGGGATAACGAAGGTTCCTGGATGCTCCTCAATATATACACAAAGACGCACAAGATAAGTGATTGTGATAGTTAAACAGTGGCAGTCTAAATAGATACCTTCCTACTGTTTTATAAGTGTGTGCCCTAAGTACTTTCTACACCAATATATATTTTCACAAAATTTGGATGGAGGGGGTTGTCAATGATTAAAGACTGTTATGGCTGATAGACAAGAGCACTTTGTCACACACACAGCCAAATGATAATATATGAGACATCCCCAAGATTCAATTTGTATAGTACTGGGTGACACTCACTTTTCTACTTTCTATTTTTGCATATGTTTGCTGTGTTTTGAGAACATAACAAGTAGAACGCCTAACTTTTTGACAGTATTTCTAAGATAAGCAGCATAAAATGTATTGTATTGTTTTGGAATCTTGCCAGCAGGACAGAGCTGTCTGGAATAAGATGATACATGCTCCATGTCTTTGGCTAGGTGTTGGGAAAGCCTTATGGCTCAAGGGACAAAGAGGTGTTGAGGCTTCACGTGGGTTCAGGGAGGAGCAGTTAGAGACCAATGGGGACAGAGCCTGCCATCGTAGCAAGGGGTGGTCCTAGAGGACGGCTCTCGATTGGAGGGAAAGGTCATACCTGTCTGACCTCCCAGGACAGAGATAGTGAGAATGACCAGGAAATGATAGCAGGAAAACAAAAGAGCCAAGCTTGGCAGAGAGACAGAGAGTGAGAAGAGGACAGGGCAGCCTCACAACCAGTTTTAACAGTTCTTACACAGCCAAGCAAGTGTGGTTGAACTGCCTGTAAACTACATTACCCACGGTGCATTGCTCATGTATCTTTACAGTGAGAAACTACAGCAATGATAGTCCTTAGAACTGAGAGTAACAGTAAAAGCATTACACATGGTTTAGGATCACGTTATAAACTAGTGCAAGGCTGTCGGGGGACAGAACACTTGTAACCTGGATTGGTCACAGTTGTAAACAGGATGCTGGGCTTGATGGATCTTTGGTCTGTCCCAGTATGGCAATACTTATGTACTTATAAGAGAGACAGCACTGGCAGGGGTGAAGTGCCTAAGAGAAACTAGTGCTGTGGAACTAAAGAGGGGACATTAGTAGGAGACAATCGTCACTGGTACATGTTTGATGTCCTACTTTCTGTCAAGAAAATGGGAACTATATTTTGTTACTGGTGTCTTTTATGTAGTATAGAAGCCCTTTGAGGAGATGCTAAGAATAAAGACTTGTATTTTCTGTTTGTTATAACTGGAATAAAAGATTGGTTGTTAGGAAAAGACTCCAATATGGTTAGGTTGGGCTAGTTCAGGGCGGGAGAGTAGGAATAACAGGCTGTACCTCCCTCTTAGTACAAGCCATACCTAAATGAGATTCCTTCAGGGCCCGCTCACTCGTCTTAACCAGTCATCAAGACTGGGACTTGCACCCTAGGGGAACCCCTACTGGTGACAGTATACAATACACCTTTCCATTTAGGAACCCTACTGAAAATATACTACATAACATAATAATGTTAATAAAATTTTCTTGTAGCCAACACTCAATATATATCATTTATAGCTGGCATTTAAATAAATGCATAACAAGCGCCTCAGCTATCATTGACAAAATTAGTTTCTCAAAAGGCTCATCAAATTGCACTTCAGAACATTATGAATATTTATTAGTTTCCAACCTCTCGGGGTACTCTAATAGAAAACAAGCAGGGAGAGCACAGAAATCTTTCCACTCCTTGTATGTGTGTTACATTTGTATCACTGGACTCCTTTAGCCCAGATCTTCAGAGGGAAGCTGTTTATATGACACTCGTCCTACCTGAGAAGGACAGACATATTAATATATCAGAATATAATTTTACAATAAAGATGTCATTTTCTCAGCACAGATTTTTCTTTGTCATTATAGTTTTCTCATCTTACACCAGTTCCTAGTGGACCAAAATGTGCATTTCAACCACTGTAGTCATATTGACATAATTTAAATTTGATGACTGGAAGTCTCTGCTCATGAAAGACCAAACACTGATGTAGCCTCTGAAGAAAATCACTTTTCATCACTACAGTGAATTGCTCTTGTAGGTCAAGGCTGCTATTATTGCCATGGCACCCAAGAGAAGGTAATATGTATCACTAAAGCAAAAGTTTTCTTTGACTCAATATCTGTTCCATTATGACTATTATAACCACATCAAATACAGAAACAGAGCACAACTTTGGCCAATGTGTGCTGTTAGAGAAGGTATGCTCTAAGGACCAGAGTAGGACATGAGTCTGAATGGCTTCTGGGATTTTTAGATGTGAATCCTATCTCTAGCAGGTACTAACTTTCTTCAGGCAAGTTAGTTTTTCATGTCATTTTTCTGTTTGGCTCCCTGCAGTTATGTAAAATGGTCAAGGTAAGTATCCTGTATGGAAATATCAAGTTGTGAATGACTTATGGGGCTGTGACTAATGTGATGGTGTCTTGTCAGTCTCTCAGCAGGGTGGCTTGCCACTGCCTTCCCTAGTTATCATAAGAACATGATAACATAAGAATAGCCATACTGACACCGATGGTCCATCTAGTCCAGTATCCTGCTTCCAACAGTGGCCAATCCAGGTCACAAGTACCTGGCAGAAACCCAAATTATAGCAACATTCCATGCTACCAATCCCAGGGCAAGCAGTGGCTTCCCCATGTCTATCTTAATAGCAGTCTATAGAATTTTCCTCCAGAAACTTGTCCGAACCTTTTTAAAACCCAGATATGCTAACTGCCATTCCTATATAGCGTAGTAACATAATAGATTGTGGTAGATAAACACCTGTGTGGTTCATCCTGTCTGTCCAACAAGATAAACTCATTACATTAGGTATGATGTGATACTACATATGCATACTTGTTATTGGTTTGTCCTTGCCATTTTCAGGGCACAGACCGTAGAAGTCTGCCCAACACTATCTTTATTCTCTAAATTACTTAGGTACTATATAGGATGTACATTTGTTTGAAGTGACATGGGAAATGTGGATATGTATTTTATGTGATCCATGTGCAGGCATGCTCTGGGATAGAGTTTGGATGGAGAATGAAGCATGGGTGTAGTTACAATGTACATATATTTTATAGGGATGCACATTTGTTTCAAATAACATGTCATTTCTAAATATCAGATTTCTTAAAGACTTCAGATTTAACCAGCCTTGAACCTGTGACCCTTTTCATGGGAGGTAGTTGTTTTCCAGGAAGAGCTACTTTCCAGGAGGGTTTAATCCACCTCTTGGAAGCTTGGCAGCATCCATCCAATGCCTAGCTGCATCTTGTATTTTTGGTAGTTTTAGTTCCTGTTTCCTGATTGGTCCAGCAGGGACCTGAGCATTTTTGCCCCACCTCTAAACTTGTTTCTTGTTGCTTCAGAATTGTTTTTCTCAGCTGTGCATTTACTTCCTGAAGCCTTATTCTGGAAGTCATTGCCACTCATACTTCATGCTCCACCCAAACTCTGTCACAGAGCATGCCTGTGTATGGATCACGTGGAGGGGCATAATCGAACGGGGTGCCCACGTTTTCCTGAGGACATCCTCACACCACTACCATAGCCCTTAGGGATGAAGGGGGGCACCTACATGTGGGTACAGTGGGTTTTGTGGTGGGTTTTGGAGGTCTCACATTTACCACCACAAGTGTAACAGATAGGGGGGGCCTGGGTCTGCCTGCCTGAAGTGCACTGCACCCACTAAAACTGCTCTAGGGACCTACAAACTGCTGTCAGAGAACTGGGTATGACATTTGAGGCTGGCAAAAAATATTTTAAAAGTTTTTTTGAGGGTGAGAGGGGGTTAGTGACCACTGGGGAAGTAAGGGGAGGTCATCCCCGATTCCCTCTGGTGGTCATCTGGTCAGTTCAGGCATCTTTTTGAGGCTTGGTCGGAAGAAAAAATGGACAAGTAAAGTCGGCCAAGTGCTTGTCAGGGATGCCCTTCTTTTTTCCATTATCAGCCGAGGACGCCCAAGTGTTAAGCACACCCTAGTCCCGCCTTTGCTACGCTTCCGACACGCCCCCGTGAACTTTGGTCATCCCCACGATGGAAAGCAGTTGAGGACGCCCAAAATCGGCTTCCAATTATGCCGATTTGGGTGACTCTGGGAGAAGGACGCCCATCTTGCGATTTGTGTTGAAAGATGGGCGTCCTTCTCTTTCGAAAATAAGCCTGATAAAGTACATATTCACTTTTCCTATGTCACTTCAATAAAATGCCCATCCCTATAAAATATGCATGTACATTACACATTGTAACTACACCTATCTCCACCCAAACTTTGTTCCATAAGAGGCCTACAAATTGGTTATATAAAATACACACCTTTTTGGAACTGCACAAGCTCTTATGCACATAATCCACGGGATAAAACTCATAAAGTCCCTTTATCTGCATAGAAAAGAATTCTTTGGGTGGTAAATGTTTATATGATTATACAACATGCCATGTTGGGTCGTACTCATGGTCCATTCAACCCAGGGATGGCTTTCCCCAAATTTCATAGATGATATTCATAACATGGAGTGGAGGAGTAGCCTAGTGGTTAATTCAGCAGATCTTGATGCTGTGGAACGGGTTTAAGTTCCACTGCAGCTCCTTGTGACTCTAAGCAAGTCACTTAAGTCTCCATTGTCCCATGTACAATAAGTACCTGTATATAATATGTAAACTTCTTGAATGTAGTTGCAAAACCCATCAAAAGGCATCATGTCAAGTCCCATCCTCTTTCCTCCAGAAACAATATTGGTAGCTTAACTGTCAAAAGGTCACTTTTGATTTGTCTTCAGTTGATGGCTGTTCTGCGAGTGACTCTGATGGACCCTTAAACACTGCTCCTGTTTAGGGCAATGGGGATTCCTGATTCAGTGCTTTTGTGAATACTGACCTGAAAACGGTTCTCTCTGTGTTCTTGATAAGTTATTGTTTTGTCATAAACATTATGACATTCAGAGTGGAGGGGTGGCTTAGTGGTTAGAGCACCAGTCTTGCAATCCACCAGTGACCAGTTCAAATCCCACAGCTGCTCCTTGTGATCTTGGGTAAGTCACTTGACCCTCCATTTCTTCAGGCATAAATTTAGATTGTGAGTCCAAAATATCCAGAGTACTTAAATGTAACTCACATTGAGCTACTACTGAAAAAGGTGTGAGCAAAATCCAAATAAATGGAGTGAATTCTTTCTCCAATTGTTTTGCAGACCTTCTGCCTCTTAGTTTCATGGAATGTTACCTAGTCCTAATACTCTTTGAAAGGCTAAATAACCATTTTCTGTTTGCCTGTTCTACTTATTCATGTCTATTCCATATTTCACTCAATCATGCTTGTCTGTCTGTCCATTTATACATATACATAGCTTTATCTGCACTTCTATTTGGCAATCTATGCATACCAGCAACATCAGAAAGTGTGAAAGAGCTGGAAACTGTAAGTCAGAGATGGCAGGGAAGTCAGATCCTGCCTCCTAGAGATGGGAAGGGGAAGTGATGGTGGAGGCAGAAGTGATTGTAACAAGAGAGTTGGTGCCATGGGACCCCTTCCCCTCCTAGTCCACTGA
The DNA here is from genome assembly GCF_901765095.1 of Microcaecilia unicolor. Taxonomy (NCBI): domain Eukaryota; kingdom Metazoa; phylum Chordata; class Amphibia; order Gymnophiona; family Siphonopidae; genus Microcaecilia; species Microcaecilia unicolor. The sequence continues at coordinate 145,527,595 of NC_044034.1, forward strand.
AATTAGTGAAATCTTCTCAACAGCGATAGCAATCTTCAACAAGCTGATGGAAATGCAACTGCAACCACAGGGAGAAAAAAAAAACATGTACCACTATCACAACAAAGACATAAGCAATATATATTTTTCGTATTTGTATCTCACCTTGGTCCAAGACGGATGTTAGTTAAAACATACATAAAATCGTATAAACAAACAACAAGATGAATTACAAATATTGATTTCATCATCATAAAATTGCTACTCACAGTCACTTAAGCATTTGAAAATATTTCATTCCTCCAAAAAGGCCTTTAAAAAAATGATGGGTCTTTCGTAGCCTCTTAAATTGTTGAGGACTATCATATAATCTCAGGTGGCCCTGAAGGCCATCCCAAAAGACTGGTCCAGCAATTGAAAAAGTGCATTCTCTAGTATTATCATAATGATAATCGATAGACACAATTGCTGTGATCACTCAGAACACAAAGAATGATTAGGTTGACACCGTTTCAGAACAGAAGTAAAATATGCAAGAACAGTTGCATAAACCTGCTGATGAATTAATACAAGAGCTTTAAACATAACACAGTTCATAACAGGCAACCAATGCAAATGTTTTAAAACAGGGGAGATATGTGCTGATTTCAATACTCCAGTAATTAACCATGCTGCTGCATTTTGTAAGATATACAGAGCCTGGAATTTAGCAGAAGACATCCCTAAATGCAAAGAATTATATCATTTTTTTTCAAAGTAAAAGCTTCGGACCCCCAGTCAAGAGCATCAAGACACCGAGAGGCAGGGGCAGGGACAGGTGGTAAACAGGAACCCAATCTCATTAGAAGCTGCAGTTATGGCAAAGAAGGAGAAGGGGCTGGATTTCCAGTGCTGGTAGAGGAGACACCCAGCAGCTGAAAAAGGTAAAAGGAACTATGAGGGAAAGAGAGGAAGTGAAAGGAAGATGAGACAGAAGGTGGGGAAAGAGTGCAAAGGGGAAGAGTTCCAGAAGAAAGGTAGGAGAGATGGTGTGACTGTAGGGAGCAGAGAAGTTGTTGCTGACCTTATGAAAAGGTCACTTTGATTTGTCTTCAGTTGATGGCTCTTCTGGGAGTGACTCTGATGGACCCTTAAACACTGCTCCTGTTTAGGGCAATGGGGATTCCTGATTCAGTGCTTTTGTGAATACTGACCTGAAAACTTTTCTCTCTGTGTTCTTGATAAGTCATTGTTTTGTAATAAACACTATGACATTCAGAGTGCAGAGCATCACTGTAAAGTTATCTAAGTTAGGATTTACAGTGAATGTATGATCGTATAACATTTTTCTAAATCTAGCTAATTTTCTTTTATTGGCTTAAACTGAGGCTTGTAAAGTTAGGAGGGGTGCCAAATTTAGACAGCCAGTGCTAGAAATCAGTGCAGGTCACCTACTTTTATTTCTCTTTGGCTTCTGCCTTTTTTTTTTTTTTTTTAGAGAACCTTGTGATATCTGGTGCCTAAATTTAGGATCTCACAGTTGGCAATCTTTGAAATCAAGAGTCTAGGGACCTAAATATTCTGAATGTTAGTCTGCATGCTTCAACAATTCGGTGAGTAGTTAGAAATAGAGTGTAATTTTTGACATCTACAGCATGTTATTTGGGCAAATAAATTGCCTTCCTGTCACCAGTGATCATGAGTTTTGTTGCTTTCAAATAGGAAAGCAATCGTTATCTGCCTGATGCTTTGTATCACATCTAAGAAACATCTCTTCAGTGAACATCAGTGCACTTTTCTGATAGTGGGCCAAATGCAGTCACATCTTTTCCCCCTAGGGATATAATGATGGAAACTCTTCAGGCCATCTGGCCCAGTGAGTGACAGAATCAGGTCACTGATATCATTGTTAAACTCACTGCAGAATCATTGAACTTTTAGAGAAATCTCTTGCATCTGCTAATGAGGTAACATGTTGCTTGATGTTAAATTAACATTCCAAGTTAAATCTAGCATTGATCTGTTTGATTAAAAACATCAAGAATGTCTTTTCATTCTTGTTTGTACATTCCCTTGTACTTTTCTATGGAAAAAATATTTCACCTTCCTGCTCATAGGGTCTGCACCTACTATAAAAAGTTATCTGCAAAATTATAAAACTGTTACTATTCCTTCCCACAATATTTTTTACTCCATGATTGGTGTTGCTGGTAAAATGCTGTCCATGGTGCTGAACATTAATGTACACCTGGGTCTTTAGAGCTGGGCTATACCCAGCTATATGCTGAATAGATGGGTATAGGGGGAAAGGGAAATGGGACTTGATATACCACCTTTCTGAGGTTTTTGCAACTACATTCAAAGCGGTTTACATATATTCAGGTACTTATTTTGTACCAGGTGCAATGGAGGGTTAAGTGACTTGCCCAGAGTCACAAGGAGCTGCAGTGGAAATTGAAATCAGTTCCCCAGGATCAAAATCTACTGCACTAACCACTAGGCTACTCCTCCACTCCAAGTGTAACCTGGCCACCAGTACTATTTTGCCATCCTAACTTACCTAGGGCTCTTTTTACAAAGCCATGCTAGCGATTCCAGCACAGCAAATGTAATGATGCCCATTCAATACCTATGGGCTTCGTCACATTTGTCACACTGGAATCGCTAGCATGGCTTAAGAGGAGCCCTTAGTTATTTAGGGGCTTTTTAAAAATAAAGCTTAGCATACATTAATGGAATTAGCATGCACTAAATTTATTTATTAGGATTTAGTTACCGCCTTTTTGAAGGAATTCACTCAAGGTGGTGTACAGTAAGAATAAATCAAACATGAGCAATAGGCAATTACAGCAGTAAAAATATTCAAATAACAATACAAAGTATGGCGTGTATACTACTTGCAAAGTCAACACAATATGTAATAGAACATTTTAATTGATACTGAAGGGCAAATGTTAAAAAGACTATAGATGAACAACACTTAACCAGATTATCAAATCAAGCATATGATTAATTGTTCCATCCGGTGATGGCATTACATAATAATAAACCAAGTATTATGCTGCTGAACATAATCCCTTATCCCTATGTGTCCTATCTGTCTGTCCTACCCTTATCCCTTATTTGTCCTGTCTGTCTGTCCTGATTTAGATTGTAAGCTCTCTTGAGCAGGGACTGTCTGTTCTTCATGTTCAATTGTGAAGCGTTGCGTACGACTGGTAGCGCTATAGAAATGATTTGTAGTAGTAGTGGTGAGCAGACACTACTGGGAGTATAACTAAATGTTTACATTCAAAAGAGCTGTTTTTCACACATCTCCATCCTTATATACTCACATCCATGTACATGCTACTCATACTTTCCTATACACACAATCCACCTTACATGCACACAATTCCTTCTCCATGCACACTTCCCTGAACCCACACATTTGCTACCATCCCACCCACAGACCATTCTAGCCACTTACATACCTCCCACAAACCACTCCCCCACACACATACACCCCACTCACCAAATGAATCAGCAATTTGCAACTCCGTGCCATCCTTAGAGCATGAACTTTCCAACTTCTTTGTCACTTCAGAATTCCAGGAAGTGGAAATAAGGTAATAACAAAACCAACAATCAAATCATTTTGGGGCCCATTTACTAACCCATGTTAGGTTTTTAACATGGATTTTTAACTTGTATTAACTGTTAAGGTGGAGATACAAAATAAGTTAACATGCAATGTTGACAATTGCATGGCCCTGTGAAAGCCAGATTGGTGTGTTCCCCCACCCCCTCCACTCGGGACTTAGGATTTGAAATGAGGTGTCATGGAGGTGAAGCTGAAAAGGCAATCAAATGATGGATCTCTCTGAGGAGCATGAAACCAAAGAGCGAAGGGAAGAAAGAAGGAGGAGCTGGAAGAGTAGAGTGGAGTGGCTTAGTGGTTAAGGTGCCATTCCTGATATCCAGAGGTGGTCAGTTCACCTCCCAATGCTGCTCCTTGAGATGTTGGGCATGTTACTTAATCCTCCATTCCCCTCAGGTACAAATGTAAAGGCCCTTTTACTAAGCCACAGCAGAAAGTGGCCTGTGGCACTTCAAGCACGTCTTTTGGGCTTGCGCTGGGCCATATTTTGCCGCATCCTGGAAAAAGGGCCTCTTTTAAGGGGCCAGAAAATGGACATGCAGCAAAATAAAAATCAGCGCATGTCCATTTTCAACCTGAGACCTTACCACCACCCATTGACTTAGCAGTAAGGTCTCAGGCACTACCCGGGCGGTAGGCGTGCAGCGTGCGCATACTGATGTTTACCAGCGGGTAAGCCCCATGCAGTAGAAAATAGAAAATATTTTCACCCTTGTGTTTTTGGCATGCCCCAAATTCCAAATTACTGCCCAGGGCACGCGGTAGCCGGGTGGTAGTGCCGATTTGGTGCATTCTGGATGCGTATAGGCCCTTATGCACCTTTGTAAAAGGGCCCCTTAGATTGTGAGGCCTCTAGGGACAGGGAAATACCCAGTGTACCTGAACACAACTTACCTTGAGCTACTACTGAAAAAAGGTGTGAGCAAAATCTAAATAAATAAATAAAATAAATGTAGGGCTGGAGTCAATGCAGTAGAAAGAGTACAGAGTATCAATGCTGAGCAGCATGATTACCAAGGGTTAGGGGAGAGGGAGATAATTTAGAAGAGCATAAGAGCTGTCCTGTGTTTTCTAGATAATGGTGCCCAACACTATCATTATGCTGATAACAGCTGCAGTTGCTGCCATACCCAGATCTTCAGTGTCGCTATCCAAATATTAGCCAGTGTTGAATATTCAGGATATATTTTAAAACTCTGAACAGTCTTTAAATATACTGACCTGAAAGACTGTGTTTATCAAATTATTAAAAGGAAAATACACTTCTTGCTTCTACTTTCTAAAGTGTTTAAACCATGCCTACATATTGAGAATGACATTTAAGAAATTTTTACTGAAGGGGCCTTTTTACCAAGGCGTGTAAAGGTCTATGTGCATGCAATGTGCATCAAATCGGCATTATTGCCCAGTTAGCACATGTGCCTGGTGGTAGTTCTGAGTTTGGCGCATGCCGAAAACCCAAAGTAGAAAATAATTTTCTATTTTCTTGGGGGTGTTCCCAGCAGTAATCAGCAGGTGGCGCGTGTTGGACACTTACTGTGCAGGTAACACTGAGCCCTTATCACTAAGTCAATGGGTGATGTTCAGGGCTCAGGCTGTAAACAGACACACTCTGGTTTTCTTTTTGCCACACCTCCATTTCCCAGCCAAACCCTCCCTTTTTTCCAGATGCACTTGAGCAATGGTCCAGCACATGTCCAATACACATACCCACACTACCACAGGACACTTTTTGGTGTGCCTTTGTAAAAGTGTGATAAAATATTATGCATTTTCCTTGATTTGCAGCAAATCCAACCATTTAGATATTCATTTCAGCCTGTTACAAGTAAAAGCACAACTTCCTGTATCACTGAAATGCAAAAAAAAATGATTGCTGAAACGCATGGAATTTTTGACTTTCTAATCACGATTTAAAAGGAAAAACACAGCATTTTTGAATAAAAATTAGCAATTCCAGGGGAGCATGTAGTACTGCATGGATCCTCACCCTTATTTTAGTTATTTAAAAACATTTTAAATAATCATTTTTCTTGCGTTTTTTACGGGTTTTAGCATGTTTATTTCAGGGTTGTTATCATTCATATTCCCATGATTCAGCTATGTATCGAAGCTTTTAAAGTAGATTTTTAAAGGTTTATGTTTGTTTTTACTGTTGAGCTGACCTTTGACCCAACAGGAAATAAAAACAGCTTCAGTAAGAGAGAGGCAGAATCACTGTCCAACTTATAATCGCAAAAGAAAAACGCCTATATTTCGACCCAAATCGGGAGATGGGCGTTTTTCTCGCAAAGGCGCCCAAATCGGTATAATCGAGAGCCGATTTTGGGCATTTCCAACTGCACTCCATTGCGGAAACGAATAAAGTTGACGTGGGCGTGTCGGAGGCGTGGTGAAGGCGGAACTGGGGCGTGGTTATCAGCCAAGGAGAGATGGGTGTCTTTAGCTCATAATCGAAAAAAAAGACGTTTTTACCGCGATTTTGGGTCACTTTTTTTGGACCCTTTTTTTCACGAACAAGTCCCAAAAAAGTGCTCCAACTGCTCAGATGACCACTGGAGGGAATCGGGGATGACCTCCCCGGACTCCCCCAGTGGTCACTAACCCCCTCCCACCAAAAAAACCCCCACTTTACAAACTTTTTTCCAGCCGCTATGCCAGCCTTAAATGCCGTACCCACCTCCATGACAGCAGAATGTGTTCGATCCTGTCATAGCCTTTCCCTGGGTCAGATGTGGCTCTCAGGTGCAGTACAGGGTCACATCAGCATTGCATTGTGGTGGGTGTAGGGTGTTGGGCTCCGTGATTTCATTAGCTTGTGTTACAGTCTCACGATGTTGGTAGTTGGTAGGCTCTTCTCCTATGGTGCTTTTCCCCTGCCTACTGGGTCAGAGTGTGCCCTGTTGTGTTTCCTGTTGTAGTCCATGCGGTAGTGGCCATTTTTGTAAGCCAGTTTTAGTTCCCTTTCCTGTGTTAGCCACGCTAGACAACTTAGTTCTTCCCTTGAATGTGGCTGAAAGAGGGCATTGTACAGCATTCTGCCAGCTCTGACCTACTGCTAATCTCAGTACCAGGGAGACTCGTTGCCAGTGGGGCACAACCTCTGATCTGCAGTTAACTGTGAGTAAAGGTGGTTATTCCAATAAAGGATGTTTTCGGAGAGATTAGTCTTCAGGTGTCAACTGGTGTGCCAATGTTAAATAACAGCAACCAGTCCTAGAGGCCTGCGTGTATGCAGGTCCCTGGAGCACTTTTAGTGGGTACCGCAGTGCACTTCAGCCAGGTGGCCCCAGGCCCCACCTTTAACACTTGTGCTGGTAAATGGGAGGCCTCCATAACCCACTGTACCCACATGTTGGTGCCCCCTTCACCCCTAAGAGCTATGGTAGTGTTGTACATTTGTGGGTAGTGGGTTTTGGGGGAGGGGGAGGGGGGTTGGGAGCTCAGCACCCGTGGTAAGGGAGCTATGCATGTGGGAGCTTTTTCTGAAGTCCACCGCACTGACCTAGGGTGCCCAGTTGGTGTCCTGGCATATCAGGGGGGGCCAGTGTACAACGAATCCTGGCCCCTCCCACGACCAAATGGCTTGGATTAGGACGTTTTTGAGCTGGGCATTTTTAGTTTCCATTATCGCTAAAAAAAACAAATGGCCAGCTCAAAAACGTCCATTTTTTTCGAAAATTTGGTTCGACCCGCCCCTTCACGGACCCGTTCTCGGAGATAAACGCCCATGGAGATAGGCGTTTCCGTTCGATTATGCCCCTCCACGTGAACTAACATGGTGGAATTGCTGCTACTCTCAAGAAAGAAGTGCTGCACTGTATTAGATATATTTTTCTTCTTTTTTTAAAATAATATTTTCAGGTACTGTTTTCTATTTATTGATTTTTGAAACATTTTATTGCATCTCTTAGGCTGTTGGATTTGCTTTTAAGTATTAGAGGAAAACTGGTTCCATTTCCCAATAGGTATGTGCTCTCTTTCAGTGTCTGACTTTTGGCTTTTTAAGAATGCACACTATCACTGCTGTGGTTTGCATTGATACTGTGATATGTTTGATTTTGTTTAAAAATGATATCACTGCTGTTAAGCATTTTTTGTAATATGTAGATTCACTATGGTGGTTTTTCACCATCATAGAATTGGTTAAGGGATCATGCCTGTCTCATTATGTATGCTTTTATATTGCTTTGATTTTGATGTTTGCCATTTGGAATCTTTATTTTAAGATTAATATTTATGTCTTTTATATGATTTTAATATCTATATTATATATATGGTATAAATGATTTTGATTTGTATGATTTTAATTTGATTGTTTGAACATTAGTTCTTACCCCTGACACAGCCTGCGGGCAAAATGTGTCCATGTCTGGTGATTGTTTCTAATAAAGGTGCACATTTTTCCAGACTGCTGGTCTGATTGTCTTCTATTGCTTAACCTGCCAATTAGTGCACACAGAGATGCAAAATACTGCAAAATGCTTTAGTAAAAGAAAAATGATACATTCAAACTCCCCAAATAACCATATGGGGTAAATTTGATATATGGTGCCAAAACAATCGGCACCAAAAAAAGCGCTGTTCTACAAACTGGACTAGATTCTATACCCACCTCGAAATAGCCTCAATCAGAATCCACCATAATAGCCTGCTCGACCACCTAAATTGTGTCCTATTTTACAGACCACCATGCAACTGGAATGAAAGTCAAGCAGACTTCATGGACTTCGTTTCAAACACATGCATATCCAACTCCAATATACTACTACTAGGAGACATTAATCTTCACCTAGAAGACCCAAACTCTACCAATGCACGAGACTACAAGGACTTCCTTCATCTATGCGATCTAACATGGCCACATATGCAAACAACCCACACGAAGGGTCATACAATTGACCTTATCTCATACAAACTATCCACTGACCAGAACCTAACCATAACACAAACCGAATGGTCAGAAACACCATGGACCGGCCACTATAAATTAAACCTATCCCTAAAATGGCAGAAAAAAGGTTCTCTCCATACATGAGAACACCCAACCCACACTACGAGAGGCCAAATAGACCCGGATACTTTCTGGCAACAGATATACAATAATGACTGGACAACACAAATGGACTCTATTCACTACCTCTCAGTTTGGGACAAAAGATGCAGACACATACTAGACGCAATAGCACCCCTACAAGCACGAACTTCACACAGACAGAACTCAATACCATGGTTCAACGAAGAACTGAAAAAATTAAAAACACAATCAAGGAGACTAGAACGCGCATGGAAAAAAATAAAAGACGAACACACACTTAACACATGGAAACAGATACAAAGGAAATATAAATATGCAATAAGACAGACCAAAAGGTCATATTACAAATCCAAAATTGGGCTGGACTACAACAACATGAAGAAACTATACCATCTCATGAACAAATTACTAGACACAACACCAGTCACCACAACCAATACCGACACCCCATCTGTAGACAACCTTGCTAAACATTTCAACGAAAAAATTATAAATCTAAGCAAAACCCTACCTCTGGACAACACGGACATAGAAAACTTCATTAATGGGATGGACCCAACCCCTGGTGAATACCCAGCGGATTGATTATGGTTAAACTTCACTCTCCTCAGCGCCGACATAGTTACTCAGGCGATTAAAAAATACTCCAAAAGCCACTGTCAATTTGACATCTGCCCCAGCTACCTAATACAATCCGCCCCCCACCGCTTCATAACATATCTCACATCCCACCTAAATTTCATGTTCCAGCAGCGTATTTTCCCTACCATACCACCTACCCCTCTACCATACTATCACATTGATACTACTCACACCTTCTATTTGTTCACACCGGAATCGGTTAACGCCGATTACGGTACTATGTAAGCCACATTAAGCCTGCAAAGAGGTGGGAAAATGTGGGATACAAATGCAACAAATAAATAAATAAATAAATATATGATGCCTGAAAAAGTGGCACTTAAAAATGTCTGCCTAGGTATATTCTATGAACCGTGCCTAAATCTAGGTGCAGTTTATATAATATGCCTAGAGGGTTTATAGAATATGCCTAGTGGCCATGCCAATGCCTAATTCTTTTTCTCAATGATTACATGAGTCACAAGAGGGCGTTACCCATATATTGGGCGTTGATTCAGACAATCATGCAATAGTCCCTGTGACATTATGAGACTTCTTCTTCTCCTCCCCTATCAAATTAAGAGTAAGACAAGAGTGAACTACCTGTCTATTTTTTGTATTAAGCTGTCCGCTTGCTGCTAATAGACTTGAGTCATGTATTTGATTTAAAGTGCCTAATTCTAGGCACATCCATTTATGCCAAGTAAAACTTGGTGTAAATATCGGTGCCTAAATTTGGTGCAGAGCAGGTGTATTCTATAACCCTGCACATAAATTTTCAGAAATGCCCACAACCTGCCCATTCTACACCCATGGCCATGCCTCATTTTGGCACACACATTAGAATGTACGTGGACCGCTTTACAGAACACGCTTAGCAAGTTCTGCATGTAAATTCTGATTAAAACCAATTAGTGTTAATAATTGCTTAAGTGTCAATTATCAGCACCGATTGGCTTGTTAAGTAAATTAAATTGCATGCACAAATCTAGAATATGACCGAATTTGAGCATGCAATTTTGGTCACGCTATATAGAATCTGGGAGTATGTGCTTAAAGTTAGACTCATTTTGTAGAATAGTGCTTGTTCCTGGGAATCACATCTAACTTTAAATGTGGCCATTTGCACCAACTAAAACGTGGTGCAAATACCCTTATTCTCTAACTACAAGTTTAACGTAAAGGAACACCCCTGACCCGCCCCTGACCCTCCCATGACCCTCCCATTTTCACACCCCCTTTTTTGCTCACACATGGATCCCATGTCTAAATTCACCTTAACATATTTCAATAAAATCTATTTCATACCAATAATTGTTCGTTAAAAAGCCAATTATTGGCACTAATTAGCTCATTATTCTATTAAATTTGCACACACAATTTTTAGTGACTTCTATAGAATTACAGGGATGATGCTCATAAACAAACAAACAAACAAACCAGATAGAAATAAATGAAAGGACAGGCATATCTACAACAATCTAACTCTTCTCATCTCACACCACTGCCATGCATTAGAACCCAAGCCATGAAAGTCCATGCCAAGCTGCCTTACATATTTTTTTCCAATGAACATTTTTAATGCAGTTTTCTCACATATCAAACAGGCATCTCACCAGAAAATAACATCAATAATCCATTAACATTCACAAATTGAAAATTGCTTATCTGAATGCACTGAGGTTCCATGAAAGTCTTATAAGATCTTTAGTATTTTAGAGACCCAACAATAAAAAGCCCAAGATCAAGGTTCATCTATAGCAGGGGTATACAATGTCTGCATTCCAGCTGGGATTTCAGGATTTCCCCAATGAATATGCATTGTAAATATTAACATATAATCAGTTATGCTTGAAACAGAATTTTATTAATCAATATTTATATTCAAAAATTACCCTCTTTTAATCTTACTCTATACCTCAATTTCCACATACACTCTCACCACGCATGCCCTCAAACAACCTAACATATTCCTCTCATGAAAACTCACTAATACATTTCAATCTAACTACTCGCTAAATACCCAGATCAGCTACCATAATAACCGTTCATGTTGATCATACAAAATTTAAACCTTGGCGAATAGTCCCATTCCAAAATGTTCCATCAACAGTCACTTGATAGTCTGCTGTCATTGTGTCCAACTCTTGCAATCACTTTAATCTTGTTTGGAGATATCACATTTCACCACTCCTTATGGATCCATGAATACTTAAATGAGTAACATATTCACATCTTTGAGTTTTCCATTACTTGTTTCAATCCACATCCACTTGAACAACATGCCCCAGACTCAACACAGTCTGCGTTTCGCTATAACAGCATCATCAGGAGTCGGGTCCTACAAGAACCAACATACATAGAGATTCTTTGTGATTGTCTCAATAACTATACATATCTCCTCCTATAAATCCATCTCACCGGTACTCACATTTAGAAGATATAAACACCTCTTGGATGCAGGATAGGTAAGGTATTCCACCTTCCACACACTCACATGCTCAGCACAAAACGCCAGCACATGCGCAGTGGAGCCTGGTATTCTCCTCCTATTAATACTGCCCAAGCTCCTTCTACCTTCACACATACAGCCACTCAACTTCTTTGTTCAGACCCAATGGTTCGACAGTGTTCCACATGAATATTGTTCTTTGCTCTCATCGAAGCAATTGTCGTGAAACATTCCCCCCTCAAACTCATGCTATGTAGCTTCATTAGCACCACAAATCGTAACTCTTCCAATGCATGTCCTTCCTTAACTCAATGCGCTACTAATGGCGTCTCTTGCTTGCCCAACCGGATATTACTTAAATGTTGGGTAATCCTGCTCTTCACTTTTCTAATAGTGTGACCTACATACCAGAGTGCACACGGACAACATATCCCATAAACGCACTGACTGGTGTTACAATCAGTATGTGCCCATAACTTAAATATATGCCCATCTGAATGGGGTATCACCACTTGTGTAACTTGCAATGCTTACAATATACACCCCCCCAACAAGTGGTGTGTCCTGGGACTGCATCATCTATTGGCTCCAACTGCATTGTTTTATAATGGGATAAAGGTTCTCACATGTTGCGCCCTCGTGTGTAGGTAAACCTAGGAATCTGCTGAAACTCCTCATGAACTGTGACCATTGGAAAACTCAAAGATGTGAATATGTTACTCGTTTATGTATTCATGGATCCATAAGGAGTGGTGAAATGTGATATCTCCAAACAAGATTAAAGTGATTGCAAGAGTTGGTGTTGGACACAAGTACAGCAGACTATTAAGTGACTGTTGATGGAACATTTTGGACTATTCGCCAAGGTTTAAATTTTGTATGATCAACATGAAAGAACCAGGCACACCCATTAAAGGGGGGCCGACCACAACCGGGCTGAAGGCCAGCAAAGACAGAAGTGTGGGGGAGGGTACAGGGAGAGCCTAGCTAGAGAGCAGAGGTAGTAGTGGGAGGGAAACAAGGGGTAGCAAGGGGAGGGGGCAGGAAAGAAGGGGAGGAGCAAGGGAGGAGGAGAGAGGAATTTGAACTGCACAGGAAGTCCTTTTGAATTTGGAAGCAGGAGAAGAGCAACCCTGGGCAGCAGCTCCTGAAATTTTTACAGGCACATGTTTTGTGTCTGCCCTGGGCAGAGCTTGTGCAGAGTACAGCCAAAGAAGCTCTTACAGCAGAGCACGATATTCCAGCAAATTGAGAACAAATTTTACGGTATGTAGACATTTAAAACTTTGTGCAGCTGCAAGGCATTTTAGCTTTCTCCTGCCGACCCCCATTTAGCTTTTCCAGGATGGCCGGCCATCTCGGGTTAGCTGCCTATCTCACGGCATTATGCGCACTAGGCTAGAGTCCCACATACGCTGCCCATGGCGCATGGCAGATGGGTTTGCCACAGCGCGGTTGCCGTTTTTGGCCGGCCATGCAGTGCTCGCAATCCGCAGTGCATAGCACGGCACTGAGGCACGACTCGGAAGACCTTGTGTACAGTACTGAACCGAGGCGCAAACACCTTTAATGGTACGTCATTTTTGCTCTTCTCCTGCCTCAGCGGCACACCGCACGTTAAGATGCGGTGATGGCCGGCCACTAATACTTGGCCGACAGTTACGCACTATACGGCAACGGACCTTCGAGCCCCATTGTGGCCGGCCACGCCGTGTTATCTAATTCGAAAAATTAATGCGTTATAAGCTGTCCATGCCAATACGGCGACGGACCTTAAAACCCGTTATGGCCGTTGATTGTTCTACAGGCACACGTGTCTAGGCCCATTTCGGTTGATCCGGCAGACCTAGTGCATAGCACGGCACTGAGGCACGACTTGGAAGACCTTGTGCACAGCACTGAACCGAAACGCAAACGATCCCAGGGAGACGAAAACATCTTTAATGGTACGTAATTTTTGCTCTTCTCCTGCCTCAGCGGCACATCGCATGTTAAGATGCGGTGATGGCCGGCCAATAATACTTAGCCGACAGTTACGCGCTATATGGCAACGGACCTTTGAGCCCCGTTGTGGCTGGCCACGCCGTGTTATCAAATTCGATAAATTAATGCGGTATAAGCCGTCCATGCCATTACGGCGACGGACCTTAAACGTTACTTACCGGCGCCATGTCTGTATGATTGGCCTGCCATGCGATATTTGAGATGCGGGTTTTTTGCAGAAACGTCCACATTGCGATCCTCGCTAGTCAGGGTCTTCTCTTGCGGGCCACTTAGGGGGAGTCCCAAATTGGCGGGACATGCGCTTCGCTACGCGTTGTAATTGCCCGCCCATACAGTCGGCCATTAACCTACAGAGGCACGTACGGCAGCGGTGAATTTCGATAGGGTGGCCATTTGCATGAGTGCCGATTGTAAAAACAGTGGCCACTTTCAATACACCACCCATTCCGACTAGCAGTAAAATTTGGAAAAGGCAGCCAGTTTTATGGCGCTAAAATTCACTAGAATGGACATTCCAAATACAAATTTAACCGCAGCGGCCACCTTGGATACCGCACACATGTGTCTTTGACACACGGCATAGGCTGGAACAATTGATGTCATACCGTTTGGTGCCAGCATAGCGGGACACAGTACTTAGGGGCATCAGACAAACATATCGGTTACAGTATGCTACTCTCAGCTGCCGTTAGGACCAGGTCCACGGGGGGAAGGGTTGGTACAACAGTGTTAGTCCTAGAGGGCCATGTGCACTTAGCGGCCAGTTTGACTAGAGCGGCCACGTGGACTAAAGCAGCTAATTTGAAAACGGTGGCCATTTTGATAGAAGGACCACCGGTCTTACTGATTTATCTGCCGGATTTACAGGGGCCCGGCCATTTTAATTTTAGCGGCCCATTTTGCATACGGCAGCCGTTTTGACTACCAGGCCAAATTTGAATGTAACAGCCATCGCCCTTGGGGCTTTAGGCTGGCCATTTAAGGAAGGGCGCACTGCGCAGAAAGCACGCAGTCGGATATGTAGCTGTGAGCAAGGAGGGTACAGTTTACACAGGCACCATAGGATGCACGCAGCGATTGGGGAAGCCGGCGTCACCACAATCAGTTATTATGAGGTCATTTTGCTTTAAATTGTCTATTCTTTTAGTCTCTCCATTGCAGTAATGTCATTGTAGTGTGCGAAGGAGACATATGCACCAGCAAGGCCAGCCAAGCGGCCCACCAAAACTCCACCAGCTAAGACGTGGAGTGCTGCGGCCCCAGACCTTAGAAGTCACAGTGGACCTACACCACAAGCACAGACGGTGCGGGGGCCTGCAAGGGAGGTAGTAGCACCGCAGACTCCACCTCCATAGTTGCGGGGCTACCGCCAGTACCGGCAAGGGGTAAGTCTAATGACAGCACCACACTCCTTCCAGCGCAGACGCATGACATAACTAGATATGCAGTACGGGACGATAAGAACGGGTAACGGAGCCCAATATGGCAGGACAGAATGCGGTTGTGGCACCGGTCGGTGCACAGGGGACCAGTCAGGATGTGGGAGTACTTAATCACAGGAGCGATGCATTAGGTACCGTTCTCACAATACAGGTGGATTGATATCTTCTCCCTCCTTGTGTGGGAGTTGCATGAGGAGGGTACCGTAGGCAGGGATAGTGTAACAGATAAGACCCCAAGATATTCGGGTCCTTCATGGACTGGTCGTAGGCTGTTCACATACTTAGGACACTCAGCTGTTCACATACTCAGGACACTCACTATAGTGAAGGAAACGGAAAGGGGCCCGGACTTGGTGTGGGATATGGAATACAATTTTAAAAGCGCATGAGATATTTAGGGGACAGGCATGCCTTAACTAAGATATTAAATTTACAAGAAAGCAGTGCAGACAATCCATTCATATCGGGTCAGCACCAGTGGTAGTCCTGTCAGGCAATGCCGTCAGGACAAAGGCAGGATGGAGGCAGCGGACATTGCACCTAGCACCCGACACGCCCGCGCGGGCAGGCATGCTGCAGGGCAAGGCAGGCTCCCCAGAGACAGGGAACAGCAATCTAGTAACACAGGACAGGGTACTGAGGGAGCTAGCGCTCCCCCAAGCAAGCTTATGAGACAGGAGAAAGCAACCTATTAACTCAGTACAGGGTCCGGAAGCCATCAAGCTTCAAGGTTAGCCTGTTACCCTGACAGAACGGGTGCATCACCACAGGTTTCCAATCAGGTTGCATGATTCCATATTAGAGGACACCACAGTGACAACACTACCCCAACAATGCATCCTCGATTCACATGCATCGACAGATAGCTGCAGGCAAGATTACCAAAGAACTATTGCTAGGCTGCATAGCGGGGCTGTTTGAGGACCCGCCCTTCAAGGCAACAACAGTGTCTCCGCTAGGCATAATACCAAGGAAGGAGCTGGGGAAAGGTAGGCCCAGTCGTAATTTGTCCCGCCACATAGGAACATCAGTAAATGACTACATTGACCATAGCAGCTGTACAGTACAATATGCATCTGTAGACAATGCCATTCAAATAATTCGGCGGCAAGGCAACTAGGCACATTGGGCTAAGGTGGACGGAGATTCGGCTTTTCGCACCTTGCCTTTACACCCACAGCCCTTTCCCTTGTTAGGTGTCAGGTTCCAGGAGAGGTTTTATTGCCATAAATGTGTCCCCATGTGTGGCCACATCTAGTGCGCATACTTCAAAGAGCTTAGCATGTTTGTGCATGGGGTAGTGGAGCAACTAGCCCCCCTAGGTCTCTGGTCCTCATCTGAAGGACTTCCTGTTCAAAGACCGGGAATCACAAGAGTGGACGGATGTGTTACAGGTCTTTATCCACTTGGCACAGAAATTGGACATCCCATTAGCCGTTGAAAAAACAGTAGGCCCACGGCGAATCCTTACGTTATAGGTATTGAATTGGAACTAGATGTTCCAGACTGCCGGCTGACAAAATTGATAAGCTTGCCAGAGTAGCGAATATGAGGTGGCACTGTAAAAAAGCAAGGCTGAAGCAGGTACAGGAACTCCTGGGTCCAGTAGGCTTCGCAATAAGGGTGAGTCCCAATAGCTTTAGCAACATCGGGAACAAACAAAGCACATTTTCATCTCAGACGTACACAGGACATCAAGCGAGATTTAGCAGGTTCTTGGCCCATGGGATTTCATTTTGGCACGATTCACCCACTCTCACGGAAGCCCTGCATTTTCTTTACAGATGCGGCAGATTTACTTCCAGGGAGCGTGGTGCACAGTAAGCTCGGGTTTCAGCAGGGACCACGTAGGATATCATGTTTCCTGGGGGGACCTGGCATATCTCACAAGTCAATTGTAATTCCCTCAGACAATATGGCAGTAGTTGTCTGCCATGCACTTCCCACAAGTTATGTGCGCAGACAGATAGTTCTGCAGTGATTACAGCTAAACATATACCAGGCAGGGAGAATGGTTATAGTGGATGCTCCTTCTCGTTTTTAGAGCGCAGACCCGGAAATGGGACCCGATGCTGCGATAGTTAACAGATACCTCGCAGACAAGATACACAACCGCACATATAGTCAACACTTAGAAGAGAAGGGTAGTACTGATATATTCCCGGTCCCCGGCATGTATGAAGGGAATTAGCAGAAACCAGGTCTCAATCATGTTCGCAGCCATCAGTTTTCTCGCCAAAGTGGTGGCTGTCCAAAATCCATCTAGGTCATTTGTTGTCACGAGACTGATGAAAGGATGGGGCAGGCCGGGAGTACCCTACCCAGGTAAAAGAAAACCCAGTACCGGCAGGGAAATGGGCCGTCTCTTTGCATCATTAGAGGAGATAAGTGACACTGAGTTTGAGGGCCGTCAAGTCAAATGTGCATTCTCATTAGCTTTGCATGGTGCTCTGCGAGTCAGTGAGTTGGTGGCTACGTACAAGCATGCCCACCATGGCATGTCCCTCTTAATACGTGACGCGGCCATTACAGCCGCGGCAACTGACCTACTTATTCGCAAATCAAAATGGATCGGAACGGACATGCCCTTTCCTGAACCTTCAAGCAGACTTAAAACAAAGACCAAAGACCAGCCTGCTGATTCATACACTATGTACATATGTACAGTACCCACTCATTTAGGATTAGGGCAGCTACGGCAGTGGCAGCGCTAGGAGTGTCCATAGAGGCCATCAAAAGACTGGGCCGATGGCGACCTAATGTATACAAGCGCTACATCAGACCCATCTAGTGTATACAAGCGGTACATTGGACCCATTAAGGCATCCACAGCAAAGTGATAATGGTTGCTTGCACTGTGCTAACATGTCGCTTCCCATTATATTCTATTACAGGTATCCATATCCAGAATGAGCTGCAGCGGATTTGGATATGCGGTCACTCATCACTTGTATGTACATTAGGCACAGGGAAAGGCGGTGGGCGCAAAGAAGGGCAGCAGTGAGACCGAACAGTGAGAGCCTGGGTTGTCAGGGCGATAGAGTAGCCATAACAGGGTATAGGTAAGGGAGGGATGCTTCAGGCATTCATGTGTGCATTAAAAGTCATACGATCCCACATGACTTGCGAATAGATACAAGCCATAGCGTTAGGGCATGACCGCAGCTAGGAGGGGTGGGGACCACGGCAAACGAGGTGTCGTTGCCGTGGCCTGTGGCGTTAGACTACAATGTTTACGCACAGCCAGCAATGGGTACACAGCAGCTTGACACATAACAGTTACAAGTTTGGGGTAACTACTGCTGCAGAAAGAGTTGTGTGGAAAATTATCAAGTTGATGCAAATGGTAGGCTTGCATGTGAGCAGCCTTGTTATAAGGAAACAACGTGTATACAGCTTGTCTCCTGGCTTGGGCGGCCGGGAGGCCTAGAACGTCATTTTGTAAATGTGGTAGGTGCCTCCTTCAACGGGAAACAACGTGTATACAGCTTGTCTCCTGGCTTGGGCGGCCGGGAGGCCTAGAACGTCATTTTGTAAATGTGGTAGGTGCCTCCTTCAACGGGAGACACCAAGTGACGTCGGGTGCTTGGAAAACAGCACAGGGGGCCACAGGGGCTTGGTACGGCTTGGCCTGTGGCCCAGAATATGCAACTACGTGTAGAAGCTGTGTACCCGGGTAGAAATGCATGCTGGCATAATGATTAGTAGAAGATGTAATGTAATTTGTTTAAGTTGTAACAATTTTGATGTTCCTGGCTGCGGCCAAAATAAATCCAATTCTATCGAAGATACGGCTTGTAGTGTGGTATTGAAGGGGGCGGGGGTTGATACGTCTGAGTGTGTGCCGAATGCCCGAGTTGAGAACCAGGCACACCCATTAAAGGGGGGCCGACCACAACCGGGCTGAAGGCCAGCAAAGACAGAAGTGTGGGGGAGGGTACAGGGAGAGCCTAGCTAGAGAGCAGAGGTAGTAGTGGGAGGGAAACAAGGGGTAGCAAGGGGAGGGGGCAGGAAAGAAGGGGAGGAGCAAGGGAGGAGGAGAGAGGAATTTGAACTGCACAGGAAGTCCTTTTGAATTTGGAAGCAGGAGAAGAGCAACGCCCACCCGCCCACCCACTTGAGAGGCAAGATTTGTCGCAGCGAGGCGTTAGACTACAATGTTTACGCACAGCCAGCAATGGGTACACAGCAGCTTGACACATAACAGTTACAAGTTTGGGGTAACTACTGCTGCAGAAAGAGTTGTGTGGAAAATTATCAAGTTGATGCAAATGGTAGGCTTGCATGTGAGTAGCCTTGTTATAAGGAAACAACGTGTATACAGCTTGTCTCCTGGCTTGGGCGGCCGGGAGGCCTAGAACGTCATTTGTAATGTGGTAGGTGCCTCCTTCAACGGGAAACAACGTGTATACAGCTTGTCTCCTGGCTTGGGCGGCCGGGAGGCCTAGAACGTCATTTTGTAAATGTGGTAGGTGCCTCCTTCAACGGGAGACACCAAGTGACGTCGGGTGCTTGGAAAACAGCACAGGGGGCCACAGGGGCTTGGTACGGCTTGGCCTGTGGCCCAGAATATGCAACTACGTGTAGAAGCTGTGTACCCGGTGTAGAAATGCATGCTGGCATAATGATTAGTAGAAGATGTAATGTAATTTGTTTAAGTTGTAACAATTTTGATGTTCCTGGCTGCGGCCAAAATAAATCCAATTCTATCGAAGATACGGCTTGTAGTGTGGTATTGAAGGGGGCGGGGGTTGATACGTCTGAGTGTGTGCCGAATGCCCGAGTTGTGGTTATTATGGTAGCTGATCTGGGTATTTAGCGAGTAGTTAGATTGAAATGTATTAGTGAGTTTTCATGAGAGGAATATGTTAGGTTGATTGAGGGCATGCATGGTGAGAGTGTATGTGGAAATTCAGGTATAGAGTAAGATTAAAAGGGTAATTTTTGAATATAAATATTGATTAATAAAATTCTATTTCAAGCATAACTGATTATATATTAATATTTACAATATATAAGGTGCAGTTATTACATGATTTGTTTTAGCCCAGTAGCGTTCGATTGTTAACAATGAATATGCATGAGATCTATTTGTATGCACTGCCTCCATTGTATGCAAACTGATCTCATGCATATTAATTCTGGAAATCCTGAAAACCCTACTGGGTTGCAGACCTGAAAGAACAACATTGAGCACCACTGCTCTAGAGGCAACAAATCGCTTGCCCCCTTGTCAGATATTTCTTTCATTGAACAATATGTAAGTAAGGGTGGAAATGGATTTTTAGAGTTATGATTCTACTGTCTCAGTGGTGCACTTGATATTTCCAGAAATGAGTATCTATAATTTGTTTGCATCAGTAATCCGTAGTGGGATTTCGGTATGCACCAGTACATTTTTGTATGTAAGAACTCAGGACAGAAGAATTGGTGCAGATCTTATTGTAAAGGAGCAGTAGGGACAGCAGGTGGCAGTAGTGAGAACACTGTGCAACTGGATTAAATACTAACAGGAGTTGAATCAAAATGAGACACATCAGTAGGGGATGTGCCAAAGTTGCAAGTGTAGGTTTAAAAATAGGCTAGGAAGCTAAACTTGGAATAACCAATTATGCAAATATGATGCAATAGAAAGAAAAAAGGTTATATACCAAGAAATCTTTTCATAGGAAGAATGTTAGCACTCTATTTATTACTGCAAAGAGTCAGAATTTAGTCTCTGCTGTGTTATGACCATTTTCTTGTTACTAGATAAAACAAGCCTCTTGTTCCTGACCATTTTGTTCTGGGGAAATCTTGCTTTTAATTGATTGATTAATTGATTATTAGGTATTACTGCAAAGAAAGGGATCCTTTCACTAACAATAGGGCTGAGCATATTTTAATGTAGGACTTTCCCACATGTTAAGCCCGTATTTAACATGTCAATGAAATAAGGCTTTTCATTTTTTAAATTTGCAGGTTTTGCACTAAGGGGCCCTTTTACTAAGCCACGTAGGTGCCTACGTGAATCCAACATGCACCAAATTGGAGTTACCGCCCGGTTACCACGTGGCCCTTGTGGTAATTTCAATTTTGGCTCACGTCCGCTACGCGCATCTGAAAAATATTTTTTATTTTCTGACACATGGGAGCTATGCGCGTCAAGTGGCATTTGATGTGTGTAGACCATTACCGCCCGGTTACTGCGTGAGACTTTACCGCTAAGTCAATGGCTTGCGGTAAGGTCTCAGACCCAAAATGGACTCGTGGCAATTTTCATTTTGCCTCACATCCATTTTTGGCAAAAAAAGAGGCATATTTTATAGGTGCTCTAAAAAATAATTCTGCGCACACTCAAAACATGCGTCTACAGTACTGCAGGCCATTTTTCAGTGCACCTTAGTAAAAGGACCCCTGTCATTAGTGCATGGCAACTGCAAACAACATGGGAGGACTTACTGCCTCTAGGAGGCAGTAAATGATATTAAGTTAAATGTGCATTATTCAGGTAGCAGGCACAAATCAAAAAGCACTACCTAAATAACACCTCCATGCATATTCCTTACCCATGGCACATCCCCTCCCCCCCAAAGAAAATGTGCACTTAATGCACATGAAATGGCAAATTACCACAAAATGCTTTAATGTGATTTGTAGGAAGCATTTTCTCATGTACAAGAGCCCCAAAGCACAGTTCCCGCTAAGCTGAGAGGGAGTCCTCCAACTATAGGTCAGCCAGTGGGGGGCACTGTTTCATTGTCTCATTTTCCATAATGAGGACAGGCAAGATCTGCAGGACTCCAAGGAACTTGCCTGTGCCTACTGGTTGAAATCACAATATTGAGGCCCCCCCCCCCCCGCAGCGTTGCAGTTGGAGGACTCCCACTCAGCTTAGAGGGAACAGTGCTCCAAAGTGAATTATCAAATTTAGACACATGAAAGTAGAATATTTGTTATTAGTACTTAAAGATATGTTTTTTAAAATACTTAGGGAGTCTTTTACAAAAGGTTAGCTTGAGTTATCTGCAGCAGGTCCCATTGTATTCCTATGGGCCCTGCTGCTGATACCTCGAGCTAATCTTTAGTAAAAGACCCCCTTATATTTTTCTTTAACTAAACAGCACAAAGGTGATACATTATACTGAGAATTTTTCCTGACTCTTCCTGACAGTCAAGCACATCTGTTAGATTTTCTTTTGAGTTCATATAATTTATCTAACGTTGTGTTGATGTGTTTGTGATTTGAAATATGTAAACTCCCTCTCTCCAACAACCCCGAAACCCAACTATGTTGTATTTCAAAATTCTCTAACATATCCAGGTTCCAGAAACCTCCATTAATACCCCTCCTGCTCTCCTATTTATTCCCATCATGTGCAGAAACTGGTAATAGCTTCTCTTAGGGGCTGGTGTAAGCCTTTTTCTCAGAGTTTTGCTTGAGTGGTAACGATAAAGCAGGATGTCAAACCGGTAGCTGGAGCAGAAAGGTGCCAAAGCAGAAGCAACAAATTAGAAAAAAAAAATCTGGGATATTCTGAGAAGCACAGTGGGCAGAGGAGAGGGAGGCAGTAAGACATCTTGCCAGCTTAAAGTGCATTAGTTTTTATGATTTATCACTCTGTTGCAAGACAGCCTCTGATGCGCTAAAGAGAAATAGTGTTCTGCACATGTGGACGCTTGGATAAAGTGCCTGGGCACTTCTTCATTTCTAAACTGGCCGCACTGCTGTAGATATGGAAGGGATAATGTAGTTTCTGTGCTGCACATCATGAGTGAACAGTTTTCATGCAAGAAAGCAAAGGTCTAATTCTACTGTCTAACTGACTGCATGCTGCTTTTTATTGTAAATCATTTTGTGCTCTTTTGGGGTGAATGTGGCATATTAAATTTAACCAAATAAATAAACTTTTGAAAGTATTTCTAAAGCAGACTCAAAGAACACAGGTACAGAAAATTTGGAAATGTAGTGCTACAATTTCTACATTTGTTTCTTCCCAGCAATTCCTCATTCAAATGAAAAGAAAACCAAAGAAAGCCTATGGAGAAATCACCATGGTAGTATGGTTATGTTTTTATGATCAAAAGGGGGCAGAGCACTAGAAACTCAACTGGCCAATTACTAATGTGGATAAGATCATTTATGATTTTCTTTTTGGGCTATCTTTGCATTATTTGGCTAATTTCCCCATATCCTTAGAGCAGGTTTCAGCAAGGAAGATTGGTTGGAGAATGTTTCAATGGCAGAATGTCATTGAGGAAGTTTATTTGATCTTGTGGTACTGCCTTTCACAAACAATACCTCAAGATGAATTACAAATTCAATGCACAAGAAAGCTTTTCAAATTTAGCCATGAAAACACAACTAAGGGGCCATTTCACTAAGGCTTGTAGGCACCTACACACATCCAACATGTGTCAATTTGGAACTACTGCCTACATACCGTGAGCCTCGGGCGGTAATTACATTTTTTTTATGTGCACCTGATACGCACATCAGAAAATATTTTTTATTTTCTACTGCATGGCGCTAACCAGGCAGTAATCGGCAGTGTATGCACACTGACAATTACCTCCCAGTTAACGCGTGAGACCTTACCGCTAAGTCAATGGGTGGCGGTAAGGTCTCAGGCCCAAAATGGACATGTGCCAATTGTCATTTTGCACAAAACAGAGAGGGTAGAACAGCATACATAAAGAGTATACAAACAAAAAAAGTAACACTGGGCCTTCAAGACTGAGACAACAATGGTTCTTTATTGACAAGTGACCCGACACGGGCCATGTTCTAAAATTGCAGCTGTAACTTCTTTACAGATACGCACCTTTATGAGATACTTTCTCATCACCTGAGGCATCGGACCTAGATACTTTACGTACTACAGAACAGAGTCCTTGACCCCTGAGGCAGGCGCCCTTTGCACCAAAACATGGCCCGTTTCGGGTCACTTGTCAATAAAGAACCATTGTTGTCTCACTCTTGAAGGCTCAGTGTTACTTTTTTGTTTGTGTTATTTTCATTTTGCCGCACGTCCATTTTCGGTCCCAAAAAAAGCCTTGTTTTGCAGGTGTGCTGAAAAATGAACTTTTTCGTGTCCAATACACACATCTACACCAGCGCAGGCCACTTTTTGGTGCACCTTAGTAAAAGGACCCCTAAGGTAGAGGCCAAACCAATGCAAAAAAAAAATGAGAAGAGACAGTTCTAAATCATGGTCCCCAGGGCTGCTGGGAAAAATGGAGGGGGTAAGGTAACAAGGATTGAAACAAGGGAGGGGCTAGTTGAGTCCACACTGTCCAAGAATCTCTGAGATGTTCCAGTGAAATAAAAAGTCTTTAGAAGTCTTCTGGCTATAGGTAAGCAGATAGGCCCCGATACTCAGAAGCAAACACGGGTGCTAGAGGCCATTAGCACTGGACTAGTGCCAGCAGTTGCTGACACACAATGCTCAGAGGTCCGTACTGCAAGGAATTTATTTATTTATTTATTTACTAGTAAAAAAGGCCCATTTTTGACACAAATGAAACAGGCGCTAGCAAGGTTTTCTTCAGCTCCCCTGCAGCCACCCATGCCCAGCAACCCTCCTCTCCCCCTGCACCCACTGCAGCCACCCATGTCCTGCGAACATCCTCTCTCCCCTGCCCCCCTCCAGCTACCCATGTCCGGCAACTCCCTCCCCCCCCCCCCCGCAGCCACCCATGTCCAGCAACCCTCCTCTCTCCCCTGCCCCCCCTCCAGCCACCCATGTCCAGCGACCCTCCTCTCTCCCCTGCCCCCCTTCCAGCCACCCATGTCCAGCGACCCTCCTCTGGACATGGATCAGCTGTGAGGCATGTTTTGTTTTTTCCCTCGGCTTCTGAAGTTGACATCATAATGGCTACGTGATGTCAGCCTGATCTACGGAGCCTAGCAGACCAACTCGGAATGAACCACGGTCCCAGGCAAGTCAGAACGTTGGAGGTGAGAGTCAAACATATAAATTGCGAGTGACCATACTCACTCGCAAATGCGCAGTAGAGACTTTCCCTCTCTGTCCCGCCCTCGTCGTCAATACGTGATGACGGGGGCGGGACAGAGAGGGAAACTGCGCAAAGGGGAGGGAGGGAACCGCCGAGGTCGCTACCACTCCCCCCTCCCCCAAGGCCGCTGCTACCACCCCCCCACCCGGAGTCGCCGCCGTCGCCCCCCCCTCCACCCGGCCCGGGCCCTCTTTTCGCAATTGAACTTACAGCGCCGAAAACGCAGCAGGCAGGCAGGCAGATCAGCTGAGCTCCCGTCAGCCTTCCTTCCCTGCCTGTGTCCCGCCCTCGCCGACGTTACGTCACACAAGGGCAGGACACAGGCACAGAAGGAAGGCCGACGGCTGCTCAGCTGATCTGCCTGCCTGCTGCGTTTTCGTCGCTGTAAGTTCAGTAGCGAACAGAGCGCCTGGCCCGGGTGGAGGGGAGGAGACAGCGACGGCGACTCCGGGGGGGGGGGGGGGGCGGTGACGACCTGGTGAGGAGGGTAGCTGGAAATCTCGCCTGTTTTAATGGGCACAACGGCTAGTTATTATATAGGATTACATTTGTATCCAACATTTTTCCACCTATTGGTAGGCTCAAAGTGGCTTATATAATTTTGGAGAGGTGATTACAGGCTCCGGTGTGAACAAATACAGTATAGGAGTGTAATTAAAGAGATTTGGAATGGTTCATCCCTAGCGGATTGCTAGGTTGGGTTCATGTGTTGGGGGATAGAGAGCTGTTCGTTTCCTAGATCATGTGTTGTTTTTCATTGTTCTGTGTTTATATATATATATATATTTTTTTTTTTTTAAATTACATTTGTACCCTGTGCTTTCCCACTCATGGCAGGCTCAATGCGGCTTACATATTATATACAGGTACTTATTTGTACCTGGGGCAATGGAGGGTTAAGTGACTTGCCCAGAGTCACAAGGAGCTGCCTGTGCCTGCAGTGGGAATCGAACCCAGTTCCCCAGGACCAAAGTCCACCCGTCTAACCACTAGGCCACTCCTCCACTCCATATTGGTTCTGTAGGGTATGCCTTTTTGAAAAGGTGATTTTTTTTTAGGTTTTTTTTTATTCTAGATGATTATTCGTGGTTTTCAGGTCTTTTGGTGGTGTATTCCAGAGCTGTGTGCATATGTAGGAAAAGCTGGAAGCGTATGTTGATTTATATTTCAGGCCTTTGCAATTTGGGAAATGAAGGGTTAGGTATGTTCTTGCTGATTCTATTGTGTTTCTGATTGGTAAATCGATTAGTTTAGTCATGTAACTCGGAGCTAATCCATGGATTATTTTATGAGCCAAAGTACAGATTTTGAAGGCAATGCATTCTTTGATTGGTAGCCAGTGTAGTTTTTCCTGAAGGGGTTTTACGCTTTCAAATCTAGTTTTTCCATAGATAAGCCTGGCTGCTGTATTCTGGGCAGTCTGAAGTTTCTTTCGGATTTGTTCTTTGCATCCCGCATATATTCAGTTACAGTAGTTGACATGGGTTAGTACCATTATTTGAATCATTTGTTTTACCCTTTTGATCTCATCCCAGATCAGCAGAAATATCATTTACTGTAAGTGAGATATAAAAGAAGTTATTTTCTATTCCCTGCAATGCTCAGAGAACAGTGCCCTGAAGAAGGGTACCCTTACTGCAGCTTATTTATTTACTTATTTATTACATTTGTACCCCGCGCTCTCCCACATACAGCAGGTTCAGTGCGGCTTACATAGTAAAAAGCATTACAGAAGAAACATGTAAGAAGAACATTATAAACTGTGATAAGCTTATCTGCTTAGGTAGTAAAAAGCATTACTAAGGACATGTAAGAGGAGTAATATAAACTGTGAAAGACACATTGGCAGCAGTGCCCAAGAATATATGAATTGGGATAGGGACGGTAGACAAGGATAGGATCAGTAAAAAGGGAAGGAGATAGGGAGGGATGAGGTAAAAAGGATGTTAAAGAAAAGATTGGAGATAGGGTATAAGGGGATTTGAGTAGCTTGGAGCTGGCGTTAGGATTCCCTGAAGAGAGAATTTGTGAGAAGGAGAGAGCAGGTGAGGAGAAAGTGCTTGGGAAGTAGGCTGAAAGCTGCCATGACTTCTTCCCACATTTCGAGGGAAAACAACCCTCAAGCACAGTTTACCTGACTTTATAAAAACCTCAAAAGAGCCAAGATTTATTTGTCATGGCTTGTTTACCTGCAGTCTTTGATCAGCCCTGGCTCTCTCTCACCCCAGGGTGGGCATCAGCCAGGCTGGAGGAGACTTTCTCTTTTGTCCCTGTGGCAGTGGGGCAGGGTGGCAAACCGCAACCCACACCTCTTTCTCCTCCTCCCTCTGACGTTTCTGCTCTCCAGACTGGGCATGAGCAGAAGAGCTTGCTTACTGCACAGCTCTTGTGTGTGTGCCTAAGGTACCATCCCCCCCTTAACTTCCAAACAATGTCCTAATGTTCAACGCTAACAGCGCGCCTATATTTGCATGTCATTAGTGTTGAGCTTTAGGAAGTTGTTTGGGGGCGCTGTTCCAGCGCCATTCTTCCTGTGCTATTCAGTACAGCGCTGGAATTGTGAGTATCGGCCTCATAGTGAGCTTCAAAGAGCTGGTGAAATAAAGAAAAAACAGCATTTGGGTGCACATGATCAAACCCCGGCACTATTTTAGATAGCGCTCTGGAAATACCGCTCTTCCAGTGCCGTAGTAGCACGGTGTAGCGGTATGGCATGATCAGAAGTTAATATAGGCAAATATATGCAGCGGTGTAGCGGCGCTAATCCCTGTAGACAGTGTAGTAAAATGAAGCTAAGTTGCCGGGATGCATGCGCACTAATCAGACGCGCTAAGCTACAAACAGCACGCATGTGCGTAAGGGTGCTTGTCATTTTGTCGTAAAGTGCGTCCTGTGGTAAAGCGGGTTTATCCACATGTGGTGAGTGTCTCAGGTGCTTGAGACCTGAGGAAGGTGAATAGCAAATACAAAAGAAGTAGAATGCTTTATAATCAAGAAGCAAGATTTTTGAACTGCTGGATACAAATAGAAATAGGAAGGAAGCCAGTACTCAGAAATTAACAGGGCTGTGTAATGGTGGAATTTTCTCACTGATTGAAACAGTTGGCAGCTCAGTTTTGCATGTTTTGAAGCCTTTTAAGGTTGCTCAGTTTAGCCTCACTATGAGGGATGTTACAATAGTACAAATGATTGAGAATGGAAGCATGGGTTAGGTTCCTTCATCTAGTAAGGAATGAGCAGAACATAGCTGGCTACAGGTATGAAGAGTAGACCAGAGAGATTGAAGAGCCCCTGCTCATAGGTGAGACATTTGGTTTCTACCTGTGACCTATAATCCACATGACCATGGTCTCTTGGAGCTTTGATTTAGCATTTTTGGAGTGGGTTTTTTTTATTATTGTCTAATTCTTACTTGTTATAATTTGTTATTGTTTTATTTTTAGGATGTATGATTGATTCTGTCTTTCCTATTACTTTATTTTCTTTTCGTATATTTAATTCTTCCAACTGTAATGGGCACCTCCATTTGGGCTCCCTAAATGCACCCAGTAGGAGACTATTCTATAAGAGAACCTACTATAAGTGCCTTGGTTCCATTACAGAGTGGAATGGAGGAGTAGCCTAGTGGATAGTACAGTGGTCTTTGATCCTGGCAAACTGTGTTTGATTCCCACTGCAGTTTCTTATGTCCATGGGTAAGTCACTTAACCCTCCATTGCCATAGGTGCAAATAAGTACCTGTACATATTATGCAAATTGCTTTGAATGTAATTGCAAAAAACCACAGAAAGGTAATATATTAAGTCCCATTCCCTTTTCTCTCACTAGTGGGGTGGAGAAGTGGCCCAATGGTTATCACAGTGGGTCTTGATCCTGACAACCTGGGCTCAATTCCCACCTCAGCCCCCTGTTGGGCAAAGTCACCCAACCCTCTCATGTAACCAACACCCATTGGAGCCTAAACTGAAGTGTTAGCTTATAGGGCTGCCCATCACATCTGTTAATTATTTTCTGAATGTGAATTTTCATGTTCTGCACTAGAGATTCTGAGTAAGTCATTTATTGATTTACATCAATCAAGTTTCTTTGGTATTCAGAGACAGTCTTAGTGTTTAGGCAAACTGCCGCCTGTTATTTATATTGGAAGGTACAATTGAATAAAATTCTTGAGTACATTCAAGCATTCATTGCAGTTGGGAAGTAAATTAGTAGAATCTACAAACATTCGTGTCTTTGAGAGTAGAAGAACTGACTGGGAGCTGCAGTGCATTGAGGTGCTAATTCTGTAAAGTGGACCCTAACGGGCTTTGCTTAACGCCAATTCTTTAACGACTTCAAGGTGCACCTAAGCTATTATGGAATAGTAGAATAAACCCACTTTGGCGTGCCTAACAGTAGGCGCAGTCACTTATACCCTGTCCATGGCAGACATAAGCAGTGTATCTAACTGCACCTTGCAATGTGCACAACTGATAGTGGGGCCCTTTTATAAAGCCGCATAAGCATCTACACATGCTCAACCATGTCAAAATGGAGTTACCGCCCGGCTACCATGTGGCTTTTGTGGTAATTTCATTTTTGGTGCATCCAATATACATGGCCGAAAAATAATTTTTATTTTCGGACACGCGTATTGGACGTGCACCAAGTGGCATTTGACACACGTAGGTTGTTAGCGCCCGGTTACCGCATGAGACTTTACTGCTAGGTCAATGGCTGGTGGTAAGGTCGCAGACCCAAAATGGATGCATGGGAATTTTGATTTTGCCACATGTCCATTTTTGGCAAAAATAAAAAAAAGGCCTTTTTTACAGGTTCACTGAAAAATGGATCGGCGAGCGCCCAAAACCCACGCCTACACTACCACAAGCCATTTTTCAGTGCACCTTAGGAAAAGGACCCCAGTGTTCTTTAAGTCGAGCACCTTGCTATATGACATGCTCTTGACCCACCCATGCTCCTCCCACATTGACTTTGGCACACTGTTTATAGAATAGCACCTATCACCTATGGTGCTCATTTGCAAAGCAGGTAGACATCTTAAAATGCCTTTAAAAAAAACATCCAAATCCTGATTTTGGAAAATCAATTTGGACATTTCACATTACAGTTCATCCAAATAACAAGAAAGCGTATTGTGGGCGTGTTTTGGGTAGGACTAAGAAGGCCCACAAGGATTTTGAATGGGAAGAAACGTCCATGTCTAAAAAGAGGGACATTTTTATCCAGACCCGTTTCAGTCACATCCAAGTTGCAAAACATTCATAGGTGCCCTGTATAAGAGGCTTGGGGAGGCCAACCGTGACCTTCCCCTGGCTGCTGGCCCCCAAAACGCAGGGCTGGCACAGCGCTGCAGGCAGCTCTCGGATCGTCGGACGGTCCCTCCTTCCCGCCCTCAGCTCCCTGACCGACAGCCCTCCTCTCTGTTCCTTTCCCTGCCCCCCCCCCCCGTGCATGTTTAACCGTTTTACTTTCAGGCATAGCGATGGCAGTGAAGAGGACAACACAGCGGACTCACCTCCAGCTTCTCCCTTCCCTCAAACAGTGTCCCGTCCTCCTGGAAACAGGAAATACATCATCACAGAAGGAGATGTATGGCTGGAGTGGAAGGGAGAGAGGAGAAATGCTGGACATGGATGGAGAGGAAGGAAGACAGAGGAAGTAGATGCACATGGATGGAGGGGAGGGTAGTGAGGAGAAATGCTGGATATGGATGGAGGGCAAATTGCTGAATTTAAGGGCTGGATCGGAACACTTTGAGGGCAGATGCTGAAACTGGACAAAGGAGAGGGACAGGGCTACAGATGGTAGACAGGACGCATAAGGTCACAGGAGGATGGTGGACATGGTGAAAGAAAAAATATCAAATGGAAAGAAGACACTGCATAAAACAGAAGACACTGGGACCAAAGCGAATAGAAAAACTAAATAATCAGACCTCAAAGGTAGAAGAAAGTACTTTATTCAGAATTTATTAATTGGAATATGTCAGCTTTTGGAAATGTGCATCTGTGATATTTTGCATGGAAGTTTCAATTTTTCTAGTATTGCTGCATGCTGAGTCTGACTTCTTGAGGTAACTTTCCAGTTCAGTATTTTGCCTTCATATCTGTTGTATCATGTGTTTTTCATGTGTGATCAAGGTGCAGTATCCTTTTTTCCCTAGGTTGTGTATTGGTGTTTTAGATCCCGTTGTAATGACGTGATGCCTTTCCATGCATAAGGTTGTAGCTTGTCCTGCCCTTGGAATTAGTGCTGTTATGGTTTGGTAAGGTTATGTGTGTTTTTGCACAAGTTTGTGTATAGTGTTTTGCAGTGGAGAGATTGTGTGTTGGCCTTACTGAAGTGGCACCAAAACATCAGAAAGGGTGTAGAGCTTAAATCATGACACACTACCTCTTGAAGGATTTACATATGGTCGTTAATAAAAGGAGCTCATTGTGAACACTATCCACCGTCAAAGGGTGTTTTGTGGCTCTACACGAGAATTGTGATATTATGATCCCTTGTTTCATATTGTTGACAGTCTGCATTTTCCGTATGGGTGGTTTATTGTGTATTAGGGTCTGCCCAGTGTAATATTTATAGTACAGTAAGGTTCTGAGTGTGTTTTTGCACAAATTTGTGCATAGTGTTTTGCAGTTGAGCGATTTGTGGTTAGTATATGCTTTGAGCAACCACTTTATTCTTTGACATATGATACATATCTAAAATCTAAATTTAATAAAAGTTATTAATTGTGACTATTTTATTTTTACTTATTTTTTTTCTGTGTGTTGTCAGACAATTATGGCTGTAAGCTCCACCCCTGACCCAGCCCCCTTTAGCCTCCCCAAACAGTTGGGCCACCGACTGCCTATGAAAAAGTTACTCTAATTGTGCAGCTGATCATTGGAGGGAGTAAGGCATAACAGGTCCTTAATCCTCCAGTGTTTGATCTCCCCTTCCCTCTCCCCTGAAAGTGAAACTGGAAAGGAAAACCAGGATCTATGTCAGCTGCAGGTATGATGGCCAAAGCAATAAGCAGGTCTGAGGAGTAGCTTAATGTTTAGCGCAATAAACTATGAACCAAGGAGCCCAATTCAGCTCTATTAAAAAAATAATAATTCTGAGCCTTCCAGAAACAGAAAAATATCCACTGTACCTAAATATATGACACCTGCCAGCCTGAAGGCTATTGAAGTAGTGTACATTCAGGTACAACAGGTATTTTTCAGGTCCTGGAGGAATCAGTTTTACAACTCCCCCCTCCCCAATTTTAGAGGGGGCTTGAACTTGTGCCCCCTGGCTCATAGTCCACTGCACTAACCACTAGGCTACTCCTCTATTCTGCAGGGATATCTGTGTGGCCATATTTTTTAAAATGATGCCAGACAGATGTTCATGTCCCTGTCTTTTTTGTCATTCAAAATTTGGTTGTTTCATTTTAGAAAATGGCTGTTCATTTTGGAAGTTTTCACTGCAAAATCATCCATCTCACATCCATAATCGACCAGGAAATCTAGATGTTTTTCTTGTTGATTATGGCTGTGAGATGGTAGGGATTTTTTGCACATTATAAAGAGGATGGGTTTTTTTGGGACTTAGATGGCTTTTTGAAAATGCCCCCCATGGGTTTGAATGCCAATTAGTCACAAAAAAATGAGGAAGAAAAAAAAACTCCACAAAACAGTCCAGGAAGTCTAAACAGTGGAGAGCAGACACAATGCCACACAGTACGGTGTGCAGACGAAAGTGTTTAAAATAGTCCTTTTATTAAAGTAACAAAGGAACTGACATGGCCTGTGTTTCAGCCTGATGATCTGCATCAGCAGTCCAAAATATTGGTATAGACCAGAGGTAGGCAATTCCAGTCCTCGAGAGCCGCAGGCAGGTCAGGTTTTCAGGATATCCACAATAAATACGCAGGAGATAGATTTGCATACCCAGGAGGCAGTGCTTGTAAATCTATCTCCTGCATATTCATTGAGGATATCCTGAAAACCTGACTTGCCTCCGGCTCTCGAGGACCGGAGTTGCCTACCCCTGGTATAGACTATTATGGTGTTAAGTATCCTATTTGCTAAACCAAAATAGAAGAACTCTGTACACCTCCTGCAGTGTCACAAAGTCCTATCTGGAATATCGCTGGTAATCTTGGTTTTTACAAGATGAGTCTGGCACCAACAGGGTTCTCATGTCAACTAACCTTGTTTCTTAAGGAGACAAATCATTTTCATCCCAGACAGTCCAGCTTTGGAAAGGAACACAGAACTGAGTACAGAGTCTGCTATGCCTGCCATGCTAAGGGGCCCTTTTACTAAGCTGGGAAAGGGTTACTGCATGAGTAGTGGGTGCCAAATCAACCCTACTACCAGAGTAGTGCGGGCACCCGGTGGTAGTTCCAAAGTTGGTGCATGTAGCAGTGGTGTAGCAAGGGCGGGGCAGTGAGGGCGGTTCGCCATGGGAGCACGCTGCTGGGGGGGGGGGGGTGTCGGCTCCGCTGGTTCCCTGCTCCGTCTGCCCCAGAACAGGTTACTTCCTGTTCCGGGGCAGAGAGAGCAGGGAACCAGTGGAACCGACACCCCCCCAGCGGCGTGCACACGGCAGGCAAGAATGCACTCGGGGGGGGGGCTTGGGTGATGCGCCGAGGGGGGGATTGATGCGCCAAGGGGGGTGATGCACCGAGGGGAGGGGGCTTGGGTGATGCGCCGAGGGGGGGTGGATGCGCCGGGGGGGGGGGGGGGGGTTGATGCGCCAAGGGGGGTTGATGCACCAAGGGGGTAGCAGGGAACCAGTGGTACCGACACCCCCAGTGACGTGCACATGGCAGGCAAGAATGCACTCGGGGGGGGGCTTGGGTGATGCGCCAAGGTGGGGTTGATGCACCAAGGGGGGGGGGTTGATGCACTGAGGGGAGGGGGCTTGGGTGATGCGCCGAGGGGGGGTGGATGCGCCAAGGGGGGGTTGATGTGCCGAGGAGGGAGTTGATGCACCAAGGGGGTAGCAGGGAACCAGCGGTACCGACACCCCCCAGTGGCGTGCAAATGGCAGGCAAGAATGCACTCGGGGGGGGGGGGCTTGGGTAATGCACCAAGGTGGGGTTGATGCACCAAGGGGCGGTTGATGCACTGAGGGGAGGGGCTTGGGTGATGCGCCAAGGGGGGGGGTTGATGCACCGAGGGGAGGGGGCTTGGGTGATGCGCCGAGGGGGGGTTGATGCGCCAAGGGGGGGTTGATGTACCGAGGAGGGAGTTGATGCACCAAGGGGGGGCTTGGGTGATGCGCTGATGGGGGGGGGGGGGGTGATGAGCCGAGGTAGGGTGTCATGCTGCACCTGGGGGGGTGCACAGCGGCGAACCGCCCCGGGTGGCAGCCACCCTCACTACACCACTGGCATGTAGTTTCCTGTGGTAGAAAATACTTCTCTATTTTCTACCACAGGGGACATTCCTGGTGGTAATAGGCAGTGTGCCTACATTGCTACGTGGTGCCTGATTACTGCATGAGTAGCACCTGAGTGATGGTAAGGGTTCAGGCTGTAAATAGCCACATGCTAATTTTAATATTAGCACATGGCCATTTACTGCCCCATTTTTAAAAAGGCCTTTTTCCTTCCATGGTAAAAAAATAACCCAGCAAACACCAATTTCACATGCCAAAACTAGCACAGGCCACTTTTTACCGCAGCTTAGTAAAATGGCCCCTAAATGAGGTTTATACATCTTTAGACACAGGGAATTGATTCAGCTGGATTTAACTACCTCTTTGACATCATCAACCACAAAATCTTATTGCATAGACTATTTTAAGGATGACCTTTCAATCTTTAAAGTAGTCCCTTATATTATGTACTGTTATTTGAATATTTTTACTGCTGTAATTGTCTATTGCCTATGTTCAACTTATTCATGCTCTAAACCACATTGGGTGAATTTCTTCAAAAAGATGGTAACAAAATCCTTATGAATACATAAATACAAATTTCAAACTTCTTAACAGGGTCTATTAATAATGAGAAATGCAACAGTTATCATGTATCTGTTACTATCATGCTGCGACTTTGTTGAAGTTCATTGACTAGGTTTAGTGAGAGTAATTCAGTTTTTAGTCTTGGCAGACAAGTTCACCAACAGAAGAGACTGATTTGCAATTCTAAGTACATATTGCAACCTACTTTACAAATGTTTCATTCGTATGCAAACGTTCTGAACTTGAGGATATACAGAATTTAGCATTTCAGCTCATTTTTACAGTAATGGCAACCCAGAGATTTTTACCATTTTATCATGTCAATATTTTAAGTCAATGGCCCAGGAGGTATTGGATGCTGACACATAAGATCTAACAGTGTATCTAATTATGCAATAAACAATCTTAGGTCACTACTTTCCGTATAATTTTTCACCCAGTTTTCACTGACCTAGCATTCATACAACGGTACCCTTGTTAAAAGTTTCCTTGCATTCAAAATCACTCATTCTTCTTGTTTTTCATTAAGACCCTGATTCATTAAAGCATCATAACTCACTACTAATAGCAAAAGTTCCTGGGTGGGATAATTGCCAGAGTTCCAGTAGTTCTTTTTTTTTTTTTTTTGCAACAGTGTAGTTACCAACCATGCATCAGACTATTAGAAAATGTCTCTGACATAGGGTATTACTTGAAGATATTGAAGAGAATTTCTCAGAAGTTGTACAATAGTTTTTAGAAAGACTGTTGAATGTGAGCTTGTGGGTCTCAACAGATTGCTGCGTGCACGGCGAAACATCCAGCCCATTCACACTGGATGTTTTGCCGTGCGCGCAGCAATCTGTTGAGACCCACGAGCTCACATTCCCAAGAGTCTTTCTAAAGACTATTGTACAACTTCTGAGAAATTCTCTTCAACATCTTCAAGTAATACCCTATGTCAGAGACATTTTCTAATAGTCTGATGCACCAGTTTGAGGACTGATTTCATCATTTTCCAGCAATATCCTGTACAAGAGACTCCTGATGCAGGCCTAACGGCCGAAACACAACGTTGTGTCAAGTCTTCACATCTTTAATAAAGTTTTTTAAGGTACATCCTCCTGTCTCTGGTATCCTTGGTCGCTCTCCCACTTCCTTTGCATTGTTGTGTTTACTTTGGGGCGTTTTGAGTTCTCTGCCTGCTGGTGGATTTCCTCTTACAGAGCCTAGCTCAGCAACTCCAGGAGCCACGGACACAGGCAGCTACTTTAGAACATTGGTGGTGAGAATTATTATATAGGATTTCTTAGTGGTTGTTAATGAAATAAAGCTGCAAACAAGTTTTCTTCCATTTAAAAAAATTGATTTAATTTGTGAGTGAGTATGAACGTCGATGCAAGTGCCAATGTTAAGGGCACATGCCCTTTACAGAATAACACTTAGGGGTCCTTTTACTAAGCCACGTATGCACCAACATGCACCAGTTTGGAACTACCGCCCGGCTACTGCGTGACCCGGGCAGTAATTTCATTTTTTACGCATGCCCATTACGAGTGCTAGAAAATGTATTTTATTTTCTGGCACGAGGTGGTAGCTGGGTGGAAATTGGCATTGCATGTGTGCAGATGATTACAGCTCGGTTAACGCGTGAGACCTTACCGCTAAGTCAATGGGTGGTGGTAAGGTCTCTTGCCCAAAATGAACGTGCGCCAATTTTTATTTTGCCGCACGTCCATTTTCGGCCAAAAAAGACCTTTTTTTGCAGGTGCGCTGAAAAATGGACCTGTGTGCATCCAATACACATGTCCCGCTCCTAACTCTGGGCACCGAACCTATGCCAATTGAAACCTGGTATAAAACTGTGCACAGCTTGTCCGAATGTCCCTAACCCACCCATGTCCCTGACCTGATCACACCCCCTTTTGTGTTGTGCACTGAGGGGCCCTTTTACTATGCTGGGCCAAAAGGGGGCCTGCACAAGCATCAGTGCATGTTTTTGATGCACGCTGAGATCCCTTTTACCGCAGCCAGTATAAAGGCTGTCTTTTTTTCTTGAAAAGAAATGGCCGTGCGGTAAGCGAACCACTTACCACACGGCCAATTTGGGGGGCGCTCTTACCGCCACCCATTGAAGTGGTGGTAAGGGCTCACGCACTAATCCAGCAGAAACCGCACTGCCCGATTACTGCCAGGAAAGCACCAGCACTACAAAAATAGAAAATATTTTTGTAGCATCAGAAATGGCGCAAGCTGGGCCCATTCCACATGCCAACCCTTTAGTAAAAGGGCCCAGGGGTGTGGTTACATGGGGCCATGGGGGCATGGGCCCCCGTAGATTTGGCCCTGGCCTCCTCCCACCGCCAACCCTCCCCCGCCGCCACCGCTGTTGGGTACCTTTACTGGCGGGGGTCCGCAACCCCCGCCAGCTGAGGTCCTCTTCTCCGGCGTGGACACGTTGCTGATCTGCAAGGGCAGGCTTCTGTTTCTGTGAGTCTGACGTCCTGCAGATCAGCAATGCGGCCACACGGGAGAAGAGGACCCCCACCAGCAAAGGTACCCAGCGGCGGGGGAGGTTTGGCGGCGGCGGGAAGAGGGGGTTGAAAGGGTTGGCGCTGGGGGTGGTGGCGGTGGGATGGTGGCGGCGGGGAGGTCAAAATGGCGGGGGTCAGCGGCACCAGGGGGGCTAAAATGTGCCCCCTCACCTCAGGCTCTGGACCCCCCTCCCGCCGGTCTGGCTACGCCCCTGAAAGGGCTCCTCTGTGATTTGGACCACAGCATTATTAATTAGTGTGCAAATCCTAATTGGTGCCAATTAATATCAATAATTGGTTGTTAGCCTTCAATTATTGCTCATTAACAGCACATTTTTTTTATCGGCCCCCAAATATGGGCACTGGACATAGAATCCAGGGGTTGCCTTGTTTTCAATAGTGGTATCTTAGATACTCTAATGTAGAAGCTCTTCTGAAAATGGACTTCTGCAAATGTTCTTGACCTGGAATTTCTGAGAACAAGATTAATCTTTGCATCTCGCACTTGAGGTGTAATTAAGCTGCTTCTTCTGTAATTTAATGTGCATTTTTTTGCTATGTGAATAAATTTAATTGGTTGATTTACATAATAATGCCATTCATTACTTATTTTTGCATAGATTTTGTAGTGGTGATCACAATAACCAAACAATGTGCCCTAATCAGTGAACAGCAGACACAGAATCTCACAGAGGGAACACTGGATTAATCGCTGCTTTAGCAGTTTAACTCGTTTGCGAACATCAGTGCACCTTAGAACACCAGCATCTTATTCTGCAAAGCAAATTCTCACACTAACCCTGAAACTGAGCAAGAGAAATTTACAGTTCCTGAACTTGGCAAGAGTCCAAATTCCAAGCACTGACAAATTTTGTCAAAGGGACGAGAGAAAAATTGGAGATGAGGGAGTCAGACTCCGGTCCACACTTGGTCTAGCAAAAAAAAACAAACAAACAAAAAACGATGAGAGAGATGTCCCAGCTACTTGCTGAGTAGTAAATGGGGTAGGATTGGTTACAACCAAAGCGGTTTACATATTATACATTAGTACTTATTTTGTGTCTGAGAAAATGGAGGGTTATGGGGTCCTTTTACTAAGCTGTGGGAAAAAGGGCTCCTCAGTAGCGGCGGGGACCGTTTTTCCCACGTGCCAGGGCCCTTTTTACCTCAGTAGGTAAGAAGTCCCTAAAAAAAGGCCATGTGGTAAGATTACTCTTACCACATGACCATGTGGAGGAAGCACTTACCACCACCCATTGAGGTGGCAGTAAGGGCTCTCGCAGTAACATGGTGGTAACCAGGCAGTGCATGGTGATGCATGATTACCACCTGATTAACACTGTGCTATTAAATTTTAAACTATTTTCAAGTGTGCCCGAAATGGCGCGTGTTCAAGCTGGAACTACCGCCGGCAGGCATGTTGGTCTGGCTTTCATTCCCGGATAGCTTGTAGTAAGCCCGCGTTGGGCTTACCAATGTTTTGCAAAAGGGCCCCTAAGCGACTTGCCCAGAGTCACAAGGAGATGCAGTGGGCAGTGGTTTCTCAGCCACTGCCCACTCCACTGTTCATAACCAGTTACCAGGACAATCCATAGTATATCCCATTATCCACTGGACATGCCAGCCTGCCACCAGGATAAAGGGCCAGCACTGCACACGTTACTTCATAAGTAGAAAATGTAGAGTCTGATATTAGCACTGACAACTTTAAGGAGCAGAGCAAAGAGACTATTTCACAAATTACCACATGTACATAGGACTTCAAAATGTCTGTAAGTAGCAATAAAAGCATTACCGCATAAAATCTTTCCAATTATGTGATATTCTTTTCAAAATAGCCTTTTCTGATTGTCATTGATTTCCCATTACGTTTTTTTAAAGCCAATGAAGCAGTGGTATAATTTTCTAGGGAACGACTAACAGCCAAATTGATTTCAATAATAGGTTATATTTGTATTCCTTCAATATTGACCCTGGAAGGAATTTTCAAGGGGTTTAGCTGTCTAACTCTGGGATTTTACCAAGTAAACCTCAACTTTGAAAACACACATCCTGCTGAGCAGCATGAGTTATTTACAAGATCTGCTAAAATTAGCCAAGTCAAACAGAGGTTTGGGAATGGACTGGGGGGGAGGGGTCTATAGCAGGGCAACTATTTTTAAGTACCAAGAAGGTGTCTATCTGGGGAGCAGGACAAGTAGTTATCTTTATTTTAGGCACAACTATATACTGAATCCAACCTAGTACATATTACTGTGAATATAGGAGCCAACTTTTCAACATTATAGGAGTGTAGGAGTATTTCCCTGTGTGTCTCACCTTGCGGGCCTTGGCCTGTATAATCCTATGACAGCAAAATGGAGGCTGTAAACTCTGACCCGCACATCTCTGTGTCAACAAGAAACAGCTTTGCAGCTTGTGGAAAATTACAGCAGAAGCTCAACTCCAAGGACATGCTGTGGGCAAACCAGGCCCCCCTTATCTACCCGAGAAGCTGAAGGCTCCAGCAAGGCGGGTGAGAAACAGAAACTGCATACCAAAATGTAACAACTTGAAGGTCAAGAACAACGGATGCTTCTTGCCATGCAGTGAGCCGAGGAAGATCCAGATTGGTCCCGGCTGGTCACCTGTGCATCAGGGACTAAGGAGAGCGGGAACAAGGAGAAATCAGTTAGTCGGAAGCCTTGGAAGAAGGTGGAGGTGGAAAGAAGACCAGTGAGACCTAGTAAGGTCCACCAACTGATGAACTGTGTATCTGGAGGAAAGTATCATGGTTCAGCTGTACCTGCACTGAGTGACCTGTGCCCTCCTTGTCTGCTGCAGAGTTCCAGTACTAGCTCTGACTAAGACTCACTGCCATATCAGCTTGAGTCTGTGAGGTGTCCCGTGCATTCCCGGAAGACGACCCTGAGGTCAGCTTGGTGAGAGACACGGTGATCTATTGCCTATTAGTCTGGGTTTAGTTAGTGGTATTTACCTGAGCAGAAGGCTGGTGCCGTCATACTTGTGATCAGGAGGAGCTGCTAATAACTGTACTACCTCGTAACACAGTGTGTCTGATCACTGGTGTAATTTTATCTGATAACCAGTAAGAAAGAACCAGGCACACCCATAAAGGGGGGCCGACCACAACCGGGCTGAAGGCCAGCAAAGACAGAAGTGTGGGGGAGGGTACAGGGAGGGCCTAGCTAGAGAGCAGAGGTAGTAGTGGGAGGGAAACAAGGGGTAGCAAGGGGAGGGGGCAGGAAAGAAGGGGAGGAGCAAGGGAGGAGGAGAGAGGAATTTGAACTGCACAGGAAGTCCTTTTGAATTTGGAAGCAGGAGAAGAGCAACCCTGGGCAGCAGCTCCTGAAATTTTTACAGGCACATGTTTTGTGTCTGCCCTGGGCAGAGCTTGTGCAGAGTACAGCCAAAGAAGCTCTTACAGCAGAGCACGATATTCCAGCAAATTGAGAACAAATTTTACGGTATGTAGACATTTAAAACTTTGTGCAGCTGCAAGGCATTTTAGCTTTCTCCTGCCGACCCCCATTTAGCTTTTCCAGGATGGCCGGCCATCTCGGGTTAGCTGCCTATCTCACGGCATTATGCGCACTAGGCTAGAGTCCCACATACGCTGCCCATGGCGCATGGCAGATGGGTTTGCCACAGCGCGGTTGCCGTTTTTGGCCGGCCATGCAGTGCTCGCAATCCGCAGTGCATAGCACGGCACTGAGGCACGACTCGGAAGACCTTGTGTACAGTACTGAACCGAGGCGCAAACACCTTTAATGGTACGTCATTTTTGCTCTTCTCCTGCCTCAGCGGCACACCGCACGTTAAGATGCGGTGATGGCCGGCCACTAATACTTGGCCGACAGTTACGCACTATACGGCAACGGACCTTCGAGCCCCATTGTGGCTGGCCACGCCGTGTTATCTAATTCGAAAAATTAATGCGTTATAAGCTGTCCATGCCAATACGGCGACGGACCTTAAAACCCGTTATGGCCGTTGATTGTTCTACAGGCACACGTGTCTAGGCCCATTTCGGTTGATCCGGCAGACCTAGTGCATAGCACGGCACTGAGGCACGACTTGGAAGACCTTGTGCACAGCACTGAACCGAAACGCAAACGATCCCAGGGAGACGAAAACATCTTTAATGGTACGTAATTTTTGCTCTTCTCCTGCCTCAGCGGCACATCGCATGTTAAGGTGCGGTGATGGCCGGCCAATAATACTTAGCCGACAGTTACGCGCTATATGGCAACGGACCTTTGAGCCCCGTTGTGGCTGGCCACGCCGTGTTATCAAATTCGATAAATTAATGCGGTATAAGCCGTCCATGCCATTACGGCGACGGACCTTAAACGTTACTTACCGGCGCCATGTCTGTATGATTGGCCTGCCATGCGATATTTGAGATGCGGGTTTTTGCAGAAACGTCCACATTGCGATCCTCGCTAGTCAGGGTCTTCTCTTGCGGGCCACTTAGGGGGAGTCCCAAATTGGCGGGACATGCGCTTCGCTACGCGTTGTAATTGCCCACCCATACAGTCGGCCATTAACCTA
This sequence comes from Microcaecilia unicolor, assembly GCF_901765095.1. Classification (NCBI taxonomy): domain Eukaryota; kingdom Metazoa; phylum Chordata; class Amphibia; order Gymnophiona; family Siphonopidae; genus Microcaecilia; species Microcaecilia unicolor. Next base: position 145,569,767 of record NC_044034.1, read on the forward strand.
CAGAGGCACGTACGGCAGCGGTGAATTTCGATAGGGTGGCCATTTGCATGAGTGCCGATTGTAAAAACAGTGGCCACTTTCAATACACCACCCATTCCGACTAGCAGTAAAATTTGGAAAAGGCAGCCAGTTTTATGGCGCTAAAATTCACTAGAATGGACATTCCAAATACAAATTTAACCGCAGCGGCCACCTTGGATACCGCACACATGTGTCTTTGACACACGGCATAGGCTGGAACAATTGATGTCATACCGTTTGGTGCCAGCATAGCGGGACACAGTACTTAGGGGCATCAGACAAACATATCGGTTACAGTATGCTACTCTCAGCTGCCGTTAGGACCAGGTCCACGGGGGGAAGGGTTGGTACAACAGTGTTAGTCCTAGAGGGCCATGTGCACTTAGCGGCCAGTTTGACTAGAGCGGCCACGTGGACTAAAGCAGCTAATTTGAAAACGGTGGCCATTTTGATAGAAGGACCACCGGTCTTACTGATTTATCTGCCGGATTTACAGGGGCCCGGCCATTTTAATTTTAGCGGCCCATTTTGCATACGGCAGCCGTTTTGACTACCAGGCCAAATTTGAATGTAACAGCCATCGCCCTTGGGGCTTTAGGCTGGCCATTTAAGGAAGGGCGCACTGCGCAGAAAGCACGCAGTCGGATATGTAGCTGTGAGCAAGGAGGGTACAGTTTACACAGGCACCATAGGATGCACGCAGCGATTGGGGAAGCCGGCGTCACCACAATCAGTTATTATGAGGTCATTTTGCTTTAAATTGTCTATTCTTTTAGTCTCTCCATTGCAGTAATGTCATTGTAGTGTGCGAAGGAGACATATGCACCAGCAAGGCCAGCCAAGCGGCCCACCAAAACTCCACCAGCTAAGACGTGGAGTGCTGCGGCCCCAGACCTTAGAAGTCACAGTGGACCTACACCACAAGCACAGACGGTGCGGGGGCCTGCAAGGGAGGTAGTAGCACCGCAGACTCCACCTCAATAGTTGCGGGGCTACCGCCAGTACCGGCAAGGGGTAAGTCTAATGACAGCACCACACTCCTTCCAGCGCAGACGCATGACATAACTAGATATGCAGTACGGGACGATAAGAACGGGTAACGGAGCCCAATATGGCAGGACAGAATGCGGTTGTGGCACCGGTCGGTGCACAGGGGACCAGTCAGGATGTGGGAGTACTTAATCACAGGAGCGATGCATTAGGTACCATTCTCACAATACAGGTGGATTGATATCTTCTCCCTCCTTGTGTGGGAGTTGCATGAGGAGGGTACCGTAGGCAGGGATAGTGTAACAGATAAGACCCCAAGATATTCGGGTCCTTCATGGACTGGTCGTAGGCTGTTCACATACTTAGGACACTCAGCTGTTCACATACTCAGGACACTCACTATAGTGAAGGAAACGGAAAGGGGCCCGGACTTGGTGTGGGATATGGAATACAATTTTAAAAGCGCATGAGATATTTAGGGGACAGGCATGCCTTAACTAAGATATTAAATTTACAAGAAAGCAGTGCAGACAATCCATTCATATCGGGTCAGCACCAGTGGTAGTCCTGTCAGGCAATGCCATCAGGACAAAGGCAGGACGGAGGCAGCGGACATTGCACCTAGCACCCGACACGCCCGCGCGGGCAGGCATGCTGCAGGGCAAGGCAGGCTCCCCAGAGACAGGGAACAGCAATCTAGTAACACAGGACAGGGTACTGAGGGAGCTAGCGCTCCCCCAAGCAAGCTTATGAGACAGGAGAAAGCAACCTATTAACTCAGTACAGGGTCCGGAAGCCATCAAGCTTCAAGGTTAGCCTGTTACCCTGACAGAACGGGTGCATCACCACAGGTTTCCAATCAGGTTGCATGATTCCATATTAGAGGACACCACAGTGACAACACTACCCCAACAATGCATCCTCGATTCACATGCATCGACAGATAGCTGCAGGCAAGATTACCAAAGAACTATTGCTAGGCTGCATAGCGGGGCTGTTTGAGGACCCGCCCTTCAAGGCAACAACAGTGTCTCCGCTAGGCATAATACCAAGGAAGGAGCTGGGGAAAGGTAGGCCCAGTCGTAATTTGTCCCGCCACATAGGAACATCAGTAAATGACTACATTGACCATAGCAGCTGTACAGTACAATATGCATCTGTAGACAATGCCATTCAAATAATTCGGCAGCAAGGCAACTAGGCACATTGGGCTAAGGTGGACGGAGATTCGGCTTTTCGCACCTTGCCTTTACACCCACAGCCCTTTCCCTTGTTAGGTGTCAGGTTCCAGGAGAGGTTTTATTGCCATAAATGTGTCCCCTTGTGTGGCCACATCTAGTGCGCATACTTCAAAGAGCTTAGCATGTTTGTGCATGGGGTAGTGGAGCAACTAGCCCCCCTAGGTCTCTGGTCCTCATCTGAAGGACTTCCTGTTCAAAGACCGGGAATCACAAGAGTGGACGGATGTGTTACAGGTCTTTATCCACTTGGCACAGAAATTGGACATCCCATTAGCCGTTGAAAAAACAGTAGGCCCACGGCGAATCCTTACGTTATAGGTATTGAATTGGAACTAGATGTTCCAGACTGCCGGCTGACAAAATTGATAAGCTTGCCAGAGTAGCGAATATGAGGTGGCACTGTAAAAAAGCAAGGCTGAAGCAGGTACAGGAACTCCTGGGTCCAGTAGGCTTCGCAATAAGGGTGAGTTCCAATAGCTTTAGCAACATCGGGAACAAACAAAGCACATTTTCATCTCAGACGTACACAGGACATCAAGCGAGATTTAGCAGGTTCTTGGCCCATGGGATTTCATTTTGGCACGATTCACCCACTCTCACGGAAGCCCTGCATTTTCTTTACAGATGCGGCAGATTTACTTCCAGGGAGCGTGGTGCGCAACAAGCTCGGGTTTCAGCAGGGACCACGTAGGATATCATGTTTCCTGGGGGGACCTGGCATATCTCACAAGTCAATTGTAATTCCCTCAGACAATATGGCAGTAGTTGTCCGCCATGCACTTCCCACAAGTTATGTGCGCAGACAGATAGTTCTGCAGTGATTACAGCTAAACATATACCAGGCAGGGAGAATGGTTATAGTGGATGCTCCTTCTCGTTTTTAGAGCGCAGACCCGGAAATGGGACCCGATGCTGCGATAGTTAACAGATACCTCGCAGACAAGATACACAACCGCACATATAGTCAACACTTAGAAGAGAAGGGTGGTACTGATATATTCCCGGTCCCCGGCATGTATGAAGGGAATTAGCAGAAACCAGGTCTCAATCATGTTCGCAGCCATCAGTTTTCTCGCCAAAGCAGTGGCTGTCCAAAATCCATCTAGGTCATTTGTTGTCACGAGACTGATGAAAGGATGGGGCAGGCCGGGAGTACCCTACCCAGGTAAAAGAAAACCCAGTACCGGCAAGGAAATGGGCCGTCTCTTTGCATCATTAGAGGAGATAAGTGACACTGAGTTTGAGGGCCGTCAAGTCAAATGTGCATTCTCATTAGCTTTGCATGGTGCTCTGCGAGTCAGTGAGTTGGTGGCTACGTACAAGCATGCCCACCATGGCATGTCCCTCTTAATACGTGACGCGGCCATTACAGCCGCGGCAACTGACCTACTTATTCGCAAATCAAAATGGATCGGAACGGACATGCCCTTTCCTGAACCTTCAAGCAGACTTAAAACAAAGACCAAAGACCAGCCTGCTGATTCATACACTATGTACATATGTACAGTACCCACTCATTTAGGATTAGGGCAGCTACGGCAGTGGCAGCGCTAGGAGTGTCCATAGAGGCCATCAAAAGACTGGGCCGATGGCGACCTAATGTATACAAGCGCTACATCAGACCCATCTAGTGTATACAAGCGGTGCATTGGACCCATTAAGGCATCCACAGCAAAGTGATAATGGTTGCTTGCACTGTGCTAACATGTCGCTTCCCATTATATTCTATTACAGGTATCCATATCCAGAATGAGCTGCAGCGGATTTGGATATGCGGTCACTCATCACTTGTATGTACATTAGGCACAGGGAAAGGCGGTGGGCGCAAAGAAGGGCAGCAGTGAGACCGAACAGTGAGAGCCTGGGTTGTCAGGGCGATAGAGGAGCCAGGGCGATAGAGTAGCCATAACAGGGTATAGGTAAGGGAGGGATGCTTCAGGCATTCATGTGTGCATTAAAAGTCATACGATCCCACATGACTTGCGAATAGATACAAGCCATAGCGTTAGGGCATGACCGCAGCTAGGAGGGGTGGGGACCACGGCAAACGAGGTGTCGTTGCCGTGGCCTGTGGCGTTAGACTACAATGTTTACGCACAGCCAGCAATGGGTACACAGCAGCTTGACACATAACAGTTACAAGTTTGGGGTAACTACTGCTGCAGAAAGAGTTGTGTGGAAAATTATCAAGTTGATGCAAATGGTAGGCTTGCATGTGAGCAGCCTTGTTATAAGGAAACAACGTGTATACAGCTTGTCTCCTGGCTTGGGCGGCCGGGAGGCCTAGAACGTCATTTTGTAAATGTGGTAGGTGCCTCCTTCAACGGGAAACAACGTGTATACAGCTTGTCTCCTGGCTTGGGCGGCCGGGAGGCCTAGAACGTCATTTTGTAAATGTGGTAGGTGCCTCCTTCAACGGGAGACACCAAGTGACGTCGGGTGCTTGGAAAACAGCACAGGGGGCCACAGGGGCTTGGTACGGCTTGGCCTGTGGCCCAGAATATGCAACTACGTGTAGAAGCTGTGTACCCGGGTAGAAATGCATGCTGGCATAATGATTAGTAGAAGATGTAATGTAATTTGTTTAAGTTGTAACAATTTTCATGTTCCTGGCTGCGGCCAAAATAAATCCAATTCTATCGAAGATACGGCTTGTAGTGTGGTATTGAAGGGGGCGGGGGTTGATACGTCTGAGTGTGTGCCGAATGCCCGAGTTGTGAGTGTTTAGTAGTGTGACGTATGAGTGTAATTTTTATCAGCCAGTAATTTTGTATTCAGCCAAAGCTTTGCAGAGTGTCTATATTTTGTATACATTACCTATATTTTCTTATGTATAATAAATCTAATATATATATCAGCCTGCATTCTCAGCTGCAGTTCTTTCTAACGGAAGTATTTGGCTACGTTCCAAGGTTCCCACCCCTAGACCTAGTACAGGATTATTTGCTTGCAGATAGTTCTGCATGGGGAACCTGGACACAGGTAATTTATTATCTGTGATTATCCTACAGGGGGTACTAAGCCCAATGGAAATAACTCCTCCCTGGACACATACAAAGAATTTTCTCAATATTGGGGGTGCTCAAGCACCCACAGAGTCAGCTCCTATGACTGTGAAGCAAAGAACTGTATTAATCTTACTACAATAACATATATCTTCCACATTCACATTTCTTTAAAAATATTAGCAACTCAACTATTTCCCAGTTTTATCAGGACTTTTTCTTTAAATGCACAAAGTTGAAAAAAATCAGCATGAAAACTTCCATGAGAATTGTCTGTCATGAGAAATTAATTTGAAGTGTTTTCCAATTAACATCTGTTTCAATAAAGAAAACTCTGTGCATCTCAATACATAGAAGTCAGCTCTGTGGGTGTCAGTGAGTGCTGAGAGCACCCACAATATTGAACAAGCTCCTTCATTATGTCCCAGGGGCGTATCTGAGGTTCTGCGGTAGGGGGGCCAGGGCCAGAGTGAGGGGGCACATTATAGCCCCCCCTGCCACCGCCATTACTGACCCCCCTGCCGCTGTCACCTACCTTTGCTGGCGGGGGACCCCAACGCCCCCGCCAGTCGACATCCGCTTCCTCCTGCCTTTGAAAATATTCCTTCAGCTGGCGGGGGACCACAACCCCCGCCAGCCGAGCCGACGTCTTCAAGTTCTTCTTCACCCTCCGTGGCGTGCTTTTCATTCAAAGAGCTGCAATCCAGTTTCAGAGTCTGACGTCGCTGCACGTTGTACGTGCAGGACATCAGACTCACAGACTCTGTTTCTGTGAGTCTGACGTCCTGCACATACAACGTGCAGCGACATCAGACTCCGAAACTGGATTGCAGCTCTTTGAATGAACAGCACGCCACGGAGGATGAAGAAGAACAGAAGACCCCGCCAGCTGAAGGAATATTTTTAAAGGCAGGAGGAAGCGGACGTCGGCTGGCGAGGGGTTGGGGTCCCCCTCCAGCAAAGGTAGGGGGGTCCAGGGTGAAATCTGCAGGGGCCCAGGCCCCTGTGGCCCCACGCAGATACGCCCCTCCAGAGAGGGGCGATTTGTGTTTTGTTTTGGGTTGCCCAATAATTTTGAAATGTCAGCGCCTCATTGTCCACTTCAAAGTACAACTAGTATCATTTTATACAACCATTCCTGTCTTCGATGTCTGTTGTCTTAATTACAGAAACATAACTAACCCCTCTAAAAAATATTGATTGTTGGTTGAAAAAAGTCAGTAGTTTATGCCAATAGATGAATGTGCTGAATGTTTTTCTAAGGGTGAATGGATTTCTCTCATATTTTCAGGAAAACATCATTGTACACAGGACCCTGGATTCAATATATGATGCTCAAAATTGCATGTGGAAATTTTGGCATGCACCCAATTTCTCCACCCAATTTAACTGAATAATGAACCAATTAGTGCCGATATTGGGTGTTAAAAAATCAATTATTGATGCAAATTGGCAACAATTTGAATATATATGCACATCTTGCTAGGAGTATTCTATACAGATGTGTGTGTAAATTCTAGTGTGCTGATCTGAAGGGGGCGTGGCTATGGGGGGGCATAGGCAGGACATGGGTGTTCCAAGACCCAGAGTCACAGGGAGCCACAGTGGGAATCAAACCTGGTTCCCTGGGTTCTCAGACCACTATGCTAACCATTAGGCTTCTTCTCCACTCCAGCCAAACCCTTATATAATTACCTCCAGAATGTGTTTTAGACAAAAACTGTGGGGCCTTTTTATGAAGCAGCGATAAGCCCAACAGGGGCTTACCGCTCACTAAAAGGGACGTACTGCCAGGCTACTGTAGCAGCCCGGCAATAGTTCCCTCCCCCAGCGTGCGCTATTTCCGGAACTGTTTGGTTACTACTGGGTTAGCATGGGAGCCCTTACCACTACCTCAATTGGTGGCGGTAAGTGCTCCTCCCGAAATGGCCATGCGGCAAGTGCTTCTCTTTCCGCAAGGCCGTTTCTTGAAAAACAAAGGGGGGCCTGGGCGCATGGCAAAACACACACCGATGCCACCACAGGCCCCCTTTTGCCGCAGCTTCATAAAAGGACCTCTACTCGCACTAATATTGTTCAGCATTTAAGATGCACAAATCTCTTATAATGAAATTGCACCATTTTAACTCACAGGAGTGGGTGTCTATCATGATGACATGCCAGCACAATAGATATTAATTTATAATTATAGCAGCTGACGGTTGTCATACTGAAGTGACAGCTGATATACTTAGAATTATTGCAACAGGAGTCCACAGTTTTAGACTAGTCATGCTGTTCCCTATTAGGATGATTACTTTTAACTATTCTGTATACATTTATCTGGGGCTATAGTCTTCTGAACTTTATGCAGATGATATATCTTCCATCATGAAAACATTTTCCAAACTATCTAAAGAATACTGAAAGGAGATTATTTTTTCTGTTTTGGCTTTGATTTTACATAAACAAATCGGCAATTCAGTTCCTAAAACAGGGAAAAGAAAATCATTTTTACAACGCATGATTTCAGTGGTTGAAAGTGATGCATCCAGGATGTGCCATACCCTAAGAAATGGGAAATGGGCAGTACAGTTGGGTTCCTTCTAATGTGCATTTCCTATCATGTGCACATACAATGATGTCCAGGGGAAAGACACTGCCTTTAGGCTTATAGACTTCAACATGTATATTCTGGAAGAAAGAGTGAATATGATAGAGATGTTTAAATTTTTTTTTTATTTTTTGTTACATTTGTACCCCGCGCTTTCCCACTCATTGCGGCTTACATGGGGCAATGGAGGGTTACATGACTTGCCCAGAGTCACAAGGAGCTGCCTGTGCCTGAGGAAGTGAGCTTTCTTCAAATGAAGGAAAACTCTGGAATGAGAAGGCATAGAATGAAGTTAAGAGGAAACAGGCACAGGAGTAACCTAAGAAAATACTCTTTCACAGAAGGGTGGTAGACGTGTGGAATGCCCCCCCCCCCCCCCCCCCCCCCCCGTGGAGGTCATAAAGACAAGTGCTGTGTCTGAATTTAAGAAAGTGTGGGACAGACACATTGGATCCCTTGGGAAAAGGAGGATGGGCAGACTGGATGGTCAGTTTCTATGTTGCCAAAGCTTTCATGAGGGAAGTTGATCTAATGATATCCCCTACAACAAGATAGTATTTTAACATTGTATAGTATTGGATTAAGTGATTCTCTGGTAAGTGTGGGTTAGGTCTGTCCTTTCAAATGAAGATTGCAATGGGGGGGGGGGGGCAAATGCTGTTTGGGAGGGTAGAGGAAGGACCAGCACCTGGAAGGTATCTGGGCATTGGCCAATAATTAGTGTTGGTGTTCTGATAGGTAACTGAATATCGCCAGTGTCCAGACAAGTGCCGGCTCCACCCAGACTCCACCCCTGCACCACCCCAGGACCGCCCATAGAGTAGGGGAAGTTCAGTTCTGATATTCAGCAGCTAAATATCAGCGGTTGGCCAGGCACAAGTGATTTAACTAGGCAGGAGCCACTTTGACTTTGACAGATAATAGGAGATATAGAAAGGAAAATAATAAACCATGGGTAAACCAATTTACCTTTTGCATGTTTATTTTTAATGCTTTATGACCTATCACTGAAATCCCAAATTCAATATATGAGCTAGATTTACTAAAAGGTGGGATCGATTTATTAATAAAAGTCATTAACAGCATTAGTGCACTATAATGCTAAATCTAGCCTTATTGATTTGGGGTTTTTTTTTTCATTTTAAAGAGTGATTTCCTGCCTCATAGCCTGGGTCTGGGTGTGTAAAGAGACAAAACTGGGAAGGAATTTTGTGAGGGCCAAGAAGAGGGCAAATGATGTATTTCCGTAGGAAATGGGAGAAAGGTTAAGTGAAGGAGTAGAAGTCAAGAGGGGCTTGTAGAGTTAGAAGTTGGGAAGAGGGATGAACAAGGCGAGAGCTCTTGGGGTCATGAAATGCAGAAGAGGAGGGATAAGGAAAGAGGACTTTCAGAGGAGGAGAAATATGGCAGTTTTGGATATATGATTGTAGGTGAAATGTGCAAATGGAGGAGAAATGCTAGGAAAATAAAAAATGAAGGGAGAAAGGGTGGAAGCACAACTGTTTGCACCTATAATTTCATGTGTGGGATAGAGAAACTCTGTATTTGGGTGTACATATATGAGAGACTGAAGTAGTGTGTAAATGTAGGGCTCCTTTTACTAAGCTGCAGTAAGCACTGGCACATGCTTACTGCAGCTGAAAAAGGCTCACAGTGGGGCATGCTCAGGTATCCCACGGTAAATCTGCAATCTGCATGCACAAATTGCACACATGCGTTTTTTAATCTTTTGACAAAGGGCTTGTCTAAAAGGCAGAGAGTGGGTATTTCTGTGCTAATCAGTTGTGTGCTGCATGCTGATTAGTAAGGGATTGGAGCATGAACCTTACTGCCTACAAAATAGGTGTCGGTAAGGGCTTGCACACTAATCTTTAATAATGTCCATGGGCTAATGGCTGATCAAGCAGATATCAAAACAATAGAGGTAAGAAGGTAAACATACAATAACTCAATACATCATGGGCTAATGTCAACATTAACACATGGCCATTAATTTGGAAAATGGAAAATCAGCCATTTTATGGCTGCAGTAAAAATGGCCTTAGCTTGCAAGAAAGGCCCATGTAAGGATGCATTAAGGCCACTTTCTACCACAGCTTTGTAATAGGACTTCCTTAGTAATAAAAAATGTGGTGGAAAAACTATGCATGAAGTTCTCACATTATGAGTGACAGAATACACAACAGAAGTACAAAGAGACTCAGATCATCTAATGTGGGGGAAATATGTCTGCAATTTAACTATAAAAATTATTTTCAAAAAAGCTAGTTTAGGAGTGGCCTAGTGGTTAGGGTGGTGGACTTTGGTCCTGAGGAACTGAGTTTAATTCCCACTTCAGGCACAGGCAGCTCCTTGTGACTCTGGGCACGTCACTTAACCCTCCATTGCCCCAGGTACAAATAAGTACCTGTACACAATATGTAAGCCACATTGAGCCTGCCATGAGTGGGAAAATGCGGGGTACAAATGTAACAAAAAATTAAACATATAAATGCGTATGAACAGAGATTAATTGATTAATCTCTGTTCAGTGGATCAGGCAATGGAAACACTTTATTGATGATATATTTTTATTCTGGCGTGGCACTGAATGAGATTTATTGGCTTTGAAGAGTGGTTGGATGTAAGAAATCCAGCAATTCAATTCAATATTAAAGATTACAGGCAACAGATAATGTTTCTAGATGTTAAAGTGATAAAAACTGGTGACAGTTTTAGTACAACAATATTTTTTAAACTGATAGACAGAAACACATTATTGCACTACAATAGCAGTTATCCAAGAAAATTAATAAATAGTCTTCTATTTTCCCAGTTTCTTCGGTACAAAAGGATAAGTTTTGCAGTTGAGCAATTTAAGGTGTGTGCCAAAGGATTATACAGGAAAATGTGTAACACAAGGTTATCCAGCTGATGTGGTTGAAAAGACATGTACAGTACTTGGACATTATAACGATTGAGATTTGTTTTGCAAAAGATCTACGGATTGACTGAAGATTCCATAATGTGTGTAGTATGACATTCATTTCACATAAATGTAACTCCATTTTAAGAGCACACAGGCCAGTTATTTCAGTTTATCAATGCTTTTTTGAAAGTAAATTAATGGTTGCCTAAGCTTAAGATGGGAATCTGAACATGGGAGCCAACTTTTCAAAATGATTGGGGGTGCTGATTTTTTTTTTTTTTTTACAGGTGATGCGTTCCCCCTCCCCCCCCTCCTCCTCCTCCTCCCCGTCCCCACTCCCTCTCCCCATCCCCCATCCTCCCTTCCTTTCCTCCCCTCCCTCCGAGTTCCAGGCCCCCTCCCTCCAAGTTTCAGGCCCCCTCCCTCTCTCCCTCCGTTCCAGGCCCCTCTCTCTCCCACCCTCCCTCCCTCCGAGTTCCAGGCCCTCCCTTCGAGTTCCAGGCCCCCCCTCCCTCCCTCCAAGTTCCAGGCCCCTCTCCCTCCCTCCCTCTGAGTTCCAGGCCCCCCTCCCTCCAAGTTCCAGGTCCCCCTCCCTCCCTCCAAGTTCCAGGTCCCCCCTCCTTCCGTTCCAGGCTCCCCCTCCCTCCTTCCCTCCGAGTTCTGAATTTTAAAAGTCATCTTACCTCGGGATCCCGGCGGCAGCATTGAAAGGCGTGCAGTCTTCTCACTTCAGCCTTCCCTTCTCTTTCTCTCAGCTCAGGTTCCGCCCTTGCAGAAACAGGAAATGAGGGTGGGACCAGAGCTGAGAGAGAGAGAAGGGAAGGCTGAAGCACTGAGTCTGCTCACCTTTCACTGCTACTGCCAAGACCCCGAGGTAAGATGACTTTTTAAATTCTGGGCGGCACGCAGGAAGGCGAGGGCGGGCACCGGCAGGTTGGCCTGGCGAAGGGAACTTCCAGTTCCAGCGGTTGAAATATTGGGGGTGCTCGAGCACCCACAACACTCACAGAGTCGGCGCCTATGAATCTGATGGAGCTTTTATGCAGAATTCAAGCCATGAATCAATATAGAATCCAATATAGAAACCAGGACTGTTTATTTTGAAAGTGGGTTCTGTAAAACTTGTAATAAATAGAAATAAATCAAAACAGAGAAAATAAAATAAGATGATACCTTTTTATTGGACTAAATACATTTTTGATTAGCTTTCGAAGGTAGCCCTTCTTCTTCAGATCAGAAATAGACAAATGTTGACAAATATCAGAATATAAAGTGAAACACAGAGGCATTCCAATGGCAATCTCACAGGAAAAGAGAAGGGTAGGTTAGGTGAGAAACAGGGAGAGCTGGGTGTATGAGAGACAGAGAGAGATGTATAGCAGATAAGAGAGTGACAAAGCAGTAGAATGTTATGGTTTATAGTGGAATAGAAAGCCCAGATCTTTCTTAAGTCCTGTCTGGTGGGTGTCAAAATATTTCATCATTTTGCCTTCAAAGGTCTTATGTTCCTGGATTGTTTTAAAATTTCTTTTAGTGTTCTTACTATAAGATCATTGATGCAATGTTCTGGTTTTGTAAAGTGCTGTCCCATAGAGGTGGCATACTGGTTGGCATTGGAGTGTTTAATATTGTGTCTGTTTAAATTGAACCGTGTCTGTAGCACCTGGCTTGTTTCTCCAATATAGCACCCTTCTTCACACTTTTTACATTGAATAATGTATACCACATTGGAGGATAAGCATGTGAATGATCCCCTTCTTCTGAATGTTTTTCCCATTTGAGTGACTTTAGGATCCTGTCAAATGTGCTGGCACACTTTGCAGCTGGGAAAATTGCAGGGACATGTGCCATTCTCGTCTTTTTGAGCTTCTGTTGGGAGTTTGCGTTTCACTAATTTCTGTTTCAAATTAGGTAGCTGTCGGAATGCCAGCACTGGTGGGGCTGGGAATATCTCTTTCAGTACGACTGGTAGCGCTATAGAAATGATTTGTAGTAGTAGTAGTAGTAGCAGTACTTCATTCTCCTGGAGTAGCAGCTATAGATCTTTTATGACTCTTCTCAATTTTTCTAGCTCTGGATTGTATGTCACTACAAGAGGGATTCTCTCTGTAGCTTTCTTCTCTTTGTACTGCAGTAGGTTTTCTCTAGGTATTTTAAGGAGAGAAGCAATATTCTTGGATATTATTTTGGGGTTGTAGCCTTTTTGTTTGAATGAATCGGTTAGGATTTTGTTTATATCAGTCTCTTGAGTCAGAGCTGATATGATGGTATTGTGTGGCCTGGCTGTGTATAATGGATTTTTTTGTGTGTGAAGGGTGGAAACTAGAGTTGTAGAGATAGCTACATCTGTCTGTAGTTTTCTTGTATATCGATGTTTCTATGTAGCCATTGCTGATGGAAACTGTCGTGTCTAGAAACTTGACTTTTTCTGGGGAGTAGTCAATTTTCAGTTATATTGTAGGATGGTATGTATTGAAGGAACTGTAAAATTGTTTTTGAGTCTCTACTCCCTCAGTCCAAATCATGAAAATGTTGTCAATATACTGGTAGTATTTTAAGGGTTTAGTCTGAAATGAATTTAAAAACATCTCTCCCAGTTCTGCCATGAAGAAGTTAGCATATTCAGGTGCCATTCTGGTGCCCATAGCAGTGCCCATGATTTGCAAATAGATATCATTGTTAAAATGGAAATAGTTGTGAGTTAGAATGAAGTTGATTAATTTTGCAATGGTTTCCAGTGAGTATTGGTGGTCCATGGTGGATGTTTCTAGGAATCTATCACATGCAGCTGTGCCAGCTGCATGGGGAATGTTGCTATATAGTGTTTCTATATCTATTGGTAATTTTGTGATCGGCGCACACTACCCACACGCTAAAAAATAAGAATTGCTGCAGGCAAACTGATTAGCACATGGTGTTAGGGGATTATACACTACTGGGAAAATTAACGAGTGGCCATTAATACAGAAAATTACAAAACTGGCCATTTTACCCCTGTAGTAAAAATGGTCTTTGACCTGTGTAAGAACATGCTAAGGCCACTTTTTACCCTTAATAAAGAAAAGCATGATGTTCTGCTAGTTCCACATTGTGTGGAGATGACACGTGAATTCCTAAAACTTTATGCTGAAAAAGTAATAGATCTTGTACCAGAGAATATATGATGGGGTGGTCTATTAAGCTGCTATGCTCTGATGGGGTTTTTTCAATTGAATTTCAATTGAACCATTTTATTGGCATTTGATTGAACAGGAGATGGGAGTATGAATTGGAATGGGTTTGGTTTTTTTTGGGTGGGGGGAATGTGACTGAAGTGCACTAGTGAGATTGTTGTTCAGTATAAATGGCTCTGTTCTTCTGGACCCCAAGGTACAATATTTATATGACTGGCTAGATTATAATGGACCCAGTACTGGCTTTTGAAAATTTATTTCCCTGAGGCAGCAGTGGATGAAACAGGGTCTTTGAATTTTTACAGGCATAATTGAACATTAAGAAGGAATTCAATAAGTAGCACTGAAAATTTGCCACCAAAAAAATTGAGTGCTGTGTCATTTATTGAGTAGTGCTTGGTGCAGATCCCATGCCTAACTTCTAGGCACCGTACTTACGCCTACTAAAAGCAGGTATAAAGGCCAGAGGCCAACTTAGGTGAGATTACGGTGAATTCTGTAAATCTGCATGCGAGTTTTTGGAATGCTCTGGCCACGCCCACTTTTCAGATATGCTCGATTGAAGTTAGGCACCGAGCTTTATACAATAAGAGTGAGATGCGCAGAAAAATTCTTAAGACTGCCAATTAACTTCTTTTTCCAAGCTCATTAGTCAATTTATTTACAGCATGAAGTTGGGAGCAGACATGTTGGCAGGAAATATAACATGTGGGGGGTAATAGGATAAGTGAAATGTTTGTTAAAATGTTATAATGAGGAAGTTTATGACCAGTGATTTTAATTTTACACCCTATAAGCTATTGAGCTCGGGGGGGGGGGGGGGGCTGAAAAAGTTCTGAGGTCTTTTTTCCATACTTTTCAGAATTTTCTCTTGCTTATGGTCATTGTATGAAATTGGGTGAATTATTTAAAGATATTAGTATAATTGTTAGTACATTTTATCCATTCAACTGTCGGTGCACTGCACTCAGTATACACTGTGATGATAATGAAACATAAAAAACAACATCCTCTTGAAACTCACGTTCAACATTCTTTTAAAATAGCATCCATATTTTCCTAAAACAGAACAGAATTACTGAAGTGGAACACCTGGAGGAAAGTCACTTGAAATTGGCTTTCAGCTAAGAAATGAATCTCTCTTTTATATACTGAGAGTTGATGGCAGCATAGACTCCACCACTTCAGAATGACTGGGGATGCCAAACATAATACAAGTTACCCATCCATGAACACAATAGGAGAATGTGAGAGCAGAGGTTAGCGAGATGAATGTTAGTGTTCATGTGTGTGCTTGTGAGAGAGAGAGAGAGAGAGAGAGAGATGGATAGTAGTGTGAGAGAGTTTGAATACAGAAATATGGGGGAGGGGGGTCTCTGTGATTTTTCCTTATTCTTATTCTTTGAGACTGATGCTAACACAAGTCTGTTTAAAGAGACACTCAGGGCCCCTTTTACTAAGCCACGTTAGGCTCTACGTGTGCCCAACGTGCGCCAAAATGAACTTACCACCCGACTACCGTGTGCCTCTTGCAGTAATTTCATTTTTGGCGCGTGTTTGCTACGTGTGTCTGGAAAATATTTTTCCTTTTCAGACGCGTGCAATGGACACGTGCTAAGTGGCATCTGTCACGCGTAGGTCCTTA
The DNA here is from genome assembly GCF_901765095.1 of Microcaecilia unicolor. NCBI lineage: Eukaryota > Metazoa > Chordata > Amphibia > Gymnophiona > Siphonopidae > Microcaecilia > Microcaecilia unicolor. Next base: position 145,585,343 of record NC_044034.1, read on the forward strand.
TCATGCAGATTCCTTACCACTAGGTCTATGGCTGGCGGTAAGGCCAGACACCAAAAATGGTCAGTAACAAAAAACACTAGAAACCCACTGGCAAACGAATAATACAATCAAAAAAACAAATGGGGAAAAGGTGGTTACTGTAGCTACCAATATCAATATGTTGTTTAAAACGTTGCAGGAGAAGACCTCAGACACCTGTGCCTCTCATCGCGTCTGAAGTCTTTTCCCCCAACGTTTTAATCAACCAACATATTGATATTGGTAGCTATAGTAAACATCTTTTCCCCACTTGTTTTTTGGATTATAACATGAGAGTAGCCATACTGAGTCAGACCAATGGTCCATCTAGTCCAGTATCCTGTTTCCAAGTACCTGGCAGAAACCCAAAATGTGCTAAACTGCTTCTACTAACTAGACGATCCAGGCAGTTTGCAATCTAAAAACAAAAATCATGGGGAAAAAAATAGAAAGACAATTTTCATAGGAAAGAGCCATCAAGCAATCAATCGGCAACACATAAGCCAAGAAGTAGAAGAGAGACATGGGAGAGGAGAAGAGGGAAATTGAAAAGGGAGAAAGAGGGAAGGAAAGAGAAAAGGACCGACCAGTGGTAGAAAAAAAAAAAAAAACGTTTAGCAGAAACAGCCCTAATTTGGGGGCCCTTTTACAAAATTGTAACCGGTGCTGGGTGGTAATTTCACCATAGGATGCACCATTTCCAGCGCTACAGAAAATTAGGATTGATTTTCTAATGCGGGGGTTATCCGGCGGTAATCATGCAGTGCCACGCGCTGCCCGATTACTGCCAGGTTAGGGCAGGAGCCCTTACCACCACCTCATTGGGTGGCGGTACGTGCTCCCCCTAAAATGGCTGCACAGCAAGTATGAAGTTACCACATAGCCATTTCTTTTTTTGGTCTTTTTACCCGGCATAGTAAAAAGGGCCCTGGTGCACGGCAAAAACAGCCACCGTCGCTAGTGCAGGGCTCCTTTTATTGCAGCTTAGTAAAAGAGCCCCTTTGGTGAGAAGACCATTTTAAAAAGCCAAGTTTTTAAAGCAAGTTTCAAAATTTTGAACGACAGTTCAACATGGATTGAAATTGGAAAGGAATTCAGGGGCCCTTTTACTAAGCTGCGGCCAAAAGTGGCCTGCGGCAGTGCGAGCGCATCTTTTGGGCACGTGCCAGACCAGTTTTTACCGCGTTCTGGAAAAAGGGCCTTTTTAAGGGACCAGAAAATGGATGTGTGGCAAAATAAAAACCACGTGCGCGTCCATTTTCGGCCTGAGACTTTACCGCCACCCATTGACTTAGCAGTAAGGTCTCATGCACTACCCGGGCAGTAGGCATGCAGGGTGCACCCACTGCTGTTTACCACCAGGTAAGTGCCATGCGGTAGAAAATAGAAAATATTTTCTACCGCGTGTTTTCAGCGCGCCCCAAATTCAGAATTACCGCCCAGGGCACGTGGTAGCCAGACGGTAATGCCGATTTTGTGCATGCTGGGCCTATATAGGCCCTTATGCACCTTTGTAAAAGGGCCCCTAAATAAATAATATGTGGTAGACCATGACTGATTTAAATATCTCCATAGCAAAAATGAACAGGAGACAAGTTTCTTTCAACTGAAAGGAAACTCTGGAATAAAACGGCATGAGGTGAAGTTAAAAGGGGATAGACTCAGGAGTAATCTAAGGAAATACATCTGGAGGAGGTGATGGAAATGGCGACTTTATCTAAATTCAAGAAAACATGGGATAATCATGTGGGATCTCTTAGGGAGAGGAATAAATTGTAGATTGCCTGGATTGGCAGACTGGATAGGTCATATGGCTTTTATTTGCTGTCATTTTCTACAACATAACATAGATGAGGAAGAGCAGGGAATATGCAGAAACTGACAGGAGGTAGGAACAGATAGAAATACAAGCAAGGAAGATAAGACAGGCTAAAAACAGAAGACTATTAAACCTGTGATCCAAAATGGTATGAAAATGATATAATTAAAAACCATTATTGTTCTCAGAGGCCTATTTGTTGTGGTAGCTGTTTAATGCGGGAATTACCTCATGCTAATGGTTAATACATTTATTAACTGTGTATAGTAATTTCTGCAATAAACAGCTAACATGGGGGCCGATGCTTAAAGCTGAGTGCTACAGCCCACAATGCAACCACAGCGCATAAACATAGCAAAGCGATGCTCAGAAGGAATCAAATGCAAATATGTGTGCTTAATTTGCACAAACAGGTGAAACGTAAGGGAAGGACTGTGCCTGTCACGTGCACACAGAGGTTTTGCGGTAAGTGCGGCTCTTGTGTGCATGCCCAGACAAACCTGGAAATGCAACCACACATTGGCGTTGTTCTTCTGCGATTTTAAATGTGAGCCTTTCAAAAATTGGTTGCACTTAATATTTTTGAAGGGTTCATATTTGAGTGCAGAAAAACAGGGACTGATGTGTGCTTTCACTTTTGGTTCTGCTCCGACTCACACACATGCTTGTTTCTCACTATCAGCACTTAAAGGTACAAGGGCTTCCTGCTTGTGAAACAAGACAACACCCGCAGTTTAATGTAAGAAATTAACAAGAAATGTCCTGAAAGCCTTTTACACTGCCCCTGAGCTGGCATTACAGTTTCGGCGTTAGAGCCATCACTTCCATCTGTGCATTGCAGTGCTTTACTTTATTCATTGGGAACAATACATAGTGACCTCATTAGCATCTATTTAAATATACTTAAATACAATTTGCCGCCATAATTAGTAAGCATGCACGTTCACACCGGCACTCAAACCTACTGAGCATTCGGCACTATCCCCCGGATTCTATATATGGCACCTAGATTTACTTGGAGATAAGTGCATAACTTAATTGTTGGAACAAGATAAATTAGCATTTTTAATGGCATTTAACAAGCAATAATGAGCGCTAATTGGCAATAATTACAATTTATGAGCAGAAATCGGTAAGTGTATTCTATAAAGAACTGCGCCTAAATTGCAAGGCGCACAATTCAAAATAAACACGCGTAGCTGAAAAGGGACGTGTTTATGAGTGTGTGTATGGGCTTTCCATGGATATTCCAACAGTTATGTGTGCAATTATAGAATATTACTCAGTACACCTAAATCTACACGCATGGATTTATACCAGGTTTTTATTGGCGTAAATGAGCAACTATAGCTTTAGGCACTGCAGTATTGATAATGCGTATTGTATATACTGCACCTTAATTTTATAGAATACGCTTATTTCTGTGTGGATTTTTTATGCGTCATATATAGAATCTAGCCCTATATGTGTGCGCAAACCCGGCATTAACCGCATGCTAACACCCACCATAGTATTGAGCATTGTCTCCAAGGAAGGGAAGGGAGCTGTTAATGCTGCAGATAATGCAAAGTTGTAGCTAACAGTATCATATATTATCTGCTCTACGGTGAATGTGCAGGACCCACTTTTCTCTGCCTTAACTGCATCACAAAATACTGGGATTCTCAAGTCAGAGGTTGTGTTCTCCTTACATATTTATTTTATTTTTACCAGTTACTGTGTGGTAACTGCAAACCCTTAGTGCAGCTTAGTAAATGAGGTTCTCATTGTGCTGATGCAATTCAAAATCAGAATTCACAAAGTCGTATCAATTGGAAAATATTTGACAGCTTGAAACCTAGAGGTACTTATCTGAGACGACTGCTAGGGAGATTTTGGCACCATTTTGAAGTCAGGCACCAATGGGGCTAGAACAACTAGGGATCACCTCTGCCCCTATCACTAGCCTCCAGAGTAATCCCCCAGGAGGTACCAGGGAAGAGATTGGGTGGGGGTTCATGTAGGAGGTCAGAGTGAGAGATTCAAGTTTTTTTTTGGCGGGGGGGGGGGGGGTTGTTCATGGTGTGGAACTTTGATTGGGGAAGTGGAACTTGGACTGGGAGGGGCTTTGGTTCGTTGGAGGAGATAGAAGACTTTTCCATGCACTGGCTCCTTTAGAAATAGTGGATCAGAGTTTGCTGCAGCCAGTACAGTGCGATATTCCCAGCTGAAATAATGCAATGCAAAATGAAATTTACTATGCCATTTACTAGCCTGCAGTACTGTTAATGACTTACACGGTAAATTTTGCAGTGGTAAAGTGCAATATGTTTTCCAGCTTAGTCATTATTACCTTCAACCCAAGGTTTAACTATTGACTGGGAAGGACATATTTCTTTCTAGAGCATAGTAGATCAATGCTACGAGTCTCTATGCTGATAGAGGTGCCACCTTTCATAGGCAAGGTGGAATGGAAATGTTATTCATGTAGCAGACAACGAAGATTCCACTGAGTAGGGGGCCGATTGTCAATCTTTGTATAATGACCAAAATTAATTCCAGATGTGGAATGAAAAGTGCAGCTTATTTAACCTATCCCTTTACAAAACTCAGATTTAAGAGCCAGTATTGCTATTTGGTTGTCAACAGAAGCAAGATGCTGCTAGTATGATGATGTGTCCTCTGTGATTATTGAACATCTGATTCATACTATTTGGTTTTTGAGTACGATGACCAGAGATGTTGAACTTGACTATTTATTCAACCTCATTATAGAACATGACCATGATATCCAGCTCTTACTAAATAGGGTCAAAAACACTGTAATATTTATCTTATTCACAGGATTACCAGTAATAACATGTGGATGACAGGTCAAGCTTTGCTGTCAAAGGGAAATTAGGAATGGGAATACAATGTTCTGTACTGCCAGTAAAGTGTCAACCGTACTTCAATAATCTGTTTTCCAAATAAGATTTGACAGATTTTCTGGTGCATATCTTAAAAAAGATTTTAATGAGTCCCAACGGTATATAAGCTTTCAAGTAAAATGAGATGTGAGATCCAATTAAGAAAAAACACCACTTACTGCATGGCATTTATAATGCCTGTCCTGCATGTATTAAAGAATTTGTGACTCAAAGTGTGTTTTGAGGATTTAAAAAACAGCTTCCTAATGTGCACAGATGGAATTATCGGAGGTGCAGATATCAGAGAGGCATTAATCAGTAGTACTGTTCATTTCTTGAGGTAGAAATGTGGTACGGGAAAGGGCTGACACTTTTAATAACAGAGCCGCATAAAACACAGTTATTAACCATTCCTGTAATAGGAATATGGCATATATTTTCACAATATATTTATTGCACATTAGTAAACTTCAAGTGGGTGCCTCATAGCTAGAATTCCACTCTGATATGTCAAATCTGCTTCCTGTCTTATACTTTTCAAATGGATGGGATGGAGGAGACGGAAGGAGTGCTGATGAACTAACCATCATAACCTCAAAGGAAAGGAACAGACAAGCAGTACAACTGTAATATGTGATCTAATACATGAAGGAAGACTAAAAAGGTCAGTCACCATGTGTGACTGCTCTCCCGTAAGAGACAGATGAGATAACGATAAATCTCTTTTTAGCCTAACATAGAAAGTTGACCTTAGATTTATCATCATTAATTTACTTCCACTTTCGGGGACAGAGTGGTGTTTTGGTGCTGTCCATATCAAACATGCTTCCTTTACATCTGTATAAGGAGCTTCAGTTTCATTTGCAGCATTATTATGATGATGAAAGGGAGGAAAGTTGGTAATTGAGAATGTGATAGCTGGTGCACACTCTAAGGGTCATCCAGTCTGTCAACAGACAGTGCTTCAGATCCCAGCTGATATCTGGCTTTCCCTTCACTTCTTCACAAATAGGAATATTTTGTGCCTATCCCATGCTCTTTTGAAGTTCATCACTGGTTGTTTCCATCATATACCCTTATAGACATAAGAACATAAGAGTAGCCATACTGGATCAGACTAATGGTCCATCTAGCCCAGTATCCTGTTTTCCAAACAGTGGCCAAGCCAGGTCACAAGTATCTGGCAGAAATCCAGATCATGACAATACTCCATATTACAAATCCCAGGGCAAACAGTTGCTTCCCATGTCTATCTCAATAGCAGATTATGGACTTTTCCTCCAGGAATTTGTCCAAACTTTTTAAAACCCATATACGCTAATCGCTGTTACCACCTCCTCCGGCAAAGAGTTCCAGAGCTTAACTATTTGTTGAGTGAAAAAATATTTCCTCCTATTTGTTTTAAAAGTATTTCCATGTAGCTTCCTTGAGTGCCCCCTAGTGTTTGCACTTTTGTAACGAGTAAAAAATTGATTTACTTCTACACAACTCAGGATTTCGTAGACCTCAATCATGTCTCCCCTCATCCACCTCTTTTCCAAGCACTTGTCACCCTTTTGTATTTCATGATTTTACTCCCAAGTCTATCTCCTTGGAGTCTCATCATGTGACTGCTTGTTCTAGAGCAAGGCTTCTCAACCCTTGCCAGGAGACACACCTAGCCAAATTCCTTGGTATGCAAATTTATCTCATACATATTCATTGTGGTAACCTATTAGCTAGTGGTGCCTTCAGGAAAGGGTAGAGAAATACTGTTCCAGAGCATTCATTCCTCTGAAAAAGTTTCACTTTCTTTTATTAGGCCTTTCTCCATCTTCAAAGTTCAGATCTTTAATCTTTCATTAACCTTATGATATGGGGGTGGGGTAGGGCAATACTCAAGCCACAGTGGTCTGTGGTTTTAAAACTGCTGACAGTTGCTGGTTGAATTAGACTCAGATATTCAATGCCTGGACACCGGAAATGAATTTCTGGGTCTTTGACAGACCTAGACGTTAGGAGGGCACTGACCAGTCTTCAGTGCTGGTACCTGCATATCTAACTAGGCAAAGAAAGGATTTTGCCTTGACTTCACCCTCGAACTGTCGCAGAGCTAACAAGACAATGCCATAGAGGTCACACCGGATTTTTAGCAGCACTGTATGGATATGTGCTGGTAAGAAACTTGGGGTGGCTCATTTAGTTTTGTTCAAGCAGACATGGCTTCTGCTCACTTAAACCATGTTGAATACAAAATCCCATGATTTGTACTTCATTTAGGCTATTTAGTTGCGAATTAAAATTAAATAAAGCAAAAAGATTATGTAATAACTGAAGCTCTGAAGGTGTGACATCTTAGCTGTTTGGTAAAGCAACAGAAGAGCCTTCCTTAGGACAGAACTCAAGACTTACCAGAAAAACAAGGCTATATTCAAATGTTATTTCCAGTGGGAATGGCAGATGATCTTCTCTTAGGGGCCCTTTTACTAAGCCGCGTAGGTGCCTACGTGTGTCCAAAATGTACCAATTCGGAACTACCACCCAGCTACCACGTGGCCCAGGTGCCCACTAACTACTACTACAAATCATTTCTACAGTTTTACCAGACGTATGCAGCACTTTACAATTGAACATGAAGAAAAGACACTCCCTAAGCGCACTGGAAATTTTCCGGTGCGTGGCACTAAGCGGGCAGTAATTGGCATTGTATGTGTGCTGACGATTACTGCCCAGTTAATGCATGAGACCTTACCGGTAAGTTCTCAGGCTCAAAATGGACACGCACCAATTTTCATTTTGCCGCACATTCATTTTCAGCCAAAAAAAGGCAGGTGCACTGAAAAGTGAATCTGCGTGTGTCCAATACACACATCTACACCAGCGCAAGCCACTTTTTGGCACACCTTAGTAAAAGGACCCCTTATTGAGACCCATGGTCTCCATTGTTTAGAAGTGAACAGTGGAATTAATTGGTTCCTCGAATGGAATCTTTTGAGTAAATTGTAATAATGTCTACGGGGAAGATACATTTGTATACCTAGCCATCAAGGGTGGATGTGCAGTGAAGAGTTCCTGTCAAAATCAGATTTTGCTGCCCATTGTACACCAGAATGCGACTTCAGGATAGAAAGTATTTTCCGAAACATGCTGAAGTAGTGAACAGTCTGGTTTCCTTTAATGCAGATATCACCAAAATGAATCTTGCACATAAATCCAGAATAAAACTTCTGAATGTCAAATATTTGCGAAACCAGCTGATTTATATCACAGAAATGATCTCATTCCATACATCATGATAGTTTCAAAAACTAGACTGTATTACAAAGCATTTTTCAAACATCCATTTTCATTGGATTATTGCTAAAATAATAACCATTCTATTTTATGTCGGAAACTCTTGACACTTTTACAAACATTCAAGACTTAGTGAAAAAGTTACATGCTTTAGAAACCTAGTACATCTCCATGCCTTTAGACTAGAATCATAGACAATAGCAAATTATAAACATTGCTGACAGTCATAACATTGTTTTACAATGATTTTTCTTCCTTTTTATTCATATTCCTAGGGATCTTCAGAGTTTGGTCTGTTGGTTTTTTAATTTCTGATTTGGAGAGCCATGTGAATTCTGTTAAAAATAATAAAAGAAGAATGAATAATGTTGGTCATTAGGAGTTTGCTCTAATTAGGTGTTAGTGCATGTCATCGTTTAGTACATTGTGTAATAACTGCACTGCTAATGTTCTTTACCTTTTCATTTTAACATCCATTATTACATAGGCTCTTTAATTACTAACCCCTCTGTTTACAAAGCTGCACTAGTGGCTGGCAGTGTGGTAATGCTGACACAGCCCATTTACTTTTATGCAGCCCCAGATGAATATTGGCCTGGCCCGCGTAAGTGCCGGGCGCCCAGTCTGCCCAAAATTATCCCCCCCCCCCCCCCCCCCGATATTCAGTGCCGGGGGATACATTAGCTGGCAATGATCAGCATTTTAAAAAACGCTTACCACTGCCAGCTGAATATCGAAGGGTAGGTGTATAATTGTATACTTCTCCCAAACTCTACCCATGTGCACGCTCACTAGAAAGAAAGTGTGTCCCATCAATTCTATACCGGTACATGCATATTTGATCGCATTCATACATAGACATCCTTGTAAAATTACTCTTTTATTTTTAGATAAAATGTCACTTAATTTTAGGTGCATGAAAGCAATGTCCCTATCTCAGGCATTGGCAAAAAATGAATAAGAGCTCAGGGTTCCTTTTCCAATTCTGTGGTAAGCACTAGCGTGTGCTTAGCATGCAATGTGCCAAGGCATCCTGTGTTAATTTAACAATCTGCCTGCACAAATCAAGTGCTAAAATATACATTTTATTTTACCATAGAAGGGGTGTGTCAGAGAGGTGGAGAACGGGCTACATTGCTGCTCACTAACTGATTAGCACAGGATGATTGAATGAGTCCTTACCACCCACAAAATAGGCATCAGTAAGGACTCATGCACTAATTTTTCATAATGTGGTGGCCTAATGGCACATTAGCATGTGGCCATTAATTTGGAAAATGCCCATTTTCTGGCTGTGGTAGAAATGGCCTTAGCCTGCCCATACGTGGGTCTTTCCCGTGCACTAAGGCCATTTCTACTGCAGTTTTGTAAAAGAAGCCCTAAGGAACCTATGTAAAATTTAAAGGAACATTTAAGAAGAATGGAAGGTTACCTTGATGCTTGGATCTGACGTTGTCCCCTTGTTATTCATAGATGAGGAACTGTTATTATTCACGGTGCAGATTTTACTAACCTAGAGCGCAATTGACAAGAGCTGTGTCATTAACATTGAATTATTGCTTTCTTTGGATGTCTTCATTGTTTAAAAAAAACAAAACAACCTTTCATCAGTTTAACGGAGTTTTATTCCCATGTTCTCTGGAAGATGCAGTTAAACCTGAAGGCGGAACCTGGGTTATCCCCCCTTCTGATCCTCTATATCCCCTCTGCCCCCCCCCCCAAGAAAATACCATGAGGCCCAAGCTCATCCGTCCCCTTAGGCTCCCCTAGGGCTTACCTTTTCTGGTCTCTAGTAGTCTATGAAGAAATAGGCATAAGCGATGCCCACTCATTCCTGCCCAGCACTGGTCGCTCCTAAAACAGGCTGTTGCACCCTCTAGTGGCTTCCTCATGATATTTAAAGTACCGCAAGTACTTCAGTCACCATGGTACTTGAAGTACCGCAAGACTGCTGCTAAAGGTCCCAGCAGCCATTTTCAGGAGCTGCTAATGCCAAGCAGGAGCAAGTGTGCATTACTGCTGCCTGTTTCTTCCTAGACCACCAGAGACCAGGGGGAGTCTAATGGGGTGGCTGGGCTTGGGCCTCTTGGTATTTTCTTCGGGTAGATGGAAGATTGGAAGGGGGAGACAGCTAAGGTCTAGGGCGGAAGGGAGGATCTGGAAGGAGATGGAGCAAGTCATGGGCAGCTGATTTTATGTGGGTCGCAGCTGAATATCAGCCAGGATCCAGATACGATCTAGTGACCAGAACCTAAACAATTAAACACAGAAATTCAACACTGGTGCCAGGATATAGTCTTGCATTGAATATCTGGGATTAATTCTGCCCACGGAAGTCTGTGTTTAAAAAAACGCTGACTGATAAAGGCTGAATAACGGCCGGTATGGGTTTCTGTGTCTTTTTATCTAGGCACACTATTGGGCTCATTTTTGAAAGAGAAGGAAACCCCATCTTTTGCCATAAATCGGAAGATGGACGTCCTTCACACAGGGTCGCCCAAATTGGTATAATCGAAAGCCGATTTTGGACGTCCCCAACTGCTTTCCGTCACGGGGATGGCCAAAGTTCAAGGGGGCGTATCGAAGGTGGGACTTGAGCATGCCTAACACTAGGATGTCCTCGACCCATAATCGAAAAAGAAACAAGCATGTCCCTGACGAACACTTGGAAATTGCTCCCAGGTGCATACCTCCCTTACCTTGATTCCCTCCAGTGGTCTCATCTGGTCATATCGAGGGGCATAATCGAAAGGGGCGCCCAAGTTTTCCTGAGGACGTCCTCGCAGGACGTCCTGGAAAAGGGGCAGGGAAACCCGTATTATCGAGACAAGATGGGCGTCCATCTTTCGTTTCAATAATACGGTCGGGGACACCCAAATCACGAAATTTAGGTCGACCTTACAGATGGTCGTCCCCGATTTTCAGCGATAATGGAAACCGAGGACGCCCATCTCAGAAACGACCAAATCCAAGCCATTTGGTCATGGGAGGAGCCAACATTTGTAGTGCACTGGTCCCCCTCACATGTCAGGACACCAACCGGGCACCCTAGGGCGCACTGCAGTGGACTTAAGAAATTGCTACCAGGTATGTGCTGAGCCCCCCCCCCCCAACACCCACTACCCACAACTGTACAAAACTACCATAGCCCTAAAGGGTGAAGAGGGGCACCTACATGTGGGTAGAGTGGGTTTCTGGTGGGTTTTGAAGGGCTCACATTTACCACCACAAGTGTAACAGGTAGGGGGGGATGGGCCTGGGCCCGCCAGCCTGAAGTGCACTGCACCCACTAAAACTACTCCAGGGACCTGCATACTGCTGTCAGGGAGCTGGGTATGATATTTGAGGCTGGCATAGAGGCTGGCAAAAAATATTTTTTTAAGTTTTTTTTTTAGGGTGGGAGGGGGTTAGTGACCACTGAAGGAGGAAGTAAGGGGAGGTCATCCCCGATTCCCTCCGGTGGTCATCTGGTAAGTTCGGGCACCTTTTTGAGGTTGGTTGTAAGAAAAAAATGGACCAAGTAAAGTCGCCCAAGTGCTTGTCAGTGACACCCTTCTTTTTTCCATTATCAGTCGAGGACGCCCATGTGTTAGGCACGTCCAAGTCCCCCCTTTGCTATGCTTCTGACACGCCCCCGTGAACTTTGGTTGTCCCCACGATGTAAAGCAGTTGAGAACGCCCAAAATCGGCTTTCGATTATGCTGATTTGGGCGACCCTGTGAGAAGGACGCCCATCTTCTGATTTGTGTCGACAGATGGGCGTCTCTCTTTCGAAAATGAGCCTGATCGGGTACCTTTTTGTGCCTTATTCATTCTAAAAATAGGTCTAGCTCAAAACGTCTTAGTTTTAGTCCTGGATGGTTATGTTTTGTGGAAAAGATAAAAACAGATCGGTAATAGGTATAAATGGACTTTTATTCATGCAAATAACAAATTTCTTAGGGTGATGCAAGAAGTTTGTTATTTGCATGAATAAAAGTCCATTTATACCTATTACCAATCTGCTTTTATCTTTTCCATCTTGAAGCTTGTGGATCGATTGCCTTCCTGTTTTTTGGTTTTGTTTTGTTCCATTATGGCTGAAAAACATCCATGTCTTAGGAATGCCCAAATCCCCTCCTTAACATGCCCTTAATGTGTCCCCTTGACATTTGGACACACTGCAGATGAACAGCATAGAAAAATGTCTATAAATAGGTTTTGAAATGACTGAGTTGGACATTTATGTGAGAAAAACATCCAAATGCTGCTTTATGCCACTTTTTATGTTTTTCTCTTTCGAAAATGAACCCTGCAGTCTGTCAGCAAGGAACCAACCAAAGCATCAAACCATGGCTAAACTGCAAAAGGATTTTCCTTTTGGCATAATTGCTTTAATAAATAATAAAATTAGAGAGTCAAGAAAAGAGTGTTCCTGAAACCACTGTAGAGAGCAGCTTGTTAGGTTTTCAAAAACAAAAATAAATAAATCAAAGCAAAGGAGGTGTTAAAGAATAGAACATTTTGGGCCAAATGGACTAGGCAATATCCCACGGTATATCTGATCCTTTGAGTTGTGGTTCTAATTCTTTTTATGTTAATCTATCATGACTTAAAAAGACATTATTTACAGCATTCTCTCTCTGCACCAGTGGCGTAGCCAAGGGTGGGCCTGGGTGGACCCAGGCCCATCCACTTTGCGCTCAGGCCCACCCAGTAGCAGCACACCTATGATATGGCTGGCAGGGATCCCCAAGCCCCACCAGCTGAAAACTCCCAACAACTGTCCCTCCTACATACCTTTTAAATAGCAGATCTTCACCTGTAGCAAGCAGCGACTGATACATACTGCTCACACTGGCCCCACAGCCTTCCCTCTGATGTATTCCCACCTATGCAGAAACAGGAAGTGGCATCAGAGGGAAGGCTGTGGGGCCAATATGAGCAGAGTGTATTAGTTGCTGCTTCCTGCCGGTTAAAATCTGCTATTTAAAAGGTATGCGGGGGAGGGGGGGATGTTTGAGAGACCATATGGCATGCAGGCGAGAGAGGGAGAGACCAAATCACTTGTGGGACAAGGCACAATTCTTCTGCCCACCCATCTTGGGCCCAGGCCCACCCAAAATTGGGTGTCTGGCTAAGCCCCTGCTCTGCACAAAGGGGCCGATGTAGAAAGCCACTGTGGGCTGCAGCACATGAGTAATGAGCAGTCTACATGCTCGTTATGGGCCACATATTAGAAAGGGGGCTCAGTGATCAAATTAACTCACATGGTAGACATCAGCACATAGCATATCAATATGCAAGGTAAACTGGTTATTAGCTAATCTGCAGCTGTCAGACCTGTGAGTTCTTGTACCAAGTAGAGCGCTGCTGAGCCCGGTACTCAGACCAGGATCTGCTTGGAGGCTGGACAACCCCAGGTAACACCTGCGCTGACCGCCGTTCCCCAGAGGTTGAGCTCCTAGGTGCGGGCGGGCTTACGAGATGGAGCAGGAAGCGGGGTGATGAACATGACAGCCAGGAAGGCAGTAGGCAAGAGAGTGATCCAGGTACAGGCAGAGTCAGTACGCAGGCAGCAGACACAAGAGTAATCCAGGTACAGGCAAGGTCAGGAGGCAGGAAGCAGACACAAGAGTAATCCAGGTACAGGCTAAGTCAGCAACGAAGAATAAAGTAGAGGAGAAGCACACTACTGAGCAAGTAACACCTACCAAAGTAGAAGCTGAAGCAAGGAGTCTAGGGAGAGCTCAGCTGATAAAGTGCTGGCGTCTGACATCACCAGGAAAAAGGGGCACAGCCATAGGACAAGAGCAGGGGAAGGAGGAACCAGAAGACCAATAGGAGAGAAGCAAGGGAAGCCAGGCAGAGGAAGAGCAGACCCAGGTGGGTGGAAGCAAAGCAGTCAAGGAGCTTGGAAGCCAGGCAGAGAGAGCAGAGTCAGGTGTATGGAAGCAAAGCAATCAAGGAGCCTGCTGCCAGAGAAGAACTACACAGACATAGCTCAGGGCTGTGCCAGTCAAGTGTGCGTGCCAACGGGACCCTGCACAGCCCGAGAACGCCGCTTGTGTTGAGGTAGGGGACATGACAGCAGCAGTGCCTCAGACCTGTGTGCTGACATGGCTACAGCATGAGAAATCTCCCGCTAGGTCTGAAGTGGTGTAGAAAAGTTGGGGACAGACCCCAACCTGAACTCCTTGCCCCTGATAGCTTTCTGCATGGCTCCCTGGTATTCTAGTCACCCCCTTCTAACAACCATAAACCAATCCAATCCCTCTGCACCACCACCCCCAACACAACCAAAAAGTCAACGTTGTCTAGTGGCCCTTCTCCCTCCCCCAATCCAATTCTTCTCCTGCTCAAACTTCCAAAAACAATCACTGGTAGTCTAGTGGCCTTCACCCCCATTCCCCCACCCCTAACTTTACAAGCTAATCTCTGGTATTTACTGGTCAGGCAGAAACATTTTTTCAATATGGTGGCACTGGAAACAGGAGGTGGCTGGTGTTGCCCCTAGTCACCAGGGTATGTTTTCATGTCATGGGAGGGAAAAGGAGTCATGTTAGGTGGGGGTGAGGGTACTGCTAAATATCAGGGATTATATTTTTAAGTTAGGGGGAGGGAAGGGGGTCATGTTGGGTGGGGGAGGTTTTTTTTAATTAATCAGGGAGTTGGGTCAGTGGGGAAGGGTATGCAGCTAGACACCAGAGATTGGGGGATCAGTTCAAGGAGGGAGGGGGTCCAATGCAGATGCCAGCAACTTGTGAGCCAATCATGACTCATACCCTGACATTTCACAATGGCCTGCGGATTACTACTGTGATTTTAACATGGCAGTCATTTCCATGCTCACTGATTACAGCATTCCGCAGTATTTTAGATTGTTAATTTTGTGGTAGAAGCCACTTGCTAGCTGGCTCTACCCCATGGCTTTCTCCATCAGCCCACCCCCCCAAAGCACTATCCCTTGGATTCTATATAGCATGACTTAAGTTGTGCATGCAAATCCAGTTGTATTCTGGATTTGTGCATCCAACTTAATTAGTTAACAAGCCAATCAGTGCCGACAATTGCCACTTAACAATCAAATATTGACACTAATTGGCATTAATTAGAATTTATGTGCAGAATTGTCTAAGCGTATTCTATAACGTGATGCAAATAAATTCTAAGTCACATAGAGGGGCATAATGGAACAGAAACGCCTATCTCCATGGGCGTTAATCTCCGAGAACGGGTCCGTGAAGGGGCGGACCGAACCGTATTATCGATAAAAAATAGACGCCCATGTTTTATTCGCCAATGTGTGAGCTGGGCGTTTTTGCTTTTCAGCGATAATGGAAAGGAAAGTGCCCAGCTCAAAAACGAATAAATCCAAGGCATTTGTTCGTGGGAGGGGCCAGGATTCGTAGTGCACTGGTCCCCCTCACATGCCAGGACACCAACCGGGCACCCTAGGGGCACTTTTACAAAAACAATAAAAAGGTAAAAGAGCTCCCAGGTGCATAGCACCCTTCCCTTGTGTGTTGAGCCCCCCAAATGCCCCTCAAAACCCACTGCCCACAAGTCTACACCATTACTATAGCCCTAAGGGGTGAAGAGGGGCACCTACATGTGGGTGACAGTGGGTTTGGGGGGGTTGGACGACTAATAAGCATTAAGCAGCACAATTGTAACAGGTAGGGGGGATGGGCCTGGGTCCACCTGCCTGACGTCCACTGCACCCCCTAACAACTGCTCCAGGGACCTGCATACTGCTGCCTGGGAGGAGGGTATGACATTTGAGGGTGAAAATAAAAAGTTGTGAAACATCATTTTTTTGTGGTGGGAGGGGGTTAGTGACACTGGGGGAGTCAGGGTAGGTCATCCCCGATTCCCTCTGGTGGTAATCTGGTCATTTAGGGCACTTTTTGGGGCCTTATTCGTGAAAAAAACAGGGTCCAGGAAAAGTGCCCTAAATTCTAGCTACAAACGCATCCATTATCGGCGAAGGGCGCCCATCTCTGTTCGGGGTGATAACCACGCCCCAGTTCCGCCTTCGACACGCCTTCGACACGCCCCCGTCCACTCTGTCCGCATCCGCGACGGAGTGCAGTTGAAAGCGTCCCAAATTCGGCTTTTGATTATACCGCGTTATTCGTTTTTGTGAGATAAACGCCCATCTCCCGATTTAGGTCGGAACTTGGGCGTTTTTCTCGTTCGATTATAAGCTGGATAGTTGAAAAGGGGACATGGCCATGGGCAGGTAATGGGAGGGTCCTGGGTGTCAGATTTACACTACGTTTTACTTGGAGTAACTGCCTGCGACTAAATTTAGTCACGCGTACGGGCACTCGGTGTATTCTATAAACTGTGCAGAAATTTAGGCTCATTTTATAAAGTATGTCTAAATGTAGGCATACTTTCTAGAATATGCCTAGTTGTATTTCATTTCAGAGCTGATTTTTTTAGGCGTGCTATATAGAACCTAGTCCTATATACCTCAGAATCAACATACCAAAATTATCATTCATGATACAGGGTTAACTAAATATCAAATGAAATTGAATTTTATATAGACAAAAAGCTACTGAGATAGAACATTGGATATTAAAATGAAAAGCATTGTTTGCTCTGCAGTATATAATCTGCACTTTGTTTTCATGCAGATTGATTACTGAAGTTTGTGTAAACTCAAACAGCTAAAACATTCAGCTTGTGACCAATATCTACAAGGAATGAATCTTCATTATCCATAAATAAAAGCATTAAATTAGAAAATGCATCTTCCTTACGAAGCTATGCAATTTTAATTTGGAAGTCATGTAGCAGCAAATGCATTGAGCAAGGCTAGATCATTGTAATCAGCAATGTGCAATTCCTAGCTTGCGAGAGCCACCAAGTATGCAACTTTACAATCAAGGTGAAAGAAAAGATGTAATTTATAGTCCATTAAAGTATATTCCTAACAATGGAAGAAAGTAATGGACAATTACCATGCTGTTGTTACATTGCACTCCCGATGGAAGCCATAGGTTTTGCTAAACCTACACTGATAAGGAAAACAATGTTTGTAACTGTGGTCAGTTCTTAGTGTTTAATTTGCCCCTCAGTCTGCTATCTGTTGCCATATTGGTCTCACTCCTTTGAATCATTAACCATATGAAATCTCTCATTACCTCACTGTTGCAGAACAGAAGAGAAAAACATATAAAACGAGTAATTTTACAACTGGACACCTAGTTTAAGGTGATAAAAATGCACCTATTTCAAGGCTGTTTTATAAAGAAAAGTAGGCACCTATTGACTGATATTCAGGCCCAGATGCATTAAAGTCGTCAATAATTCCCGTTCCCTACCGATTCCATAGCGAATCGGTAGGGAACGAGAATTCACTAAGGAAAGAGAATGCAAATGAGCTACTCATTGTAGCTCCGTTGCATTCACCATTACCTCGGTAGCCAGTCGGAGAATCGGGGCGTCCCATTCGGTTATGCTCCTCTTCCAGGTCTCTTCAGCCAATCAAGCGTGTCTAGCTTGCTGGTGTCAGCTAAACGCACTCTGATTGGCTGAAGAGACCTTGAAGAGGAGCATAATGGAAAGGGACGTCCCGAACTTCGGATCGACTCGCACGTCCCCGATTCCCTTCTTCTCGCACAGCTACAGAAGGTGAGCAGCGCCGGGGAGACAAAACTAAAAAAAAAAAAGAAACAACGGCGAAAAGACAAATAAAAGACGTCCCTCACAAGCGCAGGCAGAGTATGTCCATAAAGGACGCCCCTCACGTGCGCTCGCTGCTTTTTTTTTTCTTTTTTACCTTTTTTTGGGGCCCTTTTCCTTTCCGATTCCCTCACAGGAGCCCTAATGAGAGGTGCAGACCTCCCATTAGGGTTCCCACGGTAAGGGAATCGGAAAAACGGTAGTGCATCTCATTATAATGAGCTGCAACAGTAGTGCAGCTCATTATAATAGCCTTTGAATAATTTGCATTCCATTTTCGTTGCCTGCTACCGTGACAGGGAAAATGCCCTTAGTGCATGCCCCCCCGGTAAACTACTTACATTTTAAACTGGCTGGAACCAGTTTAAAACGCAAGTTGTGGGCTCATTAGGTTTAGTGCATCTGGCCCTCAGTCTGCAGTGGTCAGTTACAAACATTGTTTTTTTTTTTTTTTTAATGCTGGCCCCTGTGGACAGAATTAGCCACAGACACTCAAAGCCTGTGGGCAAAATTAGCCACAGATATTCATGTCTGGGCTGAATAACAGGGTTTAATTAAACTTCTGCTGGCCACCAGATCTTATGCGGTCCCCGGCTAATTCACATAGGGGAAGCAGGTTGGAGCCCTCTGCTCCTCCTATTCCCCCTCCCTTCCACCCCCAAAGTACAAAAGGGCTGACAAGTATATGAGATCTCTGAGGGAGAGGAAGGGGTAGTAGATGGTCTGGATTGCCAGACAGGATAGGCTTGGTGAGAGTCCACTGGGGCGGAGGAACACAGAGATCCCAAGAGGAAACAACAGCAAAAGCAAAGAAGTTGGAAATAGACCAGGCTAACCAGAGACAAACAAGGAAACTTCAATCAATTGTGGACACTTTATTGGTGAAGATTCAACACAGTACCATGTTTAAGCTGGTAGCCTGCATCAGGAGTCTTTAAATAAAATGCAATAACATCAAATGGTCAACGACTGTAACTGTAAGAAAATGAAACAATGTGGTCTTTAAAAAGACCTTTAAGTAGAAAACAAATGGGTCTTTTTATCAAGGCTCATTCATTAAAGGGTCTTTTTGTCAAGGCTCATTCATTAAAGAACTGTGTTCCATTTTTAAAGGCCCCTGGTGCTATTTTTTTGTTTGGACTTTAGTTTGTACTTTGTTCCCTCTCTTTTGTTATATTTAACCAGATAGTGCCACTGAAAATGTCCACTTAGGACCAAATTCTACAAACAATGCAGAATAATTGGTGCCAAAAAAATAACACGCTATTCTAGAAACGGTGCTGAAAGTAAGGCGCCATTTATAGAATATGCTGAGGACTAGATTCTATAAATGATGCCCAAAAAATCAGCGCAAAAAATAGCGCTTTGTGCTTATTCCATAAACCACACTTACAGTTAGGTGTGGTTTATAAAGTACCACTTAGCAAAGGGAACCGAGACTACATTTAGACATTACCATTTACACTAGTGAAAACCTGGTATAAATCCCCACATGTAAATTAAGCGTGGATCACCCTTATTCTATAACAACAGCCACAAATTTTAGGTAAGCCCCCGACCCAACCATGCTCCTCCCATGGCTATGCGCCTTGTCGGATCCATGCATTAGAGTTTACATGCACCTCTTTAGAGAATACACTTAAACAAATGCACATGTAAATTCTAATTATTGCCAATTAGTGCTGATAATTGCTTGTTATTGCCCAATTATCAACACTGATTGGTTTGTTATTCAATTAAGCTGCACACGCAAATTAGACATGCATCCAAATTTGCACACACAACTCAAAGTATCATATATAGAATGTGAGGGTCAGTGTCTAACTTTACATGTGAGGATTTACACCAAGCAAACCCTGATGAAAATATGAGCCCCCCCCCCCCCCCCCCGAGTAGTTTCATGACCTCTTCCCCCAACAAAGACCCCCTCATTACCTTCCCATCCACCCATGGTGATAGTCTTTTGGCCGAAACCAAAACCAGCCAGAGAAAGGATTTGGGGCCAGTTTCGGCACTGTAACCAAAGCAGAAACCAAAATTTGATCGGCCTCTAAGGCAGATAACAGGGAGATGTGACCATCCTGATCTGGCTATTTACTATTTTGCAAAATGAGGCTTATTTAATGCCCACTGTTTGTTTTACTACTTTCTTCCCCTCTTTGCCTCCATTTAGAAAACAAATAAAAGCCAAACTCAGGCTCATCTGAAATTAAAATCCACTTTGGAGCTGCTCCACTAGTGTAGTTTTCTCTTGCTACAATACAGCAGGAAATTATATATTTTGCTTTTGAGAAAGATAATAGAATAATAAAGTAAAATGCTGTGGTTGCTTAGGAACATTGATATGTTTTGGTCCAGTGCTCCATGTCCTCTGCTTTTTTTTTCTGTGAGACTGTATGGGCAGTAAATAAAATATCATTTTTGTTTTTTGAAATCAGAGAGCATGACAATGAAAAAGAACAACATAAAGTATATGAAATGACTAGACAGACAATGAAATCTCATCGCCTATCCATTTTTATATAACAGTTCCTATATTTGTTATGAAGTGAAAGCTTACATTTACTTTTCATCTCACTGGACCTTTTCTGGAATGAGATTCTCTTAAACCCTTTCTTTTCTTGATTGGTGTTCCATGCATCATGTCCTCTTGGGAAATGTCAATGTGTTCATGCATCATTATAGTTGAACATATTAAGGGGAATGTGTATGCGGCTACATCCTGGCTGACAATGATCAATGATGAGCAGCCACAGGAAAAAACAAATATGAAAGACGATCACATAAAGACATTGCAAGTATTTTGTTTACTTTATTTATAGTGGGAAAGGTTCTGAGAATGTGGACCTACGTTTTCATGGTTGGGTGAATCGCCATAAATATATGTCATTATGTTTTCAAATATACACATTGGTGCAGTTCCATAGCAAACTGTAAACTGCTTGATGGAAAGATGCAAAATGGCACTCAACTAGAGATATTTTGCTAGGAGAGAAGCACTGTCTAAAGAAGCAGCATCAAGTATTTGAGCAGATGAGTGCTTCCTTTGGGCACAGTGGAGCCTATTGTACCTGGAACTCAGAGCCACTGTGTGCCATCCACTATGGGCAAGGGTTGACCAGATCTTCTTGCAGGGCAGAAACAGGGGAAGCTGCTTTGAAAATTCTATGGGTCAGAATCCTTATGCAGTCTTAACACCAAGTTCTACTCCCATCAGCCTGGTGGATGAACCTATGTGTGGATGGATTTTTTGGCATTGTGGGGCTATCAGGATCTCTGCTTCTTCACTCAATGTATAATTAACTCTGGAATTCATTGTCAGAGAATGTAGTAAAAGCAGTTAGCTTAGCAGGGTTTAAAAAAGGTTTGGCTAACTTCCTAAAAGAAACATCTATAAGCCATTGTTGAGATGGACTTGTGGAAAATCCACTGCTTATTTCTAGATAAGCAGCATAAAATGTATTGTACTGCTTTGGGATCTTGCCAGGTACTTGTAACCTTGATTGGCCATTGTGACCTTTGGTCTGCCCCAGTATGGCAATACCAATGTTCTATGTTCTTACTCAGGGAATCACCAAAGAAATATCAGCTGAAGGAGATTTTGACATTCATGTCGGTACTCTGGTTGCCACAACATAGCCACAATGAGAGGGGACTCTAAGGGTACAAGCCCTTTCACTTTTGGCTCAGGCCCAATGCCATGTCCACTGATTGGGTGGCAGTGGCAGGAGGTGTAAAAATGCAAGGAAAATCTGGTAACAAAGAGGAGCTGTGGCACAAAGCCCTGGCATCTTTCCCTAATTTGATCCAAGTACACTCCTTCACCAGGTTACAGCAGCAAATGATGTTTATTTTGATTTTGCTTTCAATACATCTTATACCCCAGAACTGAAATAATTGGAAGTGTTGGATGCTACTGGGACCCAGGGAAGGAGTTCAGCTTGGATCAAATTACAGAAAAACAATGCTGGGGCTACTATCCTATTATGGGGGAGGGGAGGAGCAGAGAGGGTGGATGCTTGACCATTGGCGGGATCATGCTGGACTGCAAGAGTGGAACGAGAGAAGATAGGGAGGAGATATGATGGGTATGCTGGAACCATGAGAGAGAAGCAATGAGGGGGGAGGCTTGGCAAGGATTGGATAGGCAGAAAAGAAAGAAATTAAGGGACGAACTCAGCTCGAAACCTTGGGGTCATCTTTGACTCTTCTCTCTCCTTCTCTGCTCATATCCAGCAGACTGCCAAGACCTGTCGTTTCTTTCTTTACAACATCCGTAAAATCCGCCCCTTTCTTTCCGAGCACTCTACCAAAACCCTCATCCACACCCTTGTCACCTCTCGTTTAGACTACTGCAATCTGCTTCTTGCTGGCCTCCCACTTAGTCACCTCTCCCCTCTCCAGTCGGTTCAAAACTCTGCTGCCCGTCTCGTCTTCCGCCAGGGTCGCTTTACTCATACTACCCCTCTCCTCAAGACCCTTCACTGGCTCCCTATCCGTTTTCGCATCCTGTTCAAACTTCTTCTAATAACCTATAAATGTATTCACTCTGCTGCTCCCCAGTATCTCTCCACACTCGTCCTTCCCTACACCCCTTCCCGTGCACTCCGCTCCATGGATAAATCCTTCTTATCTGTTTCCCTTCTCCACTACTGCCAACTCCAGACTTCGCTCCTTCTGTCTCGCTGCACCCTACGCCTGGAATAAACTTCCTGAGCCCCTACGTCTTGCCCCATCCTTGGCCACCTTTAAATCTAGACTGAAAGCCCACCTCTTTAACATTGCTTTTGACTCGTAACCACTCGCCTCCACCTACCATCCTCTCTTCCTTCCCGTTCACATTAATTGATTTGATTTGCTTACTTTATTTATTTTTTGTCTATTAGATTGTAAGCTCTTTGAGCAGGGACTGTCTTTCTTCTATGTTTGTGCAGCGCTGCGTATGCCTTGTAGCGCTATAGAAATGCTAAATAGTAGTAGTAGTAGTAGACGAACTGAAAGAGAAAGATCAATGTCAAAGACAGATGTAAGGGAAGAATGGATGTGAGTAGGAAGAGAGAGGAAAATGGGCAAATGGACAGCAGACCATTGAAAGAGTTAGGAGAAAACAGAAAGAGGAAAGCAGAAAAAAGAGACTGGGATGGGAAAGGAAAGGTAGAAAAAGCATTTTATTTTAAACTTATTAACTGGAATATTTCAGCTATCATACTCAGATCCCTCTTCTGGCCTTTCTCCTCCTATCATATGTACCTTTCTTAGATTTCTGCACAAAAAAGCATCACTCTGCATTTCTCGTGTAATAGCTTAACGGACGAGCATTAGCTCATGCTTCTAATTTTTGTAGATCACTCCAAAATGTGTCCACTCCTTCTTGGGTGCCTACTCTATTGCACATCATTGTATCATCCGCAAGAAGGCAAACCTTTCCTTGTAACCTTTCAGAAATATCACTCCCAAAAATATTGACCAGAATCAGTCGCAGGACCGATCACTGAGGTACTCTGTTATGCACCTTTCTTTCATCTAAATGGATGAATTCTATCTACCAATCATCCTTTGTCATCTGTCAACCAATTTAGGATCCACTTCACTATACTGGGATCCATCCCCAATTTGCTCAGTTTATTCATAAACCTCCAGTGAGGAATAGTATCAAAGACTTTGCTGACATCTAAGTAGATCACATCCAGTGCATATTCTCAATCTAGTTCATTGACCCTCTAGTTGAAGAAATCAGATACATTTAGCTCAATCTTCCATCATATTACCTCTGTTCTTGCAACCCATTGGATTCTAGAAAGTTCACTATCCTTTCCTTAAGCAGCATCTCAATTATTTGCAACACCATCGAGGCAAAGCTTACTGGCCTGCAGTTTTCCATCTCTTTCTTGTTACCATTTTTGTGAATACACCGGCCCTTCTCTAAGCCTGTGAAATCTCCCCATCCTCAATGATATGTTAATCACATCCTTTACATGACCTGTTAGAATGTCTCAGAGCTTTCTCAATATCTTGGGATGTATCTCATCCAGCCCTATGGCTTTCTCCACTTTTCACCGGGGAGCCTGACGTCAGTCAGGGCCTGTGCTAGGGTTTCTGGCTCCCTCCTGCAGCATATTAGTCGGCGCCCCTACCTATCCAGGGGCGGGATCACTATGGCTCCACCCCTACAGTAGTCACACCCACAGTTGCCACACCCCTTTTACTAGACATGGTATCATTGAAAATATTACACCAGTAAAGGAGAAGAAAAATAGCTTGTGTTTTTTTTGTTTTCATTATAAATAATTTCTGTAAACTGTTACAGTTCCAATATACCCAAAATGACACAAACCAAATTCGCATACAGACCAGGAATTAGGGGAATAGACAGTCTTGCCAAATCTAAAAAAACAATATGTTATCAAAAACTCAGAACCTAACAAACAGATCCCTATTCAGACACTTGGCCTTGCAGTCACACATGCGGAACAGAGATAGCCCCTCTTCAAATTCTTCAAAAATTAACCTGAAATCCTAAGAAGTTAGACTCTGCATGCAGCACAATACCAGAAAAACAGAAAGAAACACATTGCTATACATTGAAAAATAAGACAGCAGATGTAAATTCTCAAAGTGGACATATTCCAAACACTAAAATGAAAATAAAATGATTTTTTTTCTACCTTTGTTGTCTGGTGAATTTGTTTTTCTGATCGTCCTGGTCCCAGTATCTGATTCTGATGCTCTCTATCTGTCCTCTTAACTCTGTCTCCACGACTTCCTTTCCTTTATTTCTTTACTTTCCTCCTTTCTTCTTCATTTCTTGCCCTATATTTATAAGTAAAAGCTGGGTCCTCCACAGACTTGACTAGAGGAGGTATAGAGTGGATCCAGCTTCTGCCTATTTTCTCCATCCATGTGCAGTTTTTCTCCTCTTTTCCTTTCCCCTCATCTCATCTCCTTCCTCTCTCTTCCCTTCCCTCCATCCATGTCCAGCATTTCTTCTCTCTCCCTTCCCTCTCCTCCATCCATGTCCAGCATTTTTCCTCTCCCACTTGCATCCATGTCCAACATTTCTCCTCTCTCCCATCCATTCATGTTCATCTCACTTCCTCTCTCTTCTCTCCCCTTCATCCATGTCCAGAATTTCTTCTCTCTCCCCTCCATCTATGTGCATCTCCTTCCTGTCATCCCTCCCCTCCATCCATCAATGTCCAGAAACTCTCTTCTCTCCCCTGCCCTCCCCTCCATCCACCCATGTCCAGCAACTCTCCTCTCCCCTGCCCTTCCCTCCATCCATGTCCAGCAACTCTCCCCTCTCCCCTGCCCTCTCCTCAATCTATCCATATCAAACAATTCTCCTCTCTCCCCTGCCCCTCCATCCATCCATCCATGCCCAGCAATTCTCCTCTCTCCGCTGCCCTCCCCTCCATGTCCAGCGATTTCTCCTCTCTCCCCTGCCCTCCCATTCCATCCATGTACAGCGATTCTCCTTTGCCCCTATCATCCCCTCCCATCCATGTCCAGAGATTCTCCTCTGCCCTCCCCTCCCGCTCCCATCCATGTCCAGCGATTCTACTTTTCCCCCTATCCTCCCCTCCAATCCATGTCCAGTGACTTGCCCTAGCCCCCCCATGCCTGCCCTCTTCTCCCCCAATATCCCCCTTTTCGTTCCTGCCACCCTGCATGGTTTAAATCTTTTATTTTACCTCAGTCGCAGCTGCCACGTCAGTGAAAGCACTGCTCATCTCTAGCCTTCCCTTCATTCCCTCTCAGTGTCCCACCTTCTTCTGATGTAATTTCCTCTTTCTGCGAGGGCGGGACATTGAGAGGAAATGAAGGGAAGTCTAGAGACAAGCAGTGCTTTCACTGACATGGCTGCTGTGACTGAGGTAAAATAAAAGATTTAAACCCCCCCAGGGCGGCGCAGGAATGAAATGAGGGCTGTCAGGGAGCTGAGGTAAGCAGCAGTAAGCATGGTTTATGGCACCCTCCTGAGGTCGGCACCCCCCTGCCATGCTTACCTCGCTTACTGTGTTCCGCTGGCCCTCACGTCAGTGAAGGGTAAAATTGTAGAGACTATTATAAAGAACAAAATTATAGAGCATATTCATAAGCCTGGATTAATGAGACAAAGCCAATATGGATTTAGTGAAGGGAAATCTTCCCTCACCAATCTACTACATTTCTTTGAAGGAGTGAACGAACATGTCGGTCGATATTGTGTATCTGAACTTTTAAAAGGCATTTGACAAAGTACCTCATGAAAGAATCCAGAGGAAACTGGAGAGTCATGGGATAGAAGGTAGTGTTCTATTGTGGATTAAAAACTGGTTAAAAGATAGAAAACAGAGAATAGGTAAAATGGTCAGTATTTTCAATGGAGAAGGGTAGATAGTGGGGTTCTGTAAGGGTATGTGCTGGGACCGCTGCTTTTTAACATATTAATAAATGATCCAGAGATGGGAGTAACTAGTGAGGTAATTAAATTTGTTGATGACACAAAGTTATTCAAAATTGTTAAATCGCAACAGGATTGTGAAAAATTACAAGAGGACCTTATGAGACTGGAAGACTGGGAATCCAAATGGCAGATGATGTTTATTATGAGCAAATGCAAAATGATGCATGTGGGAAAGAGGAACCCGAACTATAGCTACGTGATGCAAGGTTCCACATTAGGAGTCACCAACCAGGAAAAGGATCTATGTGTCATCGTTGATGATAAGTTGAAACCCTCTGCTCAGTGTGCAGTGGTGGCTAGGAAAGAAAATAGAATGTTAGGTATTATTAGGAAAGGAAAGAAAAACAAAAATGGGGATGTTATAATGCCTTTGTATTGCTCCGTGGTGAGACTGCACCTCAAATACTGTGTGCAATTCTGGTCACCGCATCTCAAAAAAGATATAGGGGATGGGACAACTTCTCTATGAGGAAAGACAAAAGTGGATAGGGCTCTTCAGCTTGGAGAAAAGACGACTAAAGTGAAATATGATAGAGGTCTATAATATAATGAGTGGAGTGGAATGGGTAGACGTGAACAACTTGTTTACTCTTTCCTAAAATACTAGGACTAGGGGGCACACAATGAAGCTACAAAGTAGATCTATTTGCCAAAGCTCATTTCCAGGGATGAACAATGGATTTCTCAAGTCTACATGGATTATATTTTTTATGGACTATTATTCCAGGAATCTAACCAAACCTCTTTTGAATCCAGCTATATTAACTGACTTCAGTACATCCACCAGCAACAGATCCCAGAGCTTAATTATAAGCTGTATGAGAAAATACAGTGGTGGAAATAAGTATTTGATCCCTTGCTGATTTTGTAAGTTTGCCCACTGACAAAGACATGAGCAGCCCATAATTGAAGGGTAGGTTATTGGTAACAGTGAGAGATAGCACATCACAAATTAAATCCGGAAAATCACATTGTGGAAAGTATATGAATTTATTTGCATTCTGCAGAGGGAAATAAGTATTTGATCCCCCACCAACCAGTAAGAGATCTGGCCCCTACAGACCAGGTAGATGCTCCAAATCAACTCATTACCTGCATGACAGACAGCTGTCGGCAATGGTCACCTGTATGAAAGACACCTGTCCACAGACTCAGTGAATCAGTCAGACTCTAACCTCTACAAAATGGCCAAGAGCAAGGAGCTGTCTAAGGATGTCAGGGACAAGATCATACACCTGCACAAGGCTGGAATGGGCTACAAAACCATCAGTAAGACGCTGGGCGAGAAGGAGACAACTGTTGGTGCCATAGTTAGAAATGGAAGAAGTACAAAATGACTGTCAATCGACAAAGATCTGGGGCTCCACGCAAAATCTCACCTCGTGGGGTATCCTTGATCATGAGGAAGGTTAGAAATCAGCCTACAACTACAAGGGGGGAACTTGTCAATGATCTCAAGGCAGCTGGGACCACTGTCACCACGAAAACCATTGGTAACACATTACGACATAACGGATTGCAATCCTGCAGTGCCCGCAAGGTCCCCCTGCTCCGGAAGGCACATGTGATGGCCCGTCTGAAGTTTGCCAGTGAACACCTGGATGATGCCGAGAGTGATTGGGAGAAGGTGCTGTGGTCAGATGAGACAAAAATTGAGCTCTTTGGCATGAACTCAACTTGCCGTGTTTGGAGGAAGAGAAATGCTGCCTATGACCCAAAGAACACCGTCCCCACTGTCAAGCATGGAGGTGGAAATGTTATGTTTTGGGGGTGTTTCTCTGCTAAGGGCACAGGACTACTTCACCGCATCAATGGGAGAATGGATGGGGCCATGTACCGTACAATTCTGAGTGACAACCTCCTTCCCCCCGCCAGGGCCTTAAAAATGGGTCGTGGCTGGGTCTTCCAGCACGACAATGACCCAAAACATACAGCCAAGGCAACAAAGGAGTGGCTCAGGAAGAAGCACATTAGGGTCATGGAGTGGCCTAGCCAGTCACCAGACCTTAATCCCATTGAAAACTTATGGAGGGAGCTGAAGCTGCGAGTTGCCAAGCGACAGCCCAGAACTCTTAATGATTTAGAGATGATCTGCAAAGAGGAGTGGACCAAAATTCCTCCTGACATGTGTGCAAACCTCATCATCAACTACAGAAGACGTCTGACCGCTGTGCTTGCCAACAAGGGTTTTGCCACCAAGTATTAGGTCTTGTTTGCCAGAGGGATTAAATACTTATTTCCCTCTGCAGAATGCAAATAAATTCATATACTTTCCACAATGTGATTTTCCGGATTTAATTTGTGATGTGCTATCTCTCACTGTTACCAATAACCTACCCTTCAATTATGGGCTGCTCATGTCTTTGTCAGTGGGCAAACTTACAAAATCAGCAAGGGATCAAATACTTATTTCCACCACTGTACTTTATGTGGTTTGTTTTCAGTCTCCTAGTTGTAATTTTCATGAAGTGTCCTTTTGTTTTCATGTTGGTTGAAAGGTTAAATAATCATTCCTTATTTAATGGTTCACCCAAATCATGATTTTTTAAACTTCTTTCATGTGTCTTTTCCAAGCTTCTGAAAGTTTTTTCCTACAAGTCGCTTTAAATGGTCATGGTATAATGGGGTAGTTGGTGGTCCTCACAATACTTGTCCAATCTTCAAAATCACTGTCCGTCAAGATTAAGCCACTGTTTGTGACAGCATGAACAAAAGCACTAGTGTGACATGTCATAATGACTTGAAGATGCGCACTCTTGCCCCATCCACATCCTCTCTGCCCTCACCCTTCACTCTACACCCCCTATCTCTGATTTCTCTTTCCAGTCCTCTCTTTCTCTTCCCCTTTGTCTTTCTCTCTACTTACTCTTTCCTCTGCCCCCATTTCTGCTCTTTCTCTGACCTCTGTATTTCCCCATCCTTTGCTCTCCTTTGCAAATCAGTATCCCCTTTTAACCTTCCTCCTGGTTCTTTCCCATTGTTCTTCTCTCTCTCCCTTGCTCCTTCTCTCCCTTACCCTTTTATATTTTCCCATTCTTTCCATTTTCTACTGTTTCAATATGATCTGTTATAGGATTTTATGTACTTTTAAGATGTGTTGTTTCTGTTTTTATCTTTTCTTGTGATTTTATTATTATGTTGTTAATTATATGATCTGCCTAGGTAAGCAGAATACAGATTAATAAACCAATTAAGTAAATTATTCTCCCCTTGTCCTTTCCTCTTTCTCTGGACTGTTTTGCCTAACTGTGTCCTTCTCTCTCCCCCTCCATCTCCCATGCTGCTCCACCTCTCCCCTATTTCCCTCTTCTCCTTCCTGTATTCCCTCTACCTTTGTTCTTCTCTCCTCGTCTACTTTCTTACAGCTCTCCATGGTGCTGTAGAACATACTTTTAACCAGGAGATGTTTCTTTCCCACCTCCTTCAATTTGATTGGATCTGGTAAACACAATGAGTTAGTCACCAGTAAGGTGCAGGAAAATCTGCTGTTCTGGTCCTCATGCCCATTTTATTTTGCTTTTTTTGGGAGGGTACTGGAAGGTAAAAGAGAAAACTGCTAGGAGTTAAAGGGAGAGAGCAATCAGCAGAACTAGTATATTCCCCCTCCTGCCATTCCCCTCTATGGCAAAATGCCACCTTTCTGATGTGCTTGAGTGTTGCTAGCCGCTCTAAACAACAGGCTCAAACTCATCTACTGAGAGCAACAAGACCGGTTTACCTGGTAGTTTTCAAAGTGTTTTGCCACCATTATTGAAAGCAAATTAGAATGTGGTTTCTGAGCATATTTCATATCTGAATACAATGGGGGGCCCTTTTACTAAGCTGCATATGGGCCTACACACATACAGCATATGCCAAACTGGAACTACCACCTGGTTAATGAGCCGGGTGGTAATTCTGAATTTGGCATGCGCCAAATCCTATGGTAGAAAATAATTTTCTACCGCAGGCTGCTTACCCAGTGGTAAACAGCAATTGGCGCACGCTGCATGCTTACCATGTGGGTAGCACGTGAGACCTTACCGCTAGGTCAATGGGTGGTGGTAAGGTCTCAGCCCATAAATGGATGCGCGCTGGTTTCAATTTTAGTGCACATCCATTTTACGGCCCCTTAAAAAAATGCAGTTTTTCCTAGACACAGTAAAAAATGGCCCAGCATGCGCCCGAAAGACATGCTCGCACTACCGCATGTCACTTTTTTACCGCAGCTTAGTGAAAGGATCCCTATGTGCATTAACTTATAATTCCCAAACACATTGATCTTACATCTTGAGACCCACAGTCCTGAGCACTTTGATTCTGTTCCTTCGCTGACTCCATGTGAAAGATCCTTCTGTTTGTTAAGAAACTCTTTGGGGGCTAAAATAAAAGAGAAAGAGCGAGAAAAATCAGTCGTGCTGAAAACAGTACGCACTTGTGGTCTAACAGTGGAAAGGAGCTAAACATATGATTTAAGAAGCAATCAAAAGTTGATTTGGACTTTCCATATTCTAGAGAAGGGGATATAAATTTTCATCAATATTTCGCCTCTGGAAATTGAAATCTACTGATTTATGGAGTTCCACTCTAAACAACTGGCTTCTACATTTTTTATTTACTATTTCTCATAATATAGCACATCAAATGATACACATGTGATTACTATACTGTAATTACAGGATGAGGATAAATCAAAATGCCTCCTTTCCTAATTTTGATTTCATTGGGAAATGGCATTCAATTTGATTTTAATATTTCCATGTTCACTCAACCATATCAAGAATAGCAGTAGTGTAGGTTCAGATCATCTAAAATGTGGAAACAATACATTCAGAAAACTTTCAGCAGTGATGTATATCCTAGGTTACAGCCATTTAATCAGACACTGGAATGCAAAATACTATAACAATTGATATATATAAAAAAAGAATGAATTATAAAACTGCTATTTTAAGATACGTCTGGATGGGAATCTTTACAATGAAATGTCTTTGAACTAGTGAGGTAAAGAGGATGAATTCCGCCCCTATAATTCGAGACAAAGACAGCTCTGAAGCGCAGATAAAATTGAGGTCTGTATGGCCTGGATAGTGTAAGATATTACTGGAGGTCTAGAAAGGCACAGGGAAGTGCAAAGCCTGGGACTGCATCTCACAGTGGGGCCCAGACCTAATACTTTTTCTTTCAGGCAGATATTCATCATGTGGTAATCAGTGGGCTTAAGGGCACAAACAACTGTGAATCAAATATGACTGGGATATTCAATGTCAGGCCTCATCTGGGCACCAGCACTAAATATCTGGACCTAGGCTGGACATGGAAATTAGCCAGGTGCTGGCTGATAGATATTTAGACCAGTGCCTGCATAACTGGGGGATATTTTGTATATGGCACTTAAAAAATCGGTGCTGAAATCAATGTCAACTAAGTGTATTCTATAATTGGTGCCTAGATTTAGGTGCCAGTTATAGAATACACTTAGTTCATATTTCAGTGTATAAATTTATGCACATCCATTTACACCAACGAAAACATGGGGCAAATCCCATATTCTATAACTAGGCATGGAAATTTCAGAACGCCCATGAAACGTCCATTTTTCCACCCATAACCACACCCCTTTTTGCCTGGCTTGGCGCACATCATTACAGAATACACTTAGCGAATTGTGTTCCTAAGTTCTAATCAGTGCCAATTAGTGCTCATTATTGCTTGTTAAGTGCTGTTACCAGCACTCATTAGCTTGTTAAGTTGCACGCATTGTTACGGAATCTGCGCTGATTTTGGCGCCAATCTCTAGGCATGCTATATAGAAGTGGGGGGGGGGGGGTAACTGGGTAAATCCCAGCTCTGCCAGACTCCATCCCCAAACTACCTGCCTCTTACTGGATAATGCTGCAGTGGTGTCCCTGAATTTTCAACAGCACTGCCTGGTTATGAGCCATTGAAAATTTGGGGATCATCAAGCCATCATAATTTAACTGGCAGGAACCTCTCTTACTGAGTTAAATTGTTTATTGACCAATATTACTTTTATTTCTTTTTTTATGTTATTTATTGTTTATTGTCAAGGTAAAAATCTGAGGTCCCAAAGTAAGGGGGTCTTCTACTAAAAATTAGCATGCATTATCTGCAGCTGTGCCCATAGGAATAAAATTATAATTTATTGTAAAAATCTTACATTCTGCACACCTCAAAGATTCCAAATGGATTCCGTAACAAACATAAGACCCTGTTTACTAACACGTGAATTTTTGAAAGAGAAGGGCGCCCATCTTCCGACACAAATCGGGAGATGGGCGTCCTTTTCACAAGGTCGCCCAAATCGGCATAATCGAAAGCCGATTTTGGGCGCCCTCAACTGCTATCCATTGCGAGACAACCAAAGTTCACCGGGGCGTGTCGGCAGTGTAGCGAAAATGACATGGTGCCTGAAAGTAAAGGTTCGATAATGCCCAAAAGGGAGGGTCCAAGTGTAGCGAAGGCAGGACTGGGGCATGCTTAGGAGATGGGCGTCCTCAGCCAATAATGGAAAAAAGAAGGGCGTCCATGACAAACACTTGGGCGACTTTACTTGGTCCATTTTTTTTTCACGACCAAGCATCAAAAAGGCGCCCGAACTGACCAGATGACCACTGGAGGGAATCGGGAATCAACTCCCCTTACTCCCCCAGTGGTCACTAACCCCTTCCCACCCTCAAAAAAATGTTTAAAAATACTTTTTTGCTAGCCTCAAATGCCATACCCAGCTCCATGATGGCAGTATGCAGGTCCCTGGAGCAGTTTTTACTGGGTGCAGTGTACTTCAGGCAGGCGGACCCAGGCCATTTCCCCCCCCCCCCACACACACACACTTGTTACACTTGTGGTGGTAAATGTGAACCCTCCAAAACCCACCAGAAACCCACTGTACCCACATGTAGGTGCCCCCTTCATCTCTAAGGGCTATGGTAGTGGTGTGCAGTTGGGGGGGGGGGTTGGGGGGGCTCAGCACCAAAGGTAAGGGAGCTATGCACCTGGGACCTTTTTCTGAAGTCCACTGCAGTGTCCTCTTGGGTGTGCGGTTGGTGTCCTGGCATGTCAGGGGGACCAGTGCACTACGAATGCTGGCTCCTCCCACAACGAAATGGCTTGGATTTCATCATTTTTGAGATGGGCATCCTCAGTTTCCATTATCGCCGAAAACTGGGGACGACCATCTCAAAAATGACCTAAGGACGAATATCTCTAAGTTCAACCTAAATTTCACGATTTGGGTGTCCCCAACCGTATTATCAAAATGGAAGATGGATGCCCATCTTGTTTCGATAATACGGGTTGTCCCGCCCCTTTACGGGGCCGTCCTGCGAGGACGCCCTCATGAAAACTTGGGCACCCTGTTCAATTATGCCCCACTAAGTGTGATAGCATTTTTAGCGTGCACTAAAAATTAGCATGCGCTAATTCTAGAGACACCCGTAGAGATATATGGGTGTCTCTAGCATTAGCACACACTAAAAATGCTAGCGTGCCTACAGCACAGCTTAGTAAACAGAGCCCATACATAGTTACAATCAATAGACAAGACAATGACATAATTAAGATTCACAATCTATTAAAAACATAAAATACAAAGCAAAAATAAAAATAAAAGCCCCCCCTAATTGTTTGTTAGACATTTCTTCAATTCATTGGGTTCGTTTAGAGAATGACTGTTCCAGGATTATTTTCTATAACTGGTCCAATTATTTGGAATACTCTTCCACTATACCTTAGGCAAATAGCATCACTTCTTCAATTCAGAAAATAGTTGAAAACATATCTGTTTCAGAAGGCATTTAGTTGAGGAAACTTGCTTGTTATTTAGTATTAAATTCAATTTTTAGTCTGTTTTATGATGACGTGGTTGAATGTATTATGTGTTTTATTTATTTTGTTTATTTGTTTGTTTTATTGCTATTATGAGTGTTTTACTGTAACTTGCTTAGGGATATGTTTCTAAGGTGCGTTAGCATTTTTAACGTGCCTGTAAATTTAAGACAAGTTAAACGCTAACACAACTATACATTTCTATGGGCACGTTAGCATTTAACACACGTACACCATTTACATGCATTAAAAATACTAACGCGCCCATAGCGTTGCTAAGTAAACCTAGCCATTAGATTTCTGGATAATGCGAGCTATAAATAATAAATAGATAAATTTAAGTAAAATAATAAAATTAAATTAAAAACACAATGAAAAATTATATGAAAATGATGGAAAAATAATGAAACAAAATATAATGAAACATTTTCACTAATGGTATTTTAGAATGTAATTGAAAGTTTAATGAGAATATCTTTAAACTGGATGGGACTATTTTATAATTGGAGGGCAGAGATCCCAGTCTAGAATTTGAAAAGATTAGGAGGATGATAAGATCCTCATATATCAGACCATGTTTTCATTTCTCTATTTCCCACATTATGGGCTGGAATCTGTAAATGGTGCTCAAAATTACGTGCTGGGAAAAAAAACATCACTGAGCATTGTTCTGTAAAGGGCATTTGCCATTTAAGCTTGAATCTTGGGTGCCAGATTTACACCTGCTCAAATCTAGTGTAAATGCTGGTACCCAAGTTAGGTGCAGTAACTATGTGTACAAATTTTTGGAATGCCTCTGACACGTCCATGATACTTCCATGGCCACACCCCCTTTTGAGATCCCTATCCAAAGCTGGCCTAAACCCCTTCATCTATGCTGATGATGTCACCATATACATCCCTTTTCAATCTAACCTTACAGAAATTTCGGAAAAAATGATCACTGGTATGAACATCCTAGCCTCCTGGGTCAATGTCTTCAAAATTAAACTGAATAAAGAAAAAACTCAAAGCTTAATCCTCTCTTCAAGACACTCCGCTCTATTCCCAACCACCTTAACCACCCCTGATGTTACAATACCAATATCCGACAAATTGAAAATTCTAGGAGTAACACTAGACAACCATCTAACTCTTGATATTCACGCAACAGCCATGATGAAGAAGATGTTCAACATGATGTGGGTATTGAAAAGAGTAAAACCATTCCTCCCCCCAAAAACGTTCCGCAATCTGGTACAATCCACAGTACTCACCCACGCTGACTACTGCAACAGTATCTTCACTGGTTGCCAAGCCCAAATCCTAAAAAAACTCCAAACCACCCAAAACACGGCAGCCAGACTTATCTTTGGAAAATCACAGTTCGAAAGTGCAACACCTCTCCATGAAAAACTCCACTGGCTCCCCATCAAGGAACGAATAAACTTCAAAGCCCAAACACTGATCCACAAGATCCTCCACGGAGAATCTCCAAGTTACATGACCACTCTAATCGACCTTCCAGCCAGGAACAGATCCAAATCTTCTCGAATATATCTCAACCTTCACCTGCCTAACTGCAAAGGTCTCAAATACAAAACCTACTATGCATCCAACTTCTCCGTCATAGGCAGCCAACTCTGGAACGCCATACCAAGATTCATCCGCACAACAAACGAACATCTATGCTTCCGAAAGCTGCTGAAAACACACCTCTTCAGACAAGCCTATCCAAACAACCCAACTTAATTTACGATCGAAATCCACATCACTAACACTATACATACCTCAATCTCCTCCCCTGTCCTGCTCTATACAATTGTATTCTCATTATGATACTTTTTATCCATACATTGTATTACCTCTATGATACTTTGTACTTACATTGTGTTATCTCTGTGACACTGTACTCATACATTGTAAGCCGTACTGAACCTGCTATTGAGCAGGAAAGAGCGGGGTATAAATGCTATAAATAAATTGTCTTTGTGTATTGTGTACAGCGCTGCGTATGCCTTGTTGCGCTATAGAAATGATAAATAGTAGTAGTAGTTAGACACTTATAGAATAGCATGCAGTCAGATGTGTGTGCAAATGTTAATGACTGCTAAGTAACATCAATAATTGATTGTTAGCATCCAATAATTGATGTAATTGAGCTTGTTAAACAAATAATTTGTGCACACATCTTGGGCATGCACACACATTTGAGTGCATAAATACAAGGGTACATGTCTTCTCTGCAATGTTTGCCTAACTTCTTTCTGCACAGCAAACCATTCTAAACATTGAAACCACCTCATAATTCTCTCATCTCCTACTTTGTCTCTGTGTTTTGACTAAATTATAAGCTCCATGGAGTAGGGATTGTCTTTTATGTGTGTCTGTAAAGTACTGTATACATCTTGCAGTGCTAAGCCCATTATTCTCCTCCCTGCCCTACCCCTCATCTTGAGAACATTTCTTTGGAGCTGCAGAAGATTAATGCTTGTTCTTCCAACGATCCCTGCCAAAAGCATTAGAAAGGCACTGGGGTTAGTGAAGAGAAGAACCTTCTCCTATCTCTCCTCACTTCACTGGAGCAGTACATAAAGCAATAAGGTCACATAAAAATGACAATTAAAAATATGTTAGGTTTCAGCTATGGTTATGGAATTTACTGTAAAACCCAAACAGATGGATTTGTCCAGAGATATATTAACCTTGGAAGTCAACTTTACTTTCAACTTACAACTCTGATGGAAAAAGACTTTAGGAGAAATTATCAATTTTTGAGCTACTGTTAAGATGGGTTATTTTACTGTTAACGCCAGTTATCAGTTACTAGGTCTCATTGCAGAAAATAGGACCTATGTTAAAATAGCCTGAGTTAGTGATAAATAACACATCTTAACAGTAGCCCTCATTGATAACTTCCTCCCTTAGTGTGAAGCGTTTCAGTCTCTGGTAAGCAGAGCTGATATTGTGATGTCATAATGCCTCATTCCACCAATAAGAGCAAACCTCATCAGTAAAGTCACAATGCTTGATTGTCCTATACTTAGCTCACTTTTATTACTCATAGCAGTGATTTCCATTTCTAGAGACACTCCTTTTCTCTTTGTTTAAGGGGGAAGTTATCAACATGGACTACTATTAACTAGATCTCATTTCATAAAACGGGACCTTTGTTAAAATAGTATGCATTAATGATAAAATAACCCTTCTTAATGATAGCCTATATTGATAACTTGCCTTTATATCTATGCCTGGTTTTACAATTTCATTTGGCTCGAAATATACCATGTGTGAACATTTTTATTACAAAGTACACTTTGAATTATGATTCTATCATATTTAGTTAGGTCATCATATTATTTTTGCAGTGCAAGTGTAACAAAGGAAATATTTGTGTTTTAACCTGTCCCCTCCTCTTTCTCAAGACTCTACCTCTGTAAATCTCATTCACATAGCAAGCTGATGCCCAACAGGCAAGTAATGCAAAATATATTTCTTATTTTGCATATATTGATTTTGGTATTTTCAACTACACACCACAATTCAAGGGGATTTTTATTGACTTAAACAAGCTAACTGCCTAAAAATATTTTCCTTGTGGAAGCAATTAGCCCAAGTACTAATATTCCAAAAGGACACCCAATAAAACACTTCTTGCAGGGAGTTTCTATGCAATCTAACATATATAATTAGAAATGGTTTACAGAAGAGCAATGAGTCTGATAATGTAGAATTCATGCTGTCTTCAGTCCAAGTAAACAATATAATCATTGTAAATCCATAAATTATGCAAAGACTTGAAGTAAGCAAAAACGATTAATTTTTTATAGCTCCAGAAGATGTAGATTTTTCATAGGCAATCTATAGACTCCTACAATTTATCACCCATCAGGAACCTGCTTTGAGATTGTCTGCATCTGAAGTGAACAATCTGTCCACATAGTTCCACAAAAATTTATGGGGTTGTTTTTGATAATGTGTTGTAGAACCAACAACACTAAAAACCAACAAGTGTAGTGTAATATGCATACAAACAATATGGTGTGTACTTATACATGCACTCCCACGGATTCTATATAGCACGCCTAGAGTCATGCATGAATCTGCACATAAATCTAGGTGTATTTTATAACTATGCATATAAATTAATTGTTTCAACAAGCTGTTAAGCGTTAACAGCTCTTAACAAGCAATAACAAGCACAAATTGGCAAAAATGAGAATTTATACATGTACATTGCTTAGCGTATTCTGTAATGTACTGCGCTTAAATTCTAACTCACGAAAGGGGGCATGGTTAGGGGCATGGAAATGGGCATTTTGTGGGCATTCCAAAAACTACGCATGTCACATGGTGTTTGCTGATCGGTTGGCTGTTCCTTTGTTCTCTCTGTGAATTAACTTGCATACATAAAGGAATTCAAGCCTATCAGCTTCTTCTCAGAGAAAGTTGATTGTGACCCCTGAGGCAGGTGCTTTGGCGCTGAAACACGGACCGTGTCGGGTCCTTGATATTGATATGAATATTCTGAATAAACTGTTTTTTGAGATTATCTCCCTATTGGTTTGCGCATTTGTCAGCCTCTACTTTTGCTGTTTTGTTTTGTTATAAAATATGGGCCAGTGCGTGTAAATCTATGCGCAGTGATTTACACCACCTTTTCGTTGGCATAAATGGATGTGCGTAAACTCAGTTGCATTAATTACTTACACATATTCTAAATACTGTGTGTAAATCTACATGCGGTATTTACAGTACGCTTAGGTGTAATTGCCTAGCACATGTTAATTTTAGGCACCATATATTGAATAGTGCCCACTGTGTGATGAATTCTAAAAATAGTGCTCAAAAATGGGCATCAGAAAAGATCTGTGCTAATCATTATTCTATAAAGGGTGCACAGTCATTATAGAATAGTACTTAGGGCTAGATTCGCTATATCACGCCTAAAATATTGGCGCCTAAAAAACTATGCATAGGTGTATTCTATAAAGTATGCCTAAATTTAGATGTTCTTTTTAGAATATTCCTAAATTTCCATGCGGTTTACAGAATATACTGCACGCCTGTCCTTGCAACTAAATTTAGTCGCAGGCAGTTACACCAAGTGTAAAAGCCGGCACTTAAATTAAGCATGGACCAGGTGCAATGGGTAAAAGGCTGCCTTTTTTGAGGAAAAGAAATGGCCATGTGGTAAGTGAAACACTTACCACATGGACATATCAGGGGGGAGCCTTTACCACCACCCATTGAGATGGCAGTAAGGGCTTCTGCGCTAACCTGGTGATAACCACGCAGAGCAGGATGCTACCCGATTAATGCCAGTTAAGTTCCAGCACTTAAAAAAATAGATCATATTTTTGTAGTGCCAGAAATAACGCACGCTAGGGGTGGGAACTACCGCTGGCCTCCTGAGGTAGCCCAGTGGTAGTTCCGGATTGACGCGTGGAAAACCTGCGTTGGGCTTACCACTGTTTAGTAAAAGGGTCCTTTAGAGTGGCTCCATTGGGATTGAATTTGGAAGTGAAATGACTTTCTTTATTCTAAGTTCATTGTGAGTGTTTTTAAATGGAGTTTTGCTCTGATTGGCTGATTCTGCTCATATGACAATTTTGAAATGGAAAGCAAGTACTGCCATGTTTGAAGAGAGTACTGCTGTCACTCAAGGAAAGATGTGGGTGTATTTTTTTTTTTTTTAGTTTAAAGTAAAGTTAAGCAACACAACACACAACATACACAATATTGCCAACTTACAAACAATAAGATACTATGCATGAACCATACAGCTTGTAAACTGCCCATTTCCCCCTCCCACCCCACCCCTCCCCTTCCCATCCCCTCCATCCCACCCCTGTACCACTCAATTTCCAAAAACTCAGGAACCTTCCTGTTGCTATCCGTATGAATTCAAGGAAGTGCAACAGTACCAATAATCCAGAACTGTTTGGCAGTCTACAGATTATGCGGTTACCTCTGTACTCTAGGGAAAGCAGCTTACTACGAGGCAGAGAGGAGGTGGACCCCCCCCCCCCCACACACACACACCCACCCACTCCACAACCAAAATCAACAAGCATTAATAAGTAAACTCCGACCCCTTGGGCTTAGAATCTGAAGATAAGGCATCCAGATCTGAAGAAATTGTTTTCTACGTTTAGGCGACATCTTGGAATCTCTAGCCTCCCAAGATGCTAAAAGGTGCACCTGATTACGCCAATGCCAGTAAGCGGGCGCTTCCGAAGAGGTCCAATATTGCATTATACACTTTCGAGCTACCAAACTCAGCTTTCTGCATAGCATAGTTGCAGGAGTACTCAAAGAGGCAAATCCCTTGGATGGTCTAGCAAAAACTGTCCCTCCGTGCCCTCAATTTTATTCCCAAGCTTGATCAGAAACCCCCGGACCCGCTGCCAAAATGCTCGCACCCCTGGACACTGCCACAACGCGTGGTAGAAGGAACTATGACCCCCCACACACACTTAGAACAAGCAGCATTAACCGTCTCTAACACATGAGCCAACTGCGCTTTAGACATGTAACCCCGAAGAACTATTCTATACCCGTATTCTCTCAACCGTTCATCCGTTACTAATAGGCGAATGCCTTTTAAAGTAGTCTCCACATTCCATGAAGTCAATGAGGACCCCAGATCCTGTTCCCACTTATGCTTAAGACCCTCATATGTTCTCCGAGGCCTACGACCCCACCCCTCCATCCCACCCCTCTACCACTCAATTTCCC
Organism: Microcaecilia unicolor; assembly: GCF_901765095.1. Lineage (NCBI taxonomy): Eukaryota > Metazoa > Chordata > Amphibia > Gymnophiona > Siphonopidae > Microcaecilia > Microcaecilia unicolor. The sequence goes on from NC_044034.1 coordinate 145,626,012, forward strand.
CAAACTCAGGAACCTTCCTGTTGCTATCCGTATTAATTCAAGGATGTGGGTGTATTCTTAACAAGAAGTGAAAATGATAATGATTTCAAATTATGCTTTAAAACTGGCAGACTTCATCCCTGATGCAGTGTTGCAATGAAACATGACAGGAATTATATGTGTATATTGCATGCAAATCTAAATCCCAATTTTAGAAAGCTGGATATGCACAGAAAAAAAGTGCATATGGCAAGGGGGTGTGGTCTGAGCATGTTTGGGTGGGACTAAGGCAGAGCAAAAAATATAAATATACATGTTTATGTCCACCGAAATGAATGTCAGGATTTATGCCTAGGTTTTACAAGGTTGCTCATTTTGTGCAGTTTTCCACTAGATAAAATAGGTGTGGTCACCCCCTTAATTTCCTCTGTTTTTTTTTTTTTGTCTCCCCTCTCCCCATGTAAAGGTGATACTGGAAAGGGATATCAGGTTGTATGACAGCTTTGAAAAACAAATATATACATGTTTCAAAATTCCTCACATATGCGTATATGTTCTGAAATATCAGAATATGTATGCATGTGTTGACACATAACATGTTTATGTTGCTGTATTGACCCCATTGATATCTTAAGCATTTATGACTATATAAGAACATAAGCGTTGCCGTACTGGGCTAGACTGAAGGTCCATCAAGCCCAGCATCCTGTTTTCAACAGTGGCCAATCCAGGTTACAAGTACCTGGCAGGATCCCAACACAGTACAAAACATTTTATGCTGCTTATCCTAGAAATAAGAAGTGAATTTTCCCCAAGTCCATCTTAATAATGTCTTATGGACTTTTCTTTTAGGATGCTAGCCTAACCTCTTTTTAAACCCCGCTAAGTTAACTGCTTTTACCACATTCTCTGGCAACGAATTCCGGAGTTTAATTACACATTGAGTGAAGAACTATTTTCTCTGATTTGTTTTAAATTTACTACTTTGTAGCTTCATTGCGTGCCCCCCAGTCCTAGTCATTTTGGAAAGAGTAAACAAGCAATTCACATCTACCCACTCCATTCCACTCATTATTTTATAGGCCTCTTCGCCAAGCTTAAGTAATTCCCTTATCCCTTATTTGTTCTGTTTGTCTGTCTTGATTAGATTGTAAGCTCTGTCAAACAGAGACTGTCTCTTACGTGATTAGGGTACAGTATTATCAAAGTCTAGTAGTGCTATAGAAATGATAAATAGTAGTAGAAGTAGTAATAGTAGTAGTTTAGGGCTAGATTACTAAAGCATGCTGTTATATTTGCACATGGTAACACAGATTAACATGTGTTGTTTACCACAGGTTCAATTTTATGCTCTGGGACCTATTTACTAATAGCAGAGTTGACACAATAGTGACCCTTTAGTAATCGAACCCCATATTGGGATAGCTCTTTGTATATAAGAAATTCTTATGTAATTTATGGAACATGTTATGTGAATTAAATTGATAAATTAAAATTTTGGACTGCAAATATAGTATTCTTCATTAAATTTCCGGGTAAGAGTCGATGAAATATAGTTGGTTAAGTGCAATATTCAAAGAATCACATAAAGATAGGTCAGTTTTTTCTGCAGCCTATTTATGCAGTTATCTTAGCTGATTAAATGCTAAAAAACAACACTTAACCAGTTAAGTGCTGACTGCACTCCTAGAATGCCCCTAAAATAGTTGGTTTGGGGCATTTTCAGCAGCATTATTTAGTTTAGCGACCCAGACAGTCGATTTAAACAGCCAGGACCCTCTCCTGGCCATTTAAATTGTTTTGAATATTGGGCCCTTTATGAATAAAGACACAACAGAAATATTTCAGGGTCTATGCACTAAAGCTTGCACAAGGTCAATAAAGAAGACCAATACCAAATTTGAAGAAAAGTTTTCCCAAAAGACAAAAACTAATAATTTTTTTTTTTCCAAATACAAACATGCAAAGTAATCCATTGGAGATAAAAGGCCTGTCTGGGAAAATAAAGCCATAACAGAAATTCAAAATGAATTATTTGCTCGATTGTGTCCTTTAACTATTTTTTTTGCAATGATGATTCAGAGGAATCAAAACAAATCAGTGTGAATTTTAAAGAAGTACAAGAGCAAATTAAGGGACCCTTTTACCAAGCTGTGGTAAAAGATGTCCTGCGGTGGCATTGGTGCATGGATTTTCCCCTTTTACATTTTATATGCAAATGAATATGCTAATATGGAGGAAGGAAGGAAGGAAGGAAGGGAGAAATCTGGCTTTTTTGGGAATAACCAAAAATGCCAGCTCTTTCTCCCTTCCTTCCTTCCTTCTTTCCTCCTTATCCACACCCCCTCTTCCTCTCCAGTAGTATTTCCCCACCCCCTTTCCCATACCATGCCAGTGTTGACCTTAGAAATGCATAGGCTATATATGTAGATCCTTCAAGAGGTAGTGTGTCATGATTTAGGCTCTAAAACCCTTTCTGATGTTTTGGTGCCACCTCAGTAAGGCCAACACACAATCTCTCCACTGCAAAACGCTATACACAAACCTGTGTAAAAATACACTCATAACCTTATCAAACCATAATAGCAGTAATTCCAAGAACAGGACGAGCTACAACCTTATGCGTGGAAAGGCAGCACTGTAATTACACACGGGCTGTAAAACATCAATACACTACCTCGTGAAAAAAAAAAGGGCTGCAAATACTACATGCTAGCAGAATACTGCACCTTAATCACACATGAAAAACACATGACACAACAGATATGACACAAGGAACTAGAAATCAAAAAATATGAAGGCAAAATACTGAATTGGAAAGTTACCTCAAGAAGTCAGACTTGGCATACAACAATACTAAAGAAATTGAACCTTACATGCAAAATATCACAGATGCACATTTCCAAAAGCTGACATATTCCAATTAATAAATTCTGATAAAATACTTTTTTCTACCTTTGTTGTCTGAGCATTTAGTTTTTCTATTTACTTTGGCCCCAGTGTCTTCTGTTTTATACAGTGTCTTCTTTCCATTTTATATTTATTCACTCACCATGTCCACCATCCTCCTGTGTCCTGTCTACCATCTGTAGCCCTGTCCCTATCCTTCCTCCAGTTTCAGCATCTGCTCTCAAAGTGTTCCAATCCAGCCGTTAAATTCAGCAGTTATCCTTCCATCCATATCCAGCATTTCTCCTCACTCCCATCCCCTCCATCCATGTGCATCTACTTCCTCTGTCTTCCCTCCCCTCCATCCATGTCCAGCATTCTCCTCTCTCCCTTCCCTCCATCCATGTGCATCTCCTTCCTTTGCCTTTCTTTCCCTCCATCCTTGTCCAACATTTTTCCTCTTTTCCCTCCCCTCCATCCATGTGCATCTCTTTCCTGTCTTCCCTCCCCTCCATCCATCCATATCCAGAAACTCTCCATTCTCCCCTGCCCTCTCCTCCATCCATCCATACCCAGCAAATTTCCTCTCTCACCTGCCCCCTCCATCCATCCATGTCCAGCAATTCTCCTCTCTCCCCTGTCCTCCCCTCCATGTCCCGCGATTGTTCTTCTTTCCCTCTGTCCTCCCCTCCATGTCCAGCAATTCTCATCTGCCCCTCCCCTCCCATCCATGTCCAGAGATTCTCCTCTTCCCTCCCCCATCCATGTCCAACGATTCTCCTTGGACCCCCACCCTCCCTTCCCACCCATGTCCAGTGAATTCCCCAACTCCCCCTTTTTAGTCCCTGAGTTCAGTTCCAACCCAGCCCCACCTGCCCACCCTCAGCTCCTCGACAGCCCTCCTCTCCATTCCTGCTGCCCTGCATTTAAACCTTTTATTTCAAGTCGCAGCAACGGCACTGAAAACAGCACAGCGGGTTTGCCTCCAACGTTTCCCTTCCTTCTCAGTGACCTGCCCTTGTGGAAACAGGAAATACATCATCAGAGGAAGGCAGGACACTGAGAGGGAAGAGAAAGGCTGCAGGCAAGCCTGCTGTGCTTTCAGTGTCGTTGCTGTGACTTAAAATAAAAGGTTTAAATGCAGGGCAGCAAGAACGGAGCTGTTGGGGAGCTGAGGGCAGGAAGGAGGGACCGAGAGCTGCCTGCAGCCAGGTTGTGCCGGCCCTTGTTTGGGGGGGGCAATACCCCCTTCACCCCCCCAAGCTACACCCATGCCCACAGGGGGAGAGAGGGAGGTGGATATGGACCCAGAGGTGTGATGTTGGATAGGGTGGATAGAGACGCAAGATGAATGATGGACATTTCAAATGGACAAGGAGACCCTGGCAAGAGAGTTAAGAGAAGAGAGAGGAAAGCAAAAACCAGAGGCTGAGACCCACATGATTAAAAAAATTAATTGACCTGACAGCAAAGGTAGAAAAAAGAATTTTATTTACTGATTAGATTGTGTCAGTTTTTGGAATGTATATCTGCCAGAACTGGTTTTAGATATGCCCGGAGCCTGTGAGAAAAACCTCATTCACTGGTCTTAAATTTCAAGCACAGTGTGGCAAATCTTGAGCTTTGGGGTGGGCCACCTTTGGCGTCTCTGCCCATGCATGCACTGAAGTAAAAGGCAGGCTTGTCTTGAAAAAAAAATGATATAAATTGGCAACCCTAGAGGGAAAAGATTTGTCAGAAATGAAAATAAGTGGAAACTCATTATAGAAGGCCTTTCTGTTTCAATAGAGCTCTATGGACCAGAGAAAATAAATGTGTAAGTGTGTGAGTGTGTTTGGGGGGGGGGGGGGGGGGGCTGCTTCTCTCTGCCATGTCCTGCCACCGGTCTCTTATTGGCCTTCACTGAACAAATACCTTGAAATTCATCAATTCTTTTTTTCTTTCTTTTTTCCCCCTGGTTTAGACTTGCAGGCAGCCTAGAGAATTCATCCCTTCAGCTAAGATTGTATCGTCTATTTGTCTCCTCTTCACTTTTACTTAGGATAAAGAAACAAGAGGCTTTGTAAGTACAGAATTTTCATTCCAGTGCTTCCCTTAAGTTTTCTTAACACCTAAGGCTAATGTAAAAAAAAAAAAAAAATAATCACAAACACTCCTCATATTGTTAAAGAAAAGAGATACTATTGCACAAGGCATGGATTTTATTGCATATACTCTCCAGAATAGCGTTGGGTTAAACCTTTTTATTGTTTATTTTTTGCTTCATATTTTGTGTGTGCATTTTTTACATGAAGGCAGAGTAATGTACCTTATAAGATATTTACTAGAGGCATTAAGAAAAATGCTGCCAGACACCCTGCAATGTGCTGCAAATAATCAAATACCAGGGACGCAAAAAAGGGTAAATTAAAGCACTGACTGTGAAAGCCAAAAACAAAATTATATTTAGGATCATTAGATGCTTTACAGTGTTTTTCATCATCTCTAAATTTGTTTAGATGCTACAGCTACTGTTGCACATCATTTCTGCCTGCAGATTTTTCATATTACCAGGGGACACCTCGTAACCTTTCTCATTTATAGACCTGGCAGTTCAAATCAAATCTCTTTGGTCTATCCGTTCTCCGGATTCATCTGTTTTTCTTTTTTAGCTAACAAAATAAGAAGAAAAGAAGATCAAGTAATGTTAACATTAAACTACCTATGGTGTGGGCTGGTGACAAAATTCTAAAATGCTGCCTTTTACTGATAATACTTCTTTACTCATTACATTGCCTTCTGATCAAAGCCAGGGTTGCCTTCAAATTGTGTGTCTTTGCATTCCAAATTATCTATGATATGGCCTCTGACTCTATGTTCCCTTTGATTGACCTCCTTATGTGTGATTCCATTCCTGGATCCTGAGAATACCTAATCTTCCATCATCCTAATTGTGAAAAGATTGTTTACAAAACAGTCCTCTCTGCTGACTTTTCCTATTAATGTACTAATTGGTAGAATCTTCTTCCAAGGGCTGCTAGATATGTACATGATTATGGTTGCTTACGGAAATTATTAAAAACTTTTCTGTTCAAAGTTCCTGCAAAAAGATAATGGAAGAAAGGAATAACCACTTTTATGCAAAATGCTGTTTCAAACTTTATCCTATATAACTGCTTGTAATCTGATGTTGTTAACAATACAACCTTGTAAATAATTCATAAGCTAATGTTTGTAAAGTTTCATATGGCCATATATAGATTTGCTCAACATCTTTCCTTTATCAGAAAATTTATAACTATAACTAGTAGAAGAGGCCCGTTTCCGAAAGAAATGAAACTGGCGCTAGCAAGGTTCCACGCCCCCCTCCCTACCTCCCTCTCTCTCTCTCCTCTGAGTTCCAGCCCCCCTCCCCTCCGAGGTCCATGCCCCCCATTATCTCCCTCCCTCCCTCTCCTCCGAATTCCAGGCACCCCTCCCCTTCGAGTTCCAGGCCCCCTGCCCCCTCCCTTCGAGTTCCAGGAACCCCCTCCCCTTCAAATTCCAGGACCCCTCCCTCCCCTCCAGACCCCCGCGCCTCCCTCCCTCTCGCTCTGTCCCCTCCGAGTGCAAGCATGACCTGTCCTCTGGCAGCCCCTCGCCTTCCTGCGTGCCAGCAGTAATTTTAAAAATTCTTACCTCGGGGTCCAGCGTCAGCAGTGAAGGCGAGCGGCACTTCGGACTGCCTTCCCATATATCTCAGCTCTGCCTCTGGTCCCACCCTTCCGGAAACAGGGAATGAGGGTGGGACCAGAGACAGAGTGGAGACACATGGTACGTCCCTGTTTCTTTCAATTATGGGTGAAGGACGTCCAAGTGTTAGGCACGCCCAGGTCCCACCTTCGCTACACCTCCGACATGCCCCCTTGAACTTTGGCCATCCCTGCAACGGAAAGCAGTTGGGGACGTCCAAAATTGGCTTTCGATTATACCGATTTGGATGACTTTTGAGAAGGACGTCCATCTTCCGATTTATGTCCAAGGATGGGTGTCCTTCTCTTTCAAAAATGAGCCAAAAAGTATCTGGAAGTCTCTGCTTCACCTCTACTTTCTTGTGCTTGTTGGGTTATATGTAGGGGTTCTTGTTCCTGTTTTCTTTGTTGAGCCTAACTTTCGGTGTAATTTATAGAATACCCCCTATATAACATTTGAAATCTCAATAAATATGTTGGACAGATTAAGGAGAGTAGTTATCAAGCTGCTTTACAGCTATAACACCTGTAATTTGCCGCTTAAACACTTGTTAAAGGGCACTAATGCAAGTCATATTACTGTAATGCATGGCAGTTTGTTACCATGATTTACATACTTAATGGGATGCAAATATGCAAATGTATGTTAAACTGCTCATTAGTATGTAAATGTAATAGCACAACTTGCAATGAATGTGTTATTCAAGTTAAAATACTACCAGCAAAAAGCTAGCATTATTTTTCCATCTTGGGACCATTAAACTAATGCTCCAGATGCTTCTTAAAGGAATTAGCCAAGTGACAGTGAGCTCCCACCGATATCCTCCTAATCACAGATCTCCCACTGGGAAGTGCCCCAAATTACAGACACACCCCACCTGAAAGACTCACCTCAATGGAAAGTCCACACTTGGAAGACCCCCCCCCCCCCCACCATGCAAGGTTCTCCCATCTGGATGCCCCCCCCTAATCTGCAAAAATGCCCTCTCCCCATCCTCCTGTAGGCACCCAGACCTATCTTGAAATATCTCTGGTGTCTAATGGGGTCAGGCAGGAGTGACACCCAGTTGTTCCTTCCTTTGCTGGAGTCAGGTTCACATGGCAACACTGACACCTAGCAGTAGCCTTGCAGAACTACTGCTTGGGGGTCAAGCTACTATATAAGGGCAAATGACCTAAATGTTAAGTTTGTTGTTTGCTTATTTATTTATCTGTGCTTTATATACTGCCATTGATGCTGAAAGGTGTAGCACAGCTGTTTACAACAACAACAAAACATAGAAAGATATGAAACCAAAGGGAGAGGTGAAAGGGAAGAGGAAGAGAGAAAGAAAAGTGAGGAGATAGTGAAGAGAAGTAATGAGATTAAAGGAGTTGCAAAACTTGATATAGGTTGGGGTTCAGCCAAAGGTAATATTGAAAAGCTATGGTTTAACTCATTTTATAAATTTGGGAGGATTTAATATGGATGTGGAGTGAAACAGAACTCCAGAAGTGGGGTCCCAAATAAGCAAGGCTTGAGTCCCTGGAGATTTCAGGTCTGTTCCGTGACTGGGGGTGGGGATGTGGGGAGAGAACAAGAAATGATGCCTGAGAGGAGTGGAGAGCGTGAGTAGGCACATATGGAGTAATAAGAGATGCTGGACAACAGTTGCAATGGACCAGAATCAGGAGCTTAAACTTTAAGTGGACCAAGGCCTGAAATCAATGCTGTTTAACTAGGAAAGGGGAAACATGATCACAATGCCAGGAATTAAGAATCAGTCTGACAGCTGTAGACTAAATGAGTTAAAGACATTTCAGAAAGGTAAATGAGAAACCATTATAGAACATATTATAATAGTCAATGTGACAAATGACAAACAAAAGTAGGTGAGGGGGGAGAGAAGGGTTTCACAGAGAGGATATCATGCAAAATAAAGAAAGATGAATGAACAATAGATGCTATCTAGGATTTGAAAGTAAGTTTGGAATCTAGAGTATGAACATCTTTAAACAAGTGGTGTAGCCATGGGGGGGGGGGGGCCAGTAGATCCTAAGCACTCCCCACACACATACCACCATCACCACTGTAGCACTCCCACCCACTCACACACCACCACCACTGTGTTCTCAACACCATTGCTATGACTGACAGATCCCCAAGCCCTAAAAGATCATCCTGACCTCTGGCAGCTGAAAAGTCCAACAATCATGGTGGGCAACGCTTTTCATGGGCTGCCGCCATGCCACTGCCTTCCCATATACTGTATGCTTAGTTTTTGCTGAAGAGGAGAAGACATGCAGATCTGCAATCAGAACTGCAAGTTCCTCAAAGGTTGTAGCCAAAGGTGGGATGGGTAATAAAGAACAGGGATATACTACTACTACTACTAACTAACATTTCTAAAGCGCTACTAGGGTTACGCAGCGCTGTACAATTTAAACATAGAAGGACAGTCCCTGCTCAAAGAGCTTACAATCTAAAAGACAAGAGAACAATCTAAAGACAAGTGTACAATCTAGAGGACGAGTGAACAGTTAATCTGATAGGGTGGATAGATTGGGGCATTCTATATTTCTCAAGCGGTTAGGCGCTGAAGGCAGCATTAAAGAGGTGAGTTTTAAGCAGAGATTTGAAGATGGGTAGGGAGGGGGCATGGCGTATGGGTAAAGGAAGATTGTTCCAGGCATAGGGTGAGGCAAGGCAGATATAGATATAGATCATGAAAGAGGGGGAACAACTGTGGAGAAGCAAAATCTTGGTGAAGTTAAGGACAACAGAAAGACCAGAGGTGGAGAAGAACGCATCCCCTGTATTTGGGGCTCTTATGAGAACTAGAAGCATTGAAAAATGTGTAATCTGAGGTCAGGCCTCAACGAAAGGTCTATTTTGTCTGATTGGAGCCATGTTTCAGTGAGGAAGAGTATATGGAGATTCTTCAAAGAAATAAAGTCAGAAACCAAAAGTGATTTAGACTACAATGACTGAGTACTTAGAAGGCTAAAATTAAGTGAAGAGGAGCAGGAGCTAGTAGGTATAGAGGCATCATAAGAGACACTGAATGGTGGGACAGGACATCACATCTAAAGCCGGGCACCAGGAAGAATGAAGAGGAAGTTGATAGCTCAAGAATCATGCCTGGTTAGGCCAGTAGTCTACGCAGCCTATGTTCCTCTATAGAATTACTCTCCACGTTATCCCTTTCTCAACCCCACCCTTGGAAACACCTCTGCTCAGCCTAGGTAAACATATGAATGTAGAAACCGTATGTGCATAAGTTTATCCACATATCAAGAGGGCAGTTTAATAAAAGGCCACTTCTGTGCGTAAAAAGCTGTTTTACCTTCTGAAATGTTTTTTTTAAATTAACCTTCACTTCAGCTCTTTCTCTAAAATTGTACTCTGTACTGTACTGTATATAATTGCACAATTTTCTGAAGCCACAAATATACACACAATTTGATTTGGCAGTGAATTTCAAAGAAAAAATGAATTAGTGACCTGTCTAATTGATTTCTTAACAGCTATATTAATATGTAACTCATGAAAAATTCACATTCTATGTAGGGCAGCATTTCTATGAACAGGTCACTGAATGTGTCAAAAATCCTGTCAGCCATTTTTACCAAAGAAGATTTCTACACTCTGCTTGAGCTTTGTACAGCTGTGTAGGGCTCGATCACCCACTATAAGCAAATGTGACATGGTGTTATCTGCAAGCTAATGAAGCTTTTCAAGATACTCAGCAACTGAACTGGAACTAAATTAGCACTGAATAATTAAAGAAACTATTTTAAAAAAACAGCATTAGTCAGTTTAGCGAAACATTTATGAAGAATAATGGCACACGTTTCATTATGGTCCAACGTATACACATTTTTCAATCCCAGGATTACAGTACATTTTTTTTGTATTTTTAAACTGATGGCTAATTGTGTCATATATAATGCATAATGACTATATATTATAACCTTTGTCGCTTATTATAAATCAATGCTTTATTAGATTGTTCATCTCTTGCAGGCAAGGGGAATAAAACCTGATAAGAACAACCTCAGAGTGTTACGCTACAGAGCATTGAAATAAAGGAAAGATGACTAATTAAATAATTTGAGTGACATTAATTGAAAACAAATATTTATTAACAAAAATACTAGGGACAAGGAGCAATTGACAGAGAAATGGAAGCAATCCAAGATCTGGGTCATCCTTTGTACTCGTTTTAATGATCTAATCCAATTTAACTTTCCTTCCCCTCCCAAAAAGGAACCAGACACATTACTGAACTCAAGTTTCTTAACTGTGGTTGAGAGCACACCTTCTAACGCTGCCATGCTTCCTACCGTCCTGTCTGGTTTTTTTGTAGTTCTTTTCTGTTTCCAATAGGGATTGTAAACCGCTTTGACTGTCTTTAGAAAGGAGGTATATAAACCATTCCAGATCTATATTTCCTAGCCCTGTATTCCTGCATTTCAACGGCATCCTAGGAGTTGCTAGAATGGATTACCCTACCTCTCTTAGGGGCCCTTTTACTAAAGGGTTGCCGTGTGGCAACCCAGACCTACTGCTGGCCCAACACGGCCGCCGCCGGCAGTTCCGTCTTGAGTGCATACCATTTCTTGCGCTATAGGAAATAGTTCCATAATTTCTAGTGCTGCTCTAACCTGGCAGTAATCAGTGCTACTCAGTTACTGTTGAGTTTCCTCGGGATCCCTTACCGCCACCTCAATGGGTGGCAGTAAGTTCTCCCCCCTTATGGCCACACGGTAAGAATAATCTTACCACATGGTCATGTCTTTTTTAGGGGCTTTTTAACCACTGTGGTAAAAAGGGCCCTGGTGAGCTGCAAAAACGACCCCCGCCGCTACCGCAGGGCCCTTTTACCGTAGCTTGGTAAAAGGTCCCCTTAGATATTTATTTTTATCATCTTGCATAAATCATAGCCTAACAATATCCAGACTAGAGATAGAGGAAGCTGCATCTTCATTTTTTTATGGAAGGCCAAGGGCAATCCCAGAACATGCACTTATAGTGTCAATCTGCCTACAACTCCTTAGGATATGGCACACTAAGGGGTCCTTTTACTAAGGTGCACCGAAAAATGGCCTGCGCTGGTGTAGACATATATATTGGACATGCACAGGTCCATTTTTTCAGCACATCTGCAAAAAAGGCCTTTTTTCGGCCGAAAATGGACATGTGGCTAAATGAAAATTGGCACGCGTCCATTTTGGGCCTGAGACCTTACCGCCACCCACTGACTTTGCGGTAAGGTCTCATGCATTAATTGGGTGGTAATCATCAGTGCATGTACAATGTCAATTATCTCCCGGTTAGCGCTACATGCCAGAAAACTTTCCAGAGCTTGTAGTGGATGCGTGCAAAAATGAAGGTCATGCAGTAGTCAGGCAGTAGTTCAAAACTGATGTACTTAGGACGCGCATACATGCCTATGCGGCTTAGTAAGAGGGCCCCTTACTTTGTTCAACTTCAGTCTACTAAACTCTAGCCAGTTGATACTCAAAGAGGGGCATAATCGAACGGGGCACCCAAGTTTTCATAAGGGCGTCCTCGCAGGATGGCCCCATAAAGGGGCGGGACAACCCATATTATCGAAATAAGATGGGCGTCCATCTTTCGTTTCGATAATATGGTTGGGGACACCCAAATCATGAAATTTAGGTCGACCTTAGAGATGGTCGTCCTTAGGTCGTTTTTGAGATGGTCGTGCCCGGTTTTCGGCGATAATGGAAACCCAGGACGCCCATCTCAAAAACGACCAAATCCAAGCCATTTGGTCGTGGGAGGAGTCAGCATTCGTAGTGCACTGGTTCCCCTAACATGCCAGGACACCAGCTGGGCACCCTAGGGGGCACTGCAGTGGACTTCAAAAAAAGCTCCCAGGTGCATAGCTCCCTTACCTTGTGTGCTGAGCCCCCAACCCCCCCCCCCAAAAAAAAAACCCACTCCCCATAACTGTACACCACTACCATAGCCCTTAGAGATGAAGGGGGGCACCTACATGTGGGTACAGTGGATTTCTGGTGGGTTTTGGAGGGTTCACATTTACCACCACAAGTGTAACAGGTGGGGGGGGGATGGGCCTGGGTCCACCTGCCTGAAGTACACTGCACCCACTACAACTGCTTCAGGTACCTGCATACTGTTGCAATGCACCTGAGTATGGCATTTGAGGCTGACATAGAGGCTGGCAAAAAAGTATTTTTAAAGATTTTTTGAGGGTGGGAGGGGGTTAGTGACCACTGGGGGAGTAAGGGGAAGTGATCCCGATTCCCTCCGGTGGTCATCTGGTCAATTCGGGCACCTTTTTGATGTTTGTGCGTGAAAGAAAATGGACCAAGTAAAGTCGGCCAAGTGTTTCTCAAGCTGGCTATTTTTTGGATGGACCGGGGGTGGAGTCAGCACTCATGTGGTTAAGTGCCAACATTCAGCATGTAACTGTTTAAGTTAAGCGGCCAAATAAGACTGCATAAAACACAGCCTTGTCTTTATGCGGTGTCACTTAGGCAGTTAAGTTCTGTGTATTGCACTTAATCAGATGGGAGATGTCCAGCCACATAAACCTGGATATTCAGTGCTGGCGTCTTGTCAAGCTTGGCACTGAAAATCAGGGTGGCTAAAAAATGCTACTGCTGCTGGCTGACTCTCAATCCCTAGGTAGTTCTTTATATGTAATTAGTTGGTCTTGAACATAAGAACATAAGAGTAGCCATACTAGGTCAGACCAATGGTCCATCTAGCCCAGTATCCTGCTTTCTAAACAGTGGCCAAGCCAGGTCACAAATACCTGGCAGAAACCCAAATCGTGGAAACATTCCATACTATAAATCCCAGGGCAAGCAGTTGGTTCCGATGTCTGTCTCAATAGCAGACTATGTTCCTCCAGGAATTTGTCCAAACCTTTTTTAAACCCAGATACGCTAACCACTGTTACCCCCTCTTCCGGCAAAGAGTTCAGCGCTTAACTATTCAGTGAGTGAAAAAGTATTTCCTCCTATTTGTTTTAAAAGTATTTCCATGTAACTTCCTTGAGTGTCCCCTAGTCTTTGTACTTTTGGAATGAGTAAAAAAATCAATTTACTTCTACTTGTTATACACCACTCAGGATTTTGCAGACCTCAATCATATCTCCCCTCATCCATCTCTTTTCCAAGCTGAAGAGACCTAACCTCTTTAGCCTTTCCTCATATGGGAACAGTTGCATCCTCTCTATCATTTTGGTTCCTATTCTTTGAACCTTTTCTAATTCTGCTATATCTTTTTTGAGATATGGCGACCAGAACTGAATGTAATACTCAAGGTTTGTATGCACCATGGAACTATACAAAGGCATTATAGTATTTTGGATCTTATTCACCATCCCTTTGCTAATAATTCCTAGCATCCTGTTTGCTTTATTGGCCGCCGCCACACACACTGGGCAGAAGATTTCAGCGTATTATCTACAATGACACCCAGATCTTCTTCTTGTGCGCTGACCCCCAAGGCGGACCCTAGCATCAGGTAACTGTGATTCGGATTGTTCTTTCCAATGTGCACCATCTTGCATTTGTCCACAAATTTCATCTGCCATTTGCATGCCCAGTCTTCCAATTTCCTAAGGTCTTTCTGCAATATTTCACAGTCCACAAGTGTTTTAACAACCTTGAATAGTTTTGTATCATCTGCAAATTTGATCACCTCACTCATTGTTCTGATTTCCATATTATTTATGAATACGTTAAATAGTACCGGTCCCATTACAGATCCCTGCGGCACTCCACTTTTCACTCTCCTCCATTGAGAGAAATGACCATTTAACCCTACCCTCTGTTTTCTGTCCAATAACTAATTCATAATCCACACCAGAACCTTGCCTCTGCTATGTCGGATTAACTTCTCAGGGGGACCACATTCATAGAAAAGGATGGAAGAAACCCAACAAAACCACAAGAAGAAAGCACACTGGGCCTCAAGAATGGGTGCAGAATTTCATGCATACAAGAAAAGTTCTTGAAACAGCATCTGCACCTCATTGTCCTCTGGTGACAAAGAGTCACTTGAGGAGGGGAGGGGGTCTTTAGGTTCCTTGAGCCTGCTCACACTAGGATTTACAGATGAAGCTTTCCTACATTTTAGTAGTTAGAATAATCACTTTAATAGTAAATGTACAAATAAGGAGAGAAAATAAACCAAAAATGTAGAAGACTCTGAACCTGCTGTGCACTCTTTGGATAGGTGGAGAAGATCTGAATCCAGAATATAAAGGGAATCAAAGGGAAGAGTAAAGAAAACCATAGGAAAGAAGAGTTTAGTTAAGGAAAAAATTCTGTGACAGCATATTAAGACTAAGAAGTTATTCTTCCTGCAGGAGAGGCTGCGAGCCTGCCTGAGATGATTAATAGTACTCCCTGCACCTCACATTTATCAAAAATATGAATTGTTTACTACAAAAGTGATCACATCCAAGTTAGTAATGATTTTCTACTAATGAATCAGAATAAAGAATCCATCACTTTGTATGTGTATATACTTAGATGCAATTGTATTAAATAGTTCCTTATTATAAATTTTAAGGTGGGAATTCTATGAAAGTTATATGTCATTTGGGCTTGCAAAATCAACATCAGGCAGCCCAAAAGCCAGGAATGTGTTCAGTGGTATTCTACAACGTGAAAGCAGGCACACACATACACAGCATGTCACGTCCATATACACACCCCGAAAGGGAACGTGTTTGGGGGTGGAGAGTGGATGTGTGCTGGGTTTATGGCCTCTAGGATGCTGGAAGGACCTTAATGCCCTCCTCCATTGCTTAATGAGCTGTCAGAGCATCTGCAGGATGGACCAATAAATGCTTAGCTATGGACTGAACTGAGAGTTGGTTAAGGTATGTGGGCCAATCAATGCACAACAATAGACAGGAGCTGTTTAAAATGCCTGTGTGATTGTTATCATATAAGTAATACGAAGCGTCAAATAAAATTGAGAATTGAAGAACACCTTAGTAATATCTGGAATAGGTAAATTGGAGGTAGCAAGTTTGCCACGTGGTGGTGGGGGGGGGGGGGGGATGATACACAAAAGTTCTATTGCGAAAAGAACAATGTTATATGCATATCTGGAAAACCATGAACTCTGGGGGTTTAAACAGAGAGGTGGAGTGGTCCAGCTTGTGATTGGGTGAAATCCTGTTGTATGGTTGTAACTGGGAAAGGAAAGAACCCCAAGTTAGTGATATGAAGATACCATGAATTTTGTTTTGTTCCATTGAATATTCACAGTTAGCCACAGACGAGTGATTTAAATAGTCAGGAGCCTCCGGGCCATTTAAATCATTTTGAATCGCAGGCAGATGAATTTTATGAACAGTCTGTCTTCTGTCTAAGAGATGGGGACATTTTTTATGTTTTGCACTGTTTTGTTTTATGTAAGGTCTGGGTGAGCGACATGATTAATAAGTATAATCAAATAAGTTTATAATACCTATAGGGAAGCATCCTGGTGCTATGAGGTGGAAATGCACAATTTGAAGACAACTTTGTAGTAGGCTTTTCTCACTAGCAGATACCAAACATTTGCGTAAGTTTTAGCAGTTCTCAACAGGGAAGTACCCACATTGTTTGCCTTTGAAAATTATCCCTCAAATTAAGGGGTCTTTTTACTATGCTTCGGAAAGCACTAACGAGTGTTTAGTGCAGGTTAAAAAATGCCCATTGCAAGGCGCACTGAGGTGTCCCGCGGCAGCTTGGAGATTGGCACACTTTTCCCATGCGCTAAAAAATTTGAAAATATTTTTTAGCACTGGGGTGGGACAGAGAGTATGTGTGCCCAGCACTAACTGGCTAACTGATTTGTGCATACTTAGCACGGGAGCCCTTACCGCTTAGTAAATATGTTTCAGTAAGGGCTTCCGCGCTAATAGCCAAGTGCTAATTGGGAAATTAGCACATGGCCACTAATTGAACAAATGGAAAATGTGGCCATTTTACGGCGAGACTAAGGGCCACGTTTTCTAAGGTGCGCTAGTGCTTTTCGCATGCACTAACCCTGTAGACGCCCATAGGAATATTACGGACATGTACAAGGTTAGCGTGCTAATGCGTAGCAAGCGCTAAAAATGCTAATGGCTTAATAAACAGGTCCTCTAAAGTGGCCTCAGCGTGCGGAAAACTCACACGCTAGTAATAGTGCAGGCCACTTTTTTGCACAGATTAGTAAAAATGGCCCCTAAATGAGCATTTACACTGGCTATTTAGTAACCATAAAATTTGAGAAAATATACATATATATGCTTGAAAATCAAAATGCATGCATTATGTCCAAACCCTGTCCCCCAGCTGCCTCAAGGAGTGCCTCTGTTTGTTTGTGTTAAAAACAGATATGAAATAACTTTGCACGCATATTTTAGAATAAACCATTTTTGCGAATACACTTCTGTTTTGTGCACACAACTAGCTTTTAAATTTACTCCCTTTAATCTCTAGATTGCTTTTAGTTACATGAAGCCACTATAAATTGAATTCTTTCTCGCTGGAAAAAAACATGCAGTTTTATGGCTGACAATATAACGTAACATCTCGCTAACCTCCTTTCAGTGTGATGAGGTGGTGGTGGCAGCTATATTTTTAAAGGTCACACAAACTAATAAATGGCAACCCTGTAATGCTTTTTTCCTGGTGAATATTTATAAACAACGGCCTTGCCGAAATAGATAAAAAAGATATATTTGATTATAACCACAAGTTAATTTCTCCTAGGCCAAACATTTAGATTTGCTAAGTGCATTCACTTAGAGTAGATCAATGAAAGAAGCCATTTATGAGCAAATCATGTAAACATATAATATTGCTGTTTTATCAGTCATTAATAAATGCTTACTAATTAAATAGCTTGATTTCTTGAGGTATTCAGTATCCGGGCAGATTACGGGCAACAAATAATTCTGGACTGTACACTTCAGTCAGCACATGGTATTACTAGGCTCTGTCACTTGTGCAGGTAGGGTGAGTGAATTTATATAGAGCCAGATTATATGTATGGTACCTAAAAAATCTGCATGGAAAATATTTCTGACTAAGCATATTCTATAAGCGGCACCTAGGCTTAGGCGAGGTATATAGAATACGCTTAAGCAACATCCCAGCACCTAAAACTATGTGCTTCCATTTATACCAATGAAAATGTGGAGTAAATCCCGGTGTGTAGATTTAGGCGCAGAAGGCTGTATTCTATAACTGTGAGCGTAAATTTCAGAATCCCCACGAAATACCCATGTCACTGCCTATAACCATGCCCCTTTTTGCCTGCGTACTTTAGAAGTTAGGTGCACAGAATACGCTTAGTGAGTTGTGCGCATAAATTATAATTAGTGCTAATTAGTGCTCATTATTTCTCATGAAATGCTGCTATCAAAGCTAATTAGCTTGTTAAGCCAATTAAGTTATGCAAGTTGTTATAGACTATGCCTGGATTTCAGCGCAGATCTCTAGGCACGCTATATTGAATCTGGGGATAGGGGCTAATTCTGTAAGTGGATGCCTCCTCTACATGCCCTGATGCTATGGAGTGAGATCCTATTTTATAATGGCATCTGCATCTTCAGATGCTTTTAAAGAATAGTAGTATAACCAGGTCTTGGCATTGCCTTCATTTCAGCTCCCCCAGTTTTACCAGCCATAGACCTGGTGTCAGGGGCATAGCCAGACCTTGACGTGTGTGTGTGTGTGTGGGGGGGGGGGGGTTCCAGAGCCCATAGTGAGGGGTACATTTTGGCTTGCCTCCCCACTGCTCCCCCCGCCGCAACAACACATACCTTGATGGCAGGGGTCCCCAACCCCACCAGTTGAAGCATTTCTCCAGCACTGCTCTCCTCACATTGCCTGGCCTGCTTTTCCTCACATTGCACATGCTCAACTTTAATGAAACTGAGGATGTGCAAAGCATCGTGCATGCTCAGTTTCACTAAAACCGAACAGGCACGCGACGAGAGGGAAGCAGGGCAGGCAATGTAAGGAGAACAGCGCTGGAGAAACACTTCAGCTGGCAGGGGTTGGGGGTGCCCGCCAGTCAAACCATGGGCCCTGGATCCATTTTGGGGGGCCCAGGCTCCTGTGGCTCCCCGTAACTATACCACTGCCTGGTGTAACTGCAGGTGCCCAAATGAGACCAGGATGCAGGTAAATTTCTGTATGCTGTAAGCTGCATGTATAAATGGCAGCCCTGCCCATGCCCTACAAATGTGATGTCCCTTTGTGTTTATGTGCTACACCACTTATGCACGCCCATACAGAGAAGTGCTTAGGTGTTTCACTGCCACTTGAGGGCGTAAGTGTACACTTGCACATGAATGTGGCAGTATTATGTACACTTATGCCCTCAAGTGGCCTCCTCAGTGCATCTGTGCTAGTTGCGAAAACTCCTAATGCTTGGTAAAGAGCATGGGACAGGGGTCATGCTGGGCTCACCCCATATAGTTAGTGCAGGGCCTTTACATATACTGCAATTTAGTTTTAAAGAACAGTAAGTGAAAATCCTCACCACACTTTAGTAAACAGACTCCTTAATCTTGATGTCATTTATAGAAGATAATTTCAAACCCAAGAGAAAATGTATTGCCAAGGCAGGAGTACTATAAGTGAAAACCAGGGTCAGGTGATCCCGGATATAGGATCCGGATATAGGATATAGGATATAGGATATAGGTCCAAATGGTTCTCTAATGCTATTAAAGTAGAGGAGTAGCCTATTCTTTAAAATAACGGGCCGAGAAACAGGGAAACCAGGGTTCAAACCTTGCTTCTACTGTTAACAGTCCACACAACCCTTCCCTTGTTTCAGGTACAAAACTTAGAGCTAGATTTCCCAACATGTGCTATTGCATAAACATGCACTAATGTTATTAGTGAATAGATCCCACTGAATAAAACAAGACCAGTAGTAATGCAAATACGTATTATTTACCACAGGTCTCATTTTATGCCATGGGTCCTATTTAATAACAACATGTTATGCTGTTCTCGTAACATATATTAATTGAGTCTAAGATGGAAAATTCTGCTCTCCAGGGAGAGGTGCAGAGAATACCCATAAGATTAATGGGCTAAGAAAATGAGCAGTAGGGTCAGAACACGAACTTTGGCTCAAGCCTGAACCTGGCAGGTTTCTCAGTAACTGGAGAAAATGAGTCACATGCAGGGATGACCTATGAAAACAGAGATTACAAGTCCTACCAGGAAGCTGCTGATAACTTCAATCATATAATCTGAATACATACAAATGTAAGTATGCACACACAACTCTGGGGGCAGAACATGCATTAATGGCATTATTGTATGTTAATGTAAAATGAAATGAAAAAAAAAACCCCACATTGTCACTTTCATTTGGTTTTAAAGATTCAGACACTGCTTCTGCCACATAAAGAACTACTACTACTACTTATCACTTCTATAGCGCTACAAGGCATACGCAACAAAATGAAAAGCCCCAAACCCTAAGTCCATGCCCTCCTCCTGGCATCTTCCAACATCCCTGGTCTGCATAAATGAGGAAATTAGGAATCTGTAGTAGAAGCTTCCAACATTTACTCTGAAAACAGTGAAGAAAAAAAATATTCAAAATGCGAAGTTCAGACAATAGCAAACCGCTAGTGATATTTACCAAATGAGCTGGACACGCTACAAAATGATGTTAAACCACATCACGCTCATCAGTGGTAAAAGGACATCGCAGAGCGAACTATCCTGAGATTACATGGGGTCAAGCAAAGAAGGAATGCAGGAAGGACAATGGAAAAGCAGAAATAATGAGCAAATACTTTGCTTCATTATATTCACTGAAGTAAGAACTGGAAAAGGCCCACAGACAAAGGTAAGAGGTACATGTGATGGAGGAGTACATAACACTTTGGATAATATTGAAATTAAGAAAACTAAAAGTGGATGAGGCAGTAAACCCAGAGAAGAGTCATTCAGGATGTTTTAAAGAGCTTGAAGTAGAGGATTCCAACTGTCATGCTGCACAGGAATCTTAGATGTGCTTTGAACCGGATGGTATACATCCCAGAGTCCTTATAGAATTGAAAAATGAACTTGCTGATCTATTCTTAAATTGCATGCTTAAAATCCAGAATGGTACCAGAAGATTAGAGGGAGACCAATGTAACGTCAATTTTTGAAAAGGGTTCCAGAGCTGATCTGAGAAATTACAGACCGGTGAGTCTGACATTAGTGCTGGCAAAGACTATTATAAAGAAAAAATTACAGGGTACGTACATACGCATGGATTAAAGAGACAAAGCCAGCATGGAATTACTCATGGAAAACCTTGCCTCACCAATTTACTACATTTCTTTGAAGGGGTGAACAAACATGTGAATAAAGGCAAGCCAGTTCATATTGTGTATATGGATTTTCAAAAGGCATTTGACAAAGTACCTCATGAAAGACTCCTGAGGAAATTAGAAAGTCATAGGACAGGAGGTAATATCCAATTGTGGATTAAAAACTGGCAACAAGATTAAAACAAACGGAGAGTAGGGTTAAATGGTCAGTATTCTCAATGGAGAAAAGTAGATAGTGGGGTTCCTTAGGGGTCTGTGCTGGGACAGCAACTTTTTAACATATTTATAAATGATCTAGAGATGGGACTAATGCGTGAGGTAATTAAATTTGCTGACAAAGTTATTCAAAGTTGAGGATTGTAGAAAATTGCAAGAGGACCTTACAAGACTGGGAAACTGGGCATTTCAATGGCAGATAGCGTTTAATGTGAGCAAGTGGTGGCTAAGAAAGCAAACAGAATGTTAGGCATTATTAGGAAAGGAATGGAAAACAAAAATGAGGATATTATAATGCCTTTGCATCGCTCCATGGTGCGACCGCACCTTGAATATTGTGTGCAGTTCTGGTCATTGGAACTCAAAAAAGATATGGTGGAATTAGAAAAGGTACAGAGAAGGGCACCGAAAATGATAAAGGGGGTGGGACGACTTCCCTATGAGGAAAGGCTAAAGCAGCTAGGGCTCTTCAGCTTGGACAAGAGAAGGCTGAGGCAAGATATGACAGAGGTGTATAAAATAATGAGTAGAGTGGAATGGAATGGGTAGATGTGAATCAATTGTTTACTCTTTTCAAAAATACTAGGACTAGAGGGCACACAATGAAGCTACAAAGTAGTAAATTTAAAACGAATCAGAGAAAACATTTCTTCATTCAACGTGTAATTAAAATCTGGAATTCGTTGCCAGAGAATGTAGTAAAAGCAGTTAGCTTAGTGGCGTTTAAAAAAGGTTTAGACAGCGTCCTAAAAGAAAAGTCCATAAGCTATTATTAAAATGGACTTGGGGAAAATCCACTGCTTATTTCTAGGATACTCAATACATAACTAGTAGAGATAAACTAGGGAGTGAAATGCAACGTTTGTTGACAGGGAAAGTCTCATACAGTCACTGGGGTGATACTTGGCACCAATACAGGTGAACCCCTGTTTAGTGACACTTATAATCATAGACTGACCCCCTCCTACCTCTATCTTTTTCTTGATTTTTTAGTTTTGGATTTTTCTAATAATTAAATCTTAATCATATGGGAGTATTGACAAACGTTAAAAGATTAAGATTTAATTATTAGAAAAATCCAAAACTAAAAAATCAAGAAAAAGATAGAGGTAGGAGGAGGTCAGTCTATGATTATAAGCGTCACTAAACAGGGGTTCACCTGTATTGGTGCCAAGTATCACCCCAGTGACTAGATGAGACTTTCCCTGACAACAAACGTTGTATTTCACTCCCTACTAGCTATGTATTGAGTATTGCAGACGATATAGTAGAGCATTGCCATTGATATTTGATATTTCTAGGATGAGCAGCATAAAATGAATTGTACTGTTTTGGGATCTTGCCAGGTACTTGTGACCTGGATTGGCCACAGTTGGAGACAGAATGCTGGGCTTGATGGACCTTTGGTCTGTCTCATTATGACAATACTTATGTACTTATGTAAGTGCAAAGTGATGCTTGTGGGAAAGAGGAACCCAAGCTATAGCTACGTGATGCAAAGTTCCAAATTAGGAGTCACCACACAGGAAAAAGATCTAGGTTTCATCACTGATGATACATTGACACCCTCTGCTCAATGTGCAGTGGTGGCTAAGAAAATCAAATAGAATGTTAGGTATTATTAGGAAAGGAATGGAAAACAAAAATGAGAATGTTATAGAGGAGTGGAAGGAGAGGACAGGGAAGGTGATGAAGTCAGGGATTAGGTGGGGACAGGAGAGCACAGAAAATAAGGAGATGATGCATGGAGGAGAGGGATGGTCTTGGTATATCAAGATGAAGTATCACATGTGCCGTGATGTATAAAAGGCTTAGAGAGGTTCCAGCCACTCATTTGACACTTCTGGTTAATCACTTTGTGAGACAGAGCAATTACAGAAGACTGGGGAACAGCAGATGTCATGTATTTCAGAAACGTGAGAGCAGACACCTCGCAAAATGTGGAAAGCTAAACTAAGTACATAAGTAATGCCACACTGGGAAAAGACCAAGGGTCCATCGAGCCCAGCATCCTGTCCATGACAGCGGCCAATCCAGGCCAAGGGCACCTGGCAAGCTTCCCAAACATACAAACATTCTATACATGTTATTCCTGGAATTTTGGATTTTTCCCAAGTCCATTTAGTAGCGGTTTATGGACTTGTCCTTTAGGAAACCGTCTAACCCTTTTTAAACTCTGCCAAGCTAACTGAGACACGATGGTCTGTGTTGGCATTGCTCTTCCTGTTCTTTAAGATATATAATTTTCAACTGCACTCCTTTACGTGCTTTCTGGTCTGAAATATGGCAGACTATTAAATCTATTATTGCATGCTCTGTACAACTGGCCTATGACATTGCTGTTCGCGACATCCATGTTTGACTTCATCCTCTCGTGCACCTAAGCTAATAGACATTCTATTTGCTGTTGGTATTCAACACATTTAAAAAATTGGAAATCAGCAAAATTTCTGAATTATGCCTTCTGTTGGAATACAGTTTGCCTCTTTGAACATTTTGAATTACACATCTTAGAAAAACGTCTGAATGAAACTGCTGTTAAACAATTGTGGATGCTAGTTGATGCATTTCTAACATCTCAACTTTCTTATAATTATTTGTCACAAAAGCTTCCTTGGTTTGTTGTACTCTCTGCTTGTTGTTCAAAATGCTAGTTTTCATTGAAAGGTCTACTGTCAATTGTTCATTTTTCTAACATTTACAATAAAGAAATTGAACTAAAAAAAAAAAGAAAAATGAGAGCAGGGAAGAAGCTCATAACCATGAATTTGCAGTGGGTAAATGAATGAAATCTGGAAAAGGAAAGGCTAGAGGAACTTGTGACTCATCTCTTTTTATTCTTCCTTCAGATCTTGTTTAATTTGCATGACTCTCATAGAATCAGGCCAGTCAAGGACAGTGCGATATTACAGAAATGATCATGTTCAGGTGCTAGTACATCCCGTCATCGCAGATGGCAAACTGGTAAACCTAATCAAAATGTATAATTAGAAGCTTAATTGCTAATGTCAAAGAGAGTAAGTTGTATGCATGTGTGAGTTTAAACAGAATGGGCGCCACGTTATTCCACTTAAAAACTAGGAAACAAAGGTCAATAAAGCAAAGAAATAGAGAAGGTGAGACTTTTATATTAGACCAACTTCATACATTCCTTGACCAGCTTTACAAGGTCAACACAGAATGAGCAGGTAAGGGCAACAATCACATGTTAATATACAAATGAATCACACAATACATTCTATTATTGGGAATCAAAAGAAATTTGGGGCTTTGAGTTCATGGTACCCATTTCTCACACAGAAAGCAATTTTATAAGGGGGCATAAAATGTATTGTACTGTTTTGGGATCTTGCCAGGTACTTATAACCTGGATTGTAAACAGGATGCTGGGCTTGATGGACCTTTGGTCTGTCCCAGCATGGCAATACTTATGTTCTTATGTTCTTAAGTAGTTTTAGACAGGGGCATAGCCAGACACCTAAGTTTGGGTGGGCCTGGGCCTAAGATGGGTGGGCAGAACTGCACCCTGTCCCACAAGTGATTTTGTCTCTCCCACTCTCGCCTGCATGCCGTATGGGCTCTCAAACATCCCCCCTCCCCCGCATACCTTTTAAGTAGCAGATTTTCACCAGCAGCGAGCAGCAACTAATACACATCTCATGTTGGTCCCACTGCCTTCCCTCTGATGCAACTTCCTGTTTCCGCATAGGCGAGAATACATCAGAGGGAAGGCTGTGGGGTCGGTGCGAACAGTACGTATCAGTTGCTGCAGGTGAAGATCTGCTATTTACGAGGTATGCAGGAGGGGACAGTTGTTGGGAAGTTTGGGCTGGTGGGTCTTGGGGATCCCTGCCAGCCACATCATAGGTGTGCTGCTACTGGGTGGGCCTGAGCCCAAAGTGGGTGGGCCTGGGCCCACCCGGGCCCACCCTTGGCTACACCACTGGTTTAAGAGGACAATTTGGCACCTAGTTAGCTATTATTTTATAAGGAAATGTGGAGGAGCATTTTCGATATGATGTCTAAGTCGGACTTTGGACGTTTTGCGCTGAACGTTCCAAATCCAAATAGGAAATCTAGAGGGGCATTTTTGATAGAACGTCTAAATCAGAATTTGGATGTTTTACAAAAACATCCAAATTCTGAACAGGAAAGAAGGTCATTTTTGAAAAAGATAAGTACATAAGTACATAGGTAATGCCACATTGGGAAAAGACCAAGGGTCCATCTAGCCCAGCATCCTGCCCACGACAGTGGCCAATCCAGGCCAAGGGCACCTGGCAAGCTTCCCAAACGTACAAACATTCTATACATGTTATTCCTGGAATTATGGATTTTTCCCAAGTCCATTTAGTAGTGGTTTATGGACTTGTCCTTTAGGAAACCGTCTAACCCCTTTTTAAATTCTGCCAAGCTAACCGCCTTCACCACGTTCTCCGGCAACGTCTATCTTTTGTGTTTGAAAATGCTATGGACGTCTTGTGATTTGGACATCCTTTTTTGGTCCATTTTCAAAAAAAAGACATCCAAATGCAAGTTGTCCAAAAAAGAGAAGGAGTGGCTTAATGGTTAGTGCAGCAGGCTTTGATCATGGCAACATGGGTTCAATTCCCACTGCTGCTCCTTGTTTCTTTAGGCAAGTCAAATGCACAAGTGGAATTTTTGGATATGACATCTAAGTCTGAATTTGGACATTTTTTGTAAAACGTCCAAAATCAGAACAGAAAAGGTCACTTTCTACAAAAAAAAGTTTATCTTTTCCTTTTGAAAATGCTGTTTGGAAAAATGTTTTGTGATTTGGGGGAGTAAGGGGAGGTGATCCCCGATTCCCTCCAGTGGTCATCTGCTCACTTGGGGCACCTCTTGTGTGGAGTACAGGAGTAGCCTAGTGGCTAGCACAGCAGACCTTGATCCTGGGTAAGTGGGTTCAATTCCCATGACAGCTATTTGTTACAAAAACAGGTCTAGCTCAAAACATTTTTGTTTTGTTCCATTATGGCTGAGACATCTAAGTCTTAGGAATGCCCAAGTCCTGCCTTGAACACACCCCCCTGAGAATTAGACAGACTTCAGAGAAAGACGTCTAAAATAGGTTTTGAAAATACTGATTTGGATGGCTTTGTGAGATAAACGTCCAATTGCACTTATGTCACTTTTTGGACATTTTTCTCTTTTGAAAATGAGCCCGATAGTCATTTTCAAAATAGGGAAACATTTATTTATTTTTTTAATGTTCACATGCTAGAAGTTTTTGTGCTCTGTGCGTTTGTCTTTTTGGTCCATTTTTGGAAAAAAAAAATGCCCAATGTAAAATACACAAAATCAAGCCATTGGGATGTAGGAGAAGCCAGCATTCTTAGTAGACTGGCCACGCAGATGTCCTGGGAGAGCAGTGGGGCACCCTAGGGGGCACTGCAGTGGACAGTGGAATTCATATAAAAGCTCCCAGGTACACATCTCACCATTGCTCCCTTATCTTGTCTGCTGAGCCCTCCAAAACCCACCGCCCCCAACTGTACACCACTACAATAGCCCTTCTGGGTGAAAGGCTCACCTATATATAGATACAGTAGGTTTCTGGTGAGTTTTGGAGGGCTGACACATTCTACCACAAGTATAACAGTTACAGTGGGATATGGGCCTGAGTCCTCTTCTCTACAGTTACACTGCACCAACCACTAGATTACTCCAGGGACCTGCATGCTGCTTTAATAGGACTGGTTTTAACATCTGAGGTTGTCATAGAGGCTGGAATGTACTGTTTTTTTAAACATCCTTGGGGGTGGGAGGCGGTCAATGACCACTAGGGAAGTAAAGAGAGGTCATTCCTTTATTGGTCCAGTGGTCTTCTGGTCATTTAGGTCACTTTTTTTGTGGCTTAGTCGTTAATAAAACAGGTCTAGCTCAAAATGTCTTAGTTTTAGTCCTGGACATTTTCGTTTTGTTCCATTATGGCTGAAAAATGTCCAGCTCGTAGGAATGCCCAAATCCCGCCCTTAGCACACCCTCAATATGCCCCCTTGAGATTTGGATGCACTGCATAGAAATAGCAAAAACACCTGGAAAATGGGTTTTGAAAATACCGATTTGGACGTTTTGGAGAGAAAAACATCCAAATGCTGCTTTATGCACTTTTTAGACATTTTTCTCTTTTGAAAATGAGCCCCATAGGCACCTATGCATCTTTATAAAATGCTAGAACAGGTGGCAGAAATCATGCCTACATTGCAGGCATTGACACTGGCACATACTCTTAAACAGGTATACATGTCTGTGCCTAGCTTATTTAAGTACATATGTAAATTAGTCTATTTTACAATCTACATGTGGATTTACTAACTGAGCCCACGCTCTACCCAAACTCTACCCCTGTACATGCCTCCCAGCAAGACATATGCCATCATGCCAACGCATACACTTTTTCGTTTATAGTATGGAGTGTTGCCATGATTTGGGTTTCTGCCAAGTACTTGTGACCGGACTTTGCCACTGTTTGGAAAACAGGATACTGGGCTAGATGAACCATTGGTCTGACCCAGTATAGCTACTCTTATGTTCAGGCCACATACAAGTGTTTGTGGCCATATACATGTAAAAATGACCTTATGAAATTACACCTGAATGCTCAGGCTTAACTGTGTTCCATTGTTTCTTTTGTATGAATTTAATTACCTATGACCTGGTTATGAAATTATTATTAATCCCCCTTGCAAGTCCTCAAGTGGTTCTGGCACCAAAGATCCCCCTGTGATAGGTGCAGCAGTTCTTCATCTCTGGTACCGGCTTAGTGAATTTTGCCCATTTGTGAGGTGAGCAGGTTCTTGTTTTCAAGATAAACAGAACTCATATTGCTTTGATGGGTTTGTGTACTATGATTCAGACATGTGGAGCATCCTAAAAACCACGCAATTTGTAGCACGGATCAGTGCTTTCAATTCTGTTCATGCTATGTTGCTAGAAATGACTGGTGTTGGAAAAGAGAATAGCTCAAGGGGCCTGGATCTGGTGAGCTGACTGCAAATTATATTTCCAGCTACTCTATGTGTGTGTGTATGTCTGTGTGTGTGTGTGTGTGTGTGTGTGTTGTGTATGCATGTGTGTATGTGTGGTGTGTGCATGTGTGTGTTTGTGTGTAGATTGACAATTGAGTGCTTGCTACCTCTAATGTTTTATAAACTAAAAAAGCTAAGAAACTAAACAGAAGCTTGATAAAGCTTTTACAAATAAAGCATGTGTATATATTTTTATAGCACGGGAATAGAAAGGTATTGAATGGGAAAGCCATTGAAAGATCAACCATGCAGGCAGTTAAAGGATACACAATGGCTGAAGACACGTCAACAGAAACTGCCACATTTTGGTTTTGGTCAAAATTTTTACCCGGGATTTAATGTCAAAACTGTCATATGAACAGGTGGCAAAGATTTAGACCAAAATCCAGTAAAAACACAGCTCTCCAATAAATGGAAGAAAACTGTATACAATCTCCCCAACAGAAAAAACTGCAATTAAAAATAAAACCTGCAGAACAATAATAACAATACCATCAAACCGGCAAGAGTCTACAGTGAATATGGACACTGGGAAATACATAGAACTGCCAGATACTACATATCAGAACTGTAACAAGGAGCCAATGCAAGAATATACTAAACCACTGAAAGATGTCATCAGCACATCTGCAAAGCAGCTACAGTCTCAGCTGTAAAACCTGATACCAAGTCACACCTCTACCTCCACATTCCACATGCTACTTAAGATACACAAAGCCAGGAACCCTGGCAGACCAATTATATCTGGTACTGACACATTGACAGAGAAACTGTCCAAACTAATAGAAGGGATCCTCAAACCATTAGAGAAAAAGACAAAGAGATTCTTACAAGGTACTACAGATATTCTGAACAAGCTAAAGAGCGTCAAACAACTAACAACCAACACCTTCCTTGTCACAGTAGATGTGGAATCACTGTACAGCAACATCCCCCATGCAATAGACAAAGCAGCATGTAAACTCCCAAGACAACCTCTCTGGATCATGAATACAAAGTAGAAACAGTCAAAAAATAATTGAATTCATCCTAACCCACAACTGCTTCAGCTTCAATGATGATTTCTAGTTACAGATTATGGGATCTCAGTGAACAAACCACAGCCCCTCACTCAAGTATACAGCTTAAGGTGAATCCCATCACAGGTCAAGAAAAAAACTCCACTTAACTTATAAATGGTAAATCAGACAGAGTGAAAAATCACTAACAAAATCAACAGGAAAACATACAATAGGCTATGGAGCTCACAAAAGACATAAACAGCACTCAGTTGCTCAACATTCTTGACCATCACCAATCTTGTACTGTCTGATTCAACATAGGAAGTCATAAAAATCCCAACAGGGAAACCCTGCTTTGCATCGCTGCTTCAGGGGAAAACTGTCCTGTTGCTTGGCCATACCATAGTTCCATTCATGCCATGCATAAATGCCATATATATAAAGAAACCTGATATTTGTTTCTGAGTTTCATTGTTGAGTTTCTTGATCTCGTGATTCTTATTGTCTACAGATTATGGGAACCAGAATGGCACCACAGTATGCCAACTGATTTGTCCCAAATAGTATCCCCAATAAACCTGTCAGATATTACTAGTACACGGATGACACCTTCATAATTTGGCTGAAGGAGAAGAATCTCTTAATCATTTCTACAACTCTATCAATGCATCCCATCCCACAATCAAACTCAAAATGGATTACTTCATGGAAAGTATCATTTTAGACACTGCAGTTTCAATCTGCAAAGGCACTTAAAAAGATTAGTATACAGGAAACCAAGTGTCAGATGAAGCTACCTTTAAAGCTACAGTTTTCATCCTGTACACTTCACAAGACAGGAATAAACACCTTAAACCTATAGCAGAATCCTTGAAACAAAGGAGCTATTATCCCAAAATCACTTCTAAGAAGACTTCATCCTCCAAGACAACACCCAGGAACGCTTAGCCTGAAAAATAAACTAGAATATGGATGATTGTATGTTGTGGCTATGTTATTCCAATATAAATTTCTTCCTGTAGGCTGTGAGAGAAGTAGGTCTAGGGTGGGAGATGGGTTGTTTCATAGGCAGAGCTCTGGGGCATTAATTGTGTGGATGGCTGTACTGAGATATATCTGTGATATGCCTGTGATATGATTGATTTGTTACCCTGGGACTATACCGTGAGAAAGTTCTGCATGATATATGTATAAAAGCCCAACTTTGTAGTAATTAGTTCATCAGTTTGCAAATATGCCATCTAACAACATAACACCGTAATGAACAACACACATCTGAGCTACTTGCCATTCTCCTTCCAAGGTATTTGCATTTAGAAAGCTAGCTGAGAATCAAAACATTCTAAGAAATGATAACGTCCATATCATTCACAGACCATTCTCACAGTGTCCAGTCTAGAACAACCCTTTCCTCATCTTTGCAGAAAGAGGAGCACTGCAGGAACACATTGCATCGATACATTTCAAAGATGAAGAGGCAGTAAGCAAGCCAATTGCACACACTGCATTTTCCATAACTAGCCTGGTAATACTGTATCCTTTTGTTGTTGTTGTTTTAAAGAGACATACAGTTCTTTTAAAAAGTCTAGGCTGAGACATTACTTGGTCTGTGTGAAGAAAGTAAATATAACGTTGATCTAGTGGCTTTGCTGCACACTACCATGCAGGGAACTTGGGCTCATTTCCCGGCCAGGATTCTATTCCTAGGGCAAGACAGGGCTGAAAAGGATATGGTAGCCATTCCCAGCCCAGTCCTCAGGGCACACCTCATGCCATCAAATTTTCAGGATATCTATAATGAATATTCATGAATTAGATTTGTGTGCAATTGAGGCATATTCATTGTGGATATCCTGAAAACCCAATACGACTAAGTGTGCCCCGATGACCGAGTTGAGAATGGCTGTGCTATGGAGTCATAATTCAAAGCCTTGTGTCCTAGTCTTTGTCCAACAGTGTCACCTAGCAGCCAGACTTAGGGGCCCCTTTACTGATGTTTATTATGAACCATTGGCAGTACTTTGGTTCAGGGCTCAAATCCTCCTTTAAAATGACAGGCCCTAGGTTCGTGTGACACTGGCTTGACCTTCAGTACAGTACAAGGGCACATGATCTGTTGAGACACCTTGGTACAAGCCAGAATGAGGACCGGGCGTAGGTGGAAAGATAGATTAACATGGTGCAGCAACATGGTGGTTACAGATGTTCTGCAGTTGCAGAGCCAGATAACTCCAGAGGAAGGTGACTTTGTATTCTTAGATAGAAGAACCAGCATTATTATTAGTATTTCAAAGTAAGGATTATTATTAGCTTTTCTGAGTACTAACCAACTAATTATAATATATCCAACAAGTGCTAACCACAAGATTATCATAGCCAATAAGTGTGATTATTGTCATATTACCTATGAATAATTTGTTGGCATAATGAAGGTATAAAAATGATTGTATTTCCTACTTCTGGGGAGATCTTGGTAGCAAATACTTTTGTATAGCAACTGTTCTCCCCAAAGCAATTACCAATTGTACCTGTATTTGGTAAGTTACTAATAAAAGAATTTGATTGCTTTCTCAATTACACGTGGCCTTGGGTCTTTTGTCTCTCCAAATTGGGTTTGGCAGGTAATCTGGGAAGGTGGTGAAAAAACCCTAAAAACACTAAGGTGCGTAGGCAACCTACGCACATCCAATGCACATCAAATTAGAACTACCACCCGGCTATCACATGACCTGGGCAGTTATTCTAATTTTGACGCAAGTCCAAAATGCACGGCAGAAAATATTTTCTATTTTCTACCATGTGGCGCTAAATTGGAGGTAATTGGCAGTCTACATGCACTGATGATTACCACACAGTTAACGCGTGAGACCTTACCGCTAAGTCAATGGGTGGTGGTAAGGTCTCAGGCCCAAAATGGACATGTGCTCATTTTAATTTTGTCGCATGTCCATTTTTGGCCACCAAAAAGGACTTTTTTGCAGGCACGTTGAAAAATGGATCTGTGTGCATCCAATAGACGTGCCTACAACAGCACAAGCCATTTTTCGGCACGCCTTAGTAAAAAGGCCCCTTATTGTCTATGGCATCAGGGTTCTGGAAGCAGTCCTGGCGCATGGATTCCTAAGCTAGGATTCTCATGGCATTGACTGAGTTAGGTGATTTAGGAAATGATATAAGAAATGAATGAAAAAGATCCTGAAATAGTTGACGACATCCCTCTTCCTGTTCTGACTGGGCTGGAAGCCAAAGGAGAAGGCAGAACCTGCCAGCCAAAAAAACTCTTCTAATCTTTTAATACATTTCCAACCCTGGTCTTACAAGAAGAACTCTCAAACTGTTGGGAGACTAGGAAAGGATACCTGGGAATGTGTTTGTGGAAAAGAAATTCTAGAGCCACTTCTTACTGGGGCCATTGATTTGGAAGGGATTCCATTTGTGGCAGGAGCTTGATTGACCAGGACAGAAGACAGGCACAGCTGCACTGTTTCCTTCAGGGCTTTCAGCTGAGACTCCTGGAAAGAAAACAAAGTCATAGACTTCTTAAAAGCTGTTCAAATGCAACAGAAGACAGCAGCTAGTTTTTATATTTTCTACAAAAGACATCGTAAATTCACACTTTTTGCTTTCTTTCACATTTTTAAAGAAATTTGTAGCAGTTTAATAAACTGAAATTGCAGCAGTTTAATAAACTGGCTTACACATCTGCAACAGTATCACAGTTCCAGAGAAAATTAAGAGAAGATGAAGAGCAAGTATAACAGGAAATTCACCCAACTGAGGGTTAGCTGCAGTTCTTCAAGCTCCCTCTATACTGTCTTTTGATTGAATTAGACCTGGCACTTCAATGATCTATAGGGGGAAATCTATTAAAGAGTGCTTATATCTGAATGCATTTATTCTATAAAGGAAAATTAGCACTTCTCAATTTATTTATTTGAGCATACTAAGGAGCAGATGTTTAATGTAAGGAGGAAACACCGTTCAATTTTCAGTAAAATGTCTTGGGAATAATTGGAAATTTCTAATCTAGATGTTTATCACATTATTCCTGTATTCAGGGGTATTACAGAATTGCAGAATATGTAAGAATAAATTGTACATAGGCAATATATATAGAATATCTGGTAGTCGAGTTTTCTATGTATAAAATATACGTAGAAGACGAAACATTGGTGCTATACTGATAACTTACATGTTTTGCTCAGATGGCCCAAGTTATATCTGATTTTCTCATATCTGAGTCAAACATATCAACTGTCAGCACAGAGGCCAAATGTCTGAACCTATATATATCATGCATACATATTTACGGCTCCACCTCCGAAAAGCCTTCACTCTATTCCTTTTGCTCTATGCATAACACTATGGGTCTTTCTATATAGAATATGTAAACATTTAGGCAGCAAATACATGTCTTCATAACTAGAAAACATGTATATATGCATGCAAATATTGAAAATCTAGCTATGTGTTATTCTGGAAATATGTGCATGTATCTGCCATAGTGTGCCATTTACAGGTAGGCAAAGACATGGACAGAGTCTGGGCAGAACAATGGCAGAACTCACACTCACATGCATAACTTATAGAATATTATATACCATGGACTAAATTCAGTAAATTGGGTGCCAAAAAAAATTGTGTTGAGTGCTAATCTATAAATGGCCCTCCGAGTTGGGTGAAGGTCCACCAGGATGAAGGAATGCCAAGATCCCACAAAGAGATAACAGCAGCACATCAATAAACCATCTATCATTTGTTTCTGGTTTGCCTGGTCTATTTCCCACTCCTTTTGTGCTGTTGCCTCTGAGTTGGGCACCATTTATAGAATAGCGCTCAGTGGTGGGATCCATTTCCGACTTTTAGGCGTGAGCAGTTACACCAGCTGAACCCTGGGGTAAATCCCTGCACCTAACTAGCAATCCAGTTTAGGATGGGCTGGAAGGGCTTCAACGGAGACTCCAGTAATTTGGAACATGAGGACAGTTCCAGGCAGACTTTTAGTCTGTGTCCTGCAAATGATATGACAGATTTGGATAGGCTGGAGAGGGCTTTGACGGCAGCTCCTGTAGTTGGAACATAAGAACAGAGCCGGGAGGACTTCAACATTCTATGTCCCAGAAACAGCAAAGAAAGACCATGATCAAGTATATAATCTCACATTCATTGTTGATTTTAATCATGAATTGATGATGAATGTGACTATTGGGCATACTAGATGGACCGTTCAGGTCTTTATCTGCAGTCACTTACTATGCTATAATGTTACTAAATTAGGCACAGATTCCCAAATTCAATAATAGTGCATGCGTTTTTAGTAAATGCCCTTGACCCGCCCATGCTCCTCCCATGGCCACACCCTCTTTTCAGTTGTGCGCTAAAGGATTTGCTTGCACACCTTTATAAAATAGTGTTTAGCAAGATGCATGCGTAAATCCAAATAGTTGCCAATTAACACCAATAATTGGTTTTTAGTGCCCAATCATTGGTGCTAAGAGGTTTGTTTCTCAATTAATTGTGTGTGCAGTTTTAAGCACTATTTATAGAATTCCCCCTGCACATGTATGTCACCAGCATTTAGGCATGAACATTACCCCAGCGCTGTGGCTGGCTTAGGTCCTCACACACATATACCTTGATCATTCCCAATCCATTCACTGCCACAAAGTAACATGGATATTATCCTGCATTACCAGTTAATACACTGTGCTGTTAGCTCATGACCAGCTAATACAGCTTAAGAAATAAGATTTATAGTGCCAATCCATACAAAGCACTGAATGCATTCTTACTTTATCGAGAGATGCCTTTTCCAGCTCCTCTTTGGCTATGGCAAGCTTTTGTTCCAACTCTGTTAGTTGCTGAGCCTGTGTGTGAGAAATAGATGGCAGAGTAAAGCAGTGGTAAAATATGTACATAGTCATCTTTCTCGGCATTTGGACATGAGTAAACATCACTTTACAGTTCCACTGAGTTTTTTTCCCCACATAAAAACATGATTTAATACTTTATACATCCTACTTCTAAATCAGAATTGTCAACTTCCCCCTCCTTAGCTACTTAAGGAAATATTTTCACAGAAAAGGTGATGGATGTATAGAAATATGGAGGCATTGGCGAGAAATACAAAAAAGGATAGAGTGAAGGTGAACCCTGGCTCCCTGTCACAGCCTGTATCAAACTCAAAATCTTAGTTTGGTGCATCTTTTATTTTTCACTGACATTTCTCACAGGTCTTCCGTTATTCTGTGTTCCTATAATCTTCATTCCTCACAGGCCTCTCTCCGCTCTCTCCTGCCCCCTTCTCACCTTCAATTATTTATTTTCATACATTTGATATACTGCTAAAACTCCTACACTTAAGCAACTAAACAGTTTACAAAGCAGTCACATAATAAGAAGAGAGTAGATATCATTGGAGCCGACTCTATGGTTGCTTGAGCACCCCCAATATTGAGAAAATTCCTTGTATGTGTCCAGGGAGGGGTTATTTCCTTTGGGCTTAGCACCCCCAATAATTTTGAAAAGTTGGCTCCTATGGTAGACATATTAAAATGAACCAGAAGCAGAGAAACAGATAAAAAAAGAGCCTGGGGGTTCAGAGATTGTTTAGAGGTAGGGAGAGAGGGTTGATTCCTGATGTGTAATGGTAGGTCATTCCAGAGCTTTGGACCAACATAGCAGAATGCAGTGGTGGGAGAAGCAGTTGGGATGGGTAG
The DNA here is from genome assembly GCF_901765095.1 of Microcaecilia unicolor. NCBI lineage: Eukaryota > Metazoa > Chordata > Amphibia > Gymnophiona > Siphonopidae > Microcaecilia > Microcaecilia unicolor. The sequence goes on from NC_044034.1 coordinate 145,661,905, forward strand.
GACCAAAATGTTATTGTCAGCTGAGCAGAGACACCAGAGGGGGGGGCATAGGGGATGAGGTAGCTATTGAGATAGGTGGGAGCTGAGGGGAGACTGGATTTATGAACTAGGAGAAGGATCTTGAATGTTATATGAGTGTGGAACGTAGATACTTCCCATAACATTGTTCTTTCCTATCTTGGACTTTCCCTATAGAACTGCCTCCCTTTGCTCATCCAGCCATAATTCTTTCTTCTGAAATTCAAGGAAGTTAAAACCTGGCTATTCCAGCCTGCCAACTCATAGGCCGCTGATGCTATGAAATACTGACCCTCTCTGATTTTGTTCTCTCCTTTTTTCCTCTCTCCCTTTTTTTGTTTCTCCTTCTGCTCCTCCTCCTCTCTTCATCCTATCTCATCCAGTTTCTTTATATTCATCTTCTTTTAGATTGCAAACAGCTTTCTATCTTTTAACTAGTTATTTCTATCTTTTAATCAGTTCTTATTGTAGATTAAGAATTGGTCAAAAGACAGAAAAAAAAGTAGGGTTAAATGGAAAATATTCTCAAAAGAAAGGTAAATAGTGGGGTTCCCCGGGGATACGTGGTGGGATTGCTGCTTTTTAACATATTTATAAATTATTTATTAATAGGAATAACGAGAGAGGTGATTAAATTTGCTGATGACACAAAATTGTTAAATCACAAGAGGATTGTGAAAAAGTGCAAGAAGATCTCACAAAACTGGAAGACTGGGCATGCAAATGGCAGATGACATTTAATGTGAGCAACTGCAAACTGATGATTGTAGGAAAGAGGTACCAAAACATGATGCAAGGTTCCACATTAGGAGTCACCACCCAGAAATGATGGTTGATGATATGTTGAAACTCTCTGCTCAATGTGCAGTGGTGGCTAAGAAAGCAAATAACATGTAAGGGATTATTAGGAAAGGAATGAAAAACACACATGAGAATGCTGTAATGCCTTTATATCGTTCCATGGTGTGACCGCACCTTGATTACTGTTTGCAATTCGTTAGTGCATCTCAAAAAAGATATAGTGGAATTAGAAAAAAGTGGCGAGGAGTTCCAAGATGGCCGCTGACTGAGACAGACGTGTTTTAGAGCTCCTCCAGATTTTACTGTTACTCTCTAATTACCTTGTAATGCCGAAGAGAAGGGGCAGAGCTGCTGCTACTGCAGCCCAGCAGCAAAGACCTTTGATATCTTCAGGCTTGATTGAATCTTATCTGCAATGAGCTCAGGTTTCGACAGCAGCGTCGGTGAGCGGTTCGCTGGAACAGCCCAGGATAGGAGACCAGGAACTGAACCTTGAACTGGAAGTTTCTTTGAGCCCCAACGCAAGGGCCCCTCCTCCCCAGTCTGTGAGAAGTAGTTCTCCTGTGGTGGCGTCCTTAGCCCTGAATACCGAAGTGTTACAGGGTGGAACTGGATGGGAGGCAGTGTTAGCCTTAACGGAGAACGTGGGAGATTTGTCAGCTTCTTCCCTGTTATCTCACACTGCCAGAAAAACACAGGAGGAGTTGCGAGGGACATTGGAAGGTGAGAAACATGTTTCACAGGAAGAGAGTGAGAGCATTGCATTTGCTAATCTTTTTCAGAAACCAGATGAAGTGACATTGGACAATCTATGGCAGTTGATTGCAGAAATGGGGAAGTTTTTGTGCCCCCAGATGAGGAAAATAAGAAATGAAGTTGTGATATTAGATGGAAAGGTAACAGAAATTGAGAATGAGGTGAAAATAGTTAAAGCAGATTTGGCTAAACAGGAAAAGGATGTTTTAGAGTTGAAATCAGAGCAAACAACAATGCTTAAAGACTTGGTTAATTTAAGGAGAAAATCAGAAATGCTGGAAAATACTTCAAAATCTAATAATCTGTGTTTTATAAATTTTCTGCGACAACCACTTATCTCCCCTTGGGAGATGCTAAAAAATTACCTCAGAGAAATTCTAGAGATAGAAGATAAAGATATTCCACCCTTTTCACAGGTTTTTTATATACCTGTGAAGGGTTTGGACCCTTTACAAAGGAATAATATTCCATTGGATGTTTCTGCCCTTCTTGAAATGTCAGATTCAGAACAGATAACACCAACTACTATGTTGGTCACAGTAGCGTTACCTTCAGACAAGATCTGGATTTTAAATAAGTTTTTTCAGAATAAAGAAAAAACCTTTCGTGGTTTGCAAACTCGTGTTTTTCCAGATCTAGCGAGGGAAACGCAAAGGCAACGACAAACGTTTTTACAGATGAGACAGGAGACGCTTCAACTTGGCGCAACTTTTTACCTTAAATACCCTTGTAAATGTTTAATCTCCTATCACGCCGTGAAATATGTTTATTTTGATCCTGACCAATTGTCATCTTTTTTAACATCTAAGAGAGCTCCTAGTTAAGTAAAGTCGAATAGAAACTTGTCTGTATCTCAAAATTTGATTTATAAAGTTTATTACCTGTTTTCTCCTATTTAGGAATCTTGCACTCCTGTTGTGGACTTTAAATGAAGCTATAATACTTAATTTGTGTTATGAATAATATCTTTAGATTTAATTGTAATAGTGGATTTTTCTTTACAAGTTTATACTTGTTTACTATGTATAAAAACGATAAATAAAATAAAAAAAAAAAAAAGAAAAAAGTACAGAGAAGGGCAAAAAAAAATGATAAAAGGGATGGGATATGAGGAAAGGCTAAAGTGACTAGGGCTCTTTATCTTCGAGGTGCAATGGCTGAGAGGAGATATAATAGAAGTTTATAAAACGCTGAGTGGAGTGGAATGGGCAGATGTAAATAGCTTGTTTACTCATTTCCAATAATACAAGAACTTAGGGGCACGCAATGAAACTACTAAGTTGTAAATGTAAAACAAAATAGAGAAAACATTTCTTCACTTTACGTGTAATTAAACTAAAATTTGTTGCCAGAGAATGTGGTAAAAGCAATTATCTTAGCAAGGTTTAAAAATGGTTTGGTCAAGTTACTAAAAGAAAAATCCATAATCCATTAATAAAATGGAGTTGGGAAAATCCACTGCTTATTTCTAGGATAAGCAGCATAAAATCTGTTCTGTGGAGAAGGATTTATGAAGCTGGAGATAAAGCAGGACACATGGCTTTGGAACAGAAATGGACAGTGAAAAGATGGAATGCACCTCATAGCTATTGTCTGATGCAATATTCTTTTTTTCTTCTTGTAGGAAAAGTAACTCTTCAATTTACAACTATTAAAATGTTTCAGTGTTATTTGGTGCATTCCGTATTTTAATATCTTGTCCAATGTTACTGGAGTCAACTTTGAAAGCAACATTTACCACGTACTTTATTGTAAAATTACATTTTACATTAGCCAACCCAACTGTTCATATAATGGAGGGGACAGTCAGAGAGTAGAAGAACATGGGTGGTAGCGTACACTATTGTATAAGAGTGATATTCAGCTGCTATGTTAATATGCTCTAGTCCTTAGTATATGTTATTATATAAGAATGATAATCAACTGCTATATTAATATGCTCAATATGAGTCCTTAGCATACATTATTATATAAGAGTGATAGTTGGCTGCTATGTTAATATGCTCTATAGGAGTCCTTAGCGTGCATTACTGTATAAGAGTGATAGCTGTAATGAGTATAAGCTCTATAGGAGTCCTTAGCATACATTATTGTATAAGAGTGATATTCAGCTACTATGTTAATATGCTCTAGTCTTAGCATGAGTTATTATATAAGAATGATAGTCAATTGCTATATTAATATGCTGTATATGAGTCCTTAGCATACATTATTATAAAAGAGTGATAGCTGCTATGCTAATATGCTCTACAGAAGTCCTTAGCATGCCTGTATATGGACCTTTCCTGTGCTAATGCTATATTTACTGTAGCTGTAAAACTCTATTTTTTCCATTAAGGACCATGCATTAATGTGTGAGGCTATTTTTAAAAATTACCATGTGAGTACTGAGGACTAGATTCTATATATGGTGCCTGAAAAATTGGTGCTGAAAATATTCCCGCCTAGACGTATTCTGTAAACTGTGTCTAGATTTAGGCACAGTTTATAGAATACGCCTAGTGGCCATGCCTGCACCTAATTGTAGACACGTCCATTTAATGCCCAGTAAACCTTGGTGTAAATACCAGCGCCTAAGTTAGGAACAGAGCAAGTGTATTCTAGAACCCTGTGCATAGATTTTCAGAACTCCCACGGCCTGCCCATTCCATGCCCATGGCCACACCCCCTTTTTGGCAGCATGAATTAGAATTTATGTACACCATTTTACAGAATACGCCTAGGAAGCTGTACATGTAAATTCTAATTAATGCCAATTAGTGTTAATAATTGCTTGTGCCAATTATCAACGCTGATTGACTTGTTAAGTAATTAAATTGCACATGCAAATCCAGAATATGAACAAATTTGCACATGCAATTTTAGTTGCGCTATATAGAATCTGGTGGTTAATGCCTCTTATTTTGTAGGCGGTAAAGGATGCTGCATTATCCATGCACTAACCAGTTAGCACACAGTAATATAGAGGCACTAACTGGTTAGCACAGAATTGCCCACTCTCCATACCTGAAACGCCCCCTCCAAAATTACAAAAAATTATTTAGTGTGCGGTTAATGCATGCACATTCAAAAACTACCGAGTGATGCTGTAGCGTGTCCTGCTGTAGTCCAATTTTGCCTGTATTTGGTTCATATTAGCACCTAATGTAGCTTAGTAAAAGTGCCCCATAGTTTTTTTTAGGGTTGCCTACACATGTATTCAGCACTGAAAAGACATAATAATTTAAGTGCCAGTGCCAGTATTGAAAAGTTACCATCACCATAAAAAATCACCCCTGTTATGAACAGAAGAGCTGTATACTCAGACCAGTTATTAAAGATATAAAAAACATTCTATTCAGTATCACATTCATCAATGTGACTCTTTGTAGAATGATAGAAAAACTAGAAATAAGTTGCAAACACCTCCATTGTCATTTCATCCCGACTGTGTCCTTGATCTAATACAGAACAGTCAGAAGTTAAAAACAGCAGAACCCCGGGTCAATGAACTGGATACCAGAAAGAACTTTCAAAGCATTTCGAAATCTATCACACTTTCACTAGTTTCAGATTGTTGAGGGGTGACTGCAGCGCCTTTGTGGGTTGCACTGCACATTATAGACACCGATTGTATCATAAAAAATCAAAGGGCCGTGGTGAATCAGACACCATGAACTGTGCTAAACCCTGTATTCATGAGAAAAGATGTGTCTACATTTATCTAGGACACTCCTTTTCTCCTTCTTCATGAAACTCTTGCACGGACAGGCTGCCACTAAAATTAACTACAACGTGAGCGCATACGAGGCCACCTTTGGGGCAGATGGAAAGCTTTTAAATTAGATTTTGCAGTTCATTAAGGATGTGATAACATTGTAATGTTCTTGGCTACTTTATGGAAGGTTGAGAAACATTTTCCTAAAGGGTCATCTTACAGAAACTAAAACACTATACTGAGCTTCTCAAAGTGGCTTTTGCCTTGTCAGGTTATAAAGCTATTACAGTAATACAGCAATATAATGTACTCTAATTCATTATGAAGATGATTGATATGTACCATAATCTCAGTGCCCAGGATCTTTATAAATCCCTGAGGAAATTATATGCCAGTTAACCTTGGCCCATATTTGGGATCAATGCAGAAACTTAATGGTGCTATTTCCCTAGCACAAACAGCTAGTTCTTTCATCTTATTAAAATGCAGTGCAAATTAACATTGCATTTTTAATTTTATCTTATTAGCTGAGTGTCTAAAAAAACTTACTGTATTAAAAATGTCTTTGAAGCATGAGGTTAAAGGACCCACTAGAGAGCAGTGGTCTAGTGGTTAAAACACTGGTCTTGCAATCCAGAAGTGGCCAGTTCAAATCCCACTGCTGCTCCGTGTGATCTTGGACAAGCCACTTAACCCTCCATTGCCTCGGGTACAAGCCTAGATTGTGAGCTCTCCTGGGACAGAGAAATATCCAGAGTACCTGAATGTAACTCACCTTGAGCTACTACTGAAAAAGGGGTGAGCAAAAATAAAAATAGAGTGAATGCTGCTCTGGTATTGTATGTTGAATCCTGACCTAGCAAGAAATTACTTATCTGTTTTTAACAAGTTACAGATTTTTTTTCAAGGTGAAGGATCTTGTACGGAAGCCCATGAAATGCATTGGGTCATTATGCGTGCTGTTGTGTTTCCATAAGCATTAAAATCCTTTATTATTTCAAATTGTAGGTGTTTACTTTATGTTTTTTCTGTACAAGTTTCATCTTTGAAAAGACCCCACCCATGTACTTAACATTTCCCCCATATATATAGGGAGACGCCCGGATTAAGACGGCAGGTAGGCGTCTACATGGGTGCTATTTTTTTAGTTATTCTTTATTTCAAATAACAACTGAGATGCAACTGGGTTGCATCTCAGTTGCCATTTGAAAAAAAAAATATCTATCTATCTATCTATCTATCTATCTATCTATCTATCTATATATATATATAACAACTGGGATGCAATGTTTTTCCTTCAGTGTATACAACCAGTACAGTATAAACAATTTACAACAACATTTCCCCCAATTTTCTCCCACCCCAACTCCCTTCCTTATAGTCTAGAGTCTTCAGTAGGTACCTTATGGTCCTCAATACCCATCCACTTGATGAAGAGATCCAAAATAGCAGTAAGATTATGCACCCACCTATATTTCAGACCTAGCAAATTGCATCTCAACCTCGAAGACTTGGCTAACCGTTCCCGCCGGAACAGTATTCATATTCTCATCTGCCTGAGGGGGCTAAAGGCGACAAATGGTTTCTTTTCTTGAAACTTGCTTGCCAAAATTTCTACATCTTGATGTCACAGTCTCTTTGGAATTTGAAAGAGCTCATTGTTCCCCCTCTAAAATACAACAAATACCCGAGACCTATTATTGCAAAATTGGTACGCTACCTTCAGGCTCTTCAGAACTTGGGGCCCTGTTTACAAAGGTGCGCTAGCGTTTTTATTGCACGCTGAAAATAAGCATGTGCTAAATGCTACAGATGCCCATAGGTTCCTATAGGTTTCTCTAGTGTTTAGAATGTGCAGTAGTTCTAGGATCGGCGCATGCCAATCCCGCACTAAAAAATATAGAATATTTTTTAGCATGGGGGGAATGTTTGGAGATGGAGAGTAGGTTGCTCTGTTCTAATCAGGTAGCGCAGATAAATTGCTACATGCCCGATTAGAGTGGGGTTATCTCTCCTCCACTGCTAAATCCAGACTCCGTTCCTTTTATCTTGCTGCACCTTATGCCTGGAATAGACTTCCTGAGCCGGTACGTCAAGCTCCATCTCTGGCCATCTTCAAATCTAGGCTAAAAGCCCACCTTTTTGATGCTGCTTTTAACTCCTAACCCTTACTCACTTGTTCAGCACACATTTTTATCATTCCCACCTTAGTAATTCACTTATCCCTTATTTGTCCTGTCTGTCTTAGGGCCTCATTTACTAAGTCGCGCTAGAGGCACATTAGTGCTTTTAGAATCCGCTGTGTAGGCACCCACAACATTCCTAGGGGCATCTACACAGCGTGCGCTAATTTTGTGCATGCTCTAAAAACACTAGCGCACTTTAGTAAACAGGGCCATCAGATTGTAAGCTCTTTTGAGCAGGGGCTGTCTCTTCATTTGCAGTGTACAGCGCTGCCTACGTCTAGTAGCGCTTTAGAAATGATAAGTAGTAGTTGTAGTTAGCGCGGGATCCCTTACCTCCTAGTAAATAGGTGGTGGTAAGGCCTCACACGCTAATAGCTGCACGCTAATAGCTGCTCACGAGGCCACTTCAACTCTCGGCGACCATTTTGAATCCCGAGACCGTCACACAGCAACAGGATGCAGGGCAAGGGCAGTGCTCTGGGCAGGAAAGAGAGGGCTCTTTCCTGTCCCGAAGAGGTCACTAGACCACCAGGGCAGTAGATAATAAGTAAGGGAAGAGGAGGGAAGGCTAGGATAGGTCCGCCGCCTGCCCATCCGTTTATCCAGAAATCCGGACAAATGGGCAGACTGGCAAAACCCGCCCAGACGCCCATACATGTCCTCAAAAAGAGGACATGTCCGGGTAAATCCAGACGTATGGTAACTCTACCACCGGGTGAAGATCGGGCCATATGTTTTTATTCCATTAACGCTTCAGCACAAGCAAAAAAGGAACTTCTTTATGTGTCATTTTGGAAGAGAAACAATATAGGAAGGAACGAAGAAGGTCATGACTTTCCTGCTGTTCACAATGACAATACATCACTAGGAATTACTCAGTGAGGCTGATGAGAAACTCACTATTAGAATAGATGGCGTGACATTTTTTGGATATGGTTAATCGTCAAAGCTGTTGAAGCATGGTAGCAGTTTTGCTACTAGTGAATAGAATTATACATAAGCTTAATGTTTTCCAATTCAGTTCAAATTACCAGAAAAAGAAAACAGAACCTTAAAAGCCAGCAAACACCCTTTCCAAGTGTTCTCTTAAATGGTGCTTTGATTTTAAAGTCAATAAAATAGAGTGTATTTTAGAAAATATATTATGGGAAATCATGTCCACCTGTCAACATTTTGAGCTCTTTCTATTGTGTTGACAGTTATGGAAATGAGTGACTCTGTGCTGCAGTAATAAACTCATAGTAAACATCTCACAGGATGATGGTTAATGCTTCAGACACTGCAAATACTTTAGTAAGCACCGGAATCAGCTCACCTTAAAAAGCAAATCTTTTTTCCCATAACGCAGCTCCTTCAGTTGTGCTTGAATCTTTTTGGACTGTAAGAGAAATGAATTAGGTAACTAGCATGCCAAGCAGTATACTATAAAGTCCACAGGAACAGCAAACTGTAATAATTATTAAAATAACTGAATTTGTGAAGCAAATTTTCAAAAATTCTCAGGGGTCCTATTACTAAGATGCATTGAAAAATGGCCTGAGGTAGTGTAGATGTGTGTTTTGAGTGCACGCAGAATTATTTTTTAGCGCACCTAAAAAAATGCCTTTTTTTGCCAAAAATGATTGTGTGGCAAAATGAAAATTGCCACGCGTCCATTTTGGGTCTGAGACCTTACTGTAAGTCATTGGCCTAGCGGTAAGGTCTCACACGGTAACCAGGTGGTAATTGTCTATGTATGTCAAATTCCACTTGACGCACCTAGCTGCCACACATCAGAAAATTAAAAAAAAAAATTTCAGACACGTGTGCCAAAATTGAAATGACCACAAGGGCTATGCGGTAACCGGGTGGTAACTCCAATCTGGCGCAAGTTGGACGCACGTAGACACCTACACAGCTTAGTAAAATGGTCCCTTACAGGCTTATTATCGAAAGAGAAGGATGCCCACCTTTCGACACAAATCAGAAGATGGGCGTCCTTCTCACAGGGTCGCCCAAATCGGCATAATTGAAAGCCAATTTTGGGCATCCCCAACTGCTTTCCGGCACGGGGACGACCAAAGTTCATGGGGGCGTGCCGGAGTCTTAGTGAAGGTGGGACTTGGGCGTGCCTAATACATGGGCGTCCTCCACACATAATGAAAAAAAAGGGAGTCCCTGACAAGCATTTGAACGACTTTACCTGGTCCTGTTTTTCTTATGCCCAAGGCACAAAAAGGTGCCCGAATTGACCAGATGACCACCGGAGAGAATCGGGGATCACCTCCCCTTACTCCGCTACTAGTCACTAACCTCCTCCCATCCTCAAAAAACAACTTTAAAAATATGTCGTGCCAGCCTCAAATGTCATACTCAGGTCCATCACAGCAGTATGCAGTGGACCTGGAGCAGTTTTAGTGGGTGCAGTGCACTTCAGGCAGGCGGACCGAGGTCCATCCCCCCTACCTGTTACACTAGTGGTGGTAAATATGAGCCCTCCAAAACCCACCAGAAACCCACTGTACCCACATGTAGGTGCCCCCCTTCACCCACAAGGGCTATAGTAGTGGTGTACAGTTGGGGGTATATGAGTTTCCCCATCCCTTCGCCGGGACGTTTTGCGAGGATGTCCTCAGCAAAACTTGGGCGTCCCTTTTGATTATGCCCCTCCACGTGTTTCACCTAGGAGTCCCTTTCCTAAACTGCATTAAGGAATGAGCTTAGTGTATACCTTACATGGGCCTTTCCAATTTGCTAAACCAATTTCTAGTGTAGCCATCAAAAAGGGATTTTTTTCAATTTGTTTCATTAATGGAATAATCTCTCCTTAAATGTGACATTAGAGTAGAATTATCTACAATTTCAGCAGTGGGCTGACTCCATAGCTTTCAATAGAGAAATCCGTTTAACGCTATGTGGATGTGTAGCAGTGGTAACATACAAGTACCAACATTGAAAATACACTTTAAAAGGATTATTTTATTGATGGGATCCAAGATGACATACTAAACTGTTGCATCGGTTGCCACGGAAATTCTCCAGAATGGAGAATGGTATACAGTTGAGCGAGCCCTCTCAGTCTCCTACTATCTCTTTGGGCTCAATGAACCATCATGTTACCAAGCAGGAGAGTAGCAATAGAGTCCAGGTGATGGCCTACGTAGACAGCTTCCTATTGAGGAAGGACTGGACTAGTCATATGGGCCCACAACATTACTGAGCCCAAACTTCATAACTCCACCACTGCAGCTGAGGGCAATGAGCTCTTTCATCTTGGGAGTGAAATGTTGTTCCCTGGAGGGAGAGTTTGGCATAGTTGGAAGGGACGTCATTACTGTATTCGTGAAAATTAAGGACAGCCCTTTGGAAAATTGTGCCACTGCCGTGGTAAAGGAGCAGGAACCACATCCTGGCTCACCTGGTTTCAAAGGAGAACTTGATAGAGGAAAGTATTTCTCGGGGCAATGTTGCAGCCATGCCAGCATCAATTATGGAGAAGTCTTTAGTTATGCTTCTTGATGCAATCTGGCTTGCAATTTCTGATTTGGGTACAACTTTAATTCCAGCCTTATGTTCTTTAACTCTTTAAATTAAAACCATAGATGCACAAATCAAATTACATGAGACAGCTATGTTAGTTTTGTTAGTTTAAGATCTGATGACTGGTTTTGATCAATCTTTACTACAATTCAAAATGTTGAGGCTATACTGGTTACTGATATGTCAGCAATTCATCTCAAAATTGAAAATTTGGAAAATACTCTTAGAAACCCTAATTTGAGGATTTTGAACTTTCCAAAAAATGAGTAGACTTTTGCTTAAAGAGAGTTTTGTTAAATATATGTTGGAGGTATAATAATTCTCTCCTTAAGATCTGCCATCTGTTGAAAAGGCTTATTATCTTCCTATTAAGAGACTTGCTTCTCAAAGGAATGAAGGAGGAATTATATTAGATTCTTTGGAGCCAGTTCACATGACTATTGTGGATTCTGAACTCTTTCGTAAAACAATTCTTGTGACTTTTCAACATTCAGCGGACATGGGATAGGTTACTCAAGATATATTTCAGGAATAGGGAGAAACAATTTATGAATACAAAAAATGTTGATCTTTCTGGATATCTCTTGGGAAACTCAGAAGCGTCAGGAATAAGTTTTACTTCTTCAACCATGAGCACTTAAGTTAGGGGCCTCCTTCGTCCTGAAATTTCTTTGCCATTGTATTATCAATTATCAGTCTTTAAAATATGTCTTTTTTATCCTTCTCATTTGACTGATTTTTTTGGAAGGAGAGCTATGGTGGCTGCTCTTACTAGAATATCTTAACTGGAGTAAAAAAAATAAGCTTCTCTATAGATTTACTTGATTGTTGTTAGATTTTTTTCTATTTTCTGAACTTTCTGTGTTCTATTCTTGGATCTTTCATATAAGGGGAATTAATTCATCAAGCGGCGTTAGGGCCTTAACATGCATTAAGAGGTCCTTTTACTAAGCTGCAGAAAAAGGGCCCTACGGTAGTGGTGGAGGCCATTTTTTTCTATGTGCCAGGGCCCTTTTTACCACAGCGGCAGTAACATTACTTACCATGTGGCAATGCAGGAAGAGCACTTACTGCCACCCATTGAGGTGGCAGTAAAGGCTCCCATGGTAACCGGCCAGCACACGGCAATGCCCAATTACCACCGATTAGCACAATGCTATGAAATAAAAGGTTTTTTATGAAGCACCAGAAATTGCACATACTCAACGCGGAACTACTGCCGGTGGCTGCGTTGGGTCGGCGGTACTTCTGGGTTAGCACGTGGTAAGCCCACGTTGGGCTTACCGACGCTTTGTAAAAGGGCCCCTAAGGGAATTAGCATGCACTAAATGCTAGGAAGCTCATTATATAACTATAGGCTTCTTGGCATTTAGCACTCATTAATTCCCTTAGGAGGCCTTTTACCAAATGACGGTAAAACGTGGCCCACAATGGCCACCTTTTACCGCCACAGGTAAAAGTGTTTTTTTTTTTAAAGTGGCGGTAAATGGCTCTGCAGTAATTTAAAAAATTGCCGCACAGCCATTTACTGCTGGAACCCTTACTGCCTCCTATTTATAAGTACATAAGTAATGCCACACTGGGAAAAGACCAAGGGTCCATCGAGCCCAGCATCCTGTCCATGACAGCAGCCAATCCAGGCCAAGGGCACCTGGCAAGCTTCTCAAACGTACAAACATTCTATACATGTTATTCCTGGAATTGTGGATTTTCCCAAGTCCATTTAGTAGTGGTTTATGGACTTGTCCTTTAGGAAACCATCTAACTCCTTTTTAAACTCTGCCAAGCTAACCACCTTCACCATGTGAGGTGATGAGGGCTCCGGTGGTAACCCAGTGGTAATTGGGCAGCACAAAGCGCTGCCTGATTACCGCTGGGCACAATCATTCCATGTCCTCCAGCGCTAAAAAATAGAACATATTTTCTAGCGGCAGAAATGGCATGTGGCAGGCCTGGAACTACCAACAGGCTCTTGGGTAAGCCCAGTGGTACAGATGATTTGTCGAGCGCAAATCCAGCGGTAGCCCTACCACTGGGTGATAAAAGGGCCTCTTAATGCACATTAAGACCCTAACGCCTGCGCGACGACCCCAATGCTTCTTGATGGATTTCCCCCATAATGGACTTCTGCTTTGTAATGATTTTGTATTACGGAAGAATAATCTAAATATATATATATATATATATATATATATATATATATATATATATATATATATATATATATATATATATATACATATTGTATGTTTGACTGGTCTCTGCTATTTGTGCTTTTATGTTATTGAGTGATTTGTTTTCTATGTATTTATTTTATTTTTTTATATATTGCCTTTCTGTGGTACAATTCAAGTGATTTACATATTACATTCAGCACTTTCTCTGTCCCTATCTAAGCAGCCCTTTTAATAAGCTGTGATAACTACCACGTATTTAACACAGCTTAAAATGCAAAACTGTGGGATGCACTCAGGCATCCTGCAGTAGCAGCCAAATCAGCATGCACTAAAAAATGTAGATATTTTTTGGAGGGGGGGATGTCAGAGGGTGGAGAGTGGGCTTGCCTGTGCTAATCAGTTGACATGGTTACATGAAAACACACTAACTGGTTAGTACAATATTACCGAATGAACCCTTAGGTTTTTTTTTTAAGACCATGTGCTAATGGGAAAGTTAGTGCATTGCTATTAATTAAAAAAATGGAAAATTAGCCATTTTGCTTCTACAGTAAAGACGGCTTTAGCACTTGAGAAAAACCAACACATGGGCGAACTAAGGCCAGTATTTGTTGCAGCTTATTAAAAAGTCCCCCAAGTTTTACAATGAAGAACACAAGAACATAAGTGTTGCCATATTGGGACAGACTAAAGGTCCATCAAGCCCAGCATCCTTTTGCCAACAGTGGCCAATCCAGTTTATAAGATCCCAAAACAGTACAATACATTTTATGCTGCTTATCCCCAATTCCATCCTAATAATGGCTTATGGACTTTTCTTTTAGGAAGTTACCCAAACCTTTTTAAACCCCGCTAAGCTAATTGTTTTTACCACATTCTCTGGCAATGAATTCCATACTATTTTCTCTGATTCACTTTAAATTTACTACTTAGTAGCTTCTTTGTGTGCCCCCCTAGTCCTAATATTTTTGGAAAGAGTATGCCAGTGATTTATGTCTACCTGTTCTACTCTACTCAATATTTTATAGACCTCTATCATATTTCTCCTTAGTCGTCTCTTCTCCAAGCTGAAGAGCTAGCCACTTTAGCCTTTCTTCATAAAGAAGTGTCCCATCCTACCTGTTCTACTCTACTCAATATTTTGTAAACCTCTATCATATTTCTCCTTAGTCGTCTCTTCTCCAAGCTGAAGAGATAGCCACTTTAGCCATTCTTCATAAAGAAGTCGTCCCATCCCCTTTCATTGCCCTTCTCTGTACCTTTTGTAATTCCACTATATCTTTTTTGAGATGTGGTGACCAGAATTACACACAACATTCAAAGTGCGGTCACACCACTGAGCAATACAAAGGCATTATAACAATCTCATTTTTGAGTTCCATTCCTTTCCTATTAATTCCTAACATTCTATTTGCTTTCTTGCTTGCATGCGATTCACGTCTACCTGTTCCATTCCACTCATCATTTTACAGACCTCTATCATATCTCCCCTCACCCCTCTTTTCTCCTGGGGCAATGAAGGGTTACCGAACGCTAAATCGGGACTACCACCGGCCCAACGCGACTGCCAGTGGTACTTCTGACCTGAGCAAGTGCCATTTCTGGAAATGGCTTGCAGGGCAGTAACCCAGTGGTAATCGGGCATCGCCGCATACTGCTCAGTTACCTCTGGGTTACCGTGGGAGCCACTGTCGCCACCTCAATGGCTGGCGGTAAGGGATCCCAACTGTATAACCACGTGGTAAGAGTTCTCTTACCGCATGGCCATCTGGGGACTTTTTACCTGCTGCAGTAAAAAGGGCCCTGGTGCACGAAGAAAACGGCCCCTGCCACTAGTGCAGGGCACTTTTCCTGCAGCTTGGTAAAGGGACTCCTAAATGACTTGCCGAGAGTCACAAGGAGCTGCAATGAGAATGAAACTTGGTTCTTCAGGTTTGTTTATTTATTTTTAAAATTTATACCCCCATCTAAGACTAAAACTGCATTTAATCATTGTTTGTGATATTGTATATAATCTTATTTTATTTTATAACCCACCTAGTTTGAGGCCAAATAGATGTGAGTAAACAAATGAATATATAGACCAACATCTGAAATGTTCCAGTCTGTGTATGAAAAGGTAGAACCAGGTCTAGTGCTTTGCAGCTGACTTTTATGAGGATTCTGTTCAGTTTAATCTCAAAGAGATCAGACTCACCCGTCACTTCTGCATTAGTACATGTATGATTTTCATTCCATGATGTGCAGGGGCTGATGTAAACTGAATAAAATGGGATATGTGTAATGGGAAAATTAAATATAGGAAAGATTTTCTAGTGGTGACACAGATGGGCAGTGTTGTGTTGTAAGCCAGGCTCAAGGCAGGGTCATAAGAAGCAGTGTTAGATGACAGACTGCAGCTAAATGATAAATTCAACCTTTGTGGAGATATAATCATGCAGCTGCCGAACTCAAACAGTCTCACCCTGCTGACATTCCCACTGAGCAAATTTGACATTTGCTTTTCAGAGCATTCTCTGGTAATATCTTGTTAAACAAGGGTCTAAAATGATGTACATTATTTCCGTTGAAAAACCTTGCAGCGGTTTTGCTTCAATCATTGGAATGTTGAGTGAAATTTTTATGTGTGGTCTTTTTGCAGGTTTTGTAGGGAAACATCATCTACCTTCTCTTGACTATCATTAATTATGAAAACTAAATGTTATTTTGCCTTCACAAGTGAGAGTCCTCAGTAATGATCTGCTCTTTTTTCTTTCTCGTGATGGCTGCAATTGACGGTAAATATTTGAGATTCTCTGCTGCTGTTAGAACTGTTGTAGTATTGGTAAGACTGCGAATGGGAAAGTTTTGAGTTTGCTTTGTTTTTAAGATCAATTAATATTTCAGTTTGTTTTCAGCTGTTGATTAATTCAGATCATTTGTTTAATTGGTTTTCCTTCAAGTCAGTGGGTCAAGAAATGTTGCACTTTGAAAGTCCATTGTACACAGGGGCCCTTTTAGTAATGGGGTGGTGCGTGGCAACAGGCTTGCCACATGCCAATCCAGAACTACCACTGGGCTACCGTGATAGCCCGGCAGTAATTCCCACCTCAGTGCACCATTTTCAGTACTACAATACTATTTTCTATTTTTGTAGCGCCGTTGCTTACTTGGTGGTAATCGAGCAGCGCTGTGTGTTGCCCATTTACCGCCAGATTAATGCAAGAGCCCTTATTGTCACCTAATTTAATGGCAGTAAATGCCAGGGCCGTGCCTAGGGTCTCTGGCGCCCCCCCTCCCCCCCGTGTGGTACAAGATGGCAAGACTTACAAGCCTTTCTTGCAAAATACTTGATCGCAAATAATGTTTTATGATTTTTTACCGTGAAAATGATCGCTCACCACTTGCCACACTGACAGGAATTGTCAGCAATATTCTTAGAAAACAAATTGCTGTACATTGCAAAATAAGATAGCAGATGTAAATTCTCAAAGTGGACATATTCCAAACACTAAAATGAAAATAAAATGATTTTTTCTACCTTTGTTGTCTGGTGACTTTGTTTTTCTATCCATATTGGTCCGAGTCTCTGATTCTGCTGCTCTCTATCTGTTCTCTTAACTCTGTTTCCAGGGCTTCCTTTCCATTTATTTTTTTTTACTTTCCTCCTTTCTTCTTCATTTCTTGCCCTACATCCATAAGTAAAAGCTTGGTCCTCCTCTGTGGAATTGACTGGAGGAGGTATAATGTGGATCCAGCTTTTGCCTATTTTCTCCATCCATGTGCAGTTTTTCTCCTCTTTTCCCTTTCCCTCATCTCCATCCATGTGCAGTATTTCTCCTCTCTTCCCTTTCCCTCATCTCTATCCATGTGCATCTTCTTCTTTTTTCTTTCCTCACCTCCATCCATGTCCAGCACTTCTCCTCTCTCATCCCCTCCATCCATGTTCAGCATTTCTCCTCTCTCTCGTCCCTCCCCTGTATCCATATAAAGCAATAATTTTCTCTCCCCTCTCCTCCATCCAAGACCAGCATTTCTCCTCTCCCCCCGCCAACTCCTCCATCCAGTGCCGTAGCGAGGGCTAATGGCACCCGGGGCGGGTCGCCGCTGCGCACCCCCCCCCCCCGGGTGCAGCAAGGCACGACCCCCCCTTTCTGCGGTGCACCTCCCCCGGACCGCATTCTTACCTGCGGGAGGGCCGATCCGCCCCGAGTGCACGTCACTCGGAGCTCCGTCAGCCCCGCTGGTTCCCTGCTCTCTCTGCCCCGGAACAGGAAGTAACCTGTTCCGGGGCAGAGAGAGCAGGGAACCAGCGGGGCCGGCACCCCCCGAGCACGTGCACCCAGGGCGGAACGCCCCTCCCGCCCCCCTTCCTACGCCACTGCCTCCATCTATCCATGTCCAGAGAATCTCTCTTCCCTGCCCTCCCCTCTCATCATGTCTAGCGATTCTCCTCTCTCCCCTGCCCTCCCCTCTCATCCATGTCCAGCAATTCTCCTCTCTCCCCTGCCCTCCCCTCTCATCCATGTCCAGCGATTCTCCTTTCTCCCCTGACCTCCCCTCTCATCCATGTCCAGCGATTCTCCTTTCTCCCCTGCCCTCACCTCCCATCCATGTCCAACGATTCTCCTCTCTCCTCTGCCCTTCATGTCCAGCGAATCTCTCTTCACTGACCTCCCCTCCCCTCCATGTCCAGTATGTCTCCTCTGCCCCCTGCCCTCCCCTCTCATCCATGTCCAGCAATTCTCTCTTCCCTGCCCTCCTCTCCCCTCCCCTCCATGTCCAGCATGGAGAGGGGAGGGCAGGGGAGGGAGGCGACATGTTGGACATGGAGGGGAGGGCAGGGGAGGGGAGAGAGAATTGCTGGACATGGAGGGGAGGGCAGGGAGAGAGGAGAATCGCAACTTCGGGTAAAAGATTTTGGAGCACGAGAGCAGGAACAGAAGGGAGCGGGCAAGTGAGACGGACCTCAGGAAAAAGGTGCCGGTACGCTGTACCGGTACGTACCGGCACAAAAGAAGCACTGTATGTATCCTTCATTGATAAGTCTCTGACTCTAAAGTTTAGCAATTTCATTAAAGCAAAATCTATTTTCACATATCACAAACTCTTCCTATCCAAGCAGAATGTTTTATATTTATTTATTGCATATGTATCCCACATTTTCCTACCTCTTTGTAGGCTCAATGTGGCTTACAATACATCATGAATGGTGGAGATATATAAGAAATAAACATTTAGTAATTATACACAAAAAAGCAATCAGATTTTCACTTACCAGCTCTTCAACACAGCTAAACTTCCTCTTTGAACCTACTGTTTGAACCATCAGCCAATAAAATGGCTTTTAGCTGTAGATATCTCAGGTTACCTGATAATTATGCACACATCATTGCAGTCATGCCCTCCTCTCAGTGTACATGCTCAGAAAAAAAAATAACTTTGAACCACTTACAGATTTTAACAAACAATTACACTATTTTTTATTTCTCCCCAGTCTCACTTGCACACCTCCCTCCAAACCTGTTCTCTTTAATTTGAATGTTGTTCCAGCTCACCCTGAATGAGGAGTTCTTCCCACACCAAAGACATATATAGCACTGGTTGTACTCTTTGAAGCAACTTTAGCAGAGCGTGTCTGCCTCAGTTAGCACTGTTAGGCTGCCTTCACTTCCTGACGTGGAGAGGGAAGGGCAAAGGAGAGAGGAGAATCACAACTTCAGGTAAAAGATTTTGCAAGTGAGCGGACCTGGGCGGTGCCCTCCAGAGGTCGGCGCCCCCCTGCAGTGCTTACCCCGCTTACTGTGTTGGCATGGCCCTGGTAAATGCCCCCCCCTTGAAATGGCCATGCGGCAAGTGGTTCACTTGCCACATGGTAATTTCCTGAAAAAAAAGGAAGACCTGCATTTTACCCGTTACGGTAAAAGGGGACCTCAGCGCGCATCAAAAATATGCA
Organism: Microcaecilia unicolor; assembly: GCF_901765095.1. NCBI lineage: Eukaryota > Metazoa > Chordata > Amphibia > Gymnophiona > Siphonopidae > Microcaecilia > Microcaecilia unicolor. Next base: position 145,680,994 of record NC_044034.1, read on the forward strand.
CTGATGCTAGCACAGGCCCTCTTTTACTGCAGCTTAGTAAAACGACTCCACATGTTGTTGAGATTGGGATGGAAACATTCCAGGTGAGGATGTGCTCGGTTCGCCCTGTATTTTACAAAAAGGCTCTGCTGAATCTGAGCCTTTTGTAAAATGCTAGAAGGACTCCCCAATGTCACAAATTGGCATTGGTGCAGTCAGGAACATTGTAGATTTCTGGCTGCTCCCACACAAATGGGAAGTAATTCTATAACATAGCTGCTAATATTTAAATGTGCCAGTTATGAGCTAGATTCTAGATATGGCTGCTGAATAATCCACTGGTAAAAAAAAAATACACCTAGTTATATTCTTTATAGTACACCTAAATTTTATAGAATAGGCTAGAATTTCTGCGCGGTATATAGAATTACACTGAGCACCTCTCCATATGGCCAAATTTGTTTGTGTCCATTTAGGTCATGTTTTAATTGGTGTAAATCCTGATGCCAAAGATTTTAGAACATCCTGCCCCGCCCATGGCCAAGCCCTCTTTTCAAATATACAACTTAGAATTTATGCGCACATGTTACAGAATACACTTAGCGAGTTATGCACACAAAACTTAATTAAGGCCAATTAGTGCTGATAATTGCTTATTAACATCCAATTAACAGTGCTGATTAGCTAGTTAACCAATTAAGCTACACATATTGTTATAGAATACGCTTTGATTTCCACACAGAAATTAAGGCGCGATATGTGTGTAAATGTTTGTCCATTGGGTACTAACCAATTATTAGTGTTAATTGGAGTTAATTGGTATATAATTGGCACTAATATGGGTTTATGCTATTCTATAATTCTACATGTCCAAAATTTGTCACACAGACCCAAAAGGGCATATGGCCATAGGAGGAGCACAGGTGGGTCAGAGGCATTCCCAATATTTAGGCACACTGGTACAGAATCCTGAGGTTATGCACCCAACTTGCACGCCAGGATTTGTACCAGGTTTCAGCAGGCTTAATTTCTTGCACCCAAAGTTGGCTGTGGAAATCCACTCTAAGCGCTATTCTACAAAATGCACTCAGCCCAGAGCACCTGTTAAAGATAGAACTCAGCACAGATTTTTACTGGTGCCTAAGAGGGTCTTTTACTAAGGCATGCTAAATGTAAGAGACGCCAATGCATTCCTATGGGCATCTCTAATGTTTAGCACGCCCACAATTTTAGCGCGTGCTAAAAATGTGCACGCACCTTAGTAAAAGAAACCCTAAATTTAAATACCATTTATAGAATTTACCCCTATGTGTGCACATATACACATAACTGCCAAACTTTCACCCAAGCACTATTCTGCAAATAGACACTTGATTTATATGATGTGTATCTGCAAGGGGGACACACATGGACCTAGCTTGGGTAGAACATGGGCAGGGTCAAACTTACAGAATCCTATAAGTTTTATGCATATCTGCTGCACTTAGTAACTAACTCCAGCTCTATGGCTGGCATTATTTTGTGTCAACTGTTTTCTGTTCATCGATATTTCAGCCCCCAATCCTTTCACTCTCTGATACTGTCCCTTCTAATCACGAGGCTCAACTATTGTAACATCATTTACCTTGGCTGTCCTCACTAATTAAAAAAGCTTCAATCTCTGCAAAACACAGCCATTCATCTTCTCTGTCATGCACGTCATTACGAGCACTCTTCATCTCTGTTAAAATACTAACATTGGTTTCCTGTTGAGCAAAGAATCCTGATCAAACTTCTCACATTCACTTTCAGGGCCTTCTGGCTAGGTCTTCCTTCTTATCTTTTGACTCCTACCATTTCTTATTCCCCTGTTCGCACTTTACATTCAATTAATGACCATCGTTTGGCTCTCCCTAGGCCAAAAAAGGATAGCTTGGAATCAACACACCACTGAGCCTTCTTTTTCGCTGCCTCTTTCAATTGGAACTCTCTTCCGAAAGAAATTCAAGGTGAATTATCTTACAAAAAAATTCAAAGTAGCCTTAAAGACTTGGCTTTTTACGTCAGCTTTGATATTATCTAACCAGGCTTTTTTTTCTCTTTTTTTTTTAACCATCTCTTTCAGGAGTACCTTACCCTGCCTCAGTTTTCCCTCGCCCCCTTCCCCCTGCTTAGGTCTTGTCTCTATCTCTGACCTTAACTTGTATGGTTGGTTTTTATCTTTCGTATTTGAATATTGTAGTTCCTTTCTATTTCTTTTGACTTTTTAACTTATTTAAACCACTTTGATCTGCTAAGTTGGCAAAGGCGGTATAGCAAGTGCTAAATAAACTAAACTAAACTAATATATCCAGTTAGGCTGGTACTATGTAAAGCAAAGTAGGCGCCTATATTCCTTTATTTAATTGACTCTTACCAGGTGTCCTCCGAGCATCTCATTTTAGGTGTATATTATAGAAATGCCATCATAGTGGACCCCAAATTAGGCCCACTATCTCCCACCCCATGTTCTGCCCCTGGCAGCAAAAGATCAACCATAGAATTCCCTACTTCCAAGACCCCCAACATCAAAGCATTGACCCCCCACCCTCTGAGCCCCTTCTCCCCAGTACTGCAAGTCTACCGCTAGAATGTTTGTACTCCAACACCAACACAGCAGGAACATTTGGAGATCATTCCTGTCCCTAGCCACAAGGAAAACTGGGAGCAGTTCTCCTAGAGAGGAAATGCATTGCTGATAGGCAGGGAAAATGAGCTAGAAAATGTAATACAGGAGCATGTTAGGTTAATCTAACATCAGTATCATGATGCTTTGAGAGATCACCAACACTTCAAAATATACAAGCAAATCTGTAACTTGTCATGCCCTTTCTCCTATTGCTGTGGTCACTTTTGAATGCATCACTATTTTCTTAAATTAAATTATTTATTATCTGCCTTATCTACAATTCAAGGCAGAAGTGCAATAAAACATTCATAAAACAAATAGCTTCTTTTAACATTTCCTACAGATCACTAAGCACGATTAATTATCCAGGTGGGAGTAGTCTGAATTGATGGACTTGTTTTCCTTTGAATCTGACTAATGACGAGTCTGTTCCCTGAGGAGCCACACATGTTGCATGCCATGTAATTCTCATTGCTGCGTTCTTCAAACCTTCCAGCTGTTTCTGCCAAGAATTAGCTAAATTGAGCAAAGCAAAACTATTTGGTTTTGTTACCCACTCGGCACTTTGACCCATTACACAAAGAAAGGAGTCACCCAAGTGGAGTGGGGAAGGGGGGAGGAATATCTTTTCCACTCTGTGGACCTGCACAATTTCTAGCACAAAGTAAAACAGATTTGGGGAGGATACCATGTCTAAAGACACATTTATTATTGAAATGCAAGTGAATGTGTTGCCAAATGGGTCAATTAGATAGAAAAAAACCTCATGACAAATCCTTTCTGACTGTCATATCAACCATTATCTTCTATTTTTTAAGGATTAGATTTCAATTTATAAAAGAAACTCATTCCGTCAGACAGCTTAAATCCAGATCTCTTGGTTCACTTTGTCCACATGGGTTTGCTTAGAGGATGTTTTCACACCACTGAATCTCATTCTTAAGCCAAGTGGAGCTGAGTATGATCTCACTACCTAGAAGTATGTACTGATGATTTTGTTGTTGTTGTTTTATTCTATTTATTTATTTTACAAATGTATAAACTGCATATCACCTTCTATTCCAACACATGAAATGTGTTCAATTAAAATGAATTGAAGCTTAAAGATAATCCCCCAATATTCAATGGCATTTGACTGTCCAGGATCGGCACCTAGCTAGTTAAATGCCAGAAAACCGGCTATCCACTGATATTTAGTGGTACATGTCCAGCCATGTACCACTGAATATTACAGGTTCACTTGGCCAGTTAAATTCTGATCGGCCAAAGATAAACCGGATATTCAATGTCGGTTACTGGAAATGGCCCGGGATTGAATATCGGGTCTCAGCGCAGACCGCAGGAGTTAGCCAGTCCAACTCCCAAAGTCTGAAAATTGGCCTCAATGTATTGTTGGGTTTGGCGAATTGGAATTTGTTTTCAAGTGGTGTTTGGTTGCAAAGAAATGCATTTTCTCAAAATGGATTGGGACTGAGTCTCCTGGCTGAAAACTGGAGGTTGCAGATGCATCAGTTCTTGCAAATGGAATGAACAACAGCTCTGGAGTGATGCGGCAGCAAGAGAGTCAGCACCGGCAGCGGGCAGGAAAGACTGGGGATCTTTCCTGCCCTGAAGACTCCACTAGACCACCAGGTATGTGCCTCGAGGGCACCCTGCAGCTAGGGGGAGGAGAGGCAAAAGTCAGATCACGGCAATAGTAGGGAGCAGGAGAGAGCGCCGTGGGGCCCCTGGAAGTGCGAGGCCCTGTCTGACTGCCCCTGTCGCCCCTGCCTAAGACCGGCCCTGTCTGGAATTCAGGTAAATGAAGATGTGGAAGCTTATTAGGATTCTAGAACTGCAGCTCTGGCAAAAGAATTTGCAGGGCTTTGATTGTATAATGTCAGTTGGGGGGGGGGGGGGTGGAGAGGGTATTGTTGATTACTGAGCACTGGATCCTATTGGACACATTCTGGGTGATCTCAAAGGTTAATATTTTTCAGGCATTATATAGTGGGTTAAGGAAGGAGTTTGGGGGACTTTGGGAAGCTAAAACTAGATGCTGATGACCCTGTTCAGTTGTACTTTGAGACTCTGATCTGGCACTAATGCTTGCTATGCTTCCTTCCATTTCAATTTATTAACTTTCTATACCACCTTTGCCAACTAGCAAACCAAAGTGGTTTATAATCTAAAAAATTACAACAAAACACAAAGAACAAAAGGAACTACAATATCGTATAGGAAAGGAAAGATGCAATCATAACAAGTAATTGAAAAAAAAAACATAGAACACAATCACACACACAAAAGAGAAATCCCAGTGAGTTAGAATAGAATCTCTCAATCTGATGCGAAAACAAGATGAAATAGCCATGTCTTAAGGTCAATCTTAAATTGTTTTAATGAGGAATGAGGGGCATCGAATTCCAGAGAGCAGGTGCAGTGAAATAGAATGCTCGGTGTTTAGTAGTTTCTAAGATTGCTTTGTATAGGGTTTAGAAGGACAAAGCGATGGTCATTTAGGGAATGAAGTGAATGTGAGGGAGCATAGGGGATAGTAAGGGATGAGAGGTAATCAGAGAAGCCTATACGAAGAGCCTTAAAAGTAAGAAGTAATATTTTATAGACAGTTCTTTGTTCTACAGTAAGCCAATGGTGTTTTTGGAGTAATGGGAAGACATTATCTCTATGACGTGCATTGCAAAGATGACGGATGGCGGTGTTCTGGAGAGTTTGAAGGTTTTTTTAAACGTGATTTGGGACAACCAAAATAAAGAACGTTACAATAATCAATTGTTAGGATAAAGAATGAGACAATAAGAGAGTGAAAAGTAGCATGATAAAAGAAATAACGAACTGTGCAAAGCTGTCGAAGAGTGACAAACCCTGACTTCTGTACTGCTAAAATTTGCAGAAGAAAAGACAATTGCATATCTAGGATGACTCCTAGATAGCAAACAGAGTCTGTGGGCTGGGCAGAGGTATCAAACAGGTTCAGAGAAAGAGAGGGTACAGGAAGGCCACCAGTTATCCAGAAAGCAACACAAAACAAAATAAAGCAACACAAAATCAACTTTAAGAATGCTGAGACCAGGCCCTTGTTTGGCTGCCAAACTTTGAAAAAAGATCTCCAAATCCTCTTCATATTTTATCCTATGAGTAAAAAAGGGTCAGGAGGTCTCCAGGTGCTCTTGGCTCCACAAATGCTAAATTTCCAAATGATACTGTTCAACCTGAGTCAATACCATCTTGGAACACATCATTTATTGAAATGGCATCAACCTTGGATTGACCACTGCTGTTGAAGCATGGCACCAAGCATGATTCAAGACTGTTCCTACCTATACTGGACCCTAGACAAGGAGGTATGCTGCATGATTTAAAAGGGCTTTGTAGGCACAGATATGTTTGATGGATAGCAAGGGCTGTCTATTTCTAATTTGAAAACAAAATGTTGCTAGTTTTTCTTTTGTTTTCAAAGCAAAATTAAATAACAAGGAACAATTCAATGTATTTCCTATTGTATTTGAAATGGAAGTGTTCCCTATTACTCTTGAGTGATTCTAATAGGTTACTGCCACCAAATGAGTTTCTTCAGGATTTCATCGGATAGCATGAAGATGCTCCTAGGGGATGTGGCAATACTCAGGATGGGGAGAATGAAGTCTGAGGATGTACATTACTGTGAATGATAAGGTATTCATGTTTCCAGCCTCAGTACCATTCTCTATCACTCTATTTACTCAACTGCAGTAATTACATTAGCAAATTCTGAAGTGTCTAACATACTCTAAACCTAGGTTCTAATGCAAGCTTTGAACACAGTTTAGTAAACATGTCTATCATTAATAGACGATGACTCCTAGAATTAGAAAATTTGAAGCACACTCACCTCTTCTGCGTGAATGCCACAGAGCTTGTTTCCTGACAGCAGCTTGGTCTTCAGGCTTTTGTTCTGAGGAAAGAACATGGCTGTATTTCTGAGTCATGTTAAAATATTAAGGCATCCTTGAAATATTTAAGTACACTGAATGCATTTTTTTTGTACACAGGGAAGTTTAACATGCTGGATGATGCGCATTAAAGAAGCCAGGCCAATATATATATATATATATATATATATATATATATATATATATTGCCACGCTTTCAAAGTCAGAAAATGCAAACCTCCTGTGGATTTTCTGCTAAAACACCCATGCTTAGAAACACAAGGCACAAGCTAATCTTTCAACCTGCTTCATCAATTAAGTTTGGAATAGATTTATTTTGACTTGAAATAATGAAAGTCAAACTCTTGCTGTGCAACCCCGGGTTCAATATCCAAAGATGATTCTTCTCTCCTTTCTTAAATGATTTAATTTGAGGTAAGTAGAGGGGTAAAAGCAAACTGCATCCTGTATCCCGCTGAATAGCACTGCTGGGAAAAAGAATTCTGTTTCCAAATGCAGGTGCTTAGAATGCAATCTCGCTCTACACTAATGAAAGACGACACAGAGAGTCCTGTAGTTTTGCTAAGAAAAGTGTAATATGTAGCTCTTTGGCTCTAATTGTGGTTCAGTTTTCTTTTAATCTCGTTTTCTGTAGTGTGTAGCATCAGACTTAAATTTTGCAGTCTTTTCACAGCTGGCCAAGAGTGAACAGCAATGCTGGTGTTTAGCTTTGCTTTGCTTTATCCTTCAGGCACTCAAACGTTCTGTAGTAAATTTATGCAGGAGTGTACGTAAAACAGAAAACTTGAACAACAAAATCATATAGCATAGCAGAATTTAAAGATCCTTTTGGCTTTACATTATATTTAGGTCCTAAGGGGTCCTTTTACTAAGCTGCAGTAAAAAGTGGCCTGCGGTAGTGTAGGCATGTGTATTGGATGCTCACCGGACCATTTTTCTGCATCTACAAAACGTTTTTTTTTTTAAATGGGACGGGAACAGGGCCTGCGGTAAAAATGAAACCAGCTCATGCCCAAAACTGGCCTGAGCCCTTAACACAACCCATTGATCTAGCAGTAAAGGCTCATGCGCTACACGCACGGTGACTGGTCAGCATGCGCCAAGTGCCAATTACCGCCGGAACCGGCCCACGTAGGAGGAAATAAATAAGTATTTCAACCACGCATTATGGGCGCGCGTCAAATCTGAAATTACCACCAAGAGGGTGCACTGGCCTGATGGTAGTCTCATTCAGGGCCGCTGAGAGGGAGGGGCAGGGGGGGCAAAATTCCCAGGGCCTGGGCCTCCAAGGGGGTCCCGGCGCCAGGATCAGGCCGCTGGCGCTGCAGTCCCCGGTTTCACCTGCCTGCCTCCACGGCTCCGGGCCCCCTTCATTCAAAGCAGCAGTCGCAGATCGCCTCTCTTCTGGCCTTCCCTCCTTGTGTCCCACCTTCATGGAAACCAGATGTTAAATCAGAAGAGGGCGGGACACAGGAAGGGAAGGCCAGAAGAGAGACGATCTGCGACTGCCGCTTTGAATGAAGGGGGCCCTGAGCCATTAAGGCAGGCAGGTGAGACCGTGGACTGCAGCGGCGGGGGGGGGGGGGGGGGGGCGGCAGGGGGAGTGACGGGAGCAGCAGTGGCGGGGGCGGAGGCGGGGCAGCGGGGGGGGGGGGTGCAGCCTTGCCCCGGGCCCAGCCTAGCCCCTGGCGGCTCTCGTCTCATTTCGGCACGCGCTGCATATGTGTAGAGCCTACCATGGCTTAGTAAAAGGGCCCCTAAGTTCCTAATGGACCCTTTTACTAAGTTGTGCTAGTAAATAGGCTTACGTGGGTCTTTCCCATGCGCTAAGGGGGAAATTCTATCTATGATGCAGAATATTAAGCGCTACTTCCGTGCTGAAGTTTTGGCACAAAAAAGCTTTCTAACGGCTGAAAGGTGCCAAAACAGGGCAGAAACTACAGATCTGTGCAAAATCACACTGACAACGTCCATGTATAAAACAGTGTGTGTTTCTGAGCAGATCTGCAAAGGGGCATGGGCAGGCCAGGGACCTTCCCTTAAAATGCATACAGTGTTATAGAATTCATGGGATCTGAGCCCAAATTGTATGCCAGGATTTACACCTGGCTTCAGCTCATGAAACTCCTTGAACCCAAAACTGAGAGCGAATCCCGGCACTACGTGCTATTCTATAAATTCTGTTCAGCGCCAGTTTTTTAAGTGCCGAATTTTGAGTGCCATTTATAGACATTTCCCCTAAGCCTATTTCTAGCATGGCCATAAAATAGCTCTAATTGTTGAATTTCTGGCCATGCATTAATGTTATCAGCAGGCAGCCATTTACAAAATTAATGCTGGAGATGTTTAAGGGCTCCTGCTGCATTAACCACGTAGTTCAGTTAGCATGGGCTAATGTCAGTGCACTAACGGAATGGTGCTTCCATGCCCAATCTCCGCCTCTCACACCCCTCCAAAATATTTTTAGTAAATACAGCACATATAAGACTCTGGTGAGACCTCATTTAGAATACTGTGTACAGTTCTGGAGGCTGCAACTTCAAAAAGGTATAAACAGGATTGAGTCAGTCCAGAGAGTGGCTACTAAAATGGCCAGTGGTCTTCACCATAAAGCGTATGGTGACAGACTTAACGATCTGAATATGTATATTTTGAAAGAAAGGTGGGAGAGGGGAAATATGATAGAGACAATTAAATACTTACATGGCACAAATGCCATGAGTCTGTTTCAATTGAAAGGAAGCTATAGAACGAGGGGGCATAGGATGAAGGTAAACAGGGGAAATACTTCTTCACGGAAAGGGTGGTGAATTCATGGAACGGCCTCTTAGTGGAAATGCTGGAGACAAAAACAATATCTGAATTCAAGAGAGCTTTGGGCAAGTGCATAGGATCTGTAAGGGAGTGACAGCGAGAGTAGATGGTATGGATGGTGAGACTGGATAGGCCAAATGGTCTTTATCCGCCTAAATTTTTCTATGTTTACCTGTAACATATGTGCTATGTAAGATACATAGAGGCTCATTTTCAAAGCACCTAGACTTACAAAGTTCCATAGGCTGAACTTACACTTACAAAGTTACATAGTAACCTACGGAACTTTGTAAGTCCAGGTGCTTTGAAAATGAGCATCGTAGTTACATATGGAATAGCATTTAGATAAAATATAGGCATTTATGAGTGTATTGTACACATATGCCGGTATTGTCATTATTTTCACAAATTATGTGTAATTAGCATGTAATTGTTTAGAGAAATAACCTCACGTGTTTCAGAATAAAAAGTTTGTATCTCAGGCTATTCATTACATTACATTGTTTCTTATATTTCACCTCTACCCATAGACTTCAGTGCGGATACAAGAAGCAAACAGGCAGACCCTGTCAATTAACATCCATTAGACTAATATTAAGTAATATAGAAGAAATTTTAACACTTTCTATGCTGTAAATATAATCCAGTTTTCAGCAAAATATCTTGGAATATTTGGAAATGTTTAATCTGATATTTCAAATTATTCATACATTCAGCAGTTCTGCTGCTACTGCTGAATGTTTAAGTATAAATGGTTTGTATAAATATACATATGCAAAGAAGATCTGATTATAAGATATGTCTAACACCCTGAATACTGGGGCTGTAGAGATCAAATATACATTTAGCTCAGATGACCATTATACCTGGCTTTCTCATGTCTGATTCAAATGTATAATCTATGGGATCAATATTCAAAGTGAATAACTGGCCACAAATGACTCCTGGCCGGTTAAATTGCCTGTTCAGAGTTATCAGTAGCACTTAACTGGTTAGTGCCACTGAAAATAACTGAACTAAAAACTGGCTATTTGGGGGGAGGGGGGCGTTCCAGGGGTTGAGTCAGCACTTAACCAGCAAGCTTAACCGCATAAGTAGGAACAAATAAAAGTCAGTCCTATCTTTATGCAGTAACACATAGCTGGTTAAGTGCTGAATATCACATGTAACCAGCTATGCATTAGCAGACTCAGAAAACCCAGAAATTCAATGCCAGTGTCCAGACATGGCCCAGCATTCGATTTCCAGGTTTAACACTGGCAGTGGTCAGCAGACCATCTGAATATCAGGCCCTACAGGGCAAAAATGCCCCACACAGCCCCACCAATGACCCTCTGGAGTCTGGGCACCTCTCTGCTCTGCCCCCTCCAGAGTTTTTTTTTTTTTTTAATATGTTCTTGTGAGGCAGCAACCCCTTTATTTCTATCCCTCCATTCTTAAAAAGAATAAATGTTCCCATGTGGTGACAATTTACAGCTATCATTCCCTCCACCCTTTCAAAGAATGAAAACTACCCCTTGCATGGTGATCCTTTTCTCATCCTCTCTTCAGCATTTCAAAGATCAAAAATGTCTCTGTATGCAGTGGTGGCCTTTATCTTTCCCTCCACCCTATAAGAGAAGGAAAAACTACCCTTCCACTGTGACAACACTCTTGTATCAGTTCCTTCCTACTCTCAAAACTGAACTTTAGGAGCCAGGACTGTTGCCTTCGCCTAAAAAGTACAATAATTGCAAGGGATTCCCTCTCTGCCCACCTCTGGGTTAGGCAAGTGACTGGTTCAGACTCACAGGATGGACAGCCCAAAACTTTTCATTATGTTTTGCTTCTTGTGTCATGTTTTAGTTAGACTTCATTTTTGTTTCAGGAGCAATATCGTTACGAGCATGCACTCTTTCCTGATACTGAACATGTGTGCAATGGTCTGTGCATGTGTCAATGTTCACACGTGTGCACAGTATCAGGAAATAGTGTGCACTATTATTGGCAAATGAAAAAATACACAAACCCCCAGACTATATAAAGGGGTAGACCCATCCCACACCAGTGCCCAAAATAGTTAATGGGCTCCAATGATTAAATTATATGCCCCTCTACAAGGCATTGGTGAGGCCCTACTTGGAGTATTGTGTTCAGTTTTGGAGGCCATATCTAGCTAAGGATGTAAAAAGACTGGAAGTGGTGCAAGGAAAAGCTACAAAAAGGTATGGGATTTATGTTGCAAACTGTACGAGGAGAGACTTGCCGACCTGAACATGTATACTTTGGAGGAAAGGAGAAACGGGTGACATGATACAGACGTTCAAATATTTGAAAGGTATTAATCCGCAAACAAACCTTTTCTGGAGATGGGAAGGTGGTAGAACTAGAGGACATGAATTGAGGTTGAAGGGGGGCAGACTCAGGAGTAATGTCAAGAAGTATTTTTTCACGGAGAAGGTGGTGGATACATGGAATGCCCTCCCGCAGGAGGTGGTGGAGATGAAAACGGTAATGGAATTCAAACATGCGTGGGATAAACACAAAGGAATTCTATTTAAAAGGAATGGATCCATGGAATCTTAGTGGAGATTGGGTGGTGACACTGGTAATTGTGAAGCGAAACCGGTGCTGGGCAGATTTCTACGGTCTATGTCCTGATCATGACTGAATAGATAGGGGTGGGCTTGAGTGTAAATTTTAATGGCCTTCGAAGTTAGCTTCAGAACTTTTAGAACAAGAAGAGTGCTGGGCAGACTTACACGGTCTGTGCCCTGAGATGGCCGGCTTCGCCTGATAATGGAAAAAAAAAAAGCCAGGCTTGACAAGCATTTCGCCGGCTTTACTTGCTCCCTTTTTTTTCACAACCAAGCTTCAAAAAGTGGCCCCAACTGACCAAATGGCCACTGGAGGGAATCGGGGATCACCTCCCCTTACTCCCCCAGTGGTCACCAACCCCCTCCCACCCAACCCCCCCCAAAAAACCCTTTTTTTGCCAGCCTGTATGCCAGCCTCAAATGCCATACCCAGCACCCTGACAGCAGTATGCAAGTCCCTGGAGAAGTTTTTAGTGGGTGCAGTGCACTTCAGACAGGTGGACCCAGACCCATCCCCCCCACCTGTTACACTTGTGGTGGTAAATGGGAGCCCTCCAAAACCCACTGTACCCACATGTAGGTGCCCCCCTTCACCTCTTAGGGCTATGGTAATGGTGTAGAATTGTGGGGAGTGGGTTTGGGGGGGGGGTTGGGGGCTAAACAGCCAAGGGAAGGGAGCTATGCACCTGGGAGCTATTTGTTTTTTTAATTTTTAGAAGTGCCCCCTAGGGTGCCCGGTTGGTGTCCTGGCATGTGAGGGGGGCCAGTGCACTACAAATGCTGGCTCCTCCCATGACCAAATGCCTTGGATTTCACCGGGTTTGAGATCACCGGCATTTTTTTTCATTATGGCCGAAAACCGAGGCTGGCCATCTCAACCCTGGCGAACTCTGACATTTGGCCGGGCCCAACCGTATTAGTGAAGAAAAAGATGGCCAGCCATCTTTTTCGAAAATACGTTTGGCTCCGCCCGCTTGCAGCGCCATCGCCGGAGATGGCCTGCCAGCTATTTGACTGGCGCCTTTCGATTATGCCCCTCTATGTCATGTAATAAGCATTTAATTGGCACTAATTATGATTGGGTGCTGAACTGTGTGCTATTCTGTAACAATGGGTGCCTAAATTGGATCACAAGCAACTCAAAAGGGGTGTGGCCATAGAAAGGCATGGGTGGGTCGGGGCGTTCACAAAAGATGTGTGCAGTGTTACAGAATAATGGAGATCCATGCCCAACTTCTACACCAGGTCTCAGCTAGTATAAGTCCTTATGCCCAAAATTGAGCATGGACTCAATGCTATTCTATCAAGATGGCTCACCCCAGAGTGTTCTTTATACAATAACGCTGAGTGCTGATTTTTATCGGCACCTAATTTTCAGCACCATTAATAGCATTTCCCCAAAATGTGCTTCTGTGCTCATTGTCATTTGTTAACAACATGAAACAACATGACATATGTGGTTGACATTTCCTGTATCATTGCAAACGACAGCCCATCCCAAGCAGAGACCTGGAGACCCTGTGAATAATCCTCCATATCATTCTGTAAGCAGTTCTATCAAGCACTATTATTATGATTCTTGGAAGGTTTTGCTGCAGCCCCCTGACTGATCTCTGGCAATTAGTGAAATCTTTATTTCTCAACATTCGATAAATATTCACCTGTAGTTGATTGGCACTTAATACTGTCTTGCATGAAAACAAAATAATCATTCTGCAATGTAACAGACTCACAGTATTTATACCGAGCACCTGATACCAATATACCCAGGATACTTGTTATCTAGGTCGCACTGGTCATTAAAAATAAATGCTTAACCACCCAGGTTCTTTTGAAAATATAATTCAGGGGCAATTTCATCCATTAGGCTTCTATTTCTAGTATTAAACTTAACAAGTTTTGTTGGGTCTAATACTAGAAACTCATATTGGATTTACTATTAGAAAGTACTATTGCATTTTGTTGCAATATCTGATAGCATAAAGATGTTATGGTTTTGGTTTTTTTAAACATTAGTTTAAATAAAGGTCACACAAGGTATTAGTTTCCCTCTCTTCCTGCTTAGATCATATCACTCTTTTTCTGTGACCCTTGTCACTCCCTCACTTTTGCCTACACAAGGACCAAAGCATTCTCCCTCCCCCTACCTCCTCCTTAGATCAGGAGGAAAGAGGGGGGAGGTCACCCCAGGATTCTGTTCTTAGCACTTCAGATGTGTGGGGAGGGGAGAGACAGACAGACAGACAGAGAGAGAGGTCAGCAAAGATTTAGGAATCCTTCACCTCCCTGATACTACCAGGAGCCTAACTGCACCATGCATTGTTCATTTCCACTGTGAACGTTCTAACAAGCAATAGGGATGGAATAATGTTAATACTGTAGAGACTCTTATAGGATCGCAAAGGCCTTTAGTGATTGTACTAGAGTAATGAATTTTGACTTGTACATACCTTACAGCTTCTGAAAAAAGGGAGGGCTCCCCTGACAGTGGTAAATGGAGCCAGGAGACACCTTTTGTAGGGGAACTGTGCTGGTAAAGATACCCCAGTTCATTTTGAATTTCTTGGCTTCCCCGTCCCTGTAATTGCACCACCAAGCAAAGGGAAGAAGGTCTCTGGCTAGCCCAGTCAGTGTATAGACACTTTATCATATGCCACTTCATCACAAGTGATGATGTGTCATGTGATGAAGTACCAACATGTCACATGATAAAGTATCACCAAACCAGCCCAGTCAGTAAACTTGTAGAGAGAAGGAGTGGGAAGCAGAACCAGAACCAATGAAACTGCTGCACGTGTAGAAGGTGTTAGTTGGAATGGAGAACCAACCCACCACCACATTCTTCAAAGAAGAAGAATGGGAGAAATAATATAACATCTAGACCTGAGGAACAGGAAGGGGCTGAAGGATAGTCCCTGCAGATCTACAAGGATAGAGACTTGCTATAAAGCTCCATCCTGGGGAAGAACCCCCTTGACAAGACCAACGAAGCTGATCAAAGACTGTAACTGTATGGCAAAACTATTTTTGATCAAACTCTGCCTGTGAATAGTTTTTCCTGGTAGTTGAAAGTTAAAGCTTCTGTAAAACTGTTTGTATCAGAGCAATTATTCTGGCCTGGACTGAGTTACCATAGGGGGGGGGGGGGGGGGGGGGGATGTGGCCATGGACCTGTCAGGGATATTCCAAAAAGTTGTGTGTGTAGTTACTGAATACTGCCTCAGTGCATCTAATCTGGGCACCAGCATTTACGCTGGGTTTCAACAGGTGTTAAGTCTGACACCTATGGAATCAGTGTTAAGCACTATTCTTTGAATGGCACACCCCTGTATACTACTACTAATCATTTCTATAGCACTGCTAGATATATGCAGTGCTGTACAAATTATATGCATGTACTTTATCTGTCCCTAGAAGGCTCACAATCTAAGCTTTTGTACATGGGGCAATGAAAGGTTGGGTGACTTGCGCAAGATCATAACGAGCTGCTGTGGGAGTTGAACCCAGGTTGCCAGGATTAAAGCCCACTGCATTAACCACTAGGCTACTCCTCCACTCTATAGAAAACAGGTGGGAAATTTGAAAAGCTATTTCCACAGGTAAAAAACAGAAATGAGGTTTTATAAAATTGACCACCTTATATGCAAGAGAATGCATGCGAGGAGTTCCATTTTGTACATATTTTTATTTTCTATAAGGGGACATATTCCTGGTCACAGGGCTGGGAACTAAACACATGCATTTTGTTGTTTCAAAAGTGTGCATGGATTTTATTGGAGAGAAGAACCTCCACAAGGGAGGAGGAACACAATAAAAAATGTGTGCATACACTTTACCTAGTATAATTTTCAAGTGAAGATATGAGTGTTCTTTTCCTCCATGTGCACAGATATAGAATTACCTTCATAAGAAAGAAAAACAACTATAAGCTGTATAAAATATTGTGAAAATAAGAAATAGGGAACCATTCTTTTGTGACACAGCTTTGAAAGCTTTCAGTGCCCTAACCTGCAAGCAAGCTTCTTCTCCATCCCTTCTTTCTGGAATCATATTACAATTGTGCACAGACTATCCAATTCCTTCTCAAAAAATAATTGCCGGCAATCAATACCAATCTTGGTGTTTCAGCTGGTGTCTGGTGTGATCCATTTTTTGGTGCTAGAGACATTTCAGGTCTGTTTTCTTTGATGAATAGTGTGTATCAACACCTGTCAAGTCTCTCTCATTTACAGAAATTTTCCCCTGAGCTGTCTTTGTAGAATGTTTTCATATTCATGCTGAGCTGACAGTAGTGATTGTTAAGATGAACTGGTCTCTATTTCTGTTGCCTAAGAGCTTTGGAAACAGTGATGAACCAAAATAAAATGCATATTGTTGCAATCTTTCTATTCTTTGTAGCCAGATGCCTTGTTCCTTTGTTATGGAATGCACATTTTAAAAAGGATGAGCCATGAGGGCTAGAGAATTCAGAATGTGCTTACAAAGAAGCTTGACTGCCCCAGAGATTGAAGTCATTGCCCCAGAAAGGTGTCTTTTGGGGTAAAGAATAGCATTATACCAAGCTTTATGTGGTGTACCTTTGTATGTCTTTACTTAACATTGCTATGTTAAGAGAGCCAAATCGTTCTCATTTAACTCAATGTAATTTGATATTTATAGCTTGGCTCTTCGAAGGTTGAGAACCCATTCAAGGTGGATGAGAAAGGTTAGGAGCTGTATAGAGCCATGTGATACATTACAATGAAGGAATGGGATACAGTCAACTTTTCGTCAGCAGGAAGCATGTACAAGGCTGGACAAAGAAACCGCCCACTAGCAAACAATTATGTTGTAGGTAGGAAGAGTCAGGTGGTTGCAAGGAAAGTTTAGGTCAACAGGTTGAATTTTGACCCTCTATTTTCATTTTCATTTTCAAAATCTCCTAAAATTCTTTAGATATAGGTATTTGTACAGTTGAACATAGAGGTGGGTGTTAATCTTTAAACCTGCTCAATCTATAATTTGGCTTTACAAATGTGGCTCAAACTTACTTCAATACATCAGAGCCAACTTTAACACCATTCAAATATGATTCAGCTCCTGGTTTTTTTTTTTTTAATTCATTTGGATTTAAGTGAACATTTAAAGATTAGACCTTTCCTAGTATCCATAAATAGTACATTCCTTCAAATTGAGGGATAAACCTGTCAATATTAATTTCTGATCTAGGTCAGAAACATGTAAATCAGGAAATCTGGGAGATTTTATTCAAACTGATAAAAATTTGTGCTGATTTGACTTTGATAATAAGAACCAGATTATCCTCCTCCAACCAATAGGCGTGGAGGGGCATAATCGAACGTGAATGCCCATCTCCATGGGTGTCTATGTCTGAGAACGGGTACCTGAAGGGGCGGGACAGACTGTATTTTCAAAAAAAATGGACATCCATCTTTTTTTTCGATAATACGGTTTGTGCCGGGCAAATGCATCGGATTTGTGTGGATTTGAGCTTGGCGGTATCGTTTTTCAGCAATAATGGAAACCAAAGGCGCCCACCTCAAAAACCAACAAATTCAAGGCATTGGGTCATGGGAGGGGCCAGGATTCATAGTGCACTGGTCCCCCTCACATGCCAGGATACCAACTGGGCACCCTAGGGGGCACTTGTAAAAAGTAAAAACAACCCATTAAAATATCTTCCAAGTCCATAGCTCCCTTCCTTTGAGTGCTGAGCCCCCCAAATCCCTCCCAAAACCCACTCCCCACAACTCTACACCATTACCATAGCCCTAAGGGGTGAAGGGGGGCACCTACATTTGGGTACAGTGGGTTTTGGGGGCAGTTTGGAGGGCTCCCATTTACCACCACAAGTGTAACAGGTGGGGGGGGGATGGGTCTGGGTCCACCTGGGTGAAGTCCACTGCACCCACTAACAACTGCTCCAGGGACCTGCATACTGCTGTGATAGAGCTGGGTATGACATTTGAGGCTGGCATACAGGCTGGCAAAAAAAGTTTGTAAAGTTCTTTTTTTTTTGGTGGGAGGGGGTTAGTGACCACTGGGGGAGTCCAGGGAGGTCATCCCCCATTCCCTCCGGTGGTCATCTGAGCAGTTAGGGCACTTTTTTGGGACTTGTTCGTGAAAAAAAAGGGTCCAAAAAACTGACCCAAAATTGCAGTAAAAATGCCTTTTTTTCCGATTATCGGCTGAAGGCAGCCATCTCTCCTCGGCCGATAAACACGCCCCAGTCCCACCTTCACCACGACTCCGACACGCCCCCATCAACTTTGTTCATTCCCAAAACGGAGTGCACTTGAAGACGCCTAAAATCGGCTTTCGATTATACCGATTTGGGCACCTTTGCGAGATGGGCGCTCATCTCCCGATTTGGGTCTAAATATGGGCTTCCATCACTTTCGAAAATAAGGCTGAAAGTCAACCAACAGAATAAAAACAGCTGATATAATGAAAAAAGATAATACACTTTCATTACATGGGCTACAGACTGACTAACCACAACATGAGAAAGTATATTATCTTGCAGCTGTTCAAGCACATATAGTTCTCAGCTAGACAAAATCCCTAATGAAGTGGATATGAAAGAATAATAACCATGACTAGAGAAGTAGCTATGTCCTGTCATTTTACCCCCCCCCCTTTTTTTTTTACTAGCGGCTGTATCAGTATTACCACACTGCCTTGTAAGGGGGGGGGGGGGGGAGGTAAAACAGGGAAGTGACAAAAAAATCCTAATGAACTATAAATAGCATGTTAGGACCTGCTAATATGGTTTAGAATGCAATGCAGCAAAATAATTTAGAAATCACTAACACAGTAGAAATTAAAATCAATAATGAAAAAGGAAAAATCTAAATGAATAGGAAATGAAACAGAAAATGAAATGAATGATATTTTTTTCCAAAAATAATGGAAAAAAAGAATGGGGGAAGACCAGTCGGCTTCCTACACAAGGGCTAAAGGTTTAATAAAATTTAAAAACAACTCAATAAAACCGACTCGACGCAGTCCTGCGTTTTGGTGATAGGATGCCTGCCTCAGGAGTCAAAACAATTCAGCTCTAATGAGCACATTTAGAGATTGTAAAAAAAAGTCCAAAAGATGGTTAGAAATAGTACAGCATCCAAGGTGCAGAAAACAAACAAAAAAAGCTGAAATGTCACATTCAACATGCTGAGGGGCTCATTTTTGAAAGAGAAAAATGTCCAAAGAGAGTCATGAAGCACCATTTGGATGGATTTATTTTCAAAACATGCAAATCAGTATTTTTGAAACCTATTTCGCAGATGTTTATCTACGCATTTTGTTTACAATGCATCCAAATCACAAGGGGCATGTCATAAGCGCCTCAAAGGTGGGATTAGAGCGGACTTAGGGCCTGCCTAACACTTGGATATTTTACAGCCATAGTGGAACAAAATTAAAAGATTAAGGTGAAAACTTCATTGTCTTAGTCTAGACTTGTTTTTATAATGAATAAGAGAGGCATAATCGAACATCGCCAGCGATCGCTTTTGGCGGCGGCACAACAGCTGGTCGGAACTGTATTATCGAAAAAGATGGCTGACCATCTTTTTTTCCGATAATACGGTTTAGCCCGGCCAAATACCAGAGTTCGCCGGGGTTGAGATCGCCGGTTTTGTTTTTCAGCGATAATGGAAAAAACTGACTGCCATCTCAAACCCGGCGACATACAAGGCATTTGGTCATGGGAGGAGCCAGCATTTGTAGTGCACTGGTCCCCCTCACATGCCAGGACACCAACTGGGCATCCTAGGGGTCAGTGCGGTGGACTTCAGAAAAAGCTCCCACATGCATAGCTCCCTTACTTTGGGTGCTGAGCCCCCCAAACCCCCCCTACCCACAAATGTACAACACTACCGTAGCTCTTAGGGGTGAAGGGGGCAACTACATGTGGGTACAGTGGTTTTGGAGGGCTCCCATTTAACAGCACAAGTGTTACAGGTAGGGGGGTGGGCCTTGATCCGCCTGCCTTAAGTGCACTGCGGTACCTACTAAAAGTTCTCCAGGGACCTGCATGCACGCAGGCCTCTAGGACTTGTTGCTGTTGTATAACCTTGGCACACCAGTTGACACCTGAAGACTAATCTCTTTGAAAAAGTCCTTTGTTTGAATAAGCACGTTTACTCACAGTTAACTGCAGATCAGAGGTTGTGCCCCACTGGCGTGGTCTCCCTGGTACTGAGATTAGCAGTAGGTCAGAGCTGGCAGAATGGTGTACAGTGCCCTCTTTCAGCAACATTCAAGGTAATAACTAAGTTCTCTAACGTGGGTAACACATGAAAGGGATCCAAAACTGGCTGACAAAAATGGCCACTACCTCATGGACTACCGGAAACAAAACTGGACACACTCTGACCCAGTTAGCAGGGGGAAAAGCACCATGGGAGTAGAGCCCATTACCCTACACCCACCACAATGCCCGAGAGCCACATCACAACCAGGGAAAGGCTGTCAGAGGATAGAACACATTCTGCTGTCATGGAGGTGGGTACGGCATTTGAGGCTGGCATACAGGCTGGCAAAAAAGGTTTTTAGTTTTATTGTTTTAGTGTGGGAGGGGGTTGGTGACCACTGGGGGAGTACGGGGAGGTCATCCCCGATTCCTTCCGGTGGTCATCTGGTGAGTTGGGGCACCTTTTTGAGGCTTGGTCGTAAAAATTAAAGGACCAAGTAAACCCAGCGAAATACTGCTGAATGCCGCTTATTTTTTTCCATTGTCCGCGAAAGCCGGCCATCTGGTAGCCACGCCCATGCCCGACCATGTCCCGCCTTCACTACACTGCTGACACGCCCCCTTGAATTTTCGCTGGCGAGGCGACGGGAAAGCGGCGATGCTCTCAAAAAAGCCGCTTTCGATTATACCGATTTGGCTGCTTTTGAGAGATCGCCGGCCATCTCCTGATTTATGGCCGGCAATAATTTTTGAAAATAAGCTTGTAAGGCACTCAAAGGTGCCCTAAATGACCAGATGACCACTGGAGGGGGATCAGGGATGACCCCTTACTCCACCACTGGTCACTGACCCCCTCCCAACCCTATAAAATGTGAAGAAAAATAGAACTCACCAGTCCCTATGACTGCCTCAGATGTTATGCCAGGTCCATTAGAGCAGCATGCAGGTCCCTGGAGTAGTCTAGTGGTGGGTGCAGCACACTGTTCAGGTGGGCCCAGGCTCATATTTACCCTTACCTGTTATACTTGTGGCGGAAACTATGAGCCCTCCAAAATTCACCAGAAACCCACTGTACCCACATATAGGTGTCCCCTTCATCTATAAGGACTATTTTAGGGGTGTACATTTGGGGATAGTGAGTTTTGGGTGGGTTTTGGAGGGTTCAATAGACAAGATAAGGGAGTAATGGTGAGATGTGTACCTGGGAGCATTGATATGAAATCCACAGCAGTCCACCCCCTACGGTGCCCCATTGCTCTCTGGGATATCTGGGGGATCAATATGCTTATAATGCTGGCCAATCCTACATCCCAATGGCTTGTTTTTCCTCATCTTTCACTTGTATGGGGTTTTTTTTTCTGAAAATGGTCTGAAAAACATTAATGCACAAAGCATTTAATGATATTAAAAAAATGATAGACATTTTGTGGTCTCAAAAATGGCCATATTTCCTATTCGGAGTTTGGACATTTAGCACAAAATGTCCAAAGTCAACTCATGTCAACTTCTTGCAAAGCTGAACTGAAGGCATCTGATGCTGTAATATTTCTAACTGTCTTTTGGGATTTTTTAAATAATTTTTTAGATGTGCTCATTATAGCTGAATTGTTTTGACTCCAGAGGCAGGAGTCCTATTGCCGAAACATAGGACTGCATCAAGTCAGTTTTATTGAGTTGTTTTTAATAAATATTTAGCCCTTGTGTTGAAAGCCAACTGGTCATCCCCCATGCATTTTTGCTTTTTTTCTTCTGTTATTTTTGTGTGTCGCTTGGAGATATTTTTTTCAATACTTATTACTACTGAGCTTGTAGGTGGTAGAGCTGGTACTGCTCAGAGCTGGAAAATATCCTTAAACAGAGGAGAGTGAGGGTGCTGTATTCTGACATCTACTGTACTTCCATGTGAACTCAAAGGCTCTGAAACTATATAGGACCTGCTGATTTTAAACGTTATCACAACCTACAAAGAATCCAGTATTCTCTAGGACACATAAGGCAGTGTGGACACTGCATAACATCTATGGAGAACGTGCCCTTCCCTTGGTACTTTTTGAAGGAGCCTGATTGACAGCACTGGGTATTGAAGTTTTTCATTTGCCCCTGAACTATTAGATGATGGCGCAAGATTCTCCACATCAACATGTCACTGTACATCAATTCTGTTCAGAAAGAACCATCGACAAGTGAATAGAGTAAATCAGCCTCCCCTACAGGTCCTGCTGAAACAGTGGAATTGGACCAAGAAGAGATGCTAACATCTTCTATGTCATCCAATTACCCAGGGGTCCTTTTACTAAGGTGCTCTGATAAGTGGCCTGGCTAGTGTAGGTGCGTGTTCAAATGCCGATTACTGCCTGCGCGCCAGAAAATAACAATATTTTCAGGCGTGCGTAGTGGATGCACATAAAAAATGAAATCACCGCATGGGCTACATGGTAGCTGGATGGTAATTCCAAATTGATGCATGTTGGGCACACATGGGTGCCTACTCAGCTTAGTAAAAGGGCCCCCCAGTGAAAGTAATAAAATTTAAGACAAGGCATCGGTATTGTATAGTACTTCACACCTGAGATACATTAACACTGTATTTTCTAGTTTATATGTGGTACTCAAGAGTTCTTATAAGAACAGCTTTAAAAAAGTATGTGTGTGTGGGGGGGGGGGGGGGGTGGATTGGTAAAGTTGCATAATTATAATGACTGAGGTTAGCAAACCACAGCACAAGAATCCTCTAAACCTCTGATTTATATCAGCTTTTCCTTCATTATGCTGAAATGAAATTTAATGAATTAAGGGCTTGATCTTGAAAGATTTTTCACCAAGAAACATGGGAAAAATCCTTCATAAAGCAAGCCACATGGGCATGCTCCATGCTGTCCGAAGAAAGAAATAGATGTACAAACTAGTCAAAATAATTAGAAAAAACTTTTTGTAATACATCCCCTTGTGTGAATCAAGTTATTAACTACCTTAATTTAGAAAGTTGAAAATCTCTCATTTCTGTTGGGAACTTTCTGGCAACTATAATTTTAACAGAAACCTCATTAGAAGTAAAATCTAGTCATTGCATTCTACCTCACAATCTTTCATTTCTATCAGTAAGTTTATCTACTCACCTCACATTTTTAATGCACATTGTATGAAATCTATAATTAGATTCTATTACGCAAATGATAATGAATTTCTATTCCTCCAATTCTATGCAACGCATTACATACAGCTTCTTAGAGAAATGAAAGCCCTGCTTAGGTG
The DNA here is from genome assembly GCF_901765095.1 of Microcaecilia unicolor. Lineage (NCBI taxonomy): Eukaryota > Metazoa > Chordata > Amphibia > Gymnophiona > Siphonopidae > Microcaecilia > Microcaecilia unicolor. The sequence goes on from NC_044034.1 coordinate 145,704,391, forward strand.
AAGGTGAAATTAAATCTCAATGACACCATGATGTTCTAAGAGATTATTAACATGCATAGGGCTGTTCAGACATCATTTGTTAGGTTAGCAGATGGACTCAAATCCATATATTTGTTTAAGAGAAGACAGTTTTCTAAAATACACTGAGAGAATGTTCTAGCAGAGGATTCAACAGCCAGTTGGAAGGTCACTTTAACCTTGGTCACAATGTTCTGCTGCTCGAATAATGTATGGATGGCATGACAAAAGTTAAGTGTATGAGATGAGTGCAATGGAGAAATGCAGTGGCTCTTTGCTAATTAAGTTGTGGCTCTGAATGCGATATTTTATTTGATTAGTGTTCAGCTCTTTTGTTGATACTTTTAATGGTAGAACATGACATTAAAGAGATGGCTCTAACTGTACCTACTACACCAAACATAAATCAGTTATTTGTACTGATCTAGTGAATAATACTGAAGACAAATTAATAATCTTTGGCGAATAGCTGGGTTTAAACAAAGGTTTGGACAGTTCCTGGAGGAAAAGTCTGTGAACTGTTATTACCCAAATAGACTTGGAGACAGGTACTGTTCTGTCCTTGATGTAAGCAGCATGGAAGCTGTCTACTTTTTGGAAACAGGATACTGAACTTGATGGTCCTTTGGTCTGATCCAGTATAGCAGCTCTTGTATTCTTACTTTTACAGGGCTACACGACATATGGCATGTTGTAAAATGGTGATAAGCATGATAATAGATTTCAATCTAAGGAGGTACTTGAGGCTATGGAATATATGGATCAGCATTTTAGAAATGATGTATAAATTAGAACTGAGACGTCCAGGTGGGGACATCTCAAGTTCCACTTGTATTTTAGAACAGAATCTGCCTCTTCTAAAGTACATGGAGCAATGGGCATTTATCTGCTGGGTAAATACAGCAAAAATGTTCATTTTAGGAAAAAAAATCCAAAATACTGATGGAGAAAAACAGGCACATAAACATTTATGTGCCAGCACAAAATAGCAACACAGAAACATGACAGCAGATAAGGGCCAAATGGCCCATCCAGTCTGCTCATCCTCAGTAACCACTAACTCCTCCTTTTCCGAAGGGATCCCATATGCCTGTCCCATGCTTTCTTAAATTCTGACAATCCTTGTCTCCACAAACTCCACCAGGAGGCCATTCCATGCATTCCACCACCCTTTCCATAAAAGAGAATTTTCTTAGATTCCTCCTAAGTCTATTGCCTCTTAACTTCATTATATGCCCCCTCATTCCAGAGTTTTCCTTCATTTGAAAAAGGCTCATCTCCTGTACATTAACAGCACTGGAGTATTTAAACACTTCTATCATACCACCTCTTTCCCACCTCTCTTCCAGTATATACATGTTGAGGTTCATAAGCCTGTCCCTATATGTTTTATGACAGAGACCACTGACTAATTTTGTAGTCGCACTCTGGATCGACTCCCTCCTGCGTATATCTTTCTGTAGGTGCAGTCTCCAGAATTACACTGTTTTATTGATTTGAAATAAAGACCTTGTTTAAGGAGACACCACTTGTGAGAGGACTTTTTTGGATCCAGTGTTTCCTTTGTAAGGGTAAGTGTAGCAGTGCTATTGACAGTTGTTACAATTGACCTTTGGTAATGGCCTGTGCACTAGCTGTCACACACCAGGTTCTGTGACATCTTGGGCCCAATTTAACATTTATGTGACTAAAATGGCTGATATAAATGTTTATGTTCAGGCACCCGAACACCTGTGTTGTCTGTTTGAGGATGATACCAAACTCTGTAATAGGGTGGACACATGAGGAAGGATCTAGTGAAGCTTGAAGAATGGTCCACTAATTGGCAACTAAGATTTAATGTTAAGAAATGCAGGGTCATGCACTTGGGTTACAAGAATCTAAGGGAATGGTACAATATAGGGGGTGAAGGGCTTCTGTATATGGAAGAAGAGAGGGACTTGGGGATGATTGTGTCTGATGACCTTAAGGTGGTCAAAAATGTAGAAAAGGCGATGGTCAAAGCCAGAAGGATACTTGGGTGCAAAAGGAGAAAGATGACCAGCAGGAAAAAAGAGGTGATATCACCCTTGTTTAAGTCTCTGGTGAGGCCCCAATTGGAATCCTGTGTGTAATTCTGGAGACTGCACCTACAGAAAGATATACACAGGAGGGAGTCGATCCAGAGTGCCTACTGCCTCCTCATGAGTAAGGGTAAGTGTGCCAACACACACAGAAGGTGTTCTCTCCACAGGAAAACAGCAAAACCAAGGAAACAGTGGATCCAAAAAAGTCCTCTCACAAGTGGTGTCTCCTTAAACAAGGTCTTTATTTTAAACCAATAAAACAACGACCCTAGGCATTCTAGCACTATCAGCAGTCCATTAGCACAGTGTTTCCCAAGACCAGTTCTGGAGTACCCCTTGCTAGTCAGGTTTTCAGGATATCCATAATGAATATGCATGAACTTGATTTGCGTATACTGCCTCCATTGTATGCCAATCTCTTTCATGCATGTTCATTGTGGATATAATGAAAACCTGACTGGCAAGGGGCACTCCAGGACTGGACTTGGGAAACACTGCTTTAGCACAGCTGCTTAGTCTGATCTCCCCTCTCGACACCCATAATAGGTGCAATCCCCCTCGACCCCAAAAGGTCTGATCCCCCGAACAGAAAACCAACCCCGGATATAAAAGCTGTGACATTCAGAGCACTATTCTTCCCCTGCCCTCTCCCCCCACTCCCCAGGATCTTCCCGGGGTTTGCATTGGTAGTTCATTGTTTCCCAGTGGCAGTAGTGCCCCTCTGTGGCTGCCCAGGATGGTGCTGGGACCCAAAATATTGCCTCTGTTTCCTACTAAGCAGGGCCTGAGATAGCATAGTTGATAGAGAACCTTCAGCGATTCCTAGAACATTTTTCAGGTCTTATACTATGCTGCATATATTAAACCACTGGAGCTACAGAATTGTTACAATTATACTTCATTACTCATGCTCCGCTAATGGGTAGTCAGCAATAATTTTACTTTATCTCACACAGCGTGCTGCATGCAGGATTCTGCAACCATCTGAGCAACATACATTTTCTTTGTAAAATTGGTGCATATGGCATTATTACACAGAGAGAAGTTGCTCCAAGCACTATGGTGAATAATTGTAGCTTCCAGTACTAGAAATGGAACAGCCAGTTCCTCCTCTAAGGTTAATGTGTTGTGACAAGGGTTGGATTTGCCTGGAGTAAAAGGGAAATCCAATAACTGAATTTTTTGTCTTTGTTTTCAAACTATACTAAATGGTGCAGAAAACATTTCTGTTAGAAAACGAGGGATACTGCCGAAGCAGGTTCTCCATGATTTAATATTTGCAGTTTATTGTAAAAGGTTCATTCGTATTATTAAAATATCTTTGCCTTTCTTTACTCCCCCTTTCCCCTCCCTTATATCTTACTGTTATTTTATTTTCAAACTGCTTGGCTGAGCTTTTTAGCACAAAAGGTGATATAAGAAGATATTAAACTAAACTAGGTTTCGGGGTTAAATATTTCAGACATATTTCTCTTGTTTATACATAGCAGACAGGTGAATAGACAGACAGAAAAATAGATAGAGAGTGAGCAGACAGATATGTAGGTGAATAGACAGATAAAAAGAGAACAGATTGATAGATACATAGATAAATAGATGTGAAGCAGCATTTTAGAACGGATGTGTAAATCAGAATTGAGGCACCTATGCCGGGATGTCTCATGTTCCGCTAACATTTTGGATGAGGATCTAACGAGGTTTTAAGATACATGGAGGGGCATTTTTGATATGACATCTAAGTCCAACTTTGGACATTTTGCTGAAAACATCCAAAATTCAAGTGAGGATTATAGCCATTTTCAAAACAGAAAAAACATCTATTTCTTTTTTTTTCGAACATAGCTATTTGCTAGATGTTTTTGTGCTCTGTGCATTTATAACTTTGGTCCATTACAAAAAAAACAAACATCCAAGTGAAAAACACACAAAATTGAGCCATTGGGATGTAAGAGGAGCCATTCTTAGAGGGGCATAATCAAAAGGGACGTCCTCATTTCGATTTGGACGTCTTCGCAAAACATCCCCATTCAGGGGCAGGGAAACCTGCATTTTCGAAACAAGATGGATCTTTTGTTTCGATAATACGGTAAGGGATGCCCAAATCCTGAAATTTGGTCGTCCTTAGAGATGGTCATCCCTAGACTTGGTCATTTCTGATTTTTGGTGATAGTGGAAACCACGGATGTCCATCTCAGAAACGACCAAATCCAAGCCATTTGGTCATGGGAGGAGCCAGCATTCGTAGTGCACTGGTCCCCCTCACATGCCAGGACAGCAACCGGGCACCCTAGGGGGCACTGCAGTGGACTTCATAAATTCCTCCCAGGTACACAGCTCCCTTACCTTGTTTGCTGAGCCCCCCAACCCCCCCCAAAACCCACTACCCCCAACTGTACACCATTACCATAGCCCTTATGGGTGAAGGGGGGCACCTAGATGTGGGTACAGTGGGTTTCTGGTGGGTTTTGGAGGGCTCACTGTTTCCTCCACAAATGTAACAGGTTGGGGGGGGGGGGGATGGGCCTGGGTCTGCCTGCCTGAAGTGCACTGCACCCACTAAAACTGCTACAGGGACCTGCGTACTGCTGTGATGGACCTGAGTATGACATCTGAGGCTGGCATAAAGGTTGGCAATCAATATTTTTAAAGATGTTTTTTGAGGGTGGGAGGAGGTTAGTGACCACTGGGGGAGTAAGGGGAGGTCATCCCCAATTCTCTCCGGTGGTCATCTGGTCATTTCGGGCACCTTTTTGCGGCTTGATCGTAAGAAAAACACAACCAGGTAAAGTCGTTGAAGTGTTCGTCAAGGACGTTCTTGTTTCCTTCGATTATGGGTCGAGGACGTCCTAGTGTAAAGCACACCCAAGTCCCTCCTTTGCTACGCCTCTGATATGCCCCCTTGAACTTTGACCGTCCCTGCGACGGAAAGCAGTTGGGGACGTCCAAAATTGGGTTTCGATTATACCGATTTGGATGACCCTGGGAGAAGGACGTCCATCTTCCAATTTATGTCAAAAGATGGGCGTCCTTCTCTTTCGAAAATGATCCCATTAGTAGACTGACCACACAGACATCCCACAATAGCAATGGGGCACCTTAGGGGAAACTGCAGTGGACTTTATATAAATGATCCAAGGTACACATCTCACAATTGCTCCCTTATCTTGTCTGCTGAGCCCTCCAAAACCCACTACCCCCAACTGTACACCACTACAATAGTCCTTATGAATAAAGGGGGCACCTATATGTCGGTACAGGGGTCTTCTGATGAGTTTTGGCAGGCTCACAGTTTCCACCACAAATGTAAAAGGTAGGGGGAGGTATGGACCTGGGTCCACCTGTCTGCAGTGCACTGCACCCACTACTAGACTACTCCAGGGACCTGCATGCTGCTCTAGTGGACCGGAGTATAACATCTGAGGCTGGCATAGAGGCTGGTAAGTAATGTTTTAAATCACATTTAGGGGTGGGAGGGGGTTAGTGACCACTGAGGTAGTAAGGGGAGGTCATCCCTGAATGTCCAACTTATAGTCCTGGATGTTTTTCTTTTGTTCCATTATGGCAGAAAAACGTCCCAGTGTTAGGAACACCCAGATCCCGCCCTTAACATGCACCTAAAACACCCCCTTGTAATTTGAACAAACTTCTGATGGACTTCATAGAAAAACATCTAAAATTTAGTTTCAAAAATACCAATTTGGATGTTTTTGTGAGAAAAACGTCCAAATGCAGACTTATGCCACTTTTTGGACATCTTTCTCTTTTGAAAATGAACCCCATGGTGAACTGGACATTTATGTGCTGCAGGATAATGATCATCCATTTGAGAACCACAAATATCTTAAATATCAGCAGGCTCATCACAGCAACCTAAATGTGTATGTGCAGGTATTTCAGGGCTATTTTGTAAACTGTTTTGAGCTTTTGGTGGAGGTAGTCTATAAAAACATTCACCTTTATGTGCCAACATATTCATGCATATGTTAGCCAATTTAGAAACATACTTATCTATGATTTCCAAAACTGGGGAATTAAGGGAGTGACCTCCTCTAATCACTCCAATGGAGCGTTACAAAAAACACTTTTAAAAAACTTAGACTTCCTGAAAAACAGGTGTAGATCCCAATGTCCATTTTTTGGACACAGACGTGCATTCCCTTTATGAAATGGGGAATGCACTTTTAGTCTTTGATCTCGGTCTAGTCCTACCCAAAACACGCCTAGACCATGCTCCCTTGCTATATGCATCTTTTGAGATGCATATAAAATTGGGATTTAGACATGCATTTAATATACACATCTAAATGTTAGGTTATACATATCTAAAACATGCATAGGACTTATAAAATAAGTACCATATTCTGGCACTCCCAGGAGCAGCTGTTCTGCTTCTTGAGACTCTGCTATAGTCAGTCTATGCTTAGTTGTGTCTTGTATTTCTAGTAACCTTAGTTCCTGTCTTCTGATTTGCCCAGCAGGAACCAGCTCAGGGGAGGCTTGAGCATTTCTGTCCCACTCTGGGCTTCTTCCCGTTTGCTTAATTATTGTTTTGTCTAGATGTGCCCTAAAAAACCTTATAAAAATAAAATAAAACAGCTGGCAAATAATACAGGAAATTAAACAAATATGTTTTTTTGCCTACACATCCCTAGTCTATAACTAAGGGGCTAATGCTCAAAAGTATCACCAGCATTAACACGCAGTTAGTGCCAGGTTTGCATGCACATTATTGTGTGCCGAATGCTCAAATGTCTTCAATTGAAACCATTACCACAGACTACATTTAAATGTGGTCATTAATTACTCCACAGCTATGCTAAAAAAAAAAAAATCTCAGCTGTTTTTAGCACAGGAAACTGTGTGGTAGGTCCAGGGCAGCACAGAAGGGTTGGTTCAGAGGAGGTGTCTAGAAGAACTCTTTCTCTCTCTCCCTCCAACCTGACCACCATACCCCAGACCCAACTTAAAAATCCAGCCCCCCCTCCTAATCTGAACCTGACCCAACCCAATGGGATGCAGTGTGATGTGACGCAACCTCCTCTTTTCTCCAAACATTATAAAAGCACCCTGGTGATCTAGTGGACCCCCTGCTCTCCTCCCAACTCTCCTAATGTTAAAAAAGCCTTGATGGTCTAGTGGATCCCCAGCCCCTCACTCTCTCAGCTCCTCCCGCCCTTCTTCCCTCGCTCCCCTCTGTGAATTATTTTACCTGCATGGATGTTTACAATTTATTACTGGAATTTTCAAACTAATTTGTACAATTGTAATATAGCATCTCTGGCAATATGGCTGTGGTTGCTCACAGATGTTCTGTATAAAAATGTATAACCATCTCTTCTATTGTTTAATCTATTTCTAGGTTTGTTTGTTTGTTTTTTGTTATTATTGGGCATTTATATCCACAACCAACTGGTGCACCAATTTCATGTTTGAGTGCATTAGAAAACACACCAAGCTGAGTTCTATTCTGAACATTAGTCTGCAAGCGAAAGAAAAAGGTCTAAGGATTTGTGTTGGTCATGTAAAACCAAAACTGGTACTCTTGTGCATCTCTTGTTGGAATGTTCTAATCTTGACACCTTTTGGACAGATATATGGGGGAAATTGGAAGACATTTTTGGTTTTCACAAACCTTTTTTACCCAAATATATAATCTGGAAATCCACTTGTATCTCATTTCTCTCCTCAGCGCATGATAGGTTACTGTTTGACTTTTTGGTTTCAGTTGCGCTGAAACTAATCATATCGAATTGGAAGGACAATTCCCAAGTGAACGTGGTGGTTTGGTGGCATGTTTGAGTCTCTTGTTTCAGCCAAAACCCTTTAAGACCTTGCTAAACATATGTCCTTTCCTATTTTAAACACTTTTTAAATTGCTTATTATATTTACCTCAGTTGGCTGAGTGTCTGACTCATCTTTAACTTATCCCATTCAGAGGAAGTTACATGTCCAAATCTATAAAATATTGAGCTCTGAGAGGCCCTTTTACAAAGCAGCAGTAAACCCAACGCAGGCTTATCGCTCGCTAATCTGGAACTACCACCGACCCAACGCAAGTACCGATGGTAGTTCCAGCCCCAGTGCTCGTCATTTCTCATGCTGGGGAAAATAAAGCTATAATTTTTAGCACGGCACTAACCCAGCGGTAATCAGGCTGTGCCGCGTGCTACCTGGTTACAGTTGGGTTAGCGCAGGAGCCCTTACCGCCACCTCAATGGATGGTGGTAAGTGCCCCCCCTCGCACGGCCATGCTGTAAGAGCAATTTTACTGCACGGCCATGGCTATTTTCAGCCTTTTTTACCCACACAGCAAAAATGTCTCCCACCGCTAGCGCAGAGCCCTTTTTACTGCAGCTTGGTAAAAAGACCCCTGAATTACTTTAATCATTGCTCATCCTGTTTGTGGTGTGTCCAAATGTATCCACGCTTCTGAATACTGACCTCTGTTTCCTGTATTTTAGACTTGTAAAGAACATCTTACAGTGATACATTTAGCAAGGCCTGGAAAGGGCTGAGAACAAGTAGTTTGAGTGCAAAACTTTGATGCACCAGGCAGTGCTGTATATGAAGGTATTTTAAGAACAACAAAACTTACCCCTCTGTTTACTAAGCTGCTCTAGCGACTGACGTGTGCTAATGCCGACACAACCCATTAACTTTAAATGGGCTGTGTCTGCATTGCTGTGTGGCTTAGTAAACAGGGGGGTTAGACATTACTTATAGAACAGAAAAGGAGATAGCGATATGTATTTTTTGAGGAACATTTCTGATGAATTAGATTTTCCAATAGTTGAAAATTGTATTTATAAGAGGTGGAAAACAGTTGGTTTTATATCAATTATGCTCTGTGATTGTTCACTTATAAGATAGATTAACATTCTATGTTGTGTTTCTGCCTTTTCAAAAGCTAGACAGAATTTTTTTCATTTTTCTATTTCACAGGTATAAAACATTTTGCAGCTTGGTAGGGTTCCTTGCAGTGTTTTCCTGGCAGTTACCCAAACATTTAATAGTTCAAAATGTTGTCATTGGGTTTAAAGTACTGCACTGTAATATAAGCAAAAAATAAACTGAGCTTGCTTGGAATGAGCAGCAAAACAGTTAGCAAAATGCTAGCAGCCTAAAGGCCACACTATATGTTTGATTTTTGCCATTGTAATTAGTCTGTATTTTCACCTCTAAAGAACATTTTGGGATCAGTTTTCAAATGGATTCTCCATTAACCATCTTCCGAAGGCTACTAAAAACAGATCTTTTCAAGAAGGCATACCATAAACAACCATCTTAAAGTCCAAATAACAACACCATACACGATCTATACATACCCAAAATCCTATCACATCACTGATTAACCTCTTTCCTATCAATGATCAAACACTACCACCTTAAACCTTATATCGAATAGGGTCTCTCTATAGTCGATAACCTAATATATGTTACAATCCAATTTACTACTCAGGAACCTCATGCATTACCAAAATGTATTCTCCTTTACCATATATGTATACACATGGTATATATCTATATCTATATCTATATCTATATCTATCTATCTATATATATATATATATATATATATATATATATATATATATATATATATATATACCATGATCTGTTCCATATGTGCTATGTTCCATGTATGTTACCATGTATGTATGCACCTTAAAGTAATACCATTTGTAATTCTGTTACCCGGAAATGGCAACCGCCATTACGGCAAATGTAAGCCACATTGAGCCTGCAAACTGGTGGGAAAATGTGGGATACAAATGCTACAAATATGCAAACAGGTATCAGTATAGCTTGGGTTGAACATGGGTGGGGGTGGGGGGGCAAAAAATGTAAATAATAATACTGAATTGGATTTTTCCCCCTAACTGCCAATATCATTTCCATTCCATTTGCTCCTCAAACGTGAAATAAGTACACCTATATAAACAGGTGCTTAATTAAGACGGTTCCTTTGGAAACTGCTCTTACCTTTTGCAGGTAAAAGAATGCATACAAAATCACGTATTTCTTCAGAAAGAAGAGGACAAAATCATTCTGAAATTCTCTCACATACTTTCCATGCTTTACTACTACTACTATTTAGCATTTCTATAGCGCTACAAGGCATACGCAGCGCTGCACAAACTTTACTCTGCCAACTTTGCAGTTGTTTGCTATGAGGGTGAATTGCATGTGTAAAACAGCATTTGAAGAGCTCAAGAAGGGCTCTTACAAAACTCCCCAGGGGTATAAGCTGAAAAAGCACGTGGTGCTTACCTTTATGTGATATGAGGGCAATTCTGTACCAGGGCGTCTAGGGTAAAAGTGTAAGCAGGAGCCTCTGTCAATCCTGTTCTGCTGGTAGCAGAAAATGTACTTAGCATTTAAGATGGCATCACTTACACTAATGCTATAAGACCCACAAGTAAATATCAGCCAGAGTGCAGATACATTATTATATTTTATAATTTATCTGTGCATTTACAAGCTCCAACCATGCTCTGCCCAACTTCACTCATGCACTCTCCCATCAGCCAACCACGTGACCTTAGAACATGGTGCACACTGTTCCACTCGTTGGTACATAAGTACTACTACTACTACTTAACATTTCTAAAGCGCTACTAGGGTTACGCAGCGCTGTACAATTTAACATAGAGGGACAGTCCCTGCTCAAGGAGCTTACAATCTAAAAGACAAGTGAACAGTACATAAGTAATGCCACACTGGGAAGAGACCAAGGGTCCATCGAGCCCAGCATCCTGTCCACGACAGCAGCCAATCCAGGTCAAGGGCACCTGGCAAGTTTCCAAACGTACAAACATTCTATACATGTTATTCCTGTAACTGTGGATTTTTCCCAAGTCCATTTAGTAGCTGTTAGTACATAAGTACATAAGTAGTGCCATACTGGGAAAGACCAAAGGTCCATCTAGCCCAGCATCCTGTCACCGACAGTGGCCAATCCAGGTCAAGGGCACCTGGCACGCTCCCCAAACGTAAAAACATTCCAGACAAGTTATACCTAAAAATGAGGAATTTTTCCAGTCCATTTAATAGCGGTCTATGGACTTGTCCTTTAGGAATCTATCTAACCCCTTTTTAAACTCCGTCAAGCTAACCGCCCGTACCACGTTCTCCGGCAATGAATTCCAGAGTCTAATTACACGTTGGGTGAAGAAAAATTTTCTCCGATTCGTTTTAAATTTACCACACTGTAGCTTCAACTCATGCCCTCTAGTCCTAGTATTTTTGGATAGCGTGAACAGTCGCTTCACATCCACCCGATCCATTCCACTCATTATTTTATACACTTCTATCATATCTCCCCTCAGCCGTCTCTTCTCCAAGCTGAAAAGCCCTAGCCTTCTCAGCCTCTCTTCATAGGAAAGTCGTCCCATCCCCACTATCATTTTCGTCGCCCTTCGCTGTACCTTTTCCAATTCTACTATATCTTTTTTGAGATACGGAGACCAGTACTGAACACAATACTCCAGGTGCGGTCGCACCATGGAGCGATACAACGGCATTATAACATCCGCACACCTGGACTCCATACCCTTCCTAATAACACCCAACATTCTATTCGCTTTCCTAGCCGCAGCAGCACACTGAGCAGAAGGTTTCAGCGTATCATCGACGACGACACCCAGATCCCTTTCTTGATCCGTAACTCCTAACGCGGAACCTTGCAAGACGTAGCTATAATTCGGGTTCCTCTTACCCACATGCATCACTTTGCACTTGTCAACATTGAACTTCATCTGCCACTTGCACGCCCATTCTCCCAGTCTCGCAAGGTCCTCCTGTAATCGTTCACATTCCTCCTGCGACTTGACGACCCTGAATAATTTTGTGTCATCGGCGAATTTAATTACCTCACTAGTTATTCCCATCTCTAGGTCATTTATAAATACATTAAAAAGCAACGGACCCAGCACAGACCCCTGCGGGACCCCACTAACTACCCTCCTCCACTGAGAATACTGGCCACGCAATCCTACTCTCTGCTTCCTATCTTTCAACCAGTTCTTAATCCATAATAATACCCTACCTCCGATTCCATGACTCTGCAATTTCTTCAGGAGTCTTTCGTGCGGCACTTTGTCAAACGCCTTCTGAAAATCCAGATATACAATATCAACCGGCTCCCCATTGTCCACATGTTTGCTTACCCCCTCAAAAAAATGCATTAGATTGGTGAGGCAAGACTTCCCTTCACTAAATCCGTGCTGACTTTGTCTCATCAGTCCATGTTTTTGTATATGCTCTGCAATTTTATTCTTAATAATAGCCTCCACCATCTTGCCCGGCACCGACGTCAGACTCACCGGTCTATAATTTCCCGGATCTCCTCTGGAACCTTTCTTAAAAATCGGAGTAACATTGGCTACCCTCCAGTCTTCCGGTATTACACTCGATTTTAGGGACAGATTGCATATTTCTAACAGTAGCTCCGCAAGTTCATTTTTTAGTTCTATTAATACTCTGGGATGAATACCATCAGGTCCCGGTGATTTACTACTCTTCAGCTTGCTGAACTGACCCATTACATCCTCCAAGGTTACATAGAATTTGTTTAGTTTCTCCGACTCCCCCGCTTCAAATATTCTTTCCGGCACCGGTGTCCCCCCCAAATCCTCCTCGGTGAAGACCGAAGCAAAGAATTCATTTAATTTCTCCGCTACGGCTTTGTCCTCCTTGATCGCCCCTTTAACACCATTTTCGTCCAGCGGCCCAACCGACTCTTTGGCCGGTTTCCTGCTTTTAATGTATCTAAAAAAGTTTTTACTATGTATTTTTGCTTCCAACGCTAATTTCTTCTCAAAGTCCTTTTTTGCCCTCCTTATCTCCGCTTTGCATTTGGCTTGGCATTCCTTATGATCTATCCTGTTACTTTCAGTTGGTTCTCTTCTCCACTTTCTGAAGGATTGTTTTTTGGCTCTAATGATTTCCTTTATCTTACTGTTTAGCCACGCCGGCTGACGTTTAGTCTTTTTTCCCTTTTTTCTAATACGTGGAATATATTTGTCCTGAACCTCCAGGATGGTGTTTTTAAACAGCATCCACGCCTGATGCAAGTTTTTTACTCTGCGAGCTGCTCCTTTCAGTCTTTTTTTCACCATTTTTCTCATTTTGTCGTAATCACCTGTTTATGGACTTGTCCTTTAGGAAACCGTCTAACCCCTTTTTAAACTCTGCCAAGCTAACCGCCTTCACCATGTTCTCTGGCAACGAATTCCAGAGTTTAATTACGCGTTGGGTGAAGAAACATTATCTCCGATTTGTTTTAAATGTACTACACTGTAGTTTCATCGCATGCCCCCTAGTCCTAGTATTTTTGGAAAGCGTGAACAAACGCTTCACATCCACCTGTTCCACTCCACTCATTTTTTTATTTTATATACCTCTATCATGTCTCCCCTCAGCCGTCTCTTCTCCAAGCTGGTATTCTATAAGAGGTCATTTACATATGTACTAGTCACTTACGTGTGTAAATAACTAGAATATACCACCATTTACCCACATTCCTGTCACCTGGAATAAGGCAGCTCCTTACAGAATTATACCTTAAGCCCCTAATGCTATAAACTAGCATGTCCAGTTTTACACTTTTCCTTGGATTCTACATAGCTCACCTGGACATCTGCGCCAAAGTCCAAGTGTATTCTATAGTAATATGCATAACTTAATTGGCTAAACAAGCTAATTAGTATTGATAACAGCACTTAACAAGCAATAATGAGCACTAATTGGCAATAATTAGAATTTACACGCACAACTCACTAAGTGTATTCTGTAATGCAGTGTACCTAATTTCTAATGCATGCAAGTAAAAAGGGGCGTGGCTTTGGGCAGGGAAATGGGCATTTCTTGGGCATTCTGAAATTTACGCACACAGTTATAGAATATGGCCCAGTGCATGTAAATCTGTGCGCCAGGATGTATGCCACATTTTTGTTGGTGTAAATGGAGGTGCATAGTTTTAGGAGCTCAGTTATCAACTAAGCATATTCTATATACTGCGCCTAAATTTAGGCACCGCTTATAAAATACGCTTAGTCAGCATTGATTTCCGCACCAATTTTTTAGGTGCCATATACAGAATCTCCCTCTTTACATGCAAAGTTGCATGCACAAGATATAGAATAGCATTAGTAGTGCAAGTAACTTGATATAATAATTAGTTCCTAATTGGCATTAACAACCGATTACTGGCTATATTTGGAGTTAATTGGTGCTAATTAACACCAATTAGTATATCTGCATGTAACTGTCATTAGTCATTATTCTATAATTGCATTTACAAAATTTATCATGCACGTCAAGGGGCGCATGGACTAGGGAGGGGCATGGGCAGGTTAGGTGGGTGCCTAGCAGTAGCATGCGCAGTTTATACAATACCAGCATCTGCGCATCTAACTTACTCCAGCCAATCAGCTAGCATACATACTTAGGCCTAAAATTAGCACAAGAAGAACTTTCTCAAAACAATTACTTAGTAAGCATACATATATCTAAATATTGTTGGATCTGTCAGAATATATCGCTCAACCCAGCAAAACTCAATGGCAATTGGGTGAACAATAAATCTTCATTGATCCAATTTGTAGCATAATAACTTTAAAGCATTGTACTTATCTTTATTTTGCATTGATTTTTCTTCCGTTTTTCAATTAATATAAAATCCAAGCAGGAGTCCTTAACACCAACATGAATTCATGCTTCGCCATGCGGCTGTTTCAAGGTCAGTCTTATCCGAGTGAACCTATTAGCAGCCAATTATCAGTGCTGATTGGCTCAATCAATTAAATAGCATGTGCAAACCAGCTATGTGCACTGATTTGCACATGCAACTTTAGTTGCCATATATAGAATCCAGAGGTAAATGTATAGTCATTCCTGGGAGCAGGGAACAGTGGAACAGGGGTAGGATAGGCACTTATTGGCACATTTTATAACATATACACACATGTACTTGGAGGAAGGAGGGGGGGGAAGTTATCAACATGAGCTACCATTGAGCTGTGTTATTTTACCACCAACTCGTGCTATTTTAGCACAGGTCCCTTTTCATGTAATGAGACCTAGTTACTAATAACTGAAGTTAATAGTAAAATAACATGTCTTAATGGTAGCCCATGAGGATAACTTCCCCCCCTTAATTAAAGAAAAAAAAATTAAAGAAATGTTTAAAAATAAATTACAAATTGCCCAAAATACAGCTGCAAGGCTGATCTATGGAAAATCGAGGTTCGAAAGTTCAAGGCCACTACGTGAGAAATTACACTGGCTGCCCATCAAAGACCGGGTAACTTTTAAAGTTTGCACCCTGGTGCATAAAATCCTCTACGGTGAAGCTCCAGCTTATATGGATAACCTGATCAACTTACCGCCTAGGATCTCTCACAGATCATCTCGTTCATACTTCTCTCTCCATTACTCTAAATGTTCTGGCCTCAAGTATAAAGCCACTTACGCATCCACCTTTCCCTATGTTGGTGCTCATTTGTGGAATGGATTACCTAAATCTGTTAAAACTATTCCCGATCATCTGACCTTCAGGAAAAAACCTCAAGACCACCTTATTTGGAATTGCTTACACAAATGTCCCGCCATTGCATCCATAACTGCTGAACTGTAACTATCTTAACAACATCCTTAACTTTATTGCCCCTTTCCCTTCTCTGCAATTACTCACTGATCTCTCCTCCTTCCATGTACTTGATTGCTTTTGCCTTTTTTTCAGACTGATGTAAGCCACATTGGGCCTGCCTGTGGGTGGGAAAATGTGGGCTATAAATGCTATAAATAAAATAAATAAATTACTACTACATATAACAAAAGTGAGTCAAGTATAGGACAATCGAACCATTGTGACATCATTGATGAGGTTGGCTCTTATTGGTAGAATGAGGCATTATGATATCACAATATCAGCTCTGGTTACCAGAGGCTGAAATTCTTCACACTAAGGGCGAATATTATCAACGTGGGCTACTGTTAAGATGTGTATTTTAACACTAATTTGTGTTGTAAGTACTTTCATGCACACTTGAGAGACCATCTGCACTCCTCGGACTTTGACCGGGTGGCACAGCAGTGGTCATTGGAATTGTCTACACAAATAACCCCGGAGGCCATTAAGTCTATCTTGGCTGGAACCTATAAATTGACTGAAAATGTAAGCTGGTGGGAAATCCAGTACAAGTTTATTTTTCGCTTACACATCTCACCCAGGAGAGCATACCGGGCCACTTTGTGTGAATCGGATTGCTGTCGCAAGTGTGGGAAAGGAAATGCCCATCTGAGCCACATGTTCTGGTCCTGCCGTGTTATTCAACAATTCTGGATAGCCTTGGCGTCACACATTTCGTCTATGTGGCAGGTGAGATGGCGACATACTCCCACTCAGCTATTTGGAGACTATTCTATACAAGGACAACCTAAGCCAGGCTTACGTACCTTTTTACATAGATCTTTACTGATGGGGAAAAAAGCAATCTTGCAGCATTGGATGACATCGGATTCCCCCACTTTAGCCCAATGGCGTTCATTCATGATCTACATGTGCTCACTTGAACGCAGTGGGATTGCAGACTTGGCAGGGACTAAGGGAGACCTCTTTTGTACAGCCTGGGCACCTTTTTGGGACACATTGACTTCAGTAGCCCGCAGTAGAATCTTAAATTCCTGAAGATGGGGAGGGGGGAGGGTGAAGTGGAAATGGGAGGGGGAGGGAGGGGAGAAATGTTGAAAACCCGGTACTTGTATAAGAAAGGACGGGACAGTTTTGTACTTGTAACTTTTCTGTTTCCATGATTTGTGTCCTGTTATTGAACTTTATGTTAATAAACAAGAGTTATAAAAAAAAAAAAAACACTAATTTGTGTTGTTTTAGCATAGGTCCCATTTTTAATAGCAAAATTGTATGTCTTAACAGTAGCCCAAATTGATAACTCCCCTACCCTCCTTATTCTTACTGGCACACTCAAGCAATTAAACCAGCTTAGTGTGCTTGCTTTCCCTGGGGTTGTTGTATAAAAGCACCTATACGCAAAGGCTGACTTTATAAATTAGGCACAATAAATACATCTATGTGTCTTTACTGCTTGGCCACCCTATTATAAAATTACCCACTATGTGAAGTAAAGATTCCCTTTTGGTACCGGCTATAGAGTTTTTCTCCACTGAAAATCCACTTGCAGGCCCTTAGGTACCCATGAGGCTGCAAATACTGCCGACTGACTGAAGCTGACCCTTCCCATTTCAAAGCATGAAGACATGTCTGGCAAGTATAATTTCCAGAAAGCAAAATTGGGTTGTAGTAGGTCACACATGCTCTGTTCCTTGTACAATTTGTATTCACTGCAGGGAACAATTTTAGACTAATGTCTTTAACTGAAGCTCGACTGTCTGACAGGTGATGGGACAGCAGTGGCTGCTTCAGAGACAGGTGACTGCAGAAGATAGATACGCTTTAGTGGCAGCTGGCTGGTCAGCAGTGCTGGAAAAATCTTGTCTTTTTTTGTGCAAGTGATGTCTGGCAGCCAGGCTGCATGAAGTGTTCCAGAAAGCAGAGTTAATGATATCCTGTCCTAGGTAGGTTTTACTTTTAGTCTAAGATGCATCTAAAATGTGAAGTGGAGACACCACATGAGACATTGAATAAAATAAAATACCAGGAAATGATTTGGGATTCATTTATCGATGTCAGCGTTGATTTTGCATAATTGAGCTAGGCGGATGAGGCATCACCCTGTGCTGAATTGAACTGCATGCTACACTTTCTGACTGGAATGCTCTAAGAAACTGAACATACTACTTCACAGTCCTACTTCTGAGACAGTGACTGCCTGACATAGCTCCTGAAGTTTATGTCACATGTCGATCACATGGCATCAATTTGCATAAATGAAGTCAGGTGGCTCAAGCATCACATTGAAGGGGAGTGCCTGAGGGGTAAACCCCTTCATGTGCATTAGAGGTTGGTTGAGAGGTTTTATTGGTATATAGAAAGTGATAACAATTGATGCTTTAATTGTGATAACAATGTTTTCAAGAATATTTGTTTGAAAATATGTGTGGGTGGGTAAAGACTTCTTTGTGAGAAAAGAAAGAGATGAGAGGGGTATTTTTGGATTTAGCATTGTTAGTATTGTGGTGATGGTTGGTAATGGGGGTGCTAAAGAGAGTTTGACGGATAGAGTAAAGAGGGAAGAAAGGAGATAGAGTGTGTACAGGCTGTAGCATAATTTGGATCAGAGGGCGTGAGAATGAAGGTGTGAGGCCTATTTCATACACATTGCCCATAAACAATGGAATGTGGCAGCCCTATCATGTCTTGGTATATTCGGTCTCTATCAGGAAAATGGCATTAGTGATATATTGCATCATGATCAATTAGATTGTGGGTTTCTTATGGAAACACATTTGTCATGGAGGATTATTAAGGTTTTCTTGTCCATCTGGTTATTCCTTTTTGCATGAATCAAAGGGGGTGGGGTGATGGTTGCAAGATGTCTAATAACACTCCTGAAGTCTGAGGTCTCTTATTAAGGTATGGTAATTCAGTGCTTACTGCCCTCCTAAAATGGGCAAGAGAGAGGTAGGAAGTATTAGAATTTTTTTTTTTTTTTAAATGGCTGTCCTAGGTGATTTTAATGACGATGTGGATTCTGAGGAATATGAAATAGCCCAGTTTTTGCTGTCATCCATGGATGTGGGAGGATTAATGCAGATTGTTTATAGGACTATGAACCAGGGAGGATATATGTTATATTTAGTTTGAGGAATAGAAAGATTAATTAGGAAATGTGAATTGAGTGTTGACAGTGCTAAACATACACCTTGGTCTGATCATTATGCAGTTTCAATTAGTTTGACTGCATCTTGAAAAAAGGAGAGGAATATGGGGAAAAGTGGCAAGAGAGGACAGAGAAGGTGAATGGGTAAAATGAGGGGATCCTAGATTTGGGAATACAGGAATTAAAATGGGAGGAGCCAGTGCACTAATCGGTAGATGAGTGAAATACAGAAGTATGGAGAGCACCAGATGAGGTAGCCCCAATTAAAAAGCTATTGGTGAGACTGGTGAGGCACAGAAGATGTTATACAGAAGAGCTGAGGAATCAGAAAAGGAGCACGTATGATGGATAAAAAGAGATGGTGTATTGAAGCTAATTGCTATTTATGTAATATCAAACTAACCAAGAAGAAAGTACTTATGGATGTGATTGTGTTAGATGATTGTTAGATGGAATGGAAGGGAATGCTAAGGAAGGGGAAATTATATCTGCAGATGAAATGGCAGAGTTTTCTGTGTCTAATACTGAAGGATTGGAGATGGCAGGAAGGCTACAGAGAAAGGAAGGTAACAGGAAAGGGTGGTGGACATGTGGAATGACCTCCTGGTAGAGGTGTTGGGGACAAAGACTGTGTCAGAGTTTAAAAAAGCATGGGACAGGCACATGGAATCCCTTAGGAAAAGGAGGAGTTAGTGGTTACTGAGGATGGGCAAACTGAATGGGCCATTTGACCCTTATCTGCCATCATGTTTCTATGATTCTAGAGTGTCTGTTCAAATTATGTTATCATTTTTCTTCTAATTAATGAGGAAAAGATTGGCACAGCTAATGAAGAGTCTTAATGTTAGCTATCGCCTACTAGATCCAATGCCAATAGTGTTATATAAAGGATGTTCAGAAGAAATCTTGGATTGAATTGCAGATGTGATTGATTCATCTCTAGTACAGAGATTACTACCATCTACGTTGAAGGAGGCAGTAGTGACCTATATATTGATAAAGGAGGGTGCAGATAGCTTTAAATGTGAAAATGTTAGACTGATTTCCAATTTACTATTGTTATCAAAGTTAACTGAGAAGGAAGTGGGCTTCCAGGTGGGATCTTTTTTAGAAGCTTATTCATTATTGGGTATTGGTCAGGCAGGGTTTAGGGTGGGTAGTGGGACAGAAGCTTTGTTAGTGGCCTTTTTTTGGATCAGATTCATGGCACTCTAGACAAGAGGTTTCAGTTCCACTGTCATCCTTGGATTTGACAGCCACCTTTGATTTTGTGGATTGGAGATATAGGAAATAGGCGGTTATTCAGAAAGTGGTTATATGGAGTGAAACCTTTATGATGGACAGATGTGAGTTATGTAGTAAAATGACTTGGTCAAAAACTTATAGTTAGTGAGGACCACAGAGCTCCCCATTATCACCACTGCTGTTCACCTACAACCCATTGGGAGAACTGATGCATTCATTTGGTTTTACATTTTATGCATGTGCAGACGATGTGCAGATATTGGTTCCACTGGAGGAAGAGAAGATGAGGGCAGTAGAACAGCTGAATTGTTTATGGAAGGTGAAGAAATGGCTATGTGATGGGGGTTGGTATTGAATATTAGGAAGTCTACTTGTTTCTGTTTTAATGTATTGGAGAAGCAGGAACTGCAGCCATACCCTATGCTTGATGATATTATTATCTTCTGGAAGGAATCAGCATGTTCATAGGGGAATAGGTTGAAAACAAATGGTATTGATCAAGCCCAGATAGTGAGTGTGTTGAAGAGGGTGTATTATAAGCTACGGTTAACAAGATAGCTACAGCCTTACTTACTGCTTTGCAGGTGGTGGTTCCTATGGTGCTTAGTACTATACATTAACGTAATGCTTTATATGTTGAATTGGCATTGAAGTGTCATAGGAAGCAGCAAACACTTCAGAATGCAGCAGCAAGGATGCTGGCAGAGGTTGGATGGAGGGTGAATGCTCATCCGCTGTTGGCCCAATTGTGTTGGCTTCTTAATTGGCAGAGCTGTAGATTTAAACTGGTGATTTTGGCATTTAAAAAATTTACAGAAATGGAAGCTAGAATATTAGTGTGAAAGACTGTAGAAGTATGTTCCAGTAAGGAGATTGTGAGTTTATCTTGTTGGGCAGACTGGATGGACCGTGCAGGTCTTTTTCTGCCGTCATCTACTATGTTACTATGTTACTATGGTCTGTAGAGGGTAATAAGTGGCTCCTGAAGTAAGGATGGTATGGAAGATTATAGGGCAGGCTAAGTTTTTTTGGGTGATAGTAGCAGCGGAGTGGAATCTATTGCCAGATGAGCTATGTGCAATTTCAAATGTATGATTTTTTTTTTTAGGAAGAAGATAAAAACATTGTTACCATTTTTACAGCTGCAGGGGAAACCAAGGAACAAATCCGGCTGATGTTCCCTAGTGATATTGGCCAAGTCAACTTCACCTTCCATTGTCTCAGGTGCAGTCAGGGCTGAATTTACTGAAAGGTGTTATCATATACTAACAAGTGTCCCGTTTTACATAGTAAGGTTTATTTATTAATAGCAAACATTAAAGGCATCAACACATGAATACAAATCTTTCATAAATAAATATGCTTCGTTCCGAAACATGTGTAAAAAATTAAGAACTAAAGTAAGTGAAGAAAATAATTTAATGAGGCACCAGAATAAGACCAACAGGGAGGCCAAAGAGCAGCCAAGCTGACACTGGAAGCTGGCACTGAACAAGCAGGACTTATGCTCTGTAATGCAGACATTCTTGTGCAAACCCCCTTCAAGGGTTAGGCCTGCACCAGTCTAAGCAAAGCAGGGTTAATGCAGCCATCAAGAGTGTCAGTACAATGAAAGAGAAAATTGTGCTGTGGTTATTGCTTATGACTGTTGACCAGAGTCTGGGCAGCAGCAACATGGCTTTGCGAGCATCTGTCTGCCTAAGTAGAAATCCCATCTGTTACAATCAGTCACCAGTAGGGTATGGACCCTTTACTGCCATTTGCCTGGAGGTAATGTTTTGGTTTCTGATAACAGATAACTCTTTACTGCCAATCTGCTGAGAAGGAAGAAACTGGCAAGCAATCCTTACCCCATTCTGAGGATTGGTTGTCAAAAGAATCCCTTCATATCATTACAGTGAACAGTGCAGACATCTAAAATTTCTAGCTTTCCAAGAGAATGCACAACCACCTACAGGGAACAGCTTACTTCTACAGACTCAGCTTTCAGCTTTCTGGGCCCGTTAGCAGTCTTTATTGTATTTCAGCTGTCATGACAGTGTGACAAAGCAACAAATGTGAAACACACTCATACATATAGATACAGTATATACAGTGCAATTGTATAGCATGACACTGGATAGACGTCTTCTCTAGAAAGGAATGTAGCCACCTACATTTCACCTCTGGCCATCCTCCTTTCACTAATATATTTGAAAATGTGTTGTCACCTCACTTTGCATAGACAAATAGGAAGGGTCATTGCAGGATTTAGTACTCACAACTGGAGAACGTGTGTCTAATGTCTGGGTGGGCATCTACCTGGACAACACTGATCATATAAGAGGAGGAGTGGAAGTCAGTCACACCAAACTCAAAGTCCTGGATTTCAAATATGCAGACCTCAGAAAAATGGAGACATACTTAAAAGAGGAGCTGGTAGGGTGAGAGAAGATAAAGAAAGTGGAAGGACATTGGGCTAAATTGATGTAAGATCTTCATTTAAGGAAAGAGTGTAAAAGCAAGATGAAAAGAAGTACATAAGTACCGCCATACTGGGAAAAGACCAAGAGTCCATCAAACCCAGCATCCTGTCTCCGACAGCAGCCAATCCAGGCTTCAAGAACCCGGCAACCCCCTCCCCCCCCCCCCAAAAAAATAATAATGTTCAATGGACTTTTCCCTCAGGAATCTGTCCAAACCCCCTTAAAATTCCGTAAGGTCAGCTGCTGTCACTACATTCTCCGGCAAGGAGTTCCAGAGTCTAACTACACGCTGAGTAAAGAAAAACTTTCTATTTGTTTTAAATCTACCATATTCTAGCTTTATCTTGTGTCCCCTGGTTTTGTTGTTGTTTGAAAGTGTAAACAAATGCTTCACATCTGTCCGCTCTACTCTGCTCATTATCTTGTAGACTTCTATCATATCACCCCTCAGCCGCCTTTTCTCCAAGCTGACGAGCCCTAACCTGCTAAGGTTCTCTAGAGAGATGGCTGAAAAAATGAAGGGAAAAGGTATTGTTTATAAAATACAGATCACAACAAGAGGAACACAAAAATGATACCAAAGAAAGATAGAAATCAAGATAGCAAAAGCATGGCAGAAGAAAAAATGGCATGAACTCTCGTGGCAGCCTCGTGGTACTACACAAACACTGCGAACTGCAGCAAGAGGTTTCAACAACCATTTCCCTATGGCAACTGCAAGTGGCTTCTCCCCTGCCCCCATTGACACCATTTGGACCAACGGGGATATCAGGTAGGCCCAGGGGGGGTCAACCAAGAGCACAGAGGGGTTGGGGGATGTTTGGGGTGAAGTGGGGGGTCTGAATGGTGGCAAGGTAGGGGGAGGGAGAAGAAAGGAGGGGGGTTTCAGGGGTCCAGAACGGGGATCAGGGGACTTTTTAATGGAAAAATAGTTATATGGGTACTGGCCAATATTCAGCTGAGTCCCGCATAACTGTCTTATGCAGGACCCAGCTGCATATTGGTCAGGTCCCGCATAAGCCCTGGTCTTCAGCATTGGACAAATTAGCTCCAGATATTCAGTGCCAGGTTTTGGCTAATTTAGCCGTCCACGGTCAGTGTTTTAAAAAAATGCTGACAGCTGCTGGCTGAATGTTGAATGGAAAGTCTACTGAGGCCATGAGCAGTGTCAGCTGTTTCTCTTGCACAACAGTATCCTGCTAACTACAGCAGTTTGGAACCCAAGGCATGTTTAACATATCCACCATGCTTTGCCTAGACTCCATGTTTCTAAATTCAGACAAAGTACCTAGGCCATGGCTTGTGCATGCTACCTTTGCATGCACTTATAAAATATTCTACTAACAGATTCAATGCACTGAAACTGAATGGAAAGTTGTCCTGTTAAACTGACATGCAATGAAACAAAACCATTCTCAAGTGGATGTGTAAGCTGGGAAGAACCAGAAGAAAAGTGACTTTCAAAAAAAAAAAATTAAAGGAACATTCTAGAAGATACAAGCTATTAATTCCCATTTCTACTTTACTTTCAGCTACTCAGAGTGTAGAATACCTGTAAGCAATTCATGTTTCCATGCAGGGAAATCTCAAGGAGACTTCTCCTTTGTTGTTCATTGTAGGAGGTATGTGAATGCACAAAGAGGAGAGCTGGAAACACACAATGAAATCTATACTTGAAGAAAAGAAACTATGTTTCATAATTTTAATCATAGTAATTATTGAATAATGCAAGTAGCTAGAAGCACCCAAGGGTTCATGCCACTTCCACCACGGCAATCACATGGATTGGATAATCAGTCTGAATGCACAGTGTACTGCAAGCAGATGACATACTTTTAATTTCAGCTTCATATCACACCACATCAGGAGCCATTTCTTGCCTAAATGGCTTGGCACATTTTACCTAATATGAGATAAAAGAGTACATTTTAATGTGATGTACTGAAGGGCTGATTCACTAAGATCTCCCTCTGAATTGTGTCTATGAAAATAAGTTGAGTACTCTATTCTGAGGCTTTTTTCCTCCACTGTCAATTGGTAACATTTGGACTGTACTCTCATGTTTTTCAAGTGAGTTGGTTTGTGATGTTTTGATATTGTGTGTGTGTGTCCCTCACTCCTCATAATATATTTTAATAAGTTGAGGGACCCTTTTTCAAAGGCGCATGAGGGATAACGCGTGCCAGATCAGTACTACCGCCAGCAGGCTAGCATTTGTGTGCCTGCCGGTAATTCTGAGTTTGGTGTGCGCTGAATCCTGTGGCAGAAAATCATTTTTTTATTTTCTACTGTGGGGGGTGTTCCTGGTGGTAATCAGCAGTTGGCGTGCACTGCACGGTTACCGTGTGGGTAGAACATGAGCCCTTACCGCTAGGTCAATGGGTGGCGGTAAGAGCTCAGGTCATAAATAGGCATGTGCTAGTTTTCATTCATTCATTCGAGTATTTATAAACTGCTTAGACCAAATAAGACAGAAAATATAATAATGCTTCTGTATCGCTCCATGATGCAACTGCACCTTGAGTATTGCATTCAGTTCTGGTCGCCGTATCTCAAAAAAGATAAGAATTAGAAAAGTTTCAAAGAAGAGGGACCAAAATGATATAGGGGATGGAACTGCTCCCATATGAGGAAAGGCTAAAGAGGTTAGGTCTCTTCATCTTGGAAAGGAGACAGATGAGGGGAGATATGATAGAGGTCTACAAAATCCTGAGTGGTATAGAATGGGTAGAAGTAAATTGATTTTTTACTCATTCCAAAAGTACAAAGACTAGGAGACACTCAAGGAAGTTACATGGAAATACTTTTAAAACAAATAGAAATATTTTGTTCACGCAACTAATGGTTAAGCTCTGAAACTCTTTAGTAACAGCGGTTAGCATATATGGGTTTAAAAAAGGTTTCGACAAATTCCTGGAGGAAAAGCCCATAGTCTGCTATTGAGACAGAGATTAGAAGCAACTGCTTGCCCCAGGATTGGTAGCATGGAATGTTGCTACTAATTGATTTTCTGCCAGGTACTTGTCACCTGGCTTGGCCACTGCTTGGAAAACAAAATACTGGGCTAGATGGACCACTGGTCTGACCCAGTATGGCTACTCTTATGACATATATTTTGCTATCCATACAATTTAGTCTGATATAGAAGTCATTACATTTAAGAGCAGTCCGTTTTTTTTTTGTTGTTGTTGTTGTTCATAATTTGGACATTTTATTTTGGAAAATGGCTGTTCATTTTGGATGTTCTTACATTTGTCAAAGGAAACCCTAAAGTTTTTCATGTTTGAAAATGGCTCTGAGCTGGATTTTTTTTTTTTTTTTTTTTACTATGAGTGGGACGTCCCAATTCTGACCAGTGGCATAGCCACTGGGGCCTTAGGGTCTAGGGCCACCACTTTGGGCTCAGGTCCCCTCCAAAAGTGCAGCTCCCATTAAATGGCTGGCAAAGATGCCAAAGCCCTGCCAGCCATAGAAATTCATAAACCAATCTTCTCCCTTCCTCCTCGCGCTGCTGCAGTACAGAAGAAGTCAGCAGCATGCCTCCAGTCATCGATGCTGGAACTCCTTGCGCATGCTCGGTTTTCAGCTAACCCACCCATGACCATCTCATGGTCATGCCCCTCTTCAGTTGCATTCTATGGCATTTAGGCGCCCATTGTTATAGAAGAATTGGGCGTAGGTAGATCCATGCATAACTCCTAATTAGTGCCAATTAACTACAATAATTGGTTAGCTGCTAATTGACTAATTAACTGCCACACACATCTGGGATCCATGCCCAAATTTGGGTACCCAAAGTTTGGTGACCTATGTAGCATACAGAGGCCTCTTTCCTCATAGTATAAGAGTGCGTACGTTTGATCACATTTGTTCTGCATTTTTTTTAAAACCTGGTAAACATGAGACAAAAGATTTTTGGCTGCCCTATTATATTCCAGCATCTGACCTATTCAATAAGAGATTCAAAGGGGCATTATCAATGTGGGCTACTGTTATGATTTGGGGGGAAGTTATCCACATAGGCTATTGTTAAGATGGGAAAATTAGGTTCTTACCTTGGTAATTTTCTTTCCTTTAGTCATAGCAGATGAAGCCATTACGTATGGGTTATGTCCATCAACCAGCAGGGGAGATAGAGAGCACTCAAACTTTCACAGTGCCCTCTTGGCCAGCTAGCTCCACTGCCTCTTCAGTATTTGAAGCTTCCAAAGCAGTATGGCAAACCGCAATGGGAATCACAAGAGCTTTCCTCACAGCGAACGATGGCCCATCACAAGGGCATGAACTCATAAAGGAGGGAATGCACATCCTCCTGGAGGGAATAAACTCATCCTCCTTATTGTATAAGTGGAGGGGAACACACGCGCCTCCTGGAGGGAATCACACATCCTCCAAAAAAAACATGCTGGAGGGAATGAACACATCCTCCTAAATTTAAACTGAACATGAATCCTGAAGATTGTTTTCCAACTTTCTCCCAAGGAAGGAACTTCAGGAAATTAGAACAGAACCTGAAAAACAGATTCACAGCATACAGACAATCATACAGGGAGGGCTCATGGCTTCATCTGCTATGACTAAAGGAAAGAAAATTACCAAGGTAAGAACCTAATTTTCCCTTCCTTGTCATCAAGCAGATGAAGCCATTACGTATGGGATGTAACAAAGCAATCCCTAGATAGGGTGGGAACAAGCCACACCACGCGCTAGCACTTGTGCACCAAAACGCGCATCCCTCCTGGCAGCCACATCCAGCCTGTAATGTCGGGCAAAGGAGAGCTTAGAAGCCCATGTTGCTGCACTGCATATCTCTTGAAGAGAGAGTGCTCCAGTTTCAGCCCAAGAGGAAGAAATCGCTCTAGTAGAATGCGCCTTAAAGGCTACAGGCGGAACCCTGCCGGCCAGCAGATAAGCTGAAAAGATAGTTTCTTTGAGCCAGCGGGCAACAGTGGCTTTAGACGCTGGAGACCCTCTGCGAGAACCGGATAGCAAAACAAACAGATGATCAGAAGTCCTGAAAGAGTTAGTAACTCGCAGATACTGCAGCAGAGTCCTGCGCACATCCAAAAGGTGCAGCTGCCCAAAAGATTCTGGAACTCTTCCTCTGAAAAAGAGGGCAAGAAAATAGGCTGGTTTAGGTGAAAGGCTGAAACCACCTTAGGCATAAAGGAAGGCACGGTCCGACCGTGACTCCGGACTCTGAAAATTGCAGAAATGGGTCTCTACAGGACAGCGCCTGGAGCTCTGACACCCGTCTCGCCGAGGTAATGGCCACCAGAAAAACAGCCTTCAGTGTCAAATCTTTCTCCGATGCTCGCCGAAGCGGCTCAAAAGGAGATGCCTGCAGGGTTTTCAAAACTAGCCCCAGGTTCCAAGCTGGACAGGATGCTCGCACTGGAGGTCGGAGCCAAAGCACCCCTCTAAGAAACCGTGCCACATCTGGGTGAGCAGCCAAAGACACGCCTTCCACCTTACCACGAAGGGAGGCCAACGCTACCACCTGCACCTGCAGGGAATTATAGGCCAAGCCTTTTTGTACACCTTCCTGCAAAAAGTCCAGAATCGGCGAGACCGGAGCCCGCATTGGAGCAATGGCTCTGGAAGCACACCAAGACTCAAACAGGCACCAAATCCTGGCATAAGCCACGGAAGTGGACCGCTTGCGGGCTTGCAGGAGAGTGGAAATAACTTTATTGGAATAACCTTTATCCCTCAATTGCGCCCTTTCAATAGCCATGCCGTAAGACCAAAGCGGCCGGCGTCCTCCATGGCTACTGGTCCCTGAGTCAACAGGTTCGGTACCAGAGGTAACGGCAGAGGAGCCTCCAGGAGCATCTGTCGGAGGTCTGCATACCAAGGTCTCCTTGGCCAATCCGGGGCGATGAGGACCACTTCTCCTGGGTGCAGCCGAATCTGCAAGAGCAGGCGCCCTATCAAGGGCCATGGGGGAAACACATAAAGTAGACCCGGAGGCCAGGGTTGAGCCAAGGCATCCAACATCGCCGAGCGAGGATCTCTCCATCTGCTGAAGAAGCACGAGACTTTGGTATTGGCACTTGTCGCCATTAGATCCATCACGGGCTTGCCCCATTTGGCACAGATCTGCAGGAATACTTCGTCTGCCAGATTCCATTCTGCTGGATCGATCTGATGCCTGCTCATTGCTCTGACCTGCAATATGAGCTGCCGACAGACACTGAAGATGCAGCTCGGCCCAGTGGCAAATCAGTTCGGCCTGCGCAGCTAGTGCACTGCACCTTGTTCCGCCTTGTCGATTTATATAGGCCACCGTTGTCGTGTTGTCCGACATCACTCTGACAGCCAATCCTTCCAGGGTCACTTGAAAGGCCAGAAGCACCTGAAACACCGCTTTGAACTCTAGGCGGTTGATGGACCACTCCGACTCCTCGGGTGTCCATAGACCCTGGGCATGCTTCCCCTTGCAATGTGCGCCCCAGCCTTTCAGGCTGCCATCTGTTACCACTAGGCACCAAACGGGGAGCGTCAGCGGCATTCCTTGCCGCAGCATGCTGTCCGAGAGCCACCACTCCATGCTGAGTCGGGCTGCAGGGAGCCAAGTAAGTCTGCATTGGTAATCCTGAGAAATAGGAGACCATCTCTGGAGTAGGGAATACTGTAGAGGTCTCAGGTGCGCTCTCGCCCAGGGTACCACTTCTATCGTGGCTGTCATCGATCCCAGCAGCTGGACAATGTCCTAAGCTCGCGGGCGGGGCATCCTCAGGAGCAGACGGACCTGATTCTGAAGCTTGCACCGCCTTAGCTCGGGTAGGAACACATAGCCCGAGACTGTGTCGAACCTAGCCCCCCAAAATTCTAGAGATTGTGAAGGGGTCAGGTGACTTTTGGCCATATTGACGACCCAGCCTAGAGATTGCAGTACTGGGACCACTCTGGCTGTAGCTTGTAAGCTCTCTGTTGCAGAGTCTGCTCTGATGAGCCAGTCGTCTAGGTACGGGTGAACCCTGATACTCTCTCGCCTGAGAAAAGCAGCTACTACCATCATTACCTTCAAAAAGGTTCGGGGAGCTGTGGCGAGGCCAAAAGGCAAGGCCCTGAACTGGAAATGCTTTCCCAACACCGCAAACCTCAGAAACTTCTGGTGCAGGGGCCAAATCGGTATGTGCAAGTAAGCTTCTTTCAGGTCTAGAGACATGAGAAACTCTCCTGGCTGTACTGCCGCAATGACGGAGCGCAGGGATTCCATGTGGAAATGCCGCACTCTCAGGGACTTGTTCACTTCTTTAAAGTCCAGAATAGGGCGAAAGGACCCACCTTTTCGCGGCACCACAAAGTAGATGGAGTATCGGCCGCAGCCTTGCTCGGCGGGAGGCACCGGGGTCAGAGCCCCTAACTGAATCAGACCTTGTAAAGTCTCCTCCACCGCCGCCCGTTTGACGGCAGAACCGCATCGGGACTCCACAAGCACGTCTCTTACTGAGGCGTTGAATTCTATTCTGTATCCATCTCTGATCAGGTCCAGAACCCACTGATCTGAGGAAATCTTGGCCCACTCCTCGACAAATAGGGAAAGCCGTCCTCTGATGACAGGCATCGAGGAGAGGGCCGGCGCACCATCATTGAGAGGGTCGCCCCTGAACTCCTGGTCTTGAGCCACCGGCTGCAGAACGCTTGTCCGAGCGAAAGGAGTTCCTCTGCTGACCACGGGCACGTGAAGTGAACCCAGCAGAACGCCCCGGGCGGTACCTTCTAGCTTCACGGAAGCGAGGTCTGTACGAGGAGTGGACCGCCTGGCCCTTAGAGGAAGGCCTCTGCCTATCTTCGGGCAAGCGCTGGGGTTTTGGATCACCCAGGCCTTTCACAATTTTCTCCAACTCCTCACCAAATAGAAGAAGTCCTTGAAAAGGCAACTTCACCAACCTTTGCTTAGAGGCCATGTCCGCTGCCCAGTGTCGTAGCCAATTGTTTAGCCGAAGCTCTGACAAGGTCATAAAGGGCATCAGCCAGAAAGGACAAGGCCACCTCCATCCGCGGAGCCACATCCAAGAAGGGCTCCGCTCCATCTCCGGGCTGAGCCACTGCCTGTTGCAGCCAAGCTAGGCAGGCTCTCACAGCATAACAGCTGCATGCAGACGCCCGAACAGTGAGACCTGCAAATTCAAAGGACCGTTTCAATGCTGTTTCCAGCCTACGGTCTTGAACATCCTTCAGGGCAACACCTCCTTCAACAGGGAGGGTAGTTCTCTTTGTCACCGCAGTGACTAGGGCATCCACTGTAGGCATTTGAAAACGAGCCAAATGTCCCTCACGCAGAGGGTATAACTGCCCCATAGCCCTGGAAACTCTCAAAGGTCCCTCGGGGTCAGCCCACTGAGCCGAAACAAGCTCTAGGATGGAGTCATGCAAAGGGAAGACCCGAGCAGCTTTCTTGGTACTAGCCGTCCTGGGATTACCCGAGGAGGCCATGCCACTGTCAGTATCTTCAATCGAGAGGGCCTGCAGGGTATCTGAAATAAGCGCTGGCAGCTCATCACGGTGGAAAATCCTCACCGCGGAGGGATCATCCAGATCCTGTGGTAAATCCGCACCTGACTCTGGTTCCTCAGACCAAGAACGTCTGTCAGAGTTCTCCGAATCCTCACACCCCGACCACGGGGGGGAAAAAGGTGCACCACAATCTGAAGGGGAATTAACCCTTCTGCGCTTATCTTTAGGCCAAGCATCCGGGAAAAAAAACCTCACTGGGCAGTCCCAGGCCAGAATCCATCGGGGGGGGCAATCAGAGGAGCCTCAGGCGACCCCTGAGGAAGGGCTCTTTTCATCATGTATGCTTTATGCAGCAAAAGCACAAAATCCGGGGAGAAAATCTCACCCTGGGCACCCAAATCCTGTCCGGTGCCAGCCACTCCTGAAATAACCTCATCTCGAGGTGCCCCACCCGGCTCAGATCTCTCCATGTCCACGGAGGCTGCGCCATGCGGTGTAAGCAAAATGGCGCCCGCTGCCAGCTCAGAGTGGGAAGAAACATTGCTCGCCATGCTCGGGCCGGCTCCTACGCCAGTACAGCACGATTTACAGAGCCCTGCTGCTGATTTGCGCTTGCCACAAGTGGAACAGCGCTTTACATTGTCCGCAGCCATCGCCGAAAAACGGCGGTAAAATCCAAAATGGCGGTTTCGCGCCAAAATCGCCCCAATCGCGGGCCCACCCCGGAGGAGTTGGAAAACACTCTTACCTCAAAGGATCTAGTGTACCACTACAATCCTGCTGAAAATCAGGTCAAAAACCTCTGCTCCAGCGTCTCTGCGTTTAAAAACGTGACGCGACTTTCTTTTTTCTTTTTTTTTTTTTTAAAGCTGTGAGGAAAGCAGAGGTATTGAAGACTCCGGAGGCTCAGATGAGTGGGAAAGGCAGGGAAAGGGCGAACCTATATGCCTGCATCCACTGTTGGTGGGTAAGGACAGGGAAAGCAAGGCAATATGTCCACATCCACAGAGGTATGGGTAAGGCAGGGAAAGGGCTAACCTATGTGCCTTTAAAGTGAAGCTGCTATAGCCTCCAACACCCCGGTTAACAACTGGCAAGTCAGGAACCACCTCCCGGCAGATTTTTCTGGAGCTCGAACAAGCTGCAGCCACCCTGCTAGGGGAGATAGAGAATACTGTAGAGGCAGTGGAGCTAGCTGGCCAAGAGGGCACTGTGAAAGTTTGAGTGCTCTCTATCTCCCCTGCTGGTTGATGGACATAACCCATACGTAATGGCTTCATCTGCTTGATGACAAGGAAGTGTTATTTTACTTTTAACCCCAGTTATTAGTAACTAGGTCTCATTGCATAAAATGGACTCTGTGCTAAAATCCTGAATTAGTGGTAAAATAATACATCTTAACAGTATCCCACGTTGATAACGTCCCACCTTGGTGTGAAGAGTTTCAGGCTCTAGTAACCAGAGCTAATATTGTGATGCAGTGGCGTACCAAGCGGGGGGGGCGGTACGGGCGGTCCGCCCCAGGTGCACGCCGCTGGGGGGGTGCCACGCACCGATCAGCTTAGTTAGTTTCCATGCTCCTTCTGCCCCAGAACAGGAAGTAACGTGTTCCGGGGCAGAGGGAGCATGGAAACAAACGAAGCTGACTGGCACGCAGCACCCCCCCAGCGGCATGCACCCGGGGGGGGTTCTTTCGCTGGGGTGGGGGGTGTCCTTTTGCTGGGGGGGTCGCGCTGCACCGGGGGGGCGGGGCGCATCGGCGATCCGCCCCGGGTGGCAGCCCCCCTAGGAACGCCACTGTTGTGATGTCATAATGCCTCATTCCACCAATAAGAGCAAACCTCATCAGTGATGTCACAATGGCTTGATTGTCCTATACTTAGCTCACTTTTATTACACATAGCAGTGATTTTCATTTCTAGAGACAATTTCTTTAAGGGGGGATGTTATCAATGTGGACTACTGATAAGATGTGGTACTTTACTGTTAACCCCAGTTATTAGTAACAGGTCTGTCTCATTGCATAAAATGGAACCTGTGCTAATAGCACAAGTTAGTGGTAAAATAACACTTCTTAACGGTAGCATGCGTTGATAACTACAAGGCCCTTTTACTAAGCTGCAATAAAAGGGGCCCTGCACTAGTAGTGACAGTCGTTTCTGCCGAGTGCTGAGGCCCTTTTTACCACATCTGGTAAAAAGGTTGAAAGAAGAAATGGCGATGCGGTAAGATTGCACTTACCGCATGGCCATGTGGGGGGGGAGGGAACTTACCACCACCCATTGAGGTGGCAGTAAGGGCTCCTGCGCTAAGTGGTAACCGGCCAGCATGCAGCGCTGTCCGATTACCACCGGTTAACCCCTGTGGAAATATTTTTCAAATATTTTGGCTCGCGCCGGAAATGCCTTGCACTGAGGGGTAAAACTACCACCGGTGCCCACATTGGGCTGGCGGTAGTTCCGGATTACCACAAAGTAAGCCTGTGGTGGGCTCACTGCTATTTGTAAAAGGGCTCCTATGTTGTGATATTTGTAAGATATCAGACTCATTTATACTCAGTTTGCTTCACTGCTTGAAATTTCAATCAGAGCTTACTGATAAGGATTTGTGGCACCAGTGAGTCTTATGCTGTCCCAAGAAACTATGGCCCTGCTGTCATTAGGTTGAGGAAAGTGGAAAGGGGAAGAGAATGGGATTTGATATACCGCCTTTCTGTGGATGCAATCAAAAGTGATTTACATATTATATATAGGTACTTATTTTGTACCTGGGGCAATGGAGGATTAAGACACTTGCCCAGAGTCACATTGCACAAAGGGTTTTTTTTTTCTTAAACTCATTAAACAATCACCAAAACCAAGAGTTATGAAATACTGACATTGTTGACTTAGAAAACCTATGGATCAAAAGAAATGAATCCAAATGAGTTTTGTCTGTTCTTCTCTAGAGATGTACGACGTAACCATCCAACACCAAACTTGCACTCTATGGAATTCTAAGGTGTTATTATATTGAAACCTCATCCCCATTAGAGGTCAGAAAACAGACTTTGATAAATAGTTACTCATGAAGGTTAAGGAAATATTTCACATGCTAGTGTGAGAATGAAAAAATTAGCCTTCAGAGGTTGAATAGCAGCAAATAGGGTGTTAACAATTATATGAAAAGTCGTTTGAGACTGACTCAGCTTCCAGGTGTGGAATACATTATTAACCTCATTAAAATATGCATGAAGTTCGTTATCCTTTTTTTTTAACATGCAAAGTAGCTCTGATGAAGTCTGCCCTCAACAGAAAGGGCGGAGGACATGCCCAGAGTATGAAGTCAGTGCTCTCTAAGGGTAAAAAGCTGAAGCAGCTTTCTCACGGTTCAAACTTGCCGCAAGCCCATTTCCATACTCCTGAGCTCTTATTCACACTAAGAGCTTAGCAATAATAGAGAAAGATTAAAGTGTTGGAACAACAAGGTTAGAAAGAGCAGAACAAATCCAAACCGTATGTACCCAACAAAAGTGTGAGAGAAAAGTACTCTACGAACTTAAATCAAGATAGTTCTATCAAGAGTCACATGATTATGAAGTCATCCACAATCACATATCTTCCAGTGCTGCATGCTTTCATGCAATTCAAAGGTAATCTTTGCATTTATCTGATGCAGGTCATGACTGGGATTTGGATTTTGTAGATTTTGTTCATCACCTTTTCCAAATCCAGGATTAAGCAAATTAGATATATAGATATGGTTGGCAGGTCCCTACCTGTAAGAGTTTACATTCTAAGCAAGGGTTCTATGTCCTTTTGTATGCCTAAAAGCCAAATAGATGAGTAGCCTAGTGGTTAAGGAGCCAGTTGAGATCCAGGGATGGCAGGGTTCAAAATCCTAATTTTTGCACTCCTTCTAACCTTAGACAAATCAGTTTGCTCTTCACTTCCCCTTCTATCAATTTAGATTGTAAGCCCCCCCCCCCCCCCCAGAAAAGATCTACCTATTGTACATGAATAGATTAAAGAAAAGCAAGTCATTAAATCCAAATCTGCATGGCATCTGGCATCAATCACCGTCCCATGGCCAGACATTCTTAAACGTAGTCTCTAGTGTACAGATATAAAATAAGCATAAAATAGGCACCTTTTTGAACTTTTCACATAGGCATCTGGTTATAAAATCAGACCTTTGGTGGTATATGAGCATGTTTGATGTCTGTGGATGGGACGATTCTCATATTAGGAAAGGCTAAAGTAGTTAGGGTTCTTCAGCTTGGAGAAGAGATGGCTGAGGGGGGATATAATAGAGGTCTATAAAATCCTGAGCAGAGTGGAATGGGTAAATGTGAATCAATCATTTACTCTTTCCAAAAGTACAATGACTACTGGACATTGCCACGAAGTTACTCAGTAGCACATTTAAAATGAATAGGAGAAAATATTTTTTTTACTCTATGTCATACAAGCTAATTTTTCAAAATTAATGGAGCTGCTCAATCCAACAGAAATTACCTCATCTTGGGTACAGTCAAAGAGTTTGTTCAATGTTGGGGGTGCTCAGGCATCCACAGTATACACAGAGCTGACTCCTATGCTCAATGTATAGTTAAGCTCTGGAACTCATTGCCATAACAAACACTAAAAGCAATTACTGTAGCTGGGTTTAAAGAAAGGCTATACAAATTCCTGGAGGAAAAGTCCATAAACTATTATTATACAGGACATTTCCAGAGGATCAATGTGTGAGTTTCAGCCAGGGAGCACAGCATTGAAGCTGGACCGTAAAAAAATCTTTAGGTATTTCCTCCCATATTGCATCAATGTAGCACTTGTGGTGAGTACTTAGCAAGATAACTGTTGTAGTTGTTAGATATCTCATTAGACTTTATTAAATGCTGATCTGTTTTATGGATTACAGACAATAGAAGAGAAGCTGAATGAGATATTTTCCTGTATTTATTAAAAGAATAGTAGAGAACAATTTCAAGACACCCAAATTAAGGGACCCTTTTACTAAGCCATGATAAAAAATAGCCTGCAGCAATGTAGGTGCGTGTATTAGGAGCACAACAGGTCAGTTTTTACAGCATCTGCAAAAAACAGATTTTTTTTTAATGTGATGGATGGGAAAAGGGCACACAGTAAAACTGAAACCAGTGCGTGTCTAAAACCGGCTCGAGCCCTTAACGCCACCGATTAATCTAACGGTAAGGGCTCATGTGCTACACGTGCGGTGACCAGTCGGCATGCACCAACTGCCAATTACTGCCGGAAACGGTGTGCGTGGGAGGAAATAAATAAATAATTCAACCAGGCATTATGGGCGTGCACCAAATCTGAAATTACCAGCGGGGGGGGGGGGGGGACACTGGCCTGGCGGTAGTCTCATTTGGGCGTGCGCTGCACACGCATAGAGCCTACTGCGGCTTAGTAAAAGGGCCCCTGAATCTGAATGATGAAATCAGACTGCACCACTAACATCATCCATAGAAGCCTGTACTCAAAAGTGTGAAAGAATCCACAGACACAATTTCATATGCTAAAATTAACAATTTTTGTGCTATATTTTCACACATGTAATCAGAGATTTTTGCATGCAGAATTTACCACTTGAAATTCAGATACCCTTCTCAACGCAGAATAAATAATGAAATCCATTTATTATGAAAAGTAGGACATTGCCTGCATTTGCATAGATAAATTACACATGCAAAACTCATAAAACTGCATGTTTGTGAAAATTGTAGCTATACCTCAGGGAAGAGTATTTTAATTACATAATGTTAAGTGAAGACACATGAAAATTCACACAAGCCTGATGTGCATTTTGTGCCAATGGGCCACTGTCATGAAAGAACACTGGGGCCTTTTTACTAAGCTGTGCTAGTAAATAGGCTTAGCACATTTTTCTCATACTAGCACAAAGAGTTTCTCATACTAAGCCCATTTCTAGCATGGCCATAAATTTGGCCTTTTTCTATAACAACTTTTTTCTGGCCATGTACTGTTCATTGTTTATTAAAACTCTTTATACCACCTGCACTGCCATATCTAGGCAGTGTACAAACTAAGGGCCTCTTTTACTAAACCACACTAGCAATTTCTGCATGGCAAATGTGACACAGCCCATTCAAAATGAATGGGCTACAGCTCATTTGCCATGCCGGGATCTACTATTGTAGTTTAGTAAAAGAGGCTCTAATATTTTAAAACAACACAACAGAAAAGGGATTCCATTAGTCCAATAGGAAAGAAGATGCTATCCACACAAGATCATTCACATCAATTAAATAAGTAGTATTTATGCCTGTATATCTAGCTATTCACTTAACAACTGGGACATATCAAATCAGGTAGGGTATGCTATGCAGAGATTGCCACAGTGAAATAACAAATTTTCAGAAGAGTTTCAAACACTATTCGAGGTGTGGTCGCACCATGGAGCAATACAAAGGCATTATAAAGTTCTCATTTTTGTTTTCTATTACTTTCCTAATAATACCTGACATTCTATTTGCTTTCTTAGCCACCACCACACACTGAGCAAAGGGTTTCAACGTACCATCAACGATGACACCTAGATCCCTTTCCTGGTCAGTGACTCCTAATGAGGAACCTTGCATCATGTAACTATAGTTCGGGTTCCTCTTTCCCACATGCATCACTTTGCGCTTGTTCACATTACATGTCATCTGCCATTTGGACGCCCACTCTCCTAGTCACGTAAGTTCCTCTTGCGATTTAACAACTTTGAATAACTTTGTGTCATCAGCAAATTTAATTACCTCACTAGTTACTCCCACCTCTAGATCATTTATAAATATGTTAAAAAGTAGTGGTCCCAGCACAGACCCTTGGAGAACCCCACTATCTATCCTTCTCCATTGAGAATACGTTGCTTCGCTATAACTACTGGTAGTGTTTTATTGTTGTTGTTCAAAATTGTTTCAGTGAAAATGAAAAATTAGTAAAAGTTTCCTACTGGGATAAACTTGGTTGTCTTTTTAATTGTGCTCATTAAAAAATAATGGCAAGCAATGAGGTGAGTTTATGAGTTGCATTAATATTTGACACAGACTTAAGCTTCAGGAAATAACGTTCCTACTGGTGGACCATATGGTTCCTGACGCTTCTGCTCACAAGAGCTCATTCCATGTTTACTGCACTAATCAACATGACACACACTATTTGATCAAAAAGAAAAAAAACAATCAAAATGGCTTATGGTTATGACGGTAATAAAAATTTATTGGTACTTATTGCATGTAGGCTAAAATGTTGTTGGAATTCTTATATACAGTATGAAAAATTTTTATACTGACATATAAAATGGTTTAAATAATGATTTGCTTCAATGGGATGGGAAGCGAACAACACTGGGGAAATTAGTGTGATGAATATTAATTGTCAAACCAAGCAGTAAGGAAAGATATGCTAAGCCTGCAGGGCTTTGCAGACCTTCAATTCTTCCAAGCTAACTGGAAGCCCTGACTAAAGAGAACTAATTTTACAAGGGTGATGGTGAAATCCAAAAGGATGATTGGGTGTATAGGGAGAGGAAAGGCCAGAAGGAAAAGGAGGTGATAGTGCCTCAGTATAAGTCTCTGGTGAGACTTCATTAAGGAACCCTTTTATTAAAACTTAGCATGTGCTAGTGGACATTAGCATGTGCTAAGTGTCAGGTGGTCCATAGGTATAAAATAGGAGGTGCAGAATTTAGTGCACACTAATGTCCATCAGCACACACTAAGCTTTATTTATTTATTTATTTATTTATTTATTTATTTATTTATTTACTATTTATTTATTAGGATTTATTTACCACCTTTTTGAAGGAATTCACTCAAGGAAGTGTACAGTAAGAATAGATCAAACATGAGCAATAGGCAATTACAGCAGTAAAAATAGTCAAATAACAATACAAAGTATGGTATGGTATACTACTTACAATGTCAACACAATATGTAATAGACCATTTTAATTGACAGTGTAGGGTATAAGCAAAGATAGAACATATAGATAGGTAAGACAGTAAGAAGAGTTTAGTAATGTGTATGTACAATTCTGGAGACCACATCTTCAAAAAGATATAAACAGGATGGAGTCAGTCCAGAGAGCGGCCCCTAAAATGGTCAGTGGTCTTCATCATAAAGTATATCCTCTCCTCTTTATTCCCTTACCTTTATTGTTCTGTCTGTTTACCTGTCTTATCTAGATTGTAAGCTCTTTGAGCAGGGACTGTCTTTTGTGTATGGTGTACAGCGCTGCGTATGCCTTGTAGCACTATAGAAATGATAAGTAGTAGTAGTAGCATATAGGGACAGACTTAAAGACCTCAATATGTATACTTTGAAAGAAAGGCGGGAGATAAGATAGAGGCATTTAAATATCTCTATGACATAAATGCACAGGAAGTGGATATCTTTCAATTGAAAGGAAGCTCTGAAATGAGGGGGAATAGGATGAAAGTGATAGGGGTCAGACTCAGGAGTAAACCGAGGAAATACTTCTTCACAGAAAAGGTGGTGAAATCATGGAATGGCCTCTCAGTGAAGGTGGTGGAGACGAAAACTGTATCTAGATTCACGAAAGGTTGGGAGAAGCAAATTGATGGCTTCTATTACAAAGCTACGCTAGTGATTTCTACACCGCAAATGTGAGGAAGCCCGTAGGAATTGAATGAGCTTCCTCTCATTTGCCGTGTGGGAA
The DNA here is from genome assembly GCF_901765095.1 of Microcaecilia unicolor. Classification (NCBI taxonomy): domain Eukaryota; kingdom Metazoa; phylum Chordata; class Amphibia; order Gymnophiona; family Siphonopidae; genus Microcaecilia; species Microcaecilia unicolor. The sequence goes on from NC_044034.1 coordinate 145,744,147, forward strand.
TCACTAGTGCAGCTCTATAAAAGATGCCCTGAATCTCTAAGGCAAGGAAAGGATTATAGAGCTTAGTAGTTGGTATGGATGGGCAGACTTGATAGACCATATGGTCTTTATCTGTTGTTATTTTCTCTGCTTCTATTTTATGCATTATAAGATCCCAAAGGCCACAGAGTAATTCATCGTCTGCTTCTTCTCAAGCAAAAGAAAGAGCTGGAAACAGGAAATGAGCATTTTCTGATTCCTATGTTAAAAGCTTAGTACAGTTAAAAGATCAATGCTGTTATTAAATATTGACAACTTATTATTAAAGCTGGAACTCACAATGCCTGCAAAGAGAAGGAAGATACCCAAGTACACAGACAAGGACTGAGAAGAAAAGCTTTAACCTCCATACAATATTTATCTCATTCAAATGAAATGGAATAAATGACATGACATCATTTTTTTTCATGTGCTTAATTATGTAATTGGAGGCAATTTTAAAATGATTTTTCCCAGGCAACTAAAAACGTATTTAAGCTGAAGGTTCCCCTCTCTCTCTCTTCAAGACAGCCTAGCCATCGTCAAGAGTCCAGTACAACTAAATTTCTTTTGGGTTCCACAAAAGATTCCAAAACATTTACATTTACATAAGGCACTTATACCCCGCAAGATCCGAGAAGAGCTCCCTACGGTTTGTTTGTTTATTTATTTATTTGTGACATTTATACCCCGCTCTTTCCCGCTCAATAGCAGGTTCAGTGCGGCTTACAAAGTGTGGTACAAAGTATCACAGAGATAATACAGGGATGGAAACAATGTATCAAAGAGATGACATAATTACTTAGATTAGGTTCAGTATGGTACGACGTATCACAGAAATGATACAATAAATAAATTTCAATAAATCAGAAACAAGGCATTCCCTGTTAGCTACAATATATACATTACTTATGAAATAATTGATAAAGATGTGTTTTAAGAGCATTCTTAAACCTTTTAAACTGATCTGTTATTCTAATGTTCAATGGTAAAGAATTCCACCACTTTACAGACTAAAAAGAGAAAAGCCCATCAAAAACAGATCTATAAATACCACCTTTAGGATTGGGATATTGAAGTAAATGAGCTAATCTATCTGATAGACCACTACAACATTGTGAAAGAGTTATGAGATCCAATAAATATGCAGGAGCCTTATTATTTCACCATCGTTTTCCCTCACTGTGAACTGGAATGAACTGATCCTTAAAAGAGATGCAAGTGTATTGAAAGGGCAACAATGTGTCTCCTCACAGAGTTTGCCTGCAAGCTCATTGTAATTGTGATTAATTGTGCGATTAAAGGAATGTTATCTATTTATTTATTTTTCCCCACTGCAGCTCCTTCTGACTCTGGGCAATAGAGGGTTAAGTGACTTGCCGAGAGTCAAAAGAAACTGCAGTGGGGGGGGGGGGGGGGGCGGGAATAACATGCCTTTAATCATGCAATTAATCGCAATTGAAACTATAATCAAAATGCAGCCCTATCTAAAACATATCAATTTAATATATCTGAGCCATTGCCATGATATCATGCTTACGAGGCTGACAGAAACAGATACAGTGGCACGGTATTTGCATGGTTTCAATCCTATTTGTCAGACAGACAACAATCAGTTCTGTTCAACAACAGCACATCATTACCTTGGGCACTGAACTGTGGGGTGCCACAGGGATCCATACTGTCTCCCGTTTTATTTAATTTCTACCTCAAGCCTTTGGCTGAGCTACTTCGGTCAATAGTCACAAAATTCTATATCTATGTTGATGATGTACAACTACTCATGCCCACTGAACCAGATCTACCCACAGTTTTGAATACACTGACTGCCTGCCTCACTGCAACTCAGGAATGGGCAAAAAAACAACAAACTCTGCCTGAACCTATGCAAAACAGAGATCATTTGGTCATATAACACAAGTGGACAAATACCTGACTTCAAAATACCTTTTGGGAAGTATGAACTCCCCCTAAAATTACAGTTCAGGAATCTTGGGATACTGCTGGACTCATCACTCACTCTGATCCCACAGATTCAAATAACCTTTTAAAATAGCCTCTATCACCTGTGGCAACTACAAACTTTCTCTCTAAATATTGAAAAGAGTCTGATCATAGTGGTCCATGCTATGATAATGCCATGACTAGACTACTGTAATGCCCTGTACACCGGTCAAACCAACAAAAGTTGAATCAGCTCCAAGTAATTCAGAATGCTGCACCCGGCTGATAGAAGGCTGCAAGCAGTGTGACCACATCACACCCTTTCCTGCCAAATTACACTGTTTTTCAGTACCTTACAGGGCTAAATTTAAAATTCTAAGTTTAATTTTCAAGATTCTCAGACAAAATGGGCAAGAGTACTTAAAGAATAAGTTAGCCCTTTACACACCTTTGAGATCTCTAAGGCCCTCTCAAGGAGCATCATGATCTGTATCTCATCAAAAGAAACTGTACAATGTGATACCCACCAGTGAGCCTTCTCAGGAGTAGCCCCCACACTGTGGAACTTACTCCCCAAAGGACTACGTCTAACTCGAGACTACCTCTACTTCAGGAAGCAGGTGAAAGCCTGGCTTGTGAGAAGAGCCAGGTTTTCACCTGTTAACAGATACTGGTAACAGCTAAACGCGCTGGGATTGGCTGACAGAGACCTGGAGCTGATCAGTTATGCTATTACTTACTTGCTAAACGCGCTGTGATTGGCTCAGAGACTTCCAGGTCTCTCAGCTGAGTGAAGCACGGCCAAAAAAGATGTTTTTATTATTCCGGGGTCCAAAAAAGAGCCTGCAACATCGGAGCCTGTTTGATTTCAGTACTTGGGCTGTTTTTTGGGTGGAGCACTCCCATAATGGCCATCCATGACGAGCACTTGGCTGTTTTTGGCCCCCCCCCCCCCATTTTTTTTTACATTTTATGAAGTTTTCCAATCCTGCGCAGCCCCAACAAGAGGTACAGACCTCTCGTTAGATTTTCCACTGTTTTCCAGCGCTAAGGCAATCGGAAAAGGTTAGTGCATCTCATCACAAAAGGGGCTTCTACACAATTTGTTCATCTGCATTCCGTTTTCATTAGCTGCTTCTGTCCTCAGAAAAAAAGTATTTAGTGCATGCCAGGGTTTACTACTTGCTCGTTAATGGCTCGTTAAGGGCTTGTTAAGTTTAGTGCATATGGCCCTCAAACAGCATAAAAGGGTTTAAATTTATTTATTATTTACATTTATTTATTATTTTTGAAGGAATTCACTCAAAGCGGTACACTTTAGTAAGTGGGCCCATAAATCAGTAGTTCTTTTAATTAGAAATTCATGAATGTGTAGGTAAGAGATAAGCAGTGTCTTCAGAAAGACACCTGATAGCCATTTGTTAATGTTCACTTAAAACAACCCAGTTGGTTTAGTATTTGGTAGAAATAGATGACTGGCCAATAGATGTGTCTTACCTCATTCTGAAGGTCTCTGATCATTTTACTTTTTCGTTCCATTTCAGTCTTCAAAAAATTAATCTGCAAATTTAAACAAACCCAGAACAGAAATGTTAAACATTAACAGAGAAGCAGGAAACATATAAGGCTCCTTTTATGAAGCTGCGGCAAAATGGTGCTTGAGCTGGTGTCAGCACATGTTTTTAATGCGCATCGAGGCCCCCTTTTCCCGCAGCGGTGAAAAATGGTCATGCAGCAAGTGACACACTTGTCACGCATCCATTTCGGGGGGGAGCACTTACTGCCACCCATTGAGGTGGCAGTAAGGGCTTCCGCACTAACCCAGCAGTAACCGGGCAGCACGCGGCACAGCCGAATTACCACCAGGTACACATCAGCGCTACAGAGGCTAGTGTAAATGAGGAATCCATATTGATGTGTTAGGCCAATTGAAATCACTCCTTCTCTCCACCCATACTATGCCTTCTACCAAGGTCAACATGGTGAAATGTAAACAGCTTCCATTCTGAAACAGAATTAACATCTGTAGTCCAATCTACACATCTACATGTTGCTGTTTACACATGGGATGCTTCTCAAATAAGGGCCTAATTGTGTTTAGATTCTTAAAGGATACATATGAATATGTTAAAGAGGATGAAAAACATAGATCGTTCTAGATATTTTTCACTGAGTTTACAAAACATTGAAAGATAATGTATCTGGACTTTGAAATCACATGTGCTTCTTCTTCAGATGTCAGAGATTGAAATCACTGCATTTTCTCTAGGCCCAGTACGGTTCTGAGACCACTCCACTAAATGAGAAGACATTAAGAACATTAAAAAATACAGCTGAAGTCACTTACTGTAGCCTGCTGTTTTTCTGCTTTCTCCGTTGCCTCATTAAGTTGCTTTTTAAAGGCCTCTTGTAGAGATTTTATTTCTTCCCTAGTTCATTGAAAAAAAAAAAGATAAATTTTTCATCTTTGCTTGCCACAGTGATGAGTCGGTTTGTTCACTCTTGCTTAAAAAGCATTTGTTTAACATTATATAACTAAACCAAATCAATGGGGCAAATAAATGTAATGGAACTTAGAAAGGCAAAGTTGGCATCAGCTGTTGACAGTTATGACAGCTAGTGCATGGTAACGACTCACATGCTAGCTCTCACATCCAACCACTTCTCTGACCATCCATGTCATGCCCAGCTCCTGCACACTCCTACGTTAGACAGTTAGTGTAGCCAGCCTAATAGTGCAGTGAGCTAAGAATGTGGGGAAGCAGGTTCAATTCCCACTGTGGCTCCATATGACCTAGATAAATCACTAAACTCTCCATTGTCCCAGGTACAAAACTTTGATTGTAACCCTACAAGGGACAGAGAAAGTAGAAAATATAAATGTGATTTGAAGGCTACTTTTGATAAGAACTTATATACAGATGTACTTGCAAAAGGCAAAGAAGCACTCATCAAAACATCATCACTCTGTGTCACGTGACCATAAATAAGACAACCAGATACCAACAGAATGAAGTTGCATACCTTTTATTCTATAGTCTGTATGATCACTCTGGGCTCTTTAGGTGACTTTTGCTTGTAGGGAGTGTGTGTTATTCCATCTAATGTCTGTTCATTTTATCATCCTACATATTTGTATCAGGAACATTTTAATCTTAATCTTCTGTGTACACTTTTGTTCTGTACTTTATCATTGTAAATGTGGTATGTCCTGCTGGCCATTTATCTCTCTATGCACCCAAGCATCCTTCTAGCTTTTGTTGTCACCTTTTCTATTCATTTGGCCACCTTAAGATCAACCACACACACATCTATCTATCTATCTATCTATCTATCTATCTATCTATCTATCTATCTATCTATCTATCTATATACATACACAGTGTCCTGAAAAAAATGGGACCCCCTAACATTTTTCCAAATAACTCAAAAACGAATGTACTATTATAAAAAAAAATATTACTATTATTGACATGTGTAAGCTGTAATAACTGGATGATCCCTGCTTTCAAAATGATGTCATTTAAGAAGTGACCATTAAGATCTGTTTTAGCAAATAGCTTTTAGTGAAGAAGATAAAGTTTTGATTACATTTTTGCAACAAAATAAGGCATATGATGCAAACTGTTTGCTTATAGAGTTTCCTAATAAGGTTTGACTAATGTATTTTCAAAGGTCATAAATGTTTAAACAATTGCAAAGTATTTTGAAACTATGTTTTGGGGTCCATTTTATTTTCTGGACACCGTGTAAATATATAGTGAGAAAGAAAAAAAGAAGGATATACACGCTGTTTCAAAATTACAGGACCCCTTTTTTTCATCTCTACAACAAATAAAAGGCCAGATGTATAATAATAATAATCTTGGCTTAGAAATAGGCCTATGATAGGACTATAAAATGATCATGCAATAAACATGTAGCATGATAAATGGTCTTTGTAAACTTCACGTAATAAAGGTACTTCAAAGCATAGTCACTCAAATTCTATATTTGGCACTCAGAATTGTAAGTGCAAATTTGAGTGCATGCAACAAGCCAATTAGCACTAATAATTGGGCAGTAACAATCAATTATTGGTGCTAATTGGTAACAATTTGAATTTATGTGCAAATCTTCCTAGTCGGGATTCTATAAAGATGTGCACATAAATTTTTCTATGTTGAATTGAAAAGGAGGCATGGCCATGGAAGGGTCAGAAGCGGGTCAGGGGCATTCCTAGAATTTGAGTGCAATGTTATAGAATATGGTAGATCTGTACCTAATTTAGGGCTCCTTTTACAAAGGTGCACTAGTGTTTTTAGTATGCACTAAAAATAAACGTGCACTAAACACTAGAGATGCCCATATATTCCTAAGGGCATCTCCAGCGTTTAGCACACCTTTATAAAGACCCCCTTAGGCATGAGGATTTACCAGTTGATGTAAATCCCCGGGCATGGACCCCGGTGATATGCACTATTCTATAAACAGCGTTCAACTAGAAGTGCCATTTATAGAATAGCACTTAGCACTCATTTTTTCAGCACCCAACTGGGCACCATTTACTGAATTTAGCTCTATGTGAACAAATGAAAATAATACGTAAATCTCCTCACCCAAAGCACATGACTAATGATCGTACTGGACAACACACAACCTTCAACCCTTTGGACCCCCACATATACCTGTACCTCATTCGATCACTATACAACTTTGTATTTGTTATCAACCGACTGGGCTAACGCCTAACAGTACTATGTAAGCCACATTGAGCCTGCAAATAGGTGGGAAAACGTGGGATACAAATGCAACAAATAAATAAATAAAAAATAAATGTGAATGCCAAGAATGTTTATGTTCAAAATCAATCTGCATAGAAACATTTGCTGAATTTAATTGCACTGACAGTTCAAAGTGCATATTCAACTTGTCTATGTGTGGACTGGTCTTTGGAGTGTCCTCCTAACTTAATACCAGATCTTGAACTTGGTCAATGACATCACAAGTGCATGCACGTTGAGATTTACTGTTACTGAGGTAGTGTTTGAAATCACCAGTAACATCAATTTTGCAAATAAGTTTGTTCAGTCCACCAAGTGACTATTACTTTTCAGGAAACATTTCAATACATGGTGCGTAGGTGCACACATAGATTAGCGTGTGCGCCTAATCTACACACACACCTTAATTGGTTAACGTGCCACTTAGTGTTGTTAATTGGCTGATTAATGCCCAATTATCAACACTAATAGGGCACAACTGGAATTTACACGCACACTTTGCATAAAGCGGTGTGTGCAAATTCCAACACGCACAGCCAAAGGGGGGGGGCGCAGTTATGGGTGGATTGAGAACATACTGGGTCTATCAATCACATTTATGTGTGTGGTTACAGAATTCATGCCAGCACATGTAAATGTAGGCATGGGCATTTACACCAGCTTTTCACTGGCGTAAATGGACACACCTAAATTTAGGTACATCCACCCAGCCCAGGCACAATCTGTATGCCATGTCTGAATTTAGACAAATCTTATAGAAAATACCTAGGCGTCTCTATCAGATGTGCCTAGATTCTCAGCACCATATGTAGAATCTAGCCCAATGTATCATTTGGATCAGAAATGTTATTATGTGCTTAGCTTCTACTGAAAAACCCATGCTGACTAACTCTAAATAATGACCTTATAATTACATCATGATTTGCAAATAATATTTATCACCCTACACATTTGTTACATGATCATTTTACAGACCTATCATAGATTTATTTGTGAGTCAAGGTTTATTATTGTATACCCAGCCATTGTTAAAGAGAAAAAAGGGGTCATGTTATTCTGAAACATGGTTTGTGTGTAGCCAGAAAGGTACTTGGGTTCATAGGAAGAGGAATAGCCATCAGGAAAACAGATGAGATGATGCCTCTGTATAAGTCTCTGGTGAGACCTCATTTTGAATATTGTGAACAATTCTGAACATGCACAGGATGCACCCAGACCAGGAAGCAGCTTCTAAACTGTTCAGTAGTCTTTGTCATAAAGCATAGATGAGAACAGACTTAAAGATCTCAATATTTATACTTTGAAAGAAAGGCAGGAGGGAAGATATGATAGAGATAATCTAAATAATTCTAGGATAAGTGCACAGGAGATGAGTCTCGTTCAATTGACAGGAAACTCTGGAATGAGGGGACATAAGATGAAGGTGAAAGGGGATAGACTCAGAAGTAACCTGAGGAACTACATCTTCACAGAAAGGACGGTGAATTCATGGAGCAGGTGGAGACGAAGACTGAATCTGAAAGCTTGGATCAAGAACATAGGATCTCTAAGAGGAAGAAAGGAGTAGTAGCAGATGGTATGGATGGGTAGAATGGATAGGGCACATGTGCAGCAATTATATAAGCTGGTGTCTAGAAGTACACACCTCTTAGGCATGTCAAAGGGGGCCTCGGCTTGCATCAAAAACACGCTCTGACACTAGCACAGACCCCCTTTTCCCGCAGCTTAATAAAAGGACCCCATGGTTTCTAGAATACTAGAAATTATGAGCACCACTTGGTGCACTTAGGTGTGCCAGCTTACACCTTCCATTGACATGGCATAAGAGGCTGCACTTTAAACATGGTTGCTCCAATGCCAACATGTGCTAGTGTTCTATAATGAAGTCTTGGCACTAAAATGCTGTTACAGAATTGGTGCTAAGTGTACAACATTTGGGCACCTACACTGAGGTGCCAATTTATAGAATTGCTCCGATAATCTTTATCTGACGCCATGTTCACTGTTTCTATGTTTCACATCACAATATTTTATGAATCCCATATTTAAATTGATTTTCTTTTTATTGCAATGAATTATTTTGTAATAAATGCCCTAAGTCCATGCTCCCCTGGTGCACCACTTTTCCTAATTTATTGTGATCTCATGGATTTTGACCTAAGGGTTATTCCAAATAGGCATCTTTAGAGAGGGTGAACTTTCTACATGCAGTTATAGATTTAAAATCTGCAAAACCATCAAGGTATCATATTACGGCTGATCTATCATCCCTCTTACATGCCAGAATCGTATTAGAAAACAAACAGGGAAGGCCATCCTTTTCATTTACTTTGTAGAAGGTGATATATTTCCTCAGCAGTTTTAAAGAAGTGAAAATGTTGTGATGGGTTTACCCAGACACGATATGGTTGTCCAGTACCCTTGTCTCTTAAAATGAGCAGAATTTTGTGGGGATACTGCTTCTCTTATCATTTCCCACCTGAGGCAATTTTTCATTGGGAAAAGGGCTCTGGAAAATTTTCAGAAGAATGTGAGTGTGTCAATAACAGAGTAAGTGGGGGGGGGGGGGGGGTCAATGTGGGCTATGGTTAAGGCAGGCTATTTTATCAAAAGTTGTGCTATTTTATCATAAGGTCTCATTGCATAAAATGGGACCATATGTTAAAAGAGCATGACTTGTGGTAACCCATATTGATAACTCCTCCCCCCTCAAATGTAAGTGTAAAAATAAATGAAGTTTAAGAGTTAAGGATATCAATATACTTATTTGTTTGTTTAACGCCATTGGAAGGATGGTAGAAGCTGGGAGGGTGTTCCAGGAGATCTACAATTGTATGCATGTCCTGTTTCTTACACAGTTCCTCTAAGCACCTGCTCTTTGCCCTTTTCTAGAGCTGGATAGACCTCTAGTTGACCCATTTCGGTAAGTCATATGGGTTAGCATTTTGAGTTCTTAAACGAAAGGTTGGCAGTTTAAGCCCATCCAGGGATAGCATATAATTCTGGGTATATATATACCACATACCCAGAATTATATGCTATCCCTGGATGGGCTTAAACTGCCAACCTTTCGTTTAAGAACTCAAAATGCTAATATATATATATATATATATATATATATATATATATATATATACGTAAAATTTGAAACTTAAATTAACTTGATTTTCTAGATATGACAGGAAAGATTCCCAAACGGCATCCTAGCAAATGTTGACCTATTTTAGTATTATTCCCAAAGTAAGAACAGAAATAAAATACTTTATTTCTAGTGCTTACTTGGCGATAAGATGTACCATTTCACTAAAGGCATACACCAAGCCCAAAGGGTAAAATGAGCTGGGTTATATTTGCTTTACTGAAGAGGAAACGACAAAGCAAAATCACCCAAATTAATGACATTTCCCAATTTGCAATAAAGTAATGTGCTTGCCGTGTTAGTCCGATGACTTGCACAGAAATAAAGGTCAATAAATTTGCAATTTGCAGACATTTTAGAGTGAGATCCTTGCTGAGTAATGTATTTTCTAGTGGTAGTGAAATGTTCTCTTGTTTCTCATTAGATGCTGTAGCCATGGATAATGTGCACTGTAGCTAAATCTGTACCCAGAAGACTAATGCATTCTCACAGCATGCATGCCCGGAAAGCGTTGGGTCCCTTCATCATGTAAAGATTACAGCTGGGGGATGTCCTCTGACCTAGTTCATAAAGATCTGTTAATATCTGATTTGAAGCTATTTAAATTCCATTATCCTGGTTTACCCTATTTTCTGTTTCTCAACTTTTGGTTAAATGGTGTGAAGTTCTGAATTATGCATTGTAATGATTCAGTCTTTCAGGGGTCCTTTCACAAAGCCACACTACAAAAAGTGGCATGCTGTAGTGTGGGCACATCTTTTGGGTGCTCGCTGGGCCACTTTTTACTGTGGCTGGAAAAAAAGGCCATTTTTTAATGGGCTGGGAAATGGGTGTGCACAAAAATTAAAACTAGTGCGTGCCTATATACAGCCAGAGCCATTACCACCAGCCATTGACATAGCAGTAAGGGCTCACATGCTACCTGTGTGATAACCATGCAGCATGCACCAACGTGACCGCGCTGCCGATTACCACCAGGAACGCCCTCGCAGTAGAAAATCTAAAACTATTTTCTACCGTGGGATTCGATGCGTGCCAAACTCGGAATTACTGCCAGGCACATGCACTACTCCAGCAGTAATGTCAATTTGGCATGTACTATCCATGTGTTAGCCCTCATGAGGCTTTGTAAAAGGGCCCTTCATTTTTTACTTAGCTGTAATGGTAATAGACAAGAAGCGACTAATATAGTTAAGTTAGGACTACATCGGCATGGGAGTAACAAGTGATAATTATTCAGTTGTTTGGATGCTTCTAATGGTTTAAATGAAGACCAGATAATTTCAACATTTTCTCCTGTGTAATCTGTGAAGTGACTGTGGTGGAAAGGGACAAGACTTACTTTTGTTTCTTACCCATCTCCAGAAGCTTCTGAACATCATTTTTGGCAGATGCTTCATCATTTTTCAGTGACTGGGAAAGAAGACAGTTCATTTTATTATTATAACATATAACATATAACATATTCCATTATAAAACATATAGATAGTTATTTTAGAAGATCTATTTGTGTTTTGGACATCTGACAACCAGCATTTAGATGTCTACATTGCATAAATGTCGAAATTCTGATTTTATAAAGCCAGAATCTGGAGGTCTAAATGATCAGTATGTCCCTATGGCAAGGGGTGTGGTTTGAGTGTGTTTTGGGCGGGACTAGGGTTGGGCCAAAATATGGACATCCAACTCCAACTGCAGAAGGAGAAGGGATGTCCACGTCCAAAAAGATGGATGTCCATATTTAGACCTGGTACCTGGCACATCAGGGTTATACAATGGTACTCTGATTGAGCAGGTCTCCACCGGAGGGAGTAAGAGAAATTTTTTAAAAAGAAGAAAATTACAAACAGATACAATGGGATTTGAACTTTGACCTCTGATTCTCTGCTCTGGCTCTCAGGTGGCTACTCTAACCATTAGACTACTTCTCCACATGGATACCTGTGTGGTCATTTTATAATATGGATTTTCTATGCTGCATCAAAGAGATCCATGTCTCTTGTTTTGGCCCATTCAAAATTTGGATATTTCAGTTTGTAAAATAGATGTTCATGTTGGATATAGCCAGTATTTGGATGTTAATTGATCATGTAGTTCAGAACAGTTGTATGTCAGCATACATGAGAAATGGACGTCCATATTCTAAGTTGGACATCATTTCTAAAATTTCTGTCATAACCACTTAGACTATTAGATAATCTATAATAATAATTCTCACCTGGAAACATTCTGAAGCTTACTCTGTGGGAGGGAAACACTGAAGGCTAGGCTCTCAGCTCACTCACTCTCACTCATGCACCACTCACTGTCACTCATAGCCCCGCCCTCAGCCCCGCCCCTTCTGCACATAATTTGCGACCCCAACGTTCTAAATGAAGCCTCCAAACCAGAAGTGTGAGGCTCCGGAGATATTCGTTTTGCCCATAGCTCAAAAACGGAAGTGTGAGGCGTCCTGTGCCCCCCCCCCAATTCGCACCTCTAACGTTCTGAAGCTCAATCCGTCCCACTGAAGCCCTGTACTGTTCCTAACCTCAGAAACACTCATACAGCCACCCTCAGCCCCGCCCCCGCATAATACGTCACTCCCGCTCCAGCCAACCCACAACTTCTCATACCTCCATCTTCTGAGTTCAACAATAACTGCCTGCAACGGACACCTCCATCTTTCCATCATACACCCGCCCTCAGCCGCACACCCCACACCAGTGGCGTTCCTAGGGGAGCGGACACTCGGGGCGGCGCCGCCTGCTGCGAGTTTACTAACATTGCTCGTTTGCTGCAGCTCCCTCTGCCCCAGAACAGGAACCTGTTCCGGGGCAGAGGGAGCTGCAGCGAACGAGAGAAGTTAGCAAACTCTCGCAGCAGGCGCGCGCCACGGCACCCCCCAGCGGCGTGCACCCGAGGCGGACCGCCCCCACCGCTCCCCCTTGGTACGCCACTGCTCCACACAATAGGTCACTCCCTACATTAGTAGCAGATGGCAAAGGACGATACAAAAAAAAAACGCATTACTGACCCACAACCGGTCATTCCGTTACACCACTGAGACTGATCCTCCATCCTTGCTGCACACACTTCTCAAAAACAATTCTGTTTTGCATTACCTACCAGGTACAGTTGCTGGCCAGGCATTGCCCTCAGTTTCCCTTCCTGGTGGCCCCTTATCCTCCTCCACTTCCTGCTACTGCATCTCCTTAATCATAGCCAGAAACCCCACCAGGAGCACACACTTTCTCACTGTGCACAGGTACAGACCGACCCCTCCCCCGCTTTTTTTCACAATTCTCTTCTTTATTCTCTCCCTGAGACCCGGCAGGAGGCAGGAAACACCCACCTCCTTACATGAAAGCTAACCAGCTCAAAGGCTCATCTTGAAATATCCACAGCTTCAAACCATGCTGGACAGACAGTTTGAATGGTTAGCAACCTGCTTACAGTAAAGGTATGTGATTAATATTTAACATTCAAGTCAGGCAGATGAATAATGATAAGTAAGTGCTGGCCAAGAGGGTTGGGGTTTCCAGTCCTACCTTCTTCCAATGGTTACATAATCACTAACGAATGGTGTACACAGAAGCACTGGTTGTAGGAGAAACTCACACATCCTAAAATCCCAACCTCATCCAGAAGGAGGCACTATAATGTACATCTCATTATGCACTATCAAACTACTTATAATACACCACAGAAAATTATTTATTACCATCAAAGCATATTTCTCCAAAAAATTCACCTAAAAACATTAATGGGAGAAGGTGATTACCTTGCTAGCGCCCGTTTCATTTCAATGAGAAACAGGCTTTTTTTACTAGTGTGGTATATAAAACTGTGTTAATACATAAAATTTATATTTTACCCTTCTAACATACACTCTGGATGGCTTACAACAGAATATATGAACACAAACAGTAACAAAAACTGAAAACCCAAATGAAATACATCAGATTTAACCCACAAATGCACTCGATCTGCAGCCCCTCCCTACCTCTCTACCCTCATCTCCCCTTACATTCCTACCCGTAACCTCCGTTCTCAAGACAAATCCCTCCTGTCAGTACCTTTCTCCACCACCGCCAACTCCAGGCTCCGCCCTTTCTGCCTCGCCTCACCCCATGCCTGGAATAATCTCGCTGAGCCCATACGCCAGGCTCCCTCCCTGCCCATCTTCAAAGCCTTGCTCAAAGCCCACCTCTTCAATCTCGCCTTCGGTACCGAACCACCATACCTCTATTCAGGAAACCTGGACTGCCCCTACTTGACATTTCGCCCTTTAGATTGTAAGCTCCTTGGAGCAGGGACTGTCCTTTATGTCAATTTATGTTAATCTGTACAGCGCTGCATAACCCTAGTAGCGTTCTAGAAATGTTAAGTAGTAGTAGTAGTAGTAGTAGATTTCCTAAATGCATCCATACCATTGCACGTATATTATAAAATCATTAGCAAAACCAGGTGATCTTCATCATCACCATCAATACCAACCCAATCACAAACTGCCACCTAAAAATATCCATAACATCTCAACATACAATAATAACATCATTAAAATTGAGGGGCCCTTTTACTAAGGTGCACCTAGACGTGGTCTGCACTGGTGTAGGCACGTGTTTTGCACGCATGCAGGTCAATTTTTCAGCGTGCCTGGAAAAAAGGCATTTTTTTAAAAAACCGAAAATGGATGTGTGGCAAAATTAAAACCGGTGCAGATCCATTTTTGGCATGAGACCTTACCACCACCCATTGACTTAGCGGTAAGGTCTCACACTCTAACCAGGCGGTAAGCGGCCTGCACGCATAAACTGCCAATTACTGCCAGGTAAATGCCACGCGGTAGAAAATATTTTCTACCACATGATTTGGGCACACTTCAAAAATGGAATTACTGCCCAGAGCATGCGGTAGTTCCAATTTGGCACTTGTTGGACCCACATAGGTGCCTACCAATCACAAGCTCCCACCTAAATACATCCATACCATCTCAACAATTTATTTTTGTTACATTTGTACCCTATGCTTTCCCACTCAAGGCAGGCTCAATGCAGCTTACATATTGTATACAGGTACTTATTTGTACCTGGGGCAATGGAGGGTTAAGTGACTTACCCAGAGTCACAAGGAGCTGCCTGTGCCTGAAGTGGAAATTGAACTCAGTTCCCCAGGACCAAAGTCCACCACCCTAACCACTAGGCCACTCCTCCACTCCAATACTAGAATAGCATCATTAAAACTAAAGGTCCTGTTTACTAAACTGTGCTAGAGGCGTGTTAGCGTTTATTTAGCACATTTTAGCGTGCACTACTTTTTAGTCTGCACTAAAAATGCTAGTGCACCTTAGTAAACAGGGCTCTAAGGGATCATCATCAATACCAACTCAATAACAGCCCCTACTTAAAAGAAACTCTCAGCCATAATCCTAAAAATTTAAAACATTCCCAAAAGTTTCCTACACTCTATTAGCCACAGTACAGGAACATCCCAAAAACTCAGTTCCTAATAAAGAAATATTAAAATGTCTTTCTACCCATTGGTCCCAAAGGCCTAGCAAAATATATAAATCTTGCACTTTTTTTCCAAAACTCCAAATACCATTATTTCTCTGTGCTGATGACTGATAATATAAATTTAGCTGGCTTTTTTTTTTTTTTTGCCAGCTGTAGCAGTGTAGTCAGTACTGCACTTCCCATCTGCTAAAAAGCTGTTATCAACTATGAATCATACTAGGGAAACATGCTCTACAGACTCCCCGCCAAATCTATCACTTACCGACCACTTAAGTGCATTATTCCACATATTCTGAACCCTTAGACAGAAATTTTGGCCATATAAATTACAATATGGCAAATATTTATCCATTCAAAATAAAGTGAGATATTTATTTATATGGTTATTTAGTTATTGGAATTTATTAACCGCCTTTATGAAAGATTCACCCAAGGCAGTATTCAGCAGGTACAATTTTGTTAAAAGCATAACAATAATAAAATGGTCATATATAAACATTAATACAATCAATGAGGGCGAAGTAAAATCTAGTAATAGGATTAACAAGATATATGGACTCATTTTCAAAACAGAAAAATATCCAAAAGGCGGCACAAAGAGGCAGATAGACTTTTTTTTTGCCAAAGCATCCAAATCATTTTTTTCAAAATCCATTTTTAAGATAGTTTTCTATGCAGTTCGTATGCAGCACATTCAAATCACAATGAGGTGGGATTTGGACATTTTCAAAACTTGGACATTTTTCTGTCATAATGGAACAAAGCAAAAACATCTGGGACTAAAAAAGTTAGATGTTTTGGTCTAGACCTATTTCAATCATGACTAAGTCACAAAAAGGTGCCCTAAATGTTCAAATAACCACTGGAGGAATTAAGGCATGACCCCCCCCCCCCCCCACCCTTACTCAGTGGTGTGCTGGAGCCAGCTCGCACCGGCTCGCAAGAGCCGGTTGTTAACTTTGCTTCTGACTTGCGTGCCGGTTGTTGAAACACGCAAGCCGGTTCTCCTCCCTCCCTCCCTCCGGATCCGGTCCCTCAGGTCACCAACCTGGCTCTTCGAATTCTTCGGGGCAGGCAGTCTTGCCTGCTCGCTGCCAGTGCTGACTCTCCCACGATGACGCTGCCGGTTTGTGCTTTAAAAATGGCTGCTAAGACTTCCAGAGGCGGCCTCGCGAGACTTCTGCTGAAGTCTCGGTGACCATTTTGAAGTGCGAACCGGCAGCGCCAGCGGGGGAGAGTCAGCGCTGGCAGTGGGCAGGCAAGACTGCCTGCCTCGAAGAATTCAAAGAGTCAGGTTGGGTCGGTGACGTGAGGGATCGGATCCGGAGGGAGGAGGGAGGGAGGAGAATTCGCCGAACAACTCGGGAGGGGGTGGCAGGGGAGAGAAGGGAGTCACTGGGTATTTGTGGATGGAGGGGAGAGAAGGGTCGCTGGGTATGGGTGCATGCAGGGCAGGGGAGAGGAGAGGAGGGTCACTGCTGGACATGGGTGGATGGAGGGCAGGGGAAAGGAGGGTCACTGGGTATGGGTGCATGCAGGGCAGGGGAGAGAAGGGTTGCTGGGTATGGGTGTATGCAGAGAAGGGCAGGGGAGAGGAGGGTCACTGGACATGGGTGGATGGAGGGCAGGGGGAGAGAAGGGTCGCTGGACATGGGTGGATGGAGGGCAGGGGAAAGGAGGGGAGAGAGAGAAGAAATGCTGGACATGGATGGAGGGGAGGGAAGAGTGAGGAAGGAGATGAGATGAGGGAAAAGGAAGAGAGGAGAAAAACTGCACATGGATGAAGAAAATAGGCAGAAGCTGAGGAGCAGGAATGAAGAAGAAAGGAGGAAAGGAAAGAAATAAATGGAAAGGAAGCCCTGGAAACGGAGTTAAGAGGACAAGCAGCATAATCGGATACTGGGCCAGCATGATCAGAAAAACAGTCACCAGACAACAAAGGTAGAAAAAAAATCATTTTATTTTCATTATAGTGTTTGGAATATGTTCACTTTGAGAATCAGGTGCTCAACATTAAAAGTTTATATTTATTTACTTATTTATGGCATTTTATCACACATTAAACATGAATTAGATTGGAACCTGGGATCATTTAATTTTTTTTCCTGGAGTAATGCATTGCCACCCCCCCCCCCCCCCCCAGGCTCTCTCCCTGGCTATAGCCAGCTCTGCAATTTGGGGGGGCGGGGGCGCAGAGGGGGACCGGGGAGAGAGCCTGTTGTTAAACATTTACCAGCACACCACTGCCCTTACTCCTCCAGTGGTCACTGACATCCTATCACTATCACTCCCCAAAGATATGAAAGAAACAGTACACACCAGATTTGGCCAGTCCTATTACAGCAGCAAGTAGGTCCCTGGAGTAGCCTAGTGGTCATTGCAATACACTGTAGAGAAGGGGACCCAGGCTACTCTAAATGGTACACTGCTATACCTACATAGAGGTGACACCTGTAGGCATAAGAGCTATTGTAGTGGTGTACAGTTGACTACAGTGGGTTTCTGGTGGATTTTGGAGGGCTCACCATACAATATAAGGGAGTTACAATGTGATGTGTACCTGGGACTTTTACCCATGTGTGTGTTTCTGACATGGCTGTTTCCCATCAATGTGCCAGTAATGTCTGTACATCGGCAGGGCCTTTTCTGAAATATTGCTGATACTAAGCATATGCCTACCTGGATGTCTTTATTTCAATTTCGACAAGAATGTTGAAGAGTCCAGTATTGATGCAAGATATGTATTACTGATCTTGCTAACACAAGGAAAAGACCTCAATATACCCAAACGCAGACTTTAATTCTAGCGTCTTTCACTGGGGTTCTGGTGATCCGTTTTTATTTATTACATTTTTTGGTCCTTAGTTTAAAACATATATTTGTTTTTTACTTATTTGTTTTAGTTTCTTATTGCAAATAGCAAATAACTTTCATTTATTATTTATTCCAAAACCACTTATGTTCATCTTATTTCTAAAAAAAAAAAAAACGAGCACTTAGCTAACACCCGATGGTGGCCAGCTCCGTTTCACTTCTACGGCTTTCAACATTAACTGATTCCCAAGGATGGTGTCATTCATTTCAATGTTCACATTGCATCCTATGTGTCATTCTCAACAGCAGGTATACAGTCTATGCGGGGAGGAGTAGCCTAAGAGTTAGTGCATCAGGCTTTGACCCTGGTAACCTGGGTTCAATTCCCACTTCAGCTCCTTGTGACTTTGAGTAAGTCACCTAGGGGTCCTTTTACAAAGCCAAGGTAAAACGTGGCCTGCAGTAGAGTGGGCGAATCTGTTAGGCGCGTGCTGGGCCATTTTTTACCACAGCTGGGAAAAAGGCAATTTTTTAATGGGCCGGGAAATGGGCCTGTGCTAATATTAAAACTAGCGTGCGCCTATTTACGGCCTGAGCCCTAGCAGTAAGGGCTCACGCGCTTAGGGTTACCATATGGCTCCAGAAAAAGGAGGACGGATTGAGCCAGCCGGGTTTTACTTCCATTGCTTTCAATGGAAAGCAATTGCGCCAGCCGGGTTTTACTTCCATTGCTTTCAATGGAAAGCAATGGAAGTAAAACCCGGCTGGCTCAATCCGTCCTCCTTTTTCTGGAGCCATATGGTAACCCTACACGCGCTACCCATGCAGTAACCATTCAGCACGTGACAATGTGGGATTCAGTGCTCACCAAAATTAGAATTACCGATGGGCACACTCTGCCCATGCATTACACCCCCATTGCCTCAGGTACAAAAGCTTAGATTGTGAGCCCTCAAGGGACAGAAAAAGTACCTGCATATAATGTGAACAGCGCTGTGTATGTCTGGTAGCACTATAGAAATGATTAATAGTAGTAGTAGTAGTACTATGTTGAATGGGCCTTTAAACATGAAAGTAATACAACTAAATGGGCAGCATAAATGAAAATATGATTTGAACTGCCTAGTAAGACTTCCAAATTATTTACTCCCCGAGAGGCTGAATACTGACTGCCCCATGTATGTTTTTGAATGAAAAATTAGAAAATGAGAAGATAATGTAAATACAAAGGAGTCCTTTCACTAAGCAATGGTAGAAAGTGGCCTTAGCGCGCTCTTATGCGGGTCTTTCCGACATGCTAAAAGCCATTTTCACTGCAGTTATAAAACGGATAATTTTCTATTTTTTTTAAATTAATGTCAATGCATTAATTTGCTATTAGCACACAGCCATTAAAAAATCTACTGTGTTAGTCCTTACCAATACCTATTTTGTAGGTGGTAAAGGCTCACATGGTAATCAGTTAGTGCAGGTTAATGCAGGCTTGCTAACTGATTAGCACTGAAATGTCCACGCTCCACCCCCAAGACACATCCCCTCAATGGAAAAATAACTTATTTTTTTAGCATGAAGCTTGCACAAGCAGATTGCAAAATTGCCAGGAGACGCCTCAGCGTGTCCCACGGTAAGCCCTTTTAAGCTGTGGTAAGCATGTGCTAGTGCTTACCAAGCTTAGGGGCCCTTTTACTAGGGCGCGCCTAAAAGTGGCCTGTGCTGGTGTAGGTGCATGTTTTGGATGCGCGCAGGTCAATTTTTCAGCGCACCTGGCTGAAAATGGACATGCGGCAAAATTAAAACCAGAACGCGTCCATTTTTGGCCTGAGACCTTACTGCCACCCATTGACTTAGCGGTAAGGTCTCGCACGTTAACTGGGCGGTAAGCGGCCAGGGCAAGTAAACTGCCGATTACCGCCGCGTATGCGTCATGCTGTGGTAGAACATAGAAAATATTTTCTACCACATGTTTTGGGCACACATCAAAAATGGAATTACCACCTGGAACACGTAGTAGCTGGGTGGTAGTTCCAATTTGGCATGCGTTGGACTTAGTAAAAGGTCCGCTTAGTAAAAGGACCTCAAAATGAGAAGGTAGCATAAATACAAAATAAGAAGGTAGCAGGCCCAGTGGCGTAGCCAAGGGTGGGGGCTCGGGTGGGCCCAGGCCCACCCATTTTGGGCTCAGGCCCACCAAGTAGCAGCACATCTATGATGTGGCTGGCAGGGATTCCCCAAGCCCCACCAGCCAAAAACTCCCAACAACTGTCCCTCCTGCATACCTTGTAAATACCAGATCTTCACCTGCAGTGAGCAGCGACTGATACATACTGCTCGCACCAGCCCCACAGCCTTCCCTCTGATATATTCCCGCCTATGCGGAAACAGGAAGTTACATCAGAGGGAAGGCTGTGGGGCCAACATGAGCAGTGTGTATTAGTTGCTGCTCGCTGTTGGTGAAAATCTGCTATTTAAAAGGTATGCAGTGGAGGGGGTGATGTTTGAGAGACCATATGGCATGCAGGTGAGAGAGGGAGAGACCAAATCACTTGCGGAGTACTTCTGCCCACCTATCTTGGCCCAGGCCCACCCAAAATTGGGTGTCTGGCTACACCCCTGAGCACATCTCTTCATGACTGGACCTCTGACCTGAAGGTTTACTTTAATTCCCTGAAGCTCCTTCGATGTCTTAGAGAGTTGTCGGAGGATGTTGCTTCTTTCCAGGAAAACCTCTTTCAGTTGTTTTTCCAACTCTTCATAGCCCTGTCTAACACAAAAAAGCCAGGTGTGAGTGCCTGTAAACTGTATTTCAAACCACCGTCAGCAAAAATACTTGCATATATTAATGGAAAAATATCAATAAAGCTGTCCAAGTTCTTTCTTTCTTTATTTAGTGGAGCTTGGTATTCCACCTAGTAGATGACGGCAGAGAAAGACCTGCATGGTCCATCCAGTCTGCCCAACAAGACAAACTCATATGTGCTACTTTATGTGTATACCTGACCTTGATTTGTATCTGCCATTTTCAGGGCACAGACCGTAGAAGTCTGCCCAGCACTAGCCCCGCCTCCCAACAACTAGCCCCGCCTACTACCACCGGTGCTGCCACCCCATCTCCGCTAAGCTTCTGAGGATCCATTCCTTCTGAACAGAATTCCTTTATGTTTATCCCACACATTTTTGAATTCCATTACCATTTTCATCTCCACCTCCTCCCACGGGAGGGCATTCCAAGTATCCACCACTCTCTCTGTGAAAAAATACTTACTGCACAATTTACAAATTAAAAATAAGTAAGAAGGACAAGAAAAGATACAATATCTTCATAAAGATAGGAAGGGGGGAGGGAGAAATGAAGAAACACGACTCTGGGCCCCTTTACAAAGCTATGCTAGTAAATGGGCTTAGCACAGACTAACCTGGGACTTTCACATGTACTAAGCCCATTTTTAGTGCAGCCATAAAAGAGACATTTTTCTATTTGTGGAATTTCTGGCTGTGTGCTGTTAGCATTAGCATGTAGCTGTTTAACAAAGTTTAACAGAGGCGCACTTATGGGTCCTTTTACTAAAGGGTTGCCGTGTGACAACCCGAAACTATCACCCGCCAAACGCGGCCGCTGGCAGTAGTTCTGCCTTGAGCACACGCCATTTCCAGTGCTGTGGGCATTTTTTTTCCATAATTATTAGCACAGCACTAACCTGGCAGTAATCGGTGCTGCCTGGTTACCGCCGGGCTACCATAGGAGCCCTTACCGCCACCTCAATGGCTGGCAGTAAGTGTCCCCCCCCCCCCCCCCCACATGGACATGCAGTAAATGCAATCTTACTGCATGGTCATGTCGGCCTTTTTTACCCACTACAGAGAAAAGGGCCCCAACGCATGGCAAAAATGGTCATCGCTGCTACCGGAAGGCCATATTTACTGCAGCTGGGTAAAAGGACCCCTTACCGCCTCCTATTTAGGAGCTGCGTTATGGACACACTAACCAGTCAGTGCACTAGTGATGTTAGTGGATTAGCTGAATTCAGCTTCCACACCCATTCTCCGCCCCTGATGTGCCGCCCTCCCATTTTTTTATACCACAGGTCTATATACGGACATCCACCTTTTTGGACATGAACATCCTTTTCCCTTCTGCAATTGGAGTTTGATGTCCATCTTTCAGCCCCTCCTAGTCCTACCCACACAACCTTGCCATATGGTTGTACTGCAGTTTTAGACGTCCATATCCTGGCTTTAAAAAATTAGGATTGGGTTCTCTAAATGCCGGTTTTCAGATGTCCCAAACAGGAATATTTGCTAATCACTGGTACTTTATAGCAAAAGCACTAATGTGCCTTTAAGAAACAGGCTCCCAGAACTAACACAAGGAGCACAGAAATGCTTCTGCATAAATTTACACCTGCTCCGAAGAAGGTGCAACTCTACTCCACGAGCACTGCAACTGCACCCCAGCTCTGTCTAAACTCTGCCTGGAACACACACATGCACATCACATAAAAGCATGGATGCTCTCATCTTTTTATCCGCCCAATTTGATATTGGCCATTAGATGCAGAAAAGTCCTTTATCGAACTGCCGCCATTATGACTTACCCAGCTAATGAGATGAAGCTGTCAATAAATTTATATGCTTAATAGTTTTCCACTGAATTATATCAGGCACCCATGGTCCATTAGATTTTATTTAAAAGTCTAATTTTATATTTACAAAATAATAATTAGCAAGATATAATGCAAATATACCACAAATTGATAAATTAACGGTAATGACCTATACAAACTGGCAGTTTTTAAACTTGGCTTTTCGGGGTAGCCTTCCACTATGCCCAAAAATGCTTTTTGCCATTCCACTGTTTCTTCCTTTAACCCATCCCTCCTGCCCTTGGGTTTTCTACCAAGGGAAAGAGGGAGGAGTAGCCTAGTGGTTAGTGCAGTGGTCTTTGATCCTGGGGAACTGAATTCAATTCCCACTGCAGCTCCTGGGACTCTCTGGGCAAGTCACTTAACCCTCCACTGCCCCTGGTACAAAATAAGTACCTGAATATATGTAAACCACTTTGAATGTAGTTGCAAAAACCTCAAAAAGGCAGTATATCAAGTTCCATTTCCCTTCCCTTCTTTTGGGGTCCTTTTAGTAAACTGTATTGAGCACTAATTTGTGTGTAACACAGGAAAAATGGCTTAATGCAGGATGCACTAAAGTCTGCTGGTCACAAATTTGAAGTTTGGCGGGTATGTTCATTGCAACAAGAAAGCCAAAGTAACCCCTTTGCAAAACTAAGGGCCTTGTTTACTAAGCTGTGGTAGAGACACGTTAGTATTTTTACTACATGCTAAATATTAGCACATGCTAACCGTGTAGATGTCCATAATATTCTTATGTGCATTTACACGGTTAGCATGTGCTAATTTTTAGCACATGCTCTAAACGCTACCACACCTTAGTAAACAGGGCCCCAAATAAGGAAAAACAAAATGAAAGGGGGAATGACCAAAGAAGTACCAACCAAGGGATATTTATTAAAAATGTCACAAACAATGATCAACTAAAAAGCCATGCAGTCCATAGGGATCTATAAAAATAATATCGAGACTCGATGCAGTCTTGCATTTTGGTGAACATTGCGTCTGCCTCAGGAGTCTCAACTTCTGCTGGACTTGTAACTCACTTGTCCTGTTTAAAGACATATATAAAGACAACACCATCAAACAGCACCCCCCGCCCCCCAACTCTGTCGGGCTGTGACAGCAAAATGAAAGGGGCTGCTAAAAGTAGCGCAGCTGATTAACAACCTGAACAATTTGTTCTGACAACAAAACCCAAAAGACCACAGAGCTATTAATCAATTACCGCAATTAATTTGCAATGAATTAAATTTGCACGTGCACCTCCCCGTGTCCTATTCTATAACCCCCGCATGCGTAAATCCCCTAGTGCGTGTCGACGGGACCCCGCGTAGCCCAAGGACGCCGCTTGCACACACAGCAGTATTCTATAATGTGAGTATGCAAATTCCTTAGCATGCAAATGCAAAGGGTCATTCACAGAGAGAACCACATGGGCATGTCGGAACAATCACACACCTGTCATTTATATGCTAAAAGGCTGCATTTAGACGTGCGCATTTACATCTGCCACTGACTTACTCTAGTAGTCTACAACAAAATTGGGGCACCCAGGTACCATTATAGCATTTGTGCTCAGCAAGGCTACATTTTAGTGCCTAACCAGACATCCTTCATAGACTTTCCCCCATGCTTAAGTTTGAAAATGAGCTGGATTTGTGAAGGTTTAAAAGTATATAATTACCTTAGCAGTTCTGTTGAATATCTACCCTTGTATACACCAAGGGGCCCTTTTACAAAGTGGTGGTAAACCCCACTGCAGGCTTACCTTGCATCGATTTAGAGCTACTGCTGGCCCAACGCAGGTGCTGGTAATAGTTCCACCCCCAGCATGCGGCATTTTCAGCGCTAGTGGAAATATTCAAAAATATTTCTTCATGAAGTTACCTGGCAATAATCGGGCAGTGCCGAGTGCTACCTGGTTACTGCCGGGATAGCATGGAAGCCTTTATCACCACCTGGTGGAAAGTGCTCCCTCCACATGGCCACACGGTAAGAGCCATGTCTTTTTTTGGCCTTTGTATATCCGCTGTGGTAAAAAGGGCCTCAGCATGTAGCAAAAATGGTCTTCGAGCCAGAGAAACACTACACAAAGTGTGGAGGTGCACTTAATCCCCACGAGATAAATAGAAGGGAACAAAAATGCAAAAATGGCCTTCACCATAAGCGCACGGCCCTTTTTTACTGCAGCTTAGTAAAAGGGACGCCCAAAAGAGGTAATTTGTGTCACTAGTTCAAATCATTTCCAGTTAAAATGATCTGTGGCTTTAAAATCCCTCTTCTAATTAATTATGGTTTTATGTGTACTTTTACTCAGTATTTGTTCTGAAG
Source organism: Microcaecilia unicolor (assembly GCF_901765095.1). Taxonomy (NCBI): domain Eukaryota; kingdom Metazoa; phylum Chordata; class Amphibia; order Gymnophiona; family Siphonopidae; genus Microcaecilia; species Microcaecilia unicolor. The sequence continues at coordinate 145,769,279 of NC_044034.1, forward strand.
GGTTTCCTCCTGTTTCTTTATTTCTTTCAATTAAGTTTGCTGAAATGTTATTGAAACGTTTCTGTTCACTCAGCAGTTATTTCTGTGCTTCACTGTGCCAGGGCGCTAGAAGTTTTCGGAAAATGTGTTCTTGTCTGTGATGTAAGACTGCAGAATGATTGCTACAGCGTAATCCTGGCAAAAGGGGCATTCATCACCTGCAAAATACTGTGAGGTGGAAGATTAAATTGGAAAAAGAGGATCTGCTTTCTACCAAATGAAACTTTGGGTACTTGGAATTCTCTTCAGCTTGTCTAAATCATTAGTGATACTTCACTCTGTCTAGGTAGCAAAAAGTCAGCAGCGGGTCACTGACTGTGATATATACAAATAAGTAAGGAAAAAAGTGCAGAAACACAGCATGTTTGTGAAAATGCTCTCTGTAACCCTTTCAGTTCTTCCGGCTTACAATAAGCTGTATATCTCAAGAACCTTAAACAAAGCGAAAAATATTATTAACATGATACTTCTGACACTGCAGGGTGAGGCAAAAAAAAACAAGTAACCCCCTAGAGTTTTTTGCTGTTTTCTCAGCAACCGCTTGGAATTTCAACATGAAATTTTAGAGCTCTGTTTGGTGTTACTATCTACATTTATGCGCTGTTTGGAATGAGATTATCTTTAGACATGGCGAAGTTACAGAATTTTTAGCGTGACTACCCAGCAATTTTCATGCATTCAAGGCGTGGATTTAAAAGATTGAGGGCTCCTTTTACCAAGCTGCTGGAAAAAGGGTCCTGAGCTAGTGGCAGGGACCATTTTTCCCGGGCACCAGGGCACTTTTTAGCACAGTGGGTAAAAAATTCCCCAGACACACAAATGGTCATGCGGTAAATGAACACTTACCGCATGGCCATGTGTCGGGGAGCCCTTACCGCCACCCATTGAGGTGGCAATAAGGGCTCCCGCGCTAACCCAGTGGTAACCGGGCAGCACGTGGTGATGCCCGATTACTGCTGGGATATCGCTGCACAAGCCATTTCTGGGGGGTTTCTTTTTCCCCCAGTAATGGTACACATTCGGGGTGGGACTACCAACGACAGTCACGTTGGGCCGGCGGTAGTCCCAGAAGAGCGAGTGGTTAGCCTGCATTGGGCTTAACGTTGCTCTGTAAAACAGTCCCTATGTGCGATTTTGTTTTTTGAACTCGCTATTTATTTTGAACTTCAGTTGATGGTGGACTTTATGCTAGTGTTTATTATGAACTAAGTATATACTGTCTTTTTGGAGCACCGGTTTTTGGGTCCAATATGGAGTTTTCCCATTGCTTTTTCCCCCCAGAATTCCTTGGAATTGAAACCAATAACAGTATTGGTCTCCCTAGAGGGATTGATTGACTCTATTAAGGTCTTGTAGCCTGTCCCTGGAGTTCTGAGGTTTTAATGCTCATCCCACTGAAACATAAGCAAAAGATTTTTGTGGATTGAACTTATCCCTGCAGGGACATATGAACCCGCTTGAAGCACAGTGACGTTATGACCATTGCCAAAGTAGAAGGGATAACACTTCTATTAAAAATATCAGTTTTGATCATTTCTTTATAAACATTTCTCACTGATCATTGTATCGCATGTGCCTTGTTCAAGAGATCTTCAATGGGTATAAAATGGGAGAAAATAATTTGAGTAAGTCCCTCTTTCCTTTTCTTGGAGACTTCCATAGCATGCAAGGAGTTATTTTTTGCCAGAGGTTATCAATAGAAATCAAACAAAATAAAACATGGAAAAGAAAATAAGATGATACCTTTTTTATTGGACATAACTTAATACATTTCTTGATTAGCTTTCGAAGGTTGCCCTTCTTCCTCAGATCGGAAATAATCCCCATGCATACCCCCACCCTCCCACTCTGTCAGACAGTCAAAGTAATGCTTTGATGTTTCTCTCATATATACTATCTGCTACCTCATTTGCTTATTTCCGATCTGAGGAAGAACGGCAACCTTCGAAAGCTAATCAAGAAATGTATTAAGTTATGTCCAATAAAAAAGGTATCATCTTATTTTCTTTACCATGTTTTATTTTGTTTGATTTCTATTGATAACCTTTAAGAGTGGACTAACACGGCTACCACACCTCTCTACTTTTTTGCCAGAGAAATACAAGTCTGATATTCATTAACATTAATATTAACAATAAATTTATATTCTGCCATATACTTTTCGGTTCAATGCGGATCATATATAAAAGAAGACTGGACATTTCCAGGAATAACAAAACATAACCTAACAAAAATAGAACATCCCTGAGCTACATACTATAATTAACATTATCTAGCATGAATTTTCTAAATTGGTAAGTTTTAATCTGTTTGCAGAATTGGTTACAAGAGATTTCAAACATTAAGATATCCTTAATAACATTATTCAAATGAACTGCCTGATATGAAAACAGAATATCAATCCTTGATGGAATTTCATTGCTTGCCTATTAAACCCCATGTTTTTTTTTTATTTGCATGTTGGGTTCATAAGGTGTTTAGAGGTGCATGCCCAGAGTATTTATTTTTCTTATTTTCTTCTCCTTTATCTCTGTCTTCACGAGCAATAGAGTCTTGTCTTATTTACTATCCTTCCTTTTGAAAGCTATATATAAAAAAGCTGTCAGGCTTATTTTTGAAAGAGAAGAGCGCCCATTTTTTGACACAAATCGGGAGATGGGCATCCTTCTCCCAGGGTTGCCCAAATCGGCAGCCTCTATGCCAGCCTCAAATGTCATACCCAGCTCCATGACATCAGTATGCAGGTCCCTGGAGCAGTTTTAGTGGGTACTGCAGTGCACTTCAGGCAGGCGGACCCAGGCCCATCCCCCCTACCTGTTATACTTGTGGTAAATGTGAGCCCTCCAAAACCCACCACAAACCCACTGTACCCACATCTAGGTGCCCCCCTTCACCTCTAAGGGCTATGGTAGTGGTGTACAGTTATGGGGAGTGGGTTTTGGGGGGCTCAGCACACAAGGTAAGGGCAATACACCGGGGAGCTTTTCTGAAGTCCACTGCAGTGCCCCCTAAGGTGCCCGGTTGGTGTCCTGGCATGTCAGGGGGACCAGTGCACTACGAATACTGGCTCCTCCCAAGACCAAATGGCTTGGATTTGATCATTTCTGAGATGGGCGTCCTTGGTTTCCATTATCGCCGAAAATCGAGGACAACCATCTCTAAGGTCGACCTAAATGTTGAGATTTGGGTGTCCCCGACCGTATTATTGAAACAAAAGATGGCCGCTCATCTTGTTTTGATAATACGGGTTTCCCCGCCCCTTCGCGGGGATGTCCTGCGAGGATGTCCTCAGGAAAACTTGGGCGCCCCGTTCAATTATGCCCCTCTGTGTCACTCTCTTTTCCTTATCAAGCAGTTTCAGCATTGTGTTTTTTACCTACAAAACTTAGGTTAATGTCTTCATATTTGCTATTCCATAAGTGTTTATAAGCATATTTACATAGTAACATAATAAATGACGGCAGATAAAGACCTGTGCGGTCCATCCAGTCTGCCCAACATTTTACATGGTATGATATCTGCCTCTCAGATATCGCCGCCTGGATGTCCAACCGTCATCTGAAACTGAACATGGCAAAGACTGAGCTCCTTGTCTTCCCACCCAAACCCTCCTCTCCTCTTCCCCTACTCTCTGTCTCTGTTGACAACGCCCTCATCCTCCCCGTCTCGTCAGCCCGCAATCTCGGAGTCATTTTTGACTCCTCCCTCTCCTTCTCTGCCCATATCCAGCAGACAGCTAAGACCTGTCGCTTCTTTCTCTATAATATTAGCAAAATCCACCCATTCCTCTCTGAACAGACCACCCGAACCCTCGTCCACTCACTCGTTACCTCTCGTCTTGACTATTGCAACCTTCTCCTTGCTGGTCTCCTGCTTAGCCACCTATCCCCCCTTCAATCTGTCCAAAATTCCGCTGCACGTCTTATCTACCGTGTGAACCGATACTCTCATATGACCCCTCTTCTCAAGTCGCTTCACTGGCTCCTGATTCGCTACCCTATTCAGTTCAAGCTTCTCCTAATGACCTTCAAATGCACTCAATCTGCAGCCCCCCATTACCTCTCTAACCTCCTCTCCCCCTATGTCCCCACCCGTAACCTCCGCTCTCAGGACAAATCACTCCTATCTGTACCCTTCTCCACCACCGCTAACTCCAGACTCCGTTCCTTTTGCCTCGCATCACCTTATGCCTGGAACAGACTCCCCGAGCCCATACGCCATGCGCCCTCCCTGCCCATCTTTAAGTCCTTACTTAAAACCCATCTCTTCTCCCTTGCTTTTGGCGCCTAACCACCTTCCCCATTCATGATACACTGACTACACTGACTACATAGTTTGTTACCTTTAGATTGTAAGCTCTCTTGAGCAGGGACTGTCCTTCCCCATGTTTTAACTTGTACAGCGCTGCGTAACCCTAGTAGCGCTATAGAAATGCTAAGTAGTAGTAGTAGTAGTAGTATGTGTTACTTTATATGATATTTGTTTAAAAGTGTTTTTATTAGGTTATAAGTTTATGTTGTTTATTTTTTATTTTTTCCTCAATTCTGTTATTCTGAAAGATTGTATTTGGATCTTAGGTTATCCACTTTGAACCTGGTGGAATATTAGTACCATTACCACTTCATCTCATTTCATTTATTATACTTTCGATACCACCTTTGCTAACTGGCAGATCAAGGTGGTGCACAGATTACAAAAATTATAAAATAAATCAAAGTAGGGAAAAGAACTACAATAATTGATAGGAAAGGTAAATTCAGACATACAAAGAGCATTCTATTAGGAGAGGTAGAAAGAAGGAGAGACTTTGGCAGAGGTAAAGAAGGTCAGGGAACATGGATAGGGAACAAGGGCACGTCGGTCCAGCAGCTTGGTACAATATACCTGAAGTGGGTTTGAAAACCAGAGTAAAAAGCCATTGTGGTCAGCTCTGAATACCTGCACGGAATGGTCAGTGTTGGTATTGTCTGGAGAGCGGCAATATTAAGCCCACTCTTTGGATAACTCTCCAGACAACTTTAGGACAGTTTACTTTGTTGAATATCACCATTTTCCAGATCTCTCCCAGCTTCACTCTTGCTCTGTCCTGTACTACTCTGCGTTCTCTGAACAAGGCTAAGGTGGTCTGTGGGGATATTCAATACTATCCAGATAGAGGGTATTCATCCTCTTGGAGTACATCACAGGTGTGTCTTCTTGTTTGTTGTTCTTTGTTTCTGTAGTTTTGTTATTTCCTGTGTTTATTATCCTTTATTTTTCTTTTTGGTCTTTCCTGTATTTTAATGGTGTTCCTTTCTTTTAGTATTGTAAACTGCCTCATGCGCCCCCTCATAGTCAGTATATCAAGAACTCAATAAACCATAGAACGGCTGAATACCCGCAGACAGTGGCAGCTAAGCATTTATACAGATAACCACTCTCATCATACGGATTAATGGCTTTGAATATCAGGCCCTGTTCCAGGTCCGTGTAGATCCCAATGAGTAAAAGCAATAAAACATACTTACACAGATAAAGGTAATAAAGAGATACAGACATTTATTAGGGAATTAGATATACATCACTAAACTTCAGATGCATCATCTCAGAATCCATCAGCTGAGATTAGCTCATTCAACGAAACCTGAGAGAAATGTTTGGGAACTGCATCACGCTCTTTGAGCAGAGGGCTTTACCTGAGAAGGGGCTTCTCTCTTACTCTTATAGTCTTTAACAAACAAGTGACTTCATAGTCAGCCGGCCTTGACTCATCCCTTGTCTGTTCCTTCTGCACATCCAGTCTCCAACTGTTCTTAACCACAAGTCCAGCTAAGCAAGTAACATTTCCTCTTCTTGCAAGCTGCACATACTTCTATCCAGTGCATTTTCTCTAGCAAAAAAGGTGCTGGTACTCAAATGCCAGGCCAACCTTCAGGAGTGGGGTGATCACTGAAGGATTCACCCCACAATGGCCATGCCCCCTGCAACCAGTCACAGAATCTATGACAAGGCAGAATTAGTGTATAGAACCTGAGCTCTTTCATTACAACTTGGGGACCATGGGTCAATTTTACCAGACAATGGAAAAGGTGCCGGTACTCAGTACCCCCAAGTACCCCCTCAAAAAAAGCCCTGCTTCTACCTTACATGAGGAGTCAGCTAAAATGTAGGCTCCACATTGAACCCCATATCAGGCCCAGAACAGGCCCCCAGTCTATTTTGATAATATGTACTCCATGGTAGAGAAGGAAAATAACAGATGACATTCCAGTGCCCTCGTTTACATTGAGCTTTTTCAAAAAGAACAAAGAATATCTGTATACAGCAATCGAGCAAAGCACATAAATGAGATATATAGAGGCATTATGAACAGCCGGATCATAATTTACATTCCGGGGATAATTTTATAACTGTCCACAGTACTGAAAAGTGCTCACACACTTTGTACTATACTGACTGGATTTTCAAAGTTACTCTAGAAAACTGTGTGCATATATTTACTCCTATTTGATGCACTTTTCTTGAGGTAGAATTCACACATGTTTTTGACAACCCATGTCTGCCCCCATGTTACGCTCCGGAGAGTCTCCAGAACTTGTGGGTAAATTCCATGCATACATGCTGTACAACACATGTACTGATGCCCCCTAAGTATATAAAAGGTTGACACTTGGGTGTGTCAGTGGACAGAATACGGACAGTTTCTGGGTAAGTGCACACACAGAAGTGGCAGCAAAACACCTGAGTGCAATTCTGCAAGGATGCACATGTGACAAAGGGCCAGATACCGAAATCTGGGAGCAAGGACTTACGCTAGCTGAAACCTGGTGTAAATCCTGGTGTACAAACTAGATACAGGTTTCCGCTATTCTGTAACACAGTATACATCTTTGTGAATGCCCCTAACCCACTCATTCCCCTCCCATAGCCACGCCCATTGTTGAGTTGCATGAGATCCAATTTAGACACTTATTGTTACAGAATAGCACATAGCCAGATGAGCGCCCAAATCATAATTAGTGCCAATTAAGTGCTTGTTATCTCCAATAATTAAATCATTGGAGCTCATCAACTAATTATGTTGCGTGCCGATCTGGAATCTGCAGTGCCCAAATTTAGGCAACTTTTATAGAATCTGGGTGATAGCATGTAAATGTAAGGGAGGCATATACATGGGTGGGCATGGGCAGGGTATAAGTGGGGCATGGGCAGGGCATGGGAAGGCTGCCAATTATATGTGAAACTTATAGTAAACAGTAACTTATCTGCATCCTCATCACATTTGGCACCCACCAGGTCTACAGCTAGTATAACTGTGAATACCAAAATGTTAGGCGCACTGATACTGAGTTATGCTAGTTTTTAATAACAGAATCTGGGCACCTACACACTGTATAGAATGAGCTCTCACTCCGTGGCAACCTCTAAAATGAGAGATTTATCCCTATAGTATATGAAAATGCCTAAATCCTGCCCCTGAAGGTGCCTTCTGCAAAGTGACATCCAGGTACAGACATTCTCCTCATGGCGCATATTTGTAAACGTGTGGTCATTTTAGAAACTTCTCCAAAACAGGAATCAGCAGGTCAGGGTACAGAAACCCCCACGTATATAACCACAGTCATAACTAATAAGTAGGGCTGGACCAAGAAGTCTTGTCAGCCAAGGGTTGATTGGAGAAACTTTATTGGACCAAATACATGTATGTAACCCGACATGGGACCGTGTTTTGACGGTTCTACCATCTGCCTCAGGGGTAAAAATACTACAACCAAACACAAAAATATATATTAAAAACATATTAAAATAATAATAAAATTAAAACATTCTTATAAAATTGATTATCAACATGTACACTACAAAAAGTAGCATGTGAATTAAAATGGTAAGACATGAAAAAGGAAGGAAACAAAAAAGATTGGTCGAAAAAATGGCAGAAGAGCCGCCATCATGGAATAAATATTAAAAACCAAAAAGTGAAAAACCGAAAGTGAAGGTGTAATGGTCGCAAAATAAAACGTGAAAAAGAAATGTATATCAGAATATATGTCCCAAGGAATAATGTATGTCAAGAAAGGGTACGTAACAAACGAAAAAGGCATACTTGTAAGTAAAGTGGTGTCTCAGAAACTAGCTGAAAACCATCCTATGGGAATGGATTGATCGAAAAAATGACCAGGATAAAAGAAAGGGCGCTGGTAAGGGGATAAAAAAGAGAACACTATCTCTGTAACTATAGCAGTAAAAATACCATTTTATAAATGGTATTATAAACGGGAGTGAAGGAGTGGCCTAGTGGTCAGAGCACCAGTCCTGCAATCCAGAGGTGGCTGGCTCAAATCCCACTGCTGCTCCCTTTGATCTTGTGCAAGTCACCAAATCCTCCATTGCCTCAGGTACAAACCTAGATTGTGAGCCCTCCTGGGACAGAGAAATATCCAGTCTACCTGAATGTAACTCACCTTGAGTTACTACTGAAAAAGGTGTGAGCAAAATCTAAATAAATAAAATAAAAAATACTGTGTAATATATAAAATATAAGGTACAAGATGTGACTAGTTGAGATCACAAACTAAATTAAAAACTAAGTTAGAAGCACCCTTGCATTGCTCTCATTAGAAGGTAAAAAGTAAACTAAAAACATTGAGTAAGAATAATGATATCTTACCCTAGTGATTCAATGTAGTCACAACAGACACTGCTGAAAAGCCCACCAAAACAAAGAAACACGAGAGTATGCAAAGCACCATATATAAATGATAAAATTGAATATTCATAAAAAAATTGCATATGCATGATGCTCTGAATAATAAATAACAGTAAGAGAAACCCAGACCATATAAAGAAATATAAAATGTGGTTACAGCAATCACTCTTAACGAGCCCTCAAGCATAACAAGTGCGGGTATATATAGAACAGCGTTGTGAATCACAAAAAATAAAAGAAAATTAAAATGGTGGAAGGTCTGGCCCAAGATTTAGTGGTGCAATTTTTTGTGTCTTATCCAATAAAACTCACTGGGGCCATTTTTTAAAAATTGCATTAAACAATTAATGCTAGAATTAGCGTGTGTTGGGTATTGTAATGTATAAAATATAGAAAGCCCACAAAACAAAAAAGCGCAAGAGTGTGTAAGGCACCGTATTTAAATCACAAAATTGAATATTTATTAAAAAATTGAATATGCATGATGCTTTGAATAATTGAGCAGATGACAGTGAGAGAAACCCAGACCTTATCAAGAAGTATAAGCCGTTGTTGCGGCAAACACTAATAATGAGCCCTCAAACATAACAAACACAAGTATATATATATAAAAAAAGTTTGTGAATCACAAAAAGTGAAATAAAAGTTTTAAAAAGTTATAAAAGGAGGGGGAAAGAATATACATGAGATAATATTTCCAAGAAAATGTGATGAGAGTAATGTGCCAGACAATAAAAAGTAAATGATAGTAATCAAAACCCTAGAATTCTGAAAAAATGAAACACTAATCCAAAGGATAAATACATAGGATAAAACAAATGACGCATAAAAAAGAAAAATGGAAGTAAAAATTCAATTAACTTGCGCATGCAATTTTTGGCAGCTTTAATAGAATTAGGGGGATTATGTGCATCTATTAACATATATGTGCAAAAATGCCTTTATAATATCATTGTCTTAGCGGCCAAGAAAATGAGATGTAGAGACTTGAGATGGCAAAAGCAAATAAAGCGAGCTCCTAAGATCCACAAAATGCAAGGGCTCCAGGGAAACCCCTAGTCCCCTAACACTAAAAATAGATAGGGTTTCCAGCCTCATCCCCACCATCTCCTGACATCCAATCAGCTGCACTAGTCAACTCTATTTTGTACTATAACATTGATTTTAGGATAGAAACAGATTTTACTAATTCATTAAAACAATAATAGGCACTCATGATACAAAACAGAATATGAAACAGAATTTATTGAGAGCATAGTACTATCCATAAGAAATTGCTTTATCTTATCTCATATCTAATGTACATCTTTAAAGTTTTACTATATTACTATTGAGATAAGATCTCTTCTCACTCAAGGACCCCAAGCCTTAGTTAGAACCCCAAAACTCAATCAGAATACTTAGAGTCTTCCATAAAATTTGACCTCTAAGAAATTGTTCAGAGACAGATGCATAATCAAGGGCACATACTCACAGGGTCTTGTCTACTGGGCCTTCTCTAACTTAGGGTGCCTTCACTGACCAACCCAGCAACCCCACCCCTGCACTGCTCTTAGAGGAGAATCATTTTCCCATTAACTAGTCACATCTGCTGGTCTTTCTTTGAGCCTTTAGGATATCTTGGATGGGGAAACACCCTTTGATTGCCGGATAGGAGGTAATATGCAAATTAGGCTCTACTCCATCATGAGCCTTATGCAAATTCTTCCAGCTATCAGTCTCTTCCAAGCTTGGGTGCAGGAGTTGCTGCTCCTATTCCACAATTCTCATTTAACATGCGGTATGGGACTGAGCCCCTTTTATAGGGCATTGAGGCCTCAGTCCAACAGCCTCCTCCCCTCAGAAAGCACTTTCACACAGCATAACTTTATAATCCTGTCCTCCACCCCACGGCTGTTAATATCACAGTCTTATACAAAGTCAATGTTCCTGTACACCACTCCCCACATTACATGAGCAATTCAAGTCTCTGCATTCCTGGCAACATAGTTAAGTACCTGGTGTCCAGGACAACTTCCTAGACCTCTCCCTTTAGGGTCTTCACTCCTGGATTCTCAGCCTGTCTTCCCCAGCTTCTTGTCCAGCTTTCTCTGGCTCTCCTTAGGGGTTCATGCCCCAGGATTCTCAGCCCGTACTGGTCCTCCAATCAGGCTCATCCTTCTCCTCCGATCAGGTCCCCGCTCCCTTCTTACTGCTCTCTTCCAGGGAGTGCTTTTTAAATGGCTGCTTATTGCTAACACCACCCCTTCTGGGTTCCTCCTCCAGGTTCTATAAAGGTCTAGAACTTTCTCCTACCTCTTAAAGGGAACAAATTCCTTCCCTCTGCCATAAGTCCTCTCCTTCTCAACGTATCAAGGGTAATATCCACCCCTTCCCCCAGCCATCTGCATCTGGTTTTCAGTTAGACAGGGCTCCCTCTAGTGGCCTATAAAGGATTTGCAAGCCCCTTCAATATCGGAGCGCCTTATAGTGGCCTTTTCCAGGCTAAGCATGTTCCTTCAGCCTCCGAGCATCCTTTAGTGGCCTCACTACGAGAAGGCACTGTATATATTCACCACACTATTTATTTAAATCCTTTTACCTGTTCTGCCACTTTAGAGAATACTGTTCACTATCAATTGTTCTAAATCTACCTAAGAAGGAAAATCCCATTTAATGTACCGCTATGTCTCCCACACCTACACTTCATATGTAGCAGTAAATTCCATTAGATTGAAAAATAATTTATGGGCATCCCTTACGAATCATAAAATGAACTGTCTGTGATTGAATGCTGCCATCCCTAGCAACAGATACAAAACTGGAACTGAGTAGACACATTTGCTACGTTTTTTTTTTTTTTTTTTTTTTTAATGGATTTTGGCAAACATGGCACAGTTATATATTGTCCTTATTCACATTTCATTGGCTGAGTTGTTGAGATATTTTTCCGGCAATTGTAGGCATAAAACTTCCCAGAAGAAATGGTTCATCTTGTGGACTTAAACTGGAATGTACTGTGAAGACCACTCAGCCTGAGAGACAGGCTTAGGCCTTCAAAAAAAGCATCACTTCATTGGGATGTTTGCTATTATTTCAAAGGGTTGATATTCAAAGTGATCAAAATGGCCAGAAACGGCTCCTGGACACTTGAATCGCCTACCCGGGGCTAACTTGGCATATTCAGTGGCACGTAACTTGATAGTGCTGCTGAAAATGGTCATTGAGCACCTAAGTCCAAACCAGCCACTTTGTGGGTGTTCTGAGGATAACTGCCTTGCAGGAGTGGCCTAGTGGTTAGCGCATCAGTCTTGCAATCCAGAGGTGGTCAGTTCAAATCCTGCTGCTGCTCCTTGTGATCTTGGGCAAGTCACTTAACCCTCCATTGTCTCAGGTACAAACTTAGATTGTGAGCCCTCCTGGGACATAGAAATATTCAGTGTACCTGAATGTAACTCACCTTGAGCTACTACTGGAAAAGGTGTGAGCAAAATCTAAATAAATAAACTGCTTAAAACACAGACCTGTCTTTATGGGGTTCTTCTTAGCCTATTAAGTGCTGAATATCATACTTAACTAGCTAGGTTTTATCTGGCCATATATGCCTGGATATTCAACGCCGTTACCTGGACATAGCCCAGCATTGAATATCCCAGGATAAAGCCAGCAGCGGTCAGCAAAACACTGACTGCCACAGCTGGATATCAGGCCAAAGTGTCCAGCATGGAACAACAAAGGCAGCTGTTCAGAGGCATAGCTAGGTGGATCTCCAGTATATTGTTTATCCAAGGTATTGTAGGTAGAGAGACAGCTCCCGCCAAATGGACTTCCAACAGTGCCGGCACCAATTTTTCATGAGATCTGACATATTACCTTTTGAATGGCAACATAAACAACAATTATAATTGTGAAAATAGATATTGCCCACAAAGTTTATAATGTATTTCATGTTCTATAAACTGAATTCTTGAAGGTTAAATTGTTACAAATCAAAATAAAGATTCTATTTCTTTCATAATCCCTTTCCAAACATCATTAAACCCTACAGGACACACTTGTTACTTTTACAGTCTACTAAAACACGCATTTTGGGATTGGCAGAAATTGCCTGTGTATAATTTACATTTGCATAGTGTGAGTGCTAGCGAAACAAACAGCATCTTTTATTGCCAATTCATTCACATGCAATTAAATAGGTTTAAAGAGGAAAAAAAATGTTAAGGTTGAGGATTTGATATTTAATGGGGGCCTAAAGCAGGCGAGAATGACACACAGCGCAATATTTTAAAGCTACAATAACCATTCATTCTATGAGAAATTTGTATGTTTTCATTCTCACAGGAATTATAAAAATAGAGTAAGTATGCTAGAGAAGTCCCAACCACAACAGAAAAAAAAGTAAAAGAAAAAGAACAACGGCTTGTGTTAGGATGTTCAGAATCATGCACAAAAGGCTGTGCAAAGATTGTATAATAGAAAATGATTTAATGAAAATGTCAAAATCATACACTGTGACAAAGGGACAAGAGAAGTAATTAGTACATACAAAACAATAGCTTCCATTAACACAGTGTTATACAATTGAATAATAAGGAAAGGCATCAATATTTTCAAGATATTCACTGAAATGCATTTAGCTACGCTTGTGCTGCAATTACTAAATTCTACTATAGATTTCACTCCACTTTGTACTAATATAGCCTGTTACACTAAGAATGATCATTAGGATTAACAGAATGGAAAACGGGATGCCAATGTGATTTAAAATTGAACACTTCAGTAACGTGCTTACAGCTACATCTGTGATGGAAACTCTATATATAAGAGTATAGTTACTAGGGGGAGATGCAGAAAGGTTCGCAGTAGAGCACATAAGCACATAAGCACTGCCACGCTGGGAAAAGACCAAAGGTCCATCAAGCCCAGCACTCTGTCTCCAACAGCGGCCAATCCAGGCCCCAAGAACCTGGCAAAAAACCCAAAATGTAATGACGATCAATGGACTTTTCCTTCAGAAATCTGTCCAGACCCCCTTTAAACTCAGCAAGGCCAGCTGCCGTCACTACCTTCTCCGGCAATGAGTTCCAGAGTCTAACTACGCGCTGAGTAAAGAAAAGCTTTCTCTGATTTGACCTACCACATTCTAATTTCATCTTGTGTCCCCTGGTTCTATTATTGTTAGAAAGCGTAAACAAATGCTTCACATCTGTCCGCTGTATCCCGCTTATTATTTTGTAAACCTCTATCATATCACCTCTCAGCCGCCTTCTCTCCAGGCTAAAGAGTCCTAGCCGTCTTAACCTCTCCTCATAGGGTAGTCATCCCATCCCTTTTATCATTTTTGTCGCCCTTCTCTGCACCTTCTCCAATTCCTTTATATCTTTTTTGAGATGAGGCGACAAGAACTGAACACAATACTCCAGGTGCGGTCGCACCATGGAGCGAAATAACGGCATTATAACATCCTCATGCTTGGTTTCCATCCCTTTTCTAATAATACTCAACATTCTGTTCACCTTCTTAGCTGCTGCAGCACATTGAGCTGAAGATTTCAACGTCCTATCCACGATGACTCCCAGATCCCTTTCTCGGTCCGTAACTCCTAACGTGGAACCTTGCATAACATAGCTGTAATTCGGGTTCCTCCTTCCCATATGCATCACTTTGCACTTGTCAACGTTGAACTTCATCTGCCATTTGGATGCCCAATCCCCCAGTCTCACGAGGTCTTCTTGTAATTTTTCACACTCCTCCCGCAACGAGACAACCCTGGATAACTTTGTGTCATCTGCGAATTTAATTACCTCACTAGTTACTCCCATCTCGAGGTCATTTATAAATATGTTAAAAAGCAGCAGTCCCAGCACAGACCCCTGAGGGACCCCACTAACCACCCTTCTCCATCGAGAATAATGGTCATTTAACCCTACTCTCTGCTTCCTATCCTTTAACCAGCTCTTAATCCATAATAATACACTGCCTCCGATGCCAGGACTCTCCAGTTTCCTTTGGAGTCTTTCATGCGGCACTTTGTCAAACGCCTTCTGAAAATCTAGATATACAATATCCACCGGCTCCCCTTTGTCCACATGTTTGTTCACCCCCTCGAAAAAAATGCAGTAGATTTGTGAGGCAAGACTTCCCTTCACTAAAACCGTGCTGACTTTGTCTCAGTAGCCCATACTTTTGTATGTGCTCCGTAATTTTATTCTTAATAATAGCCTCCACCATTTTTCCCGGCACTGACGTCAGACTCACCGGTCTATAATTTCCCGGATCGCCTCTGGAACCCTTTTTAAAAATCGGCGTTACATTGGCCACCCTCCAATCTTCCGGTACCACACCTGTTTTTAGGGATAAATTGCCTATTACTAACAGTAGCTCCACAAGTTCATTTTTCAGCTCTATTAATACTCTGGGATGAATACCATCCGGTCCCGGTGATTTACTACTTTTCAGTTTGCAGAACTGCCCCATTACATCCTACAATTTTACAGTGAAATCGTTGAGTCTTTCTGACTCGACTGCTTCAAATACCTTTCCCGGCACCGGTATCCATCCCAAATCCTCCTCAGTGAAGACTGAAGCAAAGAATTCATTCAATTTCTCCACTACGGCTTTGTCTTCCCTGATTGCCCCTTTAACACCACAGTCGTCCAGCGGCCCTACCGATTCTTTAGCCGGCTTCCTGCTTTTAATATACCTAAAAAAAATTTTGCTATGTGTTTTTGCTTCTAACGCTAACTTTTTTTCAAAGTCATTCTTAGCTTCCTTATTTCCTTTTTGCATTTGCTTTGACATTCCTTATGTTTTATCTTATTGTCTTCAGGCTGCTCACGGCAGCAGCCATGCACAAATGTCTGAGTGCATGGCTGCTACCGTGAACATAATAGCACAGCATGCAGGAAGCAGGAATTTTATGTACGAGGAATATGCCAGACCCATGCACACAAGGTTTTGCAGTAAGCACAGCTTCTTACGCACATGTCCAAAATAAACCAAAAGTGTAAGCACAATCGGAGCATATTCTGCGCCTAAATATATGCCTTGCACAATATTTCCACATGACATTTTTGAGAGGCTCATATTTAGGCAGAGAAGAATTTCATTAATGCCTCCTTTTAGGTACCCCGATGTTGCACGGTGAGAGCTCAATCTATAACAGCATCCAGGCTCCCAGATTCTATTCTAGAATACTAGTGTGACCCAGTGTCGGCGTGAATAACATTGACGCACCTGCAGTTACACCAGCCATAGACCTGGCACAACTGTGGCTGTATAAATGCAGCAAGAGTGTGCGTAATCCTGAGTGTAGAAGGGTAAACATACATCGATGACCTATTCTTTCAAAAAGTACCAAGACTAGGGGACACTCAAGGAAGCTACATGATAACACTTTCAAAACAAATAAGAGAAAATATTTTTTCACTCAAACAATATTTAAGCTTTGGAACTAATTACCAGAGGATGTGGTAACAGCAGTTAGTGTATTTGGGCTTAAAATGCTTTGGACAAGTTCCTGGAAGAATAGTCTATAGTCTGCTATTGAGACAGAAAACCACTGATTGCCCTGGGATTGGTAGCATGACTCCTGCTTCTATTTGGGATTCTGCCAGGTACTTGTGACCTGGACTGGCCATTTTGGGAAACAGGATACTGGGTTAGATGGACCATCAGTCTGACTCAGTATGGCTATTCTTATGTTCTTAATGTACAGTATTCTGTAAGTTGTATGTATGAGTGTATGTATGAGTGGAAGCTCCAACCATGCCTCTCACAGGATTATTTTTCTCAATGTGCATCACTTTGCATTTGTTCACATGAAATTTCATCTGCCATTTGGATGCCCAGTCCTCAAATTTCTTAAGGTCTTTCTACAATATTTTGCAGTCCACATGTGTTTTAATAACTTTGAATAGTTTTGTGTCCTCTGCAAATTTAATCATCATGTTTTTAATTGGGCAGGGTCAAAAAATATATATTCTTTCCCAGAGTATATTCTTAGGGAGTCACAAGAAAACGGTCATAACTAGAACTAGAGCCCAAGGACATAGCTGTAAAAATGGCTTCTTCAAGCTCCGAGTTCTAGGAGATAAATCGGGATAAACATATTTGTTGCCCAAGAAAAGGCAACAAGGAGTCTTCAAAAAAAAAAAAATTAGATAAATTTGACCATGATCAAAAAGACCACAAAGGGGCTAATTTTTGAAACAGAAAACTGTAAAAGAAAAAAATGCACAGTGTCACCTTCTAATTTATCCAGCCTCCTGTTTATCTCTGTCCAATGGCCCCTCACTCTCTCCTTCTAAAACAGATATCTTTTCCACCTTTTCTCCTGAATACTTGCATAGCTGATGTCTCTACTCTAGCCACAAGTCTCTAAATGTATGACTTCCTTAGGAGGGGAAGATGGAATGACATTACCCATGGAAGAGCTGGCCGAGAAAACAAAAGGCTTCAAGATTATGAAGGTCATTGCATATTATCCCATAAGAGCAAGGAAGGTTTAACCCCCCCCCCCCCCTTGGTCAAAGACACAGAAACAGAGGCTATCCCATCATTAGCACTTCTTCCTCAGACTTAGAGTCTAAATCAGATAATTTATTATATCCATCGCTTTCTTGCCCTCTTTTGGGAGTGGAGAGATTGATGTACTGTTGTTCGAGTAAGCTGGTGGTTGGGACAGTGAGTATGGAAAAGGACTGAGGGGAAATGCCTTCCTCTAGGGATTCAGTCTAACCTTGACCTTCCCTTTGCATTGTAGCTTCCTCCAAATTAATCTAGTTGATACATAAAGATCTATAGGACCAATTCTAACACCATGCACAGAGGAGCAAAAGTCTTTATTCTTAATCTTTCTCTTCCCCATACCAAAACTGTGAGAGTTAACCACAAAAGCTATTATTCCAACTTAGGGTCAGATGCACTAAACTTAACGAGCCATTAACGAGCAAGTAGTAAACCCTGGCATGCACTAAAGGCCATTTTCCAATCACGGTAGCAGCTAACGAAAATGGAATGCAAATGATCCAAAGGCTTTTGCAAGGCTATTATAATGAGATGCACTATGGTTTTCTGATCCCCTTACTGTGAAAAACCTAACGGGAGGTCTACACCTCTCGTTGGGGCAAATCGGAAGAAAAAAATGTCGTCAGGGACGTCCTTTTTGGACGTCCTTCACCTGAAAAAAAAACTCCGCACTCCAAAGACGTTCTTTTTGGACGTCCCTCACTTAATAAAAACCTGTGCCGCCTGAAATAAAAACCTGTGCTGCACCACTCATCCCCTCCACGGCTTGCTGCAGGAAGGCTCTGATGCGGCTCGATCGTAGCAAGAGAGTGCAGTTGAGGACGTCCATCCAAAAAGATGTCCTTTTTGGACATCCTCCCCCCCCCCCCCCCCCCCGCAATAATAAAAACGGCCTTTTTTGACGTCCTTCACTCAGCTGCGAGACCTGAAAGTCTCTGAGCCAATCACAGAGCGTTTATCTGAGCTAAATGCGCTGTGATTGGCTCAGAGACTTCCAGGTTGTACTGTCTACAAAGCAATTGTTTTTGTCATGAAAGACCCTGGTTTTTTTCAGTAAAACTGAGCTGATCAAAACCGGGGTCTTTCATGAAAATTGTTTTTTTATTATTATTGGGGGGGGGGGGGGAGGACGTCCAAAAGGGACGTCCTTTTGGATGGACGTCCTCAACTGCACTCTCCTGCTATGATTGAGCCGCATCGGAGCCTTCCTGCAGCAGGCCGTGGAGGGGGTGAGCAGCATGGCGTCTTCCTTTCGGGTGGCACAGAGGCGTATTTGGCATGCGCAGAGCAGCCAGCATAACGCTTAGCTGCTCTGCGCATGCTCGACCGACCGACTGTTTACCGATGGACTAGAGAATGCAAGTGAGCTACAACAAGCAGCTCATTTGCATTCCTTTTCCTTGATGCATGCCCGTTCGCTAAGAGAATCGGTAAGGGAACGGCTTTAACGATTTTTTAGTGCATCTTGGCCTTAGTCACACTTTCACATATAGCCCTGCGTACATCTAGTAGCACTATAGAAATGATTAGTCGTACTAGTACATAAGTACATAAGTAGTGCCATACTGGGAAAGACCAAAGGTCCATCTAGCCCAGCATCCTGTCACCGACAGTGGCCAATCCAGGTCAAGGGCACCTGGCACGCTCCCCAAACGTAAAAACATTCCAGACAAGTTATACCTAAAAATGCGGAATTTTTCCAAGTCCATTTAATAGCGGTCTATGGACTTGTCCTTTAGGAATCTATCTAACCCCTTTTTAAACTCCGTCAAGCTAACCGCCCGTACCACGTTCTCCGGCAACGAATTCCAGAGTCTAATTACACGTTGGGTGAAGAAAAATTTTCTCCGATTCGTTTTAAATTTACCACACTGTAGCTTCAACTCATGCCCTCTAGTCCTAGTATTTTTGGATAGCGTGAACAGTCGCTTCACATCCACCCGATCCATTCCACTCATTATTTTATACACTTCTATCATATCTCCCCTCAGCCGTCTCTTCTCCAAGCTGAAAAGCCCTAGCCTTCTCAGCCTCTCTTCATAGGAAAGTCGTCCCATCCCCACTATCATTTTCGTCGCCCTTCGCTGTACCTTTTCCAATTCTACTATATCTTTTTTGAGATACGGAGACCAGTACTGAACACAATACTCCAGGTGCGGTCGCACCATGGAGCGATACAACGGCATTATAACATCCGCACACCTGGACTCCATACCCTTCCTAATAACACCCAACATTCTATTCGCTTTCCTAGCCGCAGCAGCACACTGAGCAGAAGGTTTCAGCGTATCATCGACGACGACACCCAGATCCCTTTCTTGATCCGTAACTCCTAACGCGGAACCTTGCAAGACGTAGCTATAATTCGGGTTCCTCTTACCCACATGCATCACTTTGCACTTGTCAACATTGAACTTCATCTGCCACTTGCACGCCCATTCTCCCAGTCTCGCAAGGTCCTCCTGTAATCGTTCACATTCCTCCTGCGACTTGACGACCCTGAATAATTTTGTGTCATCGGCGAATTTAATTACCTCACTAGATATTCCCATCTCTAGGTCATTTATAAATACATTAAAAAGCAACGGACCCAGCACAGACCCCTGCGGGACCCCACTAACTACCCTCCTCCACTGAGAATACTGGCCACGCAATCCTACTCTCTGCTTCCTATCTTTCAACCAGTTCTTAATCCATAATAATACCCTACCTCCGATTCCATGGCTCTGCAATTTCTTCAGGAGTCTTTCGTGCGGCACTTTGTCAAACGCCTTCTGAAAATCCAGATATACAATATCAACCGGCTCCCCATTGTCCACATGTTTGCTTACCCCCTCAAAAAAATGCATTAGATTGGTGAGGCAAGACTTCCCTTCACTAAATCCGTGCTGACTTTGTCTCATCAGTCCATGTTTTTGTATATGCTCTGCAATTTTATTCTTGATAATAGCCTCCACCATCTTGCCCGGCACCGACGTCAGACTCACCGGTCTATAATTTCCCGGATCTCCTCTGGAACCCTTCTTAAAATCGGAGTAACATTGGCTACCCTCCAGTCTTCCGGTACTACACTCGATTTTAGGGACAGATTGCATATTTTTAACAGTAGCTCCGCAAGTTCATTTTTTAGTTCTATTAATACTCTGGGATGAATACCATCAGGTCCCGGTGATTTACTACTCTTCAGCTTGCTGAACTGACCCATTACATCCTCCAAGGTTACAGAGAATTTGTTTAGTTTCTCCGACTCCCCCGCTTCAAATATTCTTTCCGGCACCGGTGTCCCCCCCAAATCCTCCTCGGTGAAGACCGAAGCAAAGAATTCATTTAATTTCTCCGCTACGGCTTTGTCCTCCTTGATCGCCCCTTTAACACCATTTTCGTCCAGCGGCCCAACCGACTCTTTGGCCGGTTTCCTGCTTTTAATGTATCTAAAAAATTTTTACTATGTATTTTTGCTTCCAACGCTAATTTCTTCTCAAAGTCCTTTTTTGCCCTCCTTATCTCCGCTTTGCATTTGGCTTGGCATTCCTTATGATCTATCCTGTTATTTTCAGTTGGTTCTCTTCTCCACTTTCTGAAGGATTGTTTTTTGGCTCTAATGATTTCCTTTATCTTACTGTTTAGCCACGCCGGCTGACGTTTAGTCTTTTTTCCCTTTTTTCTAATACGTGGAATATATTTGTCCTGAACCTCCAGGATGGTGTTTTTAAACAGCATCCACGCCTGATGCAAGTTTTTTACTCTGCGAGCTGCTCCTTTCAGTCTTTTTTTCACCATTTTTCTCATTTTGTCGTAATCACCTTTTCTATAGTTAAACGCTAGCGTACTTGATTTCCTAGTTTCACTTCCTTCAATGCCAATATCAAAACCGATCATATTATGATCACTGTTATCAAGCGGCCCTCGTATCGTTACCCCCTGCACTAGATCATGAGCACCACTAAGGACTAAGTCTAGTATTTTTCCTTCTCTTGTCGGCTCCTGAACTAGCTGTTCCATGAAGCTGTCCTTGATTTCATCAAGAAATCTTATGTCCCTTGCGTGGAAACATGATTGCTGGTTTCAAAGGGGGCTCCATAGGGGGCAGTTGTGCTTCTTTGGCCATGCCTCATCAGACATGTACCCGCAGGCACACTCTTAAAGGGCTCCCTGATGCCCTGATGATGTAAAAAAAATGCACCAAGTAATGCAATGGCCAAGGGAAGCACTTCTTCCCTCATTCCTGATTCCAAGTTTCTCCAGTCAGGTTTATGGCTCTCCCTTCTCTCCAGCATTGCACTTGCTGTGTGATAGTTGAGCATGTGAGTGCCTGGAAAGTAGAAAACGTTATGGCACTTCACCAAAAGGGCCCCATAGTCTGAGACATCTGGCGATTAAGTTTTATGTCTGTAGTAGATTTATTTTTCAGATTTATTGCTCCCAATGTAATACTTACATAATGATGCTGTGCCTGAATTTTTGAGATTGTGCGAAGAGACCTTTGTCCATCTTAGTGTAACACTTACAATGATGCAGTAGAAAAGTACTACACCTGTAAAGGATCCAGTTTTCTTCTGAATGCATATAGCTACTGAAACTATATTCATGTAGAAGCAGTTGTAAAGAGCTTTGGGAACTTTTGGGGGTCAAAAAGATGAGGCCTCTTATTCCAAAAAGCCGAGATGCCTTGTAATAAATCAAATTTGTTATGTCATGATTGGATGCCAGTATTGACTGACAATAATTGCACTGCTAACAAAGTTTTTCCTTCTAACGCAGAATTGGAATTTATTGCTGAACAAAAGTACTGGGGCATGTTGGAAGAGATGAATTGAGGCTTGATTCACTTTTACTTTGTTGCGGTACAAGTAAGAACTGATACCAACAAAAGCAAAAAGCAAGGACATTTGGCAATATTCCATTTTGAGGAAGCCACTTACAACACCCAGATCATAATTGTTTACTTTCTGTTCTCTGTCTGTTCATTTATGCCCTATGAACATGTAAATGTCATCTAATGTCAGTGTTCAGTTTATTTCTCACAGTTGATTTAAACATGGAACATCTGCTCCTACTGCTAAAGTGTGAATCTAAATATATTTCTAATTTCCTCTAACTTATGATATTTGAATGGCAAAGAAGAACATCAGATCTTGCTGCAAAAGAGACCTTTTAACTGTGTAGGTTATTCTACCATTGGTTGTTTTGATGAATTGTGCAGACCGGGCTATTAGTCTTCAAATCAGTATTGAATTAGCTTCCCAGTGACTAACACATACAGTGCAACAACAAAGTGAAATTGATTTGCACACCCTGAAAGCAAAGATTTGCTTTGAGACATGCAATTCGTAACTTATGTAGCAGGTATTTCAAATGCCATGACTACAGCTTAATCTTAAAATGGAATAGAAAATCAGTGTATAAACTCAAAGCACATAATTTTCATAACTACCATCACAATGATGACTCAGTAGGATGTCTGTGCCATGGTAAATTAAGTATTTTCTTTCAACAGAGGAAATATTGGTGGAGATGAGAATTAACATAACCAAATGAAATACGGGGCACATTCACCCCTGGATTTGAAATAACGTTACTCAGGTTGTGCGCACAAATACAGTTGTATTCTGGATTTGCACATGCAACTAAGGGCTCTTTTTATGAAGCAACGGTAAGCCCAATGTGGGTTTACCGCTCACTATACAGAAAGTACTGCCAGACTACCACAGCAGCCCGGTGGTACTTCCCACCCCTAGCATGCCATCATTTCCGGCGCTACAAAAATTTATTTATGTAGCGCTGGAGTGTACCCGACAGTAATTGGGCAGTGCTGCGTGCTGCCCAGTTACTGCTAGGTTAACGTGGCAGTGCTTACTGCCGCCTCAATGGGCTCCCCCCGAAACGGCTGCGTTTTAGTTGCTGCCCAGCCATTTCCTATAGGAAAGCGAGACTTCCCTTTTACCAGCTGCAGTAAAAGGGGGCCTTGGCACGCATATGAAACACACACTGACGCCAGCGCCAGCCCCCTTTTGCCACAGCTTGGTAAAAGGGGCCCTAAATTAGTTAACATGCCAATCAGTGCTGATAATTGCCAATTAACAAGCAATTATTGACACTAATTGGCATTAATTAGAATTTACAAGCAAAACTGTCTAAGCATATTCTGTAACATGATGCACATAAATTCTAAGTCATGTGGAGGGGCATAATCGAACAGGACCGGCCATCTCTAAGGCCGGCCCCGGAAAGCGCCATACCCGACCGTATTATCGAAACAAGATGGCCGGCCATCTTTCCTTTCAATAATACGGTCGGGGCCAGCCAAATCTCAACATTTGGGGCAGCGTTAGAGATGGCCTGCATTAGAGATCGCCGCCATTGGTTTTTGCTGATAATGGAAACTAATGGCGGTCAACTCAAACTCGGCCAAATCCAATGCATTTGGTCATGGGAGGAGCCAGCACTTGTAGTGCACTGGTCCCCCTTACATGCCAGGACACCAACCGGGCACCCTAGGGGGCACTGCAGTGGACTTCAGAAAAAGCTCCCAGGTACATAGCTCTCTTACCTTGTGTGCTGAGCCCCTCAACCCCCCCCCCCCCAAAACCCACTACCCACAACTGTGCACCACTAACATAGCCCTTACGGGTGAAGGGGGCACCTACATGGGTACATTGGGTTTGTGGTTGGTTTTGGAGGGCTCCCATTTACCACTACAAGTGTAACAGGTAGGGGGGGATGGGCCTGGGTCTGCCTGCCTGAAGTGCACTGCAGTACTCACTAAAAACAACTCCAGAGACCTGCATTGTGCTGTCAGGGAGCTGAGTATGACATTTCAGGCTGGTATAGAGGCTGGCACAAAAATGTTTAACATTTGTTTTTTTGATGGGAGGGGGTTGGTGACCACTGGGGGAGTAAGGGGAGGTGATCCCCGATTCCCTCCGGTGGTCATCTGGTCATTTGGGGCACATTTTTGAGGCTTGGACCATAGTAAAGCCGGCCAAATGCTTGTCAGAGCCGGCCTTCTTTTTTCCATTATTGGCTGAAGCTAGCCATCTCTTAACCACGCCCCCGTCCTGCCTTCGGTACCCTGCCGACATGCCCACTTTAACTTTGGCCAGCCCTGTGACATAAAGCAGTTGAAGCCGGCCAAAATTGGCTTTCAATTATACCGAAAATAAGCAGAATAGTGGGAAAGGGGGCATGGCCATGGGTGTGGAATGGGAGGGTCGTGGGTGTTTCTAAAATCTATGTATGTTGTTATAGAATATATCCAGTCTGCATGCAATTTAAGCGTTTGGATTTATACCAAACTTTACTCGGTATAACTGCCCACATCTAAATTTAGTCGTGCGGATGGGCGCTAGGCGTATTCTATAAACCGCATGGAAATTTAGGCTTATTTTTAGGTGTATTTCATTTCGGCTCTGAATTTTTAGGCGTGATATATAGAATCTAGTCCTGAATGTCCTGATGTCCCACATATACCACATGACTTAGTGGAGTCCAACAGTGGGATGATGTGTTAATGCTGATAAAGGATTGACTAGTCTGAAATATACCTCAGCTGAGCAACATGATTTTGTTTCAAGATCGGCATAGTGCCATTATATACGAGTTTTAAGTTGATTCAGCAATGGTAGGTTACTGTCTGTATTTCTTTCTCTTTTCAATCTGTGTTCAAGCCTTTTTCACATCTATTTCATTTTGTAGGTGATTGTAACACATTCTGGAAGTTGATAAAACTGCCAAAGCTTCTTTTCCACCTGGAAGTTTATTGGCTGTGTCTTAGCCACTGTTTGTGGAATCCCCAGAAGCAGTCAAATTGCCAAAACACATTGGCCCAGAAAGGGGGGGGGGGAGGGGATTTAGACTCTCTTATGAGGGTGTTGCGCTGATGTGAAATTCTCTATCTGCACAGCACTGTTTCAGACAAGTTGAACTCTTTCTGCATTACTTGCTGAAGCGGACACTTTCTTTTTTATCTGTTGTCAGCAGATGATATCTACACAGTCTACAATTTTGTTTGATTCTTATGTCAGTGTTATGTTTTTGAAATGGACTGGATTGTCGGTATGTATATATATATATAAAGAGAGAGAGAGAGATTTGTAAAGACAGTTGAACTCACTGAATATAGTAACATAGTAAATGACGGCAGATAAAGACCTGTGCGGTCCATCCAGTCTGCCCAACAAGATAAACTCATTTTACATGGTATGTTACTTTATATGTACAGTGGTGGAAATAAGTATTTGATCCCTTGCTGATTTTGTAAGTTTGCCCACTGACAAAGACATGAGCAGCCCATAATTGAAGGGTAGGTTATTGGTAACAGTGAGAGATAGCACATCACAAATTAAATCCGGAAAATTACATTGTGGAAAGTATATGAATTTATTTGCATTCTGCAGAGGGAAATAAGTATTTGATCCCCCACCAACCAGTAAGAGATCTGGCCCCTACAGACCAGGTAGATGCTCCAAATCAACTCGTTACCTGCATGACAGACAGCTGTCGGCAATGGTCACCTGTATGAAAGACACCTGTCCACAGACTCAGTGAATCAGTCAGACTCTAACCTCTACAAAATGGCCAAGAGCAAGGAGCTGTCTAAGGATGTCAGGGACAAGATCATACACCTGCACAAGGCTGGAATGGGCTACAAAACCATCAGTAAGACGCTGGGCGAGAAGGAGACAACTGTTGGTGCCATAGTAAGAAAATGGAAGAAGTACAAAATGACTGTCAATCGACAAAGATCTGGGGCTCCACGCAAAATCTCACCTCGTGGGGTATCCTTGATCATGAGGAAGGTTAGAAATCAGCCTACAACTACAAGGGGGGAACTTGTCAATGATCTCAAGGCAGCTGGGACCACTGTCACCACGAAAACCATTGGTAACACATTACGACATAACGGATTGCAATCCTGCAGTGCCCGCAAGGTCCCCCTGCTCCGGAAGGCACATGTGACGGCCCGTCTGAAGTTTGCCAGTGAACACCTGGATGATGCCGAGAGTGATTGGGAGAAGGTGCTGTGGTCAGATGAGACAAAAATTGAGCTCTTTGGCATGAACTCAACTCGCCGTGTTTGGAGGAAGAGAAATGCTGCCTATGACCCAAAGAACACCGTCCCCACTGTCAAGCATGGAGGTGGAAATGTTATGTTTTGGGGGTGTTTCTCTGCTAAGGGCACAGGACTACTTCACCGCATCAATGGGAGAATGGATGGGGCCATGTACCGTACAATTCTGAGTGACAACCTCCTTCCCTCCGCCAGGGCCTTAAAATGGGTCGTGGCTGGGTCTTCCAGCACGACAATGACCCAAAACATACAGCCAAGGCAACAAAGGAGTGGCTCAGGAAGAAGCACATTAGGGTCATGGAGTGGCCTAGCCAGTCACCAGACCTTAATCCCATTGAAAACTTATGGAGGGAGCTGAAGCTGCGAGTTGCCAAGCGACAGCCCAGAACTCTTAATGATTTAGAGATGATCTGCAAAGAGGAGTGGACCAAAATTCCTCCTGACATGTGTGCAAACCTCATCATCAACTACAGAAGACGTCTGACCGCTGTGCTTGCCAACAAGGGTTTTGCCACCAAGTATTAGGTCTTGTTTGCCAGAGGGATTAAATACTTATTTCCCTCTGCAGAATGCAAATAAATTCATATACTTTCCACAATGTGATTTTCCGGATTTAATTTGTGATGTGCTATCTCTCACTGTTACCAATAACCTACCCTTCAATTATGGGCTGCTCATGTCTTTGTCAGTGGGCAAACTTACAAAATCAGCAAGGGATCAAATACTTATTTCCACCACTGTATACCCGAGTTTGATTTGGCCTTGCCTTTCTCAGGGCACAGACAGTAGAAGTCTGCCCAGTACTGTTCTTGTACTAAGTTCTGAAGCTAACATCGAATCCCTTAAAATTTACACTCCAGCCCATAACTATCTATTCAGTCACGATCAGGGCATCGCCACTCAATTACCCAGTTGTTTCCCAATTACCGGCGTCGCCACTCAATCTCCGCTAAGATTCCATGGAACTATTCCTTCTAAACTGGATTCCTTTGTGTTTATCCCACGCATGTTTGAATTCCATTACCGTTTTCATCTCCACCACCTCCCGCTGGAGGGCATTCCACATATCCACCACCCTCTCCGTGAAAAAATACTTCCCAACATTAGTCCTGAGTCTGCCCCCCTTCAACCTCAATTCATGTCCTCTAATTCTACTGCCTTCCCGTCTCCGAAAAAAGGTTAATTTGCAGATTAATACCTTTCAAATATTTCAATGTCCGTATCATGCCACCCCTGTTTCTCCTTTCCTCCAAGGTATACATATTCAGGTCAGCAAGTCTCTCCTCATATGGTTTGCAACGCAAATCCTATACCATATTTGTAACTTTTCTTTGCACCGCTTCCAGTCTTTTTACATCTTTAGCAAGATACAGCCTCCAAAACTGAACATAATACTCCAATGGGGTTTCCTTCTTTTTTATTCTTAAATTGCTGATGTGCTCTGCTATTCTTTGTCCTATGTCCTATGACCAGAAAGATAAAACAAAGAATAGAAGAGCACATCAGCAATTTAAGAATAAAAAAGAAGGAAGCCCCCTTAGTGGATCACTGGGCAGAGTTGAATCATGAGTTGCAGGATTTAAAATATGTAGTATTAGTGCAGATCCATCTACCAGATGGGGGTGACATAGCAAAGAGATTACTGCAAAAGGAACAACAACTCATATTCCATTGAAACACGGTGATACCGTTTGGTCTAAACCCGGAGACTGAGTGGATACATGACTGAATTAAAGGGCAACACGTCATCACTGACGTGTACAAATACAGAGCGCATTCGATGGCGTTTTTTGGATCGGTAATCTTGGAGGGGTTGATGCTCCATGCCAGGTACGCCAAAAACTTGAATGATAAAGTACGTTATGAAAAATAGTAAAAAGAATGAGGATTAAGTTTGATCTTTTGTAGATGTGAAAATGTAAAGTGTGAAGTAAAGCTCAGTGAGTTTAAGGAACAAGGAGAAGAATAATATATAAATCTTTTGCAGAGGCATAAAGTTCTCCTGAGGACGCAATAACATCAGCGAAACACAGGTAGTGTTGAGAACCAAAGAACAAGTTTAATGAATTGAAGAAGGAAAATAATGAGTAACACATAGGAACTAGAGACTTCAGGAGCACAATACGCACTCATACTGTTACACTGGAAGCATTGATGCACCTTCATTATCACGAGAGAAGGCCACAGCCCTAAGATAAGTGAATAGAGCAATAAAAATGCTGAATAGTATTAACAATATTGAATAATAAAGCAGTACTGTATGGAGGTAGGGAGGGCTGCAGTGCCATGATGTCTTGGGCACACTATTACAAAGAACAGCAAAAGCCGATGTAATAGGTGAAAACTGAGCACTGCACAATATTTAGAAAGTAATTCTTTGTAAAAAAAAATGTTTTTTTTTATTTACACAATAAGAGCAAATAAAAAATAAAAAAATAAGATTTCAATAAGAAACTGATACGTTAGTAACTGTGAAACCGGAACTATCAGCTACCCCAGATAAAGCTAGTATTAAATTTTAACTGCCAGACCATTCTTCTAACGTTTGGAGATCCCTTCTCCTCATTTCTACTCCCTCCAGGGTATCCACTCTATTGGCTATTTTTGTGTCATCCTCAAAAAGGCACACCTTTCCTTCCAACCCTTCAGCAATATTTCCCACAAACATATTAAATAGAATAGGGAAGGGAGGGAAATGGGACTTGATATACTGCCTTTCTGAGTTTTTTGCAACTACATTCAAAGTGGTTTACATACAGTATATTCAGATAAATGCACAGACAAGAAACCCTTGCTACAAACGGTATTTTAGGAAAGAAAAGAGAAATTGTACTTTTTCGAAAATGGTTATGTTTGTAATTCGGATTTGGGAGGTTTAGCACTAAACATTGAAAGTATGACTTAAATGTCATATCGAAAATGCCCCGCTACATAACTTTGTAAAACTTAACAATCAAACAAAATTGTCAGTCCAGAGGGCGGCTACAAAATTAGTAAGTGGTCTTGAACACAAAAAATATAGGGACAGGCTTATGAACCTCAACATGTATACGCTAGAAGAGAGGATGGAGAGAGGAGATATGATAGAGACGTTTAAGTATTTCAAGGACATTAATATACAGGAAGTGAGCCTTTTTCAACTGAAGGAAAGCTCTGGAACGAGGGGGCATACGATGAAGTTAAGAGGGAATAGGCTTAGGAGTAATCTAAGAAAGTATCATTTCAGAGAAAGGGTGGTGGAAGCATGGCATGGCCTCCCGGCAGAGGTTGTGGAGTTGAGGACTGTCAGAATTTTAAAAGGCATGGGATAAGCAAGTGGGATCATTTAGGAAAAGGAAGAGTTAGTGGTTACTGAGGATGGGCAGACTGGATGGGCCATTTGGCCTTTGCTGTCATGTTTCTATGTTTCTATTCTGCTTATTTTCGAAGGAGAAGGGCTCCCATCTTCCGACACAAATCGGGAGATGGGCGTCCTTCTCCTAAGGTCGCCCAAATCGGCATAATCGAAAGCCGATTTTGGGCATCCTCAACTGCTTTCTGTTGCGGGGATGACCAAAGTTCAAGGGGGCATGTCGGCAGTGTACTGAAGGTGGGGTGGGGGCGTGGTTAACAAATGGGCGTCCTCGGCCGATAATGGAAAAAAGAAGGGCATCCCTCATGAGCATTTGGCCGACTTTACTTGGTCCTTTTTTTTCCACGACCAAGCATCAAAAAGGTGCCTGAACTGACCAGATGACCACCGGAGGGAATCGGGGATGACCACCCCTGACTTTCCCAGTGGTTACTAACCACCTCCCACCCCGAAAAAACAACTTCAAAAACTTTTGTCTTTTTTTTTTTTTTTTTTAGAGTATGTCCTTCACTATGCCTCCGTCCCTGTGACGGCAATTGAGGATGTCCAAATTGTGGATGCCTTTGGTATGCCTCTGACACCCTCTATATTTATTTATTTGGATTTTGGATCACAAGTAGCTGCACTGGGACTTGAACTGGCCGTCTCTGGATTGCAAGACCACTACTCTAACCACTAGGCCACTCTGCCAATCCACTCCACTGCCTTGAAACTTGGCCATCCCTGTGGGGGGTGGGGGGGGCAGTATGCAGGTCCCGGGGGGGGGGGGAGGTATGTGTGTGTCAGCGGAGGCATAACGAAGGCGTGGATGTCCTTATTTCAAACATTTTGGACGTCCTCAACTGCCCCCCACAGGGATGGCCAAATTTCAAGGGAGTGGAGTAGAGTAGCATGCTTTCCATTATCGCCGAAAACCGGGGACGACCATCTCTAAGGTCGACCTAAATTTCATGATTTGGGCGTCCCCTACCATATTATCGAAACAAAAGATGGACGTCCATCTTATTTCGATAATACGGGTTGCCCTGCCCCTTTACGGGGCCATCCTTAGAGATGGGCGCCCCCATTCGATTATCCCCCTCCACGTGTTTTTAACATGAGCCTCGTGGAGGGGCATAATTGAACGTCGCCGGCGAAATAGGTCACCGGCAATCTATTTTGGCGGCGGCGCAACAGCTGGTCGGAACCATATTTTAGAAAAAGATGGCCGGCCATCTTTTTTTTGATAATACGGTTTAGCCAGGCCAAATGCCAGAGTTCGCCGGGTTTGAGATCGCCGGTTTTGTTTTTCAGCGATAATGCCGGCCATCTCAAACCCGGCGAAATCCAAGGCATTTGGTCATGGGAGGAGCCAGCATTTGTAGTGCACTGCTTCCCCTGACATGCCAGGACGCCAAACAGGCACCCTAGGGGGCACTTCTAAAAATGTTTAAAAATTACACAAATAGCTCCCAGGTGCATAGCTCCCTTACCTTGGGTGCTGAGCCCCCAAAAATCCCCCCCAAACCCACTCTCCACAACTCTACAGCATTACCACCTCCCCGCTCCCCCCCGTTTTCTATTTCTGTTGATGGCTCTCTCATTCTCCCTGTCTCCTCAGCTCGAAACCTTGGGGTCATCTTTGACTCTTCTCTCTCCTTCTCTGCTCATATCCAGCAGACCGCCAAGACCTGTCGTTTCTTTCTTTACAACATCCGTAAAATCCGCCCCTTTCTTTCCGAGCACTCTACCAAAACCCTCATCCACACCCTTGTCACCTCTCGTTTAGACTACTGCAATCTGCTTCTTGCTGGCCTCCCACTTAGTCACCTCTCCCCTCTCCAGTCGGTTCAAAACTCTGCTGCCCGTCTCATCTTCCGCCAGGGTCGCTTTACTCATACTACCCCTCTCCTCAAGACCCTTCACTGGCTCCCTATCCGTTTTCGCATCCTGTTCAAACTTCTTCTACTAACCTATAAATGTATTCACTCTGCTGCTCCCCAGTATCTCTCCACACTCGTCCTTCCCTACACCCCTTCCCGTGCACTCCGCTCCATGGATAAATCCTTCTTATCTGTTCCCTTCTCCACTACTGCCAACTCCAGACTTCGCGCCTTCTGTCTCGCTGCACCCTACGCCTGGAATAAACTTCCTGAGCCCCTACGTCTTGCCCCATCCTTGGCCACCTTTAAATCTAGACTGAAAACCCACCTCTTTAACATTGCTTTTGACTCGTAACCACTCGCCTCCACCTACCCTCCTCTCTTCCTTCCCGTTCACATTAATTGATTTGATTTGCTTACTTTATTTATTTTTTTGTCTATTAGATTGTAAGCTCTTTGAGCAGGGACTGTCTTTCTTCTATGTTTGTACAGCGCTGCGTATGCCTTGTAGCGCTATAGAAATGCTAAATAGTAGTAGTAGTAGTAGTAGTAAGGGGGGCACCTACATGTGGGTACAGTGGGTTTGGGGGGGGGGGTTGGAGGGCTCAACACTTAGCACCACAAGTGTAACAGGTAGGGGGGGGGGATGGACCTGGGTCTGCCTGCCTGAAGTGCACTGCACCCATTAAAAACTGCTCCAGGGACTTGCATACTGCTGTCAGGGAGCTGGGTATGACAGTTGAGGTTGGCAAAAAAGTGTTTTATTTTTTTTTTTTTTTAGTGTGGGAGGGGGTTGGTGACCACTGGGGGAGTATGGGGAGGTCATCCCCCATTCCCTCCGGTGGTCATCTGGTCAATTGGGGCACCTTTTTGAGGCTTGGTCGTGAAAATTAAAGGACCAAGTAAACCCGGCGAAATACTGATTAGCGCCGCTTTTTTTCCATTATCCGCAAAAGCCGGCCATCTGGTAGCCACACCCATGCCCGCTCATGTCCCGCCTTCGCTTCGCCGCCGACATGCACTCTTGAACTTTTGCCAGTGCAGTGAAGGGAAAGCGGCGATGGTGTCAAAAACACAGCTTTTGATTATGCCGATTTTGCCGCTTTTGCGAGATCGCCGGCCATCTCCCGATTTATGTCGGTAGATTGCCGGCAATCACTTTCGAAAATAATCCTGATAGTAACCTATGTAACTTTATAAGTCTATGTGCTTTGAAAACGAGACTCGAAGTTGTTAAATATAAATCGCTCAACTTTGCAACTTGTCATAACTGGAGGGGGAGGGGGAATACCATTGTGATATATTTCTGTTATTGACCATTTTATCTGATACTATTTGTCAGTTCTGATGAATGAAAGGGTAAATGGTGATGGGTTCTTTGTTAGATAATATCTACTGCAGCTCTTTTAGTGCTAGTAAACTCTACAGGGCAGTATCCTGACTAGCAATTTCTAGGCCAATGCTTTATTATGCAAAGAGAAACAGAAATAGTCCGATGCAGTAACCACCACTTTAAGCAGGCTGCTAATGTTTCAGCATAGTGGTGATGCACTAGGGGCTTCCATCAGAGACCATGATTCACAGAGGGTCAGCTTACAAAGCTCACCATCAACTACTGAAATAACGAGATAAACAGAAAGTAGCTTTTTTTTTTAGCCAAAAGGATCTTGTCCCTTCTACAACACTTCCATGCCCTCAGTCCCATTTCCACTTGCTGCACAGAGCTTTCTGTATTACTAGGGTTTTACTGCCTTGTCACTTTGACATTAAGCTTTGAGAATCAAGAGACGCAAAGCAATATTTCATCTAAAATAAAGTCTTCAGGCGGCCTCCTGTACACAAATGCCATTTAATGAGAAAAGAAGGCAATAAAACCGTCTCCAATTCTGGGCTAATTTAGCATCAGTCCTGCGCATATCCTGAACCACATGTAGGAACTGAAGAATGAACTGGTCTGATATTAAGATATCAGAAAAGATTTATCACTGCTGTTTTCTCCCTTTTTTAATAACTAGAATTTCAGGATTCATACAGAGAAATGGAAATCTGGAGAGGGAGTTCATCCTTCAAATCTTATAATGATCATGTATTAAACATCCTCTTCAAATATGTGAACAAGATAATGAAGAGTAGGCTTCCTAATGTCTACGTCTTTGAGTCAACTAGTTGCAGGTTTCCAAGGCAACACATTTATTGCACAACTATTTAAAGTGTGGCTCCCTGAAATACAGTCAGAAAATGGGCAAATCCTGTAAAACTTGGAGAAGCCAGGCAGTGGCGTATCTAGGTTGGCTGCCACCCAGGGCGGGTTGCCGCAACGCCCCCCCCCCCCCCCCCCCCCGTGTATCACACCCCGAAGCACATCACCCTCACCACCTGGGGGTGCATGGAGCATTCACGTGGCTTTCAGTTCTACCGGTCCCCTGCCCCAGAACAGGACGTAATGTCAGAGGGGGCAGGGAACTGGACCATGCAACCCCTGGCTGCCTGCTCCCAGGACAGACTGCCCCCACCGCCCTGCCCTTGGGATGCTAGAGGAGCCGGGACAATTTCTTTACCATCACTATAGTCAGCTTGAACTTGTAAGTCAATACTGGCATCTGTTGTCATTACTCGTTATCAATGACATCACCTCAAAAGTATTTTCTTTTTTACTTGAAACTAAAAGTCATAGGGAGCCTTTTACTAAGCTGCCTTAGACACTAGCGCACACCTAACACTGCTTAAAATGGTTTGTCATGGGACACGTTCAGGCATCCTGTGGTAACTGCCAAACGAACAAGTGTTAATCGCATTCTAATTTTTTTTTTTTAATAGAGTCATGTCAGGAGATAGAGAGCAGACATTCCTGTACTAATTAGCACAGGTATATTACCATGCACTAACTGGTTAGCACATGGATAACACATGAACACGTACTGCCCACAAAAAGGGTGGTGCAAAGGGTCATGCAGTACATTTTTTAATGGCAACATCAGTGCATGACCATTTATACAAAAAAATATAAAAAAAAGAGGCCATTTGTATAGCTGAGGTAAAAATGGCCTCAGTATGAAGGAAAGACCCACGTAAGGGTGTGCTAAGGCCACTTTTTACCACAGCTTAGTAAAAGGATCCATACTTATTTAGAGTAGTTTAATTTGTCATTTAATTCAGAAGAATGTTATGGCCTTTCAAAATAAGGATAGGGAAAAGGAAGGAATATCAAGAAATCACAGGTTCAAACAGTATAGTAGGACTTGTTGACATGAAAAAGAAAGCAAAATACAAGACTGAGTCATGGCAATGTACAAATAACAGAACAAAGTTGATAATAAATAGAAATATGAAACCAAGAACTAGCTAGAAAACTTACTTATAAATGTTGTTAGTATAATATACAAAATCAAAGAACTGGAGGTCCCGCATATTCAGAGGTGAACTACAATTGCTAACTCAAGACAGGTCAGAAAGCAGTTCATACCTGACAATAAGTCCAAGGGTCTGAGAATACAGCCATTGAGACTCATAAAGTCATCCCATGTTGGGTTACAAACGCCACTCGAGAGATACAATCTGGTCTGTAAAAGACCTGAAGAGCTTGCAGAAGGGGCTCAGGGGATTCAATGTGATGATGGACATGACAAGGTAGTCAGGGCAGAAGACAGTCATGAAGATACAAGTTGAATATGTCTGTGCCCTGGCATTACCATTTTAAGTTAGCATTTGGTTTTATGGCTCTTGTCTATATCATGATCCTATTGAGCATGTCTGCATTTCACTATTTTATGTTTCCCTTATGTTTGAAATTATTTGTACTGACTTTGGTATTTGCTTTTTTATGTCTTTGCTTGTTGCTTCAAAGTTTTTATATGGTTTTAATTTGTCTCAGTTGTTTTATGCTATTTTTTTTTTACTGTACAAACTTTTATTAAAGGAAAAGCCATCTATAAATAACATTTGCAAAGAATAATGGTTTCTGTTATTACAGAGGAAAATAATTTGAGAAAAACATTTTCAAAGACGGGCAGAGAAGCTAAGAATGAGCAAATTTTGGCCATGTGCTTGTGACCTGGACTTGTCTCTGTTGAAAACAGGATACTGGGCAAGATAGACACTTGATGCCCTGTTTACTAGGTTACGCTAGGGTTTTAGGGTATGCTAAAAATTAGTTTGTGCTAATGCTAGAGACACCCATAGGAATATATGGATGCCTCTAGCATTAGCGCTTGCTTAAAACACTAGCGCACCTACAGCGCGGCTTAATAAACAGGGTCCTTGGTCTGACCCAGGGCAAGATGCACTAAACGAGCCTTTAACGAGCCTTTAACCACACTTTAATGAACAAGTTTTTAACCCTGGCATGTACTAAAGCCCAATTTCCGACGACAGTAGCAGCAAACGAAAACGGAATGCAGATGAGAAAATTGTATAGAAACCCTATTGAAATGAGATGCACTAAAGTTTTCCGCTTGCCCTAACGCAGTAAAACTCCGGGAAAGCTAACGAGAGGTCTGTGCCTCTCATTGGGGCTGCCCGGCTTCCAAAACAATGTAAAAAAAATAAAATCGGGAGGGGGCAAAAATGCTCGTCAGGAGCGTCCTTTATGGACGGCTTTGCCCCCCCTCCCCCGCCCAAGATCGCCGCTGCTCCCCGCTGCAGTAAAATCGTGACTTTTTTAGGCAGCCCGGCCCCCGTCCCTCCGTCCCTCATTGTACAGGGATTTTGCAACACCATTAAGCTGAGTTTACTGTTGTTTTTGTTTTTTTACTCTGTAAGGATATCAAATCTAAAAGGAAAGAGAAAACTGCATTATTTACAGACAGAGTGATTGACCTACAAAGAATCAAACTACACAGAAGAAAGTTGAAAGGGGACACGATTACAATGGGTTGTCAAAGGGAAAGAACACCCACCCTGTCAGATAAGAAAATTTTACCTTGGGCTTTTACGGGCCAATTTGGGACTTGGCATGGGACTTGCAGGGTAATTTTCCCCATGGCCTCTGAACTCATTAGACTATTTTTTAAGCCTTCATTGCCCTAACTGAATTTCTATAAGAAACGGGGTACACGTGGATGTGTACATGCTCACGCATTCATTGAAGGTAGACAGGAAGCTTTCAGATAGAAAGCTCAGCGCATATTTTGCTTCCCTCCTACTAAACACCACTTATTTTTCCCAACAAAGAGGTTTGCAATGGTTTTAGATTTTTGCTTTGTTCTGAAGATAAGATGCATTCTGGAGGGCTTTGTACCTCAGGGGTCCATTTACTAAAATATGGTAAAAGGGGGCCTGCGCTAGCATCAGTATGTGTTTTTGACATGTGCTGAGGCCCCTTTTTACCGCAGCACGTAAAAGGCTTTTTTTTTTTTCAACAAGAAATGGCCATGTGGTAAGTGAACCACTTACCGCATGGCTATTTTAGGGGGAAGCACTTGCCACTACCAATTGAGGTTGCGATAAGGGCTCCCACGCTAACCCAGCAGTAACAGGGCAGCATGCGGCACTGTCCAATTATCACTGGGTAAGCACCAGCACTAAAAAAAAATATTAAATATTTTTGTAGCACCGGAAATGGCGTGTGCTGGGGTGGGAGCTACTGCCAGGCTCCTGTGGTAGCCCAGCAGTAGTTCTGGATTGGAATGCGGTAAACCCTTTGCTGTGTGCCATACCTTTAGCAAAAGAGCCCCTAAATTTGAGCCTGAGGCAGTGCAGGCTTAAGTAGCTTCCTGGTTTCTGTGGTTCTAGGTCAACTATTTAAGCATTAGTGGGATGATTCTATAACTTGGCACCAAGATGTAGTGCCTCAATGGTGTGCACAGTGCCAATTTTATAAAGGCTTCAGGGCATGCCTAAGCCTTCAGAGAAAACTAGCACACAGCCATATTGGCACAACAAAATATAGACAAGCCACTTACGACAAGTCAATGACTGCTATATGTTGACACACCTAAGTGTCCCATGCAAGGCATACAACTGACAGCATTCTATAAGTTCTGCGTGTCATTTGGCAACACACCCATGGCCTGACCATGCTCTGCCCATATGTACACCTCCTAAGTGGAACCAATGATGTGCATAAGTGTTAGGTATTCTATAACCTATGCATGTATTTGGTGCCTCACCTTGATTGAGCACCAGCTTATAGAATTTCCCTTTAGGCTACTCCATCCATGTGGAGTGGTGGCTGTGGGTTGTGGTGGCACTTAAACTTGTTTATGCATAGAAATCCATTTAACATTTACCCTTTTAATTAAGTAGCATAAGCACATTAATTTATTTAGATTTTCCTCACACCTCACCTTTTTTCAGTAGTAGCTCATGGTGAGTTACATTCAGGTACTAGATATTTTTCTCTGTCTCAGGAGGGCTCACAATCTAAGTTTTTTCCTGTGGCAATGGAGGGTTAAGTGACTTGCCCAAGATCACAAGGAGCAGCAAAGGGATTTGAACTAGTGCTCTAACCACTAGGCCATTCCTCCC
Organism: Microcaecilia unicolor; assembly: GCF_901765095.1. Lineage (NCBI taxonomy): Eukaryota > Metazoa > Chordata > Amphibia > Gymnophiona > Siphonopidae > Microcaecilia > Microcaecilia unicolor. Next base: position 145,807,261 of record NC_044034.1, read on the forward strand.
TTCCATCACATTAACAGCTAACAGCACTGTACCTTTGCAATTAAGAAAATGTTATCTGCTGTGTTAACAGCCTAATGCAGAATGGGGCAGAGAATGGGTGAATAGTGGGCAGGGGTTGTGCCTTACACTGAATGTGGAAGTCACTGCTAGGAATGAACTGTTAATGCAACACAGTTCAAACCACTTGAAGAGGGTGCAGCTAACCACAATGAAGTTAACATGCATTTAAAAAAAAATGTTTCTTGGTGGCATTAACCAGCTGGGAACTTCCACAACAGTTAACACAGGTTTTTCAGTTACAGTGTGTTAAATTTGTCAATTAATTCACAGTAACTGTATAAACCTTATTGCACTTGGGTGAGTAGGTCTCTTAAGTAAGAAGGACTTCCCTAATTTCTTCCCCCACCTCTTTTACTAGTCTAAACCATGTTGTTAAGCATAACAGGAATGGCTGCAGGATTCTTAAAATTGAATTTGATTGTATTATTAATGCTTATGAAAGATGCTGAAATAGTCAGTACTAAAGGTTAGTTAGCACTATTGCTCATAAGTTCCAAATGATTGCTAATTTAACCATTCTTCACTAAACGGTATCTCATACATTTCTATTCATTCGGGACAATGTTTGGGTATTAAACTAATGACAGGAAAATTAACTGCACTTCAGGAGATGCAGCTAGTGTAGGCCAGTAGCATTGCTAATACATCCTTCAAAAAACAATTATGAGACTTGACCATCACAACTATCAAACTCTGCTCCCCAAACATAAGAGTGGAAGAGTAGCCTAGTGGTTAGAGCACCAGTCTTGGGTTCAAATCCCACTGCTGCTCCTTGTGATCTTGGGCAAGTCAGTTGTTCCTTCATTGCCTCAGGTACAAGATTAGATTGTGAGTCCTCCAGGGACAGAGAAATACCCAGTGTACCTGAGTGTAACTCAGCTTGAGCTACTACTGAAAAAGGTGTGAGCAAAAATCCAAATTCCTTCCTGTAACCCTGTGTTTCTCCACCAAACACAAGTACAGGCCTTCATAACACTCTCTCTTTCCTAAACACAATCAAGGGCTTCATAGTTCCTTCCTTCTGGACACGATGCCTTTGGTATACTGCTCTTCAAGCAACACCACCTAACTTCAGCTACAGCAGGCAGTGAAGTTTATTGCAGGTGGTTGGCCAAAACAACTCATCTTCAAAAGTAGGAACACAATAGGAATTAAGGGGTCCTTTTACAAAGGTGCACTGAAAAATAGCCTGCGGTAGTGTAGGCGCGGGTTTTGGGCGCACACAGATTCATTTTTCAATGCAACTGTAAAAAAGGACTTTTATTTATTTATTTTTTGCCGAAAATAGATGTGCGGCAAAATCAAAATTGCCATGCGTCCATTTTGGGTCTGAGACCTTACTGCCAGCCATAGATCTAGTGGTAAAGAATTTGGGCAGTAATGACCTACGCGCATCAGATGCCACTTGGCGCGCATTCGCTACATGCGCCAGAAAATAAAAAATATTTTTCAGATGCGAATAGCGGACGCACACCAAAATTTAAATTACCACAAGGGCCATGCGGTAACCAGGCGATAACTCCAATTTGGGTGCGCATAGGCACCTACGTGGCTTAGTAAAAGGGGCCCTAAGGTTGCCAACTGGATCCAGATTTACATGACAAGGTTCATCCAGACCTGGTTTTACCCCATTGAATGCAGGGCCTTGTAGTTCTAATTTCCACATTTCATTCCCTAAAAGAAGCAAAATTGCAAGTTCCTGTATGCAGCGGCGTACCAAGGGCGGGGCGGTCCACACCGGGTGCACACCGCTGGAGGGGTGCAGAGAGAGCAGCCATGCGCCTGTCGGCTCCACTGGTTCCTTGCTCCCTCTGCCCCGGAACAGGTTACTTCCTGTTCCGGGGCAGAGGGAGAAGGGAGCCAGTGGATCCGAGAGCCGTGCGGCTGCTCCCAGCAGCCAAGAGTGCGCCGGGGGGGGGGGGGGGGGGTGCGCATTGGCGATCCGCCCCGGTCGCAGCCGACCTAGGATCATCACTGCCTGTATGGAGCAAGATAAATCCAGGACTGGACCCTATCACACAAATCGGGATCCAGTTGGCAAACTTAGTAGGAACAAAAATAGAGATTCTTGGTAGCAACACAAACTTTTGCTCAGTTAGGAAAATGCAAACTAAATAAGCAAATGATTACCCAACTTTGAGTTGTCAAACTCTCATAGCCAGTGCTTTCTTGCACCTGACCATCAGCCTCTTTACCCTTCTTAGCCTGAAAATTACAGTAGATTTTTCAAGCCCTTATCAGTGTGTAAGCATGTGGGTGGGAACCCTGGATAGTTTTGTCCTCATCACTGTTACAATGCAACTGATGGGGATGGGGGAGTGAGGTGTAGGGTTACCATATGGCTCCAGAAAAAGGAGGACACAATGGTCCAGTCCGTGTTTTGCTTCCATTGAAAGCAATGGAAATAAAACCCAGACTGGCTCAATCTGTTCTCCTTTTTCTGGAGTCTTATGGTAACCCTCTTTGGGGGTGGGCTCATAATTCCATCAGTGTTCCCTGAGATAGGCATGGAAGCCCATACATGTGTTTTAGGAAGTCAGAAGGATTAGGGAAGGGGCTGCAGAAATCTGTATGAGTTTTGAAGGATGAAGAGGTTACCTTCCCATTCCAGCTCTTTCACTGTGGGCTTGTAAATATGAAGAAAACCCACATTGTAGAGTGTGGGAGTGATACCACGATAATATAACCATGTTTTGCATATCATTCATTTTATACATCTGGCATTAAAGCCCAGCATACCACCAGCACTTAAACCATTTCATATTATCAGGCCAGTTTTACTGCTGGTTAGTACCCCTCCCCTCCCCTCCCCCTACTGATTCACTTTTCATCATGCATACTTCAAGCCTCCCAGTGTGCACTAGACATTACAAGAAGTTTTAGCAAAATTCAGACAGTCAAGGGCTATGAATGTCATTTGAAATCATAAGTCACACTGTGCTAAATCCAGACTTTTTTTTTTAGTTTTTTCTCATCCATGGCCATATATTTCATTTCAATTACACAATGTCTGAAACAGGAAATAAAATGAAGGCAGACCTTGGTGATAATGAGAGGGCACAAATGAAGGTGTCACTTGCAGACTCATTTGCTAAAGCCTTTGCTATAGAGAAAGAATGAAAGGAATCATTAATAAATAGGAGTTATAGTGAGGTACAACTGCTAAAACCCTCAGTGATTACATAAATGCCTAGACCCTCATGCCTAATTCCATAATCAATTGGACCACTAAATAATAGACATTACCTTTAAAAACAGTAATTAATGAAACTGTCACATCTACCAACACTGGCATTAGGCAAAATGAGTGAGAGAGCAGCTTTAGTTACAAAACACCAAAAGAAATGAAAAGGTCAATTTCTATTAATGAATTCATTTGCTCAACACGGTGGAATTAAAAGTTAACCTTTTGTTGCAATCTTAGGCTAACCAGACTGAGAAGACATGATAAGAACGATTTTATAAACCATTTCTGCATGTAAAGCACTGATTTATAAGTGTAAATGGGGTCTTATAAAATTAGGTCACACCTAAATTATGTGCGGGTGAGGTAGCATGTACTTGTACATTAGGTATGTTCAGGGGTGGAGTTTGGGCAAAGTGTGGGCAGTCTGGGGGCAATTCTACAACTGGGTGATTGGGGTGAGGGGGGGTAATGGCTGGGAGTGATCAGATGTGGTTAGTTGTTCAGCCGAGGGGAGGGGGCGATTCATGGGGGAAATTTGATAACTTTGGTTTAATTTTAGCGCCAGAGCTCATTGTCGCATGCCTCACTGTTAGCATGGGTATTCCACGCATTAAATAGAAAAACGAGAGGGTCCAAAATTGCAAACACTGCAAAGAAACAAAATAAAAAAAGGGCCTTTAGGAGTGGAATAATCAAGAGTCCTTTGTTCACAAGACCCGACAAGGGCCGTGTTTCGGCAGCCTGCATCAGGGGTCAAAAAGGAGATCAAATCTCAAACAAAACTCTCCCGAGGGCACTGCACAGATTAATTGCAGCAAGAATTTAAGAGAAGAGGAGACTTTTATTTGAGATTTGATCTTCATTTGAGCGCTGAAACACGGCTCGTGTCGGGTCTTGTGAATAAAGGACTCCTGATTATTCCACTCCTGAAGGCCCTTTTTTTGCTTTTGTTTCTTTGCTGTTCCATGGATTAGGCATCTGTACATCCCCTGCAGTTACCTCATGATCTTTGCATTTACTGCACCTTAGCTTTTATGTTTATGGTGTGCTAAGTACAAAAAGATCTATCTGCAGGCAAATTTATAACAGGCTTAAAATCGGGCCCTAAGCTTTAGATGACTAAAGTTATCTGAATTTTCAGCTGAAAAATTAGGTACCTCAATTTAGTTGACAATACTCCTCCATTAGATAGCTAATTGAAGTGCTGAGTGTTTTTTGAAAAGTGACTTCATATCCAGTTACCCTTTTTAGTCATGGGTAAACCAACTGAACAGGATAATGAGCTGTATATAGCTCAAGGCAAGTTATCCCTGTAATCAGAAGTCTTACAATTTATAAGGATTATTTACTAAACTTTTTCTCCCAGCTTGGTGCCTATTTTCTGAAGAGTGGTATAGTTTTGCAATTACTGTGGGCTAACGCACAGGAACTGTTAAAACTCTGCAATAAAAACTGGGGGCATTCCTATTACCTTTCCATACAGTTAAGCACAATAAATGTCTTTATTGTACATTAACTGCACTGCAGATAACATAAAGCAGTTAGCTATACCTATTTAGAAGGTGTTAACTGTGCTGCATTAACTAAAGTGCAGACCCTGCCCATTCTCCCTTAAAAATTACTGCATGTGCTAACTCCCACAGAGTTAGCACATGTTTAGTTTTCTCTTTGAAAATGATCCAGTGCAAAGGACATGCATTAGAAGCATTTGTATAACTTGTGCCTGGTGTTTGTAGAAGCAACCAGGGGAAAGGGGCTAAAATAAGGTGCATATGTTTGAAACTGCTACCCAATCCAAATACAGTCAGAAAAGGTATTTTAATGGGGCTAAAATAGGACCAGTGCAAGGGTAGTGGACACCATAGGCAAACCTTCAACCATACACTCCTCCCGTTCCACTCAATTAACTTTCAGGCCCCTAATCTGACTTGCCCCTCACCTCCCCCCCCCCAAACATAAGTACATAAGTAATGTCACACTGGGAAAAGACCAAGGGTCCATCGAGCCCAGCATCCTGTCCACGACAGCGGCCAATCCAGGCCAAGGGCACCTGGCAAGTTTCCCAAACGTACAAACATTCTATACATGCTATTCCCGGAATTGTGGATTTTTCTCAAGTCCATTTAGTAGTGGTTTATAGACTTGTCCTTTAGGAAACCATCTAACCCCTTTTTAAACCCTGCCAAGCTAACCGCCTTCACCACGTTCTCTGGCAACGAGTTCCAGAGTTTAATTACGCGTTGGGTGAAGAAACATTTTCTCTGATTTGTTTTAAATTTACTACACTGTGAAGACCGAAGCAAAGAATTCATTCAATTTCTCCGCTACATCTTTGTCTTCCTTGATCGCCCCTTTTACCCCTCGGTCATCCAGCGGCCCAACAGATTCTTTTGCTGGCTTCCTGCTTTTAATATACCGAAAACATTTTTACTATGTTTTTTTGCCTCTAATGCTATCTTTTTTTCGTAATCCCTCTTGGCCTTCTTTATCTGCGCCTTGCATTTGCTTTGACACTCCTTATGTTACTTCTTGTTATTTTCTGACGGTTCCTTCTTCCATTTTCTGAAGGCCTTATGGGCCCGATATTCACCTAGTGGTAATCAGTGTTATTGAACGCTACCAGTGTTAAACCTGGAAATTGAATGTCGGGCCATGTCTGGGCACTGACATTGAATTTCTAGTTTTGCAGAGCCTGCTATTAGCCAGTTACGTGCAATATACAGCACTTAACCGGTTATGTGTTACTGCATAAAGATAGGACTAACTTTTATGCAGTTAACCTGGCCAGTTAAGTGCTGAATATTGGCACTTAACCATCAAAATGCTGGCTTCCTCCCCAGTACGCCCCCAAAATAGCCAGTTTTCAGTTCAGCACTAATCAGTTATTTTTAGTGGTACTAACCGGTTAAATGCTGCAGGTAGTTAACGGTTAGGCCCCAAACATTTGCCAAGGACTATTTGAAAACTGTGCACCTTCCTGCAGGAAAAGTGCACATTGATGGTTCTTTGAGTGTATACTGCTACTAATCATTTCTATAGTGCTACTAGATGTACACAGCACTGTACATGTTATATGTAGGCACTTTATCTTTAGAGGGCTCACAATCTAAGTTTTTGTACCTGGGGAAATAGAGGGTTAAGTAACTTGCCCAAGATCACATGGAGCTGCAGGGGGAATTGAATCTAGATCACCAGGATCAAAGCCTGTTGCACTAACCATTAGGCTACTCCTCCGGACTGTTGCCATCTATTGCTTTGCTTCTTAGCTCTTTGCTGGCCTCCTTCTCCAGAAGCTACTGCCCTAGGTGACCGTCTAGCATTACCTAATAGTTGGGCTGGGCCTGGGCTAAAAGTATACACGGGGGAGGGGCAATTGTTTCAGCTGGTTTTGTTTGTTACATTTGTACCCGGCACTTTCCCACTCAAGGCAGGCTCAATGCGGCTTACATGGGGCAATGGAGGGTTAAGTGACTTGCCCAGAGTCACAAGGAGCTGCCTGTGCCTGAAGTGGGAATCGAACTCAGTTCCTCAGGACCAAAGTCCACCACCCTAACCACTAGGTCACTCCTCCACTCTTTCCAGCCTTACCAACTGATCTCTAAGTGTACCCTCCCTTCGTTTCCCTTCCTTATGTAGATGTGCTTGCAAAGCTATAATTTGGCCTCTTACTACTGCTCAGTCATTTTTATTTTTAATTTGCAAAATTGTGTCATGTTTTAACTTTGTTTATAATAAATCCCCAAAATATAGGGGGGGTCTTTTACTTAGGCACACTGGCATTTTTGGCACGTGTTAAAAATAGACGCACGCTAAAGACACCCATAGGAATACATAGGCGTCTTTAGCGTTTAGCATGCTCCCATTTTTTTTTACTTTATTTATTCTTTTTCAACAAGATTCTTAGTTCGGGTACGCAGACCCGGCTATTCAACATTACATTTCTAGTCTTTAAAGAACTCTTACAAAAGCCCAACCATACAGATTACAACCAATCAACTATTCTTCTCCCCCTCGCATTGTCTTTTCTAACCCTGTTTCAGCCAGGTCCTGTTCATCCCTTGCCCATTTTAATATATAATTCCTTAGGCAATGATAATAGACAAGGTCCCTATCCTCCAAATCATATTCTTCTTGCAGCGTTTCGAAGTCTTTTACTTTCTCTTCATCCCATACCTGCCCCAGCGCATATAGTCCCTTGCGTGCCCATGTCTAGTATATTTTGTCTTCCGCTTTTAGACCCTCCCACATGCTAGTTGGGTACACCTCACCTGTATCATTGATTGTAAGATATTCTGCTATATATTTTTCAATCTGCTGTATATTTAGAGGCTCCATTAAGAGAGCCTCATTCATTTTCCAACTTCTATTTCCTATGGGTGCTCGTCCTATGAGGATCTCTATCCTCACCATACAGTGGTCAGACCAGGAACAGGGTTCAATCTACACCTCTTTCATCTTACCCCATAGGCCTCCCTCTCCCAGCCAGTGGCGTAGCCAGACTGCCAATTTTGGGTGGGCCTGAACCCAAAGTGGGTGGGCACAAAATTTTCTCTCTACCCTCCCCCCCCCCCCCCCCCCCCCCCAGCAAAATGTAGTCACACTCAGATGCATTTGTCACACAGGGTAAAGTGCTGCTTTTCAGTGCATCAGATTTCAGACAATTTATTTAATAGCCTTAACACCCTTTTCAGTGAGCTTTCAGAGGCCAAAACCTCCTGCCTCAGGTCAGTATAATGCTGTTACGGTATCCTCTCCTGACCTAAGGAAGGAAGTATTGGTCTCTGAAACTTTATTAACACCATATTACTTTATCCTAAATTAAAAATAAAATTATTTTCTTTACCTTTGTTGTATGGCCATTTACTTTTTCTCATTGTGTTGCTCCCAGTCTCTAGATTCTGCTTTCCTTCGTTTTCGCTTGACTCTTCTGCCAGGGTTTCCTGGCCATTTGTCATTTTTCTCTCCTTTTTCTTTGCTTTCTTCAATATTTTTCTGCCTCTCTCTGTGTCCAGATTTAATTCATTCTTACTATCCATTCTTTAATTTCCTTCATCTACTTATGGCTTTTCATCTTTTTCTCACCCTTGTTCTCCCCATGCCCCTTCCTCTTATTCTCCAATCTTTCACTACTCCCCCTTTCCATGCAGCAGTTCTCCTCTTTCTCTCCCCATCCTTCCAGTGTCTCCCCTCTCTCTCCCCATCCTTCCAATAGTCTCCCCTCTTTCTTTCTGCATCCTTCCATCCAGTGTCACCTCTTTCTCCCTACCCTTCCATCCAGTGTCTTCCCTCTTTCTCTCCCCATCCTTCCACCCATCTACCCTCTCTCCTGATCCTTCCATCTAATGTCTCTCTCCCTCCTTCTAACCAGTGTCTATCTCTCTACCCTTTTCTGTTCAGTGTCCCTTCTCTCTCCACATCCTTCCACTCTCCCCTTTTTCTCTGCATCCTTTCATCCATCTCCCCTCTTTCTCTGCCATCCTCCCATCTGTTTTCCCTCTTTCTCTCCCCATCCTCCGTTTTCCCTCTTTCTCTGCCATCCTCCCATCTGTTTTCCCTCTTTCTCTCCCCATCCTTCCATTTTCCCTCTTTCTCTGCCATCCTCCCATCTGTTTTCCCTCTTTCTCTCCCCATCCTTCCATTTTCCCTCTTTCTCTCCTCATCCTTCCATTTTCCCTCTTTCTCCCCATCCTGCCATCTGTTTTCCCTCTTTCTCTCCCCATCCTTCCATTTTCCCTCTTTCTCTGCCATTCTCCCATCTGTTTTCCCTCTTTCTCTCCCCATCCTTCCATTTTTCCTCTTTCTCCCCATCCTGCCATCCATTTTCCCTCTCCCATTCAGGCCCACCAGCCCCAGCTCCCATTGCCGGCCACTGCTGCTTTTCCTGATGAGCAGCAGGGCCGGCGCTACAAAAAGAAGAAGCGCTCAGCTGACTGAGCTGAGCGCCAACGCGTCGCTAACCCGACGAGAAAAAATGTTTAAAAAAAAAACGCGGCACTGCACGCAGCCTCGAAGCATTGGCTGCTGGCTCTGCAGGCTCCTTCCGTCTCTTACGTCACTGCCCCTGCTTCGCTACAGGGGCAGTGATGTAAGAGACGGGAGGAGCCTGCACAGAGCCAGCAGCCAATGCTTCGAGGCTGCCTGCGGTGCCGCATTTTTTAAAAAACATTTTTTCTTGTCCTTAGCGACGCGTTGGCGCTCAGCTCAGTCAGCTGAGCGCTTCTTCTTTTTGTAGTGCCGGGCGCCGGCCCTGCTGCTCATCAGGAAAAGCAGCAGTGGCCGGCAATGGGAGCTGGCGCTGGGCGGGCCTGGGCTAGAATTGGGTGGGCCTGGGCCCACCCAGGCCCACCCGTAGCTACGCCCCTGCTCCCAGCCAGTAATCAATCTTCGAGTATGTTTTATATTTGGGCAAGAAATGAGTATAGTCCCTCTCGGTAACATGCCTCTCTCTCCAGAGATCAATCAATCCCCACCGTTTCATCCAATCGCTCATTTTCTTTCTATTTCTCTGAGCATATCCCACGCTGCCCCCTGAATTATCTAGTTTAGGGTTCAAAGTTAGATTGAAGTCCCCCCCCCCCCCCCCCCCCCCAACCAAGAGCTGGCGTTTTGCTCTATTTTGTAAAACTTTTTAAAGTTCCTCCAGAAAATTACCCTGCCCTTCATTAGGAGCGTATATACATACCAAGGTATAATATACATCATATAAAGATACCACCATCAACATATATCTTCCCTCTAAGTCCCTAGAGGTGTCATGTGCAATCCACAGAGACGCACCCGACAGAGCTATATGAACGCCTCTCTTTTTTTTATCATCTGTGCTAGATGCACAGTGTATTATAGGAAACCGTTTATGTCTAATTAATTTCTCATGTCTACGCTGCAAGTGCGTCTCCTGGATGAACACAACGTCTGTGTTTAAATGTATCATCTCTCTGAACATCTGATTACGTTTTTGGGGTGAATTAAGGCCCTGCACATTCAAAGTCACACACTTGAGAGCCATCTATTCTTCTGCAATCTCTATCCTTTGTTCCCCTCGCCACCCCATAAAGTCCATCTATAAGGACTCTCCCATACCCTCTCCACATATATCCCCCCTCCCTCTTATCCCTCCCCTTCCTCCCTCTTCCCCTCTGTCCCTGCCCAACCCCAAAATCCTGAGCACCCCTTCCAAAACTAAGTAGGTGCTTGCCGGTAAGGAAGTGACCTCCCCGCCCCCCATAACACAACCTCTGTACAAGAATTTTCCCCCTCCCAGAAACTGCATCCAACAATAAACATATTCACCCTTATCATTTTTACCCCTTCACCGGGCCACTCCGCCAGCCGCCACTGGTGGTGCCAGCTCTCTTCAGTCAATGTTTTTTCTCTCTCAGCAGCCCCTATGCGGTTATCTAAATTCAACTCTCAGTCCTCCGCTGTAACATCTCATCACAGTACTCGGCTAGCCGATTGTTGTCGCTGTAGTCTCTTGCGGCCTACCCGCTGCCATTTTGGGTGAGTGTCTGCGCCTTTTCCCATCTTGCACATCTCTCCAGGTGCATGAGTCTCTACTACCACTCCGTCTGGCACCACTGCCCGAGCCTCTGCTATCGTTTGGACCTGGTGCATTTTGCCATCCTTATAAAATACAAGGGCAAATGGGTGCCGCCAGCGATATCGTATCCCCATCTCCCGCAGCATGTTGGTCACAGGCTTCAGATCCGCTCTTCTCTTCAGTGTTGCCGCTGCCAGGTCTTGATATATTTCAATATTGTACGAATCCCATTTAAAATCTTTAGCTTGCCTGGCAGCCACCAGCACTCGTTCTTTCATCTTGAAATCCCGGAAACAGGCTATAATATCCTTTGGCAGGTTGTTTCTCGCAGGGCCCAGCGCCCTGTGCGCCCTTTCCAGGACTACCGAGTCCGGATCCACCGGAGCCTCAGGCGTCGACAAGAGAGCGCTAACTAGCTGCTGGACCACTGTTTCGGCGTCCTGATAGGTCGGGGTTTCCGGTAGGCCGCGGAAGCGCAGGTTACTTCGCCTACTGCGATTTTCCAGATCTTCCAGCTTGTTGTTTATTAGTTGCTGGCCTAGGCGAAGGTCAGAGACTTGTATATCCAGCGATTGCACTGCCTCTGCCTGATCATCTATACGGTTCTCAGCTTCCTCTACTCTGTGCCCCAACTCTGCGATTTCTCCTCTCAGGTCAGCGCCCAAGGTGGTTAGCTCTTGCCGGACTGCTTTTATATCAGATCGCATCTCCTGCAACCATTCGTTCAGCTCTGAGAAGTTATCGATCTCCCGCACCCCCGGGTCCTGGGATTGAAATAGCTCCACACCCAATTGCTCTTCCAGGTCTCCCTGTGTATTGGAGGGTGCCCCTGCAGTCTCCGCCATGTTTTTCTCCACTGGCCCGCCGCCATATGCGAATTTACTGTTTCCCCGCTCGCCTGCAACGACTCATTGCAGTCCCGCTCTCTGCAGCACTTTTCGCGGTGGTTGGCGATCTTGTGCACCGCTACGGGAGGGAGAAATTCACGCTACTTGGTGCGGGTGAGCTGGAGCTCCACTTTCAAGTGGTCATTAGCTCCGCTGACGTCACTTCCTCCTTCAGCTCAGTCATTTTACCTGGGCAAATGATTTTGATATTGCGCCTCCCCCATAAATCTTTTTAGTTCAAGTGTCTATTGAAAAGCAAACATTTCAGAATATTTTGCTAATGTATTACCTAGTTCTCCTTGTTGATATTGTAAAAACCCTAATTTACAGTGGTTTGTTTCATTCATACATCTAGTAACTCAAACTCCACCCATTACTGAACTGAGCTCATTCAAGGGTATTTTATATTCAGCTACCAATTATATAAACTTTTCCACTTGTTTATGCTCAAGCTGAGGATCACTAACCAAATTTCTGAAAATATTAGCTGTTCAATCCAAAGTTACAAAGGAAAAGAAGAAAAATAATCAGATTTAAAATCTTAATGCATTGATGGATTTTGTCCACACTGTATTCAAGGGATTGCTAGAGTACATTCTGAACAACGGTGCCTGCAAAAGATTGGTTTATGCCTTTACTTTGGCTATGGTTGCTTTCTACCTACTTGATAACTCAAATCTCTCCCCTGTGAGCTTTCTCAGACTATTATAATCCTTCAAATGCTGGAAGAGGACAAACATGTCATTTCACCTTAACAAAACTAATCAATAAAGGTGACACTGAATAACAATATTAAATCCCAAACACAGAACAGTACACTTTACCCTAACTGCTCTCTACATGCTCGGAGAGCAGAGCCTTCAGAACCCACTTAATGCTTCTGAGTTGAATTCTCACCTCTTTATTGTGGTAAAAATAGAATTAGATGAATCTGACAAAGGTTCTTTGCCCAAGATTTAGCTCTGGCGGATTATTTAATAAAACCCTTAAAGAGCTCTCTATAGCAGTACAGGGTAACACAAAGGTCTGTCCCTAATCCATCTGAAATCACCTTTGTTTTATTACATTTAAAATGTACCTAACCAATCAAAACAGATTGCTCCCTCTGGTTTACAACAATATAAAAAGTGTCAAGACAGAGGAAAAACACCAACACAGTCACAAAATACCAAATAAAGGGGCCCTTTTACTAAGCCGTATAAGTGTCTACGTGTGCCCAAAGCACACCAAAATGGAGTTACCACATGGCTCTTGCAGTAATTTCATTTTTTCCATGCACGCAAAATATTTTCAGATGCATGTATAGGACACGCGCCAAGTGGCATTTGGCTGGCATGTCATTAACGCCCGGTTACCACGTGAGACTTTATCGCTAGGTCAATGGCTGGCGGTAAGACAGCAGACCCAAAATGGACGTGCGGCAATTTTGATTTTGCTGCATGTCCATTTTCGGCAAAAAATTTAAAAAGCCCTTTTTTACAGGCACGCTGAACAATGAATTGGCGCACGCCTAAAACCCGCAAGCCATTTTTCAGTGCACTTTAGTAAAAGGACCCCAATGTGTTGTTGCCCGCACTTTGGACCAACATCATTTCATTTAGGGCCCATTCACTTTGAATAGGCTGTATCAGCATTGCTGTGCGGCAGCCACTAGCGCGGCTTAGTAAACAGTGGGGGTTAGTGTTTTACAACAACTTAAAATCATTTTACAACAAATCTCATACAATACATTTGAAAATACTACATACTGAAGGTCTAGTTACTAAAGTACAGTAAGGTTGGGAATGTTCTCAGCATTTTGCTATCCGATTGACACCGATAGAAAAAAATGTGATACAGTTAGTTAGACCTCTCAATGTGGCATTATCTGCACCACGGTATCTGCCACATCAACAATTAAGTGGCAGTTCTACATATGGAACCTCCTTTTAGGTGTTCTGGGTCCATGCATTGACAGCATATCTACTATAATAAAAAGCACCTCCAACGTTCTGAAGCTGACTCCGTGGTAGTGAAGGGTTTGTAGGGTTCGTGCTGGCTGTCACCATCTCTCTCTGTCCCGCCCTCGTGTCAAAACATGATGATGTCGAGGGCAGAACAGTGAGAGGGAAGGGCACGTCACACGAATGAGGGTGTCGTCGTCCCTCCCTTCTTCCCTTCCAGTTCCAGGCCCCATCACTCCGATTTTTAAAAGTCATCTTCACTTACCAAGTCAGGGTTATGGCGGCTGGCAGCAGCGGTAAAACGCGTGCAGGCTCGGCCCTTCTCTCTCTCTCAGCTGTGGTCCCGCCCTAATTTCCTGTTTCCGCAAGGGCAGGACCACAGCTGAGAAAGCGAGAGAAGGGCCGAGCCTGCATGTGTTTTACCGCTGCTGGCCACCGCCTTAACCCTGACTTGGTAAGAGAAGATAACTTTAAAAAATCGGAGGAAGGGGGCCTGGAACTGGAAGGGAGGGATGATGACCCTGGAACTGGGAGGGAGGGGGCCCCTGGAACTGGGAGGGAGGGAGGGGGAACCCTGAAACTGGGAGGGAGGGGGGACCGTGAAACTCGGAGGGAGGATGGGGACCGTGAAACTCGGATGGGGACCGTGAAACTTGGAGGGAGGGAGGGAGGGAGGGTGATGACTCTGGAACTCGGAGGGAGGGAGGGGGACGACCCTGGAACTCGGAGGGAGGGAGGGAGGGGGATGATGACCCTGGAACTCAGAGGGATGGAGGCGGGATGAACCTGGAACTCGGAAGGATGGAGGGGGATGACCCTGGAACACGGAGGGAGGGGGACACTGGAATTGGGAGGGAGGGAGGGGGGCCCCTGGCACACACTCTCAATCTCACACACACACACTCTCTCTCACAGACAAACTCGCACCCAGTCTCACTCTCTCTCTGTCACACACACACACTCGCACAGTCACTCTCTCTCACACACTCACTCTCACACAAACTCTCTCAAACATACACATTCTGAGGAAAACCTTGCTAGCGCCCGTTTTATTTCTTTGAGGAACGGGCTTTTTTTACTAGTTATAGAATAAAAGTATACCGTGGCATTGGCATGCCTTACATTTAGATGTATGCAATTACACCAGCTATAGACTTGGCATAACTGAACATGCTTAAAAGTGACAACGTACATGTAACTCGCAGTATCCTGTCAGATATGCAACAGCTGGGAGCATCACCTACATCTATACTCTCCTTTAAGTTGGGCATTATTGCACTTCTGAAAAACCCCTATAGAGACGGCTGGAGGGGAGATATGATAGAGGTCTATAAAATACTAAGTGGAGTGGAACGGGTAGACGTAAATCACTTGTTCACTCTTTCCAAAAATACTAGGACTAGGGGGATACGCAACGAAGCTACTAAGTAATAAATATAAAATATTTCTTCACTCAATGTGTAATTAAACTCTGGAATTCGTTGCCAGAGAATGTAGTAAAAGCAGTTAACTTAGCAAGGTTTAAAAAAGGTTTGGACACGTTCCTACAAGAAAAGTCCATAAGCCATTATTAAAGTGGACTTGGGGAAAATCCATTGCTTATTTCTAGGATAAGCAGCAAAAAGTCTGTTTTACTGTTCTGGGATCTTGTGGCCTGGATTGGACACTGCTGGAAACAAGATACTGGGCTTGATGGACCTTCGGTCTTTCCCAGCATGGCAACACTTTTGTTCTTATGTTATGAATAGTGCTGAGGGCACTTAAACATAGAAGTGTTCATTTTCTCTGCATTTACGTGCGCAAAGGAGTGCATACCAATGAGCACCTAGATATAGAATTGTCCCTTTAATGTGCAGTAACTATTTCCACATTAATCCTCACATTCTATAAAGTTGTGCACCCAAATTTCCAACTAGTGCACAAATTTGGGCATGCCAGTTGTACATCTAACTTAATTGATAAATTAATTGGCCTTAAGTATTATTTGTTCACACCGGAACCTGCAAAGGCTTCTCTGGTACTATGTAAGCCACATTGAGCCTACAAATAGGTGGGAAAATGTGGGATACAAATGTAACAAATTAATTAATTAATTGACAGTAATCTGTAATTACTCATGGAACTGCACAGGTGCTTTTCTAGAAACTAAAAGCTATAGTGTGTTAATACAAAGGGGGGGGTGTCTTGCACTTGTGCAAGTAAGTTCTAGAATCATATCACTTACCTGCACAACTACCTGCTTTAGGTGCAACCATTTACATCAGCCTTTGACATGGCGTAAGTGCTCGCACCCAAAGTTAGGCGTGTACGTGCTGACATATGCTGTATTCTATAACGACAATTTCACATGCAATTTCCATTATAGAATTAGCACAGGAATTACTATGTGCCATCAAGGACATTCACAGTAAGCATGTATTAAACAGTTAATATATTTTAGTAAATAGGCCCTGTAATAAAATGTGTTAATGCATTTCATACATTTAAATAAAAGATACATGCTTTATATACTAATCATAATAATACTAATAAATAGCCCATCACATCATAGAACAGGGGCTCACTCCTTAGTCTAAGGATAAAACCTAGCAGGTAAACTAGAAGGGTACATTAGGTATGTGAAAAAGCCAAAAATATATGATCCTTCTGGCTTTTTTCCTCATTTTCAGGCATTTTTCTTTTTGTTTCTTCACATATTTATTGCAATAGTTTTAAAAAATGTTCACTACAGTGTTTTAATGCATGCAAATTGATTGCAAACGTAGTAATTCCTAGGTGAACATATGTTAAATCAATGTTGCATTCCCTAGAATTTAAGTCATGTTAATAAAGTGAATGCATGCTAATTAATGCATATCCCACACAAAGGCATATATTATATTAAATGTAATAACAAAAAATACCTCCATGCTATCTTTTAGGTATTATTCCCCCTTCAGCATTGTCCATTTGTTTGATTATTGATGCATTACTTCACTACCCACTATTAAATACACATTAGAAATTGGAGCAGAGGCCTTTGCAATGTGGTATTCTTTAACAATACTTTATAGACTATCTGCTGATGCATCATGAGAGATGTGCCGCCTAGCTGATAAATTGCATTAATATATCACAAACCAAACTCTCTCTATGATGATATATTAGTATGTTAAATCTTACAAAGGAGGCAAATCAATCATATATTTGATCAGAAGCTAGTTTAGTTCAGGAAATGAAGGGTAAAGAAGCTAACTCAGTAACAGGATAAAACTTTGTCTCTGATGGTATATCATATTCATCTATGTTGCTCATATTATCAAGGGATGAAGATAAATGGGAGCTTCCAAAGAAACTGTACACATTAAGGACTAGGGGGGGCTTTTACTAAAGCTTAGCTCAAGTTATCTGCAGCAGGGCCCATTTTATTCCTATGGGTCCTGCAGCAGATAACTCGAGCTAAGCTTTAGTAAAAGGCCCCCTTAGATTCTATATACCATGACTAAAAATTCAACGCCAAAATGAAATTTGCTTAAGCATCTACATAATAAAATCTCACCTCCAATTCTGAAGCTCGCTGAAGCTCACAGTGTGGCAGGGAAACAGTGAAGGCCTGTAGTGTTGTACCCTGTCAGCAGCACTCACTCTCACTCACTCATACACCCGCCCTCAGCCACGCCCCTTCCGGACATAATTCGCGACCCCAATGTTCCAATGAAGCCACTCAAGCTGCATCGACTTCTGTGAAGGGTTCGTGGCTTCGTGGTGGTGAAGCCTCTCCACTGAGCAGCTGTCCATCTCTGTCAGTCACGCCCTCGCGTTGAACGTGATGACGTCCACGGAGCAACGCTGACGTCGACAGCGGAACAACGATCATAAAACAAAGAAACGCCACGCCAAGGGAGCAGTAAGGTAACACGCCACCTCCCCCCCCCCAAGGACGCACCTTCCCCTCTCCACCCGCCGACACCGACGTCGCCGCTTCCCCTCTACAGTCACCCAACAGGTCACCTCTTCTCCTCTCCACCCCCCCTCCAAAGTCACCTCTTCCATTCTCGATGCCACCCCCCCCCCAGTTCAACGCTTCCCCCCTCCCTCCGCCCTCGAGGTCGCTGCTTCCCCTCTGCAACCCCCCACCCCAACATCGCCTCTTTCAAATTCCAACCCTCCCCCCCGAGTTCCCCGCTTCCCCTCTCAAACCCTCCCCCCGAGGTCACTGCTTCCCATCCCTACCCTCCCCCCTCGAGGATCGCCGGTAATCAGCAAAAAAAAAAAAAAAAACACGCTGCCTTCAGCCATTGCCTGTGTGCTCTGCAGCTACTCATCTCTCCTCTCACTCTGGCCCTGGAGCGCGGGAACACAAACTTCAAAACAACTTCCTGTAGCTGCGCTCCTATGGGGACAGAAAGAGGAGCAGCAGCAGCACAGCACACAATCAATGCCTCAATGCTGCTGCATGCACTGCGAGCACAGAACAGGGAGGAAGGAGGGAGGGAGGCTTCAAACTCAGAGAGAGGGGGGCAAGGGGGAGGAAGGGGTTTGGGGGAGGGTGTGCTGCTGAGGAGGGAGGTGAGGGGAGGGGAACGAAGAGGAGCACGGAAGGCAAAGGGGAATGCACCCCCTGCTTTAAACACTCACACATACACACAAACACACACACACACACACACACACATAGCCTTTCAAACACATACACTCACTGAGGGGGGAGGGTGGCCTGCAACTTGGAAGGTGAAGGGGCTGCTGACAGGAGGGGGAACAAGAAGCACGGTAGGGGGATGGGAAGCTGCACGGGGCAGGGGACACACAGATTAACCAGATTGCCTTCCTTGCTTGCAATGCACTACATTGCCTTATGTCCACTCCTGTCTACAAACACAGGGGAGGACCGCATGCAACTCGGAGGGTACACGGCGAGAGACTTGGGGAGGGGGGGGAACCTTGCTAGCGCCCGTTTCATTTCATACCCGAAACGGGCATTTTCCTCTAGTATTCTATAAAGTAGGCCTTCATTTAGGCAAACTGTATAGAAGAAGCTTACATTTCCATGCAGTTTATAGAATATGCTGAGCACCGGTCCACGCGACTAAATGTAGTCGTGGCCAATTACGCCAAGTAAAACCTGGCATAATTCCCAACGCCTAAACTAGGCATGAAGCAGGTGTATTCTATAATAATGCACATAGATTTTAGAAATACCCATGACCCACTTATTTCACGCCCTCTTTTCCATTATGCAACTTAGAATTTATGTGCATCACGTTATAAAGTATGCTTAGACAGTTCTGTACATAAATTCTAATTAATGCAACTTAGTGCTGATTATTGGTTGTTAACATCCAATTATCAGCGCTGATTAGCCTGTTGAACAATTAGCTTATGCACATTGTTATGGAATACGCTTCAATTTCTGCATGGAAATCTCAGCACGATACATAGAATTTTGGGTAAATAAAGCACATAAAATAAACCACCAGACAATTCTGAAATAACAAAATACAATAGTTCTATTTGGCAAAGCTTGTCACAGGCTTAGTTTAACCGTGCAAAATATAAACTCAATCAGTTAAACAAAAGTGGAAACAAGGTGGAAAACAGAACCCTCCACTGTTTGGTAGAGTGGTATAGCTAATTATACAAATACATTTTTTCTACAACAAAACTGCTGTAGATCTATCACTGAACCTCTAAAACTGAGAATTCCATTTCACTATATTCACATGATAACTGGTGATTAGTACAATGGAAATCTTGATTTAAAAAGTTCCATTATTGGTGCTGGCCTGTTGCCTAAATGGCATTGTTTGTGTGTATATTCAAATCTGATGTAGCACATCTTGTCTAACTGCAAGCAGCATTTTATAAATCTATTATAATATAAAGCAATTAATATATAAGTAAACTAGCATTAAAAAATCAATTAACAATCAACATAAAAAACACATTGACAACCAATGGAGTACAAACTCAAGAAATTTCAAACAGAAAAGAAAACACAATGGAAGTCAATGCTAGGTGCAAACTACTTCCAGGCACATGCTATCAAAAACCATAATCTTGGGACCAAAATACCACTAAAAAGGAAAATGTGGAGCATACAGTAAGAAGCTAAGGAAAAGCAAGACGATTAGAAGTCTAGAAGTGTAGATTATGGGCAGGATTGTATGAAATCAAGCAATCTGATAATTGTGCTGAATTATCTGTATACCAGGCCCTACTATATCTTGCTTAGTATCTTAAATTTAAGCCAGTCCTTCGATACCAAGAGTGGAATAACGTGATCATATTGTTAAGCATCAAAACACAGCTTAATGACACAGTTTGAATAATCTAAAGTCAACAAAGAGACAATATTTTGACACCAATATACAGTCCATTATAATAGGTTATATATGATATTGTTAGAGCACAGACAAGCAACAAAAGGCTCTTTATCATGGTTTGAGAATACATGTCTTAAGACCCTAAAACACAAACCTATCACTGAGGAAACTGGTAAGTCAAAAGTCATAGCCAGAGAGCCTGGGTTTGATTCCCATGTTAAATCTTCTGCTGTTTGGGCTGCCTAGGGCTAAGGATACTACAGAGAAAACAATCACCGCCTCTGGAGGGGGGGAGAAGCAGGAGCATTTGGAAACAGTCACAGGTTGCAGAGGTGCACAAGGAGCTCTGGGACATGACCACAGGCTGATGACTGTTGCTGGGATGACTATGCTGGGTAAGTTGGAAGGGTTGATATAAATAGATGAAAATGATCCTGAGTAATTGTGGATGAAAGCTCATGGCACTCAATTCCAACCATGGTTCTTAATACACCAGAAGCCCAAAGAAAGGAGGAGGTGAAATTATCAACTTCCATCCCCTCCCTCACCAGTTATAATATGTATTGACTACTTGGAGAAGGCAGATGGTAATAACAGAAAAGGACAAGAGGAAAAAATATGGAGACCAAGCCAAGTCTTTCGTAGCAGGAGTTAGAAGCAATTAATTACACAGTACAGAATAGAGGAACCAAGAAATGTTCACCTGCCAACAATTTTGTCATAGGAACTGGACAAATATTCAGTGGGTTTTCATGTACTGTTTGGTCTTTTCTCCAATTTTAAGTCATTTATTTCATTTTTACACATTAGGTTTTCAGTGTGCAGAACTTAACTGTATACATATAAATTCATAGGCTAATAAACATGAAAATTAAGGTCTGTTAACAAACCAAATGCACAAGGTCTGAGCTCCCCCCCCCCCCCCCCCCCCCCAAGGCTGCTACATGGTACAGGAAGGAAGGAACTCTGGTGTAAACCATGCAATCTCTGCTCTCATGAGATTTACACCAGAGTTCTATCCTCATCCTTCTCGATCTATCTGCTGCTTTTGACACTGTTGATCACAGCCTACTCCTTGATAAGCTGTCCTCACTTGGATTTCAGGGCTCTATTCTTTCCTGGTTTTCTTCTTATCTCTCCCAGTGTACCTTTAGTGTATACTCTAGTGGATCCTCCTCTACTTCTATCCCACTGTCAGTTGGTGTACCTCAGGGATCTGTCCTGGGACCTCTTCTTTTCTCCATCTATACTTCTTCCCTTGGTACTCTGATCTCATCCCATGGTTTTCGGTATCATCTTTACGCTGATGACTTCCAGATCTACCTCTCCACACCAGAAATCTCAGCTGAAATCCAGGCCAAAGTATCAGCCTGCCTGTCTGAAATTGCTGCCTGGATATCTCAGCGTCATCTGAAACTAAACATGACCAAGACTGAGCTTCTTATCTTTCCCCCTAAACCAACCTCTCCTCCTCCCCCATTCTCTATTTCTGTGGATAACACTCTCATCCTTCCTGTCTCATCAGCTTGTAACCTTGGGATCATCTTCGATTCCTCCCTCTCCTTCTCTGCACATATTCAGCAGACTGCTAAAACCTGTCGTTTCTTTCTCTATAATATCACCAAAATTTGCCCTTTCCTTTCTGAGCACACTACCAGAACCCTCATCCACTTCATCTACACTCTTATCACCTCTCTCTTAGACTATTGTAACTTGCTTCTCACAGGTCTCCCACTTAGCCATCTCTCTCCTCTTCAATCTGTTCAAAATTCTGCTGCACGACTAATATTCTGCCAGTGTCGTTATGCTCATATTAGCCCTCTCCTCAAGTCACTTTACTGGCTTCCTATCTGTTTCCGCATACACAGGGCCGGTCTTAGCAAGTGCGGGGCCTGTGCAGACCAATTTGGTGGGGCCCCATCTTAGCCCCGCCCCCACCCCAGCTCCACTCCATTGATAAGATTATTCAATTTTTAGAAAATGTTTTATTTATGAAATTTCAAATAAAGACATATGAAGCTAAACTTGTACAGAAAAACTGATTGAAATAATAAGCACAATGCTATCATGAAACCCCCCTCCCCAGAAATTATTCACTTCAAGTCCACTACAATTAGTAGTTCCAATTCTCATAACCCCAGGGGGTCAGAGGTGTGTACACACAATCTCTCCACTGCAAAACATTATACACAAACTTGTGCAAAAACACACTCATAACCTTACCAAACCATAACAGCACTAATTCCAAGGACAGGACGAGCTACAACCTTGCTCTACACCTCTACCCAGGAAATCTAGACTGTCCAACTTGACATTTCGTTCTTTAGATTGTAAGCTCCTTTGAGCAGGGACCGCCCTTCTTTATTTATTTTGTACAGCGCTGCGTAACCCTAGTAGCGCTCTAGAAATGTTAAGTACTAGTAGTAGTAGTATGCGTGGAAAGGCAGAATTGTAATTACACCAGGCTCTAAAACACCAATACACTACCTCGTGAAAAACAAAACAAAAAGGGCAGCAAATACTACACGCTAGCAGGATACTGCACCTTGATCACACATGAAAAACACATGACACAACAGATATGAAGGCAAAATACTGAACTGGAAAGTTACCTCAAGAAGTCAGACTCAGCATGCAGCAATACTAGAAAAATTGAAACTTACATGTAAAATATCACAGATGCACATTTCCAAAAGCTGAATATTCCAATTAATAAATTCTGAATAAAATACTTTTTTCTACCTTTGTTGTCTGATCATTTAATTTTTCTATTTGCTTTGGTCCCATTGTATTCTGTTTTATGCAGTGTTTTCTTTCCATTTGATATTTTTTCTCTCACTATGTCCACCATCCTATTGTGTCCTTATGTGTCCTGTCTACCATCTGTAGCCCTGTCCCTATCCTTTCTCCAGTTTCAGCATCTGCCTTCAAAGTGTTCCGATCCAGCCCTTAAATTCAGCAATTTCTCCTCCATCCATATCCAGCATTTCTCCTCTCTCCCTTCCCCTCCATCCATGTGCATCTCCTTCCTTTGTCTTTCCTTCCCTCCATTCCTGTCCAACATTTCTCCTCTCTTCCCTGCCCTCCACTCCATCTATGTCCAGATTTCTTCTCTCTTCCCTCCCCTCCATCCATGTGCATCTCCTTCCAGTCTTCCTTCCCCTCCATCCATCCATGTCCACCAACTCTCCTCTCTCCCTCTCTCCCCTGCCCTCCCCTCCATGTCCAGCAATTTCTCCTCTCTCCCTGGGCCCTGCCCTCCCATCCATCGATCAATGCTCCTCTCTCCCCATCCCTCCCGCTCCCATGTCCACCTGCCCGCCCTCTTCTCTGGTTCAAATCTTCTAGTATTTAAATTTAGTATTTTTCAGCGGTAAGGTGCTTTTGTTTTGTGTGCGAGAGAAGAAAAGTGGGAACAAAGAACCACGGATTCCATAGACTGGAGCACACAATATCTTGGTAAAAAGAAAGTTTAATGAGAATGTTAAGTAGTAGTAGTAGTAAATAAAAAACGACTCAACACAACACTGTGTTTCGGCCAGAGGGCCTGCATCAGGAGTCGTCTGTGTGCAAGTACGGATTAAATAACATCACAGAAGAAAGTCATAAGATCCAAATCAGGATCTAACAGCGTTTAAATCCAACGGTCTTTCTAAAGACCATCTCGGATCCTGTTTTGGATCTTATAACTTTCTTCTGTGATGTTATTTAGTCCGTACTTGCACACAGACTCCTGATGCAGGCCCTCTGGCCGAAACACAGTGTTGTGTTGAGTCGTTTTTTTATTTCTCATTAAACTTTCTTTTTACCAAGATATTGTGTGCTCCAGTCTCTGGAATCCGTGGTTCTTTGTTCCCACTTTTCTACTCTCATTGCGTTACTCCGTGGGACCTTTTGAATTCTCCAAACATGTGGATTCTTTTGTTTTTTTGTGCTTCAGACTTGTTTTATGCGCTGTTCTTTGATCATTGGGAGGGAATAGGAAATGAGCTCATTAACATGCTTTTGAATGCATTAGTGTGCTATATTGCACTAACCTTTGGCACACCCACTGTTTCCCGCCATAGAGCCTCTGAGCATTCTGCGCTCCCTAACGCAGACACTAATCTGGCACTAATGACATCTAGCGCCTGTATTTAGTTCTGAGCATCAGGGCACTAGTGCTTTTTACACAGTGCGTTTTTTTCTAGTGAAAAAGGTGCCAGTACTCAAATGCCAGGCCACCCTTCAGGGGTTGGGTGATCACTGAGGGACCCCTCTACAACCGGTCACAGAATCTATAACAAGGCAGAATTGGTGTGTAGATCCTGAGCTCTTTCATTAAAACTTGGGGACCATGAATCAATTTTAGCAGACAATGGAAAAGGTGCTGGTACTCAGAACCCCAAGTACCCCCTCAAAAAAAGCCCTGTTTTTACATTGGAGGTAATAAGTGGTCCCACATTCACTCTCAGCAGGTACCGCACACCAATGGGAACATAAACACATGACCTGCAATACAAAATACTGGGAACCCACTTCCAGTGTGCCCAAAACTTAACACACGTTATTAAAAAGGGTCCTAAAAGCACAAAGGCCCCAATATTCATACCGTGGAGATAGCCGGGCTGTCTCCCGTGGTCCTCCCTTAACACAGATATTCAATGCCAGGCCGTTTCCAGTAACCAGAATTGAATATCCGGGGTTTTCAGCCAAAAATATACCAGGGTTTGACGTGGCCAAATATAAACTCCAAACTCGGTTTAAAAATCGGAGGATAGCTGGTTATCCTCTAGACGCTAACCGCAGACATTCAGCGGAGAATAGCCAGTTACCTCCCCCCCCCCCCCCCCCCCCCCCCCCCGCTGAATATTGGTGGATTTCCAGTTAAGTGCTACATCCACTCTAACTGGTTAAATAGTGCTAAATACTGGACAGAAAGGAATTTTTGCCTTTTTAAGTAGAGGAGTGTGGTAGCCGTGTTAGTCCACTCTTAAGGTTATCAATAGAAATCAAACAAAATAAAACATGGAAAATAAAATAAGATGATACCTTTTTTATTGGACATAACTTAATACATTTCTTGATTAGCTTTCGAAGGTTGCCCTTCTTCGAAGAAGGGCAACCTTCGAAAGCTAATCAAGAAATGTATTAAGTTATTTCCAATAAAAAGGTATCATCTTATTTTCTTTTCCATGTTTTATTTTGTTTGATTTCTATTGATTGCCTTTTTAAAAAATTTAGCGCTTCTGTACAGAGCATTTTTTTTTATTGCAGAAGATGTTGCTTGGAAACGTTCTGCTTTTTTTTTTCTGTCTTTCTGAAATTACAAAAATCCTTCAGCAAAATGTGAACTTTTCCCAGTTGTTGAAGCACTGCTGAAACTTTAATCTGATCCAAGTGTCTGCAGACAGCATTACCTTCTAAAGCAGCTTTCCATATCAAATGAGATTAAACCCATTCCCTAATTGTAGAATAGCTTTACAACCCCGCCTGCCTTGAGAATTTCCCTTGTAATAGATTAAAGTAAGACTTCTTTCAATTAACACCTAATGAAATGTTCACACTGCATTTAATATCATGCAGATTGAAGTGCAGTGATTCCTCCTGAATAATGTATAATATTAAAAAAAGATTCACTACCATACATAAAACCTTAAAACTTTACTAGCACTACATTTTTTCATTTAAATCTAATGCAAATAAATATTTATAATGGGCAACAGCTTCTCCTTGGTCAAGACATATATTCTTTTCAAATCTTAAACCTCTTAAATAAAGCACAATGCATATTTATGAAATGCATGTGACCACACCAAATCTTCCTTTTAATTGGATTTCAAGTCTAATTCTTATATATTATACTTCTGAACCCATCACGCCATATATATCTCTTGTCTGTAAGTGCAGACAATATTGCTTCCGCTTTGGAGCCTGAGCAGCTTATAATTAAATTATCTAGTTTAACTTCTTTAAAGAGGAAGCACAAAGGGGTCCTTTTACTAAGGTGCACTGAAAAATGATTTGCCGTAGTGGGAGCTGCAAAAATCAAATAGAAAAAAAGCCCTATTTCAGTGCCACTGCACATATGGTCTTAGCGTGTGGGAAAATCCCGTGTTAGGACAGGCTAAGCCATTTCTTACCGCAGCTTATTAAGAGGGCCCCTGAGTCTGCGCTTGCCCATGAGTTCAGTGAAGTTATATAGGGTTTTACTTTCTCTTTAAATTTACTGCTTTAACTGCTCTCTACATTCTGTTAATAGGTGACATGTGAAGATAAAGGAGGGTATTTAATTTGCACAGCAGCTAGCTCAATCTTTTCAAATGCACATTTGTCTTAGCATCCCAGTCTCCCTGCTTTTTCTTCAATAGAAGGTAAAGATGTTCTCGCTGGTTTTATGTATTGTTTATTTATTTATTAGGATTTATTTACTACCTTTCTGAAGGAATTCACTCAAGGCAGTGTATAGCAAGAATAAGTCAAACATAAGCAATAGATAATTACAGCAGTAAAAATATTCAAACAACAATATAAAGTATGGCATGGTATACGACTTACAACGTCTACACAATACATAATAAAACATTTTAATAGACAGCATAGGGTGTAAGCAAAGATGGAACACATAGATAAGATAGAGTAACAGGAGTAAGAAAATAAGGAGGTTATTTTTTTTTTTAAGTTGCAAATCAGGTCAGAAAAGTGCTTGAACATATTCTTATCTAGGGTAGGAGCAGATAAACATGCCCTGCTATAGTATGTGCAGTCAGTGTCATTTACTTTTTCCGTTAAAGGTCTGGTTGAAGAGCCAAGCTTTCACCTGCTTCCTGAAATATAGACAGTCTTGTGTTAAGCGAAGCCTTTCAGGGAGTGCACTCCAAAGTATGGGGGCTACTCCGGAGAAGGCTCGCTAGCGGGTATCACATCGTGTGATTTCCTTTGGAGAGGGTGTGGTAAGAGATACTCCATGGGAGGACCTTAGTGACCTTGGAGGTGTGTAGAGGGAGATCCTGTTCTTCAAGTACTCTGGGCCATTTCCTATAAGGGCCTTGAAGGTCAAACATAGTTTTAAATTTGGCCCTGTATTGTTTTCTCAACTAATTCCACCTAATAATCCCACCTCCTAGTTCATCCTAATAATGTCCTAAGCCTTTTCTTTTGTGTGCCTTGACAATATTTTATGCTTTGGGAGGCAGGGACTCTCCGATTTGTTTGCGTACAGTGCTGTGTACATCTGACTGTGCTACAGAAAGAAGTACTAATTTTAGTAGGATGGACTATAAATCACAAATGCATTCTGGTTTGCACATCTGATTGTAATACTATACAAAAATTCCTCCCAAGAAGTGCCAGCGTCACCTGCCTACCATACCTGTATCAGTTCTCTACTACTACTAGTTCTCCCCAACATTTCATTACTGAGTTCGATTCCTTGTGACTCTGGGCAAGTCACTTAACCCTCCATTGCCCGCCGCATTGAGCCTGCCATGAGTGGGAAAGCGCGGGGTACAAATGTAACAAAAAAAAAATAAAAAAAATTACAGCTAAGGTGAGGAGAAAGACGATTTTCAGCTGCCTGTATTAGGAAGGAGTCTGAGCACTGAAAATGAAAGATGGGCAGATGTAGCACTAGCAGAGGAGTAGCCTAGTGGTTAGTGCAGCTGACTTTGATCCTGCGGAACTGGGTTTGATTCCCGCTGCAGCTCCTTGTGACTCTCAGCAAGTCACTTAACCCTCCATTGTTCCAGGTACAAATAAGTACCTGTATATACTATCCAGCTTATTTTCAAAAAGGAAAGACGCCCATATTTTAACCCAAAGCGGGAGATGGGCGCCCGTATCTCGTGGGCGCCCAAATCGGTATAATCGAAACCCGATTTTTGGAGTCCTCAATTGCAGTCCGTCACGGAGACGAACAAAGATCACGGGGGCGTGTTGGAGGCGTGGCGAAGGCGGGACTGGGGCGTGGTTATCGGCCGAGGAGAGATGGGCGTCTTTAGCTGATAATCGAAACAAGAAGGGCGTTTTTGACGAGAATTTGGTCCGCTTTATTTGGACCCTTTTTTTTCAGGTCCAAGTCCCAAAATCGTGCCCCAACTGACCAGATGACCACCGGAGGGAATTGGGGATGACCTCCCCTGACTCCCCCAGTGGTCACTAACCCCCTCCCACCAAAAAAAAAAAACACTTTACAAACTTTTTTCCCAGCCTGCATGCCAGCCTCAAATGCCGTACCCACCTCCATGACAGCAGAATGTGTTCTATCCTCTGACAGGCTTTCCCTGGTTCTGATGTGTGTCTTGGGTGAGTGTGACACCTTTTCTGTTAAGGGCACTGCAGAGTCACATCAGCAATGCATTGTGGTGGGTGTAGGGTATTGGGCTCCGTGATTCCACTAGCTTGTGTTAAATGCTCACGATGTTGGTAGTTGGTAGGCTCTACTCCCATGGTGCTTTTCCCTCTGCTTACTGGGTCAGAGTGTGCCCTGTTTTTTTTCCGGTAGTCCATGAGGTAGTGGCCATTTATGTAAGACACTTTTAGATCCCTTTCATGTGTTAGCCACGTTACAGCACTTAGTTCTTACCTTGAATGTTGCTGAAAGAGGGTATTGTACACCATTCTGCCAGCTCAGACCTACTGTTAATCTCAGTACCAGCGAGACTCGTTGCCAGTGGGGCACAACCTCTGATCTGCGGTTAACTGTGAGTAAAGGTGCTTATTCAAATAAAGGATGTTTTCAGCGAGATTAGTCTTCAGGTGTCAACTGCTGTGCCAAGGTTATACACCAGCAACAAGTCCTGTCCCTGGAGCACTTTTAGTGGGTACTGCAGTGCACTTCAGGCAGGCAGACCCAGGCCCACCCCCCCACCCCCCACCCGTAACACTTGTGGTGGTAAATGGGAGGCCTCTAAAACCCACTGTACCCACATATAGTTGCCCCCTTCACCCCTAAAAGCTATGGTAGTGTTGTACATTTGTTCCTCCCACGACCAAATGGCTTGGATTGGGACGTTTCTGAGCTGGGCGTTTTTAGTTTCCATTATCGCAAAAAAAAAAAAAACGCCCATCTCAGAAGGGACCAAATCCATGGCATTTGGTCGGTCCAAACCGTATTTTCGAAACGAAAGATGGACGCCCATCTTTTTCGATAATACGGTCTGTCCCACCTCTTCAATACCCGTTTTCAGATTATAGACGCCCATGGAGGTGGGCGTTCGCATTCGATTATGCCCCTCCACGTAAACAACTTTGAATGTAGTTGCAAAAAAAGGACAATATATCAAGTCCCGTTCCCTTTCCCTTACCTAGTTCCAGGAGGGAGAATATAGGCCACTCCTGGATTTCTGACAAGTTTACTGCAATGCATTATAAGACTTTAGGCACTGATTGCAATTGGTAGAATCAGAGATTCCAAAACCAGGGCTGGGCCAAAACATCTCTGTTCTTGAACTGGTTAACTTGACAGTTCTATGGACAGGAAGACAGAAGCAAAATGAAAATAATTTAACACCTATAATTGGTTACAGTGGCGTACCAAGGGGGGTGGGGTGGGGCGGTCCGCCCCTGGTGCACGCCGCTGGGGGGGTGCCGTGCGCCTGTTGGCTCCGAGTCCGCTCGTTCCCTCCCTGCTGTTCCCTCTGCGCAGAACAGGTTACTTCCTGTTCCGGGGCAGAGGGAGCAGCAGGGAAGGAACGAGCGTACTCGGAGCTAACAGAAGCGCGGCACCCCCCCCCCCCAGCAGGTAAAAATGCACCCGGGGGGGTGTAGTTTCGCTGGGGGGGGGGGGGAAACTGCACCCGGGGGGGGGCGCATCGGCGATCTGCCCCGGGTGTCAGCCAAGCTAGGAATGCCACTGATTGGTTATCACTTAATTAGTTAATGGATGAGATTTGGTATACTACCTGGGACAATGGAGGGCTAAATGACATGCCCAGAGTTACAAGCAAGGAGCTGCAGTAGGAGTTGAACCCACTTCTTCAGGTTCTCAGGCTACTGCAATAACTATTAGACTATTCCTCTGTACTCAAAATTCTGTTTCCAACTTTGGGCAACCTATATAGAATCCAACAATGTGTCACCTTCTTTGTGCACATTTATAGAATTAAAAGGATACATGTCCGATTTCATCAGAAATTGATTTGCAATTACATGTTCAGAAAAGTCCGTCTCCTAATATTAGCATGTAGTCTGTATAACCCAATAATCAGAAGGCAGAACAATTATTCAGATGAATATTCAGCTGCCATGGTTGTTATTATGTTTAAATTCTGGCTGCAGTGGTAAGATATATATATATATATATATATATATATATATATATATATACACCACAAATGTAACAGGTAGGGGAGGTATGGACCTGGGTCCACCTGTCTGCAGTGCACTGCACTCACCACTAGACTACTCCAGGGACCTGCATGCTGCTCTAATGGACCAGAGTATAACAACTGAGTCTGTCATAGAGACTGGTGAGTACTATTTTTTTTTTAAATTTTTTATTTATAACCATTTAAATTTTTATAAGCGATAAAACAACTTGCTGGAAATACAGAGAAAGTAATATGTAGGAATTATTTCAGTCAGATAATTCTATTCTCTTCCTTAGACCACTAAATAGGGAGAGTGAAACAAGATAAGGAGATCAATTAAACAGTAATCAGAAAAAAAACCCCGTGGTATTAACTTGATTATCCCCAGATATCCGCATTGAGCCTGCCATGAGTGGGAAAGCGCGGGGTACAAATGTAACAAAAATAAATAAATAAATAAAACTCATCTAATTCATTATTCCACATTGATCATCTGGTTGGCTTCTTCAAGGCCAATACGGTGTATAGTCAAATCATTTCATTGAAAACATACTTATATAACAATACATAATATACTTAAGTCTCTAATTCAAATCCCACTGATTAAAGTAATCCCAGTTTTCACAGGCTTCATTCCTTTTAAAGTAATAATTTGAGGAAATATTTCTGAGGAAAACTTTAGGAGTCATACCCGGAACTCTGGGAAAAACAATAATCTTGATATTAATCATTTATAATATTCATTTTATCATTCAAAATTTCTGGTCTATTATCATTTTCAAAATCATAACCACTTCTTGCTCATGTAGAATAATTTGTTATATCAATTTTTTACTCTCAAAGGGTTCAGTTGAATTGTCCATGTAGCTCTCTAATAAAATTATATCTGAAACAAAATTATTTACTGCCACCTAGGTCCCGAAGCGCCTTCCAGATGGTATTCAATGTAACCTCCACGGGAGCCAAAACCTCCAAGTTGATTTCTCATTGGTGTTTAGGAGTGGTTCCGCCGATTCGGGTTCTGCTGTAAACGTCCTCCATTTCAGCATATACCTCTAACTCACTTCTCCACTCCTTTGGGCATGGTGGTTGAATAATTCGGGAGCGATGGAGTTGTTTTCTCCAGGTCCAAGAGCGTTGACGCTCCTTCGCCAGCGCTAATCAAAGGATTCGCCAACCCTTTCATCTGTGGGCAGTTCATCACGCAGCGGTCCTGCACTTGCTGCTCAGGGGATAAAACGCTGGCCATCGGCAGCTGACCGCCGATTTTCCCTTTCCTCTCAGCTAAGGTAACTGCAATTGCAGAGAGGAAATTTACATAAGAAGGCGAAACTTCAGAGGGCAGCTGAGCCGTTGGGCATACGAACTTCAGGTCACCATCTTACCACTCTCCTAGTTTGGGACACTTTTTGTCTGGTTTCTCCTCAGAGGCCTGTCTGATATGGGTAACCCTTCAGCATAGCCCTCTGAGTCATTGAAACACAGAAGCCCCTCCACCCCTACAAGATGGTGTCCCTTCGGAGGGGTGGTGAGTACTATTTTTATTCAGATTTTTGGAGGTGGGAGGGGGTCAGTGACCACTGGGGGAGTAAGGGAGGGTCATCCCTGAATCCCTCCAGTGGTCATTTAGGGAATCTTTTTGCATCTTATTCATTAGAAAAACAGGTCTAAACCAAAACGTTGAAGTTTTCGCCCTAGACATTATGATTTTGTTCTGTTATGGTTGTAAAATTTCCAAGTGTTACACACATCCTAATCCCACCTTGGAAATGCCCCTGATATACATCCTTGTGATTTGGATGCTCCACAGATGAAATGCATAGATAGATATCTGCAAAAACAGGATTCAAACTAACGATTTGGACGTTTTGAGAAGAAATCCATCCAAATGGTGCTTTATGTTACTTTTTGGACATTTTTCTATTTCAAATTGAGCCCCATAGTAACATAGCAGATTACAGCAGATAAAGACATGTATGGTTCATCCAGTCTGTCCAACAAGATAAACTCATTGCATAACAACAAAACTGAAAACTCTATCCCAAACAGTGGATTAAATAAATAAATGGTAGCACAAATTCTATAATTTGCACCTCCAATGTTCTACGTCTGGATGCCTGGGTTCGTAACATCCATAACCACTCATTGCCCCGCCCTCACGTCAGAATGTAATGACGTCTGAGGACGGAACAGTGAGAGGGAAGGGAAGCCAGTACCAGCCAGGCAGAGAACGTTCAGGTACAAATCGAGGGGAGGAAAGAATCGCCCCCATCTCCTCCGAGTTCCAGGCCCCCTCCCTCCCTCCCTCTCCTATGAGTTCCAGGCCCCCTACCTCCCTCTCCTACGAGTGCTAGCCCGACCTGTGATTCCTGCCCTCTTCTCCCAGTCCTTTGTCTGCTCCTCGCTTTCCTGCGTGCCGCCCATAATTTAAAAGTTCTTACCTCGGGGTCCGGTGGCAGCAGTGAAAGGCAAGCAGGCACGGCACTTCAGCCTGCCTTCCCTTCTCTCTCAGCTCTGGGCCCACCCTCATTTCCTGTTTCCGCAAGGGCGGGACCAGAGGCAGAGCTGAGAGAGAAAGGAAGGCAGGCTGAAGCGCCGAGCCTGCTCGCCTTTCACTGCTGCCGCTGGACCCAGAAGTAAGAACTTTTAAATTCTGGGCGGCAAGCAGGAAGGCGACGGGCAGGTGGAGGACTGGGAGAAGAGGGCGGCCAGTGCAGGTCGGGCTAGCACTCGGAGGAGAGGGAGAGACGGGGGCCTGGAACTCGGAGGAGAGGGAGGGAAGGAGGGGGCCTGGAACTCGGAGGAGAGGGAGGGGGGCCTGGAACTTGGAGGAGAGGGGAGGGCCTGGAACTCGGAGGGGGGCCTGGAACATGGAGGGAGGGAGGGAGGGAGGGGACCTGGAACTCAGGGGGGAGGGAGGGAGGGAGGGTGGGGGCCTGGAATTCAGAGGAGAGGGGGCCTGGAACTGAGAGGAGAGGGGAGCCTGGAACTCGGAGGAGAGGGAGGGAGGGTGGGGGCCTGGAACTCAGAGGAGAGAGGGGGCCAGGCTGGAACTCGGAGGAGAGGGGGGCTAGGAACTAGGAGGGAGGGGAAGGGAGAGGAGGGAGGCAGGGGAGCCTGGAACTCAGAGGAGAGAGAGGGGGGCCTGGAACTTGGAGGAGAGAAAGGGAGGGAGGGAGGCCTGGAACTCAGAGGAGAGGGGGCCTGGAACTCAGACGAGAGGGAGGGGGGCCTGAAACTTGGATGAGAGGGGGGAGGGAGGGGGCCAGGCTGGAACTCGGAGGGAGGGGGCCTGGAATTCGGAGGAGAGGGGGGCCTGGAACTCGGAGGAGAGGGAGAGAGTGAGGGCGGGGACCTGGAACTTAGAAAAGAGGGAGGGAGGGAGGGAGGGAGGGAGGGGGCCTGGAACTCAGAAGAAACAGAGGGGGGCCTGGAACTCAGAGGAGAGGAAGGGGAGGGAAGGGGCCAAGCTGGAACTCGGAGGATAACCTTGCTAGCGCCCGTTTCATTTGTGTGAGAAATGGGCCTTTTTTTACTAGTAGTAAATAAATAAGGTTAAAATAATCAAATCTAATATAATAAAACGCACCGTGAACGTTCTGAAGACAACGTTCTGTGAAGCCGGAAGCTTGAAGCCGAAAGCCTGAGTTCTGAGGACAACGTTCTGTGAAGCCGGAAGCCTGAAGCCTGAAGCCTTGAAGCCTGAAGCCTGAAGCCTTGAAGCCTTGAAGCCATCTGACGTCACTCCCAGGCTGAGGCTGAAGGGTTCGTGGATTCGTGGTGTGAAGCCTTCAAGCCAGCCAGCCGTCTCTGCCCCGCCCTCGCAACAAAACAAACAAATCCGGAAGCGAAACGTCAGGGAAGGAGGCGGCGCTCCCGACGTCTAGCCTTCCCTTCGCTGTGTTCCGCCTTAAAAAGAAGGCGGAACACAGCGAAGGGAAAGCTAGACGTCGGGAGCGCCGCCTCCTTCCCTGACGCTTCGTTGCCGGAAACGCCACGGAGGTAAATTGAAAAAGAAGAAAAAAAAAAACAAAACGATGCATGGATGCGAAGGGGGGGGGGGGGGGGAGAAGAGGGCGGGCCAGGCTGGGACATGGGAGAGAGAGTAGCATGGATGCGACGGGGGGGCATGGAAGGGCGAGAGGGGACTTGCTGGAAAAGGATGAATGGAGGCGGCAGGGGACAGAGGAGCATGGATGGGTATGGATTAGGAGGGCAGGGCACAGGGAGAGAGGGGAATTACTGGAAATGGATGAAGGGAGGGGGCAGGGGACAGAGGAGCATGGATGGGCATGGATTGGGAGGGCAGGACTCAGGGAGAGAGGGAAATTGCTGGATAGGGAAAAATGGAGGGGCCAGGTGACAGATGAGCATGGATAGGCATGGATTGGAAGGGCAGGACTCAGGGAGAAGGGAATTGCTGGATAGGGATGAATGGAGGGGACAGATGGGCATGGATGGATATGGATTGCAGAGCAGGCCTCAGGCAGAGAGGGGAAATGCTGGATAGGGAAAAATGGAGGGGCCAGGTGACAGAGGAGCATGGATGGGCATGGATTGGAAGGGCAGGACTCAGGGAGAGGGGAATTGCTGGATAGGGATGAATGGAGGGGACAGATGGGCATGGATGGATATGGATTGCAGAGCAGGCCTCAGGCAGAGAGGGGAAATGCTGGATAGGGAAAAATGGAGGGGCCAGGTGACAGAGGAGCATGGATGGGCATGGATTGGAAGGGCAGGACTCAGGGAGAGGGGAATTGCTGGATAGGGATGAATGGAGGGGACAGATGGGCATGGATGGATATGGATTGCAGAGCAGGCCTCAGGCAGAGAGGGGAAATGCTGGATAGGGAAAAATGGAGGGGCCAGGTGACAGATGAGCATGGATGGGCATGGATTGGAAGGGCAGGACTCAGGGAGAGGGGAATTGCTGGATAGGGATGAATGGAGGGGACAGATGGGCATGGATGGATATGGATTGCAGGGCAGGCCTCAGGCAGAGAGGGGAAATGCTGGATAGGGATGAATGGAGGGGGCAGGTGACAGACAAACATGGATGGCCATGGATTGGGAGGGCAGGGCTCAGGGACAGAGGGGAATTGCTGGAAAAGGATGAATGGAGGGGGCAGGGGACAGATGGCCACTTTCACTCTGACTCTCAAACAGTCACTCTCACATACACTCTCCCAAACATACACACTCCAAGGAAAACCTTGCTAGCGCCCGTTTCATTTGTGTCAGAAACGGGCCTTTTTTACTAGTCATAAATAAAAAAACACAGAGGTCAACCATACATAAATCTTTCAAAAGCACAGCCAAAAATATGGGTAATAAAGACAGGTGGATATTACTAATTAGCAACTGTGTCTAGTATCTGCACACTTGCATAGTATATAGACCACATAAGGTGGTATAGTAATCGATGATCCTGAAAATATCCTGGTATTTTTAATTTATAGCTAGCTCTACTGTATGGGAAATCTTGCTAGACTCTACAGTGATTTTTCTTTCCAAATCTGAACTCAAGGTGAGTTACATTGAGGCACAGCAGGAATTTCCCTTACAAACTATTCTGATACCTGAAGCAATAGAGGGTGAAATCACAGGGAACATCAGTGGGAGTTGCAAAGTTTGAACCCTGGCTTCTCTGGTTCTAGGACTGCTACACTTATCATTAGGCTTCTCTTGCACTTTTTCTTATCCAAACGTCAAAACATTTCTACTGTAATTCCACTTGGCTCGTCTTCACAGTAAAGCTAAGATATTCAGGAAGGGGGGTTGCCAACAGATATAGACCCTGCAATGATATTGAAAACTAATGGCAAGAAATAGCATGACAGATATGATAGGAATAAATTGAAAATGATACCACCTGGAATTTTACAGTGCGTACAAAAATTGTAACTAATTACATGCTTGAGATTTCTGGATTGACCTGTTATCATTTCTTGTCAATTTATACACTTCAACAGGTGAAGATTTGACAGTATTGAAACAATAGGTGGTCATGTTCTTTTCCCCATTTAAAATATTTTTGTAATAATGAGCATTTTGCTTCATTGGAATAGGTTGAAACATAAATAGGATGTCACTACAGGTTTACCACATTCTGGGGCTCTTTTTACAAAGGTGCGCTGAAAAATGGCTTGCGGTAGTGTAGGTGTGGGTTTTGGGTGTGTGCCGATCCATTTTTTCAGTGCGCCTGCAAAAAAGGCTTTTTAAACATTTTTACCGAAAATGGACGTGCGGTAAAATCAAAAATCCCGCATGTCCATTTTGGGTCTGTGACCTTACCTCCAACCATTGACCTAGCGGTAAAGTGTCACATGGTAACCGGGCGGTAATGACCTGCGCATGCCAAATGCCACTTGGCGCATGTCCGATATGCGTGTCCGAAAATAAAAATATTTTTTTCAGCCGTGCGTATCGGCCATGCGCCAAACATGAAATTACCGCAAGAGCCTCATGGTAGCCAGGCGGTAACTCCATTTTGGCATGTGTTGGGCACATGTAGACGCTTACGCAGTGGCTTAGTAAAAGGGCCCCTCTGTAAATCACAGCTCTGGCACAGAACTAAGGGCTTAGAAATGATAACCAGACAGAGAAGGAATGGGAGAAATGCTCTCAAGTCTAGCATTTCAACATGTCTAAAAAGCAAAATTGGAGGCGGTATGATTTTATTTACTGCTCAGTCAATTAACATAGGAGAGGTAACTTAGAATTTAATATTATGCAGACTTTTGTCACAATAACATCTCAAACTCTGGATGGTACAGTGACTTGTCTTAGAGAATGCTACAAATATCTTATGTTGATCACTACAGACTGTGTACCAGCTGTCACCTGGTAAAAACATTGCCTGCCACACACCATTATGTGACTGACGCAGTGGCATTCCTAGGTCGGCTGCCACCCGGAGCAGATCGCTGCTGTGCACCCCCCCCCCCCCCAGGTGCAGCGGCGTCCGCCCCCCCAGGGTGCAGCACGACACCCCCCACGATGCAATGACACCTCCGGCGCGTCAACACATACCCCTCTCCCCCCCTTCCCCCGGGTGCATTCCTAGCTGCTGGGAGCAGCCGCGCGCTGTCGGCACCGCTGGCTCCCTCTGCCCCAGAACAGGAAGTAACATGTTCCGGGGCAGAGAGAGCCAGCGGAGCCAACAGGCGTGTGGCTGCTCTCTGCACCCCCCCAGCAGCGTGCACCCGGGGGTGGACCGCCCCCACCGCCCCGCCCTTGCTACGCCACTGGACTGATGTCTATCTCTAGTACACAGCCATACCATGTGGGCCCTCCTTTCACCCTATGCAGCTGCTGGAGCAGTGCATCAACAGGGTGGCTTGGAGGCTAGGCAGCAATGCTCTTTGGTGGGGGTGCATATTCACACTGCTACAAGCATGCGGACCTCACTGGCTACTGACAGGCACCATTCACCATTTATCACATTAATTCTATAGACAGATATACATGAATCCAGTACAGCTGAGAAAGAAATAAAGCACATATAACATTATTGTGATTTCATATAGTTTAAATCAAAGCAGACACTAAGGAGATGAGAGATTTGATCTCATGAAGAGCCATGACTGAAGCTTATTCTGGTAAACGGCTGCAGCCCTTCAACTCCATTTTGATCCTAACTAAAAGAAAAGCACATTTTTTATAAACTCAGTATGGATTTGTTTTCTATCGATGCACTGTTTTGCTGTCTTGTAGGAGCCCTGGAGCATTTGTGTTAGGATAGTTCCAAGGAGAAAACTTCTCCAACAAGTGCAAAGTTATTTACAGCGTAAAACTTTCCGAATCAGGAAAATTAGATGATATGGTGCCTTGCGTTTGTAGTTCTAATAACCTAGTGATTCATGGTATCAACTGCTGCACATGCCATATATTTACTGACTCTCAATACAGAGCCAAAACGATGCTCAAATTTATCGTGCAAGCCTCTTCTATTAATTAAATGCATTTTTAGATGGGTTAAACTGGTAAATTATGCACTCATTTTGTAGTTGTTTCATGATCATGCTTGAACGTAATTTATACATTTTCCTTAGGGCAGATGTTGACTTTTCCAGCTCACTGGCTTGTCTGCAAATTGCTCCACCACCCTCTTCTTGGCTAAAACTATACATGGGGTTTCCCTTTGAAAATCTGTAGAAGGCCTATGGATACCCAGACCAGGAAACAAGGGTTCAAATCCCACCTTTGGTCAAGCCACTTCACCTTCCTTGCCTCATGCTTGCAAGCCTGCACACACTGGAAAACACCCACTTTACCTGAAAGTAACTTAGCATGAGCTATCTTGAAAACACCTGAGTGAAAACTCAATAACGATACATTCTTGTGCAGCCTTAGGTTCAAGTTGAGGCAACAGACTTAAGTACTTAGGGCAATTCAGCAGTGCCTTAGCGAGGGTGGCTGACACCCTGGGCGGTTCGCCGCTGCGCACCCCCCCCCCCGGGTGCAGCACGGTGCACAACCCCCCCGGAGCGCATTCTTACCAAAGGGGGTGGGCGGGAGGGCCACTCCGCCCCGAGTGCACGTCGCTGGGAGCTGCGTCGGCTCCGCTGGTTCCCTGCTCTCTCTGCCTCGGAACAGGAAGTAACCTGTTCCGGGGCAGAGAGAGCAGTGAACCAGCAGAGCCGACACCCCCCCCCCCCCCCCCAGCGGCGTGCACCCAGGCAACACCGCCCCACCGCCCCCCACTTCCTACGCCACTGCAATTCAGTAAAGGGTAACTCATTATAGAAAACGTATATAAGATCACTCACACCATATCAATAGCTGTGTGGCACCACATTTATACCCATCTTACCTTATTCTGTAAGTTACATGCATATCCCGAAGAGCCGCCCATTTCCTGCCTAAGCTCTGTCTACATGAGCGTCTTCCTTTCACATACATGCTAAAGTGAATGCGCGTGTATTTTATAGCATCGTGGCTAGTTCATACACAGGTAAGTGCGAATAAGTGGCACCTCTGAACCGCGTAGTATGTGCTAGTATTCTGTAACGTGCGTAGGTAAGTGGTGCCTACCCATAGGCACAAATTTATAGACTTTCCTTTCACATATATTGAGTTTAAACCAGAATTTAGGAGAGGAAGACTAACCTAGTGAGTGGTTAAAGCAACAAGCTGAGAACCAGGCTAGTCAGAGTTCAAATCCATCCATTCTCTGTGTCAAGGGGCAAGTCACATTAACACTTATTAAGGAGTCCTTTTACTAAGGTGCGCTGAAAAATGGCCTGCGGTAGTGTAGGCGCATGTTTTCGGCGCATGCAGAATCATTTTTCAGTGCACCTGCAAAAAATGCCTTCTTAAAATTTTTGCTGAAAACGGACGTGTGGCAAAATGAAAATTGCCGCATGTCTATTTTGGGTCTGAGACCTTACAGCCAGCCATTGACCTAGCGGTAAAGTCTCACGCAGTAACTGGGCAGTAATGGCATATGTGCGTCAAATGCCACTTGACGCATGTCCAAAACGCACGTCTGAAAATAAAAAATTTTTTGGACGCGCATATCAGACGTGCACCAAAAATGAAATTACTGCAAGAGCCACATGGTAGCCGGGTGGTAACTCCATTTTGGCATGCATCGGGCGTGCGTAAATGCTTGCGCGGCTTAGTAAAAGGGCCCCTAAGTGTATTATTTAAAGGAAGTCCAACTATTCTCTGTGAGGCCTAGTTACCTACTGTAGGCTACCTGAAATTACCAATGGAAATGTAGGAACTAAACAAATAAAATGTAGTTTAGACTTGAAAGGGCCTAGCCAGACCTTGGCGGGAGGGGGGGCCAGAGCCCGAGGTGGGGTTGGTTACTGTTTAGCCATCTCCCCCTGCCACCACTTTGTACCCCCCTGCCGCCGCAAACTCAACCCCCCCCCCCCCCACCACCACCACCACTTTGGACCGCTGCCGCCGACTCCGGCGCCTTTGTTGTGGGATCATCTATTTCTGATGCCTTACGTCCTGCACGGGGCTACATGCACGGTGCAGGACGTAAGGCATCAGAAACAGATGATCCCACAATGAAGGCACCAGAGTTGACTGGCACTGAAGAAAACTGTCAGCAAACAAGGTACCTGATGCGGCGGCAGGGCGGGTGGCGACGGTGGGGGGGGGGGGGGGGGGTCAAATGTAGAGGAGGCCAGGGCGTAATCTGTGGGGGCCCCCATGGCCCCCATGGGGCCCCCATGGCCCCATGTAGCTACGCCCCTGGTTCAGAGCAGTTATTTAATATATTACAGCAATAATACAGTGGGAAAGGAATGGGAGGAAGAGTAAGAACTCTTTCCAACAATGAATACATTTCTAACAATTATTTTAAGTTGTCTTGCAAGGTGGCATTGATGTATCTTTTTTTATTCCAAATTCTTTTTTTCTTGAATACACTGACACTTTTTCAAGTACGCCCTTTTCATTTCTCACTCTGAAGTGTATTTTTAATCTATCGCAATTATATCTAAAGATGACTTTGGTAGGAAGAAAGTAACACAGCTGTCAACTGGAAATGGGTAGTTTTATAAGAAGATGCCTGGTTCAAGAAGGCAATTAGGCACTATTTTATAAAGACACATAGGACTGGATTCTATATATAATACGCCTAGCAGCCATGCCTGTGCCTAACTTTACGCGAATCCATTTACACCAAGTAAAACTTAGGTGCAGAGCAGGTGTATTCTACAGTCCTGCATGTAGATTTTTGGAATGCCCATGGCTCGCCCATGGCCACGCCCCCTTTTTGGCAGCACGCATTAGAATTTACATGCATTACTTTACAGAATATGCCTAGCAAATTGTGAATTTAAAGTCTAATCAATGCCAATTAGTCAATAATTGCTTGTTAAGTTGCAATTATCAGCACTAATTGGCTTGTTAAGTCATT
Source organism: Microcaecilia unicolor (assembly GCF_901765095.1). NCBI lineage: Eukaryota > Metazoa > Chordata > Amphibia > Gymnophiona > Siphonopidae > Microcaecilia > Microcaecilia unicolor. The sequence goes on from NC_044034.1 coordinate 145,848,354, forward strand.
AAATTGTGCATGCAAATCCAGAATACAATCGGATTTGTATGCGCAATGTCGGTTACACTATATAGAATCTGGCAGATAATGCTTAAGCTTTTTCACAAAATCCTAGTGTAAGCAGCTGAAATCATGCCTACCTTGCAGGCATGGACATTTACATTTGAAACAGGTGCATGTGTGCCAATTATTAACACTTGTGTACCTGTGAATGCCACCTGTACTCTGCTCAAACTCCACCCCTGTACAGGCCATCATGTCTTGGCATGTACATTTACACATATACATATATGCAAAAATGATTTAATAAAATTACCTCCTGCATGCATATCTACGTGGACATCCCTGTGTCCTTCCAACAGGTCAGCCATGTGCAGAATGTTAAACAGACTACATTTTTCAAAAATACTTGAACTTTTATCTGGGTTCCTCTGTCTCTTGTGCAATCTATGGAGACCTAATCTGGCCTGACTCTAAAGAAATAGTTTTAGAAGGTTTGATTAGCATTTAGACATGTGTTAAATGGCTTGACATGTCCAACAGTGATTTTGGAAAAGATTTCAAAAGGCAGTGTTCTGGCTGTATTCTGAACAGGATTATAACGGAGTCCAAGGAACGCTGGCGTTTGAGCACATTAAGCACAGTAACGCCATGCAAGGACTGATGAGGTCTTTTTCTCTGCTTCGAGTTTAATATAGAAAAAAGAGAAAATAAATAAAAAAGACAAAGATAAGTAGGATCAATAGAATGGATACCGCTTTGTACATAGTATATTGATTAAGTGTTCAAAAATATTCAGCTCACTATTGCTGTATTCTGAACAGGCCAGAGATTTCCTATTCCAGTGCTGGATACTCAGTACATTAACTAAAATGATGGTATCTACAAGTGGCGTAGCCAGAAGGCAATTTTTGGGTGGGCCAACAGGTTGGATGGGTGGGCACTACAACTTTTTTGAAAGAGAAAAAACAGCAACCTGATGCACCCATGCTCTGTCCCTACCGTGCTCCCCATAACTTCAATGAGGGTAGCAGTGCAAATCCAACATATTATATTCACAACATTAAAAATAAAATAATTTTTTGTACATTTTTGTTGTCTGGTCATTTTATTTTTCAAATCATATTGGTCCCAGTGTCTGATTTCTGCTTCCCCCTGTCTTCTCTTAACTCATTTGCCAGGGTCTCCTGTCCATTTGACATTTCTTCTTTATCCATGTCCGGCATCCATCTCCATTTTCCTATATTTCCTTGTCCAGTATCTCCCCTGTGTTCATATCCCCTCATCCATCATCATTCCTCTGTGCACCTATGCACCCCATGCCCAGCATATCCCTTCTGTGTTCCTATCTGTGTACCCTTATCTGGTATCTCTCCCCCCTCTCTGTGTCCAGCATTGTATTCTATTCCGTATCCCCCTCCCCCCACCTTGTCAGGCATTGCCCCCTCTGTGCCCATATGCCATTGCCATCCCCATACAGTATCTCACATTTGTGTGCCTTTCCCCATACTCCCACCTAATGCCCCTCATCTCCCTTCTGTATCTGTACACCTCCCTATGTCCCCTTTCTCCCTCCTCCACACCAATGTGTTCCTCTCCTCTCTGATCCTACCCCAATCAGCTTCTCTTTCTCTCTCTTTCCTTTCCCTTATGCATCTGGCTCTTTCTCCCATTGTGGGTTCAGCATTTGACTCCCTCTTCCTTTATCCCCTTGGCCAGCATCTCTCTCCCTTCTCTCTAACCCCTCCCATAGGTCTAGCACCTTTCTCTCTTTGCTCCAACCCTCCTTGCAGGTCCACATCTCTCTCCTTTCCCTTCAGCCATCCCCTGCATATCCAGCACCTCTCTTCCAGCCCCCCCTACATGCCCAGAACCTCCCCCCTACATGCCCAGCACCTCTCTCCCTTTCATCCAGCCCCCCTACATGTCCAGCACCTCTCTCCTTCATTTCAACTGTCAGCATATCCAGCACATCTCCCCTTTCCCTCCAACCCCCCCCCCCCCCCGCATATCCATCTCCACTCCCCTTCCCTACAACCCCCCCTGCAAATCCAGCACCTCTCCCCTTCCCTCCAACCTTCCCCCTGCAAGTCCAGTACCTCTCTCCCATCCGTTCTCTCCAACCCCCTGCCCCTCACAGGTCTAGCACCTCTCCCTTCCCTTCAGCCCACTCCCCTTGCAGAGCCAGCAGCCTTCCCTTCAGCCCCTTCCCTTGCAGGGCTAGCTCCCCATTGTCTTCCCCCCCCCCCCCCCCAACACACATCCAGAACCTCTCCCTTCCCTTGCAGTGCCAGCAGAGACCACTGTCTTCCTTACTCTCTCCCACCCCCCCACCCCCCGCCGCAGTGCTTGTATTCAACACTATCGGTGCTGCATCCCCCTGCACCTCATAGTCTCCCACCCCCATGACAGCGCTTGCAATTTGCACATACTTGACTGCCTTTACCCGCCATTCAAGGACCAAGAACCCTCCCACGGTCTATCAGCGATCCCTCTTCCATTCTCCAGTCCATCAAATCTCTCCATTCTTAATCTAGCGTCTTTCCCTCCCTGCCCCCGTCACAATCCGATGTCTCTCCCTCATTTTCAAATTCCCCGCTCCGCTCCCGCGTCCTCCTACCTTCAAATTCGACGCTTTCGATCGTCCCGCCTCCTCCGACCTGCTCTGGGACCTTCCCTTTGCCGCGTGCATTCCAGCCTGGGTAAACAGGAAGTTGAATCAGCATGGCAGAGGGAAGGCCCCAGAGCAGGACATCACGCCACGACTGTAGCTGTCAGGCAGCGCCGAGCAAATTACAAGCGCTGCCGCAGGGGTGGGAGGCGGCGCTATGGTGGGGGTGGGAGAGGGTGAGCCGGCAAGGAGACACGGCGAGGGACTCTGGATGGGCCTGAGACAAAACTGGGTGGGCCTGGGCCCACCCAGGCCCACCCGTAGCTACGCCCCTGGTATCTACACCATTATTAATCAAGTACAACCAATCAACATTAAGTATTATCAGTGTAAGGGAAGGGTTGAGCAAACCACCCAATCAGACCAAGAGACAGGATTCCATATATCCTAGAAAAATATAGCCCAAACATGTGAAGCTGGAAATCTCCTTCTGTTAACCTATTAGGTGACAGTCATCAAAGTACAGTCTAAAAAAGCTTCCTACCTTTCATTAGAAGGATGGCCAACAAAATAGAGTTTGGGAAAGAAAGCCAGCAGATCAATGTCACAACAAAAAGATTTTATTGAAGATACCGTGTATGAACAAATCGCCCGACACAGGCCGTGTTTCGCCCACCTAGGGCTGCGTCAGGGGCTAATTTGAAACCTTCGTAAAGGGGCAAATATGATGCTTCAATAATGGTGTGTCCATTTGTGTATGCTAGAGACCACAGGATTCCCGTTTTAGCTGGTTTTTTCTTGACTTTTATGCACCATATTTGCCCCTTTACGAAGGTTTCAAATTAGCCCCTGACGCAGCCCTAGGTGGGCGAAATACGGCCTGTGTCGGGTGATTTGTTCATACACGGTATCTTCAATAAAATCTTTTTGTTGTGACATTGATCTGCTGGCTTTCTTTCCCATATTGGATTTTGCAGATCGTTTGCCTTGTTGTTTTTTGGGACCAACAAAGTAGAGTTGACATAGACATTAGGATTATGAATGAGATTGGCTGTGTAAGACAGCCTATTACATTTGTGAACATGGATGGTGATTGACTTTGATTATTTTGTATACTATTGTTTCAGATCCACATGACAAAGACATAATTTGAACTATAGCTGCTTTTGTCTTTCCACATTATTATTAGTATGCCATATTACTTCAAGGAATCGTAGAACATTTTTCTTCACTCAATGTGTAATTAAACTCTGGAATTCGTTACCAGAGAATGTGGTAAAGGCGGTTAGCTTTGCAGAGTTTTAAAAAGGTTTGGACGGCTTCCTAAAGGAAAAATCCATAGACCGTTATTAAATGGACTTGGGGAAAAATCCACTATTTCTGGGATAAGCAGTATAAAATGTTTTGTACTTTTTGGGATCTTGCCAGGTATTTGTGATCTGGATTGGCCATTGTTGGAAACAGGATACTGTGCTTGATGGACCTTTGGTCTTTCCCAGTATGACAATGCTTATGTACTTATGTACTTATAAGGTTAAAGTATTATTGTAAATTTATATTATGTAACTTCCTAGACTATTCTGCTCTAGAATCTTGGTGAACAATATTTATGGTAAATGTCAAGCTATAAATGAACTAACTAGAACTGTAGGGCCCTGTTTACTAAGCCACGCTAGAGGCACATTAGTATTTTTAGCATAATATTATAGCGTTTTTAGCATAATATTCCTATGGGCGTCTACATGGTTAGCGTGTGCTAACTTTTAGCATGCACTAAAAACACTAGTGCACCATCGTAAACAGGGCTTTTAGACTGTTTCACCTATGTTTGAAATGGCTAGATAGGGTTTATATCATGACGAGATAACGGTGGGGATCATTTAAACTGTACTTAACGAAGTTCAGCTTCTCATGTTGCAGTCTTTGTGGAACACGGATTGCGTCATGATAAAATCTTGGGGTTGTCTATTGGCTTTCAAGTTTGGATAATATTCTTTCACAAAAAGTATTAAAATCAATTTTTACACTAAAGACTGTTCTTTTAATTACCATTTCCTACTCATAAAGTGCTATCCTAAATATGATGTTTGATCTTACTCCATAGAACTCAATTCAAGGATTGAAACATGTTACTAGGTAATAATTTCTTTCTCAGTCCCTAAACTTGAACACATATTTAAACATGTTTAAGTCCAAATTTGAATGTTTTCTGCAAAATGTCCAAAAATCCAGTAGAGAACATGGCCATTTTTGAACCCCAAAAAACACCCAACTTTTTTGTTTGAAAAATGGTAATTTACTAGACGTTTTTGTGCGCAGCATGTCTATCTTTTAGAACCCATTTTTTTTTTGGGGGGGGGGGGAAGAAGGGAAAGACACACAAAAACAAGTTATAGGGATACATGGGGGGCCAGCATTCTTAGCGGACTGCCAAAACAGACATCCCAGTACAGAGTGGGCACCCTAGGTGGCACTGTAGTGGACTACACATAAAAGGTCCCAGGTACACATTTATTTTATGTTACATTTGTACCCTGTGCTTTCCCACTCATGGCAGGCTCAATGTGACTTACATAGGGCAATGGAGGGTTAAGTGACTTGCCCAGAGTCACAAGGAGCTGCCTGTGCCTGAAGTGGGAATCAAACTCAGTTCCTCAATTCCCCAGGACCAAAGTCCACCACCCTAACCACTAGGCCACTCCTCCACTCCACATCTCATCGTTACCCCCTTATATTGTATGTTGAGCCTTCCAAAACCCACCAAAAACCTACTGTATACCATTACAATAGCCCTTATGCCTGCAGGTATCAACTATATGTAGGTAGAATAGATTTTTGGTGGGTTTTGGAGGGCTCACACTTTCTACCACAACAGTAACAGTTAGAATGGGATATGGGCCTGGGTTCCCTTCTCTACAGTGCAATACAATGATCACAAGGCTACTCCAGCGACCTACTTGCTGCTCTAACAGGACTGGTCATAACATCTGAAGCTGTCATACTGTTTCTTTCACAGCTTTAGGAGGGTAGGAGGAGGTCAGTGACCACTGGGGACGTATGGGGGTTTATGCCTTAATCAGTGTGTTTATTCTTTCAAAAAAGATGACGGTACTCAAATGCTGGGCAACCCTTCAAGGGTGGGGTTATCACTGAGGGACTCATCCCACAATAACCAGAACCCCTACAACCAGTCACAGAATCTATGCCAAGGCAGAATTGGTGTGTAGAGCCTGAGCTCTTTCATTACAATTTGGGGTCCATGGGTCAATTTTAGCAGACAATGGAAAAGGTGGCAGTACTGAGTACCCCCAAGTACCCCCTCAAAAAAAGCCCTGGCCTTAATCCTTCCAGTGGTCATTTAGGGTGCCATTTGATTGATTAGTTGTGGTTGAAACAGGGCTAGTCAAAAACATCTTAGTTTTGGCCCTAGATATTTTCATTTTATTCCATTATTGTAGAAAAACATCTATTTGGTGCCACACATGTCCTACCTAAGACAAGCCTCCAACATGCCCCCTTGAAATTTGTATGAACTGTGGAGGAAAATGTCTAAAATTGGTGTGTTGAAAATTGCAACTTGGACATTTTTGAGAAAAAAAAATCATCCTTCTGCCACATATGACTGTTTTGGATTTTTTTAATGAGCCCCTTCATATTCTTATGCCACTACATCATAAACCTCAGTTGAACAAACAGCATTATGAAGTCCAATATTGGGTTGGTTAGTTCCTACTAGCTTCTAAAAACATTTTGTAGATTAGTACTGAAGAACAGTTAACTGTTTAATATACTTGTGATGCCCTAGACGGAATGGGGATAAGTATCACAAATTTACTGTTTGTTGAGGAACAATATTGATTATTTTAGTCATACTTCATATAATTTAGCTATTTTGCATGAAGGATTTATTGTTTCAGGAAATGCTTCATGCTTTTTGGTTTATAATGGCTTTTCATCTGTATTTATGTGATAAATATTTTATAAATGAACAAACACGGACTTCCTTCTTTCTGAACATTGATTTATCAGTTTTGCTATCTCTTAACAAGATACTCAGATTATTTCACTTTTCTTTTACTGGTCTAAAATATGAAATATTTAGGAAACAAAAAAAATAGAAAAGCTGAAATTAAAAAGCCTAAATCTGCTATTCATGTTTCAAACAATGAAAAACAAACAAGGGTGATTTGTTTATTTGTTTGTTTTTGTGGCATTCACTCTGTTATTCTTTTTTTGTGCTGTAAATAAGGATTGGTTTAGGCTGTAACTTACATTGAACCAGTTTAGTAAGACTGCCCCACTCCAGACATAGAGGGCTGCAGAACCTCAGGCTGGTTTGGTTTTTAAGTTAACAAACATATGCAAATTAAACTGATTCTTTGACTAAGTGTATGTAAATGCCTCATTTATATTCACCTTAGATAGCCAGAGAACTACATATAGCCCTTGGGGATTCAAAAGATCCCTGTTGAAAAGTAAATTCTATTAATGGAGATCAAAGATATCAAAGCAACTCAATGGAATGTGACAACCAGCTCTGCAGGGACCGGTCCAGTACAGTAAAAAACATATATTACAAGATCTCTTTACTGCAGTGACAATAATCAGAGTCAGATTAAGGCATATGCAAACTAGGCCTATGCTTAGATGGGCCCTGTCAGATGTACTAAGGACTCAGGAGACTAGGATTGCCAGCTGCCTGGACTTCTTTCAGGATGGTACAAATTTGGTGTCTCAACGCGAGAATACTGGGTAAAGTGTCTGGATATGATTCAGATTGTAGCCTTCTACAACTCTACCATCCCCCACCCCTTGCAGTCCAGAAACTGCTCTCATTACCTCTCGCCTGGACTACTGCAACTTACTCCTCACCAGCCTCCCACTTAGCCATCTATCCCCCCTTCAATCTGTTCAGAACTCTGCTGCACGTCTCATATTCCGCCAGAACCAATATACTCATATCACCCCTCTCCTCAGGTCACTTCACTGGCTTCCGATCAGATACCGCATTCAATTCAAGCTTCTCCTTCTTACCTACAAATGCACTCAGTCTGCTGCCCCTCACTATCTTTCTACCCTCATCTCCCCTTACGTTCCCGCCCGTAACCTCCGTTCACAGGATAAATCCCTCCTCTCAGTACCCTTCTCCACCACCGCCAACTCCAGGCTCTGCTCATTCTGCCTCGCCTCACCCTATGCTTGGAACAACCTTCCTGAGCCCTTACGCCAAGCCCCCTCCCTGCCCGTCTTCAAGTCTTTGCTTAAAGCCCACCTCTTCAATGCTGCGTTCGGCACCTAACCCCTACCGTTCAGTGAATTCAGACTGCCCCAATTTGACTGCCCCTATCGGACCGACCGTTCACTTGTCTATTAGATTGTAAGCTCTTTGAGCAGGGACTGTCTCTCTTTGTTAAATTGTACAGCGCTGCGTAACCCTAGTAGCGCTCTAGAAATGTTAAGTAGTAGTAGTAGTAGGATCCAGCCAATGGAAAGACTGCTTAGTCATAAGAAGGACTGCAGGGAGATTATGTAGGAAGCTGAGCTCTGCACAGAGCCTTGGACAGAACCAGTGGAACAAGTGAATGTCCTGTGGGGGTGAATAGGGTTATTGAGAATGGGTAGAAATTGACTTGTCCAAGGTCACGAGGAGCCACAATTCGATTTAAATCAGGCTCCCTGGGCATCGGGGTAAGACGTGGGGTCTTACTTCGGAGGATTTTTCAATTTTGTACATTCTATTTCTTAACGCTATGCCCAAAAGGAAGGGGAAAACGAGGGGTGGTAGCTCCTTTCCCTCTATGGACCCTTCCAGACGGCAACCTCCGATCACGGACTTCACAGTCCCTGTCACTTCATCGGGCGTCCTGCAGACTGAGGCAGAGAGGAGCCTCGATCAGGGGAGTGAACTATCGCTCAGCCCACGGAGTCCTCGTTTGCCTCGAGTAGTGGGTAACGACGTGGAAGGAAGTCCCGCCCTGCAGTTGGAAGCTGTGGAATCGGGGAAGGAGCACTCCTTCGGCGTTGCGCCGCTACAGTCGGGAACTGCCCGCCAAGAACCGAGTCAAACATTCACTCCCAGGAGCAGTAGTAGCCCGGTTAACATCCAGGAAGAAGCCCGGCCCGTTCAGGAAATGGCGGACCAACGGTTGGAGCCTGTGTTGCAACTACAGCCCTTGGAGAAACCAACTAAGGTGACGTTGGAATCTTTGTGGGGGGCGATGGAATCCCTGCATAAAATATGTCTTTCCTTTGTTTCTAGTTTGCAAACTAATACTTTAAAGACAGAGACTCTTCAGTCTGAATTAGTATCTCAAGCAAATAATTTGAAACAATGTGAACTTTCTATTTCACAATTGAAAGAACAAGAATGTAAGCTGCTTCAAAATGCAGACCTGATGCACAGGAAGATTGAGAACTTAGAGAATGGGTCTAGAAATCTAAATTTGAGGTTTTTGAACTTTCCCTTTGTTAAATTCACCCCTTTGAGAGATTTGTTCCATAAGCTCTTGAAGGATGTCTTTAAATATTCTGAGACAAACTTTCCTCCTATACAAAAACTTTACTTAATGCCTGTTCGAGATATTAAAGGAAAAGATAAAACTAAGGAGAATACTATTGTGGAAAACTTGGATGTGTCCGCTCTGCTAGAGCAGTCACAAGAAGAGGTAGAGTTTAGATCTACCTTATTAGTATCCTTTGTCTTTCTTACAGACAAAGAAGCGATCTTGAGGCAATATTTAAGACAAATTTCTTCTGTTGTTTTTTTGGGAGAAAGAATTCAAATTTTCCCAGATGTGTCAAGGACTACACAAGAGCGCCGAAAAATGTTTTTGATGATGAGGCAAGAGACTATACAACTGGGAGCCAAGTTTCAGCTTCGATTCCCCTGTAAATGTGTAGTGCATTATGAAAACAAGACATATCACTTTTTTGATGCTTTGCAATTGCGATCCTTCTTAAATGCAAGGTTACCTAAACCACCATAGGACCCAATGGAAGGACTTTAATTATTAGTAGTGACAACTCCAACGCCTTTCTTGACTCTAATATATATATATTACCTGTAGAATGTTCTTATCCTCTTGTAAGATTTATTTAAGTCTCCCCTCTAGTTGAGGACTATAATAATGATAGTTTTTTTTTTTTATAAGAAATTTCTCATATTATGTTTCCTTATTAAGTAAAATTGCTTATTGTTTCTTGACAAAGCTCTGCTTTGGTATGTAAATGTAAAATCTATAAATAAATAATAATAAAAAAAATCAGGCTCCCTTTGTTCGCAGCCTACTGCTCTAACCATTAGGCTACTCCTTCACTCTAAGGGGTCCTTTTACTAAGGTGAGCTGAAAAATGGCTTGCGGTACTGCAGGCATGGGTTTGGGCTGTGTGCAGAATCATTTTTCAGCGCACCTGTAAAAAATGCCTTATTAAAAATTTTTCCCAAAAATGCACATGCAGCAAAATCAAAATTGCCGTGCGTCCATTTTCGGTCTGCGATCTTACCAGCAGCCATTGACCTAGCGATAAAGTCTCACACGATAACCGGGTAGTAATGACCTACGCAAGCCAAATGCCACTTGGCACATGGCAAAAATAGAAATTATTTTTCAGTCACGCATATTAGAAGCGTGGCAAAAATTAAATTACTGCAAGAGTAGCCATGTGGCAACTCCATTTTGGCACATGTTTGGCATGCATAGATGCTTACGTGCCTTAGTAAAAGTGCCCCCAGTTATTTTGAATTCTGATGTGCATGCAATGACTGCAATGAAAAATATTTTCTGAAGAATATACCTATATCTGCATCAGAGGTAGGCAACCTTGATGGCCACATGGTTTTCAGAATGTCCACAATGAATATGCATCAGAGAGAGAGAGAGAGAGATTGAGAAAAACAATACTAATGTCAGATTTGGACTGAATTGAAGCTGTTTCTCATATAACAAGTAGAAAAAAAGTCATATATTCCCATACCTGGTCCAGGATTTACACAATTCTTTTCAGTTATTTATTCTGGCTAGCGGTAATTTCTAGGACATAGGACTCGTTTTCTTTTGATGTCAAATGCTATATCACAGATGAAATGCTATACTGTAGCCTTTTTATTCATGTGAAAATAACATTTTGGACCCAATTAAAAATTTTATTAGACAGTTGATTTGAAATCTGATTTCAGTCCCATTTGCAAGAAGATAAATAGTTGCAGCAACATAACTGCTTTCCATATCCATTGCTTCCAGATAGGTAGAAAATGAACTGTCCTCTGTTATTACAAGAGCATATTTGGCTATGAAGCTTGTAGGTAGGATAACACAGACTGATATGCAAAGATTGATTCTGTTGTCTCAGTACTGTCTGCAACCCCTTCTAGACATATCCATTATACTCATGGCAATTGCTGTAGACCACCTACGGTCAAATTAGATCTGACATTTGCACATGATAGCAACTTGTTCAGTGATCCTGTTAGAAAGATGTCCAGATTATACTGTCTGCACCATGGGCACACCGTCTTTTCATCTCTAGCAAACAGAGTTTCTATATATACGGTGATAAATAGCAATATGGCTTTGGTTTAACTAATACTATTTTCTTGGGTTTTCAAAACAATTACAGAAGCAAAAATAAAAGACTGAGTGATGTAGGGAATGGAGAGTCATGAGAAGTTAGATTCACCAGATGAGGTACATGGTGTTATATCGTACCTTGAATTAGTATACATACTAGTTTTTCTATCTTAAAAGGAAAAGGGAAAGTTACTTGATATACCACCTTTCTGTGTTTTGTTTTGTTTTTGTGCCTGGGGCAATGGAGAGTTAAGGGGTCCTTTTACTAATGTGCGCTGAAATATGACTTGCGGTAGTGTAGGTGCAGATTTTGGGCACATGTTGGTCCATTTTTCAGTGCGCCTGTAAAAAAAAACCCTTTCTTTTGTTTTTGCCGAAAATGGACATGCAGCAAAATCAAAATTGCCGAACGTCCATTTTGGGTCTGCGACCTTACTGCCAGCCTTTGACCTAGCGGTAAAGTCTTATGTGGTAACCCGGCGATAATGACCTATTCGCGCCAAATGCCACTTGGCGCGCATCCGATACTCGCATCCAAAAATAAAAATTATTTTTTGGCCACATGCCAAAAATGGAATTGTCACACGAGCCACATGGTAGCTGACCGGTGACTCCATTTTGGCATGCATTGGACGAACATAGAGCCTTACGCGGCTTAGTAAAAGGGCCCCTAAGTGAGTTTCCCAGAGTCACAAGGATCTGCAAAGGGAATTGAACCCAGCTCCCCAGGATCAAAATCTGCTGCATTACCCACTAGGTTACTCCTCCACATAGAGAGTATGTAGAGAATCTGGAGGATGACAAAACTCATGAATGGATGAAATGGCTTCCTTATAAAGAAAGGCTAAATAGATCAGAGTTATGTAGCTTGGAGATGACTTGAGAGGGTTGGTAGCTGGAATATATCCAGTGTGGACAGGATGAATAGGATTCATTGATTAGATCAACTGGCCTTTTGTGACATCATCTTTTGGGTTGCAAATATTTACTCATGGCTTAAATTGCTCACTGAAAATGTCCTCCCTTCTGTCTCTTTCTTTGGCTTCAAGGACAAGACACATCCACTTGAAGTGAGCTTCCATTTTGTGGAGGATGTAGCATCATCGAAGTCGGCTGTTGACTTTTTCATCCTAACTTGTGATATTCACATCTGGTTGAGACAAAGTTTTCATCCTCCTTACATTCATGAAAGCCTGCATGTACTGTGTATTTCTTGGTTTCCGAGGTGATTTTCAAAGGAAGCTATCCACCTTATAATTGAAAGAGAAAAACGCCTAGATTTCGACCCAAATTGGGAGATAGACGTTTATCTCACAAAAACGAATAAATCGGTATAATGGAAAGCCGATTTTGGACGTTTTCAACTGCACTGCATCACGGAAGCGTACAAAGTTGACGGGGGTGTGTCAGAGGCGTGGCGAAGGTGGAACTGGGGTGTGGTTATCAGCCGAGGAGAGATGGGCGCCTTTCGCCGATAATGGAAAAAAGTATACGTTTGTAGCTAGAATTTAGGGCACTTTTCCTGGACCCTGTTTTTTCACGAATAAGGCCCCAAAAAGTGCCCTAAATGACCAAATTACCACCAGAGTGTCCCGTCCCGGGTCCTTACCGGTGCTCCCGCAGCAGGGAGCGATGATCGCCGGGGGGCGCGGGCTCCAGGGCGGCAGGGACAAGCCGCCGACGGGGCCATCATCACCGCGGGTCGCTCTGAGGCTGGCGACCGGCGGGAGCAAACGCCGGCCTCGGGGAAGGGGAGACGCCGGCCAAGATGGCGGTGCCGGCGTCGTCTCCCCGGCCAGAGCGGCAGCAGGCAAGTCCTGCCCACTCACGCCGGATTGGTGCGTGGTAGGGGAGTCTCCGCCTGGTAGGCAGGACCGCCAATCCGGGCGCTCCTTGCCTATCAGGGCCGGCGGGATTGGCTCCCTTCCAGGAAGAGAAGAGATGGGCGGGGGATTTAAACCCCGAAGCAAGAAGGGCCCAGGGCTTCCGTTTCGATTGTCAGAAGCCGACGCCGTGGAGTGCAGAGACTGTGTCCTTTCAGCTAGCCGTCCTTGCTAGCTACCCCAGTGACTGTCTTCAGCTAGCCGTCCTTGCTAGCCACCTCCAGAGACGGTGTTCCTTTCAGCTAGCCGTCCTTGCTAGCCACCTCCAGAGACTGTGTTCCTTTCAGCTAGCCGTCCTTGCTAGCCACCTCCAGAGACTGTGTTCCTTTCAGCTAGCCGTCCTTGCTAGCCACCTCCAGAGACTGTGTTCCTTTCAGCTAGCCGCCCTTGCTAGCCACCTCCAGAGACTGTGTTCCTTTCAGCTAGCCGTCCTTGCTAGCCACCTCCAGAGACTGTGTTCCTTTCAGCTAGCCGTCCTTGCTAGCCACCTCCAGAGACTGTGTTCCTTCAGCTAGCCGTCCTTGCTATCCACCCCCAGTGATTGTGTTCCCTTCAGCTAGCCGTCCTTGCTAGCCGCCTTCAGAGACTGTGCTTTTGCAGCGCTAGCCGTCCTTGCTAGTGGCTCTGTCGAGACTGTGTTGCTGGCGTCCAGCCAGGCCGGCCGTCACCCCGCGGATCCAGCAGTCCCGCTGGCCGCCTGCAGCTGGGGGCTCAACCCTCGGTGAACGGCGGTCGCCGCAGGTGAAGATCCGTGGTGCGCGGCAGTCCTCTGAGGTCCTACGGGCCTCAGAGAACCTAAGGGCTCACCTCTACCCAGACCGGACAGGAAACGGAAGCCATGAGCTCGCCGACGCAGCCTGATCTACGGGACCTGGCCAAGGTACTTCAGCAGCAGCAGGAGCAGCTGAACGCCCTGTCAGGGGCGCTTCAGAACGTCTGCTCTCAACTTTCAACGCTCCAGGTACAGAACCAGGCCGCTGCGGTCCAGGGGGCCGCAGCAGCTCCCCGTTCGGGAGGGTTCCGCACGGGACCTCGGTTCCCTGAGCCGGCACGATATGATGGGGCCCCCGGAGGTTGCCGGGGGTTCCTGAATCAGTGCAACCTGGCCTTCCGGATGCAACCGGAGACATTTGCTTCAGATCAAAGTAAAGTGGGGTATATCATGGGCCTATGTGAAGGGAAGGCTCTGGCCTGGGTGGCCCCACTGAATGAACAACAGGACCCCATCCTGGACGACTATAGTGAATTTCAGCGCCGGTTCCGTATGGTGTTCGACCTTCCGGGGAGACCATCTTCTGTGGCGTCGGAACTGCTGCGAATTCATCAGGGGGAGGGGATGGTGGCCAATTATGCCATCCGTTTCCGGACTTTAGCCACGGAGCTCCGTTGGAACCCGGAGTCCTTGATGGCAATTTTTATGGAAGGCTTACAAGAACGAATCAAGGACGAATTGGCAGGACGAGAGGTCCCAGGCCAGTTGGATGCCCTGATTTCGCTCTGTATCCGAGTAGATACCCGGTTCCAGGAGCGAGCCAGAGCCCGGGCAGAACGGCAGAAGTGGACGCGGGGAACGTCCCGGACTGCTAAGGGGCTGTCTCCTCGCCGTGGGAACCGGGACTTCAAGGAGAGTGGGGAGGAGCCGATGGTGATGGGCCGGCAACGGCTGGCTCCCTCCGCTAGGAAGAAACGCCTGTGGGACGGACTGTGCCTCTATTGTGGTGAGGCTGGACATTTTATCCGAGCCTGTCCCTCTAGGGCGGGAAACGTTTCCCCCAAGGCACCTTGAGGGGAGGGGTCTTGGGGCATTCCGCTCCCCTACCGGATGCCTTGATCACTCTGCCAGTAACCCTACGAAGGCACGAGACCATGATCCAGACCCGGGCCCTGGTGGACTCGGGGTCGGGGGGCAATTTCATCGGGCACGAGCTGCTGCAACAGATGGGCTGGCCCATGCTCCCGCGGCGGACGGCACTGCAAATAACCTCCATCCAGGGAACGACGTTACCGCAGCCGGTCACTGAGATCACCCCCTATTTGGAACTACAGGTGGGGGAGGACCACCGAGAGGAGGTCCGATTCCTGATTCTATCCCGGACCATTCATCCAGTGGTCCTAGGACTGCCATGGTTACGGAGGCATTGCCCTGTTATTGACTGGACCAGGGGAAGCATCCAAGCTTGGGGTAGTGCCTGTCGGGAGAACTGTTGTAAGGGCCGGACCGGCAGCTGCCCTGCCCTGGCGGTGGTACCCGGGGGGGCACGGGTAGAGCTGGGCTCGCTGCCGATGGACTATAGAGACTTTGCAGATGTATTTAATCCCATGGAGGCGGAGGTTCTACCGCCCCATCGGTCGTTTGACTGTGCCATTAACTTGATGGCAGACACCGTGCCGCCGCGGGGTCGCCTATATGCCCTGTCCCAAGGAGAGTCCAAGGTAATGCAGGAATACATCCGGGAGAATCTGCGGAAAGGCTTCATCCAGCCCTCTACGTCCCCGGCCGGGGCCGGATTCTTTTTCGTCACTAAGAAGGATGGCTCCTTAAGGCCCTGTATTGACTATCGGGGGTTAAATGCCATCACGGTAAAGGATCGTTTTCCTCTACCGCTCATCCCCGAACTCTTCGGCAGGTTGCAAGGAGCCCAGATGTTTACCAAGTTGGACTTGCGGGGGGCCTACAACTTAGTTCGAATTCGGCGAGGGGACGAATGGAAGACGGCCTTTAACACCCACGAGGGACATTTCGAGTATCGGGTGATGCCCTTTGGCCTGTGTAATGCCCCTGCGGTATTTCAGCGACTTATCAACTTTGTGCTTGAGGATTTTTTGAACTCCACAGTGATTGTGTACCTGGACGATATCTTGGTGTTTTCCCAAAACCCCACGGACCATGTGAGCCATGTTCGCGCCGTGCTGCAACGGTTACGGCAATACCGCCTGTTCGCTAAGCTCAGTAAGTGCGCTTTTCATCAGAGGTCGCTACCATTTTTGGGACACATTCTGTTACCCGGGGGGTTACAGATGGAGCCGGATAAACTCCGGGCAATTCGAGAGTGGCCACAGCCGCTGGGATTGAAGGCCCTACAAAGTTTTTTGGGATTCGCGAACTACTATCGCCAGTTTATTCCTCAGTATTCCCAACTGACGGCGCCGCTGACAGCCCTTACTAGAAAAAATGCTAATGGCCGGGACTGGCCGCCCGAGGCGCAAGTGGCCTTTCGCCAGGTGAAAGAGGCCTTCAAATCAGCGTCCATTTTGCTAGCCCCGGATCCTGAGAAACCCTTTATTGTGGAGGTGGACGCGTCCGCGTTGGGAGCCGGGGCGGTCCTCTCTCAGGTGAATCTCAAGGGCCGGCGCCAGCCTTGTTCATTCTTCTCTCGTAGATTCTCCCCGGCAGAGTGTAATTATACCGTGGGGGATAGAGAGCTCTTAGCATTGAAATTAGCCCTGCAGGAATGGAGACATCTGCTGGAGGGAGCGGAACATCGGTTCACGGTGATCACCGACCACAAGAATCTACTATATCTGCAGGAGGCCCAGCGGCTCAATCCCCTACAAGCCCGGTGGTCATTGTTTTTCGCTAGATTTCATTTTCAACTGGTCTTTCGGGCGGCCGCTCAGAATACCCCTGCGGACTCTCTCTCCAGAGCATTTGAGGTCCCAGAGGAGACAAGGGAGATCCATTCCATGTTGGACCCGGCATGCCTCAGCGCGGCCGTAGGGGAGGTCGCGCCGGTGAAGACACTAGTGCCGGCCGCTGATCGAGCGAAGGCAATGCAATGGGGGCATTCGTCCAGGTGGGCGGGTCATTTTGGGTATCACAAAACCTTGCGTCTCATTGCCAGACAGTACCGATGGCCTCAGATGAGGCGGGACATTCTTCACTTCGTCACCACCTGTCCTGTGTGCGCCCGAACTAAACCGACAATCGGGACCCCCATGGGCGAGTTGCAACCACTGTCCGTCCCGACAGGCCCCTGGACGGAGCTTTCCATGGATTTTATCACCGACCTCCCCAGCTCCCGCGGACACACGGTGATCTGGGTGGTGATTGACCGTTTTTCCCGGATGGCCCATTTCGTTCCCCTGCCGGGACTTCCGTCGGCGGCCGCGTTGGCCCGACCTTTCATCCAACACATTTTCCGACTTCATGGGCTGCCTCTTCGGATTATTAGTGACCGAGGTCCCCAATTCACCTCGCGTTTCTGGAGGGCCCTGTGCTCCGCTTTAGGGGTGAAGACCCATTTTTCGTCAGCATACCATCCCCAGACCAATGGCCTGGTCGAGAGGGCGAACCAAACCTTAAAAGGGTTCCTACGAGCGTTTGTCAACAAGCGCCAAGATAACTGGGTCTCCCTACTTCCGTGGGCCGAGTTTGCATATAATCACAGTGTCCACTTGGCCTCGGGAGACTCTCCATTTTTCTTGGTATATGGACGACATCCTCGACTGCCAGCACCTTTCCCGTCTGGTTCTACGACCGCCATGGTGAATGTGACGCTGGCGGACCTGCAAAGAGTCTGGGAGATGGCCCGAGAACAACTGCAGAGGGCAGCTGCCAAATACAAGGTCTTCGCAGACCGCCACCGGAGGACGGCTCCCGTCTTGCAACCAGGGCAGAAGGTATGGTTAAGCACAAAATACCTCCGACTCCGGGTGCCCTCTCGGAGTTTGGGACCTCGGTATATTGGACCGTTTGCAATCCAATCACGACTTGGAGCTGTGACCTATCGGTTGCGACTACCGAGGGCCCTGCGAGTGCACAACGCTTTCCATATCTCCTTATTGAAGAATTTCCGAGGGTCTCGATGGCATCCCCAACAGCAGGAGTCCGAAGATCTAGAAGCTGACCCCGATCCGGAGTATGAAGTGGACGAGGTTCTGGACTCAAAGAAACGGCGGGGAAGGCTATATTATTTATTGTCCTGGAAGAATTTTGGTCCCGAGGACAACTCCTGGGAGCCCGCGGCGAATGTACATGCCCCGGAGCTGATCAAAGCCTTCCACACCCGGCATCCGTCCAAACCCGGGCCCGGGGAAAAGGGGGCATCCGGGGAGGATACTGTCCCGTCCCGGGTCCTTACCGGTGCTCCCGCAGCAGGGAGCGATGATCGCCGGGGGGCGCGGGCTCCAGGGCGGCAGGGACAAGCCGCCGACGGGGCCATCATCACCGCGGGTCGCTCTGAGGCTGGCGACCGGCGGGAGCAAACGCCGGCCTCGGGGAAGGGGAGACGCCGGCCAAGATGGCGGTGCCGGCGTCGTCGTCTCCCCGGCCAGAGCGGCAGCAGGCAAGTCCCGCCCACTCACGCCGGATTGGTGCGTGGTAGGGGAGTCTCCGCCTGGTAGGCAGGACCGCCAATCTGGGCGCTCCTTGCCTATCAGGGCCGGCGGGATTGGCTCCCTTCCAGGAAGAGAAGAGATGGGCGGGGGATTTAAACCCCGAAGCAAGAAGGGCCCAGGGCTTCCGTTTCGATTGTCAGAAGCCGACGCCGTGGAGTGCAGAGACTGTGTCCTTTCAGCTAGCCGTCCTTGCTAGCTACCCCAGTGACTGTCTTCAGCTAGCCGTCCTTGCTAGCCACCTCCAGAGACGGTGTTCCTTTCAGCTAGCCGTCCTTGCTAGCCACCTCCAGAGACTGTGTTCCTTTCAGCTAGCCGTCCTTGCTAGCCACCTCCAGAGACTGTGTTCCTTTCAGCTAGCCGTCCTTGCTAGCCACCTCCAGAGACTGTGTTCCTTTCAGCTAGCCGTCCTTGCTAGCCACCTCCAGAGATTGTGTTCCTTTCAGCTAGCCGTCCTTGCTAGCCACCTCCAGAGACTGTGTTCCTTCAGCTAGCCATCCTTGCTAGCCACCCCCAGTGATTGTGTTCCCTTCAGCTAGCCGTCCTTGCTAGCCGCCTTCAGAGACTGTGCTTTTGCAGCGCTAGCCGTCCTTGCTAGCGGCTCTGTCGAGACTGTGTTGCTGGCGTCCAGCCAGGCCGGCCGTCACCCGCGGATCCAGCAGTCCCGCTGGCCGCCTGCAGCTGGGGGCTCAACCCTCGGTGAACGGCGGTCGCCGCGGGTGAAGATCCGGGGTGCGCGGCAGTCCTCTGAGGTCCTACGGGCCTCAGAGAACCTAAGGGCTCACCTCTACCCAGACCGGACACAGAGGGAATCGGGGATGACCTCCCCTGACTCCCCCAGTGGTCACTAACCCCCTCCCACCACAAAACATGATGTTTTACAACTTTTTATTTTCACCCTCAAATGTCATACCCACCTCCCTGGCAGCAGTATGCAGGTCCCTGGAGCAGTTGTTAGGGGGTGCAGTGGACTTCAGGCAGGTGGACCCAGGCCCACCCCCCCTACCTGTTACAATTGTGCTGCTTAATGCTTAGTCGTCCAACCCCCCCAAACCCACTGTACCCACATGTAGGTGCCCCCCTTCACCCCTTAGGGCTATAGCAATGGTGTAGACTTGTGGGCAGTGGGTTTTGAGGGGGATTTGGGGGGCTCAACACACAAGGGAAGGGTGCTATGCACCTGGGAGCTCTTTTACCTTTTTTTTGGTTTTTGTAAAAGTGCCCCCTAGGGTGCCCGGTTGGTGTCCTGGCATGTGAGGGGGACCAGTGCACTACGAATCCTGGCCCCTCCCACGAACAAATGCCTTGGATTTATTTGTTTTTGAGCTGGGCTCTTTCATTTTCCATTATCACTGAAAAACAAAAACGCCCAGCTCACAAATTGTCGAATAAAACATGGACGTCTATTTTTTTCGAAAATACGGTTTGGTCCGCCCCTTCACGGACCCGTTCTTGTCGATAAACGCCCATGGAGATAGACGTTTTCGTTCAATTATGCCCCTCCACATGTTTTATTTTCTTTATTGAAAATCCTGTAGGGGCTGGTGCAGACCAAACTACACTTTTGGCACTTCCCCTCTTCCTTTCATATGTGTTTGGCAAATGTTTTAGAGGGTTTTTCCCCCTGTAAATAAACTCCCATTTACTTCCTAATTCTACAAACTTGCATGCAGTTTAACTCTTAGTGCCAGATTTGGGACTGAAAAACGTACCTACATGTATTCTATAAACTGGAATATGCATAGCGCCATCCACTTGACTAAAATTTAGGTGCAGCCACTTACACCAATGAAAAGCTGCCCATGCCTAACTTTAGGCATAGAACGGATTATTCTATAACACCGCGTGCCCACTTTTGAGATCCATGAGGTTAAATTTATGCGGACTACTTTACAGAATACACTTAGCAAGTAGTGAGTGTAAATTAGTGCCAATTAGTGTTGATAATTTCTTAACATCCAATTATCAGTGCTGATTGTCTTATTAACCAATTGAGTTGCACATGCAAATCAGAACATGTCCATATTTGCATGCACAACTCTAGTCGCACTATATAGAATTTGCAGGTTAACATTCAAAGTTGCAAGCACAAGTTAGAGAATAATATCAGTTGTGTGTAATGTAATAGGTTAATTAGCTGCTAATTGGAATTAATGATCAATTATCGGTTATAATTTATCCTAATTGGCATTAATTTTGAGTTGTGTGGATAACTACCATTAGTCGGCATTCTATTTAGTCGGCATTCTATAAATTCTGTGCGCAAAATCCAGAGTGTGCAATTGCAAAGGAGCATGGAAGGGGGCATGGGTGGGTCAGCGCATGCCTAGCAGTTACATGCGTAGGTTGTAGAATATGTGCATTTAAGTGCCTAACTGTCTACATTTAGGAAGGAATTCTATGAATAATGCTCAAAATTTGGTGCTGGAAAAAAATCGGTGCTAAGCACAATTCTATAAAAGTACGCGCCCTTTCTAGAATCAGGCTTAGTGCTGATTTGTGCACCTACCTTTAGGTGCTAGACTTATGCCTGCTGAAACCTGGTGTAAATGCTGGCGCCCAACGAAGGCACGCTTACCTGGTATTCTATAATTGCACCCATAACGTTTTGGAATGATCCTAACATGCCCATGCCCCTCCCATGATCATGCCCCCTTTTTAGATACACACTATGGGAGTTAGGCACCCTGTCTTATAGAACAGCACACAGTCAGATATGCACACAAATTTTAATGAGTGGCAAATAATATCAATAATTAGTTGTTGGCACCCAATTATTGATAGTTAAGAGCTTGTTAGTCAATTAATTTGTACACACAACTGGGCAGCATGCCAAAACTTGGACAAGGAAATGTGGGTGCCATATATAGAATCCAGGGGATAATACAATTGCCCCTCCCTTCCTACCCTGTCTTTTCTTAAACAGATTGTAGCCTGATATAAATATATCCCAGTCATGGTTCTCCTTGAACCATGTCTCTGTGTGTACCACCACTAAATCCAAATTAGCCTCTTTCATCACAGCCTCTAGATTCAGAACTTTATTTCCCATACTAAGGACACCCTTTCCCATTGGTGCAGAGACATTTGGGGGCTCATTTTTGGAAGAGAAAAACATTTTAAAATTGGCATAAAGCAGCATTTGGATGTTTTGCTTGCCAAAATGATCAAATTGCTATTTTCAAAACAAATTTTCTAAACGTTTTTATATACAATTCATCCACAGTGCATTCAAATCACAAGGGGGCATGTTTGGGGTGTTTTAAGGGTGGGATTTGGGCATTCCTAATACTTGGACATTTTTCTGCCATAATGGAACAAAACAAAAACGTCCAGGACTAAAACTAAGATATTTTGAGCTGGCCCTGGAATTCAAATATGTGTGGGATAAACATAAAGGAATCCTGTTCAGAAGGAAGGGATCCTCAGAAGCTTAGCCGAGATTGGGTGGCAGAGCCGGTGGGAGGAGGCGGGGCCAGTGCTGGGCAGACTTATACGGTCTGTGCCCTGACAATGGCAGATACATATCAAGGTAAGGTATAAACAAAAAGTAGCACATATGAGTTTATCTTGTTGGGCAGACTGGATGGACCGTGCAGGTCTTTTTCTGCCGTCATCTACTATGTTACTATGTAACAGTGACTAAGCCACAGAAAGTACCCTAAATGACCAGATAACTGTGCCACACCCCCTCAGCCTAGGGTATGCTGTAATCAAGTAAAGGGGTCTCAACAGCCAGATGATTGTAGTCGTGACAGCTGAATTGAGATCCCAATCACCAAGGTCAGAGGGTGGGTACAATCACTAACCTCGTCTCCTAATCTCTAAGACCAGGAGAGGAAAATAAACTAAAATGTTAGGATTTTTCCTGCTCAAACTCCCAAAATCAGATGGCAATCAGATGTTTTTTTATGTAATCAATTAACCTTTATTTAAAACTTTTCAATATAATAATAATCGCAACTCAATAAAAACCATAAATATTTCTTAAACCCTCCCAAATTTACCATACATTCTTTTTCTTTTTCTTACAGGTTGAATTTCAGTACTGCACCAGCTTATATATCAGATAAGTATTTTGTTTTCTTTTCCTCTTTATTTCTTTACCCTTTCCTGAGATTTTTAAGTATTCCCTTAAATAGTATTTTCATAGAATGTGATTCTTTGTGTTCACGTTTCTGTTTTACAGAGTCTACACCCCACTTTTCCTGGTACAGGTAAGTATTTTGTTTTATTTGTTTTCTCTTCTTTCTCAGGGTACTTAACCCCACTGTTTTCCCTTTACCCCCAGTCACAGAATTCTCTGTACAGTCACTTAGCTGTAGGCTGTTCCTCTTTTTCCAGTGCGCCGGTGAACCTTGCTTGCGTTGGGGCCCTTGTAATTGCAGTGTCAGCTTTTCCAGGATTCCTTGTAGGTGACGGCTCTTCCTCCTAAACCTCACCCTTTAATAAAATAAATGGAAGCAATACCCTCCCTTCACTGACCAGGTACCAGGATACCTAGTGTCCGTAACAATTTTAAACTGGGGCCATCTATCTAATAAAATCAAAATAATTAAACAATTCCCTATCCTATAAACTTACACTCTTTGATTAAACTTTTATTTTATCTAACTTTTATATCAAATATGTTTGGTAGTCTTCATTCAAACATACCTCTCATTCCACTACTATACTTTTAAGTATAATCTTAATATTCCATACTATACCCCTATACCTATCCCCTCTCTATTAACTTAACCTTTAAACTCAGTAACTCTCCTAAATTCTAATATTAATTCACTATTCACTATACCCCAACTTCCCATATACCTTATTCCCTATTCCAAACCCCACAACTTTCTAAAAATACCCCAAATTCCCAAGTCCCAATAAGAATGAATATTAACTTTAACCTATACTCTATACAGCCTATACTCTAACCAATATCCTATTTTTCAATACTTTCCCAAGTCTTTCTCAAACCTCTACCTCTTCCTTCCCTGAAACCACTCTCACACACTCCCAACACACACCACACCTCCTCTCACCTTGACTCCCAAACACATTCTGACCAACTGCCCAAACCCCGTTGCCAAGGAGACCAGCACTGGCTTGCCATTCCGCAGTCAGCTCAGCCAATCACCATCCCTTTTTAAAATTCTAAACTGGCCAAGCTGACCTGCGAAATGTTGACCAGCACTGCTCCAGCACCATTTTGAATAAAAAAACCCCATTGACTTCAATGTAAAAATATTTCCAAAAATCCTAGCCCCCCTACCGTCAACCCAAAACCCTTAAAATTTGTCCCAAAAATTAAATCCCCCATTCTCTATCCATCCCTGTTTTTCAATTTAAAAAAAAAAAATTCCAATGTCCGCCCTCAAATAAACTGTTCTAAACCCCTCCAAAATCCCTAAATCCGCCCAAAAACCATCCCAAAAATTTCCAACTCCCCTCCCGGACCTACCCTATCGAATTAAAAAAATTAACCCTTAATTAACCCCTTAAAACCAGACCCCTCCCAAAAGACCCCTTAAAAATATAAAAATTCAAAAACTAACACGACAGAAAAATTCTAAAAAATTCCCCGATCCCAAATCTGAAAACAGAATTCAAATTAAACAAAATCCTGATTTTTTAAAAATAAAAAATGCTATTTGTACAATTTAAAAATCAATAAATTAAAATTTTGGGTTAAAAACCCCCTTACCTGATTGTCGATTTTCCCCACACCTGTAGACTTCCCCTGGTTCCGGTCCCGGACGTCCTCACACGAAACCGGATTGAAAACAAAAAAACAACCGAAACCGGCCCAAAATTTAGGCCCCGGCTTCGGCCTAGCCGCGAATATGCGCGTTCGCGATTCGTGCATGAAGCGCGCCGCCTCATGCATGCTCGCGCCGACGTCTTCTCCAGCCCTCCTCTCGCCGGAACCGCTCTTCACTCCCGGGGCCTCGCTCCTTCGCCCCGGGAGCAAAAGCAAAACTTCAACGCTGCTTTATGCAGCGTCTCCACTACCGCACCTCCCCCCATAAGCCTCTTCACTCCCGGGGACGTGCCAATCGTCCCCAGGAGCAGAAAAACCCAGCGCCTCAATCCCTTCCTGGCTCTCCTCTCTCTCTTCCGGCCCAAAACAGGGCCCCAAACCCCCGAGAACCGCCGGAACCGCCGACGGAGGGAAAAAAAAAACCCCAGCCCAACTCCTCTCACCCGGGGACGTCCCGAACTGTCCCTGGGCTTAAAAAAAACTCTCCGCTTCCTGCAGCGCCCCTGAACCCTCCCAAAGACCCAGGTAAGTATTAAAAATTTATTTATTTTCCCTTTAACCCGACCCTTAACCCCTTGTTACATAACCACTGGAGGAATAAAGGAATGCCCCCCCTTACTCCCTCAGGTTACTGGCCCCCTCCCAACCCCAATGATATGAAAGAAACAGTACATACCAGCCTCTATGACCAACTCAGATGTTATGGCCAGTCCTATTAGAGCAGTAAGCAGGTCCCTGGAGTAGTCTAGTGGTCAGTGTAGTGCACTATAGAGAAGGGGACCCAGGCCCATATCCCATTTGTGGTGGAAAGTGTGAGCCCTCCAAAACCCACCAAAAACCTAATGTGCCCACACAGAGGTGACATCTGCAGACATAAGTCTATTGTAGTGGTATACAGTTGGGTACACTAAGTTTTTGGTGGGATTTGGAGGGCTCACTATACGATATAAGGGGGTAAGGGTGATATATGTACCTGGGATCTTTTATGTGAAGTCCACTGCAGTGCTCCCTAGAGTGCCCCACTGCTCTGCTAGGATGCCTGTGTGGCAAGTCTACTTAGAATGCTGGCTCCTCCTACATCCCAATGGCTTGATTTTGTGAGTTTTCCCACTTGGACTTTTTTTTGTTCAAAAATGGACCAAAAAGATAAGTGCACTGAGCACAAAGACATCTAGCAAGTGGCCATTAAAAAAAAAAAAAAATATATATATATATATATATATATATATTTATATATATACATTTTGCTGTTTCAAAAATCACTAAATTTGGCACCTGGATTCTGGATGTTTTGAGCAAAATGTCCAAAGGCGTCATATCAAAATTACCCCTCCTCGTGTTTTACTTTTCTGTGGGCTTATACCTACCTGATGGGCTTCATCACCCAGCAGTAAACGAAAAAGCGAGGTAGATTCAAAGAGGAAATCAAAAAGTCTTTATTGTAAACAAGTAGAGAAACGACCCGACATGGCCATGTTTCAGCGCAAGGCCTGCCTCAGGCATCTGGTAGATCTCTAATGTTATGGCAAAGTATTTAACATGAGAATATTATCAACATCCAAGCCATTGAATGCTTAATTGTGCAAATACGCTAAACTGCAAAAGTCGTCCAACCTACTGGGGTCGGTTGACAATACTCAAGCTTCTCTGCCTTGGTCATTTACTCTCAACAGGAAGGATTGACAAACATACCACCTGCTCACCTATCTGCTTCACCTTCTCTCCCAGATTTGTGAAGTCACTTTTGATATATTCAGAGGGGTACCTAGCAGTATCATTTGTGCCAACATGGATGAGCAGCATCAGAAAATAGTCAGGCTTGATGAATCTCAGCAAGCTATCCATAACATCTTGAATCCTGGCATCTGGCAGACAGTACATCTCCTGGGACATCGGACATCATGTTTAGTTGGCAAATGGACATCTCTGTACCCTTCAGAAGGGAATCGATGACCACCATTACTTTTCACTTCCTAGTGGTCAGTGATCCAGCAACTTTGGGGATTTCAAACTTTGGTTCCTCTTCCCCCTGGGATGTTCTCACCTCCCTAAGATGTGAAAGAAACAGTACATACCAGCCTGTATGCCAAATTCAGAAGTTATAGCTAGTCCTATTAGAGCAGCAAGCAGGTCCCTGGAGTAGCTTACTGGTCAGTGCAGTGGACTGTAGAGAAGGGAACTCAGGCCCATATCCCACTTGTGGTGGAAAGTGTGAGCCCTCCAAAACCCACCAAAAACCTATTGTACCTACACAGAGGTGACATCTGCAGGCATAAGGGCTATTCTAGTGGTGTATAGTTGGGTGCAGTAGGTTTTTGGTGGGTTTTGAGAGCTCACCATACAATATAAGTGGGTAATGCTAAATTTGTACCTGGGACCCTTTAGGTGAGGTCTACTTCAGTGCCCCCTAGGGTACCCCACTGCTCTTCTGGGATGTCTATTAAGAATGCTGGCCCACCATACATCCTGATGGCTTGTTTTTGTGCAATTTCCCCTTGGCCATTTAGATAGACACACTGAGCACAAAAATGTCTAGCAAATAGCCATTTCCGAATCAAAAAGTTGGACGTTTTTCTGGTTTGAAAATAGCCATGCTCACTAGTGGATTTTTGGATGCTTTTTCATAAAATGTCCAAAATCATATCAAAAATGCCCCGCCATATCATATTTAAGTTCACCATTTAATTCTCTAATATAGTTTAGTTTTTAGCCACACGATACGCTCTTCACTTACACCAACAAGTTGGATTACAATGCTTCAAAGAAAAGGGACAGAGTTTCTCCCTTGTTGATAGATCTTCACTGGTTGTCAGTGGAGGTACGAGTTTCCTTCAAGGTGTGCATATTAGTATTTAAGATCCTTCATGGGTCTGCTGTGACTTATTTGTCCAATTTGGTACAGATGACCTATAGGAATAAGGGTTTACGTGATAATTTTCAACTACACTACCCAAGTCCACATGGTCTAAACTATAAGACTGTATTTTCAGCTAGCCTCTTTTATCAAGCACCAGCCACTTGGAATTCTATCACTTTAGCCATTAGGAAGATTCAACATTTTGCTTTTATCTAAGGAAAGCTTTAAAAACTTTCCTTTTTAAGAAGTTTCTAATGTAATATGGAATTATTTTGTTTTGTTTTTTTAAGTGATATTGATAGAAGGAATTGTATCTTCTAAACTGTTAGCTCTCTGGGTTAGCTTGTTCTTTCTTTCTTTCTTTTTTTTGGACTACTCTGAACCCTCTGGGTTGTTGCGATCGATAAGAACTCTAGGTAATGTAATGTAATTTAACAGAACAGAGAAGAACAAGAGTTAATTGGAGTTAATGGGCAATACCAGACATGGAAATAAAAGCAGAGAACACATGGGAATAAAGTTACAATAACCAATGAAGAACTCTGAGAAGGAGTGATGAAAAATTGGAATCATACAGGGACCTACTCAACCATCAGAGCAGAGCAATTCAAGAATACAAGGTAGCAATTTCTATTTCTTGTATTTTCTGTGTGACACATCGTTTGCTAGAAATATTCTACATCTGGTTAATAAAAAAAATTGCACTAATAGACCAACAAAGATCTCGTAATAAATAATTTGAAAATTCAGCCTTAATCAAATACACACTTAAACTAACTGATGAACTAACTATAAATGAACATAGAGACAGAATGAAAGACTTTAGTAAATGAATGCACTGGGTCTTATCTATCTCCAATCCCTGAGTAACATCTAATCAGGACTTTGAAACCCAACTGCTATTTTGAACTTTTGTCTATCCCTAGGTCACGTTTCAAATAGAATAAGACTGTTCCTATGAAGTCCTGAAGAAAAAATAACCAGTTAGAAAAGAAAATGTGGTACAAAGGAGCAGAGAGAGATACTGATGAATCAAGGGCCATACAATTTATTATTAGGACACTATTTTTTAAACTCAAGCTATATAATTTTGTACGTGGTGATTGAATACTTCTTGTATTTTCATCAGAAGGAAAGAAGCAATCACTGGGTAAATGAGCATCACTGCTATGAGCCAGGCTCTGGCGAATGAAAGCTTAGATTTACTCGATCAAATGTTCAGCTATGGCCTCTAGCCATGAATGATAGTAACAGACTGTAAGCTCCCTACAATTAAGAAAAACTGAACACCATTTCTATAGAAATTCCTTCCTCTAAGCATTACATCATTGCTACCACTCCTATTCTCTCCCAGTGAAACTGGTGTCCATGTCTCCTAAAACACTTTTTAATCTTGAATTATTTAACGTTCAGCCCAGTTTTCTTTCATTGAATAAAAATACTTTATTACATAGAAGCTCTTCATATGCAGGAATTATGCCTTGCATTGTTTCAATATGTGTGTGCTTTTTATAACATCACCCAGAATCTTGTGAGAAGTGGAAATTTAGGGGGCCTTTTTACTAAGCCGCTTAGAGGGGCATAATCGAATAGGGGCACCCATCTCTAAGGGCTCCCATCTCCGGGGACGGCCCTGGGAAAGGGTGGAGCCAACTGTATTATCGAACAAGATGGGCGCCCCTTCTTTCGTTTTGATAATACGGTCGGGGTCGGCCAAATCTCAATATTTAGGTCAACCTTAGAGATGGGTGACCTAAATGTTGAGATCACCGGACTTAGAGATGGCCGGCTTCGGTTTTCGCCGATAATGGAAACCGAAGCCGGCCATCTCAAAACCGGCCAAATACAAGCCATTTGGACGTGGGAGGAGCCAGCATTTGTAGTGCACTGGTCCCCCTGACATACCAGGACACCAACTGGGCACCCTAGGGGGCACTGCAGTGGACTTCATTAATTGCTCCCAGATATATATCTCCCTTTCCTTGGTTGCTGAGTCCCCCAAATGCCCCCCCAAACCAACTACCCACAACTGTACATCACTACCATAGCTCTTATGGGTGAAGGGGGGCACCTACATGTGGGTACAGTGGGTTTCAGGTCCGTTTTGGAGGGCTCACATTTACCACGAGTGTAATAGGTGTGGGGGGGGGGGATTGGCCTGGGTCCGCCTACCTGAAGTGCACTGCACCCACTAAAACTGCTCCAGGGACCTGCATACTGCTGTCATGGAGCTGGGTATGACATTTCAGGCTGGCATAGAGGCTGGCAAAAAATGTATTTATAAAGTTTTTTTTAGGGTGGGAGGGGGTTGATGACCACTGGGGGAGTATGGGGAGGTCATCCCCGATTCCCTCCGGTGGTCATCCGGCCAGTTTAGACACCTTTTTGAGGCTTGGTCCTGAAAATAAATGGACCAAGTAAAGTCGGCCAAATGCTAGTCAGGGCCGCCCTTCTTTTTTCCATTATCAGCTGAGAGCACCCATGTGTTAGCCACGCCCCGTCCCTCCTTCGCTACGCCTCCGACATGCCCCCGACATGCCCCCTTAAACTTTCGCCACTCCTGCGATGGACTGAATTTGAGGGCGTCCAAAATCGGCTTTTGATTATGCCGATTTGGCCGCACCTGAGAGAAGGGCGCCCATCTCCCAATTTGTGTCGGAAGATGGGCACCCTTCTCTTTCGAAAATCAGCAGGTTAGGCACCTATGAGCATCCAACGCACGCCATTTTGGAACTACCGCCCGGCTACCATGTGGCCCGGGCAGTAGTTTCATTTTTTACATGTGTCCCCTACACGTGTCGGAAAATATATTTCATTTTCCGGTGCACGGCACTAACCGGGCGGTAATCAGAATTGTACACGCATAGACGATTACCGCCCGGTTAACACGCGAGACCTTATCACTAAGTGAATGAGTGGCGGTAAGGTCTCAGACCCATAATGGACACATGCCAATTTTTATTTTGCCGCATATCCATTTTAAAGTGAATGGGCTGTGTTGCCATTAGCGCACCGTCAGCCGCTAGTACGGCTTTAGTAAACAGGGTGGTTTATTTTTTCATTTACCAAGGAATTACATCACAGGACTCGTAGCACTCTGCCGCATGTGAAGTAAAACAGAGCACTATTTAATTTTCAGCGTATGGTAGAACAGGGTTATCATGAATTGCACATGGGCATTGAAAACATTTTTCATACGACACAGTAACGCAGTAATAATGAAAGTCATTTCTGAGGGTTAAACAGCATTTCGCCAACTAAAATTGCAACTTTTTTTATTATCCAATGTGTCCGCAGGTAACATGGCCCAGGGTATTCAACAGCATGGCTATTTCTACTCACACACTGAGGCCCCAATGGTCAGAAGTAAACGCATGCGCTAGAGGCGATTAGCGCCGGGCTAAAACCTGCATTAGTGAGCACAGAATGCTCAGAGGCTCTAGTGTGTAAAACAACAAACAGCCAAAAATTAGCTCAAATGCATGCTAATGTAGTCAAATGGATGTTAATGAGGTCACTTCGTATTCCCTTCCAATGCTCAGAGAACAGCACACAAAACAAAGCCACCCTTACCGCTGAAAATAATAACTCCAGCTCAGAGGAGGTGCTAGGGTGCTTGAAGAAAGGATTTCTTTTGATTCTCTCTTTAAAACCTGCCAGTTTTTCTTTAATTTCTCCGCAGACAGAAGCCCGTTCAAGCTCCTAAGCGCCAGTAGTGAGAAGCAAATGTGTGCGAGTCACAGCAAACCCAAAATTGAAAGCAGAAATTGGCACCTGTTTCCTGCATTTAAATATAAGCTTTCCAAGTTTTAAAAAAATGAAAAGTTTATATTTAAAGGCACAAAAAACAGACACCAATGTGTGCTTCATGTTCCGGTTTGCTTGGTGTATATGCACAGGAGTTGGTCTTACTATGAATTCGTTGCCAGAGAATGCAGTTAAAGGTGGTTAGCTTAGCGGGTTTAAAAAAGGTTTGGAAGGCTTCCTAAAGGAAAAGTCCATAGACCATTATTAAAATGGACTTGGGGAAACTCCACTGCTTATTTCTGGGATAAACAGCATAAAATGTTTTTGTACTTTTTTGGGATCTTGCCAGGTATTTGTGACCTGGATTGGTCACTGTTGGAAACAGGATGCTGGACTTCATGGACCTTTGGTCTGTCCCAGTATGGCAATACTTATGTACTTATGTAGTTATGAAACTCTTCTGCGCGTGCATCAAGCACGTATCCCTTCCTTGCTTTCACTTTAACAGCATGCATATAATTTGCATACCATTTCCTTTGAGCATTGGCGAGCTAATTTTGAGGCCCTTTTACAATAGGGCAGTAAAGGTAGCTCCGACTTGGCGTGCGGCGATTCAGCCCTACCACCACACGCCAATTCTAGCGCTAGAAAATATTTTTAAATTTTTTAGCATTGGGATCTGCCTGGCGGTAATCACGCAATGCCGCATGTTGCTTGGTTACTGCCGGAGCCTCTACCACCTCCTAAATACGAGGTGGTAAGGGCTCCTTCAGGAAATGGCCGCATGGTAAGTGTTTAACTTACTGCACTGCTATTTCCTTCCTTAACAGAAAAAAAAAGTCTTTTACCCGTGGTGGTAAAAGAGGACCTCGGCACACGGCAAACCCATGCCCCAATGCCACCACAGGGCCCCTTTTACCACCATTTGGTAAAAGACACCATTTCTGCGGTGTTCTGGTGGTAGAGTTTCAGTGCTGTTGCCTTACTGTGGGAGATCTGCGCATCGGATTATGATAGGGTATTCCTGGGGAGGAGGGAGAAATTGCATGAAAAGCAGGTGCACATCTCTATAGGAGATTTTTCATTAGGGAATAATGAAAATAAAATGCCCCATGTTTATTTGCTTTCATTACTGCTGCCACTCCCTGGGTTAAAATTAGCCATGGGATGTGCACACACTGATTGCAGCCTCTTTGATGGACCAGTTGGTACATCCAGTCCTCCCTATTCCCTTGCTCTCAGTTTCTCTTCCTCTTTGGGTAGATAAATATCTGAATTTCCATACTTAAGCCCCCACTCCCCCATGTCTAAAATTTCCACTACTCAGTCCCAAGCAAATACCTTTATATTAGGATTACAAGCATAGCCATTCCACACCATGCCAGGGAAACCAGGGTTCAAATCCCAGTGATGTTCTTGTGGTCTTGGGCAGATCAATTAGGGGTCCTTTTACCAAACACCAGTAAAAGATTAACTGCAGTGGCGCAGGCACATGGGATTTCCATGTGCCGAGGACACCTTTTACTGATGTCAGTAAAAGGTTTTTTTTTTTTTTTAAAGGGGCAGTAAATGTCCATGCAGGAATAAAAAAATTGCCGTGCAGCAATTTACTGCTGGAACCCTTACTGCTTCCTATTTAGGAGGTGGTGAGGGCTCCGCCGGGCAGACACTCCCTCCCCACGGTGCTAGAAAATCCACAAGTGTTTTCTAGTGCAGGAAATAGCACGCAGAAAAGGCAGAACTACCGTCAGACTCCTGGATGAGTCTAGCAGCAGGGCCAATTTGCCATGCCAAACCGGTGCTAGCCCTCTTGCCCTTTAGTAAAAGGACCCCTTAACCCTCTATTACCTCAGATAAATGTATAGCCCAATATTCAAAACCCGGATAATTTGTCAAACAAAAGTTAGGAAAGTAAACACTGTTGTACCTAGATGTTCACGGTAGATAAAGACATACACGGTCCATCCTCTCATCTCTCCCTACACAGCTCCTCAGTAACTCCATTCATCAGGTAGGTCACTCTTATCTGTACTCTTCCCCTCAACTGACATCTCCAAATTCTGTTCCTTCCATCTTGCTGCTCTGTACACCTGAAATACACATCCTGAGATGATACGTTATGCTCCATCTCTGGCCCCATTCAAACCAGGCTAAACACCCACCATTCTGAGGCTGCTTTTAATTCATAACCCTCTATTCACCTGTTCAGTACCCATGCTGTTTTACTCATTCCATATTAAATACATTTCTAATCCCTTGAATAGATCATAAGCTATGTCAAGCAGGGACTGTCTCTTACATGCTTGTGTACAGCACTGTGCAATGGTGGACTCAGGGCCAGTCTTAGTCAGGGGCAACAGGGGCGGTTGCACAGGGCTTTGCACACCTAGGGGTCCCGCATCTCTGGCACATCTGTCCTCCTGTCTTGAAACACCTCCCTGCTCCGTACCTTAATGTGTATCTAAATTTCAGTAGAGAGCATCAGGCAGTGGCAGTGATTCTCATATCCTGTCAGCTGCTGAGCCCAGAGCCTCCTCACCCCGCCCACCTTTGATGTAATTTCCTGCTTCTGCAAGGGTGGGAATGCAGCAGTAAGGAGGCTCTGGGCTCGGCAGCTGGCGGGATATGAAAATTGCTGCCGCTCTCTACCGAAATGTGGTGGATGCATTTCAAGGTATGGGGTGAGGTGAGGTTCCGAGAGCTCTAAACCTCCTTTTAAACTGATAAATTATGGCTTATGGTGGCAGGCACTGGTGGGCATGGGTGGGACCCATTGAATTGGTCTGCACAGGGCCCCGCAATTGCTAAGACCGGCCGTGGGTGAACTGACAGTGATCCTGGCCAAATGGTCAGGCCACTCTTGGCGCTGCGTACATCTAGTAGCATTATAGAAAGAACTAGTAGTGGCTGCTCTGCCATTGCTGTTAGGGTTGTGAAGTGAACTTGACAGGATAAATTCACATTCTGAGAACGTGTTGGAAATTGTAAATACAGCATTCTGCACAGGGTGGAAATTTCACATAATGTATTACCTTTAAAACATATGTGCTCAGAACATACCATACAATCCCAGTGAAAATTGAATCAGCTGCAGATTTCCACTCTAGTGGTCTATGATTAGGAATGTGCTGTCATTTTCAATTATCTTCAAAATGTTTTTTTTTTAACCTTTTAGGGCCTGATTTTACAACAGGTCAACCGATGTGAGAAGCCCCAAAATGGGCCTATGTTAAGCCTGTTTTACTAAAGCAACAACAAAACACCCTTCAAACTAATCGAGTATATCCAAACACTAAATGGTGAAAAAAATTTCCTTTCAAATAATGGCCTACATTTTTCAAACTGTGAGAAGGATCTTCAGAGCAAAGGTTTTATATTCCAAAGGATATCCAAAGGATATTATTTTTCACATCTGTAGCAAGGATCATCAGATGCACCGATAAACTTTGAGTCCTGTTGAGTCCTCGAGTGGAGGAGTGGCCTAGTGGTTAGAGTGGTGGACTTTGGTCCTGGGGAACTGGGTTCAATTCCCACTGCAGGCACAGGCAGCTCCTTGTAACTCTGGGCAAGTCACTTAACCCTCCATTGCCCCAGGTACAAATAAGTACCTGTATATAATATGTAAGCCACATTGAGCCTGCCATGAGTGGGAAAGCGTGGGGTACAAATGTAATAAAAAAATAAGCTGTGCTAGTGTTTTTAGCACACGCTAGAGTCGCCCGTATGTTCCTATGGGCGACTTAGTGCTTAGCGTGTGCTAAAAACTCTAACACACACCCTTAGTGCTACATAGTAAACAGGGCCCTAAGTGTTCCAGTGACTCAAAAATGTTTTAGATACATATCAAAAGTAAAACAGAACATCTATCTTAATAAAAGGCAAAGGGAACACCAACATGATCATATTTTGAGCGCTGGCTCTGCTTCGGGGTGCCAATAATTGTGAAGACATTGAAGCTGACTTCTCCCCAATAGCTCCAATAGGAGCTAAGCAAAATATGGAGCCCAGGTAAACATACAAAGGCAACACAGATGTGTGCATGTTTTTGTAAAATAGGAACCCACAATCCGTCCCTACAGCATGCAAATGCCAACCCATGCATTTAGGTGCCTGCTCGCGTATTTCATAAAACACTAGTAAAAAAGCCCCGTTTCTGATGCAAATGAAACGGGGGCTAGCAATGTTTTCTTCTGTGTGCATGTGGGAGTGTGTGTGTCCCTGCCCTCTGGCCTCTCTCCCCTCCCCCCTCTGAGTCCTTCACTGTTACAGAGCCAGCGATTTGATTTCGTGCTCTGCTGTTTTCCTTCACTGACTGTGTTACAGAGAGGGCGGGGCAGACACTCATAGGGAAACCAGATATCTCGCCCCCTTCACACTTCCGGCTGGAGGCTTCATAGAACGTTGGTGTTGCTTTTTATATAGAGAGATGTCTACAGGGCCGTGCTAACACAGTAAGCAAGGTAAGCAACCCAGGGGGGCGCTACGTTTCCTGAGGTCAGCTCACTTGCAAAATGTTTTACCTGAAACTGTGATTCTCCTCTCTCCCTTGCACTCCCATCTTCAGCCACAGTGTTCACTGAGGCAGGTAGGCTGGCTCTGCTGCTGAAGTTGTTTGAAAGAATACAACAAGTGCTATTTATGTGGTTGGTGTGGGATGAACTCCTCATTCAGGGTGAGCTTGAACAACATTCAAATTAAAGAGAACAGCCAGGTTTGGAGGGAGGTGTGCAAGTGAGACTGGGGAGAAATAAAAACTAAATAGTGTAATTGTTAAAATCTGTAAGTGGTTCAAAGTTTTTTTTTTCTCTGAGCTTGTACACCTAGAGGAGAGCATGACTGCAATGATGTTTGCATAATTACAGCTAAAAGCCATTTTATTGGCTGATGGTTCCAACAGTAGTTTCAGAGGAAGTTTAGCTGACGTGTAGTGTAGAAGAGCTGGTAAGTAAAAATCTGATTGGTTTTTTTTTTTGGTGTTTGCTTTTATATAAAAGATTCTCCTTGGATAGGAAGAGTCTGTGATATGTGAAAATATATTTTGCTTTAATGAAACTGCTAAACTTTAGAGTCAGAGACTTATCAATGATCAGAAAAAGAAAGTCACCAGACAACAAAGGTAGAGAAAAATCATTTTATTTTCATTTTAGTGTTTGGAATATGTCCACTTTGAGAATTTACATCTGCTATCTTATTTTGCAATGTATAGCAATTTGTTTCTAAGAATATTGCTGACAATTCCTGTCAGTGGGGCAAGTGGTGAGCGATCATTTTCACAGTTAAAAATCATAAAAAACTAGTAAAAAATGCCCGTTTCAAAAGGGAAGGAAACGGGCGCAAGCAAGGCCATCCCCCACCCTCCCTCCCTCACTGTTCCAGACTCTGCCGTCCCTCCGTTTTCACCCCCCCTTTCCGTGACCCTGTCGACCCCCCTTCTCAGCGAAAACCGTCCCCCACCGCCGTCCAGTACCTGTGCTGATGGGGGACCCCAACCTCCATCATCCGAAGTCTTATGCTGGTCTTCGAGGCATTGCTTCTTCAATGATTTTGTGTCCAAGTTGCTCTGCGTGCATCTGACATCAGACGCACACAGAGGAACTTGAACCGAAGATCATTGAAGAAGCAACGGCGCGAAGGCCAGCATAGGACTTCGACTGATGGGGGTTGGGGTCCCCCGTCAGCACAGGTACTGGACGGCGGCGGGGGACAGTTTTCGCCGAGAAGGGGGGTCGACTGGGTTGTGGAAGGGGAGTGCAGTGGGCTGTAACACAGGGGGAGGAGTAGGGAAACATGTTCTGCGTGTTTCCCTACTCCTCCCCTTGCTTTGGTATCAGCTGTCACTGACATCACTGACGTCAGTGCGTGCCTGTCTAGCAGACCACCTCCGAGGGAGGCACGGTCCCAGGCACATCCTGTTGGAGGTGAGAATTATTATATAGGATTATTTGCGATCAAGTATTTCGCAAGAAAGGCTTGTAAGCCTTGCCATGATTGCTATTGAGAATGATATATGTGCCCAGTTAGATATCAAAGATTTAATTACTAATTTTGTGAACATGAAAGCACGATAAGCTAAGTGGTTGTAAACCCTCTATTTGTTCAGCAATCCCACAAAGATGCACTCCATCTTTCAGCTCCTATTTCCTTTGCATCTTGTGCCACACGGGGGTGGGGGGGTGGGGGGGGGAGGGGCGCCAACTGATAGTCTGCAGGGGGGCACCAGAAACCCTAGGCATGGCCCTGCATGTCCATATATTGAAACTCTGCCCTGTTCCACCTAACCTAACTGCCAGAGATGCATCCTCCCTTGACTCCACAACTGTGGCCCCAAGCCAGCTTGAGAGCAAGAATTTAAAACTCATGTTGAGGAAGGCCAAGAGGAAGTGGCGGAAAGTTCATTCACCTTTCCTCCACGTCCATTGCAGTCTGTAGACAAGTTGTTATTGGATGTTCCATCTTTCAAACAGATCTGATTAGATGATTCAAGGTCCAAGATATTTTATGTGAAAGGAGCAAGACTTTGGAACACTCTTCCTTGCAGATTTATGCAGTATGAAGAGCTACCTACAATTTCATAAATCATGCAAGGCATATTTGTTCCAGCAGGTTTTTAGATTGTGCTGATATGTTGCTGAAATATAGATGTTATAAGGCATGACTTCTTAGGTTTTATATGTAGCATAGGAACATAATAAGTGCTG
This sequence comes from Microcaecilia unicolor, assembly GCF_901765095.1. Taxonomy (NCBI): domain Eukaryota; kingdom Metazoa; phylum Chordata; class Amphibia; order Gymnophiona; family Siphonopidae; genus Microcaecilia; species Microcaecilia unicolor. The sequence goes on from NC_044034.1 coordinate 145,885,791, forward strand.
ACAGATAAAGACCTGAACGGTCCATCCAGTCTGCCTAGCAATCACACTCATTATTAATTTATGATTAAATCAACAATGAACATGATATTATATGATTGACCATGGTATTTCTTTGGTGTTTCTGGGATATAGACCATAGAAGTCTGCCTGTCCTTATGTTCCAACTACTGGAGTTGCCATCAAAATCCACTCCAGCCTATCTGAATCCTTCTTGTTATTTGCAGGACCCAGACTGTAAAAGTCTGCCCAGCATTATCCTCGGTTCCGGCTACTGAAGTTGCCATTGAAGCCCTTTCCAGCCCATCCTAAATTGGATTGCCATATACAGAACAGAAACCTACAAAGTCTGACTGGCACCAGCCTTAGTTCTTCACCGCCGGAGTCCCTATTCAAGCATCACTCACACATCCACACACCTGCAGCCACTTAAGTTTTATTATTATTATTTTTTAATACCATCCATTTTCTAAATAGAGATCCACTGTGTTTATCCCATGCCTTTTAGAATTCCATCACTGTTTATGTCTCTACCATCTCCCTCGGGAGAGCATTCCAGGCACTGGCCACCCTCTCCGTAAAAAAGAAATTCCTGACATTACTCCTAAGTCTACCACCCCACAATCTCAGATCATGCCCTCTAGTTTTACTATTTCTCCTACTCTGGAAAATATTTGTTTCTCTGTTAATACTTTTTAAATATTTAGACATCTGTATCATATCTCCTTGTCCCTTCTTTCCTCTAGACTATACATATTCAGGTCTTCCAGTCTCTTCTCATACGTCTTATGACGCAAGCCCCATATCATTTTTGTCGCCTTCCTCTGGACCGCTTCTAGTCTTTATACCTCCTTAGCAAGATACGGCCTCCAAAACTGAACACAGTTCTTCAGGTAGGGTATCACTAGTGACTTGTATAGGGGCATCAACACCTCCTTTCTTCTGATGGTACTCCTCTCTCTATGGAACTACCATCCTATTGGCTATGGCCACCGACTTGTCACACTGTTTTCTTGCTTTAAGATCCTCGGACACCATCACCCAAAGGTCCCTCTCCCTGTCTGTGCATATCAGCCTCATATCGTTTTATTTTATTTAAGCTGTTTTGTGTGAATGATGTTGTTTTATGATATTTTATGTATATTTTATTATGAATCTTTTTATGTAAACCGCCTGGTACCGTGGATATCATGGTATATAAATAAATAATAAACTTACATCCCCCAGACTGCTTGTACCCAGCATGAGCTATCTTGTTTCAGTATGCATTTATACCCACATATACCATAGCACAACCTTATATGAGGCTTTTTGTACACTTAAAGCAAGTTTTACACATAGAAAAACCTTTATCAAAATTTACTACTCATCACACAGTGTCATTTTCCAGAGAACATTACTATGTAAACATTTTTTTTTTTTTTTTACTAGATCAAGCCCAAGCGGAATTACATTTCTGCTGTTTTTTTTTTTTTTAGAATATCAGTGAGTCAAAATTTCAGCAGGATGGTCCCACACATTCCTTGATGATAACTGACATATGGAAAGAGGTTCCATTAAAGATAAGATTGCACCTTGAGAATATGGTCTTTTTCAATACAAAACACTTCTCCTTGGTTCACCTCTGAGCTGAGATATATGAAACATGCAGAATCATTATACTGAGAAGAACCAGATAGTCTCCAGGAAGGAAATGCATAAAGAATGTCAAGGAATCCAAGTTGTAATTGTTTACAGGTACAAATTTCCCTAGTGAAAAATCTTCCTAAGGCTCTTTTTAATAAAGTGAGGGCCCCTTTTACAAAGTGGCGGTAAGCTCAAAGTGGGATTACTGCTCGCTAAAAAGGAAGTACCACCGACCTACTACAGCAGCCCAACGGTAGTTCCCACCCCCAGCGTGCATCATATCTGGCGCTACCAAAATATTTTTGTTTTTGTGGTGCAGGTGTGTGCCCATCGGTAACCCGTTATTGCCGAGTTGGCGTGGGAGCCCTTACTGCCACCTCAATGGATGGTGGTAAGTGCAATCCCCTGAAATGGCAGCACAGCAAGTGTTTCACTTGCTGCATGGCCATTTCCTGAAAAAAAAAAAACGAAAGACCTGCCTTTTATCCATTGTGGTGTTGGCATGCGCATTAAAAACACATGACAACCCCAGCGCAGGCCCCCTTTTGCCACAGCTTCATAAAAGGGGCCCTAAATAAACAACAAAAGGACACCTAAAAGTGTAGGTGAAGAAGAACCATCCATATTGGAAACTAGTAACTCATGGTATATTTTTTTTAGAGAAAATCAAGGGTATTAGAGAAAAGTTGTATTGCAGTCAATCGAGTAGCCAAACTAAAATAAAAAAAAAATGGGGGGGGGGGAGCCTGAATCCAAATTGGTGGGGGTATAACACTTTACCCCCCCCCCCCCCCAACAACCTCCAAGTACCTGAGCTGGTGGGAATCCACAAGCCTTGCCATCCAAAAATGTTCTCCTCCAGTGGCCTGACAGTCAGCAGCTCTTTCCACGGGCCACCCCCACAACACCCACGCCCCCCCATACATGCATGAAAACTGATGCATGTGCAGGAGGATTAGCATGATGGAGGCAGCCCATCAAATGAGCTGCCGACTGCCAGGCCACTGGTGGTAGACCATTTCTGCTGCCGCAGCAGACAATGCACCCCACGTTCCCCCCGCCCCCGGCTACACCAGTGATTAGAGTATACTAGCACATGTAGATGTAATTCAGGAGGAGCTATGAAAGTTAATTATAGAGGCCCCTTTACTAAAATGTGTTAAGATTTGTAGGTAACACAGCTTAACACAACATTGTACTATATGTTAACGAATCTAGCATGGCAATTAGTGGAGGCTTTTTATTCAGGTTTTGCAGTAATATTAATGCTGCCTGATATCATTAAATGTTATGAGAAACTAAATGGTTAACACAGCACAAGTGAGTAAATTCCCCTGAAGAAGCCTTAAGGTGAAACAGGAACCCTGTAGGGATTTACCAAAGTTTAAGTGCACGATACAATAAAGATTAACATCCAGATTTTTAAAATTTAAAATAATATAATGTGAATGCTCATTTGCCTTACTCTTAAGAAACAGAATCTTGATGAGAATAAGCCTCATCGTTGTAGACTCAACTCTGTTTTACCTCTTTGGTGTAAAAAAAATAGAGAAGGCAGCAGTAAATTGATTTTGTTTTTTTGACCTGAGATTAGTTGCTCCCTTTAGTCCAAGTTTAACACAAACATAAGTTACTTGATTCTGTTTTCAGTGGCACAGGAACTGCACTGTGTGCCCTTAATACAACTGATTTAGATGTACTCCATAATAAGATGCACTGCTTCACTGGTATGCAAATTTATGTCATGCATATTCATTATGGATATTGTGTAAAGCTGAATACCTGGGTGTACCTCTCAGCACGCAGTGCCTAAAAATCAGAGACAAATCTTACATGTGCACACCAGAATGTTCTAAGTTTCAGCTTCCATTCCTTCCTTGCCTACACTGTTGTGGCTCAAATCCAGAGAGAGACTGAGGGAGCTGACCAGAATTTTCTTTTATGTACCATTAAATTCTTGCGGGGATGGGTGGGGATGGGTTAAATTCTTGCGGGGACGGGTGGGGACCGGTTGGGATGGATTAAATTTTTGCGGGGATGGGTGGGGATGGGTAAGATTCCAGTGGGGACGGGTGGGGATGGGTGAGATTCTAGCAGGGACGGGTGGGGATGGGTAAGATTTCTGTCCCCGTGCAACTCTCTAATTGAGAAGCACTGCTATAATCTATCAATGTCACTTCATGGGTGTAGGGTCTTGGTCTTCACGTCCAGTCCTCAAAGGTCATCAATGGTTCAGGTTTTTAAGATACTCCTAATAAATATGCATGAAGGAGATCAGCATGCCTGCTGCCTCCATTGTATGTAAATTTCTCTCATGTATATTCATTCGGGATCTCCTGAAAGCCTGATCCATTGGAAGCCCTTGAGGAATGACAGTGAAGAAAAGGAGGGATGGGGCAATATGATATAGACATTTACATATTTGAAAGGTATTAACATGCAAACGAACCTTTTCTAGAGAACAGTAAGCAATAGAACTAGAGGACATGATTTGAGGTTACAGGGGGGTTGAGTAATGTTAGGAAGTGCTTTTTCACAGAGAGGGTGGTGAATGCCTGAAATGCCCACCCACAGGAGATAGTGGACATGAAAATGGTTGTGGAATTTAAGAATGCATGGGATAAGCACAACAGATTCCTATATGGAAAGAGAATGCAATCAAACAACTTAGTCATGCTTATGCGACAAATCCAGTAGTTGGGAAGTAAGGCTAGCCTGTATCCAAATCATCTCCAGTAGTTGAAAATTAAGCCATTGCTGTGCAGACTTTGATGGTCTGTGCCCTGAAAACAGCAAGGACAGCTCAAGATCAAGTATGCATTGTTACCATGTACTAGGAGTTTATCTTGTTGGACAGACTGGATGGACCATGCAGGTCTTTATCTGTTGTCATCTACTATGTTACTGTAACTAGGTTACCCTGTTACTATGTAAGACCAAGGATATAAGGCTTGATTTATTGTCATTCATATTTTATTTAAATCATCTTGCGTCCAATTTATAAATTACCATTATTCTGATTTGTATAAAATTGAAGATGAATGTCTTCAAGGTTTTGATACCTTGAGATCATCGGGTACTATTATCCTGAGGTGTCTCTTCTGCTTGATGGACATCAGTGGAGATGAAAACTACTGTCCCTTCAGATTTCTGTACCTCAAATGCATAACCCTGCACTTTTTTGCAGTGAATCTCAATTTCAAAGTAACTGACCACTTCTTAAGCTTTCTTAAATCATTTCTCATTCTTTTTACTGTTGCAGTGCCCTCTCTTTTAGTGTCATATGAAAAAAGGCAAGGTTTTCTTCCAACCTTCTGCAGTATCATTCAGAAAGCTGTGAAAGTGAACTGACCTCACAATAGATCTGAGGCCCTCCACCAATCACCAATTTACCATGACACCTCTATCATCTCACTCAACCAATTTCTAATCCAGTCAATCACCGTGGGTCTCGCCCCCGGGTTACTCAGTTTATAGACAAACCTCCTATGTGGCTGTGTTACTGAAATCCAAAACATTGTACATCAGCCTTTATGATTTTATATGTAGAAGAATTTATGGTAATTCATTTTAGATACTTATTTGGAATTCTGCCAAAACAGTGTATTGTTCAGTATAACATCAGGTGTAGCCTAGGCTAATAAGGAACACACCAGCTGTGTTTAGCCTTTAAATTGAAGATAAATAAGAATTTCATGATGTGTGTTTAAAAATATGGCACCCAAGTGACACAACATTACAAATCAGGTGTACAAGTTAGCTACATACACACAGAAGGGAAGTACAATATAAGAAATGCTCTACCTACATGTATACAAATGCAGGATTTACACTAAGCAGTAATCAGGCACTGATTTGGATTACTGAATACCAGCTTTAGGTGATAAAGCAAACGTATCACTTGATTCATTGCTTCTTTCCTGAACATGGCATTCCAGTTTTGTGTGTCGGAAATGTATATATATTATCAGCCCTTCTCTTTCTTCCTGTTTATTATTCAGCAGTTCCAGTAGCTGAATAGAAATAGCACATCCCACTTGCACTCAGTTATCACAACTGCTGAGGGTGGAAAGCTGTGTCTTTATGCAATACAAGATAAATAGCTGTGGTGTTTACGAGCGCTGTACATGGGCCCCTCATGGCTCTATGGATGCAATCAGTATGACAAATGAAACCATGATAGAGTGGATTTTAACCTATTCAGGTCTTATCTTCTGTCGATAGCAGCCCTCTAACTATATAATGGATTCATCAATTACTTCATTCTTACACGACAGAGGCTTCATTTTTTCCTTGTATATATAGATGGCAAAATTCATTCTTAAAACATAAACTGATTTTAATCAATTTTAATGTTCAGTAAGTGATACCACCCTGTATTAATTGCATATGAATGACTGTTAGTCCAGGACACCGTAATGAAGAGGGACTGCAAATTACACATTAAGGCTCATGAAAGCTAAAGCATGAGATCAGTATTCAGAAGAGTGCACTGAAATGTGTTTCATTTCACTCTAGTTTTCATATTAGCTTTTTTGTTTTGCTTTATTTACTTGAAGAAATAATAATAAAAAAAAAACTACTGAAAATGTATAAAAAGAAATAGGTTGTGTCCCTCTACACCCTTTTTTCCCACCAATTGAAGAAAAAAAATACTCCTGGGTCCTCTTTCCATCCTCCCCCTGGAGCACCTCCTTGACCTCACCTCACAATTACTAGCTGATTACTAGCCTTTTCTATGCCACAGGTGCAGCAATAAAAATGGCACTCTGGGTAGCTTGTATTTTTGCCTAGAAGTGGCCCCACTACCAGGACCCTGAAGCAGCAGTGCGAAACGCTGGCCATCGTTGGCCTGGGGAGAGGAGAAGAGAAGAGAATACAGTTCAACACGAGTCCCATCAGTGCCTTTCAAAGATAAGTGGCTTAATCGATATTAAATACTAAATTGGACTTTTGCTGAGATGTTGTAGCTTTACATAGCATAGACCACAATCAAAAAACTGTGTTCTGATTGATTGACAGCACAATTATAAAAAGAGAAAAACAAAAAAGAAAGAAAGAAATAGAAAATTTAATTAAGAAAAACAGGAGTGAGACATCAATAGTTATGGATGTGCTAACCAGTTAATGTGGCGGTAATGTCAGCGTATTAGCTGAATAGCGCTTCCACTACCATTCTCCACCCCTGACACATGCAAATGGCAAAACTAATAGGGAACACTTTAGTGCATCCTGTATTAGGCCATTTTTCCTGCATTAAGCAAGTGCTAGCGTCTAATGCAGCTTAGTAAAAGGACCCCCAAATGTGTACTTTTGAAATGTACATCCCTAATAGAAACAGAGAAAAATGAAGGCAGATAAAGACCACGTGGCCTATCCAGTCTGCCCATCCATGCCATCTATTCTCCCTATCGTTCCCTTAGAGATCCTATGTACTTGTCCAGGCTCTCTTGAATTCAGATACTGTTGTTGTCTCCACCACTTCCACCGGGAGGCCGTTCCATTAATTCACCACTCTTTCCGTGAAGAAGTATTTCCTCAAGTTACTTCTGAGTCTATCCCACATCACCTTCATCTTATGGCCCCTTGCTCCAAAGCTTCCTTTCAATTGAAGGACTCGCTTCCTGTGCATTTATGTCACCTAGGTATTTAAATGTCTATATCATATCTCCCCTCTCCTGCCTTTCTTCCAAAGTATGTATATTGAGATCTTTATGTCTGTCCCCATACACAATATGATGAAGACCACTGACTAGTTTAGTAGTCGTCCTCTGGACCAACTCCATCCCATTTATATCTTTTTGAAGGTCTCCAGAGTTGTACACAATATTCGAAATGGGGTCTCACCGTAGTCTTATACAGGGGCATTGTCACCTCCTTTTTCCTACCGGCCATTCCTCTCCCTATGCACCCAAGCATTCTTCTAGCTTTTCTCATCGCCTTCTCTACTTGTTTGGCCACCTTAATATAATCACATGCGATCACAACAAAGTCCCGCTTCTCTTTCGTGCACAAAAGTTCTTCACTTCCTAAACTGTACCGTTCCCTTGTGTTTTTGCAACCCAAATGCATGACCCTGCATGTTTTAGCATTAAATCTTAGCTTCCAAATTCCAGACCATTCCTCTAGCTGCCGAGAAAATGAAGAATATGGAGCTTTCTCAGGTTTACCCAACTAGTAAGTATGGATCTGTTCTCTAAAAACTGTTTCAAAGCTCTGAAACTTAACTATCCTACTAGTCTTGTATCAGCCCACAAACTCCACGACTTAATTATGCAATGACTAAAAAAAATAATTTTCTTGCATTTCTTTCAAATCTATATATATAAAACTCACCCTCAACGTTCTATTTGCACTGACGTCACTGAAGCCAGGTTCGTAAGTTCGAAGCTCTGAAGCCACACAAAATCACAGTCTGTGGGCCCCGCCCTCGCGTCAAACGTTATGACGTTGAGGGCGGAGCACATTCTCAGCTCCAACGTTGTACTGTACTGTAGCTCTGCTCCGCCCTCACGTCAAAACGCGATGACATCGAGGGCGGAGCACATGTTACTTCGGCAGGTCAGTGGGGTGGGGGGGCCTTCAGCGGAGGCTGCAGGGGGGCCGGCGACACACGGAAACACAAAGGGACGGAGGGGAGCCTTGCTAGCGCCCGTTTCATTGCGATTTGAAACGGGCCTTCCTTACTAGTCTTTTATAAGTCCCTGAAATACTTTGATGCCATTTTATTTATTTATTTGGGATTTATTAACCACCTTTATGACGAGGTTCACCCAAGGCAGTGTACAGCAAGTACAGTTTAACATAAAACGTACAATTTTGTTAACAGCATAGCAATAGTAAAATGACCAAGTATAAACATAAATACAACAAGGGCTTCTTTTATCAAGCCATGCTAGTGGTTCCCACCCAGCAAAGGAAATGGGCTTTGTCGGCATTACTGCACTGGGAACCCCTAGTGTGGCTTGATAAAAAAAAGCCCTAAATAAGGTAAACTTGAAAACAGCGAATTAAAACCTAATAATAGGCCTACTATGAAAGTTGCAAGTCACATTTCTAGAGATCAGGTGATATCGGTGGCCTTATGTCATCAGAGAATGTATTCCAATTAAAGTAATTTCAGAAAGTGGTATCATTTGGTTAGAGAAGTCAAATTAAGAAAACTCATTAAAACATGAAAATCTACCATAGATACCAAGCATTACATCATTTATCAACTATTATATGAATTTAGTAAAATAAATACATAAAACCATGTAAAAGACTTTATGCTAAGCTAATTCTAATTTTTCGTTATGTGAATGGATTATATATATATATTTTTTTTTTAACTGTGAGGCTGATAAAGTTTAATTGCAAATTGATTAACATGGAGCTTTACTAATTAAATCAGTTGAAGGAGATTTAGACTGATGCAGTGCGAGGTGTACAAATTAAGACACTGTCCCACTGCATTAAGTACAGTGCATTTATCATAGATAAACTAACAGCCTATTCATTTGATATGACAACCAGCATAGCAAGAAAATGAATCATTACAGCATGCAGCACAGACACAGCTGTTTTTGAACTAATTAGAGCTTTAACACGTTTTTAAACAATTAAAATGGTTTAAGCAATGGTGTTCCCAACTTAGAACCAGAAAATAATAAAATCCAATGGGAACGCTATATAAATTTAACAGGTTGCTAACACCAGATACCTATAAAGTACTCAGTTCTTTTTCTTATGCACATATGTGAGTGTATGGATTGTATTGTAATATAAATGATGCCTGAGTAGTTTACTGCCAATATGACTATTGTATTGGAAAGCAGTATCAAAAAGTACACATTTCCTCCACTTGGACACCCTGGGGCCCATTTACTAAATTATGCTGAGATTTTGCAGTTCTTGTGAGGAAAGGCTGAAGCCACTAGGGCTCTTCAGCTTGGAGAAAAGACGACTAAGGAGAAATATGATACAGATCTATAAAATAATGAGTGGAATGGGAAGATGTAAATCACTTTTTTAATCTTTCCAAAAATACTAGGACTAGGGGTCACACGATGAAGCTACAAAGTAGTAAATTTAAAACAAATCGGAGAAAATATATCTTCACTCAACGTGTAAATTCTGGAATTCGTTGCCAGAGAATGTGGTAAAATCAATTAGCTTAGTGGGGTTTAAAAAAGATTTGGCTATCTTCCTAAAAGAAAAGTCCATAAGCCATTATTATGATGGACTTGGGAAAATCCACTGCTTATTTCTAGGAAACAAAAAACTATATGGCTTGACTTCCTCCAATTATAAGTATAGACTACTAAAAAATATATAAACTGAGGAGAAAGTCACTGGGAATACTTGCAGTTAACAACCAGGTAGAGTCTCATATCACTTGGCACGGATATTCATATCACTCCCCTGGTGACTCTATCAACGTGCATAGGTTTAATTGTCGACTAAAAAAACACCTCCACCCTAATGTTGTAATTGCAATAATAATAACTTATATTCTCACACCATCATGTGCAGATATATAGATATACAAAAAGACACTTAGCTTAAGGAGCATGTGTACTCCATAATTCAGACTGGCGTGTGTAGAAGCCCTGACAGTGCCTGTTTCGCTATGCTTCTTCTGGGGGAAACTCACACTATTTAGCTGTATTGTGTCTAAACGAAACCTAAGCACGTTGATAGAGTCACCAGGGGAGTGATATGAATATCCGTGCCAAGTGATATGAGACTCCAACTGGTTGTTAACTGCAAGTATTCCCAGTGACTTTCTCCTCAGTTTATATACAGTGGGGGAAATAAGTATTTGATCCCTTGCTGATTTTGTAAGTTTGCCCACTGACAAAGACATGAGCAGCCCATAATTGAAGGGTAGGTTATTGGTAACAGTGAGAGATAGCACATCACAAATTAAATCCGGAAAATCACATTGTGGAAAGTATATGAATTTATTTGCATTCTGCAGAGGGAAATAAGTATTTGATCCCTCTGGCAAACAAGACCTAATACTTGGTGGCAAAACCCTTGTTGGCAAGCACAGCGGTCATACGTCTTCTGTAGTTGATGATGAGGTTTGCACACATGTCAGGAGGAATTTTGGTCCACTCCTCTTTGCAGATCATCTCTAAATCATTAAGAGTTCTGGGCTGTCGCTTGGCAACTCGCAGCTTCAGCTCCCTCCATAAGTTTTCAATGGGATTAAGGTCTGGTGACTGGCTAGGCCACTCCATGACCCTAATGTGCTTCTTCCTGAGCCACTCCTTTGTTGCCTTGGCTGTATGTTTTGGGTCATTGTCGTGCTGGAAGACCCAGCCACGACCCATTTTTAAGGCCCTGGCGGAGGGAAGGAGGTTGTCACTCAGAATTGTACGGTACATGGCCCCATCCATTCTCCCATTGATGCGGTGAAGTAGTCCTGTGCCCTTAGCAGAGAAACACCCCCAAAACATAACATTTCCGCCTCCATGCTTGACAGTGGGGACGGTGTTCTTTGGGTCATAGGCAGCATTTCTCTTCCTCCAAACACGGCGAGTTGAGTTCATGCCAAAGAGCTCAATTTTTGTCTCATCTGACCACAGCACCTTCTCCCAATCACTCTCGGCATCATCCAGGTGTTCACTGGCAAACTTCAGACGGGCCGTCACATGTGCCTTCCGGAGCAGGGGGACCTTGCGGGCACTGCAGGATTGCAATCCGTTATGTCGTAATGTGTTACCAATGGTTTTCGTGGTGACAGTGGTCCCAGCTGCCTTGAGATCATTGACAAGTTCCCCCCTTGTAGTTGTAGGCTGATTTCTAACCTTCCTCATGATCAAGGATACCCCACGAGGTGAGATTTTGCATGGAGCCCCAGATCTTTGTCGATTGACAGTCATTTTGTACTTCTTCCATTTTCTTACTATGGCACCAACAGTTGTCTCCTTCTTGCCCAGCGTCTTACTGATGGTTTTGTAGCCCATTCCAGCCTTGTGAAGGTGTATGATCTTGTCCCTGACATCCTTAGACAGCTCCTTGCTCTTGGCCATTTTGTAGAGGTTAGAGTCTGACTGATTCACTGAGTCTGTGGACAGGTGTCTTTCATACAGGTGACCATTGCCGACAGCTGTCTGTCATGCAGGTAACGAGTTGATTTGGAGCATCTACCTGGTCTGTAGGGGCCAGATCTCTTACTGGTTGGTGGGGGATCAAATACTTATTTCCCTCTGCAGAATGCAAATAAATTCATATACTTTCCACAATGTGATTTTCCGGATTTAATTTGTGATGTGCTATCTCTCACTGTTACCAATAACCTACCCTTCAATTATGGGCTGCTCATGTCTTTGTCAGTGGGCAAACTTACAAAATCAGCAAGGGATCAAATACTTATTTCCCCCACTGTATATATTTTTAGTAGTCTATTTCTAGGAAAAGCAGCATAAAGTCTCTTTTACTGTTCTGGGATCTTGCAAGGTACTTGTGACCTGGATTGGCTACTGTTGTAAACAGGATACTGGGCTTGATCGAAGTCCCAATATGGCAACACTTATGTTCTTATATTCTTATGCAAAGCATTGTTGTTAATTACTGGGAGTATGCTCAGCTGCCTCCCATATAGGAGAGGAGTGGCCTAACGAATAGTGCAGCAGGCTGAGAACCTGGGGAACTAGATTAGAGTCCCAAAGTGGCTCCTTGTGACGCTGGGCAAGTCATTTAACCCAGGGGAGGGCTGACAGTGTTCTGGGTCTTCGGGCGATAAGGGCCATGGGACCCTAATCACCTAACAAAAGTAATTAAATCAGACGGAAGCTAGAAGAAAGTGGACCCTTGGGTGCTTCCCTATTGTATCAGTGGTCAGTCTGCCCCTGTTTAACCCCTATTACTCCCAGTATAAAAAATTATAGGTTGATATTCAAAGCAATTTAACTGGCCAGAAATGGCTCCTAGCCGGTTAAATATTATGTTATGTTATTTTATACAGGACTTATTGTAAGCAAATACTAATGTATAGTTTATTGCGGATCACAAATCAAAAAGGATGAGACACAACCTCAGAAATGACAGAGGGGCATAATCGAAAGGGATGCCCAAGTTTTGCTGAGGACGTCCTCGCAAAACATCCTGATGGAGGGGCGGGCAAACCCGTATTATCAAAACAAGATGGGAGTCCATCTTTCGTTTCGATAATACGGTCTGGGATGCCCAAATCCTGAAATTTAGGTCGTCCTTAGAGTTGGTCGTTCCTAGACTTGGTTGTTTCTGATTTTCAGTGATAATGGAAACCAAGGACGCCAATTTCAGAAACGACCAAATGTAAGCCCTTTGGTCATGGGAGGAGCCAGCATTTGTAGTGCACTGGTCCCCCTCACATGCCAGGACACCAACCGGGCACCCTAGGGGGCACTGTAGTGGACTTCATAAATTGCTCCCAGGTACATAGCTCCCTTACCTTGTGTGCCGAGTCCCTCACCCCAAAAACCCACTACCCACAACTGTACACCACTACCATAGCCCTTACAGGTGAAGGGGCATCTAGATATGGGTACAGCGGGTTTCTGGTGGGCTTTCGAGGGCTCACATTTACCACCACAAGTGTAACAGGTAGGGGGGGATGGGCCTGGGTTCGCCTGTCTGAAGTGCACTGCACCCACTAAAACTGCTCCAGGGATCTGCATACTGCTGTGATGGGCCTGAGTATGACATTTGAGGCTGGTATAGAGGCTGGCACAAAATATTTTTAAAGATATTTTTTGAGGGTGGGAGGAGGTTAGTGACCACTGGGGGAGTAAGGGGAGGTCATCCTCAATTCTCTCCGATGGTCATCTGGTCAGTTTGGGCACCTTTTTGTGCCTTGGTCATAAGAAAAACAGGACCAGGTAAAGTTGTCCAAGTGCTCATCAGGGACGCCCTTTTTTTTCCATTATGGGTCAAGGATGTCCATGTGTTAGGCACGCCCAAGTCCCGCCTTCGTTACGCCTCCGACATGCCCCCGTGAACTTTGGTCGTCCCTGCGACGGAAAGCAGTTGGGGATGCCCAAAATCGGATATACCGATTTGGGCGACCCTGTGAGAAGGACGCCCATCTTCCGATTTGTGTCGAAAGATGGGCGTCCTTCTCTTTTGAAAATGAACCTGATAGTGTTATATAAAAACATAATAATCAAAATTCACAAAATATATCAAAAAACACCTAATCAGTCAAATATTAATGGAACAAGAACGTCTTGAGAGTTTTACGATATGTCTGATAGTTCCTAAGCATATGTATTTCCAAAGGTAAAGAATTCTATAGTGACGCAACTAGATAATGAAGAGCTAATCACTCATTTTCAGCAGCACTTAACAAAATTAGTGTCACTGAAAATAACTGGTTAAGGCCGAACTGCAAAGCAGCTATTTTGGGGGTTTCTGGGGGGGTGGAGTCAGCACTTAATCGGCCAGATTAACCAGATAAATTGGACCACATAAAAGTCAGTCCTATCTTTATGTGGTAACCATAGCCAGTTAAGGGGTCCTTTTACAAAGCTGTGGCAAAAGGGGGCTAGTGCTGGCATTGGCAAATGTTTTTGATGTGCACTGAGGCTCCCTTTTACAGCAGCAGGTAAAGGGCGGGTTTCCCTTTTCTAAAAAGAAATAGCCATGAGGCAAGTGAACCACTTGCTATGTGGCCATTTTGGGGGGGGAGGGGAGCACTTACTGCCGCCCATTGAGGTGGTGGTTAAGGACTCCTGAGCTAAACCACTGGTAACTGGGAAGCCCGTGGCACTGCCCAATTACTGATGGGTATACACCGACGCTACAAAAATTGAAATATGTTTGCAGTGCCAGAAATGGTGCATCCTGGGGGAGGGAACTACTGCCGGGCTTTTGCGGTAGACTGGCGGTACTTCCCTTTTAGCGAGCGGTAAGCCCATGTTGGACTTACCGCCGCTTCGTAAAAGGGCCCATAAGTGCTGAATGTCACACGTAACTGGCTATGCGTTAGCCAGCTCTGCAAAATCGAATATTAGATGCCGAAACTTGGACATGGCCCAGCATTGAATACCCGGGAATAACACCAGAGCAGTCTGCAAAATGCTGAGCACTGTGGCTGAATATTGCCCCCAGGTTGTGAGCCCACTAGGGATAGAGAAAGTACATATATATAATTTATGTAACAGTGCTTTGATTCTATATTAAGTCCATAACCCTTTAAAGCAGAGACTACACATTTACCATGTGCTAACTGCAATGCAGATGATGTGGATGTAATTAACACCACATAGTGGACCTTTTAGTAAGCCGCGGTAGGGTTTACCGCGTATAGGGTTACCATATGTCCGGATTTACCCGTACATGTCCTCTTTTTGAGGACATGTCCAGGCAACTGGACAGGTTTTGCCCATCTGCCCGTTTGTCCGGATTTCTGGACAAATGGGCAGACTGGTGGGCAGGCTGTCCTATAGGACGACCCGCCCACCAGTCTGCCCGTTTGTCCAGAAATCTAGACAAACGGGCAGATTGCTAGCCTCCTCTCCCCTTACTTACTACTGCCCTGGTGGTCTAGTGACCTCTTCCGCCTTCGGGGAAGGAAAGAGCCCCCTCTTTCCTGCCTGGAGCGCTGCCCTGCATGCATCCTTCCTGTTGCTGATCTCGGCGCCGATTCAAAATGGCCACCGAGAGTTGAAGTGACCTCGCGAGACTTCAACTCTCGGCGGCCATTTTGAATCGGCGCCGAGATCAGCAACAGGAAAGATGCATGCAGGACAGCGCTCCAGGCAGGAAAGAGGGGGCTCTTTCCTGCCCCGAAGAGGTCACTAGACCACCAGGGCAGTAGTAAGGTAAGGGGAGGGGGGTGACGGGGAGGGGGAGTGACGGGGTGTGTAACAGGGGGAGGGGAAATGTGACGGGGGCGGAGCGAGTGCGTGAAAGGGGGCATGGCGGGTGTGTGGTGGGGCGGGGCATGTGTCCTCCTTTTTGGGGGACAAAATATGGTAACCCTAACCGCGTACCAAATTGACCCTACCGCAGGGGTAGCGACAAACTGACCCTGCCGCAGGGGTAGCGAGGGCACCCAGCGGTAGTTCTAAAGTTGGCGCATGCAGTTTCCCACAGTAGAAAATAATCTATTTTCTACCATGAGGGGAATTCCCAGCAGTAATCATCAGCACGACCACATTGCTGCATGTTGCCTGATTACCGCACAAGTAGCGTGGGAGCCCTTACTGCCCCAGTGCCTACTAAATAGGTGGTGGTAAGGGCTCAGAAAGCAAATAGCAACACACTAATTTTAATATTGTCGCACAGCCATTTATTGCCCCATTTTAAAAAAAAGGCCTTTTTTCCCACCACGGTAGAAAATGACCCAGGGTGTGCCAATTTCATGTGCCAAAACTAGCAGAAGCCACTTTTACCGCAGCTTACAAATAGGACCCCTTAGTGAGGTACTATTCTAGTTATTCTAGTCCCAAAAGTAGTTACTAGAGAATGACACAGGGACAAAGTTTATCTGTCTCCATCCCCGCCAGTTCTGCCCCATCCCCGTGGGCTCTGTCCTCATTCTGCAGAAGGGAAAGGGAAATGGGACTTGATATACCGCCTTTCTGAGGTTTTTGCAACTACATTAAAAGCGGTTTACATATATTCAGGTACTTATTTTGTACCAGGGGCAATGGAGGGTTAAGTGACTTGCCCAGAATCACAAGGAGCTGTAGTGGGAACTGAACTCAGTTCCCCAGGATCAAAGTCCACTGCACTAACCACCAGGCTACTCCTCCACTCCAACACTTATGATTTTATATTTAAATCTTTTTATTCAAGTATAAAAAAGAACAATATGCTGTGAAACTGTTGTTTATAAATCACAAACAGAAAACAATAATAAAAACGAGCAATTTGTCTTCTTAAAAGATGTGCTGGTAGCAGGCATGTACAGGATCCCCCATGCAAACTTGACTGGTTGTGGCCAACATGTTTGCTTGTTTTGCCAAAAAATCTAAATATCGTCATCTGCATCACTTAAACATAAACAACAGACCAGTTTATTAACAGGCTTCAAAGTAGAAAAAGACACGGGGACAAAGTTTGTCCCTGTCCCTACGGGGCCACAGATGTTGCCAAAATCAGAGCTAAAATTAAGTTTGTGGACGTTTCTTCATGCTCCAAAGCAATTGTAAATATTTGCACATATAGAAAACAGCGACTCACCCACACGTCATCCAAAATCAGCCCTGAACATGCCCACACACAAGTTGTGTCATCACAAATAATTCTACATGGGGGTATAAGTGGCATTTAATATGTGCAAAAAAAACCCCACATCCTAAGGGCCCTGTTTACTAAGCACCATTATAAGTGCATTAACGTTTTTAACGTATGTTAAACATGTATGCGCGTTAACCATGCATGTGCCTACAATATCCCTATAGGCGCCTACATGGTTAGCGCGCATGCTAAGTGTAACTGCGCTAAAAACACTAACGCACCTTAGTAAACAGGGTCAGTGTCAAACCACATAATTAACTGTTAGCAAGGTGATGCCCCCAAATCACAGCAGTAGTGGCTATATTACATTTTCAGTTTACTTTGCTCCATCTCGTTCCCCTAGGCCTGAACAACACCATGCTTGACAAAAATGGCACATGCTCTTCCCCAAATGGTATCAAAAGAAATGTTATTCAACAGTCAGGTCCAGCACAGAATGCCTTGGTTTCATTTTATCATCCTATTCCCTTGGGGTGGAAAGGCTCAAAGGCTCAACAAAAATAAAATGCCATATGAAATGATCTTTGTGAATTCTAGGAGTTCTTAAAAGAAAATAGAATAAAACTTTTCAGACAACTGAAAAAGGCAAGAAGAAGCAACATGGACCCTGCATAAAAACAGAGAGAGCAGGTTAAGTTTTAGTGAACAGTGACAAAAAAATGTATAAACCAATGCAGAAAAGCTGCTTCAAAAATTCTTTTCTTTCTTTGTCAAAGCGGATATCAAAAAGCATAGAAAATGATGAATATTTAAAACACTTTTCTGAAAAGCTGGTTGCGTTTGAACATCCTAAGCCTCGGCAGCTAAAAGACTGGCTACCAGTGAACATATAACGTCTTTGTCCAATTTTTTATAAATCATTTGAAATAAACAAAATGAAACAATCATGTGAAATGGGAAAAATATGCACATTTCAACTCAGACACTCTGACAGGCACCAATAAAAATTAAATTATACAATAAGAAGTTGTTGAACTAAGCCTGATGGAGGAGCCAGAGACCCTACCCATGAGGAGCCAGATTCACCTGCCAAACTGAAGAATCAGAAACAGAGGTCTACCTGAAGTTGATGTGAATTACCTGGAGTTCTTTTTGAGCTAAGTGTATGTTTATGATTTATGGTTTTATGTGTATGTTTATGGTTCTATTGACATTTGATTGGACCAAAGTGGATTACATAAAACCATTCATAATTTAACAGTGGTTCCCAAACTTGGTCCTGGAGGCACCCCAGCCTGTCAGGTTTTCAGGATATCCACAATGAATATTCATGAGAGAGATTTGCATGATTTAAAACAACAGACTAAAATAAAACATTACATACAATACATCAAAAGAATTAATGGTGAATACCCTGATCCTTGGTTGGGCGTGATTCTGCATTGCTTGAAATAGAAATCGTTCTCCTCTTTCAATGCTTTTAAGCATGGGGGCGTGTGTATAAGTTTAAAGCCTTATGGTAAACAAAACTTGTGCACCTGCTTTTCTTAACTTTGTTGTAAAAACTAAAGTCTTCTGGAACGTGTAAAAGACTGTGGCTTATCTGCATTCCAGCTCAGAACCTGCTCATTAATTAGTATCTACCTATTGTAGGGTTACATATCCCATTCAACCTCCAGCATACACATCAACATTTCAAAATGATTGGGGTGCCAAACACAATACAAATTACCCCTCCCTGGCCACAATGAAGTACCTTGCTCAATTTTGGGGTGCTCAGATGATCTCCAGCCCATTCCCTTGCTCTGCCACAAAGTTTTATTGGTACGTGTCCAAAACTAGCTTGCTTTCTGCACTGTCTGTATGCTTACCAACTCTTCTGGAAGGAGATGTGTTTCAGGTGTTTACCACCCTCCCAGTGTAGTTGTGTCTTCTTGCATTCATTCTGATTACACTATTTTCTGACCACCAAAGGGTTAACTTTGTTACATGTTTAAAATAAAATCAGAAGCAGCCAGACCTGAGGCACTCCTCTCCCCTGCCGAAATAAACAAGGCCTTTAAAAAGTAAAGGTCTTTTCTCTTTCTGCTCCCCCCCTCCCCAGAAGTCATTAATTGTCTTTGCAGGGAGGGAAGGCTAACTGATCAATCCTGTTTGATTGGTATCAGCTGATCCAAGCCCAGAAGCACAACAGGGTCAGCAGGTGCCATTTTGAATAAAGCATCAGAAAGGTAGGAGTGACTTTGGATTGCTTTATCCTTGTGAAAAACCCTGGCTTAGGGTAGAAGAGGGGCAGCGGCAGCAGCTCATCCCAAAACAAACTGAAAAACAAATGTGTTTTTTTTTTCGTTTTCAACATAAACTGTAAAGGCCATTTTGTGGGAAATTTCCGGTTTCCTTTGAAATGTAAGCACATAGCTAGCTCCCAGTGGCGGTGATGTTATCTGCTGTAGTGGCTCTGTCATCCTTAATAAGCATTCTCCTTATTATAACAATATTGGCACGATTTCAGGTCGTGGTTCCACTTGCTGTTACTTTTCTAGGGGGATTTAAATTGCTCTTCTTATCTTGGCTAATCTGTCTCTAGATTACAATTGAAAGACTACGCCATATGCCTACTGGCAACAGTAACTTTGCAGACTAGGAGTTGAATCGTACTTTTTAATGCATTCTCCTCAGTTTTTCAGTTAATTTTGCTGTTTGCTTTCAGAACTGGTGCACACAGTCATTTGCATAACATTTAATTAAACTTGGTCCCATAGTTTAAGCAACCTGTAATATAGTAACAGAACAATCAAACGTCTGTCATGGTGCATCTTACTTTAATATCATGTCCTGTAGATATAATGAGCTATGCCTTTTATGTCATCCTTTGCTAGTCATTTCATCATTCCTTTTTAATTGCTTCTCAACACTGCCTGTGTTTCTTTATATAAGACACATGGTGGAACACTGTGTAACAGTAAGGGAAAATATACAGTATATAGCTATGAGTATATTTCCCCTTGCTGTTCCTAATAGTACACCAGGGTTTGTGTCTAGCTGGTGGCTGGAAGCCTTCCTTTTAAATCAGCCAATAAGAGTGAGTGTTGGTAGTTTTTCTCCAGCATTTTGTTTTTAGCCATCTGCAGACCTAGAGTCTCTAGGATGCACTTTTGACCTGCTGTTTCCTGTGTGCTTCCTGCACCGGTTCCAATGTATGAGGTACTCAGACATTCTGGCACCAGAGTCTACCAGAAGATACAGTACTTTTTGGAAGGGAGCCTAGAAGCAGGGGAGGAGCTGGACCTTCTGAAGGGGTGTTGCTAGTGGCACTAGTACACTCCCCCGAAGAAGATTTAAACTCTGACTTTGCCACCAAAAATTGTCTTTGGAATCTCTCCCACTGTAACAATAAGTAAGTGGGAACCATTTAAACCATACTCTCAAACAAAAAGAGATCCATAAAGACCACTAGCAGTCATGCACACAACATAAGATCTTTATTGAAGCCAAGGATCTCCGAAACTCACAGACCAATCATATGCTCTTTCTTTCTGTATAAAGGGTTCAAGTTTCATGCATTCATCCTACAAGGGTAACAAGCTGTATCTCATTATTATCTGTAAACGGATGCATAGTACTAGGTCAGGAGATTCACCCATAGGATATTTTTTTTTGTGGTTTTATTTATTTTATTTATTTATGGTTCATTTCTACCCCACATTTTCCCACAAATGCAGGCATAATGTGGCTTCCATGAATTACAAAAGTTAAAAGACACAACACATGAAGTTTAAAGTAGAAAAGGATAATACGCTAGCAGCCTGCCTGATCCACTGGTCTAGGCTGATTGAAAAGTCATGCCAATTCTTTGCTACTTGGGATTAAGTTCTAAAACTTTTAGGGGTCCTTTTACTAAGTGCGCTGAAAAATGTCTTGCGGTAGTGTAGGCACGGGTTTTGGGCGTGCGCCGATTCCATTGTTCAGCGCGCCTGTAAAAAAGGCCTTTTTAAAATTTTTACCAAAAATGGACGTGCAGCAAAATGAAAATTGCCACGCGTCCATTTTGGGTCTACAACCTTACCGCCAGCTATTGACCTAGCAGTAAAGTCTCATGCAGTAATCGGGTGGTAATGACCTACGCATGTCAAATGCCACTTGGCACGTGTCCGATACGTGCGTCTGAAAATAAAAATTACTGCAAGAGGCATGTGGTAGCTGGGCGGTAACTCCATTTTGGCACATGTTGGGCGTGCGTAGATGCTTATGTGGCTTAGTAAAAGGGCCCCTTAATTTCATTGTGTTCTGTCTTCTGCTTGTCTGGGAGGTAATAACTGGGGACAGGGTAGCCTATGCATTATAAGCTATATTTAAACAAAGTCATAGCAATGACAGACAAAGAAAGGAGTTTGCCAGAATAACTTCACCTCAGGAAATAGTCACTTTTGGATGTCTTAATCTATTCCAACTATATAATAGAATAGGTATCAACAAGACCTCTGATCAAGATATTTCTTCAGGCCAATGTTTAAAAGGATGGGATGGGTACCACATAAATTATCTGTTTAATGTTATGCATATTTGTAGTGATCATAAATGCATAAGATGGATTGATAAAAATACACAGAAAGTTTAATGTGCTCCAGATACTTTTTGAACTGTCCGAGTTCATCCTGAATCTCACCCAAATTTCAATGGTGAACGTTGCAGACAGTGGGTTATAACACAGACTGTGTTCCCTGAGCCAGAAATTATAAAGCAAAACGTTATGTGGTTAGCAGCCATCCTTTACTGCATAACTAATTAATTTATACCCCCAATTCTACAATTATTCAATTTCTTAGTTCCACAACTCGGGCACTCAGCACACACTCATCCATCCTCGCTGTTTATCTGATACCATTTGACATGAGACCATTTCAACAGACAGTGAGATTTATTAGGCCGCAGACAGGAACATGTAACATTATATTTGTTAACACAATATAATACAGCATTAAATCACTTGCAATATTCTTCACCTTTTGTTCTGCTTGGGTACATAGAGGGGAATAATTGAACGGCGCTGGCGGTGATCTATTTTGGCGGCACCGCAAACAGCTGGCCGGAACCGTATTATTGAAAAAGATGGCCGGCCATCTTTTCTTTCGATAATACGGTTTGGCCTGGCCAAATTCCAGAGTTCGCAAGGCTTGAAATGGCCGCTTTTGTTTTTCAGCGATAATGGAAACTAAAAGCGGCCATCTCAACCCCGGCTAAATCTAAGGCATTTGGTCGTGGGAGGAGCCAGCATTTGTAGTGCACTGGTCCCCCTGACATGCCAGCACACCAACCAGGCACCCTAGGGGGCACTTCTAAATTTTTTTTTAAAATATACAAATATCTCCCAGGTGCATAGCTCCCTTACCTTGGGTGCTGAGCCCCCCAAAACCCACTCCCCACAACTCTACACCATTACCATAGCCCTTATGGAGGGGGAGGGCACCTACATGTGGGTAGAGTGGGTTTTGGGGGGGTTTGGAGGGCTCAACACTTACCACCACAAGTGTAACAGGTTGGGGGGGGGCCTGGGTCTGCCTGCCTGAAGTCCACTGCAACCAACAAAAACTGTTTCAGGGACCTGCATACTGCTGTCAGGGAGCTGGGTATGACATTTGAGGCTGGCATTCAGGCTAGCAAAAAAGTTTTTTATTTTTATTTTTTTAGCGTGCGAGGGGGTTGGTGACCACTGGGGGAGTATGGGGAGGTCATCCCCCATTCCCTCCGGTGGTCATCTGGTCAGTTGGGGCACATTTTTGAGGCTTGGTTGTGAAAATAAAAAGACCAAGTAAAACCGGTAAAATACTCATTAATGCTGCATTTGTTTTTTCCATTATGCGATGAAGCCGGCCATATGTTAGCCACGCCCACGCCCACGCATGTCCCGCCTTCGCTACACCGCCGACATGCCCCCTTGAACTTTCGCCGGCTCGGCGATGGTGTCAAAAAAGGGGGTTTCGATTATACTGATTTGGCCGCTTTTGAGAGATCGCCAGCGATCTCCCGATTTGTGTCGGAAGATCGCCAGCGATCTCTTTCGAAAATAAGCCTGATAGCCTTCCTAATTCTCCACCCCTTATTGCTTTATTGCCTCTCAGGTGTGTAGTCCAAGCACTCTGTGTTTACTCTCTGTGCTGTCTCAATGAGCACCCATTGTATTTTAGTGTATCCTGTTGAAGGATGCATCTATCCTTCTTTCACAGCACTCAATGTCCCAGGCCTCCCGACCACCCAAGCCGGGAGACATCAACGTTCTTTCTTTCATTTCTGTTAACAAGCAGCCATGTTTCTGTCATTAGATTTCAACAAGGAGGAGTGGCCTAGTGGTTAGGGTGGTGGACTTTGGTCCTGGGGAACTGAGTTTGATTCCCACTGCAGGCACAGGAAGCTCCTTGTGACTCTGGGCAAGTGACTTAACCCTCCATTGCCCCAGGTACAAATAAGTACCTGTCTATAATATGTAAGCCGCATTGAGCCTGCCATGAGTGGGAAAGCGCGGGGTACAAATGTAACAAAAATAAAATAAACTTTATTAAACGTAGATTTAATACATAACTTCTGACTGCCATGGCATAACGCTCCCAGTCTCAACAACTGCTGCCAGTGGGGTGGGTGGGTTGGGGCAGCACTGCTCTTCTCTAACTCCCCAAATTCAAATGCTATTTCTTCTGCTCCTTTCCTCTTTGCGCTGCCTCTCGCTCCTCCTTTTTTTCCTCTCCCCTTTTTCCATTAACTCTTTGCACTCCACCGTTTTCTTGTCGTTCCTCTCCTTTTCTTTTCCTTCTCCCCTCCCCCCGTGTCTTCCCCTTAGTGGGTTTCCCTTGTTCTTTCTAATTGTTATTATACATGGATGACTATAAATTGTTACCTTTTTGCATCTAGTATTTGTTTCCATCCTATATAATAATTCTCACCTCCAACAGGATATGCCTGGGACCGTGCCTGCCGGAAGTGGTCTGCTAGGCAGGCACGCACTGACCTCAGTGACATCAGTGACAGACAATTTGGCAAAGCAAAACAATCTGAGTGCTGGCCATTAGGACACAGGGTTGATAGGAGAGTTTTAAAAGACTGAAGGAACCGAAAGTGTTAAATGGGGGGAGGGGGGAGTTCTGAACGACTGAAAGACACGAACATTTGGGAAAGGAAAACAATCTGAATGCTGGCCATTAGGACACAAGGTAGATAGGAGAGTTTTAAAAGACTGAAGGAAAGGAAAATGTTAAACTGGAGAAGGGGGGGGGGAGTTGTGAATGACTGAAAGACATGCAAATTTGGGACAGGAAAACAATCTCAATGCTGGCCATTAGCACACAGGGTACATAGGAGAGTTTTAAAAGACTGAAGGAACCAAAAGTGTTCCGGGGGGGGGGGGGGGGGGGGCAAGTTCTGAATGAATGAAAGAAATGAAAATTTACGAGAGGAACACAATCTGAATGCCGGGCATTTGTACACAGGGTAGATAGGACACTTTTTTTTTTTTAAATGAAGGACGTGAAAGTATTACATCTTGGGGGAGGGGTGAGGAGGAAAGCGGTGGGGTATCCGGATACTGGGTGTTAGGGCCACGGGGGTACATAGACTTTTGAAAGCCTTAAGGAACCCAAAGTGTGGGAAGGAGGAGGAAAAGGAGGGGAGGGATCGGGGTGAGGGGCATTAGGAACAGGGGAGGGGGCCCTGTCACACACTCTCATTCTCACACACACACTGTCACACAGACAGTCTCACTCTGTCACACACCCGCACATTCACTCTGGCTCTCTCTCTCAAACATACACGCTCCCAGGGAAACCTTGCTAGCGCCCGTTTCATTCGTTCCAGAAACGGGCCTTTTTAACTTGTATTACATATTGTAATACTCCATCCTCATTTACTTTATTATTACTACTTAATGTACATTATCCCGCATCACTTTTTGCACTAAATACAATAAATTGTTAGCCACATTGAACCTGATCTATTGGGATAATGTGGGATATAAATGAAGTACATAAATAAATAAAATAAATAAATAACTACTTTTGAACATTGGTGTCCCTCATTTTCAACCTAGAAATTGTAGAATTGCTTACTGCCTACGTATCTAGAGGACCACCAGCTTGCTTTTGATATGGTGACTTTCACTGGTAAAAAAAAAACAGTTTAGTGTGGAATGATATCAGTGCACAAATCATTGAAATGCAGCTGACAGTCTTCCTATATAATATTTCTCACCTCCAACATTCTGAGGCTGCCTGGAACCGTGGATCATGTTGGAGTAGATAATAGTGATGTCACACAACCCACACCAGATTGGCCAGTAGAAGGGAGAGGGGCGGAGCCACGATACAGGGAGCAACGAAACAGCACAACACGGGGAATGCACAGCAGCAGGAACAAAAGTCTCTCTCACACAGTCACTCTCACATACACTCTCTCAAACATACACACTCAGAGGAAAACCTTGCTAGCGCCCGTCTCCTTTCAAACAGAAACGGGCCTTTTTTTACTAGTTTAATGTATAAACCAGACCAGAAAAAATGTTTGTATTTCAGAGTTCTTGAGTTTCCCTGAAAACACAAATATCAAGTTTGGAGTTTCAGAATGTCATTAATGTAGCATGTAATACAATCATTGCAGTGCTGGCATTTTACTCTCTAGGGTTTGTTTGTCTACATTTTATCATTCTGCCAAACAAAATATACATTACAGCAGGGAAAGGTCAATTTTCTTTCACCATTTTCAGTAAAACACTATAATGTTCTTTCAGGATTTGAAAAATAACCAGGTAGAGAACTTTGCTTGCGATGGTCTCTGAGAAGGTAACATTATTTACAAAACCGTTGCCATTAACTAGCACTCAGAGCTATCGAAGGGAAATTATGAACTGTCAAAGCAACTGGGATGTTCTCATTTAAAATCACTAGAGTGGAACTGATGTCAAGCTGATCCGCAGCTCCAGTGCTGCATCTTTTCATTTTGTTTTCTGCTAACTCGTGGCTTTGTTTCAGTGTAAGCGGTAGATATTGTGATCTTCTGTGCCGGATTGTGGGATGTGTGTTACAATTCGCAGCCTGCTCACTGCCAGTCATCAACATGCTACAGATGAGATCATTTGAGTTGAGCTGGTGAGCCGGCCATGAGTATGAGAAAGAATACACTAGCATTTTAATTTTGTCATCTTTGCTTAGTAATGATGTGTAGACACTGTGCTGTTTTTAATATACTTTTCATTTTACAGTTATTGTGACATTCAACAGTCCCTGGAAGCAGGTCTTTTGACCGAAATGCTGTCTCTCGTATGGATATTAGCGTCGGGCAGTAAAAATTTGTTTGTTCAGCGCTGAGACTGCAAATGCAGATAAGTAGTCGCTATTCACTTGTTATATTATGGGTTATAAAAATCATCTTAATAAAATGCCTACATTAAATAATAACATTTGTATATCTATAGAGGTTTTGGTTCCGGTTTGGCAAGTGATTGATGTCATACAGTGGGCTCAAGGGTTTGAAATAGCTGAGCGCTATAGGAGACCTAATAGCCTGGCCACTGCTTAATATCTGATGCCACCGGTCCCCTTTTTTCCTCCCCTTTTCTCTTGTTATAAAAGAAGATAAAAAAATAAGACAGAAAAAAAAGAATAAAAGTCCACATCACAGTCTCTTTTGTTCCCCTTTTTTGATAGCAGATGATTTCTGTGGAACATTAGCTTATTTTTAATTATTGTTCCCCTTTCTTTAGCAGATGAGATCATGCCAAAAGGAAAAAACAAAACAAAAGAAAACTAGGGGTGAGCTGGTGAAATGTTTCTCATGTCATTTATGGGTTTTGTTTTTCATTTTATGTATATATTGTTTTAAAATTTCAGGGTCAATATTGCCAATCGTGCTGTGATGTCCCACAGTTCCCCCTATACTTCAGCCCCCTAATTCTATATATGGTGCTAAGAGTTGTACACACAAATCTGGGCATGTGCCCAAATTTGAATGCATAACTTAAATAATGAGCCAATTAGCACTGATAATTGGGTCTTAACATCAATTGTCAATGCTAATTGGCATTAATTAAAATGTGCATGAGTCCAAAAAGAGGGCGCAGCCATTGGAGGGTCATGAGTGGATCAGGAGCATTCCTTTCATGTCTGCATTTTGTTATAGAATAAAGGGGATCCATGCCTAATTTAGGAGTGGGGATTTGGGCCAAGGTTTCATTGGTATAAATGGTCACGCCTAAATGTAGTCACAGTTCCCAGTGCTAAGCGCTATTCTATAAATGGCGCCATTTATAGAATAACGATAAGTGCTATTTTTTGGCATCAATTTTGTTGACTCCATTTATTCAATTTAATCACAAGTGTGTCTATTGGCAAATATGAGACAATTCTATAAGTGAGTTCCAGCCTTTATGTGACCTAATAATAATGAGAGCACTGGCGTACCAAGGGGGGGACGGTGGGGGCGGTTCGCCCCTGGTGCATGTCGCTGGGGGGGGTGCCGCACGCCGGTCAGCTTCCTTCGTTTCCATGCTCCCTCTGCTCCGGAACAGGTAGTAACCTGTTCCGGGGCAGAGGGAGCATGGAAACCAACGACGCTGACCGGCGTGCGGCACCCCCCCCCCAGCGGCGTGCACCCGGGAAGGGGGGGTTCTTTCGCCGGGGTGGGGGGTGTCTCTTCGCCAGGGGGGGGGGGGTCGCACTGCATGGGGGGGGCACTGCACCCGGGGGGGGCAGGACGCATCGGCGATCCACCCCGGGTGTCAGCGCCCCTCGGAACGCTACTGAATGAGAATAATGAGCCTCTTCTAGAAGAACATCAAGTTAAGATTCAAGAGTTGGATCTACACAAGTAGCTAAAATGGGTGTCACAAACTTGTGTACATGTTTAAATCCTAATGTTGAAATTTTGGAAAACAGAGTGAGAACTCTGAATTTGAGATTCTTCAGTTTTCCTCATAATCCTCCATCCCTCCGAAGAAATGTAAGACATTCGTGAGTAGTGTTACCATATTTTGTCCCCCAAAAAGGAGGACAAATGCCCCGCCCCATCACACACCCCACCCGCCCCGTCACGCCCTCACTCCAACCCCTGTCACACCCTCGCTCCGCCCCTGTCACACACCCCGTCACCCCCCTCCCCTTACTACTGCTCTGGTGGTCTAGTGACCTCTTCGTGTCAGGAAAGAGCCCCCTCTTTCCTGCCCGGAACGCTGCCCTGCATGCTTATTATAAATCAGCAATGGGGGATATTCAAGATCGTGCAATTTGGTTACTTGTGTTTGAATCCAATAAGAAATATGCTTTCTGATTATATTTCTGTCAAAAAAAGACTATGTTCTTGGGTCAATGTGTATGTATTTTCAATGAGGTCTGTAAATAGACTCAGGATAAATGAAATCATGTTCTCCAGAGGAGGAACTAGGTTAGGATCCTTTGGGGTCAGTTTTTCCAATGTTTTCCTGCTAAATTTTAGTTTAATACTCAGTGAGCGAAAATATCCACTATTAGCAATTGAATTGATATCCCATTGTGATTAGCTGAATTTTTGATGTTTAGAATTTCTACGCTTGCTTACTTTGGGGGTCCTTTTACTAAGCTGCAGTAAGAACTAATGTGTGCTCACTACAGGTTCAAATGCACTTCCATGGGGCGCATGAAAGACCTCCGTTGGGGCTACCACAGACCACATATTAGTACTGCTTGGTAAAAGGGCCCCTGGATGTTGCTTTTAATTTCTTTACTTCCTTTTTATTTTAATCTTTCTATAATATTGTATAGTTACATTTTCTACCAGTTTCTGGGATCACCCCTCCTCTTTTTGAGGATTGGGGGACTTTCAGTGAAGACCATAGTATCTTTTTGAAAAAATTATTCGTATTTTATTTTACTGGGTTGGTTTTCTCGAATTTCCTATGAAAGCTTCCTAGTATTATGTTAAAGTTTGAAAGAGAAATAAATACATGTTTGATCACACTTGTCTATGAAAGAGCTGTAGGAATTGTTTCATTATAGAGGGTTGGTACTTTTCACGGGACTGACTGCAGTACATGAAACTAATAACCCCTCCTTCCTAGGGCAAGTGCATTTACTAGTCATGTGCATTTGATTCACTAGCCTACCTACCATAAACAATAAGTACATAAGTACATAAGTAATGCCATACTGGGAAAAGACCAAGGGTCCATCGAGCCCAGCATCCTGTCCACGACAGCGGCCAATCCAGGCCAAGGGCACCTGGCAAGCTTCCCAAACGTACAAACATTCTATACATGTTATTCCTGGAATTTTGGATTTTTCCAAGTCCGTTTAGTAGCGGTTTATGGACTTGTCCTTTAGGAAACCGTCCAACCCCTTTTTAAACTCTGCTAAGCTAACCGCCTTCACCACTTTCTCCGGCAACGAATTCCAGAGTTTAATTACACGTTGGGTGAAGAAAACTTTTCTCCGATTTGTTTTAAATTTACTACACTGTAGTTTCATCGCATGCCCCCTAGTCCTAGTATTTTTGGAAAGCGTGAACAGACGCTTCACATCCACCTGTTCCACTCCACTCATTATTTTATATACCTCTATCATGTCTCCCCTCAGCCGTCTCTTCTCCAAGCTGTATAGCCCTAGCCTCCTTAGTCTTTCTTCATAGGGAAGTCGTCCCATCCCCGCTATCATTTTAGTCGCCCTTCGCTGCACCTTTTCCAATTCTACTATATCTTTCTTGAGATGCGGCGACCAGAATTGAACACAATACTCAAGGTGCGGTCGCACCATGGAGCGATACAACGGCATTATAACATCCTCACACCTGTTTTCCATACCTTTCCTAATAATACCCAACATTCTATTTGCTTTCTTAGCCGCAGCAGCACACTGAGCAGAAGGTTTCAGTGTGTTATCGACGACGACACCCAGATCCCTTTCTTGGTCCGTAACTCCTAGGTCCTTCTAGTAAAGTGCACTAAGTTTTTGTGCTTAATGCATCTTAACAGCAAAAATTAACATGCCTTAAGCACTAATTGTTGGGTATGTGCCCCGCTTGTCTTCTGGAATGTCCATTATCATGCGTTAACACTGCTTGCATGTGTTAACAGGGCTAAGTAATCCTGCACTAACAGCACATTTGCCAGTAAGTGGTATGTTTTCTGTGTCAACTGCAATATGTTGTCCATGCTCATTTTTCTCCTAGTTCCTGCCCCATCACAAAATGCACTTTCCATGTGAATTAGTGCACACTAACCACTAAACCACCACGCTAAGAGTTGTAAGCTCTCTTGAGCAGGGACTGTCCTTCCCCTTGTCTAAACTTGTACAGCGCTGCGTAACCCTGGCAGCGCTATAGAAATGCTAAGTAGTAGTAGTAGTAGTAGAGTGCTTGTAAAGAAGTGGTTAATGTGCTAATTTGCATGTTAAGGGCCAGATTCAGAAAATGGTACCAAAGTCAGTGCCGTTTATATCTGCGCTAAGCATCTGTTCTATGAAGGTTGCTTAGCACTAGACAACCTGTATAGAATAGAGTTTAGTGGGCATTCCCAGGCCCAACGTTGGATGCAAGGACTTACGCCTGCTGAAACCTGGTGTAAATGCTGGCACACAATTTACGACAGTTGGATGCATAAATAACCCTATTCTATAACATTGTGCTTAAGTTTTGGGAATGGCCCTGACCCACCCATGCCCCTCCCCTAGCCACACATCCTTCTGATTTGCACATGTGACAATTAGGCACACAGAATTAAAGAATAGTGCATAGGCAGATCTGTGCATAAGTTCTGATTAGTGCCAAATAATTGCAGTAATTGTTAATGGCTCATTAATCAGGTTGCCCAAATTTGGGTGACCTTTATAGAATGTGGGAGTAAATGTTTAAGGCCCTTTAGTAAAAGGGCCCCTTAGTATGCATTAATTAGTTTAATGCCCATTAACCTATAAATTAACATGGGCTATGTAATAAACATGTTAGAAATTTATATGACACATTTTCAAAATTGTATTTAAAAGACAATGTTTGGGAAAAATCCCTAAATGATCTGAAAAACAAGCCAAAAAGTTTTCCATGTGCATCTGTACGATTTGCATTGCATTCCATCTGGTACAAACTTAAGGGCCCATTACCTAATGTTTTCTCCCATTTTGTGTTTATGGGAAAAAGCTTAATACAAAGGGACCTTAGATTTCAAGCCCTCATGGGCAGGGAACTTGCTGCTGTACCTGAATGTAGCTCAAACTGAGTTATCAATAAAAAGGTTTGAGCTAAATTCAAACAAATAAAATAAAGCACTGCTGTTTTCCACTTCTATTTTTCCTTAAATAAATTTGCAGACAATTATTGAAGGCCAGATATACTAAGAGATTTCCCCCATGGAGGTCATACGTGCTGAAAGTTTTCTTCCATTTTGCCTCTATGGGAAAAATGCTGAATCCATAGGACTCACAGAATCTTATTCAAAATGAAATTTGTCAAAAGGTAGAGCATGTGTGATGACTTTTAATGCACACATCTCTTTCTGCAATTCAGAACAACTGAACATGCTTTTGGGCTGGGGCATCTTGCTTCTGGCACTGGCTGACATCTAGCCTTGCCCATGGGCGCTATTAATTATATGTGACACAGAATGTTCCTTTTAATTCCAAGCAATCAGATTGACTGCAGCACGACAGGTCAATGCATCCTGGGTTTTTTGTGGCTGATGCCTTTTATTGGGCTGGCTTAATATAGTTCAGAATAGCTTTTGAGAGCAATAAAGGGAGCATAACTCTCAAAGGTTAATATCAGGGAAACAGCATTACAAGTGACATATTTGTCTACATTCATTTCTGCGTATCCAAGAGAACGGGCACTGCAAACTGTTTTCTTCTTAAAATGTATAGGGCTGGTATGAAATGGCTTTAGTGTGTCCTTACACATGTCACACCATGGCTGTGAAAAAGGGCTGTTTAAGAGGCGGTAAGTGCTCCCCCCGTTTAATAGGTGCTAATTAGCTCAGGTGGTAATGTAGATGCGCTAACTGGTTAGCGCAGAATCACTCACTCTTCGACCCTGGAACACCCCTCAGAAAATTAAAAAAAAATAACTATCGTGCGCTTAGGGCTAGATTCAATATTTGACGGCTAAAAAATTGATGCAAAAAATAGTGCTATTCTATAAGCCAAGCTTAAAGTTAGGTGCGGTTTATAGAATAGCACTTACGCCTGGGAGTCGCGCCTAACTTTAGATGAAGCCATTTGCACCAGCTGAAATGTGGTGCAAATATATGTGCCTACCCATTATTCTATAACAATGCATGATAATTTTCAAAATGCCCCCATTTTGCCCATTTCCATCCCATTTGTGCCCACTTTTTCAGATCGTATGTAAATTTTAGGTGCAGACCCTGTACTTAAATTTACACTTGTAAATGCCAATTAAATCTACTTGCTGCCAATAATTGCTTGTTATAAAGCCAATTATTGGTGCTAATTGGCTAATTCAATTAAATTGTGCATGCAAATTGGGCACATGCCCAAATTTGATTGCACAATTTTTGGCAGCATTTATAGTATTAGGGGTTTGGCGTGCACAGATGACAAAACTAACATGGAACGTTTTAGCACATCCTGCATTAGGCTATTTTTGTTGCATTGAGCATGTGTTAGCACTTACCCCCAGACTCTACATAGCGCGCCTAGAGATCCGAACTGAAATTAAGCGTATTCTGTAACAACACACGTAAGTTATTTGGCTTAACAAGGCAATCAGCACTGTTAACAGCACTTAAGCAATAATAAGCAGTAATTACAATAATTAGAATTTACACACCCAACTCCCTAAGCGTATTCTGTAATGCACTACGCCTAAAGTTG
Organism: Microcaecilia unicolor; assembly: GCF_901765095.1. NCBI lineage: Eukaryota > Metazoa > Chordata > Amphibia > Gymnophiona > Siphonopidae > Microcaecilia > Microcaecilia unicolor. The sequence continues at coordinate 145,918,403 of NC_044034.1, forward strand.
AATGTGCGCAGGCTAAAAGGGGTTTGATTATGGGCAGAGAAATGGGCATTTTGTGGATGTTTCAAAATGGCCCTCTGTGCCTAAATCTACTTGCCGGGATTTACTCTACATTTTCGTTGGTGTAAATGGAGGTGAGCAGTTTTAGGCGCTGTGATATCAAGTAATCGTATTCTATATACCACTAGACGAAAGGTCCATTTCTGTTTTAAAGGAAACTGGCGCTAGCAAGGTTTTCCTTGGAGTGTGTGTGCTTGAGAGAGTGTGTCTGAGAGTGACTGTGAGAGAGAGAGTGAATGTATGAGTGTGTGTGTGTGTGACAGAGAGTAAGACTGGGTGCGAGTGTGTGTGTGACAATGAGAGTATGTGCCACGGTCCCCCCTCCCTCCCAGTTCCAGGGTCCACCCCCGTCTGTCTCCCAATTGCAGGGGGGTTCCCTGTCTGTCTCCCTTTTTCCCAGTTGTAGGGTCCCCCCCTTCCCTCCCTCCCAGTTGCAGGGTCCCTCCCAGTTGCAGGGCCCTTCCCTCCCTCCCAGTTGCAGGGTCCCTCCCCCCTCCCTCCCTCCCTGTTGCAGGGTCTGTGTCTCCCCCCCTCCTTGTGTCCTCCACGTTTTAAGGCACTGTCTATGCAGTTGAAACAGCTTTAGACTTGTTTCAGATGGAACAACAATTTAAAAACGACAATGTGAAGCAGCAGCTCCTGTGTGTGTGTGTGTGTGTGTGTCATATTGTCTTTATTGAAACTTGCAACAAGACAAACCAAGCATACAAACAAGCGATAAAACAAGCAATAAAACCCGCTAACTAATACATAAATAAAACCTTACTGGCCAATACCCCCGCCCCTCAACAAACCCTCCCACTCAGGGAGGCTGAAACGAAAAACCCCTCCAATGCCTTGCCCACTGTAGTCCAGAACAATGCTCCTTCTCCCTCACTGCCAGCTGCTGGACAAAATGTACCACATCCCCTGCCACCTCCTGTACAGACAGCCACTTCCGATATAATGAAGCTTGGCAGCGTGCCTGCCACAGGAAGTAACAAAGGGCTGCAGCGATGATATACAGTGTCTCCCTACACCACCCCTTTCCTTTTGGAAACCCTCCATAGGCCCATTCTGCATAAGATAGGTGGTGGAAGAAAGGAATCCCTAATTGGCGGGCTACTAGCTGACAGACTTGTTGATTGAACGGGTCCTTCCTCCGTCCACAGGCCTGGGCTCTCCTGGTTCTCCTGGTTGCATGCTTGGGGCTTGGGTGGAGGAAGCCTCCCCTTCATAGTGTTTCTCAGCTCCAAGTGTGCTAGGCCTTTCAGCCTGGGGCCCTCCTGCAGGGGGGCCCCCTCCCCTCTGCATTGTTCAGCAGCCACAGGGTACAGCAGCTCTCCTTTCAGCACCTCTTCACCACAGGTCTGTACTCTGTGTGTGTGTGTGTGTGTGTGTGTGTCTGTGAGCCATCATACCTTCCCATCTCCAGAGGAGTCTTTAGTCTGCTATCATTTAGCTGATCTTGTAGCTCTCCTCCAGACTCCTCGGGATCACTGTGCTCTTCCTGGGGGTCATGCGTTTCGTCGGTATCGTCGTCTTCCTCCACTCCCTCCCCTGAGTCACTTTGGCCCTCCTTGTGATCGCTGCCGGCAGTGTCCTGTTTGCCAGCTTCCTCCGTCTCCTCCTCACTCTGGGTCACTGTTTGCTGCTGGCTGGGTCGTCGGAGTAGGGAAACACGCTCCGTGTGTTTCCCTACTCCTCCCCCTCCCCCTCCCATTGGGCACTCTCCGCAGCCTATTCGCTGCTCCCTGCATCGTGGCTCCTCCCCTCTCTATGACATCACTATTATCTACTTCATCTAGCAGACCACCTCTGACGGACCTGCAGTTCCAGGCAGCCTCAGAACGTTGGAGGTGAGAATTATTATATAGGATGCCTAAATCTAGGCACTGCTTATAGAATACATTTAGCCAGAAATGTTTCCCATGCGGATTTTCTAGGCGCCCTATATAGAATCTGGCCCTTAATGCAGCTTAATAAAACAGTCCCACAATGGGTATAATTAACTGGTAACTAGGGGCTGAGTCACTGAAGGCATGCAAGTGCTAACATAAGACTTGTCTAGTCCTTTCCAAGTTTACTTTTATCTCACTTTTTCAGTGTTCAAAGCAGCTAATAAAAATATGTTAAAAATACAAAGCACTTGGTTGGATATAAAAATGAACATTTAGGCCAGATTCACTGGAAATATATGCAGCTTGATGAGGATGCATGAGAAAGGAAACACGGCAGAGTTCAAGTGCTCAGAGAACCCTGTTGCCATGGTCTCCTCGCACACAAAAGCTGTCTATGCAGGTTAACAGCTCCTCTGGCTTTCTAGCCTCTTTCTAACAGGAACAGATAGGAGGCCGCTTCTCATGTGCCCCTGGGGTCCGCACAAAGAGGAGGGAGAAGCATAGAAGGAAGAAAGCATGAAGATGCACTTCAAAACTGTGTGGAAAGTACAGATAGGAACTGGAGGGATGTTATCAAACTCACCCATATCCTGTAACTCTCTGTTTCACCCTTCCCGTGTCATCTATTCCAACTTTTGATGGGTTCTTCTGTGCAAGTGGGTATCCTGTGGGGTTCTGTGTTCAGCTTTGTCTGTTGTTAATAGGACTACAGTTTGATGGCAGGACAAAGAGTTTGCAAAAATAGCAGGAATGTAGTATGGATGGGCAAATGCTGCCGAAGTTGGACAGCCCACTGTTCAGGTTGATGGATGAGCAGCACTAGGCTTGGGCCTGGAATATTCTTTTTCTCCTCTGGCATCCAACATCCCACCATGCCCGGCAGAAGCAAAAGAAGTGGTTTTAGTGGAGTTGAATGTGAATGATGCTGACAGCGAGCCAGTGGAGGAAGCTGTTCCCCGTGGAATAACTGCTGGAGACCTCAAAGCCTTAATGCAATTTATGGCCCTGAGTGGAGTAATGCTGGATGGCATATGGCGGGTATTGCCTAAGATGGAGGCAGTAATGACTAAGACTTCAGTGGATGTAACAGCTCTTGTGAGTCAGTGGCGTACCTAGGGTAGTTGACACCTGGGTCTGGTCATTTTTTAACACCCCCCTCCAAAATCCAGTACTAGGCATAGGAGAACACAAAACACTCAGGACCTATAGAGCAATTCTACCATACCATAAGTAGTAATTTCTAGGAGTCACACAAGGAAAAGGAAAGCATCTTAAACACTATAGTGAGCACTAGAACATCAATTCAACTATTGTAAAATGAAACCAGACAGAATAGTACAAATCGTCGATCCTGCACAGTCAATGCCAACTGAAAGCCATGTCTTTTTCACAAACACAGATACACCCTAATCCACTATAGAATAAGTAATCATAAATTTACTATTTAGACAAAAATTAAACTGAAACCCCAAGATGCCAGATTCTGCATACAGTGCAACACCACAGAAACAGAAAATGTCCCCTAGTACTGTGCAAAATATAAAGACAGCAGATGTAAATTTGAAAAAACTAACAAATGCCAATCACCACTTTACAAATTAACAAATAGAAATAAAATAAATATAGAAAATAAAATAATACCATTTTATTGGACTAATACATTTAGCTTTCAGAGGCCAAAACCTCCTTCTTCAGGTCAATACAGTATAGTGCTGTTACAGTATCCTATCCTGACCTGAGGAAGGGGGTTTTGTTCTCTGAAGGTTAGTCAAAATGTATTAAAATTAGTCCACTAAAAAGATTACCTTATTTCCATGTTCTACTTATAAACATTTATTAACACAGCAAAAATTAAAAAATACATTTTATTTACATTTTTTGTCTCTGGTTTCTGCTTTCCTCATCTTCTTTTCACTGTCTTCCTTCCATCCAGCATCTCTTTGCTCTCTCCCTGCCATCCAGTGTCTGTCTTCTCTCTCTCCCTGCCATCCAGTGTCTGCCCTCTCTCTCCTGTTCCCTCCATCCAATGTCTGCCCTCTTTCTTCCTTCCATCCACATCTGCCCTCTCTCTTCCTTCCATCTAGTGTCTGCCCTCTATCTCTGCCCCTTCCATCCACCATCTGCCCCTGTCTGCCCTCTCTCCCTCCCCCTTCCATCCACTGTCTGCTCATTCTCTCTCTTCCATCCACTGCCCTTTCTCTCTGCCCCTTCGATCCACCATTTGCCCTCCCTCTCGCTCCCCCTTCCATCCAGGATCTGTGCCCTCTCTCCCTCTCTGTCTGCCCATTCTTTTCGGCCCCCAGTTCCAGCCCCATTGTCCCACCTGCCCCTAGTTCCAGCCTCACTATCCCATCAGTCCCCAGTTTCAGCCCCAGGACTTTTCTCCCACCAGTCCGGAGCTTCAGCCCCAGCCACTTCTCCATGTCCCCTTTTCAGCCCCCAGTCCCCACAGTTTCAGCTCCTGCCTGGCTGCCCCTTTTCAGCCCCCAGTACTAGCCCCCTTATCCCACCTACCCTCCTTTTCAGCCCCCAGTTCCAGTTCCCTTCATCCGCACGCCTTGCATTAGGGCCCCCCTTTTCAGCTCCAGACCCATTCTCTCACCTGCCCTCCTTTTCAGCCCCAGCCCCATTCTCCCACCTGCCCCTGCCCCAGGCGTGGCCCCATTCTCCCTCCTGCCCCTTCTTAGACCCCAGTTCCAGTTCCAGGCCTCTTCTCCCATTTGAGCCCCCTCCCCAACCCAGTCCCCACCCCTCCCCAACCTAGTCCCCACCTGCCTACCCTCAGCTCCGTCGACAGCCCTCTTCTCTCTGCCACCCGGCACCCTGCCTTTAAAAAAAAATCTCTGAAGCGGCGGTGCGGCGCCTCGCGTCTGCGTGTAAAAGAATCGGATTGCCTTGTCGGGCCTTCCCTCACTGTGTCCCGCCCTCCTCTGATGTAACTTCCTATTTCCATGAGGGCGGGACACAGTGAGGGAAGGCCCAACGAGGCGATTCACTTCTTTTACAAGCAGACGCGAGGTGCTGCGCCACCGCTTCAGAGATTTTTTTTTAAAGGCAGGGTGCCGGGTGGCAGAGAGAAGAGGGCTGTCGGCAGAGCTGAGGGTAGGCAGGTGGGGACTGGAGACTGCGGTGCCAGCGGTCTTTGGGTGTGAGCAGCGGGAGCAGAGCACCCCCCCTTGCACTGACACCTGGGGCGGACCACCCCCACCACCCCGCTCTTGGTACGCCACTGTTGTAGTAAAACTGATTCCTTAACTATAAATATGGAAATTACTAAGACTGTGCTTACAACACTGATTCAAGAAATCAAAGTGGATGTAAAAACTAATCAGTACATGACAGTTGCTTTGGTTAAATATAAAATGATGGTTCATAGGAAAATTGAAAAGTTTGAAAACTCTAATTGGAGATTAAGAGGCTCATTTTCAAAAGAGAAAAACTTCCAAAAACCAGCACAAAGCGACAGATGGATTAAAAATTTTATTTTTTTCAAAACCCATTTTTAATACGTTTTTCTCTGCAGTTTCTCTGCAGTGCATCCAAATCAGAAGGGGGGAGTGTTGGGAGTGCGATTTGGGTGTTCCCAAAACTTAGATGTTTTCCTTCCATAGTGGAACAAAGCAAAAACTTCCAGGGCAAAAAGCTAGATGTTTTCATCTAGACCTGTTTTAATCATGACTAAGTTACAAAAAGGTGCCCTAAATGACCACTGAAGGGATTAAGGCATAACTCCCCCCCCCCCCCCCTTACTTCTCCAGTAGTCACTGACCCCCTTCCACCTCCCCTCCCCAAAGATGTGAAAGGAACAGTACATATCAGCCTCTATGGCAGTTTGAGATATTGTAGACAGTTTTAAAAGGGAGAATATGTGCGCCACATTAACATCTGCTCTCAGACACGTACAAACCTGGCATTATATTTTTCATACTTTATAAAATCGACTCACAAGTTCAAACCCCACTCCTGGGAACATCTGCTGAGGTCAGACAACCATATGTACATAGTTAGACATACCCCTAGAAATCTTAGACCATTTCTGCATATGAAACAAAGCCTTGTGCCTTTAAGCGTGTCCCCCTTTATTGCAAAGGCTTCCTCTTTTTTTAGGTGGCTTTAGTGTAGAGTTGCTCTAGTGTGACAAGCATTGTTTCAGCTCTCGTCATTTTCCTGAAGATACAGAAGAGCCAGCAGTTGATTTTTGGCCCTGGTGGCCAGAGTACACTGCCTACAATCTTGCAATGAGCTGGCAATCCTTTATAAAGTTAATTGTTTCTGTTCTCACAACTACAGAACCCCTCCATTCAAGGGCATCCAAGCTATAGAAAATCATTTCTAGCTGATTGTTCAGTAGAGTAAGTTGAACTCAAGGCAATGCTAGGCATTTAGACCTCCTGGTTGCTTTTTCCTCTTCTACATCTCTCATATGCTATGCAGCCTGACACTCTATTTCATGCTAATTCATTTAAAAAGACAACATTTAGAGTACCTCAAGAATTGAGGGGAAATTCTGTAACGAGGCGCCTCCACTTGGGTGCCCTAAGAGCATCTGGTAAGAAACTGGTAGGAGTGGAGAAGTGGCCTAGTAGTTAAAGCACCAGTCTTGACATCCAGAGATGCCTGGTTCAAACCCCACTGTTGCTTCTTGTGATCTTAGGCAAGTTGCTCAACCCTCCATAGTGTCAGGTACAAACTTAGACTGTGAGCCCTCCAGGGACAGGGAAATACCTAATGTACATTAACATAACTCAACTTGAGCTACTACTGAAAAAGGTATGAGCAAAAATCTATTCTATAAAGGAACCCAGGTGCCTAGAGTTCATAATAGAATACTAGCAGAACCTGGAATTGATGCAGACTTCTACGGTATCTGCCCTGATCATGGCTGGACAGATTTGGATGGGTTGGTGGGGCTTCAATGATGGAGAACAGGGCTAGTTCCAGGACAAATTCTACTGTCTGTGCTCTGTGTCCTGAAAATGACAAATCAAGATCAAGAATGCGTATGTAGTATCACATCATACCTTATGCTATGAGTTTATCTTATCGGGCAAACTGAATGAACTATACGGTCTTTATCTGACATCATCTACTATGTTACTATGCACCTAACATCTAGACACCTGCACTTGTGGCAGCCATAGAGTTGGTGTAAGTGTGAGCAGTTAAGTACAGTAGGGAGGTGTGTAAGTGGGAGCCCCGTCTATGTCCCACCCATACCTGGGAGGGTCCAGGGAGTAGGGTAAACTCTTCCAAAAAACCAAGGGAGACATAAGTTCAAATGATGATCTTTATTGGAACAATCACAATAGACTCAAAAAACCCAAGGGAGACACAAGTTCAAACAGTATACTTACATCTCCCTTAGTTTTTTGGAAGAGCTTATCTATCCTACCCCCCCTGGACCCTCTCTTGCTGATACACATAGGGAAAGTGTGTTCCTCCACCTTGTGTGGTTGCTTCCTCCACACATGCTTAGCTCATCCGTATACCCCCCCCCCCCCCTTTGCAAATATGCACAATGTAAGTTAAGTGGGTATTTGCAGAATTTTAGCATTTACACTTGTATGTGCATATATTTATATATCTACGCTAGTGTGTAAGTGTGTAGAATAATAATAATAAATAAATAGAAAATGCACAAATGAGGACACCTAGATTATAGCAGGGCTTCTCACTCAACCTAGTCCTTGGGGCACACCTAGCCAGTCAGATTTTCAGGATATCCACAATGTGTATGCATCAGAGAAGTGTGCATACACCAGTGGCTTACCTAGCTTGTTCGCCAACTGGGGTGGGTCGCCACTGCGCCCCCCTCCCCATGTGTCACCTCCCCACCTTTCCTCATAACAAGGGGGAGTGCGGAGCAGGCACACGGCTGTTGGCTCTGCCAGTCCCCTGCCCCAGAACAGGAAGAACGTCAGAGGGGGCAGGGAACCGGCAGAGCCGACAGCTGCACTCCTGCTCCGTGCACCCTCTTGCTGCCTACTATGCAAACCTACAATTCATGGCTTCTCAACCCAGTCCTTGGGACCCAGCCCATAGAGTTTTCAGGATATCTTATCCACAATGACTATTCATGAGACAGAATTGCCCTTCATACACAAACAATGAGGCATCAGATGTATTTTCTGCTTTTCCTCCCTCTTCCTGCTCAAACCAACTCATTGCCACATAAGATTATATGTGTCCTATCAAAAGACATACTGGCCACTCTGATTCTCCTGCTTAGGTAGGAATCGGTTTGCCACTTGCTCCAGTCCAGATTCTGAGGACAGGCTGATCCTGTCCTGATTTTCCCTACTGCATACACAGTCAGTCACGTTTGTCTTAGACAATGCAATGAGGAAATCAAAACTGCAAGGTTTTCTATGGGGGATGTAAATCTAGAGCCAGACTGAAACCCAGGTAGGAAATATGTGTATGAAGCAGCCACAAAAGTTTGGTTCAAACCCCGGGAATTCTGTGCGATATGATACAAATGTGCTGGTAAATACGACTCTTCATCTTCTCTTTAATTATGTAAGTTTCCCTGGTCTGATGACCTTAAGGTGGCCAAATAGGAAGAAAAGGTGACGGTCAAAGCCAGAAGGATGACCAGCATAAGGAGAGGGATGGCCAGCAGGAAAAAAAAGGTGATAGTGCCCCTGTATAAGTCTCTGGTGAGGCCCCATTTAGAGTACTGCGTGCAATTCTGGAGATCACACCTACAGAAAGACATAATCAGGATGGAGTCACAGGGTGACTACAAAATTGGTAAGCAGTATCTGTCATAAAACATATGGGGACAGGCTTATGAACCTCAACATATATACGCTGGGAGAGAGGGGATATGATAGAGGTGTTTAAATACCTCAGTGGCATCAATATACAGGAGGTGAGCCTGGAATCCTGGAATGAGAGGGCATAGGAAGAAGTTGAGGGGAAATATGCTTAGGATGAATCTAAGAAAATGCTCCTTCACGGAAAGGGGTGGTGGATGCGTGGAATGGCCTCCCAGTGGAGGTAGTGGAGATGAAGACTGTCAGAATTTAAGGAAGTGTGGAACAGGCATGTGGGATCCCTTAAGAAAAGGAAGAGTTAGTGGTTACTGAGGAAGGGCAGACTGGATGGGCCATTTGACCCTTATCTGCTGTCATATTTCTATGTTTCTATTATGAGTTAAACCTTACAATGTTCTAGGGCAAACGTTTTATCAGATGATGTCTTAATGACATCTACTCAAGGTTATTCTCTAGCCAGGATTAACTGTATTGCACATTTCACTTTTGTTTGACCTCTCTTTCATTCTAAATTCAGACAGTGTTTTCATCCATTTTTCAGATCTGTTATTTTGGGTAACTTCACAACAAATCTATCACAGCATAGTAGATTAGAAGCATCGTAAATATGCCAGTGAACAATAGAAATACTGTTATGAATAAAAGAGACTAACACTATATGTTTTTTCCAAGGGAGGCTTCCTTGATCAGATGTTAACCTTTAATAAAATGCTTGATTCTCTTTGGTTCAAAAGGAAATTACTGGAACACTTCTGGTCAAAAGAGACCTTGGTTACCAGCCAGCTTCTGTGGCAGCTGCAATTCCCAGATAAGCTGCAGTGACTATATGCCATGACTGGTACACATACTCTTTTCTTCAATCCCACACATATGGCCTGTTTGGCTACTGTTGGCAGAAGAAAGTCATTTTCTATTTTCTAAATATTTAAGTGAAAAGTCTGTAAAAACTAACGCAAGCCTCCTGAAAATTGATCTAGCGGGATTCAACCTCTGCATTTTGTACATCTATGACTTGATTTCAATGAAAATCTCCCTTTATTTAAAAGCAAGAATGGAAAACAGCAAGAAAACAGTGTTAGCATTTGAGGATCAGGTAAACATACAGAACTTATACATTTGCACATTAAAGAGTAAGAGATGTTTTAACAGTACACTGCTGGAATGCAAAGCATGCTTTTATTATAATGAATGGCTAAGAGTGGCAAGGTAGACGCCCCTTGGTTCAAGGTTCCCCTAGCTTCCAGTCCCATCTCTCCACCCCCCACCCCATTTAAAAGAGATGATTGAAATAAGATTGAATGAGCTGATAGAAGACACAGATGCATCTTTGTTTAAAATACAGCCCAAAGCACAGAGTACTCCCATGGCTATTAATGTGAGAATATGTGATGAATTCAGTTTGGCATCCAGACAGCGCGAAGCTCACAATTAAAACTGCTTTTGTTTTTTTAGACCTTTGCAGCATTTTTTTCTTGAAGGATCATGACTTTACTGACTAATGTAGTAGGTAGTAATCAGAGGACAGAAATGCTGAATGTATCACTTCTTTCTGTGGGGCTGTATGATTAGCCCTAATTTCCAGAAGAAGGAAGGCTTATACCATCATATTGTGTGTGTCTGTCCCATTAATAAGCCTGCCACAAGACACATAATTGATTGTCATCCCCTGATAGCCATCGAGTTTTGCACCCATATCTCCATTTCACTATTTATGAAAATGTGAAATTACAGCTTGTCCACTGGATTTCTCATTTTTCCTATACATGAGAAACACTCTGGCTGTGTATCTTTATTTTAACATTTAACTTCTGATCAATAGTAGATTGCATTGTATCTGTTATCATTATTCATGCCATCTGCTTTGATGCACTCATTAATAAATAAACAATTCTGTTACAGTATTGATTTTTTTGTCAACTGCTGAATTTCATATCCCTGTTCTTGTCAATGTCACAACCTGTCAGATTTTTGTCATGCTGCGTCAGCAACAGAGGACTGAAGCTGAGATTTTTGCTGATGTATTCATCATCATTTGACTTCCAGTACTGATTTTCACCACTGCACCTTGCTGACCCTTGTGAATATGGACAACCACCTGGTTCAAGTTGGATTTTACTTAGTTTTGTTTTTCTTTAATGATATCATCTTTATTTATTCAACAATTTTTGCTATACCGATCTTATGGCTTGCAGTCAGTCACAGCAGTTCACAATTAAGATCAGAGCCGAATAAAAACGTAACACATAAATTAACCAAGGACAATATATCCAAATAAAATAACATACTACAAACTTATTGGAATGGGAAAGGAGTGCCACAATCCACAAACTCACAAACACTATTCCCACCTCAATCACCATAGTCTGCAAATGCTTATTTAAAGAAAAAAAGTTTCAAGATTTCCCTTAAAAGTAGAGTACAGCTATCCTCTACCGAGCAGTGGAAATTCTTTGGGGTTGATATTCAGAGCAATTTAACCAGACTCTGAGCAGCCCAAAAGCCGATATTTAGCAGAATTCAAACCAGAGGTGTCCAACCTGGGTCCTTGAGGGCCATAATCCAGTTGAGTTTTCAGGATTTCCCCAATGAATATGCATGAGGTCCATTGCCTCCATTGTATGCAAATACATCTCAAGTAAATTCATTGTGAAAATCCTAAAAGCCCAACCTGGCAAGGGTCGAGGTTGGACACCCCTGATTTAAATGGACAATTCCGCTGAGTATCGGCTCTGACCAGTATGGCAATCACCGGTTCATATTGGGGCAGTCCAGGAGTGGAGTCAGAGAGGAGCTCAGCTGGAAGTGATATAGGCACTGGTGATAGTCAGTAAACCAGTTGTGCAGGACCATATAAAAAGCAGTCCTAACTACGTGGGTATGGTGTTAAATATCAGCTGTACCCACATAACTGCAAAGAGGTAGGATAAGGTGGGATACAAATGCAACAAATAATAACAATAACTTCCAGGTGCCAAGAAAGACCCGGATATTCAGATCCACTGCCCGGATATGGCCTGACACTGAATATCCAGGTCTATGTCAGTTGGCGGTGGTCATCAGTTCTCTAAAAGTTGCCAGTGGTCCAGTATTGACTGGTTTGTTTTTAACACATTCATGCTTTCACTAGAGATTTCTCCTCTACTAGTACTGTTTCTCTAGTCAAGTACTTGGGTTCCCAGTCTCTTACGAATAATTTTTGCTTCTATTTGTGCTGAACAGGGAAGTTATGTGAGAATGAAGGCTACTAAAGGGCCCTTCCTGAGAGTAATTTTGTAAAGCCTGTTTTACATATATAAAATGCCTTTTATTAACCTGTTTTGCCACATATGGTGCTCATTTTCAAAGCACATAGACTTACAAGTTCCATAGTAATATATGTAGCTTTGTAAGTCTATGTGCTTTGAAAATGAGCCTCATACATATGTGAGTAAAAGGTATCCATGACAAAAGATTGCATGTCCTTCTACAAGGACTGCATTTAGGCATCCATGGGAACACAGCTTGGATAGTCTGGAGGAGGTGTTGCAATGCACACTCCTATTTTATAAAAAGTGTGGGTACACACAGAGTATACGTACACAAATGTGTAGTATCTTTGGAGCAGGTATAACTTCATGCATAGGAATTTGCATGGTTCTGAATGTCTGTTTTATCATTATAAAACAGCAGTAAAATAGATGGCTTCTTGCCATTCCGCCATAGGCATCTTACCTATCTTTGCTCCATCTTTACTTATACCCTACGCTGTCTATTAAAATGTTCTATTACATATTGTATTGACATTGTAAGTAGTATACTTTATGCCATACTTTTGCAAAGCGGTGGTAAGCCTAACGTGGTCTTACTGCTCACTAAATAGGAAATACTGCTGGGCTACCGCAGCAGCCAAGCAGTACTTCCTACCCCCAGCGTGCCGTCATATCCGGCGCTACAAAATATATTAATTTTTTTACTGCCGGTTTGTACCCGGCAGTAATCGGGCAGTGCTGCTCGCTGCCCAGATACCGCTGGGTTAGCATGGGAGCCCTTACCTCAACCTCAATGGGTGGCGGTAAGGGCTTCCCCTGAAATGGCTGCATGGCAAGTGCTTTACTTGCCACACGGCCATCTCCTGCAGAAAAGCAAGAACTACCTTTTACCTGCTGTAGTAAAAGGGAGCCTCGGCGCTCATCAAAAACACTCGCCAATGCCAGCGCAAGCCCCCTTTTGCCATACCTTGGTGAAAGGGGCCCTTTGTATTGTTGTTACTCATTGGGTTTATGGAATGTTGCTATTCTTTGGGATTCTGGAATGTTGCTACTATGTAGGTTTCTGCCAGGTTCTTTTGACCTGCACTGGCCATTGTTGGAAACAGGGGCATAGCCGCGCGCCAAGACTCCTTTTACCGCAGCGTTTTTTTTAAAGAAAATGGCTGTGCAGTAAGTACAAATCTGCCATACAGCCATTTCCTGGGGGATCTCTTTCCGCCTCCTACTTAGGAGGTGATAAATGCTCCCCTGTTAACCCGAAGGTAACTGGGCTGTGCCGATTAACGCCAGGTAAACCCCCAGCGTTAAAAATAAAAAATATTTCCAGTCATACCTGAAATGGTGTACACTGGGGGTGGTACTACCACTGGCTCCCGTGGTGGACTGGTAGTAATGCTGGATTGGCACGCGCCAACGCTGCAGTACCTCTACTGTGGCATTGTAAAAGTGTTTTAAGAGGAATATCAATGATTAAATAAAAATAAATAAGAAAAATGTACATCTTATAAATGTTATGCACTACATGATGTGGCTGCTTATTGCATGCTTAAATCAAATTTGGTACATATTAACCCCAAGATTATGTTAAACCCTGATACTCTATCACGGAGCTGAAGGTACACATTTCATGGAGTAACCAAATAACCAATGTTGAAATGTAACTATAGGTAGGGGGTTGGACACCTTCAACAAGTGAGAGCTTTTTTGTTAACATTTTGAAAAACTGGAACCCTAATTCCTATCCTCAAATGGTTGTCTTAATTCCTCAATATATCCTGAATAGCGTTTTTCTTCGGAAATCAAGTTAGGGACATTTTCAAATAGCAGGCAGCCCATGCAGATTAAAGGTCTTTTTCTGTTTCTCCTCCAAATTACTTTCTCCTTACATTTTGTTTTGCTGTCTCCGCTTTCTCCACCTGTCACTCTGGTAACTGAAGAACCTTGAGAGGGAGGGAAAGATTTCTTCCTGACTTCAATGAATGTATTCTGGTGCTTGGTTGGGGATTTTCTAATCCCTGAATCATTTGTGACTGTCTTCTTCCAGCACATTCTCTTGCTATTTGCATAGAATATATCATGTTTACCTTTGAATCTTCTTGTACTATTTGGCCTTGCTCAGGAGGTGAAGCCTGTTGATTTTTCCCAGTCCATTCACCAGTCACTTTCTTTCCACTAACTATTACTCAGTTTTAGATTTATTTGGGGGGTTTCTCCATGTGGACATTTTGCTAGTAAATCTCCTTGCTGTCGTTCTCCATTACTTATTTCTGACAAGCTCATTTCACACCTCAGAGAATCCGAGTTTGTATATGAGTTACTTCTAATCAGACTGCTGCTTTGTCATTAGACACTTCCACTCTTGCTCTATATTTAATAAAAGGAATTTTGATTCAGTAAAACATATTGTATCATATCATTCATGCCTGCACACAATCTGAATCAGTGTCTTCAAACATGTTATGCGCAGTAACATTAGAAATTTGCATGTGTAACTCAAAGCGCCATATATAGAACCCAGAGGCTAGTGCGTATTTGCAAGGGGAATGTACACATGGGTGGAGCATGGTGGAGAAAGGCGGGGGCTCCTACTTACAGAATCCTGTCATTTAGGTGACTGCATTTATGCCTGCTCTATGGATATATAATTTCTGTGCCTAGCTGCACAGAAGTTATATATCCAGCTATGATACTGTTCTATAAAGGAATGTAGCTGCCTACTTTTCTTTATAGAATAGACTCCATATAGGCACCCTCTGGACACCTAAGTACAGATATAGTGTTATAGAATTACCCCATAAGGCCACCACATTTTTTTAATTTATGAAAGAGCTTTATTAAACAACTTAGGCTAGAGCATTGATCAAAAATAGCAAGACAGCATCAAAAGAAAAAAGAAAAAGAACAAAGTAGCAACAATAACCTTTGTACACTTCCATGGAAACATATTTTATCCCCGTTATTTACCCTCCACCCCCAGATCCGTTCCATACAGAGCGCTCTCGAAAACTACAGTGCTGTTCCCACTTCAAACCAAGACATTTACTAAACTAATCCTATTGCTTTGGTTTTTCATAGTTTTCCTGTCACAGTAAAACCATTATCCCAGTGTCAAGAACTTGTATTCCTTCCCAGCTGAATCTACCTTTATAGCCCCTGCGAGCGGCACTATTGCAATGTCCAGTGGGAAATACCTTTATTAAACGGGAGATAACATTTCTCATTTTAGCCTGACAAGAAGTTAGACTTCTACAGCAAAACCTTGGAGAAATCACTATCAACCCAAACGGTCAATTTGTAGTTTCCATCTGCTAAAAGCTCCCTAACTGGACAGTTCTCAGACAAAATACTTAGAGTGAACAAATTTAATCCTTTTAAATACCAGTTCTTAGTTGAAGTACTATATCTTTCCATTTAAAGCAATTGCTCATCCAGGCCTCTTGTCCCCTTTTTTTCATGCCTCTGCTGATGAAGGAAATGGCTGCTTAAGAGCTCTGATGTGAATATATATACATATATCCTATATAATAAAACTCACCCTCAACGTTCTGAGGACACTGACGTCACTGTCAGGTCCTCCGGGCACTTCCTTCCGGTTCGAAGCCTTCGTGGTGGTGAAGCCACCAAAAACACTGTGTTGGGGCCCCGCCCTCTCGTCAAACGTGATGATGTCGAGGGCGGAGCAATGGCGTCAGTGGCTTCACAACCAACGAATCAGCAGATTGAAGGTGGCATGCCGAGGTCCGCAACAATGGCGGTCAGTGCCTTCAGAACACCGAAGGGGTGAGTGTCCCGTTCCACGTTCCTACCTGTGCTCCTGCTGTAGGGGGCGATGGTCGGCGGCTCTCGCGGCGTCCGGGGCTGCGAGGAGGGACATCCGGAGAGGCCGGCGCTGCCGCGGCTCGGGCCGAGACCGGCGACCCGCTGGAGCGAGCGCCGGCCTCGGAGAGCGGAACGTTGCGCTGGCCAAGATGGCGGCGCCGGCGTCGACGCCTCCCGGGGCGGACCAGCGCGGAGGCTCCACCTACCTCACGCTGGATTGGCGTCCCGGGGCTGAAACTCCGCCTGGAGGGCGGGCCGGCCAATCCGGAGGCTCCATCGCCTTCCAGGGTCGGGTTGGTTGGTTTCTCTCCCGGGGAAGGGGCGGGGCGGCGCGATATTTAAACAGGAGGACTGGAGGACTCAAATGCTTCCGTTTCGTGTATGCTGAAGCCGGCACAGTGGGTTTGTCGGAGTGCTAGCCGCCCTTGCTAGCCACCTCTCAAAAACTGAGCTACTTGTCCTCTCGGAGTGCTAGCCGCCCTTGCTAGCCACCTTTCAAAGACTGAGCTACTTGTCCTCTCGGAGTGCTAGCCGCCCTTGCTAGCCACTTTTCAAAGACTGAGCTACTTGTCCTCTCGGAGTGCTAGCCGCCCTTGCTAGCCACCTTTCAAAGACTGAGCTACTTGTCCTCTCGGAGTGCTAGCCGCCCTTTCTAGCCACCTTTCAAAGACTGAGCTACTTGTCCTCTCGGAGTGCTAGCCGCCCTTGCTAGCCACCTTTCAAAGACTGAGCTACTTGTCCTCTCGGAGTGCTAGCCGCCCTTGCTAGCCACTTTTCAAAGACTGAGCTACTTGTCCTCTCGGAGTGCTAGCCGCCCTTGCTAGCCACCTTTCAAAGACTGAGCTACTTGTCCTCTCGGAGTGCTAGCCGCCCTTTCTAGCCACCTTTCAAAGACTGAGCTACTTGTCCTCTCGGAGTACGAGCCGCCCTTGCGGGCCACCATTTAGAGACTGCGTTGCTGACTACCCGCCAGGTCAGCCGTCCCCGCAGTTCCAGCAGTCCTGCTGGCCGCCTGCAGCTGGGGGCGCAACCCCTGGTGAACGGCGGCCGCCGCGGGTGAAGATTTGGGGTGCACGGCTGTCCTCTGAGGTCTTGCACGGCCTTAGGGAACCTAAGGGCTCACCACTAGAAACAGGACAGGAAACGGAAGCCATGAGCTCGCCGACGCAGCCTGATTTGCGGGACCTGGCCAAGGTACTGCAGCAGCAGCAGGAGCAGCTGAACGCCCTGTCAGGGGCGCTCCAGAACGTATGCTCTCAACTTTCAACGCTTCAGGTACAGAACCAGGCCGCTGCAGTCCAGGGGGCCGCAACGGCTCCCCGTTCGGGAGGGTTCCGCAGGGGACCTCGGTTCCCTGAACCGGCACGATATGATGGGGCCCCCGGAGGTTGCCGGGGGTTCCTCAATCAGTGCAACCTGGCCTTCCGGATGCAACCGGAGGCCTTTTCTTCAGACCAAAGTAAAGTGGGATATATCATGGGCCTATGCGAAGGGAAGGCCCTGGCCTGGGTATCCCCACTAAACGAACAACAGGACCCCATCCTGGATGACTATAGTGAATTTCAGCGCCGGTTCCGTATGGTGTTCGACCTCCCTGGCAGGCCATCCTCCGTGGCGTCGGAACTGCTGCAGATTCAACAGGGAGAGGGGATGGTGGCCGATTATGCCATTCGTTTTCGGACTTTAGCCACGGAGCTGCGTTGGAACCCGGAGTCCTTGATGGCAATTTTTATGGAAGGATTGCAAGAGCGGATCAAGGACGAATTGGCAGGACGAGAGATCCCAGGCCAATTGGATGCCCTGATTTCGCTCTGTATATGAGTATATGAGTATATGATGAGTAGATGAGTATATGAGCTAGAGCCCGGGCCGACTGGCAAAAGTGGGCGCGGGGAACGTCCCGGACCGGTAAGGGTCCGTCCCCTCGCCGTGGGAACCGGGACTCCAAGGAGAATGGGGAGGAGCCGATGGTGATTGGCCGGCAACGGCTGGCCCCCTCTGACAGGAAGAAACGCTTGTGGGACGGACTGTGCCTCTATTGTGGGGAGGCCGGGCACTTCATCCGAGCCTGTCCCGCTCGGGCGGGAAACGTTTCCCCCAAGGCACCTTGAGGGGAGGGGTCTTGGGGCACTCCGCTCCCCTACCAGATTCCTTGGTAACACTGCCAATAATACTACGTTGGCACGAGACTATGATCCAGACCCGGGCCCTGGTGGACTCGGGGTCGGGGGGCAACTTCATCGGCCACGAACTGCTGCAACAAATGGGCTGGCCTACGCTTCCTCGGCGACCAGCGCTGCAAGTAACCTCCATTCAGGGAACTACATTACCGCAGCTGGTCACGGAGATCACCCCATTTTTGGAATTGCAGGTGGGGGAGGATCACCGGGAAGAAGTTCAACTCCTGGTACTATCCCGGACCATTCATCCGGTGGTCCTAGGCTTGCCTTGGCTACGACGTCATAGTCTTGTTATTGACTGGATCGGGGGAAATATCCAGTCTTGGGGTAGCTCCTGTCGGGAGAACTGTTGTAAGGGCCGGACCGGCAGCTGCCCCGCATTAGCTATTGAGCCCGGGGGGGCACGGGCGGAGCTGGGCTCCCTGCCTATGGACTATAGGGACTTCGCAGATGTGTTCAGTCCTGTAGAGGCGGAGGTCCTACCGCCTCATCGGTCCTTCGACTGTGCCATTAACTTGATGGCAGATACCATGCCGCCCCGGGGCCGACTGTATACCTTGTCCCGGGAAGAATCCAAGGTGATGCAAGAGTATATCCGGGAGAATCTGCGGAGAGGGTTCATCCGGCCCTCTACGTCCCCTGCTGGGGCCGGATTCTTTTTTGTTACCAAGAAGGATGGCTCCTTGAGGCCCTGTATTGATTATCGAGGGTTAAATGCCATCACGGTAAAGGATAGTTTTCCCTTACCGCTTATTCCGGAACTCTTTGACAGGCTGCAAGGAGCCCAGATGTTTACTAAGCTGGACTTGCGGGGGGCCTACAATTTAGTTCGAATCCGGCAGGGGGACGAATGGAAGACGGCATTTAACACCCACGTGGGACATTTCGAGTATCGAGTGATGCCGTTTGGCCTATGCAATGCCCCAGCGGTGTTCCAGCGACTTATCAATTTTGTGGTTGAGGATTTTTTGAACTCCACGGTGATTGTATACCTGGACGACATCTTGGTTTTCTCCAAGGACCCCGCCGAGCATGTAAGTCACGTTCGCGCAGTGTTGCAACGTTTACGGCAATCCCGCCTATTCGCTAAGCTCAGTAAGTGTGCTTTTCATCAGCGGTCTCTGCCTTTTTGGGACACATTCTGTTACCCGGGGGGCTGCAGATGGAGCCGGACAAACTCCGCGTGATTCGGGAATGGCCTCAACCCCTGGGATTGAAAGCGCTACAACGTTTCCTGGGATTCGCGAACTATTATCGCCAGTTTATTCCCCAGTATTCCCAACTGACAGCACCGCTGACGGCGCTCACCAAGAAAAACGCGAAAGTCCGGGATTGGCCACCAGAGGCACAAGCGGCTTTCCGCCAGGTAAAAGAGGCGTTCAACTCAGCGTCCATCTTGTTGGCTCCAGATCCTGAGAAACCTTTTATTGTGGAAGTGGACGCGTCCGCCTTGGGGGCCGGGGCAGTCCTCTCTCAAGTTAACCCCAAAGGCCGGCGACAACCTTGTTCCTTCTTCTCTCGTAAATTCTCCCCAGCGGAACGCAACTATACGGTAGGGGATAGAGAACTCTTGGCATTAAAATTAGCCCTGCAGGAATGGAGGCATCTGCTGGAGGGAGCCGAACACCGATTTACGATGATCACTGACCACAAGAATCTTCTGTATCTGCAAGAGGCCCAACGGCTAAATCCCCGACAGGCCCGGTGGTCATTGTTTTTTGCCAGATTTCATTTTCAGTTAGTGTTTCGGGCGACTGCTCAGAATACCCCTGCGGACTCTCTCTCCCGAGCATTTGAGGTTCCAGAGGAGACCAAGGAGATCCACCCCATGTTGTGTCAGTGCGGCCGCAGGGGGGGTTGCTCCGACAAAGGAGTTAGTGTCGGCCGCCGATCGAGAAAAAGTAATGCAATGGGGACATTCGTCCAGATGGGCCGGGCATTTCGGGTATCAAAAGACCCTCCGGTTCATTGCAATGGAGAGGACACGAAACATACACAGTTTTAGCTATGACAGCAGGGCTGTGGCCTGGAAATTGTAAATTGCTGGTTTCAGGAGGGATAATTTGAGGTAAGTTGACTCTAGTAAAGCTGTAAGGAATGAGCTTCTTAACAGTCGGCATAAGGAACAGTGAATGGGTTAGTTCAAAGGTTAACAACATGTGGAGGTTAATTGAAGACAGACCAATTTACTTAATTGGAGAATCAGTAAGAAATTAAATCTTTGTTCCAGAGCCGATCTATATACATAAATTTAAAAGCTGACAATGAGCTAGTAGGCAAGATTTTCCACTGCATGATGTACTGTGTAAACTAAAGACAAAGGCAGTTTAGCTGCCAATGGACTGTGCATATGTTACAAAGTCTAGTTCTTATACATCTGATTGGTGCCAATAATTGAAAGTGATGCATGTTAGTGATGGGCACTAATCTGTAACGGGTACACTTATGTAGCTTAGGGGCCCTTTTACTAAAGGGTTGCCATGTGGCAACCCGGAACTACCGCCTGCTCAACACGGCCTCCAGTGGTAGTTCCATATTGAACGCATGCCATTTCCAGTGAAATGAAAAATAGTTTGGGAATTTTTACCGTGGCGCTAACTGGACAGTAATCAGGCAGCACTGTGCACTGCCCAGTTACCGCTGGGTTGCCGTGGGAGCCCTTACTGCCACCTCAATGGGTGGCGGTAAGTGCTCCGTAGTCTTACCGCATAGCCATTTTTTAGGGACTTTTTATCCACTGTGGGAAAAAAGGCCCTGGCACATGGAATACTGGTCCCCACTGCTATCACACAGCCCTTTTTACTGCAACTTGGTTAAAGGACCCATTTGCGTACAATTGCAAGGGGAAGGGACATCCATGTGGGCAGAGCACAGGCATGTCATGGGTGTGTCACCGAGTGACATACACAACTTATAGAATACTATCGATTTATATGTGCTGCATGGTGCCACCAGAAATAAGCAGCATAAAATCTATTTTACTCTTTTTGGGATCTTGCCAGGTACTTCTGACCTGGATTGGCCACTGCTGGAAACAGGATACTGGGCTTGATGGATCTTCAGTCTGCCCCAGGATATCAATGCTTATGTTCTTATTTGATGAATGATTTTATGCAACAAAAACACTTTCAGGCTCATTTTCGAAAGAGAAGGACGCCCATCTTTCGACACAAATCGGAAGATGGGCATCCTTCTCACAGGGTCTCCCAAATCGGTATAATCGAAAGCCGATTTTAAGCGTCCCCAACTGCTTTCCGTTGCGGGCATGACCAAAGTTCACGGGGGCATGTCAGAGGCGTAGCGAAGGTGGGACTTGGGCATGCCTAACACATGGAGTCCTCGACCCATAATGGGAAAAAAAAGGGTGTCCCTGATGAGCACTTGAACGACTTTACCTGGTCCTATTTTTTTTACAACCAAGGCACAAAAGTTGCCCGAACTGACCAGATGACCACTGGAGAGAATCAGGGATGACCTCTCCTTACTCCCCCACTGGTCACTAACCCCCTCCCACCCTTAAAAAAACACCTTTAACAATATTTTTTTGCCAGCCTCAAATGTCATACTCAGGTCCATCACAGCAGTATGCAGGTCCCTGGAGCAGTTTTAATGGGTGCAGTGCACTTCAGGCAGGCGGACCCAGTCCCACCCCCCCTACCTGTTATACTTGTGGTGGTAAATGTGAGCCATCCAAAACCCAACACAAACCCACTGTACCCATGTCTAGGTGCCCCCCTTCACCCGTAAGGGCTATGGTAGTGGTGTACAGTTGTGGGTAGTGGGTTTTGGGGGGGGGGATTTGGGAGGCTCAGCGCACACAAGGTAAGGGAGCTATGTACCTGGGAGCAATTTATGAAGTCCACTGCCAAAAATCAGAAAAGCCCAAGTCTAGGGACGACCATCTCTAAGGATGACATAAATTTCAGGATTTGGGCGTCCCCGACCGTATTATCAAAATGAAAGATAGACGTCCATCTTGTTTCGATAATATGGGTTTCCCCGCCCCTCCACCAGGATGTTTTGTGAGGACATCCTCAGCAAAACTTGGGTGTCCCTTTCAATTAGACTGGAAACCAGTAAAGTACTGGGTTATTATGATTGTGAACTTAATGTGAGCTACTGCATTTTGTACAAGTTAAAGTCTTTGTGGTTGAAATTTTGGGAGACCCATATAAAGGAGCTACCTTAGTACGGATGAGTTATAATTAAAGCACGAACTACACGGTGTTCAGTAAAAAACAGGACCCCTAACATTTTTTTCTAAATAACTACTATTAAATAACTAGTAAAAAAGGCCCGTTTCTGACACAAATGAAACGGGCGCTAGCAAGGTTTTCCTTGGAGTGTGTATGTTTGGGAGAGTGTATGTGAGAGTGACTGTTTGAGAGTCAGAGTGAAAGTGTGAGTGTGTGAGAGAGAGAGTGAGTCTGGGTGTGAGTGTGTTTGTGAGAGAGTGTGTGTGTGAGAATGAGAGTGTGTGCAAGTGTGTATGTGAGACACAGTGTGAGAGAGAGTGTGTGTATGAGACCAAGCGAGTGTGTGAGTGACTGTGTGGCACATAGAGAGTGAATGTGATACAGTGTGAGACAGAGTGTGTGAGAGTGAGAGTCAGAAAGACATTGTATATGAGAGAGAGAGTGTGAGCCGTGCCCTCCCAATCCATGGCCATCTGTCCCCTGCCCCCTCCATTCATCCTTTTCCAGCAATTCCCCTCTCTCCCTGAGCCCTGCCCTCCCAATCCATGGCCATCCATGTTTCTCTGTCACCTGCCCCCTCCATTCATCCCTATAAAGCATTTCCCCTCTCTGCCTGAGGCCTGCCCTGCAATCCATATCCATCCATGCCCATCTGACCCCTCCATTCATCCCTATCCAGCAATTCCCCTCTCCCTGAGTCCTGCTCTTCCAATCCATGCCCATCCATGCTCCTCTGTCACCTGGCCCCTCCATTTTTCCCTATCCAGCATTTCCCCTCTCTGCCTGAGGCCTGCCCTGCAATACATATCCATCCATGCCCATCTGTCCCCTCCATTCATCCCTATCCAGCAATTCCCCTCTCCCTGAGTCCTGCCCTTCCAATCCATGCCCATCCATGCTCCTCTGTCACCTGGCCCCTCCATTCATCCCTATCCAGCATTTCCCCTCTCTGCCTGAGGCCTACCCTGCAATCCATATCCATCCATGCCCATCTGTCCCCTCCATTCATCCCTATCCAGCAATTCCCCTCTCCCTGAGTCCTGCTCTTCCAATCCATGCCCATCCATGCTCCTCTGTCACCTGTCCCCTCCATTTTTCCCTATCCAGCATTTCCCCTCTCTGCCTGAGGCCTGCCCTGCAATCCATATCCATCCATGCCCATCTGTCCCCTCCATTCATCCCTATCCAGCAATTCCCCTCTCCCTGAGTCCTGCCCTTCCAATCCATGCCCATCCATGCTCCTCTGTCACCTGGCCCCTCCATTTTTCTCTATCCAGCATTTTCCCTCTCTGCCTGAGGCCTGCCCTGCAATCCATATCCATCCATGGCCATCTGTCCCCTCCATTCATCCCTATCCAGCAATTTCCCTCTCCCTGAGTCCTGCCCTTCCAATCCCTGCTCATCTGTCACCTGGCCCCTCCATTTTTCCCTATCCAGCAATTGCCCTCTCTACCTGAGGCCTGCCCTGCAATCCATATCCATCCATGCCCATCTGTCCCCTCTATTCATCCCTATGCAGCAATTTCCCTCTCTCCCTTAGTCCTGCCCTCCCAATCCATGCCCATCCATGCTCCTCTGTCCCCTGGCCCCTTCATTCATCCATTTCCAGTAATTCCCCTCTCTCCCTGAGCCCTGCCCTCCCATTCCATGCCCATCCATGCTCCTCTGTCCCCTGCCGCCTCCATTCATCCTTTTCCAGCAAGTCCCCTCTCTCTCCCTTCCATGACCCCCCCCCCTCGCATCCATGCTCCTCTCTCTCCCATGTCCCAGCCTGGCCCGCCCTCTTCTCCCCCCCTCTTCGCATCCATGTCCCCCCCTTCGCATCCATGCATCCCCCCCCTTCGCATCCATGCCCCCCCCCTTCGCATCCATGCATCCCTTTTTTTTTTCTTCTTCGTTTTAACTTTACCTCCGTGGCGGTTCGTGCGGCGAAACGTCAGGGAAGGAGGCGGCGCTCCCGACGTCTTGCTTTCCCTTCGCTGTCTCCCGCCTTCTTTTGAAGGCGGAACACAGCGAAGGGAAGGCTAGACGTCGGGAGCGCCGCCTCCTTCCCTGACGCTTCGCTTCCGGATTTGTTTGCTTTGAGGCGAGGGCGGGGCAAAGACGGCTGGCTGGCTTGAAGGCTTCACACCACGAATCCGGCGCGAACCCTTCAGCCTGGGAGTGACGTCAGATGGCTTCAAGGCTTCAAGGCTTCAAGGCTTCAGGCTTCAGGCTTCAAGGCTTCAAGGCTCCATGATGCTGTTAAAACTGGATGATCCCTCTTTTCAAAATGTCGTCATTCAGGAAGTGACCATTAAGATCCGTTTTAGCAAAATGGCATTTAGAGAAGAAGATAAATTTGTGATTACATTTTTTGTGACAAAATAAGGCATACGGTGTAAAGTGTTTGCTGAGGGAGTTTCCTAATAATGTATTTTCAAAGGTCATACTAAATGTTTAAACAATTGCAAAGTATGTTGAAACTATATAAGGGGTCCTGTTTTTTTCTGGACACCGTGTAATGTACAAAAGCTCTCATTCTCCCAGATATGAGCACTGATAACTTACATGCTAAAGCTGGAAAAAAGCATGCCCTTAAGGTATGACAAACTGCTTCTGCATGAAAAATGAAGTTAAACTAACTTCACAGTATCACTTCAGATTATAGACTCATTCCCTAACAGAAAAGTTATTTGGAACAGATGCACGTGTGAACGCACGCACGCACGCACGCACGCACGCAAGCACACACACACACACACACACAGAGTTATATCGATCTCATTTGACCTTGTCCACTATGAGAAGTAGGCTGCAGACATGGGTTTGTATTAAAAATAAACCCTGAAGATAAAGCAGCAGAGGGATTGGATGCCTCCAGTGCGGAAACTGTTAAAAAACGTAGCGTTCAAAGTGCCAGAGGTATTATCATACAGTTTACTCAGGGCAGCATCAGAACTCATGGTCCATGAGGCTACATAATATTGCTCTGCCGAAGCTTAGTAAAAGTCAGATTTGCATTTTAAATATGCAAATCTTTGTACTGAGCCAAAACTCAGTGTTCTGCGGTCTAGCATCATTTCCACTTCCCCTCCCACTACAGACCCAAGTCCACTGGTGCGTTGACTGGCATGATCCAAATAGAAAAACACTAAGCCCATATGTTAGGTACCAGAGCCAAATGCAAAGTTTACCATTTGCTTCTATTAACTTTTCTGCTGTCAGGGTGAAGCCACAAATATTGTGAAAGCAGCAAAAACCAACAAGAGGCTGCAGCCTCAATATTGCTTTCATAGATGATTTGTGTATTTTGATTAACTTACTAAATCGGCATGGCAAGGAATATTTTTACCCTGCTTTCTCTATTCATTGTTTTCCCATATGGGCTATTTTGTCTTTCTCTCTAGTGCTTATAATAAGTAGCCAATGCCATAGATACACCAAAGGATGACAGCTGCAGAATTATCTACCTTTATTTTGCCAATGACATTAAAGTAATGTACGCTTACAAATTGTTTTGTAAATACTCATCAGATTCTCAGCTACGGGAACATTAGGTTAGTGGTTTCGATTGCATTAGGCTTTAGGAAAAACATCCTACAAGGAATTTAGGAGTCACAAACTTCAGATTTTGTGGGGTGAATTTTCAGCAGTGGCAGTAACTGTAATAATTTAAACCCCAGTGCCAGCATTTAAATTATTCACGTGTATTTGGTTTGCACTGAATATTCATGTAATGCAGCCAGTGCCATTTCTATAAATTTAATTTAGGGTCGATTAGCTAAACATGTACAGCACCATTTTAGATAAGTCATGGATGTCAAAATATAGACATTTTAGTAAAAACATGACAAGTCTGAGACATATTTTAGATTACCAGGGCAGTAGTGTAAGCGTATAGTAAAAATTGGCATATCTTACCCTCTCCCAAGAGGTCTAACGAGCATAAAACAGCAACAGAGGAGTAGCGTAATCAACAGGACTCTTCCAAAAAGCCAAGGAGATGTACTGTAGAAAAATATTCTTTAATTTTACAATTAAATAATATTTTTCTACACTGTCTCCTTGGCTTTTTGGAAGAGTGCTGTTGATCACGCTACACCTCTGTTGCTGCATTATCCCTCTCATAGGAACCAACTTTTCAAAATTATTGGGGGTGCTAAGCCCAATGGAAATAACTCCTCCTTGGACACATACAAGGAATTTTCCCAATATTGGGGGTGCTCAAGCACCCACAGAGTCGGCTCCTATGAAAAGCGGATCTAGTTTCTCCACCTTAGTGGTTGACCTCTAACGAGCATAAAAAACATACAGGAGATGAAAGTCATCTCAGAAAATTCTACCATGGTAAACATGGAAATCCAGTATTCTAAAAGGGTGCCTATGACAGAGAAACCAGCTCCACACGGGCAAACACATGCATGCCCTGCCCCCTAAATAATTAGCATCCATGAGGATCCCTCACTGTGGAAACTGCTTGGAAAAACATCTGGCAGTGGTACTGAATATGTAGCCCCAGATGTGCAGTGTTATGGGTCAGATTCCATATATGGCGCCTAAACATTCCATGCGGAAAACATTTCAGTCTAAGCATATTCAATAAGTGGTGCCTAGATTTACTCACGATATACAGAATACGCTTAGTTGATATTCCAGCGCCTAAAACTACACACATCCACTTACACCAATGAAAATATGGCATAAATCCCTGCACATAGATTTGCATGCACTGGGCCATATTCTATAACTATGCACATAAATTTCGGAACAACCATGAAAGGCCCAATTCCGATGGACCGTTTTTTGAGGACTTCGGGGCAAGGAGAAGTCGTCAGGAATGGTTCCCTGGAGGACGCCGGCATAGTGGAGGACATTTCGGCATCTTCGGGACTTGACGTGACGCTGAGCCCCGACCTGAGAGCTCCACCCCTGCAGCCTACCCAGGCAAGCTCTCCCTTTCCTGGAACGAACGTTCAGACGCTGGGAAGCAGATCTGAGGTACGCTTGAGTGGAGCCCAGGGAGAACTAATCGAGAGGGAGCTATTGAGCAGTCTGTTGACGGAGACTGTGGGTCAGGAAGACACAGATGAAGGTTTGAAAACAGAATCGTTGAATATATTTCCTTTAGCATTACAGAAACCATCAGAGGTTATTTGGATTCTTTACGGGACCTGGTAGCTCAAATGGCTCAATATCAATTTCAACAAACTAAAATATTATTAAATAAAGTAAATGTTATTGAAAAAACTTTAGAGAAAAGTGAAATTGAGATAAAAGCTTCCTCTGAGAAGATTGTAACGATAGAAGAAAAACTTACAAATACCGTTAATGTTCAAACGGTTATATTAAAGGATATTTCCAATATGAGTAAAATGGAAATTTATGACAACTACATGAGACGATATAATTTAAGGTTTATAAATTTTCCTAGAGTTACAATGGTAAGCCCACAAGAGATGTTAAAACGATATTTCAAAGAAATTTTGCAGATTCCAGAAGAGAATTTACCTCCTCTCTCCAAGGCTTACTATGTACCTCAAAAACAACAAGATTCACTACTACAACAACAAACTCCTCTGGACGTTACAAATCTTTTGGAAACGTCAGACACTGAACAAGCAACCGCGGCAACTTTGGTAGCCCCGGTTGCACTACTCCCAGATAAGCAATGGCTGTTTAAAATGTGTTTTAAACATAAAGATAAAATGTTTCTGGGTATGAAGATATTATTGTTTCCTGGTGTCTCGAAAGACACACAAAAGAAGCGAAAACAATTTCTGATATTGAAGCCAGAAGTACTGAGGCTAGGTGCTACTTTTTACCTTAGTTTCCTTATAAATGCATAATTTCCTATGAAGCGCAAAAATATGTTTTCATGGAACCATCTCAACTAACTACATTTGTGTCTTCTAAGAGATCTGAAGGAATGTGAATTTAAAGATAACCTGGCTTAATTTTCTCCTAGATGCTATTATTTCCTTTATTTTGAAATCCTCTTGTTTAGTGAAATTCTCTCCCATTATAATGTGGACTTGAGTGTTGAAGTTTGTTAATGTACCTCATACTTTTTCCTTCTGTTTTGTTTTATATTGTTTACTTTCAGCAACACTTTCTATTCAAGTGTAAATTCCTTGAAATAATTCTATATGTATAAAATTAAAAAAAAATATTTGCCCTTTTAAATAAATTCCTTGGAAAACTGGTAAAGGCACATGAAAAGAGAAACCAATATCTTTTTGAAATGCATAAGCTGTTATGTCATCAGGATAATGTGTCAGAGTTGGTTACATCCATTTAATATTAAATGTCCAAGACGAGCCAGTAAAAAAGAGCAGTTTTTGAAAATCAAAGTCACAGGTATGACAAAAATTTCACTTTGTTTTCACCTGATCTTAACTAAGGGGCCTTTTTACCAAGCTGCTGTAAAAGGGGCCCTGCATGAGTGCTGGCAGCTGTTTTTGCTGTGCACCAAAGCCCTTTTTACCACAGCGGGTAAAAAGCCCCCCCAAAAGAAATGGACGTATGGTAATTTGCACTTGCCTCACGGCCTTTTCAGGTGAAGCACTTACCGCCACCCATTGTGGTGGCGATAAGGGCTCCCATGCTAACCCAACTGTAACTGGGCAGCATGCGGCAATGCCTGATTACCACTGGGTAACCCCCTGCAGTATTAAATTTTCAAAAATTCCAGCAGCACCAGATATGCTATGCACTGTGGGTGGAACTACGGTCGGCAGCCGCATTGGGCCAGCAGTAGTTCCAAAAAGGGCTCAAAGAAACCAGAAATAGTAGGTCTGTGTTAAGCCACCAGCAACTGATTGCTCAAAAGAAATCTAAACTTAGAGGCCTATTTACTAAAATGCCCTCAAATTTGCATTTAATGCATTTAAACATTGGATTTTACTGCACGAGAACTGTAAATTTTACACGGTGCTAAGAATTTTCACACATTTCTTTTTTTTTTTTTGCAGGTCATGAGCTTATGTTCACATTAAACTATAATTATAAAATTATACTGGGGTCTTTTACTAAAGCTTAGCATGCACTACATGCTAAGAAACCCAGTTTATACCTATGGGCTTCTTAGATTTTAGCACATACTAAGCTTTAGTATAAGAGCCTCAATATAAGATAATTATAATGTGCTAACTGGCTAACACTTCCACAACAACTCTCTGTCCATCCCATGCACCAACACAGAAAAATTCTTTAAAATGTAGGACCCTGTTTACAAAGTTGCACTAGCAACTAAAAATTAGCATGTGCCAACTTTGTAGATGCCCATAGGAATATTAATAAGACCCTTAATAATGCTTGGTTTAGGAAGGCAATCTATAAATGTTGTTGAGATTTGTGCACTGGAAAAAATTGGCTCAGAGTGTTATTCTAAGGGCTTTTTTTGAGGGGGTACTTGGGGGTACTGAGTACCGGCACCTTTTTCATTGTCTGCTAAAATTGACCCATGGCCCCAAGTTTTAATGAAAGAGTTCAGTCTCTACACACCAATTCTGCCTTGTCATAGGTTCTGTGACTGGTTGCAGGGGGCCTGGCTATTGTGGAATGGGTCCCTCAGTGATCACCCCACCCCCTGAAGGGCGGCCTGGCATTTGAGTACCGGCACCTATTTTGCTAGAAAAAAGGCACTCGTTATTCTCCAGGCTGAGTGCCATTTATAGGATAGTGCTTAGAGCCCACTTTCATGCCAAAAAGTTGGGTTCCAGTATTTATGGCAGCTTAAACATTTTTGCAGATGAGCTGAAAAATGAACCTGCGTGCGTCCAATACATGCATCTACACTAGCGCAGGCCACTTTTCGGTGCACCTTAGTAAAAGGACCCCTGAGTGAGGATTTCAACATACTAGAAGCAATATCAAGAGCTTATAATAATTTCTACTGCTCATCCTTGACAGCCAATGGATAGAAAAGGATTCAGGGCAGAAAGATGCATATAGGAGACTGCATGACTGAATTCCACTTAAGGCAAATTACTGCAAATTGTCCACAGTCCTATAAGTGGGAAAAATTCAGTTTCTGAATATTAACTCCTTGGAATAAATGTTGTACAGATCACAGTATGGTATTATGTTGAAGTGCAATTCTGGAGAATTACTGTAACTATTTATAACTGTACACCTTAAGGTTTTTTTTAACATAACAGAAATGTGTTTTCATTTCGAACAAAGCAGGTACGTTGTTCAATTTCATTGGTTTTCCATAAAGAAGTCATGTCCTTTGACCTCAGGATCCACCAGCACCATTTGGAAATACTGACATAGAAGGGCAGAGATAACCTCACCCCATTTGGGCTTCTGAACTCCACAGGTTGGATAGAATATTCTCATTGGTGGAATAGGAAAGGCACAGCAGAGGCTTCAGTTTTTTAATGTTGGTACTGCTGGTTTGTTTGGCAAGGAGATCAGGGATCCAGGCCTCTTCACTTTGGATTTTCTTTTGATTTCTTTTTATTCATTTTATGTTTATTTCATTTCAAATAAATAAAACCAAAAGAAATAATAAATGAAAAATATGAAAACAAAAACATGAAAAAACTTTAAGAGGGTAATTTTATGACTGGGTGCCTAGTTTAAGAGGGCATATAAATAGCTACTTAGGCCCAATTTTATAAAGAGAAGTAACCACCTAAGGGACATGCTATCAATTAACATGGGTAACTTTACCACTAATTCGTGCTATTTTAGCACAGATTCCATTTTATACAATGAGTCATAGTTACTAATAACTGAAGTTAACAGTAGAATGCCAGGCAAAACACAGTAGAGAAACAAAAACCTCGCGCAGATGGTGTCCAAAAAAGTCTTTATTAAAAAAAACTCTTCAACAATGTAAGGGAGACCTGACACGACTTGTTTTTCGGCCTTACCTGCCTGCATGAGGGATCTAAGAATGTGTCATGTCATTTGTTTTCCCAGATTAGTCATCAAACAAAGTATCTGTACTGTATCATCTAAGCTGGTGTAATCTTGGCCATGACCGTTTTGGAGCTGCGCGTGAGATGAATTGGGCACACAGGGTATAAGACAGGTGCAGATCACAGATCCATGCATAACCTCTGACAGCAGCAGACTCTCTTCAGTGACAAGTTTGATGACTAACCTGGGAATACAAATGACATGACACATTCTTAGACCCCTGGTGCAGGCCGGTAAGGCCGAAACATGAGTCATGTCGGGTCTCCCTTAGATTGTTGAAGATTTTTTTTATTATTAAAGACTTTTTTGGACACCATCTGCAAGAGGTTTTTGTTTCTCTACTGTGTTTTGCCTGGAATTTTTCCTTCAGTGAAGTTCTTTCCTTCTGTTGGTGACTGACGTTAAAAGTAGAATAACATATCCTAATGGTAGAACATATAGATAACTTCCCCCCTTATTTAAGCAAAAAAGAAATGTCTCTAGAAATCAAAATATTGCTATATGTAATAAAAGTAAGCCAAGTATAGGACAATCTAGTCATGGACTAACTTGCTACACCCACTGTAACTTAGACCAGTTCCTTATATCTTGATTAACTGTACAAAGAACTTGCCATTAGTTTATCCACCCATGCATCTTGTCACCATCTATATATCTGCATTTGGTCCCTCAGCTATATGATAAGCTGTATTGTAGAAAAGCATTAGTATCATAGCAAAGCTATTTGAATGTTCTAAATGTATGTTTATTAGATATTCCATTACTATTATGCTGATATCATATTATAATCTCTGTTATTTGAATTTCAGTGCTGTTAAATGTGTATATTTTTGATCCTGTTTCATGCTAGTTCTATTATTAGGTCTCAATTTGCTGCTTTCAAGTTTTCATCTTTCACTGTGTCTATGTCTGTACTTGTTCATTTTACTAATGTTATGCTTTTAACAAAACTGTAAGTTTGATGTTAAACTGTACCTACTGTATACCACCTTGGGTGAATCTCTTCATAAAGACAGTTAATAAATCCCAATAAATAAAATAAATAATAAATTAAATAATTGTGACATCACTGAGGTTGTCTCTTATTGGTGGAATGAGGCATTATGACATCACAATATCAGCTCTGGTTACCGGAGACTGGAACTCTTCACACTAAGGGGGGATGTGATAAATGTGGGATACTTACTAACTCATGCTATTTTAGCACAGGTTCCATTTTATACAATGAGACCTAGATACTAATAACTCGGGTTAACAGTAAACTAACACATTTTAACAGTAACTCGCACTGATAACTTCCCCCCTTAATGTATTTTATAATCTACACATGTACTTGCAAATTCCACCCATGCTCTGCCCAAATTCTGCCCCTTTACATACCTACTGGTGAAGTTAGTGCCATCATGTCATGGCGCATTCTTTTATGCTGGTCAGCATTGTATGAGCTCCTTCATGTGTGTAAACCAGTGTTTCAAGTGTGAAAATGATTTGTAAATTTACCCCTGGTCTTTTTGTAAAGGAATGAAGGCACTCCAAACAACTTAAGCATGGCCTGGATTTGATTGAGTAAGTACTCAGCAACCTGCTAAAGCACTTACTTGCGCCATGTCCAGACTCTTCAATCACCAAATTGCCACCATTATCTGAATTGTTACTGAGCAAAACCCAAGAAATACCAACAAAAAACCCACAATGTCTCAGCATCTCTCCTTTTCCCCTGGCTTCATCAACATGGAAACAAACTGAGCTGGAATAGAGCTGGCTGAAAGCAAAGAAGG
The DNA here is from genome assembly GCF_901765095.1 of Microcaecilia unicolor. Taxonomy (NCBI): domain Eukaryota; kingdom Metazoa; phylum Chordata; class Amphibia; order Gymnophiona; family Siphonopidae; genus Microcaecilia; species Microcaecilia unicolor. Next base: position 145,951,253 of record NC_044034.1, read on the forward strand.
AGAATAATTTTTCCGGCCCAATGTGGTTTGGGACAGTCAGAGCTAAGCGACCTGTGGAAGCATTTTTCTTATTTATTTAATGGCATTTCTACCCCACATTTTACCAAGAAAGCTCAGGTTCAATGCAGATTACATAACAAATTAAGAAGAAGCATTACAAGACAATTAATATTAATACAAGAATACAACTATCAAATAAAAAACATTTTCATATTAGCTGAACACAGATCTAAAGAAGTGGGCTTTAAGTAAACTTCTAAATGACATATTATTGTTTGAGTGTCTGATATACTTGGGTAATGAGTTCCAGAGTTTGGTACGAAAAATTAGCACTATGGATGGTTTTGTAGGTTACGTTTTTACAACTTGGGAAATGTAATATGAGATATTCTGTAGCTGATGAGGTGGCATTTTGTGGTGATAACTTAATGAGATCTATCATATAAGATGGTAAGACACTGTAAAGAATCTGGTGAACAGGAACACAGAGCTTACATGAAATTCTTTCATTGATAGGTAACCAATGTAGATCCTTAAGATGAGGAGACGATTTAACGTATCGCAGCAATCTATATATAAGGCGGGCATCTGCGTTTTGTGCAGTTTGTAATTTTTTTTTAGGAGACTCCACTTAATACCTGCATAAATTGAATTGCAATAGTCAAATTTGGTTAACGACTGAACTAAAGTGCGAAAGACTGATATTGAAAAGAATGATCTTAATCTACAAATTTTATACAGCCTCCAGCTCTAATTCAGACATATTGTTTGAAAAAAAAACAAAAATGAAAAAAAGCACAGCAGTAAATATAGCTTAAACAGAGTTGAAAATTACCTTCTTCATTACAGATAAATGCTCTGAGGGAAATGGCCTATGTGTGGAAAGAGAAAATAAGATAAAAACAAAAGTTTTGCATGAAAGATTCTAGGAAGGAGTTTGGCTTTGCCACGACTGGATCATGCAGAGAATGTGTTTATGAGGATATGTCCAGAGGGAGAAGTGTATACAATAGGACATTAAGCAGATGCTGGTATATAAATTATGGTACTGAAACCTAGTGAAATGCTGGATAAATAGATATAGGAAATACATTGTAAAAGAGGCCATTTCATGTTACAATTGCAAAACAAATTCTGACAATCTCACATCTATAAAGCACATGTTTTTCCCACACTCACAGTCCTTCTGATCTGTACACTGTATTTAACAACTGCATTTCTTCCCTTTATTATGTCCTACTAAGGTGCGGTAAAAAAGGCTTTAGCGCATAGGAAAACCCCACACGATGGCGTGCTAAGACCACTTTTTACTGCAGCTTAGTAAAAGGACCCCTATGTTAGGTTTCTGCTGATATATCTTATGCTATGGTGTATTGTTTTGTCTTCTCTATGATATTATATACGTGTTTATTATACTTCAGTTTGGATAGCGTTTGACCAAAATTGGTGGATTATAAATCATTTTAAATAAATCAGTATGAGCTACAGTTAAGGCGTGTTATTTTACCACTAACTTGTACTATTTTAGCACAGGCCCCATTTTTATGGGAAGTTATCAATACAGATTACCATTAAGACATGTCTAATTCCATGACTGAATATTGAGAAAGAATAATGAGGGTCATACTTCACATTATAATGAGCCAGTACAATTCTGAATGCAAACACCTGTCTACAAATATCAAAGAGGGATTATTCAGCATTCCTATGATATTAGAACTCCAAGTCAGGATTTTTCAGAGGATTTCAATATTTATATTCAGAATAGTGAAATATGTTCTATCAGAAAGTTTTCTAAGTCTCTGATTTGGATGCATTGACCCCATACAGCAAATCTGATCAACTTCAGTGATGTTAACTGGTCCTTATCCTCCATATGCCAATATAATGCCAACTTCAACCTTTCTCAGAATGAAATTATTCAGCTCTGGAGGTGATACAGGGCACCCATATTAAAACAAAATCACTCAGGATTTTTGATCAAACAGATGAGAATCTCTGATGATTATTTATTATGAAAATCCTGAAAATCAAATCTGTTAATAGCACTTTTAAGACCAGTTTATTATTCCTGTTCTAGTCTGCAGTAAAGAATGTTAGATAATCAAAAGCTGGACTTGAACCAAGCAATTACCAGAGGTTTAGGGACAATTTGAAGGAAATTTGAAAAAATGTGAACTATTCAATTTGGATTGTCAAAAGATCTAAAGACTATTCATCAGTCACTTTGGGAATTAAAAAAAATGTGAGGTTGAATCAAACTTTCACATTTACTAAATTCATCGAATTGTTGGACCAACCTCTTTTGAAATTCACACATCTTCAGATTGTGCAAGGATTGTCTACAAATTCTTCTCTGTTACTTTCTATAGCTTTGAAATTTTTGAGTTGCCAAGATCACCCAGAATGTGAAGTCTTCCCATTGTGGTGGTCTTTAGTATTGAAGTCAGTTGAACTACAGTGCTTTTCCACACCTAGTACAAACATCATTTATTCTTGACAGCAAAATACATTTTGGACTGACAAGTGAAAGCAATAGTGCATACAAAACCCCACAGGCCAGCCTATGATGTCCAAGTCAGTGCCTTGGGGTGATGGGCAGACTGTTTTGACATGGTCCAATTTTACATGGATCACCGGGGATGTCACCATGTGAAAAATCCTCTTGGGTTGAGCTCTGTTTCTACCATTTGACACTCAATATTGCTTTGTGAACACTAGACTCTAGTCTCCTCTAATGTATTTATTTAACTGTGCTATTTCACTATTTTGTACAAAGGATTCACCAGAATATATTGTGCCTGTTCCAGCTAAGACCTTTAGATTGGGGTATTCAATAAATACTTGTTGAATTAGTTGTTTTAGTACTATCAGAGAATGCTATTTATTCATGTCTTAACTATTTGTATATACATTTTTTTTTTCAAATTTCAGAATAGTCTTCCATTTAAATGACAAGATATAAATAACCTGGCAATTTCTTGCAACTCTGGTAATACCCACACTTAACACCTGTGTGCTAGAGCCCTGTAATGAACTTTTTGCTATTTCTGTTGCTCTGTACTGTTCATTCCCTTTCAATTATGGAGATCAAAGTGATAATAGAGAAGCTGAAAACCAGCAAAGCTATGGTTCAAGGAAGAAATACGGGAGAGAGGAGATACAATAGCGATGTTCAAATATCTTCATGGCATAAATGCACCAGAGGGAGTCTCAACTGAAAGGAAGCTCTGGAATGAGGAGGTATAGATTAAAGGTGAAAGGAGACAAAGTATTAACCTGAAGAAATACTTCTTCATGGAAAGGCCTCCCAGTAGAGGTGGTGGAGATTGAGACTGTATCTGAATTCAAGAAAGCTTGGGACAAGCACATAGGATCTGTAAGAGAGAGGAAGAGGTAGTATATGGTATGAATAGGCAGACTGGATAGGTCATATAGAGGGGCATAATCGAACACAAACGCCCATGTGTAAGAACGTCCATCTCTGAGAACGGGTCCATGAAGGGGTGGGCCGAATCGTATTTTCGAAAAAGATGGACGTTTATCTTTAGTTTCGAAAATACGGTTTGTGCCAGGCAAATGCATTGGATGTGGGCGTTTTTGAGATTTGGGCATTTGTTTCAGCTGGGAATTTTCGTTTTTCAGCGATAATCGAAACCGAAGTGTCCCAGCTCAAAAACGACCAAATCCAAGGCTTTGGGTCATGGGAGGGGCCAGGATTCGTAGTGCACTGGTCCCCCTCACATGCACCCTAGGGGGCACTTTTAAAAAATAGGAAAAAACATTAAATTACCTCCCAGGTGCATAGCTCCTTTACCTTGGGTGCTGAGACCCCCAAATCCCCCCCAAACCCCACTCCCTACAACTCAACACCATTACCATAGCACTTAATGGTGAAGGAGGGCACCTACATGTGGGTACAGTGGGTTTTGGGAGGGGTTAGAGGGCTCCCATTACCACCACAAGTGGTACAGGTAGGGGAGATGGGCCTGGGTCCACCTGCCTGAAGTGCACTGCAGTACCCATTAAAAGTGTTCCAGGGACAGGACTTGTTGCTGATGTATAACCTTGGCACAGCAGTTGACACCTGAAGACTAATCTCGCTGAAAACTTCCTTTATTTGAATAAGCACGTTTACTCACAGTTAACTGCAGATCAGAGGTTGTGCCCCACTGGCAACGAGTCTCCCTGGTACTGAGATTAGCAGTAGGTCCGAGCTGGCAGAATAGTGTACAATGCCGTCTTTCAGCAACATTCAAGGTAAGCACTAAGTTTTGTAACGTGGCTAACACACAAAAGGGATCTAAAACGGACTTACAAAAATGGCCACTACCTCGTGGACTACCGGAAACAAAACAGGGCACACTCTGACCCAGTAGGCAGGGGGGGAAAGCACCATGGGAGAATAGCCTACCAACTACCAACATCGTGAGGCTGTAACACAAGCTAGTGAAATCACGGAGCCCAATACCCTACACCCACCACAATGCAATGCTGATGTGACCCTGCAGTGCACCCGGGAGCCACATCTGACCCAGGGAAAGGCTGTGAGAGGATCGGACACATTCTGCTGTCATGGAGGTGGGTACGGAATTTGAGGGTGGCATAGAGGCTGGGAAATAAGGTTTTTGCAAGTGGGTTTTTTTTTTGTGGGGGGGTTAGTGACCACTGGGGGAGTCAGGGGAGGTGATTCCCGATTCCCTCCGGTGGTCATCTGGTCATTTAGGGCACTTTTGTGTGACCTGTTCATGAGAAAATAGGTTACAAAAAAGTGTCCTAAATTCTCGCTAAAAACGCCTTTCTTTTTTCCATTATCGGCTGAGCATGCCCATCTCTGCTCGGCCGATAACCACTCCCCAGTCCCGCCTTCACCATGCCTCTAACATGCCCCCATCAACTTTATTCTTTCCTGCAACGGAGTGTAGTTGAAGATGACCAAAATCGGCTTTCGATTATACCGATTTGGCCGCCCACGGGAAACGGATGCCCATCTCCCGAACATAGGCATTTTTCTCCTTTCGAAAATAAGCAGGATGGTCTGTATCTGCCCTTCATTTTCACTGTTTCCACATTTCCCTGTGGCCCTGAGTAAGTCACACACCAAAACACAAAGTAGGGTTGGACCAAGGAAATCGAAACCAGAAATAAAGACCATGGCTTTCCAACCATGGGAGACTCTTGGACTTTTACAATCTGAATAAGTCACTTCACCCTCACTTTTGTGGCAGCCTGTACTTGGATGCAGGGCCATCCTTGGGTTGAGGGGGAGACATTGAATTGGGGGGGGGGGGGGGGGGGGCTGACTGCTTTGGACCCTGCAACACAGTCTATGAAGAGGCAACTGTACAAATATCACACTGGTCCCTAGAACACCAATATATTTCCTATTAGAAAAATAAAATAAGTTGGCAGAATCCCTCATGCCATACTGAAAACAGACTGACCCACATAGAATGCAGGATAACTAGCCACAGATTAGATCCATGCAAGCAACAACTCAAATGCTAGACTTTGGGGCAGTGCAACACTGGAGGAAAAGGGGTGGGGTTGGAGAATCAGAAACATCTAATCTAATCTTTGTGTTTATATCTAGCCTGATCTCAAAAGGTCCAAGGTGGGTTACACAAGGAAAGCTAGAAAAACACTGGCAATTGCAATCAAATTAAAATTCAAGAAAATCGAGTTATGTCTACATGAGGTTCTTATTTGTAAGGGTGCTATTTCGTCTAATATGTTTTTACATGAATCAAATATTTCTCAAAAAGATACAGTTTTAAATATTTTTGAATAGGGAAACTGATGTTTGATATATAAATATAGACCATTCCAAATTAATGCTGCCTGATAAGAAAATGTAACCTCTAAAATTTGCTTGAAATATTTTGTACTGTATGTTTGTGTATTGTAAACACTTGATTAATCTCCAAATTTTGCCATGTCAAGCCTAGGCGATGTAAAATATAAAAACATCAAATAAAGAAAAAGAACTCCAAATTAAAATAGGAAAAATATACATGCAATCATTCAAAGAGAAAGAAACCAACATGCAAGCATACAGCATAGAACATAGTGACTGTCCCTATCAATCCCTAGTCCAGCATTCTTCAATAAGTATTAAATGCCTCAGTAAAAAAAAAAAATATGTTCTTAAATCTATCTTAAATTGTTTGTAAGACATTTTGGTGTGAAGTCCTAGAGGCAAAGCATTTCAGAGAGAGGGTGCTAAAAAGGAAAAGGCACTCATCCTATTGGATTCTCAATGTGCCTGCACATAAGAAGGAGGGACCAAGTGATGATCAATTAGTGACTTCAAAACCTGAGCATGGACATAGGGTATGGTAAGAATAAACATAATCCGGGGACCCAATCCGCAGTGCTCGGAAGGTCAATAGCAAAACTTTGAATTTGATTCTGAACTGAACAGGAAGCCAATGTAAACGTTGAAAAAGAGGGGTGATATGATCCTTATGGTTAGGTCAGCAAAGAAAGTGAGCAGCTGTGTCTTGAAAAGATTGCAGTATCTTTAGAGTGGATTGAGGAAGAGCAGCATATATCATACTACAGTAATCTAACCATGTAGTCACATACACAGCATATGCAAAATACAAAAAAGAAAAGATATATCCCAATCTCTAATTGAAAATAAAAACATAACAATTGCCATACTGGGCCATATCAAAGGCCCATCAAATATTGTATCCTGCTTCCAACAGTGGTCAGTCCAGGACACACTAGCAGGATCCCAAAAAAAGTAGATATTCACCAATGTGCTTACCTGAATGGATAAGCAGTCATTTTCTAATTGACATCATCCCATGTCATTAGGAAAGCATGGTAACCAAACAACTCTCAGAATATTGAAACAAATTCTCAATACTAGATAACTCACAATCAGGGTTTTGCTCCCTCCATAGCACTGAAACAGTACTAGTTACACTTTTAGCCAAATTCAAACAGGAAATATCAACAGGTAAAAGCATACTCCTCCTCCAGTTTGACATGTCGAGTGCTTTTGACATGGTAAACCACAATATACTACTAAGACTGCTCGAGTACTTTGGGATTGGTGGAAACATCCTTAACTGGATTAAGGGTTTCCTAACCACCAGAACATACAGAGTGCTATCAACTTCAAACATGTCCTCACCATGGAAAGCAGACTGCGGAGTACCCCAAGGCTCACCACTATCACCAACCCTCTTCAACTTAATGATGACCCCACTAGCCAAGTCATTTACCATCCAAGGCCTCAACCCTTTCATCTATGCAGATGATGTCACAATATACATCCCTTACAAACATGATCTGACAGAAATCGCCAATGAAATCAAACTCAGCCTGGACATCATGAACTCGTGGGCAAATGCATTCCAACTGAAACTCAATGCAGAAAAAACACACAGTCTCATCCTATCATCCCGTCACAATATGGACAACCATAAACACCCCAGAACACACCCTCCCTATCTCAGACAGCCTGAAAATCCTTGGTGTCATAATTGACCGAAACCTAACACTAGATAGCCAAGTAAAATCCACAACAAAGAAAATGTTCCATTCTATGTGGAAACTCAAACGCCTGAGGGAAACATTCCACAACCTGATAGAATCAATGGTATTAAGCCATGCAGACTACTGCAATGGAATCTACGTGGGAAGCACAGAACAAACCATAAAGAAACTTCAGACCGCTCAAAACACGGCAGCCAGACATATTCAGAAACACGCGATTCGAAAGCGCAAAACCCCTCCGGGAAAAACACACTGGCTCCCTATAAAAGAACGTATTGCTTTCAAAGTCTGCACCCTAGTGCATAAAATAATCTATGGTGAAGCCCCAGGATACATGACAGACCTCACAGACCTACCAACCAGAAACATATCCAGATCCACACGAACATACCTAAACCTCCATTACCCAAGCTGCAAAGGACTTAAATATAAAATCTACCTATGCATTCAGCTTTTCATACTTAAGTACACAATTGTGGAACGCACTACCAAATGCAGTGAAAACAACGTATGACCACTTAAATTTCCGGAAATCACTAAAAACCAACCTGTTCAACAAGGCCTACCCTACCGACCCAACCTAATTGCCCGGACTCTGCAACACAACGAACCCAAAGAACGAAATGGACATAACATAACTCTTCCGCTCAAAGATGCCATAACTGTGTTTGTTCCACTCCAATCTATACTATCCAACATTACCTTGTATTTGTTTCTCTCACTGGATTTGTCATCTTACTGGACACTACTTTGTATTTGTTTTCTTACCGGAATCAGCAATCGCCTTTCCGATAATATGTAAGCCACACTGAGCCTGCAAATAGGTGGGAAAATGTGGGATACAAATGTAACAAATAAATAAATTTCATGCCATTAAAACCCAAAAATGACCACAAAAAGTATGAAAATGCATGTTTTTTTTTCATTTGCCAATAATAATTCATGCTTTTTTGAAAGAATGCACGTATTTGGTAAAAGAGCACGTTCTTTTCCCGATAGTGCACCATCGCTTATGAACGAACCACTGCACATGTGCACTCATTCAGGAAGAGAGCTCCTTTTTCTCAATTGGATGATTCTCTTCAAAAGAAGGCTCACTATGACTTTTTTTCTCTGACGGAATGAAAAAACTAGAAAAGTATGGCAAAAGAACTGATATCTTTCAACATCAGCCCTCCTCCTGTTCTCTATAACCTTTCCTGAACCTGCAGTAGCAGTGGGATGTCATCTTCTGCTGCAGTACGGGACCATTTTTGTAATATAATCCACAAGATTCATGTAGATCATACAATAAAGTGATAGTCAGTTAAGCATGGCTGATGTAGTCTGCTGGTGAGAAGGAAGCGAGTTTCAGAAGGTTCCACCACAGCAGCATTTCTGACAATAGTTTGGCTTGTTCTGGATTGGTGGAACTGCAGCCATGATCTGCTTAAGGCATCTGTCAGGTGAGACACTTGATCAGGGTGCCAAAAGTCTGCCTCACGGGTTCACCCATCACAGTTCTGCTCTCACCATAGCAAGCAAAATTAGAGGTTTAAACATGAGAACAGATACTTCCTATTCTTACATTAAACCTGCAATGCTGCCATCAGCAGCAAAGGAAATCTGAGATCCTCTACTTTACAATCATTCTGATATTCTGCAATACCTTGCAGTTTCATATGGATTACGTCTCATAAAATAACCAGTAATCTCTGGTGAATAACAATCAAATATTAAAACTAAGGATAGCAAATAACATAATCAAAAATTTCAGATACATACATTTAAAACGTTCTTCAAAATATAATAACTAAATACTCAAACATTTCTTTAAAAAATATGTTTCTAAAATTTTCCAACAGAGAATGGCTTCGTATATATCTTATGCTTAGAGGAAGCTTATTCCAAATAGAAAGTGCCCAATAAATAAAACAAGCTCTATATTTCAGACCTTTAGGACTTGGATATGAAAGGATCTTGAGAATGATAGTTACTAGAGAGTAGATGAACCAGATCACTCAAATAAGAAGGGGCTAAACCATATAAGATCTTAAAAATGACTACACAAACCTTAAATCAGTGCCTCAATAGGCAGCCAATGCAACTTTATCAGCAGAGAAGTCATTCATTCGTATCCATGGGCTGAAAAAAATGGTTTGGATTTTCTTAATATAAGTGTTCTGACATCCTGTATATATGATGTTCCTCTGTTCCTAACAGCTTTATGCTTTGAATGGACTGCAAAATGTGCTGTTTCTGATGGTCCAAAAACTTTTAAACAGAGTGACTATAAGATAGTTCAAATTGTGTTTGGTGTGTGGCTGTGATATGTTATTCAGTTGGGTTTTCCCTTACTAGATAAATTGTTTGTCTTATTTAAGGAGCTTTTTTCCTATAATCCATCATAGATAGGAGGAGACTCTGAATGACTATACGGAAAACTAGAGGATCCAAAAAATACGGATTTGTCTAAGTTTTCTTAGAAGTAGAATGATATTTTAATTATCAAATTAATTTGGGGATCAAGCATTAGGGAGCTTGTTATAGTAATCCCCAAGATTTAAATGCTACACTCAAAGCTAAATTTAGGATTGATCAGTTTTAGAATACTATCGGTCCATATAATATTGCTTTGGCCCAATAGAAAAACTTGGCTTTATTGGTATTTAATTTTAGCTGATGATTCAATATCCAATTTTTATCCTGTAATATAAGCCTGCCCCTGAAGCTCCTCCTCATTCTGAACCCCACCACTTCCTTTCTCTTGCAACACTCAACATTTCTCTAGAAAACCAACAGGCTCATTTTCAAAAAAGATGGACGTCCATCTTTCGACATAAATCAGCACTTGGACGTCTATCTCTCAGAGATGTCCAAATCGGTATAATCAAAACCCAAAGTCTATCACAAGGACGTCCAAATCTGAGGGGGCATATCAGAGGCATGGTGAAGGCGGGACTTGGGCGTTCCTAAGACTTGGACATCTTTCAGCCATAATGGAAAAAAGCAGAGACGTCCAAGACTAAAAGTTGGACGCTGTGGCGTTCCTAGGGGGGGGCGGTGTGTGCGGTCCGCCCTGGGTGCACGCCGCTAGGGGGGGTGCCAAGCGCCTGTCGGCACCGCTCGTTCCGTGCTCCCTCTGCCCCAGAACAGGTTACTTCCTGTTCCGGGGCAGAGGGAGCATGGAACGAGCGACGCTGACAGGTGCGCGGCACACTCCCCCAGCAGGTAAAAATGCACCCAGGGGGGTGTCGTTTCGCCGGTGGGGGGGGGCGCTGCACCCGGGGGGGTGCATTGCCGATCCGCCCCGGGTGTTAGCCGCCCTAGGAACGCCACTGGACGTTTTCACCCGGACCTGTTTTTATTGCGAATAAGGCACAACAAGGTGCCCAAAATGACCAGATGACCACCGGAGGGAATCAGGGATCACCTCCTCTTACTTCCCCACTGGTCACTAACCCCCTCCCAGCCTCAAAAAACAATTAAAAATATTGATTGCCACCCTCTATGCCAGTCTCAAATGTCATACTCAGGTCCATGACAGTGCATGCAGGTCCCTGGAGCAGTTTTAGTGGGTGCAGTGCACTTCAGACAGGTGGACCCAGGCCCAAACCCCCCCTACCTGTTACATTTGTGGAGGAAACAGCGAGCCCTCCAAAACCCCCCAGAAACCCTCTGTACTCACATATAGGTGCCCCTTCACTCGTAAGGTCTATGGTAGTGGTGTACACTTTGGGGTAGTGGGTTTGGGGGGAGGGGCTCAGCACACAAGGTAAGGAAGCTATGTACCTGGGAGCATTTTATGAAGTCCACTGCAGTGCCCCCTAGGGTGCCCCATTGCTGTCCTGGCATGTCAGAGGGACCAGTATACTACAAATGCTGGCTCCTCCCATGTCCAAATGGCTTGCATTTGGACATTTTAGACTTGGATGTCTTTGGTTTCGAAAATCGCTGAAAATCAAAGACATCCAAATCTAGGGACGTCCAAATCTAAGGACGTACTTGGTATTTTTGAAATGGATGTCCATCTTTTTTTTGAAAATGACTTTTTCCCTGCCTCCGAATTTGGATGTCTTACAAAGACGTCCAAATTCCGACTTAGACATTTCTTTCAAAAATGCCCCTCCAAGTCATTCCAGGGGCATTAGGAAGTGACAGGAGAAGGAACAATCTTCACTTACTCCTTCCCCAGTGGTGGCCTTCTTGAAAATGGTTTTGCTGACTCCTAGTAGGTATTCTTGGTGTACTACCATTAGGGGGTTCAAGCTGCCATATAAGGGCTTTTTCCTTTATATGGAAGCTTTAACCAGCCACTCTAAAGAAGCCTATCACTGCAGTAGAAGCAAGTTGGAATCTCTGTAGCCTCCTTCACCCCTCAAACCCCTGGAGTGAGTCAGGTTTATACAGGTGAGGGAGAAAGCTGACTGGAAAAGATCTGATGAGGGTGGGTATGTGGGGAAGAGGCACCGATGGAGATGCTGAAGTTGGCTCAGGGCACCACAGCTTCTTGAGCTGGCCGAGTGTGGCAGAACAGGTGCTGGAACAAAAAAAAGCCTTGCAATACCTACTCTTAAAGGAGGCATTCCCAAGGGAAGTGTGTTCAGATCTTGTTATGAATGTTTTCTGAACTGATCCACTGAAGACATGTTTATATTTTAATTTTTTTCCCAAATCACAAGTGAGTCACACATATTTTTGCATAATATAATGTTTATTTTTCTATTTTGGCAGGTTTACTGTGATCAGTTAGAAGATATTTAACAGTCTAAACTACAAGATATTGCTTGCTTCCTGGAACATTTTTTATTCTACTTTTTAATTTTATTTTAACAGCCATTTCCAATTGGCTCATGCAGGAATCACTTCTGCCATGGTTAAGATTTCAGTGTTCTGTGCATTCCTATTGCTCAGAAACTTCTCATATGGTGAGGACTTGAATGACAATATTGTCGCCAATATAGTCCATGGATAGTACTTGGAGAACAATTTCAGTAGATTGAATACCAGTTTAATCATTTAACAATATCCATAAAGCTACATATGGAGGGGCGTTTTCGAAAGGAAGTCCTAGTCAGAATAGAGGCGTCCAGCTCAAAATGTCCAAAATGGGCATCAATCTCACATGCATTTTCCAACAGGAAATACATCAGGATTTCCTGTTCAGAAATATGTAAGATGGACATCCGTGTGCTGGGGACATTCAGCATGAACAGCCACTTTACAAACCAGAACGTCCAACACATGTATGGCAAAAAAGCAGGGAGAAGGCCGCCTCTCTAGTAGCATTTTTAGGCTACTCCTCAGACTTGCTTCTTGCATTGCTAGGAATGCCTATAATACCTGAAGCTGTCATAGAGCCTGGTATCCTCTTTTAGTTTCACTTTCAGGAGAGAAGGAGGAAGACAGCAACCAATGAAGGATTAAGAAGGTGTCATGCCTTAATCCCTCATTGATTTACAAGTGCATTCACTCTGTAGCTCCTCGGTACCTCTCCACTCTTATCTTTCCCTACACTCCTCCCCAGGAACTGTGTTCATTAGGTACATTTCTCTTATCTGTACCTTCTCCTCCACCGTCAGCTCCAGACTCCGTTTATTTTATCTTGCTGCAACATGAGCCTGGAATAGACTTCCTGAGCATAGGCGGTCGGTGGCCCAACTGTTTGGGGAGGCTAAAGGGGGTGGGGTTAGGGGTGGGGCCAGGGGTGGTACTTAAATCCATAATTGTCTGATAACACACAGAAAAAATAAAAAAGTCACAATTAATACCTTTTACTAAATTTAGATATTAGATATGTATCATATGTCAAAGAATAAAGTGGTTGCTCAAAGCATATTCTAAGCACAATCGCTCAACTGCAAAACACTATGCACAACTTTGTGCAAAAACACACTCAGAACCTTACTGTACCATAAATATTATACTGGGCAGAACCTAATACACCAATATACCACCCATACGGAAAATGCAGACCGTCAACAATATGAAACAAGGGCTCATATCATCACAATTCTCATGTAGAGCCACAAAACACCCTAATTCATGTGTAATGTGGGATAAAATGCCATAAATAAGTAAATAAATATAAACTTTTAATGTTGAGCACCTGATTCTCAAAGTGGACATATTCCAAACACTATAATGAAAATAAAATGATCTTTTCTACCTTTGTTGTCTGGTGACTTTTTCTGATCATGCTGGCCCAGTATCCGATTCTGCTGCTATCTGTCCTCAGTGCAGGTCAGGAAGTCATCCTCGTTAAATATCTCCCTGGCAACCCAGGACACCTCCAGCCAACCCCCCCCCCCCCCCCCCCTGCTCTCCCAGCAGTAAGATAAACAAATTAAACCATAAACCAATTTCTACAACTGGTTACACAAGGTTAGAGGGCTTTCACTGCAGCTCCTGCTGTGAGGATGGAGGTAAATCAACAATTTAAACCCCCCAGAGCACAGCAGGGGAGGCTTAGCCTCTCCAAGCCTCTTATACCGGGCACCTATGTTCTTGAGTCAGTAAATCAATCTCCATCTCTGGCCATCTTCAAATCTAGGCTAAAGGCCCACCTTTTTGTTACTGCTTTTAACTCCTAAGCTCTATTCACTTGTACACCTTAAGTATTTCCCTTATCCCTTATTTGCCCTGTTTGCCTGTCCTGATTAGATTGTACACTCTTTTGAGCAGGGACTGGCTCTTCATGTTCAAGTGTACAGTGCTGCGTAGATTTAGTAGTGCTATAGAAATGATAAGTAGTAGCAGCAGTAGAGAAAAGGAAGTTGCCCAGTGGTCAGAGCAATAGGTTGAGAATCAGAGAAGCCAAGGTTCAGTTATTGCTTCTGCCACTGACAACTCCTCATGACCTTTGGCAAGTCACTTTTTCTGTCATTTCTTGAGGTGCCCAGTTAGACCGTAAGCTCTCTGGGATAGGGAAATATACCTGAATATTTGTCACCACAGTGCAGTGCTATCAGTATTATTATGAGAGTCTGGATCCTGGGTTCTGGCCTAGTCACCGGAAAAAGAAAAAGGAGTTTGAGAGTTTTGTCCCCTTTTTGTCTTTCCATAAAGTGGAGGAGGCTCCTTTATTGATCCTATGACTCATAGCAATAACTACGGTGGTGGGGCTTTTTTATGCAGGTTTACACCAGAACCTATTGATATGGTGTTAACGTTAGACACAAAGGATAAATTACAACCTTACTACTTTCGTTCCTTCTAGAAAACTCATGCTGAGAAACAGAGAGTGAGCGAGCGAGAGCACAACATCATAGCACTGTTGTTACTGAAAGCTTTAGAAATGAACAGAATGAATAGCTTTGCAATTATATTCTTATATATAAAATTGTCACAGTAGGTAAACAAACTGTAGATGGGCGGATGCAAAAAAATGCCGTATGGTCTTTTTCTGATGTATCATGACTGCATTTTTCACTGTGTCACTGAGTTGTAAGCTACCAGTTAATTGCACTAAGCTTTCTTCTCACAGTCTATAACTAGTTTCATTTACAGTTCAAGGTTCTTGGCTACACAATTTTAATTGCACATCTGTACTCATCAATCAAAATTTGCAAAGCTGTGGAGTTTTTTTTTTTAATCTTTTTGATTTTTTTCTGGCTATGCTCTTTGAATGCACATGAGAAATGCATGCCAGACTTCCAAATAGTCTACTTTACTCTAAGGAAAGAGATGAGTCTCTCAACTGTGTCCCTGTGCTGGTCACTTGTCTTAAAGGAAGGAAGTCTTGAAGTAAAGGGGTTCAGATTTGTGTGGTATGAAGTAACTCCCGGCTGCTCTTATCGTTTCACCTTGATGAGCGAGTCATTGTTGGCTTGCCTTTGAACATACTCTGTAGAAGTCTTCAAGAACAGAGTTATTTTCTGTTCTTGTGCAACTTGTCATTTTCTTTTTTCTCTTTGTCGATGCACTGTATGTACTGTGCCTATAACCTCGAATGATAGAGTGAAGATGCTGTAAGGATTCAGAGATTTACCTCTGAGTCCTTCTAATTTTCTGTTCCCAGCACTGTATTTTTCATTTCAATCAATGCCAAATGTGTTTTTTCATATCAAATATTCCTCTATTTAAAGGTTTTGCTATGTGCATACTTTAGAGTAGTAATTTTAAGACATCTACACATTGCAAGTCCAAAGAGCTATTTGCAGTGAACAGCATTAATGCATTTTGGATGAAAGGTTTGGCACAGACATTTTTAATGTTACATTTTTTCCTCATATTATATTTCTTTGTGAGTTCAAACACTTGCTGAACTGTATACATTGATAACACATGACAGCTGCTGTATGGCAAAACAAGTTTTTTAAACAACTTTATTTAAGGATTAATTAGTCATATTTTATTATTCAGAAATCCGAATTCCAGGTCTGTTTACAGTGCAAAATAAAACCACAACAAATGACTCACAAATTGTCATTTCAATTAAGACTAATATATGCTAATTGAGCACATCATACAAATTTCCATCTAGGCTGAACAGTGTGAACATTATCATACAAGAAGACCTGAAACCTGATTCAAGTCTTTCTTTCCCCTTTATGTGCAGCTTTGAGAACATCAAAGGATACTTTCCCCTTTATCATCTTTTTTTTAAATGAAATGTTTACTTCCAAGCTATCTGTGGCTATCTTTACCCAGAAAGTTGGTTTCTGGATTGTATTGACTTTAAGGACACAATTCTAGGTTGAGCCTTGAAAGAAGGACAAAAGGGGGTTAAAGAGTAAAAGTGTTAAGAAAATTAGGGATATGCTGTCATTTCTTTAATTTAGGGCTAGATTTGTAAAGGATGCCACAATGTAGTTTGCACTAATACACATCAATGTGCATTATTTACTGCAGGTCCCAAGTTGCTATTGAGATAAACATGGGAGAAGCAACTGCTTGCCCTGGGATTGGTAGCATGAAATGTTGCTACTATTTGGGTTTCTGCCAGGTACTTGTGACCTGGTCTGGCCACTCTTGGAAGTAGGATACTGGGCTAGTTGGACCACTGATCTTATCCAGTATGGCTATTCTTATGTTCTTAAATATATATGTATACTAGTGGAACCCAGCCCGTTTCCTCAACAATGAAACGGCCCCTAGGAAGGCTCTCTTGTAAGCGATTTTTTTGTCTCTCCTCTGCCCTTCCCTCCCCTCCATTTCCAGCGATTCTTCCCTCCCCTCCCATCCCCTCCATGTCCAGCAGTTATCCTCTTCCCTGCCCTCCCATCCGTGTCCCATGATTCTCTTCTCTCCTGTCCTATCCTCCCATCCCATCCATGTCCATCGATTCTGCTCTGCCCTGCCCTCCCCTCGATGTGCCATGATTCTCTCTTCCTTTGTACCTCATTGTTTTCTGGCTGGCCTGGCTGGCTTCCCTTCTGTTGGCAACATCCTGACGTCAGCTCGCCTACAGCATTCCATTCCCTCTCACTGTTCCGCCCTCTGACGTCATTACGTTTTGATGCGAGGGCGGGGCAGTGAGAGGGAATGGAGCGCTGGAGGCTGGCTGACATGATCAGATGTTACGAACCCAGGCAGCCAGACAGCAATGGAATGTTGGAGGTGCAAATTATTATATAGGATATATAGAACAGTAAGAGAGAGGAAAGCAGAAATAGAGGATGAAGGGGAGAGAAGGGAAGCATTTAGGCAAATCTAGATCCAGACAGCCCACAGCATCTAGGAAGCTCCAAACACCTGGATGAAAGGGTGGATCTATGAAGCAGATCTGAACCAAGTGTAGGATGGTTCAAGCTGAAGTGTGTCAAGACTCGGGGTGAGCCCTTGGGCCGTAGCCAAGTTGATGCTATCTATCCAACCCGAGGCCTAGCTAGGCCCCGAATGGCAGTGGGCAAGACACCCGGGCAAGACTGGACTGAAGACAAGGCTGGCAATTGAAAACAGGGCTGGAGCTGAAGACAAGGCTAGAAACGAACTGGGAGTGTGGCAGAAACATGGCTGGTGTAGAACACAACAGTGAAGACGACTCAAAAAAGGCAGATGATGCTTCAAATGATCTAAATGTTTATTATGAAGCAAATGAGACTCGACACAGCTGTGTTTTGGCCAGCAAGACTCATGTGAGTTCTCACTCATTTTGGCGCATAGAACGCTTTATGTGTTGCTCTTTTATCTCATATTGATTATAGACATCATTCCAAGTGGAGATTTCAATACAATTTAAGAGACTCCTGATGCAGGCCTTGTTGGCTGAAACACAGCTGTGTCGAGTCTCGTTTGCTTCATAATAAACATTTAGGCTATTTGAAACATTGTCTGCCTTTTATGAGTCATCTTTGCTGTTGTGTTCTACATTTCTTACTCTGAGAGGATTTGCTTCTTCTGTGTATACATCAGAAACATGGCTGGAACATGGAGCAGGAACAGGACTGGAACACAGGCAGGAACAGGGCTGGAAAACAGGCAGGAACACGAGATATGTAAGAACAAGGCTGCAACACACACTGGACAACTGTAGGACACCTATTGCAAAAGCACTGGCTGGGAGACAGGAACTTCCTTAAATACTATTAGACAGGAAGTGATGACATCAGCCAGCACCCTCTTGCAGCGCTATAAAGGAAGTGCTACGGTTCCAGGAAGTAGACATTCTTCTTGGTACAGAATGCTGCTGGAGACCACAGAAAACAGGTGAGGGGCGTGACCAGTGGTGTGCTGGTAAATTTATAACAACAGGCTCTCTCCCCGGTCCACCTCGGCGCCCCCCGGTCCACCTCTGCACCCCCCCCCCCATCCACCACTGTGGCCCCCCCAAAATTGCAGAGCTGGCTATACCCGGGGGGGGGGGGGGGGGGGAGGCGGCCAACACATTACTCTCTCCAGGAAAACAAAAATTAAATGATCCCAGGTTCCAATCTAATTCATGTTTAATATGGGATAAAATGCCATAAATAAGTAAATAAATATAAACTTTTAACGTTCAGCACCCGATTCTCAAAGTGGACATATTCCAAACACTATAATGAAAATAAAATTATTTTTTTTCTACCTTTGTTGTCTGGTGATTTTGTTTCTCTGATCATGCTGGTCCAGTATCTGATTCTGCTGCTCTCTATCTGTTCCCTTGACTCCGTTTCCAGGGCTTCCTTTCCATTTATTTCTTTTCTTTCCTCCTTTCTTCTTCATTTCTGGTCCTCCGCAGACTTGACTGTACAGTGGATCCAGCTTCTGCCTATTTTCTCCATCCATGTGCAGTTTCTCTCCTCACTTCCTTTTCCCACATCTAATCTCCTTCCTCTATCTTCCCTCCATGTCCAGCATTTCTTCTCTCTCCCTTCCCTCCCCTCCATCCATGTCCAGAATTTCTCTTGCTCTCTCCCCTCCATCCATGTCCTGAAACTCTCCTCTTTCCCCTGCCCTCCCCTCCCAGCCATGTACAGCAATCTCTTCTCTCTCCCTGCCCTCCCCTCCATCCATCCATGGCCAGCAATTCTCCTCTCTCCCCTGCCCTCTCCTCCAGCGATCGCTTTTCTCTCCCCCTGCCCTCCCTTCCTCTCCAGCGATTTCTTCTCTCCCCCTGAGTGACACCCTCTAAGCTTTCTCCCAGTTCAAGCTCAGTGCCCTCCCCCCAGCCCTCTCACTTCCCAGCTAACTTGAACCCCATCCTAAGTTTGATCTCCCCCCCTTGCCCCAGCAGGTTCAATCCCCAGTATTTGTTGCCCCTTTTCCAGGTGGACTCCATCCTTCTCTCAAACCCCATCCCTGGGCATGCACATCCACCATAGCTCTCTCTCATCCTCATCCCCTCCTCATAGAGATACCCATAGCTCTTTCTCACACCTTCCTCCCAGGCTACACACCCCTGCCTAACTCTCTCCACTGCTTTAGGTAGAAATTTAATTGTAAGCCCTCTAGGAGCAGGAATACAAACAACTAAATTACCTGAACGTACCTCGGCTGGACTCGCTACTACTGAAAAAGATGTGAGAGAAATCCAACCCCCTTCTTAAACCAAAATAGCGTTTAATAAAATAGTGGATGACGGTTAAAAAGCAGAGATGGAAAAGACAAGGGTTCCAAAAACAGACCTACAGGATCACTCGGATGGGGGTGGGGAGAGTTGTTGCTCAAGTACAACATTTAATCTTGTTCACTCACCACAGAGAAACTCCCATCCGAACTTGCTAGCGAGCCATGTAGCTTGTGAAGCAGGGAACAGACTTGCCCCACTGGCCAATGCGTACTCTCAGGTGGACCACATAGAGTGGCAGTAGCCGGCCCTGCCTCCAGCAGGTGGAATGCGCAGAGGTAACTGGGCCCATCGGTAGGAGGGGGCGGAGTCAGGGTTTGGATTTTCCGTACAACTCTCATTCATAAAGACGGGAGCTCTGGGCGCTGGGGGAGGGGTGGTGTCTTCACCATAGCTCTCTCACCTCCCCCCACCCTGCACACACTTCACCACCCTTAAGCACCTGCAGCACTGCTTGTACTGTCTGTGGCAGCGACGTAAATAAAGAAGACAGTGCAGGCTCACCTTCAGCTTCTCCCTTCCTCTTCACACAGTGTCCTGCCTTCTCCGATGATGCACTTCCTGTTTACACGAGGGCGGGACACTGTGTGAAGAGGGAAGGGAGAAGCTGGAGGCAGAGGCGAGCCCGCAGTGCCTTCTTTGTTCTTCCTCACTGACGTCGCTGCCACCACGGAAGGTAAAACGCGCGGAGGGCGGAGCCGAGGAAGGAGCTGAGTCAGGAGGGAAGACAGTGCCCTGCGCTTGTGGGGGCAGCAGGGGGAGGTCACAGTTGGGCTATCCTCCTATACGGGGCGCCCATGTCCGCCGGGTTGCGCCGCCCCTGGGAGCCGGCCAGCCTGCCACAACAACCGGCTCGCAAGAGCTTTAAAAATTTAACAACCAGCTCTTGCGAGCCGGTGCGAGCCGGCTCCAGCACACCACTGGGCGTGACAAAGTGATGAAGGAAAACATGTTCTGAAGTGTTGAGGTCAAAAGAAAAAGGCACAATCACGAGTGAAATCCAAGATGAGAATGTGCCACAGGAGGGACGGCTAATCTGAATCCAACCAATGAATGTAAGAAGCAAGAGGAGGTGTGGGGAACAGTATGTGACATCCAATAAGATGGGTAACCTGTAGCGTGCCTTATGTATGAGAGCCAGTATTTTGAAATGTATCTTGAATTTAGTAGGGAGAAGAGGCATGATGTGATCAAATGTTTTAGCATGACGCAGAAATCAGATGGCATTGTTTTGAATAGACTGCTATTACTAAAATGTTAGTAATAGCAACATAAATGATGATCAGGCAGTTGAGGTGTGATTCTGACTCCTGGGGATTAGGGGAGGGAGTTAGGTGATAGTCAGAGTTTTGATCGGGGGTGGGGGGGGTTGCTACAAGAATTTAAAAATCATTTCGGCAGCTGGGAACTATAATGAATATACACGAAACGGAAAACAAATTTAAAATGTAACAAAAGAAAACAAGAAAAGCTGCAAATGAAACAGAAAACTAAAGAAAACCAAGGTTTTTTTTGCCTGCACACCCCCTAACGTACACACACACACACACACACCAGTCATACAGCAACATCACCCTGAGACACATTTTACCATGTTTTTTCACACCCAGTCCCTATGCATATAAATTCTAACTATTGCCAAATTAGTGCTCATTATTGCTTGTTAAGTGCTGCTAACAACACTTGTTATATCAATTTACATGCATTGTTATGGAAATACACTTGAATTTAGGCGCAGAACGCTAGGCACGATATATAGAATCTGGCAGTAAACTCCAGATTCTGTATAGGTCACCTAAAGTTGTGTGCAGATCCCAGATGTGCTCGTAAACTAATTAGTCAATTAGACGCTAACAATCAAATATTGGAGTTGATTGGCACTTAATTGGTAGTAATTAGGAATTACATGTGCATCTGCCCTATTTTATAACATATGCACCTAAATTTCATACAGCACATCTCAAAAGAGGTAGTGGCCATGGGAGGGGGGCATAGGCAAGTCAGGGGTATTCCCAGGAATTAGGCACGTTATAGAATACTTGGATTTATGTGCCCAATGGGCATCAGTTGGGTGTGAGGATTTACACCAGGTTTCAGCAGGCATAAGTCCTTCTGCCCAAAATTGAGTGCAGGAATCCAAGTTAAGTGCTGCTATTCTATAAATGTTGCCTAGCATGGATCTTATTGATGCCTAAATATGGGCATCATTTACTGAATCTGTTCCTAAGGGGAGAATTGTATAACTGGGCATCACATTTTGGGCTGTGAGCTTGTGCGTGTAATTGCTTTTATAGAATATATTAGTGTAAGTTGGCACCAATGTATCTACATTTACATGCCAGGTTAGCACTTAAATGCAACACTTATGTGCATAATTTCTAGATTTATACACTATGGGGTCCTTTTACTAAGGTGCGCTGAAAACTGGCCTGCGGTAGTGTAGACACGTGTTTTGGGTGCGCGCAGAATTATTTTTCAGCGCAACTACGAAAAAATGCCTTTTCAAAATTTTTGCTGGAAATGGAGGTGTGGCAAAATGAAAATTGACGCGCATCCATTTTGGGTCTGAGACCTTACTGCAAGCCATTGACCTAGCAGTAAGGTCTCACGTGGTAACCGGGCAATAATGGTCTACGCGCGTGGAATGCCACTTGCTGCTCGTAGCTGCCGCGTGTCAGAAAATAAAAAATATTTTTCAGACGCATGTAGCGGACGCGCACCAAAAGTGAAATTACTGCAACGGCCATATGGTAACCAGGTGGTAACTCCAATTTGGCACACATTGGGTGCGCATAGGCGCCTACGCAGTTTAGTAAAAGGGCCCCTAAGTTAACCCTACCTCTGCCTTGCCCATGCCAGTCTCTTGTGAATGCCCCCTTTCAATTATGTGCTAAGCCATTATGGCTCATAATTGTTGAATAGCAGTTGGTCGCACTACTGCCATTTACACACATAAAAGTGTACACTTGAGTGCTTAAGTGCTAGTATTATATGAATTTTAGTGCATTATTAAATTTAGACAACTGTTATAGAATGAGGGGTAAACGCACAGCTTTTTGCTATAGAGGCAATTTAAAAAAGATGGTCAACTTGAAATTCCCTTTGCACACACAGGGTGCACAGATATAACACTATGCACTATCCCAATGAGAATACAATTCCTTGTCAGGTGCCCTCCCAGTGTTACAGGACCCTGCTTATGCCAAGAGAGCTCTTGTTCCCTGCAGCTCTGTGAGGAAACAATGTACCTGTGAGTAAATAAAGCAATCTCTTTGTCTGGATATATTCTTACAATAATACAGAATTGGAAAGACTAAGAGGCTAAAGTCCATTCTGGCATTCTTAAACAATCCTGAGGAGGGATCGTAGATAATCTGTTAAAATGAGATGAAATGAAACAGGCATAATGGCTATGCTTTCAGCTCCTGGAGGACAATGAGCAAAGTAATAGTGTAATAATGCCATCCAAATTCTAACATGCTCATTGATTTACAAGGTAATAGAAAACCCAAAGCCAAACACGGTGCTCCATTTGTTAAAATCCCATCTCTTCTTTCAAAGTATATTCATAAAGATGGCTATATGTGATTTCCAGAAGTTAGTTTTACTCAGGCAAATGCCTCGATATACAGAAAAAAAGTCCTGAAAGTGAGATAACATGCTACAACAGCATCTATTTAAAGCACAAGCTTTAGAGACCCCCCCCCCCCCCCCCATCCTCACATAAATATGTTTGCTCCAAAAGCTAGTTTATAAAATTCAAGAGGAAAGATAGAACAAACCCCCCTTAATACAGATCTAGGGGACAGCTGAGGAACTGTCCAAAGCCTCACACTGTGCCAGTTATCACAAGTATTATACCAGTCTAGGGTAGCCAAAAGATTTTAACATGGGCTATTATAGCACACTATGACTGGCAACCATCAGCATCAATGAGAGAGGATCACAGCTTGCCGTAGTAATTTCAAGCAAAAATGCAGCACTACATTTGATTGCCAAAGCTCTAACATTTGCACAGTTAATATATTTGAGTTAAAAAAAAATCTCCTTGCTACGATAATTTGCTTCATACAACAGAAATGTTAATATTTACCCATACTTTCTATTAATGAATTACATGCTATGTTGTATTTTAATGACTGCATTCTTCACAATATATTTGGTGCCTGATATTCAGACTGCGGGTGTTAGCCCGGCCATCTCCCGTGGTCGGCGCTGAGCTCGGATATTCAATACCGGGCCATTTTCAGTGACTGGCTTTGAATATCCAGTTTATTTTTGCCTGGTTCAAACATAACCGACCAGGTTGATATTCTGTACTGGTCGGTTAAGCTTGAACTGGCCAAAGCTAGGCCTGGTATTCACGTGGCCAAATATGGCAATATAACTAGCTAGATGACCTTAATATTTTTGTTACATTTGTACCCCACGCTTTCCCACTCATGGCAGGCTCAATGCAGCTTACATGGGGCAATGGAGGGTTAAGTGACTTGCCCAGAGTCACAAGGAGCTGCCTATGCCTGAAGTGGGAATTGAACTCAGTTCCTCAGGACCAAAGTCCAACACCCTAACCACTAGGCCACTCCTCCAGTAGCAAAATTGTTCTGGTTTCAACTATATGTAGATATCAATACTGTAGAAACCATTATTATATTATAGGCAATTTTTTTTTCAGTTTTCTCTATGCTGTGCTCTATGTCTGTGGTCATCTGTGCATTTTTACTAGATGGTTGTGTATCTATACTATGGTCTAGCGATATATAAGTGCTCAGTGATATACCATAATATAATAACGGTTTCTACAATATAACTAGCTAGCCACAAGCTGCTAACAGTGGATTTTCAGTGAGTCATGTCCTGCTGAAAATTCACGGATAGCCAGTTATGGTGCATTTAACCGGCCAGGCGCTGATCCTAAATGCTTTTGAATATAAGAGGGACAGTATCTACTCCTAATTGGTTCCTTAGGTACAAGAGCTTGTTAGAAACCATTTTTCATTTTTTATAAGGATCCAGAAGGTACAGTGGGACATTTCTACAGTTGAATGTAGTTTAAGATCCTCCTATGGCTAACATAAAAATATAGCTCCATGACTAAGGGGTCAAACTCAGCCAGACCTGCTTTCACTCAATGACATGCAGGGGGATATGGGAAATCAGAACTGTGTGGCCATGCATGCTGTGAGGTAAGCCAACCTGGACTTGTAACTATATGGTCACTGTACACCATACATTACCAAGGAAATAGGGATGTTAATGGGCACAAAATGATTGGTTCATTTTCAGTTTATTTGACTTTTCTTCCTTGATTTTCCAGTTAAGAACATAAGAATATAAACGTCGCCATACTGGGACAGACCGAAGGTCCATCATGCCCAGTCCTGTTTCCAACAGTAGCCAATCCAGGTCCAAGTACTTGACAAGATCCCAAAGAGTAAAACAGATTTTATGCTACTATTCCTAGAAATAAGCAGCGGATTTTCCCAAGTCCATCATAATAATGGTTTATGCACTTTTCTTTTAGGAAGTGGTCCAAACCTTTTTTAAACCCTGCTAAGTTAATAATTTGTTATGTATGTTAGAAGTTTTTTTTTATAAATGCAAGTTTGTACAGATACTAAATCATAGCTTGCTAAGGTACAAAAACAAACCAAATGTGTGCCAGCAAATACACATCCCAACAAGAAACATGTTTGCTAATCATTGGACAAAGCATGATATTTCTCTCGTAATATTTCTTTCCCATTTACACCACCAGGTGAGGGATCTAGAGGAGAACAGCTACTGATTTTCACTCTTCACTTCCTTCACTCTTCACTTCCTTGTGGCTCCTAGTCCTTAGTCTCTGAGAAAGAAATTACAATCTTAAAGGGTTGGAACAGTGCAGGCAAACAAAATGTGAGTCTCAGAGGGGAATAACTGAATGGGGATGACCATCTCTAAGGGCGCCCATCTGTAAGGATGGCGCTGTGAAGGGACGGGGAAACCCATATCATCGAAACAAGATGGGCGTTCATCTTTCGTTTCGATAATACGGTCAGGGACACCCAACTCTCAACATTTAGGTCGACTTTATAGATGGTCAACGTAAATGTCGAGATGGGCGAACTTAGAGATGGTCATCCCCGGTTTTCACCCATAATGTTTTCACCATGCATACCTCCTCCCCTCCCCATCCTCCCACCCTGTCAGACTGTCATAGTAATGCTTGAATGTTTTCACTTATATACACTGTCAGCTAGCACATTTGCTTATTTCCGATCTGACGAAGAAGGGCAACCTTCGAAAGCTAATCAAGAAATGTATTAAGTTATGTCCAATAAAAAAGGTATCATCTTATTTTCTTTTCCATGTTTTATTTTGTTTGATTTCTATTGATAACCTTAAGAGTGGACTAACATGGCTAACACACTCCTCCACCCATAATGGAAACTGAGGACGCCCATCTCAAAACAACCAAATCCAAGTCATTTGGTCATGGGAGGAGCCAGCATTCGTAGTGCACTGGTCCCCCTGACATGCCAGGACACCAACCGGGCACCCTAGGGGGCACTGCAGTGGACTTCACAAATTGGTCCCAAGTGCATAGCTCCCTTACCTTGGGTGCTGAGCCCCCCCCCCCCAAAAAAAAAACCCAAAACCCACTCCCCACAACTGTACACCACTACCATAGCCCTTATGGGTGAAGGGGGGGCACCTACATGCGGGTACAGTGGGTTTGTGGTGGGTTTTGGAGGGCTTAACATTTACCACCACAAGTGTAACAGGTAGGGGGGAGGGGTGGGCCTGGGTCTGCCTGCCTGAGGTGCACTGCACCCACTAAAACTGCTCCAGGGACCTGCATACTGCTGCGATGGACCTGAGTATGACATTTGAGGCTGGCATAGAGGCTGGCAAAAAAAGTTTATAAAGTTTTTTTTTAGGGTGGCAGGGGGTTAGTAACCACTGGGGGAGTCAGGGGAGGTTATCCCCGATTCCCTCCAGTGGTCATCTGCTCAGTTCGGGCACTTTATTGAGGCTTGGTCGTGAAATAAAATGGACCAAGTAAAGTCAACCAAATGCTCATCAGGGACACCCTTCTTTTTTCCATTATCGCCCAAGGATGCCCAACTCTTAAGCAAGCCCCAGTCCTGCCTTCGCTACGCCTCTGACACGCCCCCGTGAACTTTGGTCATCCCCGTGACGGACTGCAGTTGAGGATGCCCAAAATCAGCTTTCGATTATCCTGATTTGAGTAACCCTGAGAAAATGACACCCATCTCCCGATTTGTGTAGAAAGATGGGCATCCTTCTCTTTTGATTATGCTCCTATCAGTCACATAAGATGTTGTGATGTGCAGGAGTGAGGCTATGTACTGCATTAGGGCAACTGGGCTCAAACCAGCTCAGCCCAGGGATCATTCTAGATCACAGAGATCACCATTCCAGCTCTCAGGAGAACAAAAGGTTTGGTTTCAAGCAGTGGCGTAGGAAGGGGGGGTGGGGTGATCCGCCCCGGGTGCACGCTGCTGGGGGGGTGCCGGCTCTGCTGGTTCACTGCTCTCTCTGCCCCGGAACAGGTTATTTCCTGTTCCGGGGCAGAGAGAGCAGGGAACCAGCGGAGCCGACACAGCTCCCAGCAACGTGCAGTCGGGGCAGATTGGCCCTCCCGCCCGTCACTCGCCGCTCTCCGCTGTAAGTATACACTCCGGGGGGGGGGGGGGAATGTGCACTCGGGGGGGGGGGATGTGCTCGCTCCAGAGGGGGTGCCGTGCTGCACCCGGGGGGGGGGGGTGCAGCGGCGACCTGCCCCAGGTGTCAGCTGCCCTCGCTACGGCACTGGTTTCAAGAAAACTAAAATTTGCCAATTAACCTACTTCACAGACCAAATGTATACAAGTATGCCTCATGAATATTCACTGAGTATATCTTAAAAATGAGATGTATATAGCCCGTGGGGACTGAGACTTTGAAGACTTTGAGATACTTGCTTAGAAGAATCTGTGAATACCCACCTTCCTTCTAATTCTAGAAATTGTGTGCAAAGTTATGCGTGCAATTGCATGCATAATTATAGAATAGTACTACTTATGCACATAACTTAAATAATTAAATGGCCCTTGATTGGTGCTTAATTGACAATAATTATCAATACTTGACCTTAACTAGCACTAACTGGCATTCATTTATAGTTATGCGCATATTTATAAAGTCTGTGCATAAATTGCCAGCACATAACTGCACAGGAGGTGTTCATGTGGGAAGGGCATCGGCAGGTAATGGGCATTCTTTTTCAGTGCACACTTTATAGAAAGCTATCAGTTATGTGCACAAGGTACTGTGTTTAGATATGCATCTAAATGTTAGCTATTAAATGCTTACTTACACTAATATTGTACAATGCCAATTACACACTTTATCACAACATCCTGTAAAATAGACTCCAGAGGGGATAAGTGCTAGTTCTGTAACAAACAAGAGGTTTGTGATCACGAAATGATATTGTGGAAGACCGATGAAGGGCATAATAGTAACACAGTAACATGGTAAGATAGTAGATGACGACAGGAAAAGACCTGCATGGTCCATCCAGTCTGCCCAACAAGATAAACTCATATGTGCTACTTTTTGTGTATGCCTTACCTTGATTTGTGTCTGCCATTTTCAGGGCAGAGACCATAGAAGTCTTGCCCAGCAGTAGCCCCGCCTCCCAACCACCAGCCCCGCCTCCCCCCACCAGGTCTGGAGTTCTAGGGCTATCCCTTACACTCAGAGTTCATCCATCTTTAGCAACGCTCTGACAATAAGTCCACTCAGCAATGAGCACGTCACATAAAGGTTCTCTCCAGAGTTACATTGCATATGTCTTATAGCTCATCTCAGTCAAACAGTCCTCTAAAGAAGTTCTGGGGCTCATTTTCAAAACAGAAAAATGTCTAAAACCCTTCACAAAGCGGCAGATGGACAATTGTTTTGCCAAAACTTCCAAATTGCTATTTTTGAAACCCATTTTTAAGACATATGCAGGGTGTACAAATCAAAAGGAAGCGTGTTGGGGGCAGGATTTTTGCACTCCCAAAACTTGGACATTTTTCTGCCATAATGGAACAACGTAAACATGTCCAGGGCTAAAAGTTAAGGCAGTTTAGTCTAGACCTGCTTCAATCACAAGTCACAAAAAGATGCCCTATCAATTAAATGACAACTGGAGGAATTAAGGCATGACCCCTTCTCATTCCCCCCAGTGGTCACTAACCCCCTCCCACACCCCAAAGATGTGAAAGAAACAGTACATACCAGGCTGGCCAGGCCTATTAGAGTAGCAAGCAGGTCCCTGGAGTAGCCTAGTGGTCGGTGCAGTACACTGTAAAGAAGGGGACCCAGGCCCACATCCCACTCTAACTAGTTCACTTGTGGTAGAAAGTGTGAGCCCTCCAAAGCTCACCAAAAACTGACTATACGCACATATAGGTGACATCTGCAGTCATAAGGGCTATTGTAGTGGTATACAGTTGGGTACAATAGATTTGTGATGGATTTTGGAGAGCTTCCCATATAATATAAGGGGTAATAAGTAGTAGTAGTAGTAATGGTGAGATGTGTACCTGGGACCTTTTATGTGAAGTCCACTGCAGTGTCCCCTAGGGTGCCCCACTGCTCTGCTGGGATGTCTGTATAGCCAGTCTCCTAAGAATACTGCCCCCCCCCCCCCCATACATCCCAATGGCTTGTTTTTGTGCGTTTTCCCCTTGAACTTTTTTTCCACCAAAATGGTCCAAACAGATGGACGCACTGAGCACATAAACATCTAGCAACTGCCATTTTGAAGCAAAAAGTGGATGTTTTTCTGGTTCAAAATCACTATGTTCGCTACATGGTTTTTAAAATGTTTTCAGCACAACGTCCAAAATCGGATTTAGACGTTATACCGAAAATATCCTCCTCAATGACCCAGCGCAGCAGTTTGCTTCCACCACACTAGCACCATTCTGACATAGACTTAAGGTCTATTTTAAACCATTATTAGTTACTCTATGTGGCAATTGTTTTTTCTGAGATAAATTACCGACTCTTTGCAAAAGGCAATTTGAGGCTGCTGTGGAACAGTAGTTTAGAAAACATGTGATCATGTTTCTGCTGTTAAATTAGTGAATATCAGTTCTGCTTCCTTTCATGGACCTGTTATTTGTATGTGTTCAAAGAATTTTCTCAATAATATCATTCTGCTTTCTGCTGCATTTACATGCTTCCTTCATAGTGGGAGATGGTTTAAGAGGAAGTTGTGGCACTGTGCTTCATGGGATTAAAAGACACAACCCTACACTAGATAACCAAACTGAGTGTTGTGGAGAGCTGCAGGGTAACAAAGCTAGCCTGGTGCTAGAGGAGCCTTTTAATATAATGAATGGATAGAGCGAGCAAGGCTAATCACTGAAAGACAACACAGTAATAGCAAAAACAGGAAATAGTTTTGGCAGCATTATCTATCCAGAAATAGCACAAGGCACAGTAGTGAAATAATTAACTCTTTGTGTTCTATACTGCGATGAGTGAACAGCCATTATTCAGTGGTGGTGAACCATGTTCCTTTACCCACCTTCATGAGGCTTGAGTTCAAAACCAGCTCTCCCACTGACTCGCTAGCCTTTTATATTCCCATGCTTCCATTTTCTCAACACTAACAGGAACAATGCACCTCCTTTCCTCTGGGAAGCTGTCGCCGAACAGGCATCAAAACTCAAAGCAGAGTCTCTAAACCAGCAATGACTGCTTTTTTTCCCCCACACAAATATTACAAGTGGAAGGAAGCAAGTTGGGATATGATATGGATGAATGTCACTACAGGAAGGCAGATTACGTTGATGGCTTCAGTTTCAAGAACACTCTAAATTCTTACAGCATCTTCGCTATATCAGTTGAGGTTACAGGCACAATACACACAGTGCATCAACAGAGAGAAAAGAGAAAATGATAGCTTGCTCAGGAATAGAAAATAGCTCTGTTTCTTGAAGACTTCTACAGAGTATGTCAAAGGAAAGACAACAATGACTCGCTCATCAAGGTGAAATGATAAGAGCAGCCGGAGGTCTTGAACTTCATACCACACAAATCTGAACCCCTTTACTTCAAGACTTCCTTCCTTTAAGACAAGTGACCAGCACAGGGACACAGTTGAGAGAATCATTCCAATCCTTAGAGTAAAGTAGACTTTTTGGAAGGTCTGGCATGCATTTCTCATGTGCATTCAAAGAGCATAGCCAGAAAAAAACTCACAGATTTAGAAGAACGTAGGCCTTGTAAACCTTGCCTGATGAGTACAGATGTGCAATATAAATTGTGTAGCCAAAGAACCTTCAACTGTAAATGAGAATACAGACATGGAAGATGATATCACTACATGGTTTCAGGAATAAATGACCTCTGTTCTCATTTGTCATAAGTAAATTGCTAGTTTGATTCCAACACAGGTAAAATATAATGAAAACACAAAACAGGGGACACAATTGAAAATACGTGGAACAACTTTTAAAACATATAGGTGAAATATTTTTTTCACTCAGAAATATTTCAGCTCTGGAACTCTTTGCCAGAGGATGTACTAACAGCTTTTAGTGTATCTGGGTTTAAAAAAGTTTGGACAAGTCCTGGAGGAAACGTTCACAGTCTACTATTGAGATGGACATGGGAGAAGCCACTGCTTGTCCCGGGATTGGTAGCATGGAATGTTGTTTACTATCTGGGTTTCTGCCAGGTACGTCTGACCTGGATTGGCCATTGTTGGAAGCAGGATACTGGGCTAGATGGACCATTGGTCTGATCCAGTATGATTATTCTTAAGTTTTTATTGTTCAACCTATCATGAAAGTATTTGTAGAAATAAAAACCTCATGGAGGAAAACCTTTTATCAGCTGATGTGCTGAGTAAAGCAGTTTTACCAGCTGAATAAACTGAAGGGCCTCTTTGTTTCAACAAGTGCTAGAACAAACCCATTTAAGATCACATTCACCAATAACTATTACAATAGACCAACCTTCTTCTGAGATGTATTGAAACATCCTAGCAATTGTCTTTCCAGTCTTTTCCTTGGTATCACTGTTAAAATTCCTCAGGTTCAGAAATTGGGCCATGTAGAACAGGAACATTAGGGGCCAGATTCAGTAAATTGTGCTCAAATTTAGGAGCCGGGGAAATTCGGCACTCAGCATTATTCTATAAAGGGTACCCTGGGATGAGCATCCATTATAAAATAGCACAATTCCCAATTCTATAGCACTGTGTGCAGCTTTTTGGGAATACTTGTGATCCATGACCATGCCCCCTTTTGGGTTCTGCGTGAGAGAATTTAGGTGCAGTGCTTTAGAGAATTGCACATAGGCAGTTCCCTGCACAACTCCAATTAGTGCCAAGCAATGCCACTATTTGATTGTTGTAGCCAATTATTGAGTGTTAAAGGCACTTGAACAAATTTAGTTGCACAAGCAACTCAGGATCGTTGAACGACCTTTATATTATGTAAGGGTAAAGCACTGATGTATCATTCAGCTAAATATGACATTTTGCTGTTTGAAAACCCCAGCAGGTCCATCATCCATCCTTCTGTGTGTTTGTAATGCACACATTTAAAAATAAAAGCTTTACCAAGTAGTGCAAACTGTAAGCATGATAAGAAACACACACCTCACATTGACAATATAATGTATTCTGCCCCACACTTTCTATGCCTTCACATTAAATTAGACTAAGTGGATGTTATTTTGCCTATAGGGGGCCTTCAGGAAACACTAATTACATTACACTGAGGCAGCTCTAGATTTTCTGGAATCCGTGTGAACTATAAAGAAGGACTCTGGCATGCTATCCAACAACAGCATTGCAACCAGGCACTAATTAATCCTCTCTTAAACCTAATTCTTATCTGCCAGAGGAGAATGTTTCTGATCTCACACAAGATCCTCAAGGAGTCAACAATAGAAACCACCTGTCATTCGTTGTTTGATAATGTTTTTACAATTATACCCAAAATCTACAGATAGGGTGTAACTTCACTCTTCATACTTCAAAGAGAGAAGATCAAAGACTTGCTGGTTTCCACTTCAGACTAAAGCCTGACTTATGGTCATATTGGTATTGCCCTTGCTATTTTCCTCCTAAGATGACTGTAATCAACAAAACAAAACAAAAAAAAACCATGAGATGCCTTGGTTTTTCTCCTCAAAGTAGCTCAGAACCATACGGGTTTTCAATAACCACTGGCTTAGGTTTGTATGCAGATGTTCCATTATAGAAATCAACCTCTTATCAAGACTCATCTCTTTGAAAAAAACTTACTGCAAGGATCAAAGCACATGAACTCCATGCACACTAATAGAAATGCATCAATATACTACTCTCTTCTGAACTCTCTTCCCCTGTATTTTCTCCACACTTAAAAATCTACCCACAGATAAAATTGTTATACCCTAACGCTCTTTTGTTATTATTCGATTGCCCTATCATCTCCCCAATGTTACATTCCATAGTTTCTATGCCCCTAATGATGTTTTGACTTGACTTTGTCTTACCATAACTCTTCACAATGTAACCCATAATCGCACTGTAACAAACTGTATTTCCATCATTCACAATGTATTGTAAGCCACACTGAGCCCGCAAATAGGTGGGAAAATGTGGGATACAAATGCAATAAATAAATAATAAAAACCTGAAGGGTAATTTAAAGGTTTGCCCATGAAGACTGAAGCCTAATATAACTGGGAATGATTAATTTAAGCAGTCAAAAACTTTTACACCTGGCTGATGCCGAGGCTCTCTTTTTATAGTCTATCCAGTCTCTAAAGCTCAACACACTCACTCAAAAGTGACTGATGAGAGCTCTATCAATACTGCTAGTGACTTATTGTCATCTCTAGAATATCGAAGCTAAGCCATAAGCAGTAGCAACATTACAGCGGAAGAGTCCGAGCAAAGAACTGCAGACTCTAAGACCTGGTTTGTTTTCCCCACTACTTGTTGCAGGATTTAATGCAAATGAACAAACCTCCTAGTTTCAGCAATTTAGACAATGCGTGCAGCGGAGCAACATACAATAACCAAATCAAAGTCCTGTGCAAAGTTACCACTGCATAACTTAAAATTATTAATATTAATGGAAATATATTTCCATCACCAGGGTCTTCTCCAGTCCCTGAAGCCAGCCATACCCTTGCCTCAGTCGTCTTTCCATTATTAATTGTCAATGGCATCTGTCCCACTTTTTATTGAATAGCTCAGGATGGATGAAGCCTCAGTAGTTGCCAATGATGCCCCACTATAGAGAACTAAGTTCTGTGTGCATTGATTAGGATAGTCTAAAAGTATTCTATTAAAAATACATAATGATATGCCTTAAGCAGTCCTTTAAAGCTTCACATTCAGATTTGCCACAGAGTGAATCACAGACCTGATAAAGTTGTGTAGCAGCCCTGTTAGACCCACTGAATGAATGAAAATAAAATCTTAGCCAACAAAGAGAAACATAAGGTCATTCCTTTGTACTGGATTAAATTAATATGATGGTGATTAGCAAGGAAAAGGAGTCAATCTTCCCTCAGTAAAATTAAAAGCGTTCTGTCAGAGGAGTAGGCAGGAGATACTTTTTTTTAATGAACATATATAGTCACAACAAGACAAGACTGCCTTTTGGGCGGATAAGTCTTCAGGAAGAAACTACTACAAGGCAACATTAGTGACACTATCTGCAGATGACTGGAGTGGCACCGGGGTGGGGGGGGGGGGGAGCAAGGAAGACCGCTTTGCAATGTCATTGCTAGACAACATGCTTCCAACATTGTGAGTCTAAAGTTGCAGAGAGGAGCACAAGGATACCGGAATCAGCCAGCGGTGCTTTTCGTCTGTGCCATCATCGCCTGTGTGCTAACAGACAACTTCCACCACAGCTAATATTTCTAATGCTGCATTTTAGCAACTTGGACAAATCTTAGCTAACAGTGTCAAGGTCTGAAGAATCCCCCTCATTTGCTGCAAACAATAGCAATTCAAGAATCCTTAAACGTTGCTCTTCACATGCAAATCAGGGAGCTGAAAAGTCTTGCAGCAGCCTATAAGTCATAAGGACAAATCTTTCTACCGTGCGCCCACAGAACTATGTAATAGACTACAAAGTGCATTTGTTAAATGGACTAAACATAACGACGTTATTTCAGCCTCATAACAACTCTCTCTGTTTTTTTTTTCAATAGGGTTTATCAGTTTAAAGGAGAAAAGCGCTATTCCAGATCGGGGAAAACGTTTTGCTCACATGTAAATCTTTAATCCAACCTAAAGCAAGCAATTTTTATCATCAAGGGTGGGGGGGGGGGGACGACAAGAAAGGCTACGACAAAAAAAAGAGCGATCGGTTCACGCCTCTCTCTCAAGTTCCCAGCACAAAAGAAACTCGACTGGAATCTTCAAGCTATCAAACACCTTTCTGTGCATCATCACAGCAGATTTCAAACAGCACAACTGCGCTACTAATGCTTCTCCACTCACCTGGTGCTGAGAATCAGAGCAGGGAAAAGCGCCAGTAAGAAGTAGGCAGAGATGGATTTCATACTGTCGCCCGCCTGGCTTTTGTAAAGATCCCTTCCTCAGCTGAGGCTGCGCTGCTCTGGAGGCAGGAATGAAACAGAGCTCCGAGAGCCTTCGAGCTTCAGGAGTGATGTCAGACGGAGGCAGCCGAGCTGCTGGGGCTGGTGCTGAGGCTGCCGCCAGCCTCTGATTATTCAGCACAGCCCCTCTATTGATGTCCTTGGGGATTTGTTATTACCAGCAGTTTAAATGCTAACCTGGGAGGGAGGGTATTGTAGTGCACGCCACTTAAACTTTAAAGGTTAGAAGTGAGTTTACTTGCTCTGTGGATTGTTTATTGCTCTTTAGCCTAAGGGGGGGGGGGGAGGGAGGACAATCGCAAATAATTAACGCGTCCTTTATGGGCGGAAAACGATTGGTGCGGGGTTTGAAGCAGAGAAATCAATCATTTTAATGAACTGAAGGGAAAGGACGTTTGAATTCCCTAACACTCATATTCTGGTTGCTATTCTCATTAATAATATAAAAATGGTAAAATACGCTTCTATTATTTGGTGGTTAAGTTAACCACGTAACACGTTCAGCTAGGGCAAAATTGTTTCACAGATTTCTACATACCTTGTTATATAGAAGTGATTTGTAGAAGTGATTTGCACCTATAGGGGTTTTAATTTGTGACGCTGCACCTTAGTCATAGTACTATATTAATTAAACCTAAGTTTAGCACTCCCATTTTAGGGAAGCTTTGTGTAGTACTCTGAAAGTACGTTGAAATAGTAAAGACTGTAGTACACAGAAATTATGGCTAAACAGAGTGATCCTTAATTTAATTTACTTTACAGGCAAATGATCTGCGTATTGAATGCAGGTACTTTCCTATGTAGAAAAATAAAGCCTAAAAATTAGCACACCAATTTATTCTAGGCAGAACCTTACTTCCAGATTGAAAGGCCCGAGAGCTTGTCTCGACGGGCCCAGTTAAACGAGGGCTGGGCCCGTTCGAGAGGCTCTGAGGGCGGTGGGGTGAAGAGTGTGTGGTTAATTGGGGAGGGGGGGGGTCGTGTTCGGCTGGTGAGCACGAGGGCAGCTGGAATTGGTCAGATCAACAGAAGCTGACAGCACAGAATCAATACAGGCAGCTGATTGGAGGATGGGTTGCTGGGGGGCGGGGCTGTGGGAAGGGAATAGGGGCTCTGCTTCCTCGAGGCTTAGGGCGTCGTCTGATCCTCGGAGGCGGTTTTGCAAAGGAGCTGTGCAGCTTTTCAAGGAATGATTGAGGCTTTAAGAGATAGAAAACTTACAGACTAACAGCTGCAGTGGCTTGGAGGAAAGGTTCATGCCGTCACAGAGAGGTTAGAAACTTGTGAGATCGAGTCCAACTTCAGGAGGCCAAAGGACAAAGTTCCCAGGCAGGCGGGAAGGAACTGGGGAGGCCTGCACCATGGTGTTGGGAGCAAGCAGAGGAGGATCAAGGTGTGGAGTCATTTTGCGCCAGTGACTCCAGGCAGCCCAGCACATGTGAGTACCGGAGGGGGGGGGGGGGCAGATCTAAGGAGCTTGGCGGGGGTCACAGAAAAGGGGGCAGGGGAGTAGCCAGGTGGAGGCATCGACCTTCACTAACAGGCTGGAGCTGGCGTTTGAGTGAGAAAGGGTCAGAGTAGGGGGGCTGGTGCAGGGAATCAGTGAGGGTTTCCTACCCCCTCCCTGCTACTTGCATGGCAGAGGTGGCAACGGCTGGGGTTTTAAGGGGAGCACACATGGCCTGGGCAGAGTGCCTATGGAGGGGGGGTCTGCTGCCTGCGGGTAGACGGCAGGTGGAGAGAGCAGCGGCGGTTGGTGGGCACGCACAACCTTCTGGTCCTGTATCGAGGAGCTATGGGGGAGGGTTTCCTACAAACATAGGCGACTCTTCGACAGGCTGGCGTCCATACCCATGGGTTTTGGGTCTCCCTGCGCTATGCCCCTATGGGCAGTGGTCATGGCTCTTCCCCAGGTGGTCACATGGGCTGGGATACTCCGAGGGCGGATATTGCATTGGGCATTTCCGGGGTTCCATGGGGTCTTGCCGGAAAGCGTCCTGGGGGGGGGGGGGCTGGGGCAAGTGTGGGAGTCCGAGGGGGCTGGTTTTGCTGCCGCTTCCTTTTGTCATTACAGGTGCAGAGTACAACGGAGGGAGTGGAGCCGGCGACTGGCGGGTCCAGCCAGATCGAGCAGGGGACGGCGGAACGCCCTTCTACAGTGCAGCAGGAGGAACCAGTGGTGAGACAGAGACAGGGCAGGAGAGGACCCCACTCATCCAGGACACGGCGGAGCAGCTGGACTGGGCGTCAGGACAACAGCCCTGCTGCAGTCTCGGGATCGTCCATGGCAGGTGCTGGAGCTTCTGGATCGGGTAATGGGGTCGTCCTCTAAGCAGGCACAGGGGGAGTGGGTGACGAAAAGGGAGGGGCAGGGGGGAGCGGATTATGGCTTCCTCTTATTCCTCTTCCGCATCCTCCTCTTCTTCTTCTCGGTCAGTGGGCATCTCCCGGGCGGCAGAATTGGCAAAGAGTGCTGGAGAGAGGACGAGGGGCCCGCCTGCCAGGGTAGCCCTGTCTGGGAGTGGGTCCTGCGCTCGTTAAGTAGGAAGATCAGGCGGAGAAAGTGAATAGCTATATTTTAGTAGCGGGAGGCTGGGGGGCGCCGGAAGGTTGCGAAGGAGAAGACATAGGCAGAGGGTACAAGGGAGCATGAGAGCGCCAAACCGGTGGTAATTCGGTTCGGTCCGTCTGTGCATGACAGTGAATGGGGGCGTTGCCGACACAGGATCAATTTATGGTGGTTCACATGGCTCCCAGGGCAGCACTGGTAGAGGTTGGAGGATGGGTAAATGGGGGTTGGCCCAGGCGGCTCTGGGTCGGTCCTTCGGGCCATGAGTGCGGGGGGGGGGGGGGGGGGGGGCGGTGTCCCGGGAGCCGAATCTGGGTCATACTCCGAGGTCTATTGGTGGTTCAGTAGAGCTTCCTGTCCATTTATGGACTACAAGTTGCGACGCATCCGTTCCGCCTGCGGCCAGAGGCATGTAGCGGCAGAATGTCAGGAAGGGACCGGGGGGGACCGTCCCGCAGCGAAGCCATAATTGATTAGCCATGCCCTTACACCGGTGAGGGTCAATGCAATGCTGCCATGGCTCCATCGATATCCGGTCAGGGACGCTGCAGAGGCATTAGGATGGGATCTCGTGGAGGGGGTTGTCATTCCGTTTCAAGGTCAGCTGGGCAGTAATTGGGGGCAGAACTTGGGTCCACCGAGTGGCTGCGGGAGGTGGTGAGGAATAAGTTGACGGAGGGGATTGCGTTGGGCAGGATTGCCGGTCCATTTCCGTCCTTTGCGATATCTCCTGGTGCGGTTATACCTAAAAGACAGCGCTGGGGTAATTCCAGCTCAGGCGCAACCTCTCGGACCCAGCGGGTGGGTACGTAAATGAGAGCATTCCCAGAGACTTCTGCTCAGTGCAGTACACGTCATTTGACGGTGTGGTACGGTTGATATGCCCGGGGGGTAGGGGCGCAGATGGCTGAGGTCGATATTGAGGCGGCGTTCAGGCTGTTACCTGTTCACCCTTCTGCGTTTCTGTTGCTGGGCTTCCACTTTGAAGGGTCTTTTTTACGGGGGCTGGAATGCCGATGGGTGGTTCAGTTGCCAGTACGTACAGGGAACAGTCAGCTCATACGTACACTGGGTGATGGGCAGGGGTCCAGGCTCGAAAGTATAGTGCGCTATTTAGACAATTTCTCTCTATTGGGGCAGTTGAGATCGGGGACCGTGGGCATATGCTGAGAGTCTTTAGGGCGGTAGCGGAGGACTTGGCATCCCCTGGGCTACCGACAAAATGGAGGGCCCAGCTTGCGGTCCTCACAAACCTCGGCACTGAAATTGACACAATACGGACAGTTTACCCATTTGCTGCGGGATAAGGTGATTCAGTCGGAAGAGCAGATTCTGGCAGTGTTACAGGCCCGTAAGGTTACATTGTGTACCATTTCAGTCCCGGGTGCGGAGCCTTAATTTGGCATGTCAGGTCATCCCGACGGGTCGGGCCTTGTCTTGGCGGCTGGCATTTGCGACGTCAGGGGTCACGGAGCCTTTTCATCATGTGTGCTTGTCAGCGGGAGTTCATTGCGATGTGGTTGGAGTTTTGTGTGCGTATAAAGGTACATTAGCGTGGCAGAGCACGGTGGTGTCTAATGCGGATCTCGACTTCTGTAAGGATGCAGCAGAAGGCTTGGGTTCGGGGTGTACTGGGAGGGCGCGTGGTGCACTGAACCGTTGCCATACAGCTGGATAGCGGCGGGAGTTACAAAGACCATTACCTTCCGGGAGCTGTTCCCGTTTGTAGGGGCATGCGAGTGGCAGCCAGGGAAGTGGCAAAGTACAAGTATCCTGGTGTGGTGCGATAATCAGGGGGTGGTAGAGGTGGTGAATAAGGAGGTTGCACGTGCTTGCTGGTGAGCTCCGTGATCAGGGAATTGGTCCTGCGCTGTGTGCAACTAAATGTGCACGTACGGGCTAGGCACATGCCGGGGAATGTCCAATCGTATGGATGATGCACTTTCTCGTTTCAATTTCAGACTTTCCGGGCTTTGGCACAGGCGGCAGAGGCGGAAGGGCAGCCAATGCCAGGGCATTTTTGGCGGCTAGGAGGCCTGAGGTGTGGGAGCGGCCAAGAATCTCGATTGCACCTGCCACACGGTCAGTGTATACTGGTGGATAGGACAGAGTGACTAGTTAGTTTCGGGACTAAGGCTGGACAGCGAGTCAGGCATCAGGTGAGCTGTTAGCAGCCTACATTGTTCTTACACAGGCATGGGGTATTTCTAGAAATGCAGCCGCGCATCATCTGGCTGGGTTCTCCTTTTCCAGCAACGTGTGTGGGTGAGGCCTGCCGAGCTTTAGTTTTCGGGTGAGCAGTGCCTTGAATGGTCAGAACCGCTCATCTTCCTTGGTGCTGGACGCGCGCTGGCGGATTACTCACAACTTTGGGTGTGCTTTTTGCGGGCTGTTGAGTGCGCGACTTATCCAACATTCGAGATACGCCTCTTCCGAGTGGCCTCCGCATTGGCATCTTATGGGACCTTTTGGGTAGGCGAGCTCGTAGCGAGCCGCAGGTCGGTTGCTGTGTTATCTGGGTTGTTACGGGAGACTGTTGGTATCCAGACTGGAGTATGGCGCAGTAAACTGTTGCGCACAAAAAACGGAGTTCTGGGCAGGATCTCATACCCAGTGTCCTGTTGGAGGCTACTTGGAGGTCGCCCACATGGCCCTCTTTTCTTATTAGTATATGCGGATGGCGCCAGCAGGTGGTCTTCCGGGGCGTACCGTGGGTATATTAGGCCCTCCTGAGGGAGTCTAGTACAGGGCCGGTACATAATGGTGGGGTGTGCTCTGTCCTGGTTATTTCTATGCTTTAGCCTGTGGCCTGTGGGTGCTCGCTTTCCCCTAGTGTGGTTGCCCCTTCCCCTTTGAGATGCTGTTGGTTTGATCTACTCAGTCTGGATGGTTGGACATGCCTTCATTCATTGGGCTGGTAGCAGAGCAGCGAGACATCCTGGGGGGATTCACCGGGGATTGGCGCGGTGCGGGGCCTAGATAGCCTGGCTAGGAGAGTGGGGCATGCTGAGGAGTCAACGAGGGCCACTGTTGTATCGGCTGCGCAACAGACCGTGACACCTTCAGGGGTTACAGGTTCGGGGTGGGGGAACGAGGTGGATGGTTGGACGGGTAAGAGACTCAGTGACACTAAAAAGGGGGGGACTCACGATTGGTATTGGCCTGGTTTCATGGTACAAAATTGGTGGTCAGATATTATACCCAGACCTGCCCGCCTACTGGCGCGCAAGGGGCACAGGGGTTGCGCAAGGTCAATTGGCAGGTCACAGTATGGGTAAGAACGATGGGAGGTTTCCAACTTCAACACAACTGGGTGGCCGCTCAGTGAGCGGGGCTTTTGCACGGGACAGGGTACACCTGTCTGATGGGGGTCTGGATCTATTCTAAAATGATGTGCAGGTATTCTTGGAGCAGCATGGTATTGCAGGGTCTCAGTAGGCCGCAGCTTGCTTTGGGGGTGGGGGTGGGAGGGGGCCTTTGCAGGTGCACGGACCCCTCCCCCCCTGTGGCAAAAAACCCGAGCTACAGAAGCAATGGCTCATGGGGGGGCTGAGCCAGGTCATTAAGATGGGTCAGGTGACCCGGAATAATGTGTGGAGGTCCACACGGGCCAGGCCTCTTGCTGTGAAGGTGGAGTCGAAAGGGTGAAGAGTTGCGGTGACAGCCGGAAGTGGAAGTTGCTGCTTTGCTATCATGGCGAGCGGCGGAGGGGGCAACTGTGGGTGCTTTTGTTATGACAACTGTAGCTCGGGGGTGGGGGTTATCCTATACGGATGTTAATTGGAAGTTTAAATGTTAATAAATCAAGCTGCGGCCTATGGTTATTCCACAATTGTGTGCAGAGAGTTATTGAGTGAAAGCGTACGGGGGGGGGGGGGGGATTGTGGGGACACGCCTGGTAGAACGGGTCCCAGCTCCAAGGTTTTATGAAAGGCCCGAGAGCTTGTCTCGACGGGCCCAGTTAAACGAGGGCTGGGCCCGTTCGAGAAGGCTCTGAGGGCGGTGGGGTGAAGAGCGTGTGGTTATGGGGGGGTGGGGGGGGTCGTGTTCGGCTGGTGAGCACGAGGGCAGCTGGGATTGGTCAGATCAACAAAAGCTGACAGCACAGAAGCAACACAGGCAGCTGATTGGAGGATAGGTTGCTGGGGGGCGGGGCTGTGGGAAGGGAATAGGGGCTCTGCTTCCTCCGAGGCTCAGGGCGTCGTCTGATCCTCGGAGGCGGTTTTGCCCTCCCTCCCACCCTCTCATGTACTGGATGTGAGGAGGCTTATCTGTGTGGTGTTGTAGATGTTGTTTTTCAGGAATGGCATCGGAGTTTGTCGCAGCAGCAAAAAACCCGAGCTACAGAAGCAATGGCTCATGGGGGGGGGGGGGGGGGGGGGCTGAGCCAGGTCATTAAGATGGGTCAGGTGACCCGGAATAATGTGTGGAGGTCCACACGGGCCAGGCCTCTTGCTGTGAAGGCGGAGTCGAAAGGGTGAAGAGTTGCGGTGACAGCCGGAAGTGGAAGTTGCTGCTTGCTATCATGGCGAGCGGCGGAGGGGGCAACTGTGGGTGCTTTTGTTATGACAACTGTAGCTCGGGGGTGGGGGTTATCCTATACGGATGTTAATTGGAAGTTTAAATGTTAATAAATCAAGCTGCGGCCTATGGTTATTCCACAATTGTGTGCAGAGAGTTATTGAGTGAAAGCGTACGGGGGGGGGGGGGGGTGGGGGGGGGGGGGGGGGGGG
Organism: Microcaecilia unicolor; assembly: GCF_901765095.1. NCBI lineage: Eukaryota > Metazoa > Chordata > Amphibia > Gymnophiona > Siphonopidae > Microcaecilia > Microcaecilia unicolor. The sequence continues at coordinate 145,993,665 of NC_044034.1, forward strand.
GATGTGGGGACATGCCTGGTAGAACGGGTCCCAGCTCCAAGGTTTATTAATTTCCAATTAATTTTCACTGGGAAGTCAATTCAATAATCAAAGACTTGAGATCTCAGTGTTGGAGGTTTATGTACAGCGCTGCGTAACCCTAGTAGCGCCTTAGAAATGTCAAGTAGTAGTAGTAGTAGTAGTAGTAGTAGGGTCCCCACAGACCCAGGACTCCCTGCCTCAAGATTTTCAGGTCACTGGATCTTGATACAAGGACCTCTGTCCTGAGTCTGGTACCCTTGAACCTATCCCCCCTCCCTCAGTTTCTCACTTTCATCTACCAACTCAGTTAAACCCTTATCCACACATGATTTCACCCACTCACCAACCTAACTCCTCATCTCCCTACTATCCCACTCCCAAACTCATCTACTCAGTCCCATATCCATCCACCCACCAATCACATCAGTCTTCTACCCACCCATCTGCCCCACAAACCAATCCACGCTGCCACACAACCACCCAAATCTGCATCCTTCTACTTAATACCACTACAGGTATTGGCAGATGGGTGGGAGGTGGGTAAGCGTTTGGCTAACAGAACTAGGTATCAGATAGGTAGGTGTGGGGATAGATGGATAGGGAGTTTTTTTTTTAGACAGCGTTGAAGATTAATAGTGGGTGAGGATGTTCATGAAACTCTATGGTCCCAAGACAGATCCTTCTTGCTTTGGGGGTGCTAGAGCAGTATCTGTCTATCTTGGTGGTTCTGGGTCAGTTGAGTCTAGACTAGGGAGCCTCCAGTTACACAATTAAAGGTGTTACTGAAACTTATATTCCACCTCTAACCATTGAAGTTAAAATGACATTAACAGGGGGCACACAATTTAAAACGAATCGGAGAAAATATTTCTTCACGCAAACATGTAATTAAACTCTGGAATTCGTTGCCAGAGAATGTGGTAAAATTAGTTTGCTTATCGGGGTCTAAAAAAGGTTTGGATAGCTTTCTAAAAGAAAAGTCCATAAGTCATTATTAAAATGGACTTGGGAAAATCCACCGCTTATTTCTGGGATAAGTTGCATAAAATGTATTGTACTGTTTTGGGATATTGCCAGGTACTTGTGACCTGGATTGGTCACTGTTGGAAACAGGATGCTGGGCTTGATGGACCTTTGGTTTGTCTCAGTATGGCAACACTTATGTTCTTAACATGAAAGGTAACTTTAGTTCCATTTTAATACACATTTTTTACTTCAGATTTAAGTGCTTATGTACTAAAATGTGAAAGAGATGCTGCCAAAAATGTGGATGTTTTCACAATATTTAACACAGGAAACCCCATTTGTGACAAGTTTCAGAAAAATGTCTCACTAATGAAATACTATAATGCAAATGAATGCAAAGCAGCTCATTAATGAGATGTTTTGGGAAAATTAGTGTGAGAAAAAGGCTTTACAGCCCATTGTAAAAGGAAATAACCCTGCAGTTGAAGAGCTGTAGTTATTTGTTTCTGAAGGCACTAAAAAGCCCCTTCTCTCCTGCTGGCAAATTAGAATTAAAGGGTGTACTGGCTCAAATCTAAGTTCCCATGGACCCTTTCCCCAGGAGCCTTCAATCTCCAGTAGTATAATGTTCCACTCCTTCCCAATCCCAAAACAGGACATACATGTTAAAATTAATCTCCCTGTTGAAGCTCTACCACTAAAATCTTTAAACAAAAAAAAAAGTGAGTGACAGCCCTGCACCCATTCCTCCCCTTTCCAATTTCCCCTCCTCCAGGACCCAAGGCTCACCTGAAGGGTCTGGAGAATGGTGTGTGGGGGGGGGAGGGGTAAAGTGATCCCCACTCTTTCCTGTCCTAGTAGTTAGTGTTAACATGGTAGTCTGACTCCTAGCAGAGGTATCATAGTATTACCACTAGGGGTCAGGCTGCCCAATATGAGGCTACCATTAGAGGTCTGGTGGCACTATTTTAGCCACAACAATCATGAGGTCAGGAAAAGTGGAGATTGCTCCTGTCTCCTTCATCCTCCAGACCCCGTGGTGAATCAACAAACCTGGATAGAATGGTGAAGTTGGACCAGCCCTTATTTTGCATTTTAAGAACAGGTATTCAACAATTTAAAAATATATGCCCTGAGTTGGGGTTGGAGAAGGGAAGAATTGGGCCACTAGAGTACCAGGGTAGACTGTCCTGGGTGGACGGCTCGAGGGGGAATCCTATTGGTATTATTTATGCCCTGAGTTTGGGCAGGGGGAACTTGTCAATTAGCCTACTAGATTGGTGCCCCCACCCCACCCTAGGGTATTCAGGAATATCAAGCCAGTGGAACTTTTAATTCTAAGCCACCAACAAGAAAAAAGGGGCAATATTTTAAACGAATGTTTTGCATGATGCTAGTCGGGTACACATGAAGTGCTTGATTGCAGCAATACCAAAAAAACAACAATAACAAAACCCTTCTTCTGAATGATACCTATAGATGCAGATGAGTCTGGAGCTCATTTGCATTCCTATAGCTTAATTTTGCAAAAATGGGTACTAACTCATAAACAGTTATGTGGATTAGTAATTAGTACTTGAAACCTTTTGGGGGGTAATCCTATAAAGAGAAACCTAGTTTTAGGTGGCTAGAAGGTATGAAAATGGTAGTATGCTAGTTATTTGCATGCTCAAGTTTTAAGTGAGTAAATGACCTCTCAAACTTCAGTGCATTTTTGCCTTAAGCAAAGTAGGTGCATGTCAGAGGTACAGGTGTGTGCATGCACATGTAGTGTGAAGGGCAGTTTGCTTCCTCTTGGAAAAATAAACTCATTGGGAAGTAGTACTGGTGATGCCTCTAAATATACAGTAAACCCTAAACTATAATAAATTTTGCACAATTGGTCTGTGGCATGGAATGAGGTTCCTGTGTTATGCTCAGTTGTTTCTCAATAGTCCATTTCGTTTCATGGTTCATTGTCTGATTACAGCAGATGCTTTCATAAACAGAATGTTCATTACAATGGTTCCTAACAGGCCTTATATTAAAGTCATTACTTCCTATATTGGGCTTTCAAGAGTGAGGGTTATCATGGTAACAGCCATCTTTGGGAGTAATCATTTCCTGCCTATGCACTGCTGGATTAAGAACACACAGCTTTTCCTTAAAGTCTCAACACCTCCACCTCCCTGCCTTCACCCCTCCACACACAGCAAGAACAGATAATCCCTGCCTGTCACTTTAGTTAATATAACATAGTCCTTCAAGGGAAGGCTTGTCCCAGTATTCAGTCCCTCAAGAGGGCACTAAAGGCAATGTGCATAATTGAAATGTCAACTTTACTAGAATATACTGAAATATGATCCAGGAAAAAATCAACAGGAAATGTAAAGCAGCAGAGTGTGTACAGGCACCTGCAGATGTCCCTGTCTATTTGTGGAGCAGGACTGAAGTACTGTGCAAGAGAAACCATATGGCTGAAACCCAAAGATGAGGATACATGGAGGCAGTTAATACTAGGGGGACACATCCAGACGTGCACAGAAAGGTCTTCCAGACTTTTCTGCACTTTAGAGAGCAGGTACGAACTGGCACCGTAAAGTAATTGATGTCACCTATATGTGGCTGCCTTATCCTGCTTGTACACGAAAAAAGAACGGTAGTATGGAATCTTGCTACTCTTTGGGATTCCGGAATGTTGCTACACTTTGGGATTCTGGAATCTTGCTACACTTTGGGACTCTGCCAGGTTCTTGTGACCTGGATTGGCCATTGTTGGAAGCAGGATACTGGGCTACATGGACCATTGGTTTGACCCAGTAGTAGGGATAGTTTATAATTTACTTTTATTTCTGTTGTTTTGCATCTATTGCAGTCAGTGTGTGCCTGCATCCTTTGCACACATTGCATTCATTAACTGTAATAGAAATCAAATGCAAAATGTACCTCTCCTTGTCTATCCTATCCCCTATTTATCCCCTGCATCAGTCTCCCTCTCACTGCAGACTTGGGCCACTGCCTCCTCTTTGGCCACTGACAGGATGGACTGTCAGTGGCCCTGACCAGCCACCTCATAATCTTTAGTACATATTCTCACCGCAAGTTTCATTTACAACTCTCAGGTTAGTCTTCCTTGCTGCTGATCCCATGAGCTTAGAAGCAGGAAGTGCTGACCTGTGAACTTTGAACCTGTGGCAGTGTCAGCCTTGCACAGCCACTTCTGCACCAATGTCATGGACACACACACCCATGATATTTTTGCATGGTTATGTGCTTGTTTTGGGTGGGAAATGATGCAAAATATTGTTGGTATTTCCCAGGTTGGTATTTAGCTGACCAAACTTCTAATCTGAACCTAATATGCCACTGAGTAACTCATCTTTTCTAGTTCTAGAAAATGCAAAACAGTAGGGTGTTGTATGTTTGACAGTATAAATATACCTCTGAGAAATTTGTTACAGATAGAGTGTTGGAAGCATCTTCAAACAATATAGCAACATCTGAAACAATACAGGGAGCATTAATTTATAGAAAATAAATAGGTGCTTAGAAATCCACTAGTGTGTGGAACAAAGGCCATTCTGGGAGAGAGACTGTATCCTACCTGACTAAAACAGAAATTGCCAACCTTCTGCTGATTATTTAACTATAATTCATTTCATTTCTATGAAAACTATGCTGAATGCAGGCATTTTTTAAATTAAAAAATGATGACTATGCTATAAGCACAAAAGATCACCCCACACACACCTAGCTACAAGAAAGGATTCTTTAATGGCTTGTAGGAGCGATTTTTTGGAATCTTGTCAGATACTTATGACCTGGAGTGGCCACTGTTGGAAACAGGATACTGAGCATGATTGACCTTCACTCTGCCTCAGTATAGCAATGCTTATGTTTTTCATAGCACTAGATATTCACCTATTCATAAAATATATAAAAAGCACAAATGGAGCCATATTACCTCAGTGAACTCCCCCTTTTTTAGGGATCCATGCGCTAAAGTGCATTAAGCCCAGATAAAAATGCCTGTTTTAATGTCTGTGTCAGCATGGCAGTGTACTAAAAGGAATACAGCCTTTCGCACATCATGCGTTAAAAGCAATCCTTTGCATTCACTAATGTGTCTGTATTAATGCCACCATTTTAATGCAAAGCTTAGATACACATCTGGAAGTTATTTTTAAAGGCAGTGTCCATACAGATGTGCTAATTAAGGCAATTTGCTCTAATCTGTAATATCATAATCATCTTATTTAATATTATGTTTGCAACACAATTAGCTCATTTAGAAGTTTGCACCTAATTGCTAAAGTGAGAAATTTTGCATTTGTCATAGGTTAAAGTCAAAAGTGATATACAAAAACTGCTATGTTAATTCTTGGGGTCATTCCCAGCATTTTGTCATTCAGTTAATACAAAGAGAAAAGTTCTTTACCATACATTAACTGAATGGCAAATAATGTGATGCTGTTAGCTATATTTCTTGAGGTGGCATTAACTGCTCTGTATTATCTGCTTGGTTTGAACTATGTTTGCATTAATTGCGAGACATATCTCCCCATTCCCCATCCCATTCGCATTAGGCCCATCTAAATGAGGTATATTTATATTTTGCATGAATACAGCTGCTCCTCAAGGAAATAGATGTCACAGGTTGATGTAAGGTTAAAAGGTCAGTTCTTTAACCAGTAGTTAGACACCACTTGTGCACGTGAATAGAAACATTGCCACTTACACACCTGCTTGCCCTAAGCTTTAATCTACAAGGACAGAGATAAGTGGCAATACTACATCAACGAGGTGGACATACACATGGATGCATCTCCAACTGATGCATGCACCATATAGAATACTATGAGATGCGCACATAGCTTGCCGCAATTACGCATGTCCACTTTATGCCAGCAACTGACAATGCCAGATTGTGTTAGTATTCTTTTAAATGGAATTTGATGCCCGGATGCCGTTAAGGAATTGGCACAAACCATGCTACATCGGGGCACTCAAATGAGGGGCAAATTTATAGAATGACCACCTAAGTGACTTGTCAAGTTCACAAGGCATGGCAGACGGTGAATGCTGGATTCATTGTCAACAGACAACTGGTCCAACCATGAGGTTATTCTACAGAACCAAAGACGGAGCATTTGAAACAAACCAAAACCCATCATCTATTTATTTATTTATTTATTTATTTATTGGCATTTATTAACCGCCTTTATGAAGAGATTCACCCATGGGCCAGCGTACTTAAAGAATAAGTTAACCCTTTACACACCTTTAAGACCTCTACGGTCTTCTCAAGGATCAACTCTATATATATCTTTGTCAAAAGAAATTGTACAATGTGATACCCACCAGTGAACCTTCTCTGGAGTAGCCCCAATGCTCTGGAATTTACTCTCAGAGGGGCTACATATAACTCGAGACTACCTCTACTTCAGGAAGCAGGTGAAAGCTTGGCTTACTCCCAAGCCTTTAATACATAGGGTGACTGACTATACCTGCATTCTGCACCTGGAGTAGCTTGCTACACACACTGTAATTTAGATCAGTTCCTTATCTCTTGCTTGACTATAAAAAGAACTTGCCTTGAGCTTAGTCAACCATCAAATTATCCCAACTGACACTGTACCACGCATCTTGTCCCCATCATATATCTGCTCTTCGTCCCTCAGATATGTGGTAAGCCGTATTGTAGAAATTCTTTAGCATCATATCTATGTTAGTTGAAGGTTTTAATGCATGCTTATTAGATGTATCATTAGTATTATGCTAGCATTGTATTATATCTCTGGTATTTGAATTCCAGTGCTGTTAAATGTGTACATTTTTAATTCTGTTTCACGGTAGTTCTATTATTAGGTTTCAATTTACTGTTTTCAAATTCACCTCATTTATTGTATTTATATTTATTCTTGGTTATTTTACTATTGTTATGCTGTTAGCAAAATTATAAGTTTTATGTTAAACTGTACCTACTGTACATTATCTGAAATTAATGATTCATTGGCATTCTAAATTAATATCTATTGTAAATTAAAGATTTAAAAGGCAAATAAAACGAAGCTCATTCACATTGGGTTAAAAGTGGACTAGCATCCAACTGTTCTGCTTAAAGTTTGCTACAGAGTTACTGAAAGTGAATTCAAAACTGATTCCTTGATCTTGTCCTCACTTTGTGAGTGGATTGATGGAACAATGTAGTTGTTTTGAATTAGAGGTGAGACTACAAAAAAAGGAATACCTTTGATGAATGGATGTTTATTGAACCATAGTTACAATAGTCTTTTATGATACATTTATTAAAAGATTTGTCAGCTAGATTCTTCAAAATGACAGTCTGACGATTATTTTGTCCTATTCTCTCTCCTCTTGATGGTCTCTATATTTTTATTTACTAATATCTTTTACTTGTCACATTTTTTTTATACTTTATTTGACAATAAATGACACCATGGACCCTCAGCTTTCTTAAATGTCCTTTCCTGAGTCCATGCTTCAGCTGTACAGTGGTCATCATACTTAGATGCCCTTCTCCCAAAGTGTGTTAAGCAGTTTAACATGGAAATTAGCACATAAAGTTACCCCAGGATTATATACTGTATCTATATTCCATATAGATTGCCAAGAGCTGGGCACTAGAGTTTACATACAGATTCAAGATTTGTGTGCAAATTAATTGTTTCTAATTACTGTCAATCAATTAGTGCCATTAATAGGCACTAATTGAAACCAATTAGGGGTTACACATGAATCTGAGATCCACATGCTTTTTTAATAATCACACCAACTGATCTCAAATGGGGGTCTGCAGATAAGGGGTGGTCCAAGAAGTTAGGCACAGTATTACAAAGTAATGGCCATCTGCACCTAACTTTGGGTGTGATAAATACAACAGGTTCTTTGAGGTATAAGTTTTGTGCCCACAGTTAGGTATGACTTGCATGCTGAGCCACAGTTCAGCGCAGATCTTTTCAGCACCTAAATTTTTGGCGCTATATATAGAATTGCCCCTTTAGGGGGATTCTATATATGGCACCTAAAATATCCGCACAGAAATCATTTCCGCCTAAGCATAGTGCACCTAGATTTAGGCATAGTATATAGAATATGTTTAGTTGATATCCCAGCATCTAAAATGACATGTGTCTACTATTTACACCAATAAAAACATGGCGTAAATCTTGGTGCATAGATTTACGCTCAGAGGGCCACATTCTATAACTATATGTGTAAATTTCAGAATGTTTATGAAATGCCCATTTCCCCGCCCATAACCATTCTCCTTTTGTCTGCATGCATTAAAAGTTAGATGCACTGCGTTACAGAATACGCTTAGTGAGTTGTGTGTATAAATTCTAATTATTGCCAATTAGTACTCATTATTTATTTATTTGTTACATTTCTATCCCACATTTTCCCACCTATTTGCAGGCTCAATGTGGCTTACATGGTACCGGAATCGGTGTGAACAAATACAAGGTGATCTTGTGGTAGAATAAGGTTCATGTGTGATATACATATTGGGGGATCTTAGAAAGGAAGAGTTAAGTATGTCCGTTACATGCTTTGGTTTCATTGTGCTGCAGGTATTCAGGCTTTTATATTGGGTCGGTGGGGTATGCCTTTTTGAACAGAGTTGTTTTTAGTGATTTCCGGAAATTTAGGTGGTCATACATTGTTTTTACAGTTTTGGTAGTGTGTTTCATATTTGTGCGCTTAAATAGGAGAAGCTGGAGGCATACGTTGATTTGTATTTGAGTCCTTTGCAGTTTGGGTAGTGGAGATTTAGGTATGTTCGTGCTGATCTTGTTATGTTTCTGGTTGGCAGGTCTATGAGGTCTGTAATGTATCCCGGGGCTTCGCCATAAATAATTTTGTGAATCAGGGTGCAGATTTTGAAAGCAATACGTTCTTTGATTGGGAGCCAGTGCAGTTTTTCTCAGAGGGGTTTGGCGCTTAGTACTTGTTAAGTGCTGTTATCAATGTTAATTAGCTCGTTAAGCCAATTAAGTTACGTGCATTGTTATAGAATGCGCCTGGATTTTGGCACAGATTTCTAGCTGCTATATAGAATCCAGGGGTTAGTGCACAGCCATGTGGCTTAACATTTAGTGCATGATTATTCCTGCATTAACTGCATAATATGGAACTGGACTAGGAATGGGTGTATGCCTTGCAATTAACACATGCTATTTACTGTATGTTAACTGTTAGCATAGCAGATACTGTGGAGCAGTTAATAGCAGTTCAGTAGGCATTAAGGGCAATGTAGGTAATGTGTGGTAAGTTTATGGTCTCTGCATTAACTGTATTCAAGCTCAAACAAACACAAATAATATGCAGCCTTCCATTTCAGGGCAACAATTGGACATCTTTCTTTTGTCAGGCATTGAATAATTTCTCAAACAGTCCCAGCTTCTACTCTTGGGGCATTTATACAATCCCAAGAATTCCCAAAGTACAATGGCGTTCCTGACCTGGATGGCACCCGGGGCGGAGCGCCGATGTGCCCCCCCCCCAGGGTGCAGCTCGCTCCCCCCCCCCCCCCCCCGCTAAATGACACCTCCCCCCTCCGGCGAAATGACACCCCCCCAGGTGCACGCCGCTGGGGGGTGTGCCGCGGCGCGCGCCTGCTCCGAGTTCACTAAACTTCGCTTCGCTGCAGCTCCCTCTGCCCCGGAACAGGAAGTAACCTGTTCCGGGGCAGAGGGAGCTGCAGCGAATGAGCGACGAAGTTTAGCGAACTCGGAGCAGGCGCGCGTCGTGGCACCCCCCCCCAGTGGCATGCACCCGGGGCGGACCACCCCCACTGCCCCCCCCCCCCCTTGGTACGCCACTGCCAAAGTAAACCCTTTAAACAAATCTTTAAATACTATCCCCGTACCAGTGGGAAAACAATCTTTCATCCACTCAGAGATTTTCTGTTGCTCAGGACTGGAGGAGGCAGCAAACATAAGCTTTCAGTTACAATGTAGCAGAAGTCCCACAAAACTCCAGCAGTTTCTCCAGACCTGTTGCATACAGCTGAGTCAATTTGCTCTGCCTGTGAAGTCCCTAACCTCTAACCAGGGTTGCAAGGCAAATCTGGCAATGATTACAGTTTGCTTTCTTCAGAATCTCTGACTACAGACCTTCAGTTTACAGAGCAGTTTTATCATAATAGCCTCCTAATATCCAGGCTAAACAAACACCAGTTACCTTTTCCTTTGTCCTGTCCACACCTACCAACAGAGATCCCTTTCCTGCAACCTTTCTGTTCTGAGCTCCTCTGGCATTATTCTCAGGTCAGCTGACCCCCTTTTCCTCCCTAAGACTGTCAGCTTCTTTCCAGGAACCCTGGGGTAAGGGCTCCTCCCTTCCTTGCACTCAGGCTAGGCTTGGCCACATTCATGTCTTCTCTATACTCTACACCTTATTCCTGGTTTCACTCCATTTTCAGAGACCTCCTTGTCCTGAGAATAGACATCCTGTACCATATTCCTGATTCAGCATCTACTTTAGGGTCCTCATTGCCCCGGGTTGGGTAGTCTGTTTGTTCCAGCAGGCCAGATCTGAAGGAGCTCCTTTCTTCCTCCTTCTCTCTCCTCTGTTCTTTTCTTACAGGGTCATTATATACTGACTTGCAAGCCTGAGAGAGGGTGCCTGCTCTTTGCATCTCCCTCTTATTTCCAGCTTTCCTGGGTATGTGTGTGGTGAGGGGGGCACGATCACTCTTACTCATCACAGAGTAAAGAAATATACAGTATTTACAAATTTATGCAAATAGCTATAGGCTTCAGAAGTCCCCACCAGCTATGAATGTACCTATTGGCATAGACTAGGAACATTCCAATAGACAAAGCCTAGATTATTGCAGGGGCGTAGCCAGACCTTGCAGTGGGAGGGAGCCAGAGCCCGAGGTGGGGGGGGCACATTTTGGTCTGCCCCCCCACCGCCTCGCCGCCCTGCCAGTCCCCACCCACTGCTGCTGCAAATACCCCCGCCAGCTGAAGCCTTCGTCCAGAGCCCGTCTCCGGCACCGCCACATTACCAGCCCTGCTCTCTCTTCCCCTTACGTCCTGCATGCTCCTTTTAGTGAAATTGAGCAAAACCAACACCACTGGATTATTGTAGCAGGAATTTTGAAGGTGTGCCTACTTGAAGATTAACAAAAAAAATGCATCAATGCCTGACAAATAAGACCATGAGCCAAGAACCCCTGAGCAGTGGCATACCAAGGGGGGGAGCGGTGGGGGCGGTCCACCCCGGGTGCACACCGCTGGGGGGGTGCTGCGGCACGCACCTGCTGCGAGAGTTCGCTAACTTCTCTCGTTCGCTGCAGCTCCCTCTGCCCCGGAACAGGTTACTTCCTGTTCCGGAGCAGAGGGAGCTGCAGCGAACGAGCAAAGTTAGTAAACTCGCAGCAGGCGTGCGCTGCGGCACCCCCCCCCCCCCAGCGGTGTGCACACAGGGGGGGGGCTCTTTTGCGGGGGGGGGGGCTTTCACCGGGGGGGGGTCCGCGCTGCATCGGGGGGGGGGCGCTGCACCCGGGGGGCGGGGCGCCGCCCCGGGTGTCCGCCCCCCTAGGAACGCCACTGCCCCTGAGATGACAATATGGTCTCTTCTCACCCCCTTATTCTGGGTATGAAAACTATTGAGAAAAGTGAAAAGGTTCATCATGTCAAATGAGTGAAGAAAAGAGTTTCCCCCCCCCCCCCCCCCCCCCCCCCGCAGTCTTAAGATGCTGCTGAAATATTCCTGCAGCAGCTTGTAGCATTCAGGAGATATTCCCAAGCTTTTTACAGCTTTATGGACTCAGCTTGGCAGAGAAATGCTGCCATTAGGAAAGTTTAAATAGCAAATTAAAAGTGAATTGATGAAGTCATAAAAATGCATGTTCAATGCTGAGTGTAAGGACATCTTGAATAACTGCAGTAAATCTATCAGTTATTATGCAAACTAAGAGAACAATAATCAAAGCAAAAGATATATTCAGAATATAGGGAGTCCAAACACAGTTATCTAATCAATGGCTGTTTTTCATGCCTCACTATCTATTAAGTGTGGAAATTGTGCAAAATGTCAGAATTTTACAATTTGCACCTGTAAACTGTTAACTCCCCTCATTCTATAACTGCTCACCTAAATGTACATATTCTAATTGGTTAACAAGCTAATCAGTGCTGATAATTGGATGTTAACATGCAATTATCAACACTAATTGGCATTAATTGGAATTTACACGCAGTACGCATTAAGCGTATTCTGTAACGTGATGCATGTAAATTCTAAGTTGAAAAGTTGAAAGGGGCATGACCATGGGCATGGAATAGGCGGGTCATGGGCATGTTTAAAAGCTATGCGTGTTTTTACAGATACACCCGGTCCGCTCCTAATTTAGGCGTTGGCATTTACACCAGGTTTTATGTGGCATAACTTCCCATGACTGCTGCTCAGTGTATTCTATAAACCACACAGAAATTTAGGCTTATTCTATAAAGTACGCCTAAATTAAGGTGTACTTTATAGAATGTGCTTAGGCGAATACAAACTTAGATTGTGAGCCCTCCAGGGACAGGGAAGTACCCAGTGTACCTGAATGAAACTGACCTTGAGCTATTACTCAAAAGGTGTGAGCAAAATCTAAAATTAAAAAAAAAGAATTTTGGCGTTTACACACTTAAATGGCAGTCGCAGCTCAGCGCTATTCTCTAATGTAGAAACACAATTTGTTTAATGTATAAATAGAAGGGGAGGGGCATTCACAGGAGAGGCACATGGCTGGGCGATAGGGATCTCTAATAGTTACTGCTGCCTTTGGATGTGTCATTTACACTTGCCATAGATGTGCTAGAATACTAGAATACAAAAAAGAAGCACCAAGAGCTTTCAAAATCGGGACACAATTCCTTTAATAGTATAGCTTGAAAATCAATCTTCCATTAGTGACCCAACACGGGCCCTGTTTCGGCGCACAGCACCTGCGTCAGGGGTCAAAAATGTTTCCTGCATCTAATGGTTTCAATATGCAGCAGCAAAGCTTAATCCCTTGCACATCCCAAAATCATCACTCCTTGCATAAGAAACCAAGACAGTCCTTTAGTACTCTGATCAATGAAACAACTAAGGGACTGTCTTGGTTTCTTATGCACGGAGTGATGATTTTGGGATGTGCAGGGGATTAAGCTTTGCTGCTGCATATTGAAACCATTAGATGCAGGAAACACTTTTGACCCCTGATGCAGGTGCTGTGCGCCGAAACAGGGCCCGTGTTGGGTCACTAATGGAAGATTGATTTTCAAGCTACACTATTAAAGGAATTGTGTCCCAATTTTGAAGGCCTTTTGTGCTTCTTTTTTGTTTTCTGGATTTTATTTTGTACTTTGGACCCTCTTTGTGTTGTTTTCTAGAATACTAGAATGGCATCTTGGCACACAGCTTACGGCATCAGCGCACCTAAATTTGTGATGTCCAATTATAGAATTGCCCGCTCAGCCAAGATCTATCCTGAATAACTAGAGAAAAGCGATGCAGTTGACACGTTAGTCAACTTTAGTACACAACAATATAGATTAACAAATAAAAATGCCACCATATATAAGCTGCTATCTTTTAATAGGGCTAACCTCACGCATCTCTTGACTAGCTTACAGGAGCTTAATACTCGCTTTTCCAAGGTCTTAGGGATGAATCATTTTTCAGATTTAAGTACAGTGCTTTTTTGAGGGGGTACTTGGGGGTACTGAGTACCGCCACCTTTTCCATTGTCTGCTAAAATTGACCCATGATCTCCAAGTTTTAATGAAAGAGCTCAGGCTCTATACACCAATTCTGCCTTGTCATAGATTCTGTGGCTGGTTGCAGGGGGCTTGGCTATTGTGGAGTGGGTCCCTCAGTGATCACCCCATCCCTGAAAGGTGGCCTGGCATTTGAGTACCGGCACCTTTTTCACTAGAAAAAATGCAAGCAAATCTATATGTTATTTGAATTTTAGATACATTACTCGCCTTTTCCAAATGTGAACTCCAAGTGAGTTACATACAGGTTGTAAGGAGGAGGTAGAAGGAAGGCAGAGAAGAGCTGACAGGGGCAGTAAGCCAAGAAAGGAAGAGCACTTTCTGACGGGAAAAGGGGGGTAGGAGACTTGCAAGAAGGGAAGAGAACTACAGAACCCAGCAGCACTGGCAAGGGAGGAGGGAACAAGAGAAACAGCACTACAACTCCCAGCAGGTAGTAAAGTCAGGAGGTGATTGGGAGATGGAGGATAATCAGGTGGAGGAGCAGCACCTGGGAGAGAGGGTGGGGGAAGACTCCATGGAGTGGGAGGAGATTGAACTAGGGGAGAAAAGTGAAAATGTCATGAAGGAGGCTGAGGTGGAGCAAATGGAGTTCTTTTGCTCAGGACAAAGGGAGATAGAAAAGGAAGAGACTGCAGAGAGAAGCCAGAGATTTGAGGCCGCTAAGTAACAATGCCTAGATGCGGTCTGGCTTCATGGAACTGTGGGAATTAATTACCTGAAGGAGGTCAGTCTGAACATTTGTGGGAGGTTGTCAGAGTGTTGGTGTCTGGCAAATGAGGGTGGTGAAAATGCCTCTAACTCCTAGGCCGTAGCAGAGAGGAGCGGAGGAATAGACTGAACCACAGGTTTTCCCAAGTCTTTTGCTAATTCTAAGACTGAACTGTTGTTTGTTTGGTGTGTTTGAAAAGTGCAGCAAAGTGCACGGAGACCAGCAGCTGTGGTACAGTGAACATACTGTTTTTCCCACTGGTACCATGGTGTAATAAAGTACTCTGCAGGATAAATTTGGTACTGTGAATAATTACTTTTTTGCAAGTGAGCAGAAGCAGTTCCTTTTAGGAGGTGGATTAGCCCCAATTGTGTGGGTGAAGATGGACAGCACGGAGAGGTGCAGGTCGAGAGCGGACAGCACGGAGAGGTGCTTGCTGACAAGGTACAACAGTTCTTTCCCTGATCACAATCTAAGTTGTCCCTGAGGTGATGGAAGATGAAGTCATTTGCCCAAGATCAGAAAGAGCATTAGTAGGGGGTGGGATTTTAACTCTCATCCTCTTGGTTTGCAACCTGATTCTCTAACCACTAAGTTAACTCCTCCAACATAGCCTCCATATACAGTTCTGTTTTAAATTATACCTTTTACCACCACTAATTTATTTTTCAAACTTTAACAGCTGCAGAAAAGAATCTGCAGCTTTTCTCCATACTAAAATGAGTTTGATTACAACTTAGCACCTTTATACTTTGTTTCCGATCAGAGCACTTTCTTCCAAGAATTAGCATCATTTGCCATGCTATTCCACAATTAATATTTACTTTTTTTGGCTTAGACTCTCCCTTTCATTTTTATTGATTGATGGGAGGGATCAGGGCCCAGAAGCTTCAGTCTACTTTTAGGACACAGCCACCTACCTAAATCATAAACTTTCACATCCCAACCCCCAGCAGAAAAAGACCCTTCATTTGAAAGTTTATATTTCTCCCCCCCCCCCCCCACACCAATTCCTACTTTTTCTCCTTCCTTCCAGCCCAGTCATTAAAGTGGGTCCATATTTGGACATAAGCAGCATAGGCAGATGCCTAAGGCCACCACATTTTGAATGCACCAAATACCCAGGCTGCAGACGAGCATATTTCTTGTTGGTGTTACTTCTGATATCTGGTATAGGGGATTTCCCCCTCCCCCCTCCAGAACTTCTGCTTTGTTATGGATGCCAAAATCTTCTATCCATCCCTACAGTGAAGCAACACTCCTCAGGCTGGAGACATAGGCCACAGTTGTCTCCTGAAGCTGCTCCTGGCCAAATTTTGAATTCAGTCAATAGGTGTTGCTTTGAGCAATTGATGTGGAGCTGCAAAAGTGTCCTTAACAGTACATTACCAGCTCATCCACCCCAAGGAGTTGAAGCAAGTCTAGGAACTGGCTGGGTCTCCTACATATCAATGTAAAATACTGCTGCACTTGAATTATAGGGCTGGCCCTAAGGCTTATATTAATCTATAAATAATGTGCTTCTACATCCCTCTCCACTACATGTCTCTCTGTTTCTATCCATCCGTTCTGTATTTTGCACATTTTTTATCATTTGTGAATTATTTTAAATCATTTATGTTTATACAACGTGGCTAGAATCATCGTCATTCAATAACGACTAGTGTGCAGGATCTGGACATATAAATAGAGATCTGGGGAAAGTAGACAACACTGCTGGCTTTGTTTATATATGCAAAGATTACAAAATCACAGTTGCAATTTGCATATAATAATAATAATAATAAAAAAACTTTATTTCTAACCCACTGTATCTGAGTCATTCTAAGCAGGGAACAAAATTACATTCAAAGTAAAATATACCAGTACAACAAAAAATACATGACATAATACTAATACAAAACCATCCATTGCTGCAACTCTAATAAAGAGTATTCAATGCAGAAAAAACAACAGAATCTCATTAATGACCCATATGCTTGAAGAAGCATATGGGTTTTTAATTCTCTCTTAAACTGGTCAATGTTCTGCAAAGAACGAAGTTCAGTAGGTAGTGTGTTCCACAATTTAGGGCCTTTAACATATAATATAGAAGATGTATACTCTTCTAAATGAACCCGCCTGATAGATGGAACTTCAAGCAGCTGCTTTTGAGATGATCTTTGTGTGTGTCACGGTTGATAACATCTTAGAGTGGAACTAAGTGCTGGAGAAATACAACCATTCAATACTTTAAAAACCAGCAGCAAAATTTTGAACTCAATGTGAAACTTTACAGGAAGCCAGTGTAAATGGGAGTAATATGGTCATAATAATACTGATGTCTGTTGTTTGAATTACAGAAGCACTCGTAAACTCCAATTATTGCCAATTACTGTTTCGCAATCAGTAACGCTGGTAATGAAATAGGACTTTTTGGTGGAGCTGTTGGCGAAGATCTTGAGGAAGCCATTGCAAAACAGCAGCGCTCTGTCGAGCAGGACCAATCAGCCATATGCTATCCTTCAGCCAAGTTTGTTGCAATGCAATTAAGCTCTTTAAGCAAAAATAAATTAAGAGGAATATGTTATAATAAGAAGTTTTGTTAAATGAATTACAGTAAAATCACTATATTAAAATGATAAATGAGGAGGAGGTTTTTCAGACCCATGACGATAGTTCTCTGTGTTATAACAGTTGATGAGTCAGTTATTTGATTTCAAGATACAATCTCTTGATTTTTGTTGTTGAGTGATTGAGGTCTTTTCCTCCTACCTCGTTGTTTTATTTCAGACTTGATACAAGAGTTTGGCACTTGTATAGCATTGTTAGTGATTAGTTCTATACACAAGTAAGTAGCCAGATTTTGAATTAGTTTTGAACTCCCTATTGTGAGTGACAGCAGGGGTGAAGTTGGAAATTGATAAAAGGGATTGTAGTTGGGAACGCAAGGTCTTTGGTTTCCTGTTGGACCTGCCAGGACCCTTAAGAGTATTGGGAGATCCTGGAGTGCAGAATAAACTCAGGCTGAACAAAGGAGTAGTTGCTGCCCAACTGAGAGATAGAGCTTCCGGTAAATAAGGGGAGTCCAGCCCAAAAGCAGGATCTAGAGCCAGGGAAGCCTGCTCTAGGCCAGGGTGTATCAACAGAAGCAGCCCTGGAGATATTGTTGGCCCAACAGGATGGGTAATGGACAGGCGAAAGTGTAAATATGTATATACCTGAACCACAGAAAGATAGTAACATAGTAACATAGTAGATGACGGCAGAAAAAGACCTGCGCGGTCCATCCAGTCTGCCCAACAAGATAAACTCACATGTGTTACTTTTTGTGTATACCTTACCTTGATTTGTACCTGTCCATTTCCGGGCACAGACCGTATACGTCTGCCCAGCACTATCCCCGCCTCCCAACCACCAGTCCCGCCTCTCACCATCGGCTCTGGCACAGACCGTATAAGTCTGCCCAGCACCATCTCCACCTCCCGCCACCGGCTTTGCCACCCAATCTCGTCTAAGCTCCTTAGGATCCATTCCTTCTGAGCAGAATTCCTTTATGTTTATCCCATGCATGTTTGAATTCCGTTACCGTTTTTGTTTCCACCACCTCCTGCGGGAGGGCATTCCAAGCATCCACTACTCTCTCTGTGAAAAAATACTTCCTGACATTTTTCTTGAGTCTGCCCCCCTTCAATCTCATTTCATGTCCTCTCGTTCTACTGCCTTCGCATCTCCGGAAAAGGTTCGTTTGCAGATTAATACCTTTCAAATATTTGAATGTCTGTATCATATCACCCCTGTTTCTCCTTTCCTCCAGAGTGTACATGTTCAGGTCCGCAAGTCTCTCCTCATACGTCTTGTAACGCAAATCCCATACCATTCTCGTAGCTTTTCTTTGCACCGCTTCAATTGTTTTTACATCCTTAACAAGATACGTCCTCCAGAACTGAACACAATACTCCAGGTGGGGCCTCACCAACGACTTATACAGGGGCATCAACACCCCCTTTCTTCTGCTGGTCACACCTCTCTCTATACAGCCTAACAACCTTGTAGCTAGGGCCACCGCCTTGTCACACTGTTTCGTCACCTTCAAATCCTCAGATACTATCACCCCAAGATCCCTCTCCCCATCCGTACCTATCAGACTCTCCCCGCCTAACACATACGTCTCCTATGGATTTCTACTCCCTAAGTGCATCACTTTGCATTTCTTCGCATTGAATTTTAATTGCCAAACCTTAGACCATTCTTCTAGCTTCCGTAGGTCCTTTTTCATGTTTTCCACTCCCTCCGGGGTGTCCACTCTGTTACAGATCTTAGTATCATCCGCAAATAGGCAAACTTTACCTTCTAACTCTTCGGCAATGTCACTCACAAATATATTGAACAGAATCGGCCCCAGCACCGATCCTTGAGGCACTCCACTACTCACCTTTCGCTCCTCCGAGCGAATTCCATTCACCACCACCCTCTGGTCAACCAGTTCCTAATCCAGTTCACCACTTCGGGTCCTATCTTCAGCCCATCCAGTTTATTTAAGAGCCTCCTGTGGGGAACCGTGTCAAAAGCTTTGCTGAAATCTAAGTCCCTAGCTCGTCCCTGATTCAATTCTCCTGTCACCCAATCAAAGAATTCAATGAGGTTTGTTTGGCACGATTTCCCTTTGGTAAAACCATGTTGTCTCGGATCTTGCAACTTATTGGCTTCCAGGAAATTCACTATCCTTTCCTTCAGCATCGCTTCCATTACTTTTCCAATAACCGAAGTGAGGCTTACCGGCCTGTAGTTTCCAGCTTCTTCCCTATCACCACTTTTGTGAAGAGGGACCACATCCGCCGATCTCCAATCCCTCGGAACCTCTCCCGTCTCCAAGGATTTATTAAACAAATCTTTAAGAGGACCCGCCAGAACCTCTCTGAGCTCCCTCAATATCCTAGGGTGGATCCCATCCGGTCCCATGGCTTTGTCCACCTTTAGCTTTTCAAGTTGTTTATACACACTCTCTTCCATGAACGGTGCTCTATCCACTTCAATCTCATTTGTACTTTTTGCAGTCCATCGCGGTCCTTCTCCAGGATTTTCTTCTGTGAAAACAGAACAGAAGTATCTATTTAGCAAATTTGCTTTTTGTTCATCATTATCCACATAGCAGAGGGAAGTGGAGCAGCTGAGACTTTCACTAATATTTTGGGATGGATATTATAAATCAAGAGATCTGAAGAGTTTAACTGCGTTTGCAGAAGTTCCAGTAAAGTTATCTTGCATTAAATAATAGGTCTTTGGTGTGAGAGTAAGGATGCTTGCCCACAGACTGAGAAAGAAGTACCCCTATAAAGTTTCTCTTAAACTCCAAATATTCCGGATCTCTATTCTGGACCATTAGCCCACTCCCAAACTTGACTTCAGGTGAATTGGGACTGTGAGTGAAGTGTGGGTGGTCCCATGTGACACCGTAGTAAGGACTTGTGCTTGTGGCCCAGGTTGGACTGAGAGTGTGGAACTGAGTTGAGCTGGTGGGCCCTGAGACCTGGGTTACAGTAATACTCAGTGTTGGTGCCCCCATACCTAACCAGGCAGAGAGGACGTCACAAAAATAAATCCCATCTTTGATTGGTTAGGTACTGGCACTGATGTCCTGGAACCTGTAAAATTCAGCCTGTGGCTGTCAATGGCTTTTTAAAACCATTGACTGCCACTTGCTAAATATCCCTTGGTATATGGTTAACTAACCCCTGAGGGGGGAGGGGGGAGGAGCGAGTAGTGTGTCCAGTTTGTCAATCTATTAGAACTACTACTGCCATTGACCTATCAATGATGCTTCAGGGGTTAGTTATAGGATCCCATAGGGGTAGAGGAACGTGATCAACTGCGAACACAACACCAGAAGGGAGGAGGGAGCAGTGTGACCAACGAGACACTTCCAAAAACCATAGAGAGGTGATATATTTCCAATCAACGAAAGCTTTTGTTCTATGTAAGACTTGACATGGCACTATGTTTTGGCAAGATGCTGCCTCAAGAGCCTTTAAATATGGGTAATACAATATAGAAAGCCGAAAAGTCTTTATCCAATCAGTGGTCATAAAATACACATGTAGTCTTTAAAAAGACTGTCTGAGTGAAGAAGCTTTAGGCAGCTTTATTCTGCCATCTTTCAGAACCTTCTTCACTCGGACAGTCTTTTTAAATACATGTGTTGAGAATTTATGTATGCACCTGTTACAAAGCTACTCCTTCTCCCCATTCCCCTCCCCGTTCTCCAAATAGCAGCACAAAGTGTTTCAAGGTGAGTGAGTTATTTTCTAGGAACAGATACCACCATGCTGAATTTTAGGGCCCAGCCCACTTGGGGTGTTTAAGTGATAACATAAATACCCTCATTCCTCTGATATTGAGCTACTTTCCACTCTGCACACGCGAAAATAAGATCTAATACAGGTTAAAGGACACACCACAAGCACAAATCTAACATCAGAGAGAGAGAAGACAGTGGTTGAAATAAGGGTATCGATTGCATGACTTTAATAACTGTTGTATTATTGAAGCTGCTTTACTTACTACATCATTGACAATAAATTAGAAAAGAATAGAAACATTACCCTTTATTACATTTCAGGTAGGAGAAACCAATCTTAGTTAAATTAAGAGATAACTTTATGTCTTCTGCCCGGCAGGAGCAAGATTAGTCCTTCATCCTGGGACGAGGAAGCTGATACAGTGAAGCAATAACTAGAGAGAGGTTTTCATTTGGAACATGTAAGACATAGTCTAATGTCATAGCCATACTAATTAAATGTGGGCTGTGAGATTTTAAGAATTTTACCATTTCTAATCTGATTCTTTTTTTTTTTTTTTTAATTTAAAAGGTGTCCATTGTTTGCAATGCAGCTTTCTCTAAAAGTTGTAGCTTCTCTGTCACGGCAACAGGATCTTTATTTTGATCTATAAGATTGGTGTCCAACTGCAGTAATGCTTGAGGTAGCACTGTTAAATCTAGACACAGCACTTTCTAAGCATTTGGTGGTTTTCCATAAGTCTACAAGATTAATGTCATCAGGAATATCTTAGCCTCAGCATCTACAGAACTAGTCACTGTGGTGGCCACTGTATCTGGATCAGCTGTCACCATGGACCTGATTCTATATATGACACCTAAAACTAACACACAATAGGCAATCATACCTAGGCATATTCTAAATACCGCACATAGATTTATGTGTCATATTTAGAATATGCTTAGGTGTGGTTCATATGACTAAATCAATGTACATCCATTTACTCCAGCAGAAAAGTTGGTGTAAATCCCTGCACGTAGATTTATGTGCACTGGCCCATATTTTATAAAAACACACATAGATTTTGGAATGCCCATTACCATTCCCCTTTTTGTCTGCATGCATTAGAATTTATGCACAGTACATTATAGAATATGCTTAGCAATGTATGTGCATAAATTCTAATTGTTGCCAATCAGTGCTTGTTATTGCTTGTTAAGAGCTGTTAACAATGCTTAACAGCTTGTTAAAACAATTAATCTACATGCATAGTTATAGAATGCACCTAGATTTATGCACATAATCGCATGTAACTCTAGGCGCACATCCGGGGTCATGGTGGCATCTACCCTTTATAGAATAGAGATTAGCATTGATTTTTTTCCGGCACCCATATTTGAGAGCCAATTATAAAATTTTCCTTACAGTGCGCAATCTTTCGGTAGAGTATGCATTGTTTCAGAAAAGTGTGTCCTTTTTCCTGTCATGGGGGGGGGGGGGGGGTCAACACTGGAAATGCCATTCATATTTCCCATGTAAATTTAAACAGATGCACATTCCTCTGCAATGGTACATGTTTACTCTCACAGGCTGGATTCCTGGTACCTATGCAAGGATGAGGAAAGATATGGGTGCCATGAGTAAATATGGCTTTCCACACAGCAGGATTAGCTGCTAATCCTCAGCAAATCTCCAGACATGGGAAATCCTTCAGATAAGAATCATTTACACATGATCCCTCATTTCTGTCCACTGATTCAACAAAAAAACTCTGCTGGAAAATTCTCAAAAGGTGCTGTGTGAACGGTTTCCTGCAATGAACAAAGGCTTAGAATATTTAAAAAAATGAAGTTTAGAAGTCTTAAGCACCATTTATACAAATAAAAGCAGATTTTTATGTGTAAATCAACATATGCATAAGTAGTGATTTTGGAAAAGGTGCGTTTCTATGTATCAACAGCACTGTGAAAGCATTTCAAGGGGGCGTACAATGGATAGAACTTTCTCTTAAATTTTATATATCAGCTCACCGCCACCAGTGGGTCCATCAGAAAATTAAGATAACTGGTGTTGAGCTGATATATAAAAATTTAAGAGAATTTAGTGTTTTTAAACATGAGTTTGATATTACAATGAAGGAGTAATAAATGTTAATCAATAAACAGTGACCGATGAGGAAGCAAGCAAACCACGGATCGAGTGGTCCACGTGAAAAAAGTTGCTACTGAGGTCCAGAAGACTGGTGTTGTGATCATTGACTTTTTAGTGTTGGGTGATATATGGCACATTTTTGAACGACTCCCACTATTGAAATTATTTAAGTTGGACTGTGTATTGATTTATTCATGAAGTGGCCATTTCTTTTGTGCTTGCCATCAGATATATTTGTTTCTTAGGCTGTAGTATATGCAGAATACCAAAAGGTATGACAAAATAGCTAGGATTTATAACCCTGATATAACAGAAGAGCTTGTTTGTACAGCAGGGTCTCTCTCCAGACGACTGCATATCGCTAGCATAGTTGCAACAATTGAAAGGCATTGCTTAGCTCTTTCACATAAGATACAGGCCACAAACTGTTCTGTTCTGATGTGTCACCTGCCACCCAGCACACTGCGGCCACTGTTTATGGTACCCTTTAAAAAGCAGTGGGACATTGATTAAAATATCTGCAGCTTCATTCTCTCTTCCAATTTTCAACATTTTAGAACCTATTGGAAGGAAAATGATGCTGGGATTCAGAAAGGAATACTCCGTTTGGAGTACTTGTTAATATTTTAGGATTCACATTGTGCTTTACAGTTTATATATTTTTCTCCTTACTTCTCCATTAAAGAAAAGAAGGTATTGGGTTATTGGATTTTTTTTATGGGTGCCATAAAAAGATTTAGCCTTATTTCATCTGTTTTTTTTTTTTTTCAAGAATCCATTAAACCAAGCTGCTTTGCTTATATAATAGGAGCAAGAATGGGGGGGGGGGGGGGGGGACCCTTGAAGTTTACATTTCAGAATAAAAAAAATATTGATCCATCTGAAAAGCTGTTGAAGATATTCATCACTATAGATTATTGCCTCCCTTAGAATATTTGCCTTCGCAGAAATTCTATCCATAACATTTTGTAGACCGATAGAACATTTACAGGAGGTTTGAAGAGACACAGACATTTCCTTTGATGTGTTCAGGATAATAAGCATAACCTGGGGCTCTTAGATCTAATCTTTGTGCCCTGAAGCACCCTGAGTAAGAAAGGGAATATGCAAAGAAATGAGGCGAACTTACATATTTAACTAAACTTGAGAGGGAAATGAAGGGCTGAGAATGAAGGACTTGACTTAATGTGAATTTCCATGTAGAGCCCCTGCAAATTGATGGGAATGAGCATTGTGTGTAGGGTGTGAGATGCAAGACAGCAGGAGAAAATAGCTGCAGGCCAAGTGCAGCCAACATTGTCACTCTAGGCATAGAACCCTTAAGGCAGGAAATAGTTTTTCTCAACCCCTCTTACACCCCCTTCCTCCTTATTCCTTAAATATGTTGCATTACTGGCTATCAAGATAAAGCCTTGCATAGCTCCTAGTTCAACTCATCTTGTCTGAGGGGGCAGAGCACATAGGGGCTCTTTTACTAAAGATTAGCTTGTTATCTTTAGCAGGGCCCATAAGAATAAAACGGGCCCTGCTGCAGATGAGCTAATTTTTGGTAAAAGACCCCCATAAACTGTTAACCTTCTCATAGTCATCAGCTTGGGCTTTCAAAAGTTAACATATTTCCCCCCCCCCCCCCCCCCCAATAATGGAGTGATATCAAGTCACTCATTTATGCAGGGCCGTGAGAGACTGGGACGGGCCCGGGGCAAGGCCGCCCCCGAGGTCGCCACCGACGCCCCCCCCCCCCCCGAGGTTGCCGGCACCGCTCCCCCCTCCACCCCCCTGAAGTCATCGCTGCCGCTTTCCCCTCCACCCGCTCCCCTCTCTCCGCCACCAGGCTGGGCCCCCTGCATTGAAATCACAGCACCTCTCACCTCCATGTGAAAGTGCTGCAGGCAGCAGGGCAGCAGATCGCCTCCATTCGGCCCTCCTTCCCTCCTTGTGCCCCGCCCTCTAATGGGCTATAGAAGTCCAGAACTTACCCAGGGGCACTTTAACTAAGCCACATAGGTGCCTACGCGTGCCCAACACGTGTCAATTTTGAGTTACCATTCGGCTACCGCGTGACTCTTGCGATAATTTCATTTTTGACTAGTAAATGCCCGTTTCTGACTCGAATGAAACGGGCGCTAGCAAGGTTTTCCTCAGAGTGTGTATGTTTGAGTGTGTGTGAGAGTGACTGTGTGAGAGGGAGAGAGTGAATGTGTGAGTGGGTGTGTGTGTGTGAGAGAGAGTGTGTGCCAGGGGCCCCCCCTCCCCCCCTCAGAGTTTCAGGGTCAACCCCCCCCTCCCTCAGAGTTTCTGGGTCCCCTCCCTCCAAGTTTCTGGGTCCCCTCCCTCCCTCCCTCAGAGTTTCATGGTCCACCCGCCCTCTCTCAGAGTTTCAGGGTCCACCCCTTCCTCCCTCCCTCACAGTTCAAGGGTCCACCCCTTCCTCCCTCCGTCCGAGTTTCAGGGTCCACGCCTCCTCCCTTCCTCCCTCTGATTTTCAGGGTTCCTCCCTCCCTCTGAGTTTCAGTGTCCATCCAGCAACCCACGCAGTTCCAGGGTCCCCACGCAGTTCCAGGGTCAGCACCCACCCTCCCTCCCTACCACAGTGCTTATGCCGTCCACCAGCAAAGTCCTGGCCTGAACCACAGCTAGCAGCAGCTCCCTCAAACTGTGTAACTCACACACATTGAGAGGCAACGGGGCACTGAGCAGGATAAATTTCTCCTTCCGGTCTTCTGTCCGCATATGCAAGTGTTTGGTATATCCGTGCCGACACACCGCCTTTCTTGTTTGCCGATTTGTTCGCGCTGTGCCTCCTCTCTCGGCCGCTAAAAACAAATGTGTACCGCTGCAACGCTTGACACAGAGAGGGTAGGCGGTGCGCAGGGGCGCTTACAACTATCTCGTTGGTTGGTTGCCTTTCCTCTCACTGTTCTGCCCTCAACGTCATCACATTTTGACGTGAGGGCGGAACAGAGAGAGATGGTTACAGAGCGACGAACCTTACGATCCTTACGAACCCTTCACCAGTGAAGTCACGGAGTCAGCTTCAGAACGTTGAAGGTGCTTTTTATTATAGTAGAGATATTGCATCTGATACATGTGCCAGAAAATATTTTTATTTTCTGGCACGTGGGCGGTAATCGGACGGTAATCGACATTTTACGCACATAGACCATTACTGCCCAGTTACCGCAGGAAACCTTACCACTAGGTCAATGGCTGGCAAGATCTCAGAACCAAAATGAGCGCGGGGCAATTTTCATTTTGCCGCATGTCCATTTTTGGCAAAAATATAAAAGGACATTTTTTTATAGGTGCGCTGAAAAATGATTCTGCGTGCACCCAAAACACACGTCTACTCTACCGCATGCTATTTTTCAACGCACCTTAGCAAAAGGGCCCCCCACTATCTTGAGCATCTCTTTTAGAAGCTCTTTTCCTAAAGTGTGTTAGGCCGTTATTACACAGTTTAGTGCACAGTATCAAGCATTAAGAGCCAAAGCAAAAATGCAGTAACCACTTTTGAAGCATTTTTTTGCTAATTCTGCATGCATTTTTTGCTAAGGTGTATAACCAGGTGGAGAATGGGTGGAGTCTAATCATAGAGAGGTCTTAGCAGTTAATGTGCTGCCCTTACCGCATGCTGAGCAGTGCGCAGTTAGCGCAGGACCACTTACCACCTCCTAAATAGGAGGCGCTAAATGATTCTGCATTAATTGTAACCTCAGAACTGCACATTAAGAGCCCCTTTTACCAAGCCATGGTAAAAGGGGATGTGAAGTGGTGTTGGAGTGTGGGTTTGCCGTGCGCCAAAGCCCCCATTTACTACAGCAGGTAAAAGGTTATTTTCAGCCAAAAAAAAAAGAAATAGCCCTGCGCTAATCACAGGAATTAGCATGTGGTCGTTTCTGAGAGGAGCCCTTTCTGCCCCCTATTTAGGTGATGGTAAGGGCTCCTGCACTAACCCAGCAGTAACTGGGCAGTATGTGGCGCTGCCTGATTACCACTGGGTAAGCCCAGAGCTACAAAAATAATAAATATTTTTGTTGTGCCAGAAATGGTGCATGCTGGGGTGGGAACTACCGCCGAGCTCCTGCTGCAGCCTGGCGGTACTCACGATTTGGAACACAACGCCATGGTAGCTGTACTGCGGCGTTGTAAGAGGGTCCCTAAGAGAACTGTCAATGCAGGACCTCTATTGAAAAATAGAGGGATTGCTCCAATAGATGCCACATTAAAATTGCAGCTACTAAAGGGCCCCTTAATCTCTCATGAAACAAGCCTGGTCTGCCAGTCCAGTATATATTAGGAAAATAAGTCACTTCAAGATCAGCTACTAGTTCGGAGCACCAAGTGCTAAAACACTGTAAGCGGAAGCAGGTAGCTTAGGGGAAACCTGTGATGTCTCTGTACCTTTAATTGGGTTTGCCAGGGGCTCTCCTCCATTCCCATTATTCTGATACACAAGATCTGCAGATCCCAAGCAGTTAAGCACTGCAGATTTTCAATTACAGCTAAACAAGAACACTAAAAGAAATCACACTTTCAAGATCAGTTTCAAAACTGCTAATACACCTATTTTCTTTAAAAGACACTATAAATTCTCCTACAGAAACATGATGTTAGAACAACCATAAAGAATGTTTCCACACATGCAGTCTCATTTCTGCAGAGGTAGGAAGACTTGCCCAAGGCCCATACACAATAAGAAAGAAAAAAAAAGAAACTGTCTCTCAGGATTATGTGGCAGTGGGGGACCTACACAACGCTGCATTCAAAGCATGTGCGACTGTTCCTGGCCTCTTAACTATTTCACCTCTCTAATATTTTACCTGTAGTCCCTACTGAATGATTGTCAAAATAAACAGAAAAGATTCCCACTTAGCAACTTGGAAGGGTTTCCTTCTGCCTTTGTTGCTGTGGTCAGAGTTCTGTAAAGGTAAATTAATTTAAAAGTATATGTCCAGGAAACTACAGTCACACAGTAAAAATGAGACCATACCCTTGAATAATTACATCTTCTCTGTCCTCCCCACTTCACATTTTTTCACTGTACCAGGAAGAGAACGGGTTTTGCTTCTATAGCACCCACTTGGCTGTTTCTTTTTTCCCTTCTCTTGTCATTAAAGAGGAAAAGCAGATTGCAGTTCCAGGCCTCCTCCTGCTGGTAATTGTTGGTGATGTGTGAAGGAGAAAGAACACAATTTTCTTAGGTAGTTTGGTTTCACGGTAAGTGAGACTGGCAGGAAACTTAATTTGACTATTGAACTGTGCAAGTATATCACTAGGGCCTGAAGGCAAGAGATTTCAGCAACACCCTGTTGACTTGTGAAGGAAAGCCTTATGGGATCTTGAGGCTCCTGCCCATCTCATTTTTGGTTCAGTGCACGATATCATAAAATGCAGTTTCTCCAGGACAAATACAGGTATTGGACCTCTTAGAATAAGATATTTCTTGGTTTGGATTGTTATAGTCAAAGACATGTTTACATGTTACATTTACAGGTTAATCAAATGTGAAAAACAGCACTTTTATGCTTCATGCATATCCTCTTTCACTAACTTTCTGTTGCTATTAACAGAAACCAAGGTTGTTTTTCTTCTTGGTGAGAGAAGATGGGTTGATGCAATTATGTCTGGTTACTATACCAAGAAGAAGCCTGTATAATTTTTCTGCACAGAATGGAGAAAAAAAAAACATGCAGTAAAAGACAGAAAAGGATAAGGCAGGTCAGTTCCAGAGAGAAATTGCAAAGCTAATAAGGGAGAGGACAGATCAGCCTTTAACACCAATGGCCCAGCATCAGTGACTCCTGCTGCTATGGAATATGGTGAAATGCACGCTCCCTGTCAGCCCAGCTTGCGCCAGAAAATGAAAGAGCAGGTATACTGTGACGGAAAAAAAAAATATCTAATTAAAAGAGGCAAACATATGGTCTGGGAGAATGTTATTGCAAATTACCCAAGAAGCAGCCAGAAGTGGGAGTGGAACATGAGAAGCAGGAAAACAAACTTGAAGCACCGAAAAGTGAAAAGCAGGAGGCTGCTTTCAAGTTCAGACAAATAACTCCTGTGTAGTATTGGAGGAATATGAAAAATGGCAGCATTGTAGCCTTGAATTTCCGCCTCAAGCAGGACCCATTGTGCACCTGTGCTGTCTGCCTTTCCTTGTTAGAAAAACCTGACTGATCTCTCTGACCATCTGGTTCCTTCTGGCTAGCTGGCCTATAAAATCTGAACTATTGGCTCTTACAGCAAATTATCTGCAGAGCCTTGTGTGCTGAAAATGTCAGGCTCTCTGTTCAGTCATTTGCCAAATGGTACACTAAGGAAGGCAGACTGCATGGGAAATTCAAAGTCTTACTTGGAAAATAAAGATGAGAGCATTTAAATTATCTGAATGGCTGGAGCTTCTTAATACCACTGGCTTATCTTGAATTTATGGAAGACAAGTAGCAAAATGTTGATAAAATATAACAGCTTCTATTGTACTGAAGTTCCCCATAAATGAGCACATGCACCTGGTGGAAGAATACTTCAAATGCACCATAATAACCCTGTTATGGCAAAGAACCAGGGGCTTCTGGATCTCTCAGGTTTATTTAATGTAACTATTATATTATATATCAAATATCAAGTTCACCATGCGTAATACGCAATAAAAAGCCACTTTATTAATGCATACATAAAAATTACTAAAATCCCGTATTATAATCAGAATCCCAAACGTACTGTCATATATCCTACTTATATAGCAAAACCAGTAGCCATGTTGAAAGCATTTGTTCTTTGTGGAGGATTCACACTGATTTAGTGACCGTGAGTAGATTCTTAAGAATAATGTGTTAGATTTATTATAAGGTAAATTGTATTATGGGATGAATAAATGGAAATGTATATTTGCATTTGTGCTGCTGATATTTGCAGTAAGCCCCTAGGGCTCTAACCACTATTGTTGAGAATGTTTTAATCACATTTATCCAAATGATATGGTTAATATGGATTAACAGAAGGATGATTTCTAGTCTGTGAAGATCTGGACAAGTGCCATATTAGAGCAATTCCATTTAAGGGAAGTTCTCTGTTGAATTACGTTTGTGATAGAGATTGATCAAGGATTGAAGACAATATTTTCAGTGAATTTACAAGGCAATTTAAAGAAGGAAAGTTTGGACTATTGAGAGAAAAGACTGGTTTTGATATATAAGTAGAATATCTGACAGTACATTTGAGATTCTGATTGTATTATAGGATTTTAGTAATTTTTAAGTGTGCATTAATAAAGTGGCTTTTTATTGCGTATTACACATGGTGAACTTGATATTTGATATATGCTTAATATGATAATTACATTATTTTCATTTCATAGTAACTATATTGAGGGGCATAATCGAACGGGGGCACCATCTCTAAGGGCGCCCATCTCTAAGGACGGTCCTGGGGTGTAAAGGGGCGTCCCGACCGTATTATCGAAACAAGATGGGCATCCATCTTTTGTTTCGATAATACGGTCGGGTACGCCAAAATCTCAACATTTGGGTCGACCTTAGAGATGGCCGACCTTGGTTTTCGCTGATAATGGAATCCAAAGATGTCCATCTCAAAAACAGCCAAATTCAAGCCATTTGGTCGTGGGAGGAGCCAGCATTTGTAGTGCACTGGTCCCCCTCACATGCCAGGACACCAACAGGGCACCCTAGAGTGCACTGCAGTGGACATCACAAATTGCTCCCAGGTGCATAGCTCCCTTACCTTGGGTGCTGAGCCCCCCAACCCCCCCTCCAGGTCCGCCTGCCTGAAGTACACTGCACCCACTACAACTGCTCCAGGGACCTGTATACTGCTGTGATAGACCTGAGTATGGCATTTCAGGCTGGCATAGAGGCTGGCAAAAAATATTTTTAACCTGTTTTTTATGGTGGGAGGGGGTTAGTGGTTAGTGACCACTGGGGGAGTAAGGGGAGGTCATCCCCGATTCCCTCTGGTGGTCATCTGCTCAGTTCGGTCATCTTTTCACGGCTTGGTCATGAAAAAAAATGGACCAAGTAAAGTCGGCCAAGTGCTCATCAGGGGCACCCTTCTTTTTTCCATTATCGGCCGAGGACGCCCATCTCCTAATCACGCCCCAGTCCCACCCCAGTCCCACCTTCGTTACCCTGCCGACACCCCCCCCCCCCCCCATGAACTTTGGTCATCCCCGCGATGGAAAGCCATCGAGGGTGTCAAAAAATCTGCTTTCAATTATGCCGATTTGGGCGGCCTTGCGAGAAGGGCACCCATCTCCCGATTTGTGTTGAGAGATGGGCGCCCTTCTCTTTCGAAAATGAGCGTGATTGACATTGTTTTGTACCCAACAAAATTGTGTTAGGTTTATTTAATGGAGAACACTTTGGTACGTTACCACTTTTACACTGTGGTATAATCAGATGTGCTGGTAGTGAATGCCTCTGTGTAGTGCCCTCATAGATACCCAGGCAAGTAGGAGTACTTAAACAGCAGTCCTAGCTTTCCCCAGTTAGCTACGTGGATATGACATTGAAAATCAGCAGTACCCACATAACCTCTGGGTTCCTTCACATGCCGGTGCCTGGAGATCCAGGTCTAGTTTAGCTGCTGGCTGAAATTTGACCCAGCATAAATTTGCTGCCATGCATCATAGGAACGGCCATATTATAAATGAATATGTTCAATAAGTAGATGACATCCCTGGGTGGTTTAATATATGTTATAAGATGTATATGAATAAGATATTATTATTATTATTATTATTTGTTACATTTGTATCCCACATTTTCCCACATATTTGCAGGCTCAATGTGGCTTACATAATACCATGAAGGCATTCGCCAAATCCGGTATGGGACAGGTACAAAATGTTGTATTGGGATAGGGAAGATAAGATTCAATCAAGTTGGGTTGAGGTAAAAGATATGATTTTGCATCTTATG
This sequence comes from Microcaecilia unicolor, assembly GCF_901765095.1. Taxonomy (NCBI): domain Eukaryota; kingdom Metazoa; phylum Chordata; class Amphibia; order Gymnophiona; family Siphonopidae; genus Microcaecilia; species Microcaecilia unicolor. Next base: position 146,025,475 of record NC_044034.1, read on the forward strand.
CATGTATGTGACACTACTTACAGGTATAAGTTGCAGCTTTCTAAACCTTTCGATACTATATTGGCTAATTACCCATTATGGTTGACGGGAACTTATCCTTTGCCTTCTTGAATTCTATCATTACCATTGTAAACACGTTAGACAGTTTTTCTCGTACACTGTTTTCCTGACTGCAGATGTCTGAGATCAATCATACTTCATCTTTCATGTTGTCAGAGGTAACTCCCCTTCCTCTACATTTGACTGACTTGCTGTTGTTCGGTAAGCAGAAGAGATGCAAACATTGCAAACATATTACTAGCCCTGGCTTAATATCCTTACCACACAAAAACCTGAATATAACGTTCAGGGCTCATTTACCTGCAGCTGCTCCAATGTGCTCAACCTAATTATGTGTGTTAAAATCACCCTCTGCAGTTTTTGTACTTGTGGAGCAGCACAGCTATCCAGAATAGAGAGGAATGTGTATCAGCGTAGTCTCAGAAACATCAGTGGGCAGCAATTCCTTGACGTAAGATATCAGATGGAAGAACTGAGGGTGGCAATCCTGGTACAAAACTTCAGAACAGTAAGATAGGACATTTGAAACTCAGGCAGATATTCAGTTTGCTGAATGTAGATTTAAACAGAGCCAAAAAGCTTGGGTTTCATTGCTTAACTTGTCCATCTATAAACTCTTTGGTAGACAGTCTAGATAACACCTTATATTTTAAAAAAAAAAAGTATTTTTGAATCTTACAGCTCTAGATTCCGAAGACTTGCAACTATTTAGCAGCTTTTTAACCTGGATATTTTCCATTTTCATTAATCCTTTAAATAATTAAATGCAGTAGACAATGAGAGATAATTTCAATATCGGATGCTAAAAGTTAGGCTGCAAAAAACTGGGCGCTGAGCTGGTATTCTATAAAGGCAGAGTTGCGTACCAATTCCATTGGAGAATACTGGTTTAAGTCAGCAGCTAAGCAATAAACTTTAGGTGCGACCATGTCTATTGCTGGCGTAAATGCAGCAATTGAGTGCATAAATGCAACTGTTCCACAAAGTGATTGCAAAGTCTAGGGGACACTCAATGACGTTACATGGAAATAATTTTTAAATAAATAGGAGAAAATATTTTTTTCACTCAATGAATAGTTAATCTCTGGAACTCATTGCTGGAGGATTTGGTAACAATGGTTAGCGTATCTGGGTTTAAAAAAAGGTTTAGACAAGTTCCTGGAGGAAAAGTCCATAGTCTGCTATTAAGACAGTCATGAGGAAGCCACTGCTTGCCCTGCGATTGGTAACATGGAATGTTGCTACTATTTGGGTTTCTACCAGGTACTTGTGACCTGGATTGGCCACTGCTGGAAACAGGATACTGGGCTAGATCGACCATTGGGCTGACCCAGTGTGGCTATTCTTATTTATTTATTTGTTGCATTTGTATCCCACATGTTCCCACCTATTTGCAGGCTCAATGTGGCTTACATTGATTCGTCATGGTGATCGCCATTTCAGAGTGAAAGATACAAGTGGTATTACATGAAGAACATCAGTTATATGGTAGAATTAAGCAAATGGGTATAAAGAGATCAAATTTGGAATAATAGATACAGTGGTAATGCATTACAGTTCATATAATACATTGAAGTTCAAAAAATGGGTCGATGTGGTATGCCTTGTTGAAAAGGTAAGTCTTCAGTAATTTCTGAAAGTTGGTTAAGTCGCCCATTTCTTCATGTCAAGTGGTAATGCATTCCATAGCTGCATATTTATGTAGGAAAAGCTAGATGCATGTGTTAATTTGTATTTTAGTCCTTTGCAGCTGGGGAAGTGTAGATTCAGGAATGTGCGTGCTGATCTTTTAGTGTTCCTGGGTGGCAGGTCTATGAGGTCTGACATGTAGACCGGGGCATCTCCGTAAATAATTTTATGAACCAGGGTGCAGACCTTGAACGTAATACGTTCTTTAACTGGAAGCCAGTGTAGTTTCTCTCTTAAGGGTTTGGCACTTTCGTATTTTGTTTTACCAAATATGAGTCTGGCTGCAGTAGTTTGGGCTGTTTGAAGCTTGTTGATGATTAGTTCTTTGCAACCAGCTTAGAGTGCATTGCAGTAGTCTAGGTGACGTGGATGGGCATAATCGAATGTCGCCAGCGAAATAGATCGCCGGCTATCTATTTTGGTGGCGGCGCAACAGCTAGCCGGAACCGTATTATCGAAAAAGATGGCCGGCCATCTTTTTTTTTTATAATACGGTTTAGCCCGGCCAAATGCCAGAGTTCGCTGGGTTTGAGATGGCCGGTTTTGTTTTTCAGCGATAATGGAAAAAAATGCCGGCGATCTCAACCCCGGCAAAATCCAAGGCATTTGGTCATGGGAGGAGCCAGCATTTGTAGTGCACTGGTCCCCCTCACACGCCAGGACACCAACCAGGCACCCTAGGGGGCACTTCTAAACATTTTTTTAAAAATACACAAATAGCTCCCAGGTGCATAGCTCCCTTACCTTGAGTGCTAGCCCCCCAAATCCCCCCAAACCCACTCCCCACAACTCTACACCATTACCATAGCCCTTATGGGTGAAGGGGGGCACCAAGATGTGGGTAGAGTGGGTTTTGGGGGGGTTTGGAGGGATCAACAATTAGCACCACAAGTGTAACAGGTGTGGGGGGGATGGGCCTGGGTCCACCTGCCTGAAGGGCACTGCACCCATTAAAAACTGCTCCAGGGACTTGCATACTGCTGTCAGGGAGCTGGGTATGACATTTGAGACTGGCATACAGTCTGGCAAAAAAGGTTTTTATTTTTATTTTTTTAGTTTGGGAGGGGGTTGGTGACCACTGGGGGAGTATGGGGAGGTCATCCCCCATTCCTTCCGGTGGTCATCTGGTGAGTTGGGGCACCTTTTTGAAGCTTGGTTGTGAAAATAAAAGGACCAAGTAAACCCGGTGAAATACTGATGAACGCCGTTTTTTTTCCATTATCCGCAAAAGCCGGCCATCTGGTAGCCATGCCCATGCCCGCCCATGTCCCACCTTCGCTACGTCGCTGACATGCCCCCTTGAACTTTCATCGGCTCAGCGATGGGAAAGCGGCGATGTCAAAAAAGCAGCTTTTGATTATACCGATTTTGCCGCTTTTGAGAGATCGCCGGCCATCTCCCGATTTATGTCGGAAGATCGCCGGCGATCACTTTCGAAAATAAGCCTGTTAGTACCATTGATTGTACCAGACTACGAAATATTTTCCTTGGGAAGAAAGGTTTTACTCTTTTGAGTTTCCACATTGAATGAAACATTTTCTTTGTTGTATTCTTCACACGGCTTTCAAGTGTAAGATTTCGGTCAATTGTGACTCCAAGAATTGTAAGGCTGTCTGATATGGGGAGGGTAAGATTTGGTGTGATTATAGTGTTGAATTTACTCGTGTTGTGTTGTGTTGTGATGAGAGGATAAGACATTGTATTTTTTCTGCATTAAGTTTTAATTGAAAAGCATCTGCCCAAGAGTTCATGATTTGGAAGCTGTAGTTGATTTCATTAGTGATTTATTTTAGATCATGTTTGAACGGGATATAGATTGTGACATCATCTGCGTAAATGTATGGGTTGAGGCCATGGTTGGATAGCGATTTGGCCAGAGGTGTCATCATTAGGCTGAAGAGGGTCGGTGAAAGTGGTGATCCTTGGGGAACTCCACATACTGGTTTCCATGGAGCTGATGTATTCGAATTAGATGTAACTTGGTAAGATGTTCTTATGTTCTTAGAATGACCCTGATACCCCCAATCCCTTCCATTTTAACGCCCCCTTTGCAGTTGTGCGTGAGCGAAGTTAAGTTCTCATTTTACAGAATATAGGTGTAAGTCAGTTATCTGCACAACTGCTAATTAGTGACAATAAGTGCTTATTAAGGTCAATTATTGGTGCTTATCTCCAATTAAGTGCCAATTTCTGCACATAACTATTTTATAACTGGGTGTGCAATTCCACACCAACCTTTATATGACACCTATAGAATTTGAGGGTGAATGTGCAAACTGCATGGAAATTCTCTGGGGGGCTAATATTCAGACTGCGGGAGGGAGCCCGACTAACTCCTGGGGTTGGCGTTCAGCCCTGATATTCAATGCCAGAATTTATGCCCAAAATGTTTTTCGTTTTTTAAAAAATATGCAGTGCTCAGTATGTGTTGCGCAGTTGAAAATAAAAAATATTTTTCAGACACACGTATCGGATGCGCGCCAAAAAATGAAATTACCGCAACAGCCACGCAGTAGCTGGGCGGTAACTCCATTTTGGCGCATGTTGGGCGCATGTAGACACTTACGCAGCTTAGTAAAAGGACCCCTGAAAGAGCAGGTGTCCTCATGAACAACATGTTTGTTTTTTAAAAACATACTACTATGTGTTTGATTGCTGTTATACTTATTCACACATATACGGTATCTTCAGACCATCAGAGGCGGTACTCCGTTAGCTGGTGGTACACCATTAGTACTTCACATATGGTGAATATTTCCCACCTTTTCTCGTCATCGGTCTTTGGTATAAAATACCTATGTGTATTATGCTATATTTTCTTTATGTACTTGATTTTCTTTCAGTTTCTTCTACCGTTTTACTACTAAGACAAAATTATCATCTTTACTTAGCTTTTGAATGATCTTGTTGTCTGTCAGACTAAATATTGGGGCTGCATACCGACACGTGTTTCGCTAGATAAGACTTTTTCTAGGTATGCCCCTATGGAAAAAGATTACATCAATCAAACGTCAGACAACAATATAACTATCACATCCTTCATATATTTCAGTTACGTGGTCTGTTACCTTTCTGTCTCAAAGAAGAATATCAAATGTTCAGACCCATTCAGCCAAGATGGCTGCGGCGTCTATCTCACAGTTTTTTTAAGGCCGTGGTCACATGACTCCACCAACCGATAGCAGGACTTGTCAAATCAGAGACATCCATTCGATTTCTCTATTGAGGCCACTGGGTTCAACAGAATTGAGTTTGAAAATCCAATTTTTTTTCCTTATAATTAAGGAACTGCTCTAAATTATGTGAAGTACTAATGGTGTACCACCAGCTAACGGGGTACCGCCTCTGATGGTCTGAAGATATCGTATGTGTGTGAATAACTATAACAGTAATCAAACACATAGTAGTAAATTATATATAACATTCTGATTACTGAATATATTAATAAAGTGGACACTTTTTGAATGTTTTCTAAAAACAGCCATATTGTCAGATATATAAAGTACCCTTCATGCTCCGCTGTGATATTAAAAGTGTTCCGCTCTTCGTGTGACCTGCAGAAGTATTTAATGCAGTCTGAGTCGCCATATATAATAACATGTGATTTTATATTACACCCCACCAAATGGTGAGCCTGTGTTGACATGAAAGCATAATGCTGACATTGAATCCTAGGTGCTCCTCTTAAAATGAGCTGGCACTGCCTTAATAGTCACACAAACATGAAAAATCCCGCCTAAAATCTGTGATTAAAAGTGCTCTAGAAAAAAGAAAAACCACAGAGATGGTGGGAGATATATAAAGAACAGCGCTATGATGACCATACTACTAAAAATTGGGAAAATAAAGCCAACATACCTTCAACACAATGCAAATACCTCGGTCCAGTGTGTCAAGAGTGTTATCTAAAAAAAACTGTGAGAACTAGTGAAATGGAGTATGCTCCTTAGCTGCTATTAAAAATAGTCTAGTAACACATCAAAATGATGTGGCTAATGTGGTGATGCTGTAATATGGAAGAGGGTGATTACCATAAGGATTTTTCATATTGTGTAAAACACACAAATATGCAAATATCCTCTTGGATACATAGAGGGGCATAATTGAACAAAAACGTCTAGCTCCATGGGCGTTTATCTCCGAGAACGGGTCCGTGAAGGGGCGGACCGAACCGTATTTTCGAAAAAAATAGACGTCCATGTTTTATTCGACAATTTGTGAGCTGGGCGTTTTTGTTTTTCAGTGATAATGGAAAATGAAAGCGCCCAGCTCAAAAACGAATAAATCCAAGGCATTTGTTCGTGGGAGGGGCCAGGATTCGTAGTGCACTGGTCCCCCTCACATGCCAGGACACCAACTGGGCACCCTAGGGGGCACTTTTACAAAAACAAAAAAAAAGGTAAAAGAGCTCCCAAGTGCATAGCACCCTTCCCTTGGGTGTTGAGCCCCCCAAATCCCCCTCAAAACCCACCATCCACAAGTCTACACCATTACTATAGCCCTAAGGGGTGAAGGGGAGCACCTACATGTGGGTACAGTGGGTTTGGGGGGCGGTGTGGAGGGCTCCCATTTACCAGCACAAGTGTAAGGTGGGGGGGGGATGGGCCTGGGTCTACCTGCCTGATGTCCACTGCACCCCCTAATAACTGCTCCAGTGACCTGCATACTGCTGCCAGGGAGGTGGGTATGACATTTGAGGGTGAACATAAAAAGTTGTGAAACGGCATATTTTTGTGGTGGGAGGGGGGTTTGTGACCACTGGGGGAGTCAGGGGAGGTCATCCCCGACTCCCTCCAGTGGTCATCTGGTCATTTAGGGCACTTTTTGGGGCCCTATTCGTGGAAAAACAGGGTCCAGGAAAAGTGCCCTAAATTCTCGCTAAAAACGCATATTTTTTTCCATTATCGGCGAAAGGCGCCTATCTCTGATCGGCCGATAACCACGCCCCAGTTCTGCCTTCACCACGCCTTTGACACGCCCCCATCAAGTTTGTCCGCATCCGCGACGGTGCAGTTGAAAACGTCCAAATTCGGCTTTCGATTATACCGCTTTATTCATTTTTGTGAGATAAACGTCTATCTCCCGATTTGGGTCGCAATATAGGCGTTTTTCTTTTTCAATTATAAGCTGGATAGACACCTGCCAATAAACATATAACAACAACGAGAAACTCAGTGGTTTGCTGTTCTAAGCATCCAGGTGATGTTTTCAGAGTGTTGGGGGTATTTTTGGAGTTGTGGCATTTTTTACTAGGAGGGCAGGGGGTCTGTGTAGCATCTGTTCTATCTGTGCCCCTTTACAATGGCCCCCAGGAGCATCGGGCAATGTGTTAGCCTGATACTGGCATTATTTTTCTTAGAATAATGCAACATGGGACATTGAATATAAGTATTGTTCTTTGATTTGCATAATAAAGAGGTGTTTTTAATGTATTTGCATACTTTTCACCTCGCTATTATGTAGCATGCCTTAATGCAGGGTAACCTAGCATGCATTAAGGCACCCAAAATGGTAAAAATTGGGTATTATCCACTTAACACAGGTTAATTACTGCCTCTCTGAAATAGGTAACTTATCTGTTTAAATGTTGGACCATATGTTCAATGTCTGACTTAAATAAATAGTACAGATTCAAAGCAGGAAAGTCATGCATTAATCTTTATGCAGAGGCTGCCCCAGTAAATATCTACCTCAGTATTTCTATACAGGCTAAGATCTTCCATTACTATATTGTGCTACCTTATACCTTAACCAAAATGTGTAGCTGAGCTCGGCTGAAATTCTAAGTGAACATGCAAATTAGTTACAGACTAACAATCCTATTCTCTGAGTATTCCAATACTGACAATAAAGGCCGTTCCCATTAAATACATATTTATCACTATTAACTTTTCATGGAAAGAACAGTACACAGTGAGCAGGTATTTTAATTATGAGCCTAATTATTTCTGAGCAGGTCTCAGCTGCAGTGCTCTTTTCACAGTCTGGAAGTCTTTGTGATGGGTTTGCCAGAAGGAAGGAGAGATTTTTCTTGTTTGTATTTACCTAGAAATGTCACCTGACAGTCTAGCTTCATGTGCACGTGAAAGGACTGTAATGGTAACGAGCATCAGAAGGACTGCTTGACTGATAGGATAGAAGTTCAAAACGGGACTCAGAAAGGAAGGTGACCTGGAGGGGCATAATCGAATGGGGCCGGCCATCTATAAGGGCGGCCATCTCTAATGATGGCCCCGTTAATTGGCGTACCGGACTGTATTATCGAAACAAGATGGCTGGCCATCTTTCGTTTCGATAATACGGTCGGGGCCGGCCAAATCTCAACATTTGGGCCGCCCTTAGAGATCGCTGGCATTAGAGACGGCCGCCATTGGTTTTCGCCGATAATGGAAACTGAGGACGGCCATCTCAAACCTGGCCAAATCCAAGGCATTTGGTCATGGAGGAGCCAGCACTTGTAATGCACTGGTCCCCCTCACATGCCAGGACACCAACCGGGCACCGCAGTGGACTTCACGAAATGATCCCAGGTGCATAGCTCCCTTACCTTTGGTGCTGAGCCCCCCAACCCCCCCCAAAACCCACTCCCCACAACTGTACAACACTACCATAGCCCTTACAGATGAAGGGGGGCACCTAGATGTGGGTACAGTGGGTTTCGGGTGGGTTTTGGAGGGCTCCCATTTACCACCACAAGTGTAACAGGTAGCGGGGGAATGGGCCTGGGTCCGCCTGCCTGAAATGCACTGCAGTACCCAGTAAAAACTGCTCCAGGGACCTGCATAGTGCTGTGATGGAGCTGGGTATGACATTTGAGACTGGCATAGAGGCTGGCAAAAACATGTTTTTTTAATTATTTTTTTGTGTGGGAGGGGGTTGGTGACCACTGGGGGAGTAAGGGGAGGTGATCCCCGATTCCCTCCGGTGGTCATCTGGTCAGTTTGGGCACCTTTTCAAGGCTTGGTCATGAACAAAAAGGGACCAAGTAAAGCCGGCCAAATGCTCGTCAGGGCCGGCCTTCTTTTTTCCATTATCGGCCGAGGACGGCCATCTGTTAACCATGCCTCGTCCTGCCTTCGTTACACTGCCAACACACCCCCTGTGAACTTTGGCTGGCCCTGCGATGGAAAGCAGTTGAAGTCGGCCAAAATTGGCTTTTGATTATACCAGTTTGGCCGGCTTTAGGAGAAGGCCAGCCATCTCCCGATTTGTGTCGGAAGATGGGCGCCCTTCTCCTTCAAAAATAAGCAGGTTAGACGCATAGGCGGGTCAGATGCACAAATGGGCAGCAGCCCGGAATGGCTAGAAAATGGGGTTCTGGGAGGGAAGAGGGCAGGGGAACTGAGAAGGGCTTGTAGGTAGGTCTAGGCAGGTAGAGCAGGGGTAGGAAAAAGGGAGGTAGTAAAGGGTAGAGAGATAGAGGGGTGGATGCAGGTAACAAGAGGGGGAAGTCCAAGAAGCAGGAAAAAGGGGGTGGCCACTGGAGGCAGTAAGAGGAGCATTTGAAAGGGTGCAATTGCAATTTTTTGCCTGTAACAAGCAGTGGGTCGTAGCCTAATTGAGCACACAGCAGTATGTCTCAGACCAAATCAAGCTTCAACAGTGGTCAAATGTGAAGCTGTTTTGTCACATGCTAGAGCTGGCATAGATGATGTCAAAGACAAGGGGGAAGGGGTCAGTGCCAGAGCAACAAAAGATTGATGGTGCCCACCTCAGATTTGGATGGAATGGGAAGACTGAAGGCATCAAGAAAGAGAGTCAATGGTTAAGAAGGGGAATGTGCTTTTACGGTAACCCGTGATCAAAGAAGTGATGGCAGTGCCTCGGTATTTCTATGGTATATTTCCTAGGCAGAGCAGAAACTGTGCTCTGTGAGTAAGGTAGTAGTTGGAGCTGTGTGACTCAAAAGGCTAGACACCCTGACCTAAAAATGCTCTAGAGAGCAGATTGATTCATGTATTTTGATATTGTAAGATGCATGCATGAATGTAATTGCACGATAGTGTAAATGTCTTTACATATGTAAATAGTAGAATGCTGCAGCCATAATAAATTCCACTCTTCTTCTCAGATAATTTGTCAAGTGTTGATATATATAATGTATTGTGTGGGATGAAAGGAGAGTGCCAAAGTGTCACCTTCCCTGTTTGAGTAGACATTTTCAAGTCTGAAGAAGTTGGCATATACTAAACTAGAAGTATCTTGGAAATACTGACTACCCTTATATGGTTTTTGTTTTTGTTTGTTTGTTTTGCTTCTAGGGTGGATTAAGTACTGGTTAAAAAATAGAAACAGAGAGTAGGGTTCAAAGATCAGTATTCTCATTCATTGGAGAAGGGTAGATAGTGGAGTTCTCCAGGGGTATGTGCTAGGACCACTACTGTTTACTATATTTATAAATGATCTAGAGATGGGAATAACTAGTTAGGTAATTAAATTTGCTGACGACACAAAGTTGTTCAAAGTTGTTAAATCACAAGAGGATTGTGAAAAATTACAAGAGGACCTTACCAGACTGGGAGACTGGGCATCCAAATGGCAGATGGTGTTTAATGTGAGCAAGTGCAAAGTGATGCATGTGGGAAAGAGGAACCCAAATTATAGCTACAAAATGCAAGGTTCCACGTTAGGAGTCACCACCCAGGAAAAGGATCTAGGTGTCATAGTTGATGATACTTTGAAACTCTCTACTCAGTGTGCCGTGGTGGCTAAGAAAGCACATAGAGTGTTAGGAATTATTAGAAAAGGAATGGAAAACACAAATGAGAATATTATAATGCCTTTGTAACGCTCCATGGTGCAACTGTGCCTCAAATACTGTGTGCAATTCTGGTCACTGCATCTCAAAAAGGTATAGCAGAATTAGAACAGGTACGGAGCAGGGCAATGAAAATGATAAAGGGGATGGGATGACTTCCCTATGAGGAAAGGTTAAAGCAGCTAGGGCTCTTTAGATTGGAAAAGAAACAGCTGAAGGGATATATGATAGAGGTCTATAAAATGGGTAGACATGAATCACTTGTTTACTCTTTTCAAAAATACTAGGACTAATGAAGCTACTAAGTAGTAAATTTAAAACAAACCATAGAAAATATTTCTTCACTCAGGGCTTCTTTTACAAAGCCGCACTACCGATTCTCAGTGTACCAGATGAGAGGAAGCCCATTCAATTCCTATGGGCTTCCTCTCATTTGCCACGTAGGAATTGGTAGCACGGCTTTGTAAAAGACGCCCTCAATGTGTAACTAATCTCTGGAATTTCTTGCCATAGAATGCAGTAAAAGCAGTTACCTTAGCAGGGTTTTAAAAAGATTTGGATACTTTCCTAAAAGAAAAGTCCATAAACCAATACTAAGATGGACTTTGGAAAATCCACTGCATATTTCTAAGATAAGCCCCATATAATCTGTTTTACTCAATTGGGATCTTTCCATGTACTTGTGACCTGGATTGGCCACTGTTGGAAACAGGATACTGGGCTTGATGGACCTTTGGTCTGTCCCAGTATGGCAATGCTTATGTTCTTATGTTCAGTGGTATGCCTAATGTCTAGAGGCAGAGAAATCCATCATTCTGGATTTCCCTAAAATTGGCCTAGTTTTCTTTAAGTGATAGGATTTATTAGTTGGATGGGCTAATCTAATCTCCTGAATTTATCTCAGATTCCTAGTAGGGCAGTATGATGTCATATAATCCCTCAAATAGCCAGGACTCAAACCGTATAATGCTTTAAACACAAAAATCAATAGTTTAAATTCAGTTGATGGCGTCTTATATGTTACTGACACAGTAACATAGAAGATGATAGATAGACTGAAATGGTCCATCTAGTCTACAGTTGTAACTAACACTCTGTGCAGGTACCTGGTATGCTTAATTTAGGGTTACAGTTGCCATTTAATGTAGATTATCCCCCATTCCATCTTAGAAACAAACATAATTTTCCTGCAATTGTATGCAACATTGCCGTTATAGAACAGAGCATAAGTCTGCATTGTGCATGCCTAATTTTACGCATTAGAAGTTACACCATGTCAAAGGCTGGTGTAAATGGTCACACCTAAAGCTAGCAGTTGTGCAGATAGGTGATAGGATTCTAGAACTTATGAGCACAAGTGCAAGACACGCCCCTAATCTGCCCAGGTGCACATCCCCGTTGTAGCAACACACTATGGGGCCCTTTTACTAAGTCATGAAGGCGCTTTCGTGTGTCCAACACGCATAAATTTTGAACTACCACCTAGATACTGAGTGACCTGGGTGGTAATTACAGTTTTTAAATGCATCCACAATGCGTGCTAGAAAATATATTTTATTTTCCGGCGCATGGGTGGTAATCAGCATTGTACGCGTATTGATGACTACCGCCCGGTTAATGTGCGAGACCTTACCACTAACTGAATGGGTGGTGGTAAGGTCTCAGACCCAAAATGGACATATGCCAATTTTAATTTTGCCGCACGTCCATTTTTGCCCCACCCCCCAAAAAAGGCATTTTTTATAGGTGCACTGAAAAATGGATTTGCTTGCATCCAAAACACGTGCCTACACTAGTGCAGGACATTTTTCAGTGCATCTTAGTAAAAGGACCCCTATAGCATTTAAGCGCTAATCCCCTAATTCTATAAAGTTGCCAAAAATTGTGTTGGGTATGTGCCAAATTTGGACGCATAATTTAATTGAATAATGAGATAGTGCTGATAATTTGCTTTTTAACAAGGAATTATTGGCACTAATTAGATTTTAATTGGAACTTAAGTGTGTAAATGTAGGTACAGGATCTGCGCCTATATTTTACATGTGAGTAAAAAAGGGGGGCACAGAAATGAGAGGGTCATGGGAGGAACACGGGCGTTCCTAGCATTTACGTGTGTTTCAGAATAAGAGAGGTAAACGCCTAATTTATGCACGTACATTTGCATCATGTTTCACTTGGTACAAATGGCTGCGCCTAAAGTTAGGAACGAGTCCTGGATATAAACGCTATTCTATAAACCATGCCTAACTTTAAGCGCAGCTTATAGAATAGCATTTTTTTCAGCTCTAAATATAGAATTCACGCCTAAGTTTTTAGAATAGCACCTTTGCCGTTCTGTGCATAACTACAAATTAATGCCAATTAATGCTATGTAAAGGCTATTATTGGTGCTTAAGGCTAATTGGCACTAGCCAGAATTTGGGTGCCACCATTCTAGAATCTGGCCCGCAGTATCTTGCATTCCTTTCAGATTTCAATCACCATGTTTACCTGCACCACCTCCACAAGGTGGGAGAACATCCGCCACCCTTTCCATGAAAAATGTTTTCCTGACATTGCTCCTGAGTTTATCTCTTCACAGCTTCACTTCCTTTGAAAAAGACTCAGGGCTGTTAGCATTTTTACTAAGCCATGATATAGGCATGCTAGCAAGTGCTAAAAATTACTATTTATTTAGATTTTGCTCACACCTTTTTCAGTAGTAACTCAAGGTGAGTTACATTCAGGTACACTGGATATTGCTCTGTCCCAGGAGGGCTCACAATTTAAGTTTGTATCTGAGACAATGAAGGGTTAAGTGATTTGCCCAACATCGCAAGGAGCAGCAGTGGGATTTGAACCAGCCATCTCTGGATTGCAAGACCAGTGCTCTAACCACTAGGCCACTCCTCCACATGCTTGTGTTTAGCATGTGCTAATTTTAGCATATGCTAAAAAAGCTAGCACACCTTAGTAAACAAGGTACTCAATTTTAGCGATGTGCAGTCATTAGCATACATTTGTTCACTAATATGTGTTAAAGAACTTAGAGCATGCAAAATGATTTAATGATCATTAATCTACAAATTAGTTGAATAAAGCAGTTTGCGCATGATAAAGATGTTTCTTTATTAATGTGAACGTGTGAATTGAACAAAAATAAGAACGCTGAAAATGAGAAAAGGCTAAATAAATCCAAAAGGAACCCAAACATTTTTTTGTCTGCGCATTTCTCTATTTTTTTTCTTGTACTCTTATGCCACTCAAGTGTACGTATTTCTTTTTTTATTTGACTAATTGGTATACCATCAATTAAATACAGTGGCCATAATAGCAGTTTACTAGTCCAATAATAGAAATGAAACAGAAAATAAAGACAAATCAAATATAGGGGTGCTTTTACTAAGCTGCGGTAAGCACTAACGAGGGGAGGGAAGGCGCAGAGGCATCCCATGGTAGGATTCAAATGTGCATACACCAGTGCTGTCCGATTCAGTCAAAAAAAGTTTTGATTCGATACGATTTGATTTTTTCAAAAAAATTGGTTTTTCGATTCAATTAGATTCAATTTAATTAGATTGAAATAGTGAGGACCACATGCTAATATTATAACACAAAGGGTAAAAAAAAAAAAAAAAGCAGCAGCATTTGAAAAAAGGCAAACTTTAATGTGAGCGTGCCATGCTGTGTTACGTCATGTGAAAAGTGAAGTTTGGTCAAGTCCTACATCTCCCAGTTTTTATTAAGAAAAATAATTTTCTCCACTTTGGCTGGCTTCAGACAACTACGCCTTGCAGCTATAATTTGTCCAGCAGCAGAAACATGTTCAAAAACAGAATAATCCATTTGTGTATCTAAAAGGTAAACTTCTACAAAATAGATCAAGATGTGATTCCATGTGCCCCAATGAAAGGAGAATTTAATTCTACTTCCATTTAATTTCAATATATTCTATCACCTTTATAACACCAGGCTTCCCAATGCAGATTACAACAGTTAAGATGAACCCATCAGGAAACAGGATATCCTCACTGAAATCTGTATTGTATAGAACAGTGAAGAAAAATGAGCACAACCAACAGAGTTTATAATTGCGGTTTCTACCGGCTACAATAATTTTTGAAACTGTTTTAGTGATATTTAATTGTTATTTCTTTTCTCCTCCAGTTTTAAGGCACTGCCTATCCAACTGAAACAGCTTTAGGCTTGTTACAGATGGACCAACAATAAAAAATGACAACATGGATGCAGCAGCTCATAAGTTTGCTTGCTTTATTATTATTATTATTTATTGCATTTGTATCCCACATTTTCCCACCTATTTGCAGGCTCAATGTGGCTTACATAGTGTAGTTAACAATGTCATTACAAGATATCATATGCAGAGATTAAGTAGGGGAGAGAGAAGAAGGGAGAGAGTTCTGAGTGAAGGCAATGACGGCTGCACGAGGGAATTGAATCAGATTAACCAAATTGGCTTCCTTGCTTACAGTGGACTAGATAGACTCACTTCTACTCCTCTCTATTAAACCTCCTTGGGCAGCTCTTTCTCCCTTCTCCACCCCCCCCCCCCCCCACCCTGAGTCTTACATCTTTCACCCACTCTCTACCATCCCTGTGATCATTTTCACTGCCCTGAAGCGTTCTCCCTCTGGCACCGGTGATTCACATAGTCAGCCTTCTGCCAGCGTGGGAGCCTCTACTCAGGCATGTCCCACCTACTCTAATGCAACTTCCTGTTTTCTACAGACGTGGGACGTGCCTGAGAGGCCCTGACGCTGTTATTCCAAGACATTCTCTGCTACTACAGAGACACATTTTTCATATATATCCATTGGGCATTTTTAAATCAGCAAGAGTAGACTCAAAGCAATTTTTTGGATTGGATTTATGTAAAACTGAGAAGTCACTTTTTTGGTTCAGGTTCAGATTTGTCCAAACCTGCCCAGTTTGGGTTTATTGTGGTTTACACCTAGTTTTGCTGTTTCTCCTATTTCAGTAAAATGCAATTCCAGATGAGGAGTGTATGGAAAGAGGCAGGGCTGCTGGGTGGGGGGGGGGGGGGGGGGGGGGGGCAAGATTCCCCGGGCCCAACCTCGAAGGGGGACCCAACTGACCTAGTGGCAAAAGGGCTTGGGCCCGCCCATCTGCAGTACCTTGAATGGCTGGCAGTGATACTCAATCCCAGGCAGCCAAAGAGCTTTGAAACCAAACCTCCCCTGGTGTAAGGAAGTCAGCAGCATGCTTTCTGGCAGCCAACATCAGCATTCTGCGCATGCTCAGTCTGCATGTATGAACTGAGCATGTGCGAGAAATGCCAGCGTCAGTGGTTAGAAAGCATGCTGCCGACTTCCTTACACCGGGGGAGGTTTAGGCCGCGGAGCTATTTGGCTGGCAGGGGTTGGGCATCCCTGCCAGCAAAGATAACATTTTTAATGGGGGGGGGGGGAGGGAATGGAGTTGGGGAGAGAGCAAGAAGGAATGGGTGGCCCCAGAGTCCCCCACCCCATGGGCTGCTGGCTATGCCTCTGTGTTTGTTGTGGCGGGGTGGGGGCCCCCCTAAGACTGCTCCGGGCCTGCTTTTGTCTCTCAGCGGCCCTGGAAAGAGGTAAGTCAGTCCTTTTCTGTAAAAGATATCACTTGATGCTTATAGTAACCGCATATATTTCAGTTGCTTTTCTTTTATCCTTCATTGCCTTTTCGCTGCATTCATCATTGTCCTGGCTGTATTTGTGCCTTTGGTAAAGATAGCCCCCAATATGTATAGCTTAAACTTTAAATTATAGTCGACAGGTTTTTAAAAAATCTGTTTGATTGTAACCTAGGCCTCCTATTGTGTGCTCTACTTTTATTAACTCCCCCTGTTCAGTTTACGTTATATGTGGCACACCACTTAGATAAACAATTCTATAGACGATATATGAAATAAAGGTGAACTATGACTGGGACAAACCTTTTATGTAAATCATTATTAAGGGCCCTATAACTAAGCTGCATTAGGGCAAGAATATATATTATTTGCCAATAACACAGCTTAATGCGTAATGTTTTGGGCTATGAAGCATGCAAAACAGTTCATTATTATGCAAAACAAATAATGCAGCTTGTGTTAAATCTCACAAGCACTATTATTTGTGGAAAGTTAACATCTCGAGAGGTGTTATTAACTTTCATCTTTGGAAACATCAGGATGCCAATGAACAGCTTGATCCTCAGAGAAAATAACTTAGGCTAGTGACTGGAAAATTAAAATATCTTCCAATCCATTTTTAAAGGAAAGCCCCCTTCTGGAACCTACCACCAATACATTTTTAAAGAAAAGCTCCACCCAGAATCTACCTCCTGATCCATTGTCAGTGAACAGCCCCTCTGGAACTCACCTCTACCCACAGTTTATTTAGAAAGGTATCCCTTCACCCACTCCGAGTACTGGGTGTAGGAGTGACCCCCCCCCCCCCCCTCAGGGTTACCAAACATCCACATTTCCTCAGACATGTTCTCCTTTTCGGGGGACTGTATGGGGTCCAGGTGTTTTTTTCCCCAGCTTGCCTGTTTGGGTTCCTGGGCAAGCAGGCAGATTGGCAGGTGGGCCTTAGGATGCCCTCCCCTCACATACCTTAATGTGCCCTGGTGGTCTAGTGGCCTTTTGGGGGCAGGAAGGAATCCCTCTCTTTCCTGCCCAGCATTGCCTCTGACCTGCTTGCTGCCGACGCCACTTCAAAATGGTTGCCGAGACTTCAAGCAGCGGCCTCATGAGACTTCTACAGAACCTTAGTTCATCAATTACTGCATGTTAAGTCAATTTAGTATGCATTAAAAAGTTGCTTGTTAAAATAAAGGTGTGAAGCTGGTAAAAAAGGGGAAAAAAACATCCAAAATTGAAAACTTTATTTAAAAAAATGAAAAATTTTAGTATCCTTTACCTTTTGAAACACAAGGGTTTTTCTGTCTGTGATGAGAACCCCCTCCGATGTTAGAAGAACACTACAGCTCTCAATGTGAAGCCTTGTATTGTAACAGCCTGGTAGTAATCCCACTGGGATGGTGGTCAGCTCACTAGTGCTTCTCCCCGCAGGACTGCAGGAAACCGGGTGCTCAGCAATCCAGCTTTCTCCCCTTCAGTGGTCCAATCACAAAGTCTCTCAAGGCAACCGGGCAGTTAGTGAAAGCCTGTTTATTCCTCTGCACCCACGTCCCCTTGCTTTCCCCCAACACAGTTCACATAAGCAGTTTATGTAAAGCACTGCCCCCAACGCAGTAATTCAAAAAAAGAGTTCAAAATCTCAGCAAAACTCCCCCTGTGTGAATTCCAGTTCCAAAGTTCACACCTCCTAGTTTTTCAATGTTAAAGTCTTTGCTCCTGAGTGGTTGTAGGATGGCAGCACACCTCCCTCTACACAGCAACTGGACTCCTGTGACCACCCCACTGCCTTCAAACCCTTGCAACCCCCCACCAGAGTACAATCACAGTCCACATCCATCTGTTCATCCAAACCTGGCAGTATTGCAATCGCTCCTTCTCCTGCTTCCACACACTCCATTAACTCTGGCTCCTTCCCAGCCTGTCAGTTAGCTTCCCCCTCTGCCTCCCAGGTGGAAGGCATCTTGTATTGATTTTTCACCCAGGGAAATTGAGTCTTCCGATTACTGCTCCCCCTTCTGGTCATTGAATGCCATAGCTGCTGCTCCCTTCAGTCTTTCCCTCCACCTCCCCAATGTGAAGTCCCTGGCAGGTTTTTGAATTCACCTTCCTGCTTCCCTTTCTCACTACCTTCTGGGATGTGTAGTTTGGCCCTGCACCTCATCCTGCCTAGCTTGAATTCTCCCACCTTATCACAATATATATATAGGCTGGAGGTTGGGGAATTCTGAGGCTTTTCCGATGTTGTATTTTCAAAATTAGAACAGATACACTCCACAGAATCGTTAGTGGGATAGATTCAAGTACTTTTTTCTGTGCCACAGCTATTTTGAGAGCTTTTTTCTTTTTTTGATTACTTGGTAGTATTGCTCTCTTTCTCTTTTGTGATTTAAAAAAATGAAAACTAACCACATTTTCTTGTCTCCGCACATCTCTACTGATCAATATAAATTCTGCCCTAATACTTCCATTTTTTCTCAAAGAATTTTGCAAAATCCTCGCAAATGAGATTAGACAAATCAGAGTTTGTGAAACAACAGGGTGCCCTTATTAGGCCTTCAATTATTTTAAATATTTGGTCTATTTGATCTGTTAGTGGCCTAAGCTAATTCTTTTCAACAAATTTTTCTTTGCATCTGGTACCATAATTGTATATTTGGCAATCTGCTCAGTATATTGAATGTTATAGCCATTTCTTTCCTTGATTTATTCCCTGACAGGTCTGTTATTTCATTAAGTGAAGACTGCAATGAAAGCAAGGGGTTTTCTTATAGAGAGGGCTTTCTTATAGAGATCCAATGGACAGATTTTCAAAGGCATCACTTTCGGTAACTGAACTGACTAGTCCAGTGACTAATTTTCAAAGCTGTAAGTTGCCTACAACTCTACTATATAATTTGTACCTCAATGTTCTATGGCTGGCTGGCTGGGTTTGTAACATCCTGACGTCAGCAAGACTCCAGTGTTCCCTTCCCTCTCACTGTCCTGCCCTCGCGTAAAGACGAAATGACATCAGAGGAGGGCAGGACAGTGAGAGGGAAGGGAACGCTGAAGATGAACTGATGTCAGAATGTTACAAATGCAAGCAACTGAAGGCAACGGAACACTGGAGGGGAGGGGAAGCGAGCCCAACCTGCCTGCAGGGAACGCTGGATGGGTGGGCAGGGCAGAGGAGAATCACTGGGGAGGGCAGAATCGTGGGACATGGATGGGAGGGCAGGGCACAGGACAATTGCAGGATATGGAGGGGAGGACAGAATCGCGGGACATCGAGATGAGAGGAGGGCAGGGCAGAGATGAATCGATAGACATGGATGGGAGGAGAGGAGAGAATCGCGGGACACAGATGGGAGGGCAGGGCACAGGACAATCGCTGGACATGGAGGGGAGGACAGAATCGTGGGACATCCAGGCCCCTTAGTATTTCTTTTCTGCACATCTGGTGCTGTTAATCTCTGCAGATTACATGCTCATATGCTGTACATATGACAATAAATTTTAGACACAATAGTATTGATATTCAGCTAGATTTATCTAGGAGGAATGGCTCTATACCCAGATTTTCAGTGGCATTATCCAAATAGTGCCACTAAAAGATCCAGATGACCTCACCACTATCCAGGTTGTGCTGGAGTGATGTGAGATGGAGCCTGGATGGAGTTAGCATTTATCCAGTTAGTGGAATTATTCAGTCCTCTAATTGGGCAACTGCTCGAATAGTTAAGACAGAAATGGCATGGATAACTACAATGAGTTAGCTAATTACAGCAACCACAATTGTTACATATAGTTGTATGATTTCTGAGAGGTACAATAGATCTTTCTCCATGCAAAACAGTTAGCGTATTTTAAACTTAGTCTGCTACCATAATCACTGCAGAACCATTAATTTAGGCTAATAAACTCAAGCTATTTTACTTCCATTCACAAATGAAAGGCAGCTTTTAGAATCATCCAAAATAGTATTCCAGTTACTCCTGCAAAGCTCAAGTATACAGCATTGCAGTAATCTAACCCATACATTAGATACAACTGCAGTACTTTCTGAAAACCTTTTTCTGGCAAAATGTACTTCAAACATCGTAAAGCTTTAAAAAAAAAAAAAAAAAGCTATAGCCAAGACTCTCCTCACAACAACTGTGAGTTAAAATGAACTTCTATATTTTAAGCTTTCACCACTAAAGAGAGTGGCACACCATCAATTTCAAGCCAACAACATTCAGTAAGTGATGACTCCTGACCTATCCAAAACATTTTGGTCTTCTTCAGATTCAGCAGCAGTCCATTTCTCTTTTCGTTCCCTGTTCTTTTTATCTTCTAGGTATACATATTTAGGTCTTAAGCATCATCTTGAGTGTCTTCTGGTGTACAGCCTGCACTGTTTTGGTTGCTTTCCTCTGCACCATCCAAATCTTTACTAAGATACAGCATCCAAAACTGAAACTGTAAAAAAGGAAAAAGAAAGAAAGAAAGAAAAAAAAAAACACCATTTATAAGATACCCAGATTTGAACCAGAGACTTATTGATCTGTATTCAAAAGCTCTACTACTGAGCTCTATCCCTGCATACAAAAATTTCTAGCCTATAAATCATATGAGAATTGATGTTCCCAAAACCTAGGAAGTAACAGCTATATGCTCTATTGGATTCTGATAGCTGTCAATCATAGTTATGGCTTCAGGTGTCAGTGTTGATGTTTGCTTTCCCTTTCAGAGCAGATATGACAAGGCTGAATGGAAACAAGTCTTTAGAAAACATTTTCTTTCTGCTGACTTTCAGATATGGATATTAAGTACCTAGTCATGAACAATATGTGGGGGGGGGGGGCACTTGTGTGACGGTTTCTTAGCAGCTAATTAGTGGAGTACACTATCCTGCTTATTTTCAAACGAGAAGGTCGGCCATCTTCCAACACAAATCGGGAGATGGCCGGCCTTCTCCTAAAGCCGGCCAAATCGGTATAATCGAAAGCCAATTTTGGCCGGCTTCAACTGCTTTCCATCACAGAGCTGGCGAAAGTTCAAGGGGGCGTGTCACAGTGTACCAAAGGCGGGACGGGGGCATGTTTAAGAGATGGCCGGCTTCAGCCAATAATGGAAAAAAGAAAGCCGGCCCTGACGAGCATTTGGCTGACTTCACTTGGTCCCTTTTTGTTCACGACCTAGCCTCAAAAAGGTGCCCCAACTGACCAGATGACCACCGGAGGGAATGGGGGATGACCTCCCCTTACTCCCTCAGTGGCCACCAACCCCCTCCCACCCAAAAACAAAATATAAAAAACATTTTTTTCCAGGCTCTATGCCAGCCTCAAATGTCATACCCAGCTCCATGACAGCAGTATGCAGGTCCCTGGAGCCGTTTTAGTGGGTGCAGTGCACTTCAGGCAAGCAGACCCAGACCCCCCCCCCCCCCCCCCCACCTGTTACACTTGTGGTGGTAAATGGGAGCCCTCCAAACCCCCCTCAAAACCCACTGTATCCACATGCAGGTGCCCCCCTTCATCCCTAAGGGCTATGGTAGTGGTGTACAGTTGTGGGGAGTGGGGTTTGGGGGGGGATTGGGGGGGGGTTGGGGGGGGGCTCAGCACACAAGGTAAAGGAGCTATGTACCTGGGATCAACTTGTGAAGTCCTCTGCAGTGCCCCCTAGGGTGCCCGGTTGGTGTCCTAGCATGTGAGGGGGACCAGTGCACTACAAATGCTGGCTCCTCCCATGACCAAATGCCTTGGATTTGGCCGGATTTTAGATGGCCGCCATTAGTTTCCATTATCGGCGAAAACCAATGGCGGCCATCTCTAACGTCGGTGATCTCTAAGGGCAGGCCAAATGTTGAGATTTGGCCGGCCCCAACCGTATTATCGAAACGAAAGATGGCCGCCCATCTTGTTTCGATAATACAGTCGGGTATGCCGCTTGACAGGGCCAGCGTTAGAGATGGCCGCCCTTATAGATGGCTGGCCCCGTTTGATTATGGCCCTCCATGCTTCAATTTCTGTGTGGAAATTAAGGCATATAGAATCCCAGGGTGTATGTGTGTAAAAGGCCTCATAAAGTAAGCATGGGGGCAAGAAGATGTATGCATATCTTTACTGACCCAAGTAAAGGCACGTTCAGGGTGTAGATTAGGCACAGCACAAGCAAAGTCACAAAGGAGCTGGTTTTCAAAAGAGAAAAATGTCCAAAAAGTGGCGTAAATCTGCATTTGGATGCTTTTCTCACAAAAATGTTGAAATTAGAAGTGCGTTCAAATCACAAGGGGCGTGTCAGGGGTGTGTTAAGGGCAGAATCTGGGTGTGCCTAATACTTGGACGTTTTTCAGTCATAATAGAACAAAACAAAACCGTCCAGGACTAAAACTAAGACATTTTGAGCTAAACCTGTTTTTATAACGAATGAGGCACAGAAAGGTGCCCTAAATAACCAGATGACCACTGGAGGGAATCAGGGATGACCTTCTCTTACTCCCCCAGTGGTCACTAACCCCCTTCCACCCCCCAAAAATGTGATTAAAACATTACTTGCCAGCCTCAGATGTCATACTTAGGTCCATTAGAATAGCATGCAGGTCCCTGGAGTAGTCTAGTGGTGGTGCAGTGCACTGCAGACAGGTGGACCCAGGCTCCTGCTTCCTCATACCTGTTACACTTGTGGAGGAAACTGTACCCACATATAGGTGCCCCCTTCATTCATAAGGGCTATGGTAGTGGTGCACAGTTGGGGACAGTGGGTTTTGGGTGGGTTTTGGGGGGCTGAGCAGACAAGGAAAGAGAGCAATGGTCAGATGTGTACCTGGGAGCATTTTATGAAGTCCACTGCAGTGCCCCCTAGGGTGCCCTATTGCTTTCCTGGGATGTCAGGGGGACCCGTCTACTAAAAATGCTGGCTCATCGTACATCCTAATGGTTTGATTTTGTGAGTTTTGCACTTGGACTTTTTTTTTCTGAAAATAGACTGAAAAACAAAACATCCAAATCACAAAATCTTGTTCAAAACTGTATTTTCGAGAAAAAAAAAATAGACATTTTTCTTTTTTGAAAATGACCTTCTTTCCTATTCAGATTTTGGATGTTTTTTTGCAACATAGTGTAAGCCACATTGAGCCTGCAAATAGGTGGGAAAATGTGGGGTACAAATGCAGCAAATAAATAAATAAATACATACATACATGGAGATGGAACAAGGACCTACTTGATTAGTGACAGTATGAGGAACTGGGTTCAATTCTCACTGTAGCTCCTTGCGACCCTGGGCAAATCACTTAGAGCCCCTTTTACAAAGTGGCAGAAAGCCCAATGTGGGCTTACCACTCCCTAAAAAGGAAGTACCACCCCAGTGTGCCGTCATATCCGGCGCTACAAAAATATTTTCATTTTTGTAGTTCCAGTGTGTAATCGGGCAGTGCTGCGTGCTTCCCGGTTACCACCGGGTTAGCGTGGGAGCCCTCACCGCCACTCCAATAGATGGTGGTAAGGGCTCCGCTTGCTGCACGGCCATTTCCTGAAGAAAAGAAAGACCTACTTTTACCTGCTGCAGTAAAAAGGGGACCTCGGTGCGTGTCAGAAACCCTTTTGCTGCAGCTTGGTAAAAGGGGCCCTAAACTCTCCATTACCTCAGGTGCAAAAACTTAGATTGTGAGCCCAGTAGAGACAGAAAAAGTACCTGCATACAGGGGCGTATCTGCGTGGGGCCTCAGGGGCCTGGGCCCCCGCAGATTTCGCCCTGGACCCCCCTACCGCTGCCAACCCTCCCCCTCCGTTGCTCGCCTACCTTCGCTGGCGGGGGACCCCAACCCCCGCCAGCCGAGGTCCGCGTCCTCCTGCCGCTGCCGGCTGCCTTTGGTCCTTTAATTCTTCCATTGAAGCTGGCGCCGACGAAAGTTTCTTTTGAGTCTGACGTCGCTGCACGTTGTACGTGCAGGACGTCAGACTCAGAAATTGTTTCTGAGTCTGACGTCCTGCACGTACAACGTGCAACGTGCAGCGACGTCAGATTCAAAAGAAACTTTTTCGTCGGCGCCAGCTTCAATGGAAGAATGAAAGGACCAAAGGCAGCCGGCAGCGGCAGGAGGACGCGGACCTCGGCTGGCGGGGGTTGGGGTCCCCCGCCAGCGAAGGTAGGCGAGCAACGGAGGGGGAGGGTTAGCAATGGCAGCGGCTGGGGGGAGGGGGATCGGCAATGGCGGCGGCGGCGGCGGCGGCGGGGGGGGGGGGGCTATAATGTGCCCCCCCTCTCTGGCCCTGGCCCCCCCTACCGCCGCAGTTCAGATACGCCCCTGCCTGCATAGAATATGTAAACCACTTTGGTTGTACCATGGAAAGGCAGTATATCAAATCCACGACCCACCCTCCATGTTGATTTTCGGTCTGTTAATGGGGTAAAAAAGCTGTGCTAACTTTATCCGATTAGTTATCCAAGCACCAGTCTGAATACTGCCTAATACCTAGATAACTGCCACTGATTGCACATCATCCAAATATTCAATGTCAGTGGCCAGATTAGGTTCGGCATTAAATACCCAGGACTAATTCAGCCCCTGAAGACTGAATATCAAGCTAGAGGCTGAACATTGACTGCAAATAAGTTACATGGCAAAGTGATGCCACCCCAGAAATGAAAATGTTGGCTTATGCATCCAAAATCCATTCAATTGGCACAGATGTATTTTTAAAAATCGCTAATATGATTAATCCCACAATCAACTGCATAAGTGCTTTTAAATATCAACTTCAAAATGTTTTGTAAACATCCTGAAAGACAGGGGCTGATCTCAAACCTATGATGAAAATATGGCTCAAAATGGGTGCTTTGCATTATAAATTACCACGTTTATGGTTTTGCTAAAAGTAAGGGTTAAAAATATTAATATCCCTAATTTGCTTAAATTGTTTTTGCTGTTCCAAATTTAATATTCAGCCCATCTAATCTAACATGTGTCAAACCTCTAGGCGCTTTCCAAATTCAAAATATCCCCAATTTCCCTATTGTTAGGGGAACATGTAGAAAATATTTTTCTGTGTATAAACTTTTCCAGTAAATTTAATACTCAGAAAAGCTGGCAGATTGTCAGAACCGAATGCCAAAGTTCTCTGTTTATCTACAGGGGGTCTTGCTGTTTTTACCTATTGGAAACAGAGTGAAAAAAAAAAGGAACTATTGCATGTTTTTTTCTGGATATAAAAATACAATTTGAACATGGTAATTTTAAAACTACAATATACCGTAAATCAACAGACAGGAATAAACTTTTGAAATATGATAGCTGTCATAGCCAACCGTTGAAACGTAACCTCCCATATAGTCAGTTTTTAAGAGTTAAAAAATTATGTTCAGATACTAATGATTTTCAGAAACAGATGCATGTAATGGCTGATAGATTTAAACAGAGGGGATATCCACATAGATACATAGAGGAAGGGATGCTAAAAACAAAAGAACATCAAAGAGGTAACCTCCTCCATAGAAATAATAATATTCCTGATAAGAATACAGATAAAATTGTGTGTACCCTTTATTTTGACCATGTGTCACGTGATATTATTAAAATACTTAGAAAACATTGGACACTTGTTCAGAATATACCGAGCTTTTCTGAGAAACAACTGATGATAGCATTTAAGAGAAATAGAAATTTAAAAGATTTCTTAGCACCATCAGCATTACCAGTACCTGTAAGGAAAGATCCAGTTTGGGGGCATTTCCCATGCTTGAATTGTTGTTTTTGTACAGTAAATCTGAAAGCAAAAGTTTTTGAAAATCCAAAGACAGGAGAAAAATTTGAACTAAAACAATATTCGAATTGTAAAACATCTCAGGTTGTCTATGCAATTATTTGCCCTTGTGGACTTGTATATATTGGTAAAACAGTACGTATATTCAACAAACGTATTGCAGAACATAAGAGTGCCATAAAAAACAAGATGTTTGAAAAACCACTGGTAGAACATATGCATGATTTTATGCACTCCTTTGAAGAATTGAGATTTCTTGTATTATTGAGAATCAAAACACATTGGAGAGGTGGAGATGTCAACAAATTGCTGTTAAAGGCAGAACAGAGGCTTATTTTTAAATTTAATACAGTGAAACCATATGGGTTAAATCAAGAGAGTGACTACTCGGTTTTTCTATGATAAAGCCATTTGTTTAGATATGCTTTTATTAATTTAGATCACCATTTTTATGAACATTTTACAATTAAACACTGTTTATTTTAAACCTGGCTCTCAAATGTAAAATATCTATCTGGCCCTTTAAGATACTTGCAATGTGCTTAGAGATGACCTTTAACCTCATGATGATGCTATATGAGTCATGGGTCTCACAGAAGCTAGTAATGCTAATACATATCAGTTCAGTTGGAAGTAGCAGATAAATGGGTAAGTGTTTGCTTTATTTCTGTTGATCTTGCACACCTTTGGAATATGTAGGGAGTCTAGTTGTGATCTCATGGAAACGTACTAGATGTTGTTTTTAAAGATTGAGTGCTTGCAGTGCTCTCTCTGCTGTTACATTTTTGTGAGAAATTTTTCATTCAGTGAACTGTTACCTGCCTTAGCAGTAATGTGGACATTACTTATTCCTAGAGTTTTCGGTTTTTGAAAGCATTGTGTTTATACCCATTTGTAAGCTTTTATTGATTTAGATCATCAGTTTTGTAATCTTTATGAACATTTCACAATTAAGCACTGTTTATTTTAAAATCTGGCTCTCCAATGTAAAATAGCTATCTGGCCCTTTAAGATACTTGCAATGTGCTTGGAGATGACCTTTAACCTTATGATGATGCTATATGAGTCATGGGTCTCAGAAGCTAGTAATGCTAATGCATATCAGTTTAGTTGGAAGTAGCAGATAAGTGGGTAAGTGTTTGCTTTATTTCTGTTCATCTTGCACATCTTTGGAATATGTAGGGAGTCTAGCTGTGATCTGATGGAGACCTACTAGATGTTGTTTTGAAGATTGAGTGCTTGCAGTGCTTCCTCTGTTGTTATATTTTTGTGAGAAGTCTTTTATTTAGTGAACTGCTTCCTGCCTCTAGCAGTAATGTGGACTGGTTATTTATTTCTAAGGAGGTTTTTTGGTTTTGTGTTAAGAATATCAGTGGAGAAACTAGAATGTCTAGAGTCTTTTAAAGGTTTTGTGCACATTTAGATATACTTCTTGTCTGATGATATTTTTATCTTTTGTTTTTATATCTGTGTAGAACTAGATTTTGGAACTACTAGTGTGTATGATATATTTACATACACTTTTGATAGGTATGTATAAAGAAATTTCTTCCCCTCTTCATTGAAATGTTTTGATTCTAATTGTATGATCTTAACATTTTTTATTGAGAGTTATAAATGTGATATGAGTAATTGTAGATGTTCTGATAAAATATTTTATGTGATGTATGATTTTAATGATAATTATAAATATTTGTTTTACAGATGATATCATGTATGTCTATACATGTTTTTTTAGAACTCTTAAAGGATTGTTTTATATATGTTGAATCTCTTTTTTATATAATTGCCTTTTATTAGTTGAATCATGCTTATGACATTGTTAATATGTATGGTTATACATGTTTTTATACTTGTGTTTTGTTTGTTTTTAATAGTTTATACCCCTGACGCAGCCTGAGGGCGAAACGTGGCCACGTCGGGTATTGTTCCAATAAATACATTTGATTCCACTGCTTTGTTGTTTTTCATATACTCAGAAAAGCTGGCAGATTGTCAGAACCGAATGCCAAAGTTCTCTGTTTATCTACAGGGGGTCTTGCTGTTTTTACCTATTGGAAACAGAGTGAAAAAAAAAAGGAACTATTGCATGTTTTTTTCCATGTTATTTTAAAAAATACAAGGAAATTAATTACATATTTTACTGATATTTGATACTGTTTCAATCAAAGGCACATACCCGCACTACAGCTGTCACCTCTATGTATGAGATGGTCAGCCTCCCTGGTCTCTCTTCTGAGACTGCTAATGTTGGGGACAATTATTTACACATTTTAATGTGGTTACCTATCTATTCAGGACTATATGGAGGCATTGCCATGTAGTTTTGTGAGATAAGACTGTTACTAAGTACATAAGTACATAAGTAGTGCCATACTGGGAAAGACCAAAGGTCCATCTAGCCCAGCATCCTGTCACCGACAGTGGCCAATCCAGGTCAAGGGCACCTGGCACGCTCCCCAAACGTAAAAACATTCCAGACAAGTTATACCTAAAAATGCGGAATTTTTCCAAGTCCATTTAATAGCGGTCTATGGACTTGTCCTTTAGGAATCTATCTAACCCCTTTTTAAACTCCGTCAAGCTAACCGCCCGTACCACGTTCTCCGGCAACGAATTCCAGAGTCTAATTACACGTTGGGTGAAGAAAAATTTTCTCCGATTCGTTTTAAATTTACCACACTGTAGCTTCAACTCATGCCCTCTAGTCCTAGTATTTTTGGATAGCGTGAACAGTCGCTTCACATCCACCCGATCCATTCCACTCATTATTTTATACACTTCTATCATATCTCCCCTCAGCCGTCTCTTCTCCAAGCTGAAAAGCCCTAGCCTTCTCAGCCTCTCTTCGTAGGAAAGTCGTCCCATCCCCACTATCATTTTCGTCGCCCTTCGCTGTACCTTTTCTAATTCTACTATATCTTTTTTGAGATACGGAGACCAGTACTGAACACAATACTCCAGGTGCGGTCGCACCATGGAGCGATACAACGGCATTATAACATCCGCACACCTGGACTCCATACCCTTCCTAATAACACCCAACATTCTATTCGCTTTCCTAGCCGCAGCAGCACACTGAGCAGAAGGTTTCAGCGTATCATCGACGACGACACCCAGATCCCTTTCTTGATCCGTAACTCCTAACGCGGAACCTTGCAAGACGTAGCTATAATTCGGGTTCCTCTTACCCACATGCATCACTTTGCACTTGTCAACATTGAACTTCATCTGCCACTTGCACGCCCATTCTCCCAGTCTCGCAAGGTCCTCCTGTAATCGTTCACATTCCTCCTGCGACTTGACGACCCTGAATAATTTTGTGTCATCGGCGAATTTAATTACCTCACTAGTTATTCCCATCTCTAGGTCATTTATAATACATTAAAAAGCAACGGACCCAGCACAGACCCCTGCGGGACCCCACTAACTACCCTCCTCCACTGAGAATACTGGCCACGCAATCCTACTCTCTGCTTCCTATCTTTCAACCAGTTCTTAATCCATAATAATACCCTACCTCCGATTCCATGACTCTGCAATTTCTTCAGGAGTCTTTCGTGCGGCACTTTGTCAAACGCCTTCTGAAAATACTGAAAATACTGATCTGGACTTGAATAGATAACCCAGGGGTAAAATAGACTCTGGGGCTCATTTTCAAAAGAGAAAGACATCTAAAAAGTGGCATAAAGTAGTATTTGGATGTTTTTTCTCACAAAAGCGTCCATTATTTTAGAAACTCATTTTCCAGACATTTTTCTGTGCTATTCACCTGCAGTGCGTCCAAATCTCAAGGGGGCATGTCAGGGGCATGTTAAGGGTGGAATCTGTGCGTTCCTAAGACCTGGATGTTTTTCAGTTTTAGTGGAGCAAAACAAAAATGTCCAGGACTAAAACAAAGATGTTTTGAGCTAGACTTGTTTTTAGAACAAATCAACAACAACAAAAAAATGCCCTAAATGACCAGATTACTACTGGAGAAATAAAGAAATGACCCCCACCCACCCCACACACACACACACACACACACACACTCCCCCAATGGTCACTAGCCCCCTCCTACCACAGAAAATGGAACTGAAATATTACATATCAGACTCTATGACAGCCTCAGATGTTATAGCCAGTCCTATCAGGGCAGTAAGCAGGTTCCTGGAGTTGTCCAGTGGTTGGTGCAATGCACTGTGGAGAAGGGGACCCAGGCTCTTAATCCACCCTATCTGTTACACTTGTGGTAGAAAGTGTCAGCCCCCCAAACCCACCAAAAACCTACTGCACCCACATATAGGTGACTCATGTAGCCATAAGGGCTATTTTAGTGGTGTACAGTTGGGTACAGTAGGTTTTTGATGGGTTTTGGAGAGCTCACTATACAATATAAGGGAGCAATGGTGAGATGTGTACCTGGGAGCTTTTATATGAAGTCCACTGCAGTGCCCCCTAGTGTGCCCCACTGCTCTTCTAGAATGTTTGTGTGACCAGTCTACTAAGAATTCTGGCTACTCCTACATCCCAATGGCTTCATTTTGTGCATTTTTCACTTGGACTTTTTTTTTTTTAATGGACCAAAAAGATAAACACACAGAGCACAAAATCATCTAGCAAATAGTCATTTAAAAAAAAAAACAACAGATAGATGTTTTTCTGTATCGCTCCATGGTGCGACCGCACCTGGAGTATTGTGTTCAGTACTGGTCTCCGTATCTCAAAAAAGATATAGTAGAATTGGAAAAGGTACAGCGAAGGGCGACGAAAATGATAGTGGGGATGGGACGACTTTCCTATGAAGAGAGGCTGAGAAGGCTAGGGCTTTTCAGCTTGGAGAAGAGACGGCTGAGGGGAGATATGATAGAAGTGTATAAAATAATGAGTGGAATGGATCGGGTGGATGTGAAGCGACTGTTCACGCTATCCAAAAATACTAGGACTAGAGGGCATGAGTTGAAGCTACAGTGTGGTAAATTTAAAACGAATCGGAGAAAATTTTTCTTCACCCAACGTGTAATTAGACTCTGGAATTCGTTGCCGGAGAACGTGGTACGGGCGGTTAGCTTGACGGAGTTTAAAAAGGGGTTAGATAGATTCCTAAAGGACAAGTCCATAGACCGCTATTAAATGGACTTGGAAAAATTCCGCATTTTTAGGTATAACTTGTCTGGAATGTTTTTACGTTTGGGGAGCGTGCCAGGTGCCCTTGACCTGGATTGGCCACTGTCGGTGACAGGATGCTGGGCTAGATGGACCTTTGGTCTTTCCCAGTATGGCACTACTTATGTACTTATGTACTTATGTAAATGGCTGTACTCCCCATTTGAATTTTGGACGTTTTGAGCAAAATGTCCAAAGTTGGACTTACATAAGTACATAAGTATTGCAATACTGGGAAAGACCAAAGGTCCAGAAAGCCCAGCATCCTGTTTCCAACAGTGGCCAATCCAGGTCACAAATACCTGGCAAGATCCCAAAAAAGTACAAAACATTTTATACTGCTTATCCCAGAAATTGTGGATTTTCCCCAAGTCCATTTAATAATGGTCTATGGACTTTTCCTTTAGGAAGCTGTCCAAACCTTTTTTAAACTCCGCTAAGCTAACTGCCTTTACCACATTCTCTGGCAAAGAATTCCAGAGTTTAATTACACGTTGAGTGAAAAAACATTTTCTCCAATTCGTTTAAAATTTACTACATTGTAGCTTCTTTGCACGCCCCCTAGTCCTAGTATTTTTGGAACGCGTAAACAGATGCTTCACATCTACCCGTTCAACTCCACTCATTATTTTATAGACCTTTATCATATCTCTTCTAAGCCGCCTTTTCTCCAAGCTGAAGAGCCCTAGCCGCTTTAGCCTTTCCTTATAGGGAAGTCGCCCCATCCCCTTTATCATTTTCGTCGCCCTTCTCTGCACCTTTTCTAATTCCACTACACATCTTTTTTGAGATGCGGCGACCAGAATTGAACACAATATTCGAGGTGCAGTTGCGCCATGGAGCGATAAAAAGGCATTACAACATCCTCATTTTTGTTTTCCATTCCTTTCCTAATAATACCTAACATTCTATTTGCTTTCTTAGCCGCGGCAGTACACTGAGCAGAAGGTTTCGATGTATCATCAACAATGACACCTAGATCCCTTTCTTGGTCTGTGACTCCTAACGTGGAACCTTGCATGACATAGCTATAATTCGGGTTCCTCTTTCCCACATGCATCACTTTGCACTTGCTCACATTAAACGTCATCTGCCATTTAGATGCCCAGTCTCCCAGTCTCGCAAGGTCCTCTTGAAAATGCACCTCTCTGTCACCCTGTACAAGATCTTTAATCTAGTGCTAAGAGACATGGCTTGCTGGCTGTTCTGTACAGATGCAAAATACAAGCAAATATAAATACATGCATTTTACATTTGTGATCAAAAACCTTCTAAAATTCAATTCAAATATTCAGTTTTACAGAGTGTGCAATAAAATGTACAAGTTTCAGTTTACATTATACAAAATTATTAATATGACTATAAACCTTTATATACTAAAAATCCAATTTATGCCAAACCACAATTTATGGGGAATGCTGTTATAAGCATTACATGGATATCACAGCTCCTGCAATGTACTTTACTTTCTCATTTGCAACAAAAACATAAGGTTTATTTATTTGCTGCAACTTGTCTATTAATTCTGTATACAAAGCTCTGTTTAACAACCTTCAATTAAAATTCTTAAAGTTCTGCTGCCTGGCAGGATATTTAGAGCTTCCATTACCACAGCAATCTGCTCTTGTTGGAAGCCCCTACGCTGTCAGTCGGTTACTGTACCGTGTGACAGCGGTGTCTATGAAAAGGATTTCAGCCTATCAGTATTCTAATAGGTTTTAACGATGTATCTCAGTATTGATTGTTCTGAGTGTTGTTGTATAAGACGTGATGAACGTCTGCCCAACAGTTTGTCAAAGATAGTAGATGTGCCGAAATTCCCCAGGGTAGGGTGTAGTGCTTCAATGCAAGAAGCGGAAGAAGAGCAAGAGTGGCCACTGACTCACTTTTTCACTACAGCTACTAAAAGTCATACATACATATTTCTATTTTAGGTATTGCACAATGTTTTACAAATATACAGATACCTATGGAGAAATCAGTGAAGTTTCCAGATAATTTCTGCTCTCAAACACAGGTGAGCCATGTACTATGTTAGATTTTCACCAGTTTTCACTTGGACTGTGTAATATAGTTAGGGCTTTTATTTTAAGTTAGGTGCTTATTGGATCAACACCAGAAAAAAGCACCGCTTCTCACCATGCTCTCCCATCCCTCTCCCCCAACTTGTTTTGCATCTCCTTCTGAGTTTTTATGCCTTTTCTGTACTGATTACTCCTAATTAACTCCTAATTGCTCTGAAAATGATATCTAGTTCTGCATTATGCAGTTAATATGCACTAATGTGAACGCACTAGCTGGATAACGCTTCCATACCCATTCCTCACCCCTACCAATAAATTGCCCCCCAAAATAAGGCATGAATTAGTTCATGCTGACAGGCAAATTACACTTTAATGTGTTTTGCAATAAGCCCTTTTCCCCACACATTTAGCAAACTTGTCATGTCACATCTAAATGTAACTGTGGTTCCTGGTGCTAAGCATACATGAGTACATAAGTAACATACATACATAGTAACATAGTAGATGACGGCAGAAAAAGACCTGCATGGTCCATCCAGTCTGCCCAACAAGATAACTCATATGTGCTACTTTTTTTGTATACCTTACCTTGATTTGTGTCTGTCTTTTTCAGGGCACAGACCGTTTAAGTCTGCCCAGCACTAACCCCACCTCCCAACCACCAGCCCCGCCTCTGCCATCCAATCTCCGCTAAGCTCCTGAGGATCCCTTCCTTCCAATCAGGATTCTTTTATGTTTATCCCACGCATGTTTAAATTCCATTACCGTTTTCATCTCCACCACCTCCCGTGGGAGGGCATTCCAAGCATCTACCACTCTCTCTGTGAAAAAATATTTCCTGACATTTTTCTTGAGTCTGCCCCCCTTCAATCTCATTTCATGTCCTCTCGTTCTACCGCCTTCGCATCTCCGGAAAAGGTTCATTTGTGGATTAATACCTTTCAAATATTTGAATGTCTGTATCATATCACCCCTGTTTCTCCTTACCTCCAGGGTATACATGTTCAGGTCAGCAAGTCTCTCCTCATACGTCTTGTAACGCAAATCCCATACCATTCTCGTAGCTTTTCTTTGCACTGCTTCAATTCTTTTTACATCCTTACCTAAGTATTGCCACACTGGGACAGACCAAAGGTCCATCAAGCCCAGCATCCTGTTTTCAACAGTGGCCAATCCAGGTCACAAATACCTTGCAAGATCCCAAAAAAGTTCAATACATTTTATGCTGCTTATCCCAGAAATAAGCAGTGGACTTTCCCCAAGCCAATTTAATAATGGTCTATGGACTTTTCCTTTAGGAAGCCATCCAGACCTTCTTTTTTAACCCTGCTAAGCTAGCCGTCTTTTCTCCAAACTGAAGAGCCCTAGAGGCTTCAGCCTTTCCTCATCAGAAAGCCGTCCCATCCCCTTTATCATTTTCATCGCCCTTCTTTGTACCTTTTTTAATTCCACTACATCTTTTTTGAGACATAAACCACACCTAGCTGTAAGCATGGTGTATGGAATAGTGCTAAGTGCAATTTTATACAGTGTCAATTTTGTAGACACCATTTATAGAATCTAGTCCTAGGTGGGCAACTTATTATCAGGTGACTGAGTACAATTCTGAAATGATTTTTTGCCTTAGACACAAATGGGGAAATGCATTAGAAGAAGCAGAAACTCTGCTGCCATTCTAGTTTGTACTGTATTTGGATTTCTTCTCATGTCTATCTTTTGTCCATCTAAGATGTTTGTATCAGTCATATTACATCATTTCACTTATTTTTTAAATTCTGTCAAATCAATTCTCTTTTGTTCTTATGCACTAAGGGCTAGATTGTATATATGATGCCTAAAAAATCCACATATTATTCACTAGGCATACATAACTTTTTTAACAGTGAAGGGAGTGCTTAAATCATCTATCTCATTATACTCAGCTTCAACTTCACATTAGATACATCCTTATTCAAACCATCGTGGTCTGGTTAGACAAAAATACTTTAATCGGATCATCAGACCAGCGTGTCTGTGTCTATAGTGGCTAGTATGAGCCAAGCATGTTTCAGAGGCAGTACCGCAATCCTCATTGATCCCAATTTTTGTATTAGCTTTTTTTTCTTTTTTCTTATTTTATATTGTTTTATCATTTATTTTGTTTTTTCACATTCATATTGATTTTCAATTTAATACTTAGCTTTTCAGCTTCAGTGAACTTGCATAATACCTTGATACCGAGTCTCCATTATGCAAGTTCACTGAAGCTGAAAAGCTAAGTATTAAATTGAAAATCGATATGAATGTGAAATAACAAAATAAATGATAAGCGATATAAAATAAGAATTGCAAGCAGGACCTGTCCTCCGGCAGCCCCTCGCCTTCCTGTGTGCCGGCTCTAGTTTAAAAATTGTTACCTCAGTGTTCGGCATCAGCATTGAATGCGAGCGGCGCTTCACACTGCCTTCCCATCTGTCTGAGCTCTGCCTCTAGTCCTGCCCTCATTTCCTGTTTCCGGAAGGGCAGGACCAGAGGCAGAGCTCAGACAGATGGGAAGGCAGTGTGAAGCACCGCTCGCCTTCAATGTTGACGCCGGACCCTGAGGTAACAATTTTTAAATTAGAGCCGGCACACAGGAAGGCAAGGGGCTGCCGGAGGACAGGTCCTGCTTGCACTTCGAATGAGGGAGGCGCGGGGGGGGGGGGGCGTTGAACTCAGAGGAGAGGGGGGTGTGGAACTCAGAGGGGAGTGGAAGGAGGGAGGGAGGGGGGCGTCCTGCAACTTGAAGGGGAGGGTAGGCGTCCTGCAAATCGGAAGGGGAGGGCAGGGGGGAGGGAGGGGGCGATTGTTTACTCACCTCCGGTGCCTGCTGCTGGATTCCCTTCCCTCTCACTTCCAATTGGTCCACCCTATGATGTCATCCTCACGGCAGACCAATGGGAACTGTGTTACGAACCCAGGTGTTACGAACCCAGGCATCCAGACAGAGGTGCAAATTATTATATAGGATGATTTGGGGTAGCAGCAATTCCATAAGCTGATTGAGTGATGTGTATAAATGTTTAGAATACTAGCCAAAGAACACATGGAGGGGCATTTTCGACCGGGGATGCCCATCCCTAAGGGCGCCCATCTCTGAGGACGGCACCGCAAAGGGGCGGGGCCAACTGTATTTTCGAATGAGATGGGCGTCCATCTTTGTTTTGATAATACGGCTGAGGCCAGCCAAATGTCAGAGATGGCCGGGTTTGAGATGGCCGGTCTCGGTTTTCGCCAATAATGGAAACCGAGGCCAGCCATATCAAACCCGGCCAAATCCAAGGCATTTGGTCATGGGATGGGCTAGCATTTGTAGTGCACTGGTCCCCCTGACATGCCAGGACACCAACCGAGCAGCCTAGAGGGCATTTCTAAAAATTAAAAAAAAAAATAGCTCCCAGGTGCATAGCTCTCTTACCTTGGGTGCTGAGCCCCACAACCCCCCCCCCCAAACCCCACTACCCACAACTATACACCACTACCATAGCCCTAAGAGGTGAAGGGGGGCACCTACATGTGGGTACAGTGGGTTTCGGGTGGGTTTTGAAGGGCTCCCATTTTCCACCACAAGTGTAACAGGTAGGGGGGAGATGGGCCTGGGTCCGCCTGCCTGAAGTCCACTGCACCCACTAAAACTGCTCCAGGGACCTGTATACTGCTGCGATGGACCTGAATATGACATTTGAGGCTAGCATAGAGGCTGGCAAAAAAGTTTTTAAAGTTGTTTTTTTTGAGAGTGGAAGGGAGTTAGTGACCACTGGGGGAGTCAGGGGGGGTGATCCCCGATTCCCTCCGGTGGACATCTGGTCAGTTCGGGCACTTTTTTGGGACTTGGACCTGAAAAAAAGGGACCAAATAAAGTGGACCAAATTCTCACCAGGGACACCCTTCTTTTTTCCATTATCGGCCGAGGGCGCCCATCTCTTAAGCACGCTCTGGCACGCTGCTGTCCCGCCTTCGCTACCCTTCCGACACGCCCCCTTGAAGTTTGGCCGGCTCTGCGACAGACTGCAGTTGAGGCCGGCCAAAATCGGCTTTCGATTATGCCGATTTTGCCGGCCTTGAGAGATGGCCGGTCATCTCCCAATTTGTGTCGGAAGATGGCCAGCCTTCTCTTTCGAAAATAAGCTGGATAGGGCCCTGTTTACTTAGCTGCGCTGTAGGTGCGCTAATGTTTTTAGTGAACACTAAAAATTAGCATGTGCTAACCCTAGAGACACCCATAGGAATATATGGGTGTTTCTAGCATTAGCACGGGCTAATTTTTAGTGCACACTAAAAACTCTAGCACGCCTTAGTAAACAGGGCCCTTAAAGAACAAAAAAATGGCTATATGGCACACATAGAAAACAATGTGAACAATTGGAATCCAGTTGAACTGCAAGGTTTAAATACTACCATCAACTGGAATGCTTTTTATAACAATTCTTTTCAGTGAAATGGTCTGCTTAATCATTTCCTAATACTGATTGGTTTGGTGGCGGCTTTAAGAGGAGTTTTAACTCCGCTGCCATTTCTTCAAGTGCAGTATGTGAGGAACTGCAAGTAAGACCTACCGTCTAGGATTTCTATAGTTTTAAAATCCACTTGAGCAGGCGACAGGCTCACGACAATATTTTTTATTTTATAGGAGACAGTTGACAAGATCCCTTCATAAAGCTACAGCAAAATGGGTGCCTGTCGGGGTCCTGATGTTCTAAGTGTCACTCATACCACTCATGACTGTTGAATTATCAATGGATGAAAAAACGTACAGCCTGCACAAGATTTAAATTCTGTTGGGTTATTGCTGTGGGTCAGAAAATTTATAGAAAATTAGCTGTTAAAAATTGGGTAGGTTTTTGACCTATGATTACATTGTCACTAAAGACTCTTTTTTTTTCCCAGCCTAAAAAAATTATGTTGGTTGTAAGTTTCTTGTGATGTCTGAGGTCTTTTCCTCCTACACCATGAATGATCATTAGTAGATTCCAGTTGTTCACATTGTAGAATACTAGTATAGATATCCATATGTAAGCATACACATAGGCACCCCGTATAAGAGGCTTGGGGAGGAGCCAAGCTGTGACCTTTCCTCGCCTGCCTCCTCCTCCACATGTAGCCCCGATGCCAAAACAAAAGCTGCCGCCGCCCACCCCCTCTCTGAGCCCGCCCTCAGCTCCCCGACCTTTCCATTCCTGCCGTGGCCGCCTGGCGTTTAAACCTTTTTAAGTCGCAGTGATGGCTCACCTCCACTCCAGCCTTTCCCTTCTCGCTTCTCGCTCAGTGTCCCGCCCTCGCAGAAACAGGAAATACCTCATCAGAGGAAGGTGGGACACTGAATGAGAAGCGAGAAGGGAAAGGCTGGAGCGGAGGTGAGCCATCACTGCGACTTAAAAAGGTTTAAACGCCGGGCGGCCATGGCAGGAATGGAGAGGAGGGCTGTTGTGGAACTGAGGGCGGGCAGGTGGGGCTGGGGTAAGTCACTGCACAATGGATGGAAGGGGAGGATAATAGGAGGCAAAGGAGAATCAGGCATGGATGGGATGGGAGGGGAGGGCAGGGAAGAGAGGAGAAATCACTGGACATGGAGGGGAGGGCAGGGGAGAGAAGAGAAATAGCTGGACATAGAGGGGAGGACAGGGGAGAGGAGAATTGCTGGATTTGGATGGCTGGAGGGGGCAGGGGAGAGGAGATTTGCTAGATATGGATGGAGGAGAGGGCAGGGGAGAGAGAAGAGTTGCTGGACATGGATGGATGGAGGGGAGGTCAGGGGAGAGAGGCTGGACATGGGTGGATGGAGGGGAGGGAAGACTGGAAGGAGATGCACATGGATGGAGGGGAAGGAAGAGAGGAGAAATGTTGGACAGGAATGGAGGGAAGAAAAGACAAAGGAAGGAGATACACATGGAGGGGAAGGGAGAGAGGAGAAATCACTGGACATGGAGGGGAGGGCAGGGGAGAGAAGAGAAATCGCTGGACATAGAGGGGAGGGCAGGGGAGAGGAGAATTGCTGGATTTGGATGGCTGGAGGGGGCAAGGGAGAGGAGATTTGCTAGATATGGGTGGAGGATAGGGCAGGGGAGAGAGGAGAGTTGCTGGACATGGATAGATGGAGGGGAGGTCAGGGGAGAGAAGCTGGACATGGGTAGATGGAGGGGAGGGAAGACTGGAAGGAGATGCACATGGATGGAGGGGAAGGAAGAGAGGAGAAATGTTGGACAGGAATGGAGGGAAGGAAAGACAAAGGAAGGAGATACACATGGAGGGGAAGGGAGAGAGGAGAAATGCTGGACATGGATGAAGGGAAGGGAAGCAGATGCACATGGATGGAGGGGAGTGAGGAAACATGCTGGATACGGATGGAGGGGAGAGAAGACATAGGAAGTAGATGCACATGGATGGAGGAGAGGGGAGTGAGAAGAAATACTGGATATGGATGGTGGGGAAATTGATGAATTTAAGGGCTGGATCGGAACACTTTGAGGGCAGATGCTGAAACTGGAGAAAGGAGAGGGACAGGACTACAGATGGTAGGACGCATAAGGACACAGGAGGATGGTGGACAGGGTGAGAGAAAAAATATCAAATGGAAAGAAGACACTGCATAAAACAGAAGACACTAGGACCAAAGCGAATAGAAAAACTAAATGATCAGACAACAAAGGTAGAAAAAAGTATTTTATTCAGAATTTATTAATTGGAATATGTCAGCTTTTGGAAATATGCATCTGTGATATTTTGCATGTAAGTTTCAATTTTTCTAGTATTGCTGCATGCTGAGTCTGACTTCTTGAGGTAACTTTCCAGTTCAGTATTTTGCCTTCATATCTTTTGTGTCATGTGTTTTTCATGTGTGATCAAGGTGAAGTATTCTGGTAGCATGTAGTATTTGCAGCCCTTTTTGTTTTTTGTTTTTGTTTCACTAGGTTGTGTACTGGTGTTTTAGAGCCCGGTGTAGTTACAGTGCTGCCTTTCCACGCATAAGGTTGTAGCTCGTCCTGTCCTTGGAGTTAGTGCTGTTATGGTTTGGTAAGGTTATGAGTGTGTTTTTGCACAAGTTTGTGTATAGAGTTTTGCAGTGGAGAGATTGTGTGTTGGCCTTACTGAGGTGGCACCAAAACATCAGAAAGGGTGTAGAGCCTAAATCATGACACACTACCTCTTGAAGGATCTACATATGATCGTTAATAAAAGGAACTCATTGTGAACACTATCCACCCTAAAAGGGTGTTTTGTGACTCTACAGGAGAATTGTAGGTGGAGGAGTGGCCTAGTGGTTAGGGTGGTGGACTTTGGTCCTCAGGAACTGAGTTCAACTCCCAGCACAGGCAGCTCCTTGTGACTCTGGGCAAGTCACTTAACCCTCCATTGAGCCTTCCATGAGTGGGAAAGTGCAGGGTACAAACGTAACAAAAATAAATTGTGATATGATCCCTTGCTTCATATTGTTGATGGTCTGCATTTTCCGTAAGGATGGTATATTGGTGTATTAGGGTCTGCCCAGTGTAATATTTATGGTACAGTAAGGTTCTGAGTGTGCTTTTGCACATATTTGTGCATAGTGTTTTGCAGTTGAGCGATTGTGGTTTATGCTTTGAGCAACCAGTTTATTCCTTGTCATATGATACATATCTAATATCTAAATTGAATAAATGGTATTAATTGTGACTATTTTATTTTTACTTATTTTTTTTCCTGTGTGTTAGACAATTATGGATGTAAGCTGCACCCCTGACCCCACCCCTAACCCTACCCCCTTTAGCCTCCCCAAACAGTTGGGCCACCGATCGCCTATGGTGCCTATATGCTAGGATGCCACCTTAGTGCTAGTCTGCAAATCCCCACTTAACTTCCATAGTGTGTACTGGTAAGGGGGCATATGCAGGGGCAGAGCATGGGCGGGACACAGGTGGGCTTCCTCATATGCTTCTAACTTTTAGAATCCTGTCATCTATGTGTGTCTCTGCTTCATATAGGCATTTGAACTTATATCAGTTCTATGGCTGACATAAGTGCAAGATGTGTCTATATGTGAGGCATGTTGATACTGGATTACGTTGGTATTCTATACAAGAATGTAGACACCCTCAGGGCACCTAAATGAAGGAATCCAATTGTACGAGTCACTCTAAGCACTTTATTCCAACTCCATAAAAGTCACCAAAAATTGCACACACAATTTAATTAAATAATGAGCTAATTAGTGCCAATAATTGTTTTTTTAAACAAGCAATTATTGGCACTAATTAGATTTAACTGGCATTTTTGCATGTAAATTTAAGTGCAGGATCTGAGCCTAAAATTTATGTGCAATCTGAAAAAGAGGGGTGCAGAAATGGGAAGGGTATGAGCAGAATGGGGGCATTCCTAAATTTATTGTGTGTTGTTATAGAATAATGGGGATACGCACCTAATTTAGGCTCATAAATTTGCACCACATTTCAGTTGGTGCAAATGGCTGTGCCTAAAGTTAGGTGTAATTCCCGGGTATAAGCGCTATTGCATAAACCGTGCCTAACTTTAAGCGCGGCTTATAGAATAGCCCTTTTTTGGTGTCATTTTTTTTGGTGCTATATATATAGAATCTAGCCCTTTTTGGCTTAGTTTCTGAGTCACATGCCATGTTTCATCACCTACGCTTATAGCATATAAAAATCCAACTTACTTGAGATATAGGTCTAATTTCAGTTCTTTTCTGCTTATGGTGTTCTATTAAGCTTAGCATTCTTCTTACCTCTAGCTTCTCCTTTTTCTTTTTTTAAATGTTATTCAGTGTAGTGATAGGAATATCCTTTGAATTTAGCTAATTAAGATAATCCCAAGGCAAGTAGTCCAACGAGTAAGTTAAAATAATTGTTCATTAATCAAACAGTGTCAGTTAATGCTAGGCTGCTATTTCCACACTGAATTCACCAGGGACCAAAGACTAAATCAGAGACATGCCTGAGGCTCCTAGGAATAGTTCTGAAGTCTATGAAGTGAGTTCTGTTCCTTACATCTGCATACATACTGTGTTTTTGCATAATGAAGAAAAGTTATTGTCTGTGCACTATTCTAACAGAAGCACGGAGCACCGATCCCAGGAAAATTTCTGATTCCTAAAGGGAGTCTAGGAGACTGACAAGAAACTTCATGGTTTTACAAGGATCCTCCTTTGAATTACCCTCAGGTTCTATCAGAACATGAGTAGGCATACTGGGCCAGACCAATGGTCCATCTAGCCCAGTATCCCGTTTCCAAACAGTGACCAAGCCAGGTCACAAGTTCCTGGCAGCAACCCAGTTATTAATAATGTTCCATGCTACAAATCCCAGGGCAAGCAGCTGCCTCCCCATGTCTGTCTCAATAGCAAACTATAGACTTTTCCTCCAGGAACTTGTCCAAACCTTTTCTAAACCCATATACACTAACCGCCATTACCACATCCTCCGGCAAAGAGTTTCACTGAAAAAGCTTAACTGAAAAAGCTAAAAACACAAACCAGGAAACTCGAACGAGCATGGAAAAAAAAACAAAAGACGAAAACACGCTCACTACATGGAAACAAATCCAAAGGAAATACAAATATGCAATAAGGCAGACCAAAAGATCATACTACAAAACCAAAATAGGGACAGACTACAAAGACTCGAGGAAATTATACCAACTCGTGAATAAACTCCTAGATACCAACTTGGTCACTACATCAAATACAGGCATCCCACCCGCAGACAAACTTGCCAAGTACTTCAACGATAAAATCATAAACCTACGCAACACTGTACCTCAGGATAACACCAAAATCGAAAACTTCTTTAACTAGTTTGACCCTACCTTTGGAGAATACTCAGCTGACCGAACCTGGACAAACTTTGTTCCCCTTACCTTCGAAACAGTCACCCAGTCGATTAATAGGTTCTCCAACACTCACTGTCAATTAGACACCTGTCCCAGCTACCTGATTAAATCTGCCCCGACCGCTTCATTGCAGACCTCACATCCCACCTAAACTACATGCTTCAGCATGGCCTCTTCCCAAAGGAAAATGGCAATATCCTACTTACCCCAATACCAAAAGATACCTATCCTGTTGATAATTAAATTGATGGAAAGCCTGGTAACCAAACAACTTACCCACTACATAAACAAATTCTCAATACTACACGAATCCCAATCAGGATTCTGCCCCCTCCACAGCATTGAAACAGTCCTAATCACTCTCCTAGCCAAATTCAAACAGGAAATAGCAATAGGCAAAAGCTTCCTTGTCCTCCAATTCAACGTGTCTAGTGCATTCAACATGGTAAACCACAATATACTACTAAGACTACTAGACTACTTCGGGATTGGTGGAAATATACTTAGCTGGATCAAGGGTTTCCTGACCACGAGAATATACCAAGTGAAATCAAACTCAAATATATCACCACCGTGGAAAGCAGACTGCAGAGTACCTCAAGGATCACCACTATCACCAATCCTCTTCAACCTAATGATGACCCCATTAGCCAAGTCCTTATCCAACCAAGGCCTCAACCCTTTCATCTATGCAGATGACATCACAATATATATTCCGTACAAAAATAAACTGGCAGAAATCACCAACAAAATCAAGCTCAGTTTGAACATCATGGAATCTTGGACCAATGCATTTCAACTAAAACTCAACAAAGAAAAAACACACTGCCTCATCCTCTCATCCCAATCCAGCATGGACAACCCCACAAATATCAACATCCCAGACCATAACCTCCCTATCTCAGACAACCTGAAAATCCTTGGCCAGAACA
Source organism: Microcaecilia unicolor (assembly GCF_901765095.1). Classification (NCBI taxonomy): domain Eukaryota; kingdom Metazoa; phylum Chordata; class Amphibia; order Gymnophiona; family Siphonopidae; genus Microcaecilia; species Microcaecilia unicolor. The sequence goes on from NC_044034.1 coordinate 146,069,271, forward strand.
CATCCAGTCCATTGACTGTCCCACATGAACTTCTCATTACCACACATCACTCTGTATTTGTTCACACCGGAGATTGTAACACACCTTTGGTACTATGTAAGCCACACTAAGCCTGCAAATAGGTGGGAAAATGTGGGATACAAATGTGACAAATAATAATAATAATAATAACTGTTCATTGAGTGAAAAAATATTTCCTCCAATTTGTTTTAAAAGTATTTCCATGTAACTTCCTTGAGTGTCTCCTAGTCTTTGCACTTTTGGAACAAATAAAAAATCAATTTACTTCTACTTATTCTACACCACTCAGGATTTTGTAGACCTCAATCATATCTCCCCTCATCTGCCTCTTTTCCAAGCTGAAGAGCCCTAACCTCTTTAGCCTTTCCTCATACGAGAGGAGTTCCATCCCCTTTATCATTTTGCTCTTCTTTGAACCATTTCTAATTCTTTTTTTGAGGGGGGGGGGATACAGCAACCAGAGCTGAACACAATACTGAAGGTGTGGTCGCATTACGGAGCAAAATTAGACACAGTTTTGTGGTCAGCTCTTATAGGGATAATTCAATAAAGGGGGAGCTAACATTAATGCGCATTAATGATTAGAATGAGCATTAATGACTAGAATCCTGGCATATTCATGAAACCCGATGGTAGGTGTGTGAATATATTCAATAGTGTGTACTTAACTGGAATGGAATCAGGTTGGAGCATGGGGAAAGTGTACTAGAAGTTCTGTGTGTATTTTGTGAATCTAGGTGTGAGATTTACACGAGTTCTATGACTGGTGTAAGTACACTGTACACTAAGGACTTGATTTAAATGCACACTGAGTGCTATTCTATAAACAAAGCTCTGAATTGGGTGACATTTATAGAATGGGGTGTAGTACCAGAATCTGCATATAACTTTAGGCACAAGGATTTACACCAACTGAAACCTGGTGTTTAACAACTGTAGAAATGTGAGTTCAAACTTTTAAGGTAAAGTTGAATAAGGATAAAACACAATTTTGGGGGAGAGTAACTTAAATAATATTATAATCTCCCAGTACAAATGCAGGATTAGACCTGATAAGATCTAATCCTGCATTTCTACTGAGAGATTATAATATTAATTAAGTTACTCTCTCCAGAATCTTAGGCGTGGAAATAAATTGCCAATTTTCCTTAAGCTCCATGTCAATGCAGTAGTGAGAATTCTTTTCATCTTCTTAGAAAATTAAGAACTATTCGTAAATTTTTTGATCAGGAGATATTTTGTTTGTTAGCACAATCTCTAATACTTTCCCAATTAGATTATTGTAACTACTGTAACTTCTCCAGAGTAGCCTCCACACTCTAGAATGTACTCCCTGAATGACTCCGCTTAACACAAGACTCTCTACTTCAGGAAGCAGGTGAAAGCTTGGCTCTTCAACCAGGCCTTTAATAGAAGAAGTAACTAACTTGTTAGTCTCATTCACATACACAAGAAGTGACATGGGCAGCACATACTGCAGCAGGACATGTTTATCCACTCCTACCCTAGCCGAGATAATATTTAACCATCTCTCTCTCCTCATATGCACCTTTCTTTAAATTAGTTCCCTTATTTTCTAACTCCTCTTACTCTCTTACTTATCTATATTGTGATAGAGACACATCCAGGATAGTTGGGTTAAGGCAGTTTCAGTCTGAAATACAAGTCCCAGAAGGCATTGCAGGCAAGGAGCCAGGGGGTGAGATGAAGAACCCGGACTGGACTCCTAGCTGCAATAGGGGAGGACATGGGTGTAAGCTGGCAGGACGTGTAGTTTGGCTGCCACTAGGGGGAGAGATAGGAAACCCTGTGTGCAGGAGCTCATCATTTGTCTAATGCTCAACTCAGCTGGTATGGGTGTGGGGGAAGCTAATGGAAGGAGAATGATTGGTTGTGAGAGCAGAAGCCAGGGATTGATTAGGCAGGTGAGAAGGAGTCCCAAGGAGGAGAGAAACAGAAGGAGAGAAGAGGGTAGAGTGAAGCAGATGCAGGGTGAAATCCCTTGGGTGTGAGAAAGTCCCAAAAGTATTTGCAGGCTGAAAACCCTTGGGTAATAGAGGTCCCTAAAGTATTGAATCTACCAGTGAAGCCGATGTAAAGGAGAATCCCTTGGGGTAGGAGAAATCCCTAAATTATGGAACCCCTCCTGAAGGTAAAGAGAGTAGAAGGTAGAAACTGCTGCTTTGTAATTTAACTGTGATGACTGGAGCTGACTGTGAGCCTGTATTGAATCCTGGTATGTGCTGATAGCCTACTGCTTATTTGCCACACACTTTCAGGTGGCTTACATGTGCTTAAGATTGAAGGTGAATGCTGCTTTTGGAACTGTGTATCAGGTCTTCTAGAAACCTGCATGGAATAAAGTCCTTAAGAGTGAAGTTGATGGTGGACATTTATTTCTTGACTGTACCGGGAGCCTGTGGCTGGAGGAGATTGCTCTGTCCTTGGCTGCACCTAGAGGTCCCTGGTTACAATATGTTAACCATCTCTTTGACCTCAAGTGCAACTTTCTTTAAATTAGTCACCTTACTTTCTAACTCCTCTTACTCTCTTATGTATCTATATGTTAACCATCTCTCTGACCTCATGTGCACCTTTCTTTAAATTAGTCACCTTATTCTCTAATTCCTCTTACTCTCTTACCTATCTATATGTTAAACCATCTCTCTGACCTCATGTACAACTTTCTTTAGTCACCTTGGGCCCCTTTTACCAAGCTATGACAAAAGGGGGCTAGCACTGGTGTTGGCGAATGTTTTACACGGGTGTCAAGGCCTCCTTTTACCGTAGCTGGTAAAAGGGAAGTCTCGATTTTCTACAGGAAATGGCTGGGCAGCAAGTAAAGCACTTGTCACATTGCCATTTCAGGGGGGCGAGCCCTTCCGCCACCGATTGAGGTGGCGGCAAGGGCTCCCCCATTAAACTGGCGGTAACTGGGCAGCACGTGGAACTGCCTGACTACCGCTGGGTACAATCTGGCACTACAAAAATAAATACATTTGTGTAGCGCCAGAAATGTTGGTGCACTGCTGCAGTAGCCCGATGGTACTTCCTATACAGCAAGTGGCAAGCCCGCATGGGGCTTACCACCACTTAGTAAAAAGAGCTCCTTATTTTCTAACTCCTCTTACTCTTACCTATCTATATGCTGCTTCTTTGCTTATACCCTAGTCTGTCTATTAAAATGTTCTATTATGTATTGTGTTGACATTATAAGTAGTATACTATCCTTAGACTTTACTTGAATATTTTTACTGCTGTAATTGTCTATTGCTTATGTTTGATTTATTCTTGCTGTACACCGCCTTGGGTGAATTCCTTCAAATAAGGCAGTAAATAAATTCTAATAAACAAATAAATAAATGTGTAAATTGGGCACGGATACCCCAAATTTCCTAATATTGCACGCATCTTTGGCAAATGCTCCTGACCCACCCATGCCCCTCCCATGGCCATGCCCCCTTTTCAGTTGTGCTAGCCAGATGCATTTGCAAATCCTATTTGGAACAATTAACTGCAGTAATTGGTTGTTAGCATCCAATTATTGCTACTTAATAGCTTGTTACTAAATTAAATTGCATGTGCACCATAAAGAGACTCCAAGGGTAATCCCTTAATTCTATAAAACTGCACGCATTTGCATGCACTGGCTGCAAAAGTGTGCATATATGTTATAGAATGCTAGCAGTTCTGATGCAACTTAATGATGTAGCTAATCTTTAATTGGCACTAAGGGTTAGATATTATATATGGTGGAAAAAAAACAGTGCTGAGAAAAGCTTATTAAAAGACAATTATCATTGCCAATTAGCTCATTGTTCAATTAAATTGTGCATGCAAATTGGGTGCATGCCAAACTTTGTGTGCGTAATTTTTGGTGGCTTGTATAAAATTAGGGGGTAAGAGGTAATAATTGGCTTTAAGTGGCAATGAATTGGCTTAAATTTACACTTACACAGATAACTGCAGTAAGAAACTATAAAGTTAGCAACTAAATTCTATAGTGCACAAGTGCCGGGGTTTTACTAAGACGCATAGGTGCCTATGAGTATACAATAAGTGTCAAATTGGAACTACCGCCTGGCTACTGTGTGCCCCGGGTGGTAATTTCATTTTGGACGCACATCCAAAACACGTGGTAGAAATTTTCTACCGTTTAGCGCTTACCTGGTGGTAATCAGCAGTGTATGCACGCTGATGATTACCGCCCGGTTAACACATGAGATCTTAATGCTAAGTCAATAGATGACGTTAAGGTATAAGGCCGAACAAGGACATGCACTGGTTTTAATTTTGCTGCACATCCATTTTCAGCCACAAAAAAGGCCTTTTTTGTAGGCAAGCTGAAAACTGGACCTGCGTGCATCCAAATCACATGTCTACACCAGCACAGACCATTTTTCAGCACACCTTAGTGAAAGGGCCCCTCTGTAAGTTACACTCTAAATTGTGACATGTGGAGGGGCATAAACGAAAGGGGCGCCCAAGTTTTGCTGAGGACGCCCTCGCAGGACATCCCGGTAAAGAGGCGGGGAAACATATATTATCAAAACAAGATGGGCGCCCATCTTTCGTTTCGATAATACTGTTGGGGACACCCAAATCTCAACATTTAGGTCAACCTTAGAGATGGTCGTCCTTAGAGATGGTTGTCCCCGGTTTTCGGCGATAATGGAAACTGAGGACGCCCATCTCAGAAACGACCAAATCCAAGCCCTTTGGTCTTGGGAGGAGCCAGCATTCATAGTGCACTGGTCCCCTTCACATGCCAGGACACCAACAGGGCACCCTAGGGGGCACTGCAGTGGACTTCACAAATTGCTCCCAGGTGCATAGCTCCCTTACCTTGGGTGCTGAGCCCCCCCAAAACCCACTCCCCACAACTGTACACCACTACCATAGCTCTAAGGGGTGAAGGGGGGCACCTACATGTGGGTACAGTGGGTTTGTGGTGGCTTTTGGAGGGCTCACATTTACCACCACAAGTGTAACAGGTAGGGGGGAAATGGGCCTGGGTCCGCCTGCCTGAAGTGCACTGCACCCACTAAAACTACTCTAGGGACCTGCATACTGCTGTCAGGGAGCTGGGTATGACATTTGAGGCTGGCATAGAGGGTGGCAAAAATATTTTTAAAGTTTTTTTTTAGGGTGGGAGGGGGTTGGTGACCACTGGGGGAGTAAGGGGAGGTGATCCCTGATTCCCTCTGGTGGTCATCTGGTCAGTTCTGGCACCTTTTTGAGGCTTGGTCGCAAGAAAAAATGGACCAAGTAAAGTCGTCCAAGTGTTCATCAGGGACGCCCTTCTTTTTTCCATTATCGGCCGAGGATGCCCATGTGTTAAACACGCCCCAGTCCCACCCTCGCTATGCTTCCGACACGCCCCCGTGAACTTTGGTCATCCCCACGACGGAAAGCAGTTGAGGACGCCCAAAATCGGTTTTCGATTATGCCGATTTGGGCGACCCTGGGAGAAGGACACCCATCTCCCGATTTGTGTCGAAAGATAGGCATCCTTCTCTTTCGAAAATAAGTCTGTTAGACACACACATTTACACCTGCCATAGGCCTTGTGATTGTGCCTAAATGTTGACATATAAAGTCCAGCTTATGATCTAATTTTATAACAGCATTGGGTTGTCCAGCTGTTATGCAGTAGTTCTTAGCATCCACCATTTCATGCACATTTTGCCACATAAACGTTGGCAACCTAAACACAACACAAATGGCCTAACACAGAGGGGCTCTTTTACTATGCCGCGTAAGCATCTACGTGCACCCAACGTGTGCCAAAATGGAGTTACCGCCTGAATATCGCATGGCTCTTGCAGTATTTTGATTTTTGACACGCATCCGATACACGCAACTGAAAAATATTTTTTATTTTCAGGCGCGCATAACAGACACGCACCAAGTGGCATTTGGTGCGTGTAGGTCATTACCGCCCGGATTCTTTACCACTAGGTTAATGGCTGGTGGTAAGGTCTCAGACCCCAAATGGATGCGCGACAATTTTGATTTTGCCACACATCTGTTTTCGGCAAAAAAAGGCATTTTTTGTAGATGCGCTGAAAAATAATTCTGTGCGCACCCAAAACACACATCTACACTATCGCAGGCCATTTTTCAGCTCACCTTAGTAAAAGGACTCCAGAATATGCTAAAGAGTTCTGTGTTAGTATTGCTCTCTGCGCATGCTAAGTGGGCAGAATTTATTTTTTTCTTATTTTTGGAGGGAGCATGTCAAGGGTAGAGAACGGACGTGGCTGTCCTAATCAGCTATCACACTGACATTACTGTCATAGTAACATAGTAAGTGACGGCAGATAAAGACCTGAATGATCCATCCAGTCACTCTCATTATTCATTCATGATTGGATCAACAATGAACGTGATATAATAGACTTGATCATGGTCTTTCTTTGCTGTTTTTGGGACATGGACCGTAGAAGTCTGCCCAGCTCTGTCCTTATGTTCCAACTACTGGAGTTGCCACCAAAGCCCACCCTAGCCTACGTCTTGTCATTTGCTGGTCACAGACCGTAAAAGTCTGCCCGGCACTGTCCTCATGTTCCAAATTACTGGAGTATCCATCAATGCTCTCTACAGCCCATCCTAAACTGGATTGCTACACGCAGGGCTCAAACCGTACAAGTCAGCCCAGCACCGGCCTTAGCTGATACAGCCAGAGTTGCCATCTAAGCACCACATGGACATGACATGGAAATACATATGCAACCCTTTAAGTTTTGTTTTTTATATCATTCATTTTCTAATTGGAGATCCTCTGTGTTCATCCCACACCATTTTAAATTCCGCCACAGTTTTATTTCTCTACCATCTCCCTCGGGAGGACATTCCAGGCATCAACCTCCCTCTCCATGCAAAATAATTTTCTGACATTACTTCTAAGTCTACCACCCCGCAATCTCAATTCACGTCCTCTAGTTCTACCATTTTCCCTTCTCTGGAAAATATTTGCTTCTATATTTATACCTTTCAAGTATTTAAACATCTCTAGCGTATCTCTCCTATCCCTCCTCTCCTCTAGGGTATACATATTCAGGCCTTTCAGCCACTGGGGTATACATGCTAACTGGTGAACTCGTCCATAACGCAGGAGCCTTTTAGGGCTTCTTTTACTAAACTAAATTATGCTAAAATTCCTATGGGCTTCCTCTCATTTGCTGCATGGGAATTGCTAGTGAAGTTTAATAAAAGAAGCTCTATATGCCTTCTAAATACAAGACGGTAAGTGTAACTGCGGTAATTTTTTCAAATGGCCCCACGCTAATGCTAACATTAGTACATGCCCAACCAGTGTTTATGGCAGTTAACTTAAATATATCTTGCTAGGAGCCTTACATACACAACACTTTGAAATTATATGGATCCTAGATGTGATTATGCTTCCTTCAATCATCCATACAAATTCTAAACAATCGCAAATAAATAAACATTAGAATTTGTATGGATGATTAGTACATGGCCATAAATGAAACAAATAGGGGGAAGAAATTCTTTTTCACAGCCATACTAGAAATGGGCATAACACGCAGGAAAGGACCACCTAAGGGCACGCTAAGCCCATTTCATAGCACTGTTTAGTGAATGGGCTCCTTAGACAGTTGGGATATAATATTGTATAATTAAATGAAAATGAAACACAGTTTTGATACCTTGTAATAAGCAGATATAATCACCTCCACATCATTTTCAGCATCCTCCCATCCCCACTGTGTATCACAGCCATTGGTGCTGTTCCTTAAACATATTTAGAACAATTTTGTCTGCTATTTCTATTTTCTGCTGGGAATTATTTGAATATCATAACAAGGAGGAGCTGATGCCACTTACAGTGTCATCAGCAGATCATCACTAAGTTATATAGAAAGGCAGTACTGGTTTCTTATGCCTGTCCTAGAATATCCACATTTTCTTACCTGGCATCACCATAAACTACTCTAAAAAATAGACGAGACAAATTTACATCGGTCTGTCAGCAGCACTTTGCACATTTTATGGGTTCTTATAACAAGATGACAATGTTATGTAAAGATCAAATCAGCATTTCTCTGTGTGCTACTTGTTCCCAATCTGTCCTGAGATAATTAGCACAGACCAGTGCTGAAGAGCAAATCGTGATCTATTAGCTGCATTGAAAAAAATAATTGTTCATTAATCATAACACGATCCTCTTAACAAAATCCAAAAAGATGCTGGCAATGAATGTGGAGAGCTCAGCAGTGCATGGTACAGCCTGCCAATCATTAATCAGCACCTCAATTTTCTTGTTTGGCTCAATTAAACAAGCCAAGTCGTTATCACAACCAGGACTGACAAGCTTCTATCACTTGAGCATCACAAGCCAAGCTTTTTTTTTTTTTTTTTTACCAAAATGAACACCTATGGCATTCTTTCCCTTCTGTCTATTGTTATTAAAGTGTAAATTTCACAATAGAATGTACAGCTTCCAAAGCATTTCTTGGGTGTGTAGGAAAATGTTTTTACTTAGGAATTGTGATATGAGATTAATTCAGGGGTCCTTTTACTCAGCTATGGGAAAAAGGGCCCTGCGGTAGCGGGGAAGGGCTGTTTTTTCCACGTACCAGGGCTCTTTTTACAGCAACGGGAAAAGGCCCCTAAAAATGGCCATGCGGTAAGATAACTCCTACCGCATGGCCATTCTTTAGAGAGCACTTATTGCCATCCATTGAGGTGGCGTCAAGAGCACCTGCGGTAATCAGGGGCGTAGCCAGACAACAGATTTTGGGTGGGCCTGGGCAAGAAGTGGGTGGGCACCAAGTGTTTTCTTCCCTCCCCTCCCCCCACCACCACCAAAACAATATCTCAGCTGGCAGGAAAATGCTTCTTTCCACCTTGGCAGTCTGCAGCAGTCATGCGCTGAAAACTGAGCATGTGCAGGTGGTGATATCGTGGAGAGCAGTGTTTTCATTACCATCAGGGGCAGAGCTTGGGATCCCCACTAGCTACCGCTAAATGTGTGCTACTGTTGGGTGGGCCTGAGCCCTAAGTGGATGGGCCCCAGCCCACCCGGCCCACCTGTGGCTACGCCACTGGCGGTAACCCAGCACAGTGATGCCTGATTACCGCTGGGTTAGTGCCGTACTATAAAAATAATTTTGCCAGAGCACCGGAAATGGCGCATGCTCAAGCTGGAACTACCATTGGTGGCTACATTGGGCCAACGGTAGTTTTGGGATAGCATGGGGTAAGCTCAAATTGGGCTTACCGACGCTTTGTAAAAGGACCCCTCAATGATTTGTTTATTTGGATTTAGCTTAGTGGTAGCTACATTCTCTTTCAATAATTTTCAACCTAAGGCAATGGAGGGTTAAAGGGTAAATTCAGTATAGGTTACTCAAAGTAAAGCACCAGGACGATCTGTGGAATGGTTTTTATAGAATACTAGTTTAGCGCAATTTTCCCCTGGATTCTGTATAGTGCGACTTAAATTGCATTGTCAAATCTGGTCATATTCTGGATTTGCGCACACAACTTAATTAGTTAACAACCTAATCAGCTCTTATAATTTCCACTTAACCAGCAAATTATTGACACTAATTGGCATCAATTAGAATTTACGCATACAACTGTCAAAGCGTATTCTGCAATGTGATGCACCTAAATTGCATAGTTGAAAAGGGGGGTGTGGTTATGGGTATATCATTAGCATTTCTAAAATCTATGCACGCAGTTATAGAATATGCCTGATCCACACATAATTTAGGCATGCACATTTATATCAAGTTTTACTTGGTGTAACTGGCCACAATGAAATTTAGGCATGTGGATGGACACTGGGCATATTCTATAAACAGCATGGAACTTTAGGCATATTCTATACGATTTAGGTGCACTTTACAGAATACCCCTATGTGGTTTTTTCCTACGTGGAATTTTCAGGCGCCATATATAGAATCTAGCCCTTTGTACCTAACTTGGTGCATCAGCTTTTACACCTGCCAAAGGCTGATGTAAATGCTTGCACCCAACTAGTGGCAGCTTGGCACAAAAATGCAAGTATTCAATAACATCACGCCTAAATTTTGGGAATGCCCCTGACCCACCATGCCCCTCCCATGGCCACACCCACTTTGGATTTGGGGTTCTTTTACCAAGCTGCAGTAAGCATACCACAGGACACACTCAGGCATCCTGTGGCAATTTTGGGATCTGCATGCACAAATCACATGCTAAAATGTATTTTATTTTTTAGTACAGATGGATGTCTGGGGGTAGAGAGTGGGGTTTCTGTGTGCAGCACTGCCTGATTACCGCCAGGTAAGTCCCCAGAACAAAAAAATTAAAAATAATTTTTGGGCACTGGAAATGCAACACAGTGGGTGGCAGGGCCAAATCTCCACATGCCAAGCCTGTGATAGCCCTTGGTAAAAGAGGAAACCCCAAAAGGTTCATTATACACAGTCAAAGCCACACAATATGACCGCATATGCCCTGGATTTTTCATGCTCTATGTTGGATTGATAATGCAGTGTAACTAATGCTGGTTTTATGTTAGTAATATTTCACAGCATGTCTTATAAGTTTGCACAGTTTAATCCCATAAATTAATATAATTTTATAATTGGCACAGTTTATTTCCCAAAGTCATTAAATTAAGAACGTCTCTTATAAATAAACTCATTTCTACCCAATGATTCCATGCATTTTTCCCAGTTCTTGAACTTTAAAATATACAACACATTTTAAGTTACAGCAGTGTTTTTCCTTATCCCACAATCACATGCTAGGTCTGTCTTATCTTTTTTTATTCTTTTCTTTTTCTGTTTTTTTGAGCTGCTATCTTGATTATAACTATGTCTTGGCCCCTGGTTTTGTAAGAATTAGAAACCAGTTTAAGTGTCTGAGCTTCACTGCTTTATGTCTCCTCCTCCTCTTCCTTTTCCTTTAAATTAACCAATGTTTATATGAGCTTAGAGAGAAAAGCAAGTCAGCCTGGAGCGATTTTGTTCATTGTAAATGTGCACAGAATCTATTAAGTAAGACAAGTATTTCTGGCTTCTGCTTTGTCTTTAGATACATCCTTTGTCTTCTTCTGAAGCACCGATGGATCTCAGAAATGGAAGCTAAAAGCCATAATTACATAGTAGCCTAGTAGAAGGTAGCAGAAAAAGGCCAGTTGGCCCATTCAGTCAGTCAAGTATTCTTCTCAACACTGCTAAGGCTAAATTTCATTTGACTGTTATAAAGTGTGGCCACATAAGATATAAAACCTTAACCAATAAGTTTGTTTTCTTTCTCACTGGTTATGTATTAGCCTGGATAGATATACATACAAGTTTCCATATGTACTATAATACCTAGTTCTGCACATTCCCATGTCTTACCCACAAGCTGTGTGATAATCTAAAAAGCTGCAAAACTCACGAGGTTGCTGCCCAACTTTGCAGCCTTCTAGATCCCTTGGCCTTGCTGGGTATTTATGAGCCACCACCGACCTGTTGGCACCAATCCTGTTGGTTTTATTTTTTTTGTGTATGGAAGCTGTAGAGTGGCTTACATTAAATGAGTTCCTGATCTCAGTTCATTTCACAGTGGACAGGTTTACTAATCACTACATTACTGCAACTAAATTTATTGGCCTATGATTCACAGTTTATAGATCAATTCAAAATAAAGAGCCACTTTCAAAATCCAAATATCCAAAAAACAAACTGCCATGGTACTATAGGAATAAGTAATCCTCAAATTAGGATCACAACCATTTAGGGGGGGGGGGGGGGGGAGTTATTAAAGTGGGCTATCATTAAAATGGGTTATTTTAACACAAGTGGTGTTATTTTAGCACAGGGTCCCATTTTATGCAATGAGACTCTGAACTAAAATAGCATAACTTGTGGTAAATTACCCATCTTAACAGATAGCCCAGGTTGATAATTTCCACCTCTAGCCATCTAAAATTGTCTTCAAGTTGATTCATAGATCGAGTCTACAAAATAAATATATCACCTATAAAGTATTTTCAAAGCACAATGAAGGAAGAAAAATGTGATCCAGGATTAAAAAAACAACAACAACACACACACATTTCAAAATAATGTAAATGGATATTATCAAATTCTGGGATCATTGTGGCACCCATAGCAGTTCCTTTAACTTGAAAATAAAAATCACCCCCAAAAGAAAATTGAAACATTTACAAAGTCAGAGTCAAAAACTGTAAGCCAAAAAAAAAAAACCCTCAATAATTACTACAGGGCCGATATTCAAAGTGATTTAGCTGGCTGCTGACTGGTTAAATTGCTTGGTGCATGTTTTTTTGGATAGGTAAAGGAAGTTAATCTGGAATTTGAAATGGCTTACATTGTTTTGATGTCTAGTCTCTTTGTATTAGTACATTCATATGAGTCAATATTCAGATGCAGCTGTGACCATATTTTCTACCATGCTGGCCATAGTGTTTAGGAATATACATATATTGAGCATACAATAAAGATGTAGATGTGGTGGTAAGTGCTCCCCGCTGAAATGGCCATTTGGTAAGTGGTTCACTTACCACAAGGCCATTTCTTTTCAGGGCAAAAAAGACAGCCTTTTACCTACTGCAGTAAAAAGGGGCCTCAGCATGCGTCAAAAACATGTGCTAATGCTAACGCAGGCCCCCTTTTATCACAGCTTAGTAAAAGGATCCCTTAAATGGGAAGGGGTCATGGACTTGATATACCACCTTTCTGTGGTACAACCAAAGTGATTTAGCTATGTTTTGCATAGGGTATCCAGGAAGGACAAGGGACATCAAATTCAAGGCATTCACAATTTGCACAGTATTTTACAAAAGGCTCATGAATGTAGAACCTTTTGTAAAATACCTCTAGGGCCAACACTTCCAGTAGGAATAGCTGTCATACAGAAAAATATGGTAAAAATAATATGGCTCTGAATGTGGAAGTACCAGTACATATGTGTTTAAGCTACAATTTTGCAATGTATGCATGTGTCACTATTTACATGCATAAAAGCTGGATTTTAGAAAACTGGACATCCAAGCAGATCTAGTTCACAGGAACGGATACACAACTTCAATCTTTGCATTATTAGGTGTTTTTTTTATTGCCAGAGTGGCAAGCACTATTGTCATTCCATCATTTCCAGGTGGAAATGAGTAGTTAGCTGATATGAATGCCCAGGAGCAAGCATACATGCCAACATCTATATTTTATGAAGTAGATATGTATTTCCATTGCTGAACAGGAAATACATTCCTATATATCAGACTTGTCCAAACCACGCCCAGGACACACCATTTGAAAACTTTGCATGCTGTTATTATTAAATAGGTCCCATTGCATAAAATGGGATCAGCGGTATATAATTCATACTAATGCATTTTGGTGTGTGGTAATGTAGCAGTACTATTGCTAAATCTAGCCTGTAGAATGTTAATTGCTGATAAGGACCATCAGGTGTGCCCAATGTAGTTAGGCCCCAATGCTGAAAACTCTGGTGCTGTTCCAAATAGCGCAGTAAAAATACCCCTGGAACAGCGCAGGAGAACAACACCCTAATGCTCAATGCTAATGAGATGCAAATATAGGCACACTCATAGCATTGAGCATTAGGGAGTTCGACAGGAGGACTGTGCTTGGCGAATGCGCAGAAGAGTTCTGTGGTAAGCTCAGCTCTTGTGTGTATGCGCCTGGTAAAACCTGAACATGAAGTACACATTGGCGTCTGTTTTTTGTGGCCTAAATATAATCGTTTTAAAATTTTTGTTTTAGCTTGGACGCTTATATTTAAACACAGAAAACAGATGCTAATGTGTGTTTTCACTTTAGGCGTTTTAATTTTTTTTTTTTAGCATGGGCGCTTTAAATTTAGATGCAGGAAGCAGACACCTACGCTTTCGCTTGGGTCTGCTGTTTTTCACGACTAGCACTTAAGGGCTTGCATGGGCTTCCTTCTGCTTCCAAAGGCAATCAAAACTGGCAGATTTTGTAGAAAGATTCATGAGAGAAGCATGAGAATCATGAGAACTCCTCTCTTCCAACAGCCCAATGCCTTCTCCAACCTGGCGTTACTTTTTGCAACAGTAAGGCAGTTTTGCTTGGGTTGTCTTCTCTGAGCATTGGGGAGGAATACAAAATGTCTTCATTAACATGAGCTTGACTACATTAGCATGCTGCCTGCGCTGTTCATTTGCACACTTATTGGTTCCCACGCTCCAGGCTTCTGAACATTCTGTGCAGGTAAATGCGGGGGGCTAGTACAGTACTAATGGCCTCTTGCACCCGCGTTTACTTTTGAGCATTGGGACCTTAATCTCTGGCTTCCCCTCACTTCTACACAGTTAAAGATCTTCTGTGCTTATCCTATTCTTTCTTGAATGCGCCCACGGTTGAAAGCAATGACAGTTAGAGCTCGGGTATTGTACAACCAAGGCAAAATGCAGTAGGACTGAGTTCTATCAGATCTGGATCCACTGATGCCAAGAAGTATTAATAGCTTAATATGCTGAACATTTTCTAAAAGCCATTTAAGCACTTTCTAGTGTTCGTGTGAAAGTACTTATGCCTGCGTAACATTAATACAAATTCCTTTCCCCATCCTCTCCCTTATCCTCCATCCTCTGGTGAATCCTTGTGACTAAGTACTGTTTATGAAAACTGTGACAAAGCAAATAATTTCATAGCTGTAAAGTCAACTCACATTTCTATAAATGTTCAGAAAAAAACCAAGTGACTAAACAGCATGATCATTTTGTGCATATGGGAGAAAGGCTTGGCTTACATAAAAATTGGTGGGCCGCTATGCAATGCAAATTATGCATTTACCCAAAGCTGATGAATGCAAAATTTGCTTATCAGTAGAATTTCAAAACATGTGGTTAGCACTAATTAGTGACCATTTAAGTTATTAAAGAACCCGGTAATATCCATATAAATTGTGGGCCAGTTTAGGAGCAGTTCTGATAGTCGCTATAAATTATCCATGGGGTCAGCAAAGGGATATCTGATACCCTAGGCCAAGTTTTCTTAACCTAGTCCTTGGGAAACTCCCAAGTCAGTCTGGTTTTCAAGATAGTCACAATAAATATGGATGAGATAAATTTGCATCAACTGCCTCCATTGAATGCAAATATATCTCATGCATAGTCATGTGGATAACTTGAAAACCAGACTAGCTTGGGGTTCCCCGAGGACTGGATTAAGAAACCCTGCCCTAGGCTAACCTTCAGATGTGTACTGCCTTGGGGTGGCTCAAGGCCCTACCCCTCCATAGTCTAACATCTCCCCTTCTCTTCATTTTTACACCCCCTTCAGGTGGCTGGTGTCTCCTCTTCCCTTCTCTTTCCTATCCCCCACAGGGGGGCAGCATCTTCCCTTCTCTTCCCTTCCCTTTCCTTTTCTACCCTCTTCAGGTGGCTAGTGTTTTTCCTACCCTCTCTATATGTCACGATTATGGTCGTGACCTCTCTCAGACTCACCTTATATCTGGCGGTCAGCTTCTGAGCTGGCTTCTGTCTGTTCTTCCTGAGTTAGTTCTGTCTCTGTGTGCTGGCTGCTTCTAGCATGGCTCTGATTATTTCACTATACTGCACCTGTGTGTGTTAAGCCTCTCTGTGCTTCAATATGCTTTCTGCCTGTGTCTTGGTTTGTGTTCCTCTTGCCCTCTGGTGGCCAGAACCGGTGGCTGCCATAGACTTTCCAGACTTTCTTTCTGGTCCGGTCCGGTCCAGATATTCCAGCCCTCCAGACTTGGTTTGAAGTTTGGCAGCTAGCCTTACCCGTAGCTGCCTCATGATTCCTGCAGCTGAGTTTCAGCTGAGGATGGTTTTATTACCACCTGGAACCTTCTGAGTTTGTCTTTGCATCGTCTAAGGTCCCTGGTTTGTTGGTGCTTTGTTGCACTTCTGCCTAGTCTGGTTTCTTGTTTAGTTCCTTGTCTGTTTCTAGTTATCCGTGTGTAGTTTAGCTTAGGTTTATTTGCTTTCTTCCCTAGCCTTGTTTCTGGTCTGTATTCCTTGTCTAGTTTCTGTTTGTCTGTGTCTCTTGCTTAGTGGCTGCTCTGCAGCTTTCAGTCCTGTCTCTTGTTTGTCAGTATTTGTACCCTGTTTTAGTGGCTGCTCTGCAGCTTTCAGTCTTGTCTCTTGTCTGTCAGTATTTGTACCCTGTTTTAGTGGCTGCTCTGCAGCTTTCAGTCCTGTCTCTTGTCTGTCAGTATTTGTACCCTGTTTCAGTGGCTGCGTGGCAGATTTCAGTTCCTGTCCTTTAGCTTGTCCATTTCCTGCTTTGTGCAGTATTGTCTGTCTCTGAGTCCTAGCCCAGTTTCCTGCCTTGCTGCCCATGTATATTCCTTTCCCCTCTGACCCTCAGTCCCTGTTCAGCCTAGTTGGTATCCAGTGCCTGCCCTGTCCAGTAAGTCCTGCCGGCCGCCTGCACCCAGGGGCTCAACTCCTGGGGAAAGGCGGTCAAGCGCTGGTGAAGTCTAGCAGTTTCTGTCAGAGTTCTGCCTTGTCTCTGGTGTGGGGTGGTTTTGCCTGCCACTGCCGCTCCTCGACAGTGGCCCAAGGGCTCATGAACCTAGTTTCTGCCTTGAAAGCCTGACACTATATTCCTTTTGTCCAGCATCACCCCTCTCTTCATTTCCCAGAACCAGACCTTCCACTGCCGCTCACTCTACATTCTTCTGGGTCAAAACTGTGATAGACCTCTGCGCAGTGGTGAGCCTATCAGGCTTATTTTCGAAAGTGATCGCAAAAGCGGCGAAATCGGTATAATCGAAAGTGGCGTTTTTGACACCATCGCCGCTTTCCCGTCGCCGTACCGGCCAAAGTTCAAGGGGGCGTGTCGGCGGTGAAGTGAAGGCGGGACATTGCGGGCATGGGCGTGGCTACCAGAAGGCCGGCTTTTGCGGATAATGGAAAAAAAAGCGGCGTTAATCAGTATTTTGCCGGGTTTACTTGGTCCTTTAATTTTCACGACCAAGCCTCAAAAAGGTGCTCCAATTGACCAGATGACCACCGGAGGGAATGGGGGATGACCTCCCCATACTCCCCCAGAGGTCACCAACCCCCTCCCACACTAAAAAAATAAAAACCTTTTTTGCCAGCCTCAAATGTCATACTCAGCTCCCTGACAGCAGTATGCAAGTCCCTGGAGCAGTTTTTAATGGGTGCAGTGCACTTCAGGCAGGCAGACCCAGGTCCATCCCCCCCTACTTGTTACACTTGTGGTGCTAAGTGTTGAGCCCTCCAAAAAACCCCAAAACCCACTGTACCCACATGTAGGTGCCCCCCTTCACCCATAAGGGCTATGATAATGGTGTAGAGTTGTGGGGAGTGGGTTTGGGGGGGATTTGGGAGGCTCAGTACCCAAGGTAAGGGAGCTATGCACCTGGGAGCTATTTGTGTATTTTTTAAACATTTTTAGAAGTGCCCCCTAGGGTGCCCGGTTGGTGTCCTGGCATGTCAGGGGGACCAGTGCACTACAAATGCTGGCTCCTCCTATGACCAAATGCCTTGGATTTCACCGGTTTTGAGATGGCCGGCATTTTTTTCCATTATCGCTGAAAAACAAAACCGGCGATCTCAAACCCGGCGAACTCTGGCATTTGGCCGGGCTAAACCGTATTATTGAAAAATAAAGATGGCCGGCCAACTTTTTCGAAAATACGGTTCCGGCCAGCTGTTGCGCCGCCACCAAAATAGATCGCCGGCAACCTATTTCGCCGGCGACGTTCGATTATGCCCCTCTTTATTATATATCTACACTTAAACACTACTAGGCCTGCCCCTTCCCCACCGCAAAAACAGATTTCTTGGGGGGGGGGGGGGGGGGTTGGGGGGAGCGCAGGATGCAGCACGTCTGTACTGAAAGGCTCAGAACTTCTCTCCTGCAGTATTGGAGCTATTTTGCCACACACCACCCTTCAAATTCTGCCATCCTAGACAGACATTTAGTCCAGCTAGGCACCTGTATATGAATAGATTAAATGCAAAATAGAGAATAAACAATTTGGTTAATATGCATCCACACGACTGTGGCATTCTCTCGAGTTTTCTTTAAATTCTACAAATAGAGAAGGATTCAATAAGGTTAGCTTTTATTTAATATAATTCTGTTTATAATGTGTATTTAATCTATTCATATACAGTTATTAAATATGAAATTCAGCCACATGCAGGCAATATTTTAGTTTGCTTTATGATTTGTTAGACTGATACTGTTCTCAGTATATTCATTTATACAATTACACATATGCATTGCTATTAAATGTTTATTCAGCATTTTAATTCAGATTGTTAAATTTTGCTCTTTTTAAGGCTTTCCATGTTTTTTCTGTGTCACGTTCTTTATTGTCGATTTTATATGGTTTGATCAATTTTACACTATACTGTATACTTATATAATGCTCTATACTACTATTAATACAATTATATTGGTTATTTGATGCTTTTATTATGTTTTCTGCCCTTCTTTAATATTTTTAATATTTTATATATCTTTATGGTTTTATGGTTTGTTTAAATAATATTTATTAAAGTCAACAACAGTCAAGGACACAACAAGCTGCACACAATCATAGCCAGGTATATTTTTTAACAGTTTCACCCCTCCTCCCCTCCCTCGCCTGTCCCACCGCCCTTTGTTTCTGAACACAGTAAACCAGGCATATAGAACAGAACAAGGCTCTAGGAGGCCAGTTAAATACTCAGAAGAAAGCTGTGGGCTCTCAGAGTAAGAGTCCCCCCCAAAAGGGTCCCACACAATCTGAAAACATCTCTGACCATCATTCATTCCATGCACATCTGAGTGATCATTAGTGCTCTCCAATGTTGAAACTGAAGGCTAGTAGAATCAAGCCAGGAAGTGCAAACAAGATCACTCTATTCAAAAATGCTGTAAATCCTGGCAGGGGAGACATTCCAGTTGGATGAATATCAAACAGAAGCAGAGGAGTATGTACCACACGTACAGTACCACAGCCATCAGTCCAAAATGAAGCCACCAGTGGACAATGCCAAAACATGTGGCCTAAAGATGTGACAGGGAAGTTGCATTTGGGAAGCCCATACAGCACGCCCTGTGTGGAGATATAAACAGTCTCAGAGCAAACATATAGAGGGTTTCTCTATGAAGCACATTCACCACTCGTTTAGGAAGTCCAAATCAAAAGATTGCAATTGATCAGACGTGAGAGACATCTGAAGATCTACAGACCATTTTGTAACTATTTTAGCAAAGTCCACTTCCTCTGTGGTGTTCTGTAGAAATGTGTGGTGAAACGATAAAGGAATATGTTGCTTTAAGCACCTCAGTTAAGGTATCTGTCCAGGCCAAAGAGGCGACATAATGTTTGAGGTGATAATAATCAAAATAGTCCATTGGAGACAAGAACTCTCTTTGAACGTCTGCAAAGGTTTTCATCTGGCCTTCCTCTGTCAACACCTGAAGAAGGTAAACCACACCTTGCCAGGCCCATCTGGTAAAAACTCTGGGTCCTTGAGCTGGCGGAAAAGCAGAATTCCCACATATGGATAAGAATGGAATAATGGAGGCAGAAAAACAATGTTGACAGCACAACCATCTCCAAAGAACTCTGTAGGTCTTCAACAGCGGATAGGTCTTAAAAGCCCCAGAGGGCAAGCCACTTCCAGTGTGTAATATCATGCTAAAGTGGACCAGTTCAAGCAACTGTGTTTCCAAGGCAGGCAATAAAAAATATGAAGTATGCCAGAACCAATCATTGATGTGTCGTATGCCACTGGCCGCATTGAGATAACATATATTAAGCAGACCCATCCACCCAAGAGCATTGGTCTCTGCAGTATTGAAAATGGCAGATAGGGGCACCATCCCACTCAAATATAATGCTGCAGAAACCAGCGCAAAACACCTTCATCCCTTTGAGTTAAAAATATAGGCAGCATTTGAAACAAGTAAAGCCATTTGGGTGTGAGAATCATGTTAAAGAGATGACTATACCACCAAATGGACAATGGGAAAACCTCACAAATATGTAGTTTGCCCTGGGTATCCTCCAGCACAGGACTAACATTAACTGAAAAAAGAGTGGTCAAAGTCGTAGGCAAATATACCCCTAAATATTTCAGAACTGTAACTTGCCAGGTAAGAGGAAAGGGACCCTGTTACTGAGTGTGCATCTTGAGAGTAATGGGCAGAGCCTCAGACTTGCCCGAGTTAAGAGCGAATCCAAAGAGTTCACCAAAAGCAGTTATAATATATAACACACATGGTAGGAATACTGCAGGACTGGTTAGAATAAGCATCAAGTCATCAGCAAAAACAATGTTTTTATCTGATGACCCAGTAAGAACACCCTGGAAACCTCAACATCTCTGTCAAGAGCACAAATTAGAAGTTCTAACGAAAGAGCAAAAGGAAGTGGGAACAGACAGCAGCCCTGGTGAGTGCCCTTGCAAATTGGAAAAGAAGATGTACATTCATCGTTTACTAATATCTGATCCATAGGACAGTGATAAAGGGCCTGGATGCCCTGGAGAAACCAACCACAGATACCTACCCTTTGTAAAACCACAAATAAATGGGGCCAAAGCACTTTGTCAAATGCTTTTTCAGCATCTAAACTAATAGCCATAGTGGGAATATCCTGTGACTGACTGACATCACAAGGAAGGCTTTCCAAACATTTAAAAAGGATTGCCTCCCTCCCAACAAACCCCACCTGCCCTGGTCCCACCAGATCTGGCAAGAAGTCAGCTAACCTATTGCCAAGATTTTATCAAGGAGTTTAATATCAACGTTTAAAAGTGAGATGGGTCTATAGGAATCAGCCTGATCTCATGGTTTATTAGGTTTGGGAGGAGTGTGATCAGTGCCGTGTTCTCATGATGCGGAAAGGCACCCATATAGAACAGCTTTGTATAATAGGTTAACAAAGGTTTTGCTATAGATATTTACAGAGTCTTTTAAAACTCTCCCGAGAAGCCACTGGCTCCAGGAGCAGAGTAAGACGTTAAAGATTTAATAGCGTTCTGCAATTAATTAGCTATAAGGGGTGAGTTCAAAGTGTCTACCGCCTCAGGGACAAATCCAGGAAGACCTATCTCCTCCAAAAAGGATTAAAGAGCTGTAACGGGTGGAGTAGCTCCCAGCCTCATACAATGTTCAGAAGTGGTCAACAAAGATTTGTGTGATGTGATCCTTACAAGAACCCCCCTGTCATCCAACAAGGAGGATACTGCCCAGTGCCACCCCAGGCCTTAACCACATGAGCCAACTGGCGACCCATCTTATTACTATATTTATAAAATTTAAATTTTCTGTAAATACTGCTTTTATTTGTTTTTTTCATAATCAAAGTATTTAAAGAGGCCTGAAGGATGACCAGGGAGTCCCTATGCTGAAGGGAGGGTTGAATAATATACTTGCATTTGGTACGTTGCAGTTGCTTCTCTAGGTGAATAATTCTAGATGCTAAATTTCTCTTTTGAGAACTAACAAAAGCAATCACATCCTCCTGCAATACAGCTGTAGCCATGCACCAAAATGATTTTGGTTGGGACTCGTGTTGGGCATTGTGAGCTGCAAAAGTAGCCCAGAAGGTAAACAGATATTTAATAAAGTCAGCGTTATGCACTAAGTAGGCAGGAAAATGCCACCCCTCCCTCGGCCTGTAAGAAGAGTGAGTCTCAGTGTCAATGTCTCAATGTCACACCAGGGCCTACCTCCGCAGATTAAATAACAGGACAAATCCTGACTGACAAAAATATAGTCCAACTGAGAAATCGTCCCTGGGCCTTGGAAAGATGAGTAAAATCACGGTCAGCCAGGTGGAGTAATCACCAAAGATCCATCAACGTGAATCCAGTGATAAAATTAGAGTGCATAGTACGGGCAGTAGAGCTTTGCCTTTGACTCATTTCCCATATGTCCCTGGGAACAATTCAAATCAGGATCTAAAACTAAATTCATATCACCCGCCACCATTATGTCAGAAGACTTATAAGGCAGCAAATGCCGTAACAGTGCCAGGTAAAATGCCGGGTCATATGGGGTAGGAGCATATACCACTATCAAATACAATTCACATCCTTGGACCCAAAGCTTCAGGAAGAGATAGTGACCTTGAATATTAAAAAAAAAATAAGCATAGAAATATAGTGTTAAGTAAAATGGCCACTCCCCCGTGCCTCTCTCCAGAAGAAGAATAATATATATTGCCTACCCACTGATGCTGGAGTTTCTGATGCTCCAGGTCAGTAAAACGGGTCTCCTGAAGTCATACAATGTCAACCCTATTTCTCTTTAGAGCAGACAGGATTTTAGCCCTCTTAATAGGAGAGGTGAAACCCACTAAATTCCAAGTTGCTATTTGACAGGGAGGAATGGTCATTCCCATAGCATAAGCAACAGGTGCCTAAGTATAGACAAAGTGTTGGGACTCTCGGGGCACCAGCCCTCACCTCGAGTAGAAAAAATAACAGGCGGAGAGAAAAGGTGGCAATAGTAAGTACCTTGAACAAGAACACATAAACAACCCAAGAAAAACCAGCTGTGTCAGGAACATAGCCCATAACCTCCCTCCGCCCTCCCCACTCCTCCAACAGCCACTTTCTATCCCTGCTCCCAACCCCGCATTCTATGGCACTCCCACCCCACCCCATCCCCTCCCTCCCTCCCACCCACTACTCCTTCCTCCCCCTTCCTTCCCCCATTCTCCATGAACCCCATCGCTCTCAGCCACAGCAATATGTGGCTAAGGTCTGCAAACAATGTGGATTGCTATGGGGAACCCGCATCCCTCCACTTACAAGGTTACATAAGCAGCACGTGCTAAACAAAAGCTTTGTCTATAACAAGAAACAGTCCCCACTAACCCCATGAAAAATGTCTGAACAGGCTTGTCTGGATAAACCTTACAGCTCCAGAAGCAGTCAGAATGAAATCAAGTGTCCTTTGAGGGCGAAGACAGATGCCAGGAGTCATCCCGTGCTGCCTCTACTGTATCATAGGCCTGCCAATGACCGTTGTCATACATTTTTAACGTGGCAGGATAGATCAAAATAAAACACATTTTTTTTTCATAAAGAGATGCACTCAAAGGGTAAACTTCTGCCTCCATTCTTGGAGGAATGCTGAATAATCCTGAAATATTTTAATAGTTTCCTTCATAAGCAGCAGTGTCCCTTTTCTGACAAAAATCTCGGAGAATCTCCACTTTAAATAGGTAGTTAAGTACTTTTATTTTAACCACACACTGTCTCCGCCATCCATCCTGAATCTTACCAATGTGATTTGCCTGCTAAAGCACAATGGCCCCGCACTGTCAGTTAATGCAAATTCTGAGGATAGCCAGCACTCCAAAATGGTAGGCAAGGACCGCTCCTCAAGACTTTCTGTTAAATCGACAATTCGTAAAGTGTTGTGATGCGACCTATTTTCTAGGTCTTCCAGTTTCTTGAACTGTTCACGAAGCTGCTTTTCCAGTGCTGCCAGAAGGGGCTGTTCCAGCACACCCATCCGACGATTGTTATCAGCCAAAAGCTGCTCCAGGTTAGTTAATTGTCCAGATAACTGCCCTAAGTGGGGTTCCAGCACCCGCCCGACAGCTTCCATAATTTGCACTAATTGTTTCTCAGTAAATGCAGAGCTGGCCACCAACATGGGTCTTTAATTTCCCATCTGCTGATGTCAGGTTTACGCTGTTGTTTTTTAATCCTTTGCTCGGCATTGCACTCTCCAAAATAGTAAAATATTTGTCCATAAATGCTGCGATAATAATAAGTGAAAAGTGAGCACACCCTGAGGGAATCCTTCAGTAAAATTATGCAGAATTAAAGTGGATTCTCTGAAGAAGAAGAGAGCTTGTCCTCCCTCCCTCACAGAATCTCATGATCTCCCAGTTTGTTATTTATTTTAGATGTTAATGTATTTTTTTTTCTGTTTATATGTTTATGTATAGATTGTATAACTCCTGATGCAGGTGTCTTTACACCGAAACACGGCTCCATGTAGAGTCTTTTGATATTCTACTACTACTATTACTTATCATTTCTATAGCGCTACAAGACATACGCAGCACTGTACACTTGAGCATAAAGAGACAGTCCCTGCTCGACAGAGCTTACAATCTAATTAGGACAGACAAACAGGACAAATAAGATATAAGGGAATTACTAAGGTGTGAATGATAAAGTATGGTTACTGAACAAGTGCGTAATGGTTAGGAGTTAAAAGCAGCATCAAAAAGGTGGGCTTTTAGCCTAGATTAGAAGACAGCCAGAGATGGAGTTTAAAGTACTGGCTCATGGAGTCTATTCCAGGTATATGGTGCTAGAAGATAGAAGGAACGGAGTCTGGAGTTAGTGGTGGAGGAGACAGGTTCAGATAAAAGAGATTTACCCAGTGAACAGAGTTCCCGGGGAGGAGGGTAGGGAGAGATAAGAGTGGAGAGGTACCGAGGAGCTGCAGAGTGAATGCACTAATTGAACGTTAAGTCCTTTTAAGGTTGGTTCTTTAAATAAAAAAATAATTTATCAATTATCTACCCTACTTTTTTCTGACCCAATCATCTACATGTGCCTTCTTTATACACTTACTCCCTTAAAAGTGTAAAATGCATAAATATTTTTGAAGCAAGTTGTGAATTACATTACATTACCAGAGATTTCTATTCCGCTCATACCAAGAAATTAGTTCGGAGCGGATTACAATACAAATAGAAACCAGTTCAGCAAACTGGGAACTTTCAAAATAGATACATCAGAATTATAATATCAACTTTATATCAATAACAGCCAGTGCATTTTTTCTAGCAAAAAAGGTGCTGGTACTCAAATGCTAGGCCACCCTTCAGGGGTGGGATGATCACTGAGGGACTCATCCCACAATAGCCAGGCCCCCTGCAACCAGTCACAGATTCTATGACAAGGCAGAGTTGGTGTGTAGAGCCTGAGTTCTTTCATTAAAACTTGAGGTCCATTGGTCAATTTTAGTAGTCAATGGAAAAGGTGCCGGTACTCAGTACCCCCAAATACCCCCTCAAAAAAAGGCCTGATAACAGCTATCCAAGAATTAAGCAATAGGACCACCTTAAGCAGTTTACAAAAATATATTTTGTGCAGTTCTATATTCTTGCACATTGACCTCTGTTTGGGCATTGGCCTGAGGCAGCAGAAGGAAGGCATTATAGTTATTTTCCATAGCATCTCTCTCCTTCTATGCCTTTGGGAAATGATCAGTTCTCTCCTGAAGACTCCAGAGTTATTAAAATGATTGTATTGAGCAAGCACAAAGATTAATTATTTCATATTTGTGTTTACCATTTATTTTCCTCATGCATATCCTACTGTCTGGCTTTGACCAGCCCTTGCATTTAATCATTTCAGAGCTCAGTGGGGTAATTCTCTCTGTCCTCTTCGACAAGTCTTTCCTTTCATATTAATTGTTTATACATAAGTATATGATCATTTTAATGTTTAGTATAAATAAGAGATGAGATTTCTATAATGCAACAGTAATAGCAGTTTAGGGCAATATATTTTTTTTAAATTTAGCAAACTAATTTTCATACAGTAGTATATCAAGGATGGCTGCTGATGAATACAAACTTCTAAATATGCAAGAGACATTGTAAATGTTGAGTCAGTGAACAGTTTGATATCAAAAACATTCAGAATGTCTTTGCATGGTAGGCCTGAGGTACTAGACTTTTCTCCCATTGAAATAAAATGAGAAACAAGCCTTAGGGACCTTTTTACAAAGCTATGCTAAAAGTGGCTTTTACATGAGTTTTTCCTGTATGCTAGGCCGCTTTATGCTGCAGCTGGATAGTGACTGATTTTCCATTTTCCAAAATAATGGTCATGTGCTAATGTTGCAATTAGTGTGCGGTTATTAACTAAAATTAATGCATGAGTGCTTATCACCAATGATTTTTTAGGTTGTAAGGGCTTATGCGCTAATCCTGCGCAATCAGCACACAGTAATGTGGCAGCACTGATTAGCATAGACACGGCCACTCTCTACTCCTCCAGACATGCCCCCCCCCCCAACCAAAAAATAACATTTATTTTTTTAAGTGCTGCACACATGTGAATCTTAAGGATGCCTCAGCTCACCCCATGGTACACCATTTTAAGATGCAGTAAGCACTCAGAGCTACTTTGGAAGAGGCCAGAGTTTTAATCAATTCTCTGAAATGTTTGGGGTCTTTTCTCCTTTGCCCCCAGTACATGTGGTGATGAATATGTTTTACATTGTTGCCAAATTTTTCCTGCATTCAAGTCTTATTCAGGTCTTTTTTAAAATTTGTTTCCTGGTGATCAAACTCCAAAATACATCAGCCTCCATGCAGTGCACAATTGGTTAAATGAGTGTGGATTTCTGAGGTCAATGCAGAGGTTCATTTCACTATGCAATGGAAAATGGAGACATAAATTCTTTTTATTAGAATTGTCAATGAATCTCTAGTAGGCAGCCATTATAACTCGCATATTATAAAGTTCAAGATATGGTGTAGTAAAACTGGGACAGTTTCTGCCACTGTATATCTCACTTTATTACACTGTTTTATGCCTCTCTCATTTGTAACTCGGTGACTTGATGCATTGATGAGTGATAAGGATAATTTTTAAAGCACAAAGGGGTCCTTTTATAAAGCTGTGGCAAAAAATGGCCTTAGTGCAAAAATGGTCGATTTTTCATTTTTAAAAAATTTTATATTTATTGAAAGATTTTTTCATTTACATCAAATCACAACAATTTGAATAGCAATAGAAACACACTTAACCCCCTGTCTACAAAGCCACGCTAGCAATTGTCACACGGCAATGCCGACACAGCCCATTGAAAGTGAATGGGCTGTGTCGGCATTACCGCACCAGTAGCCACTAGTGCGACTTTGTAAACAGGGGGGCTAGTAAACATAAATAAAAGCAACAATTAAAAGCAAATGATCATTATCATTATAATTTTTACTGTGTTCCTCAATAAAACTGAAATAAGGGGAGATTCAACAACAGGAAAGAGGGAGAATAGCTGGAAAATGGCCAAATTTTTGTTTTCTGATTTAGTTGCCATGCACTAATGTTGCCATTAGGGCACAAGACAATATATGCACAGAAGAACAAAAACCTCGCAGGCTTGTAATCACACAGGAAACAGCAAAGGTGACGCAAAGAGGAGAAATGGACAATGCTCTTGGTTACAGAGTTTATTAGTCAATCTACAGACTCGACACGGCTGTGTTTCGGCCAAGGGGCCTGCCTCAGGAGTCTCAGGATGCTGTGAGTGCTACCTATATCTAAACTCAGGATAGTTAAGTTGAAATCAGTCAATGCCGGTAGCGGGTCTTGGCGGGAAGATGAAAAAAACCACCGTTGATATATGAACTGTGGTACTCAGAAGTATTACGCTAACAAATCTCAGGACTGATGTGAACAGCATCTCTGGTCCGGAAAGAAAAAAACAATAATATGATTCCTGTGCCATATTTTTTCTTTCCGGACCAGAGACGCTATTCGCGGCAGTTCTGAGGCTTGTTAGCATAATACTTCTGAGTACCACAATTCAACAACAGCGTTTAAAAAAAAATCTTCCTCTCAAGACCCACTACTGGCTTTGACTGATTTCAACTTAATTATCCTTTGTTGAGTTATAGGTAACGCTCACAGCATCCTGAGACTCCTGAGGTTTGCACACTAATCCTGCGCTAATTAGCTAGAATGTAGCAAAACCAATGTGGGTTGCGTATCCTTAAGGCGCCACAGATTTTCAAGGATCAACCAGATTTTGTTATTAAGTGGAACATGATCCTGAACAAATGCTCGCTGGACCTCATGTTTATTGATTATTGAGCAATCCCGCGCAGTATTGCAACAAGAGAAAGAGCTGCTTGATAAAGAATTGAATTGATTGAAAGAAGGTGTCTCGGAATAGTGTTCCAACAGAAGCATATGCAATTAAAAGAGTCACTTGAACAGTTTAAGGACCATCTACGGAAATCCAAGCGGAAAAAGCTGGCAAGAGATAAAAATGATTATTTAAATTAAAAAGTATATCCGTGGATAAAGGATAAAAACAGAGCAGATGAGCCAGAGGGAGGCCCTGACACAACAGACACCATTGTACCTAAAAGAGTGGCATTTAGAGCATTTCAATAAGCAGACAGCTCTTCGGGCAGTAGTGATTCTGATGATTTTTTAGGAGACCGCCACCCCAGAACAACGCGAGGAAGAGGTGGAAGACGAGGTGGCAACCGGGGCCAACCCAGGTCGCGACCCAGGACTTGGTCCCAATACTAAACTCTGCCAATGTGGTTAATTTGTCCAGCACTGTCCTCACTCCTATTGAAGAATCCAAATTATATAAAGGATTATCCTATGTTCCAGCAAGCAGGTTTAACCCTTTCCAATTCAGGATCGATTTGGAGAAATTCATCCGAGCATTGCAATTACGTATCTACTTTGGTGATAAGGATGTCCCTGTAGCGTGCTCACGGGTAGCCGTGAAATCTCAGTGGATACCACCTATCCCTCTGGACCCCATTGTAAAAGTATTTAAACAATTGGTACTTCGGAATATCCATAGACTTTTTGATAATGAGCACAAGAGATATCGTGACAACCTAAGTAGACTACAATGTCAGGCGTTGTATAATCTGAAGAACAATCCAGATGTTGTCATAAAACGTGCTGTTAAGGGTGGGGCAGTCGTTATTCTGGACAAAACATAATACATAACTGAAATAGAATCACGATTGGCCGATGTTACAGCTTATCGTCAACTAAGTGTGGATCCGACACAAGTACTGCAGAAGAGGATCAAAGAGGTCACGCAAGTGGGTTTAGAACAGGGCTTCTTAACATGGAGGGAACATAAGTTTCTTAACAATAAAGCTCCCATGACCCCAGTCCTCTATATACTACTGAAGATCCACAAAGACATGTCTAATCCACCCGGGAGACCAATTATGTCATCAAGAGGGTCCCTCCTGGAGCCCTTATCTATATATGTAGACAAGTTTTTGAAAGACTTCATGATCAATAGCCCGTCATACATCAAAGATACGACACATTTGCAAATATTACAAAATATTCAAGTACCGGGAACTCCATTTCTGATGGTAACATTGGATATAAAATCCCTATATACAATGATACCTCAAGATGACCTATTAATGAATATCAGACATACACTGGAGGCAAGATCTAGACCACACGACGTCCCTTCTAATTTTATCTACTCTCTGGCTGAATTGGCACTATGAGAGATCTTCTTCCAATTTCAAGATAGGCTATTCTTACAGACATCTGGTGTGGCAATGGGGGCCACATTTGCCCCAACACTGGTCAATATTTTTATGACAGCCTTTGAAGAGAAGTGGCTGACACAGTCACCTTTTCAAATGAAAATCTTTTTATGGCATTGTTATATTGACGACATATTTATGCTGTGGCAAGGTTCCCACAGTGATTTGGAAGAGTTTGAGCATTGGCGGAATCGGTGTCACCACAGGATATACTTCACGTTTTCCAGCTCAAGAACTCACATACATTTTTTGGATGTAGAAGTCCAATTGATTCACCACGCGTTTGTCACTAAGGTGTACACTAAACTAACTGATAGAAATACCATCCTTGAGTTCAACAGTTGCCACCCAAGAGCTTTGCATGAGAGCCTACCGTTTTCGCAATTTCTCCACTTTAAATGTGTTTGTACAACCGATGAGGACTTCAAGGTGCAAGCAAAGAAGTTTCATGACAATCTAAAGCAGACATCGTACCCACAGAAAGTTTTCTGACGGGCATATCTCCATGCGAAATACAGTAACAGGGACCTCCTCCTACAAGGGAGATCACGCAGTGAAACAATAGACCCTGTTATGACCTTTGTAATGCGGTTTGTACCAGGAGGCGAAGAGGCAGCAAGCATCATCAGACAACACTGGGACATGATGAAATCTCATCCTTTATTCACTAACCACTGACTGAGGACAGCTTCTTCTAGATCTAAGAACTTGAAGGAACTGCTTAGTCCAGCGCAGTTGCCAGTAAAAGAACGCGACAGTTCCACCGAGGCACCAGGTCGTTATAAATGTAGTAGATTAAATTGCAAGACATGTGAAACGACAATACAAGCGACCCGTTTCACACATAATGGTCGTGAATACCATCTGAAACATCGGACGACCTGTCGGACCATAGCAGTTATGGGTGGCGATCTTGACAGAATACTATTGCAGCGTGAAACTTTCTGGATTTATTATTTAGATACCCTGGAACCGAAGGGACTAAACACATATTTACACTGGGGGTGTTTTATGTGAACGCATTTCGACATTAGGCTTTTCTGGTAGATGTGACCCTTTTCTGGTGAAGCGATGTGTTATAAGACACCGTCGCCATTTGTTTTATATGGCGACATACTGAGGATGTGGTCTAGCTGATGTGAGCCTCCGTCCGGAGCAATTGAGTGTGACAGCACATCGAATGCAGTAGCTGACAGGCAGTGGCGTACCTAGGGTAGTTGACACCCGGGGCCGGTCATTTTTTAACACCCCCCCCCCCAAATCCAGTACTAGGCATACCGAGAATACAAAACACTCAGGACCTATAGAGCAATTCTACCATACCGTAAGCAGTCATTTCTACGAGTCACACAAGGAAAAGGAAAGCATCTTAAACACTACAGTGAGCACTAGAACATCAATTCACCTATTGTAAAACGAAACCAGACAGAACAGTACAGATCGTAGATCTTGCACAGTCAATGCCAACTGAAAGCCATGTCTTTTTCACAAACACAGATACACCCTAATCCACTATAGGATAAGTAATCATAAACTTTCTATTTAGACAAAAATTAAACTGAACCCCCGATGCCAGACTCTGTATACAATGCAACACCACAGAAACAGAAAATGTCCTCTAGTACTGTGCAAAATATAAAGACAGCAGATGTAAATTTGAAAAAACTAACAAATACCAATCACCACTTTACAAATTAACAAATAGAAATAAAACAAATACAGAAAATAAAATAATACCATTTTACTGGACTAATACATTTAGCTTCCAGAGGCCAAAATCTCCTTCCTCAGGTCAGTACAGTATAGTGCTGTTACAGTATCTTATCCTGACCTGAGGAAGGGGGTTTTGTTCTCTGAAAGTTAAGTCAAAATGTATTAAAATTAGTCCAATAAAAAGATTACCTTATTTACATGTTCTATTTATAAACAACACAGCTACAATACTATATCCTAAAGCAAAATAATAAAAATATATATTTACAGTTTGTTGTCTCTGGTTTCTGCTTTCATCTTCTTTTCACTGTCTTCCTTCCATCCAGGATCTGTCTTTGCTCTCTCTCTGCCATCCAGTGTCTGCCCTCTCTCTCCCTTCCATCTACCATTTGCCCCAGTCTGCCTTCTTTCTCTCTCCCCCTTCCACCCACCATCTGACCTTTCTCTCTGCCCCTTCAATCCGTCTGCCCTCCCTCTCCCATCCATCCAGGGTCTGCCCTCCCTCATGCTCCCCACTTCCTTCCAGGGTCTGTTGTCCCCTCTCTCTCTGCCCCCCCTTTTCAGCCCCCAGTTCCACCTGCCCCTAGTTCCAGCCCCAGCCCACATCTCCCACCGGCCCCCCTTTTCAGCCCCACTATCCCACCAGTCCCCAGCCCTTTTCTCCCATCAGTCCTGAGCTTCAGCCCTCAGCCACTTCTCCCTGTCCCCTTTTCAGCCCCTAGTTTCAACCCCAACCCTTTTCTCTCACCAGTCCTGAGCTTCAGCCCCAGCCAGTTCTCCCTGTCCCCTTTAAAGTCCACAGTTTCAGCCCCTGCCCCGTTTCAGCCCACAGTTCTAGCACTAGCCCCCTTATCCCAAATACCCTCTTTTTCAGCCCCCAGTTCCAGCCCCCTTCATCCACCACATGCTTTGCAACCCCCCTTTTCAGCCCCAGACCCATTCTCCCTCATGCCCCCTTGTTGGACCCCAGTTCCAGCTTCAGACCCCTTCTCCCCTCTGAGCACCCCTACCCCTCCCCAATCCCCTTCTCCCCTCTGAGCACCCCCACCCCTCCCCAGTTCCCTTCTCCCCTCTGCGGACCCCTCTGAGCTCCCCCACCCCTCCCCAGTTCCCTTCTCCCCTCTGCGAACCCCTCTGAGCTCCCCCACCCCTCCCCAGTTCCCTTTTCCCTTCTGCGGACCCCTCTGAGCTCCCCCACCCCTCCCCAATTCCCTTCTCCCTTCTGCAAACCCCTCTGAGTTCCCCCCACCCCTCCCCAATTCCCTTCTCCCTTCTGCGAACCCCTGAGCTCCCCCACCCCTCCCCAGTTCCCTTCAACCCTCTGTGAACCCCCCTGAGCTCCCCCACCCCTCCCCAGTTCCCTTCTCCCCTCTGCGAACCCCTCTGAGCTCCCCTCACCCCTCCCCAATTCCCTTCTCCCCTCTGAGCTCCCCCACCTCCTTCTCCCATCTGAGCCCCCCCCCCCTCCGTGGAGAGCGACAGAGCCCTCTTCTCCTGCCACCATCCTGCGTTTTTTTTTTTTTAATCCATGCAGCGACGCAGGCAGCGCCTCGTGTCTGCCCTGCAGTGTGCTGTCAAAAAAGAAAATCGCTTTGCCGGCGTCGGGCCTTCTCTCGCTATGTCCCGCCCACTTTTGAGGTAACTTCCTATTCTCCAAAGACAAGCAGGCCAATATTCTCACTGATGGGTGACGTCACGTCGGCCCGGAGGACTTTCCAGCAAAGTCCATGACAAAAACAAAAATGTCTCTCGTCGCGCGGGTGGATGTAGTGCGCATGCGCGCGTCCACTTTCCCCGCCCGTCGCGCGAGCACATTCCTCAGTTTTTTCTTCTCCGCGTCTGAGGTGACACGGAGCTCGACCTTCGTCTTCGTGTTCCTCCTATGCCCGGAGGTGAAGATTCAACAAAAGCGAAGTATCCTTTTATAGTTATCTTAGATATTTTTTCATTTATTAAGTTTCCTTTCTTTTAGCTGCGATTTTATTTAAATCGCTCGGTCGGGTATTTTTTCCCGTTTTTCTTTTATTTTTCTGTGTCATCTTTTTATAGACACAATCGCGTCTTTTGATTTGGCAGGGACTATTTTTCCCGAGATGTCAACGAAGACGCCCAGCGGCTTCAAGCCTTGTGCCCGCTGCCATCGGGCCATCTCTGGCACTGATACACACTCGTGGTGTATCCAGTGCCTTGGGCCGGACCACCGCTCGGAGAGTTGTAAATTGTGTCTCGCCATGAAAAAGCGGACACTGCTCTCTCGAGATGCCCAGAGAGAAAAGATTTTTGGGCCCGGTGCTTCGGCGTCGGCGCCGTCGACGTCGTCTAAGTCGGCGCCCTCCAAATCGGCGCAGGGGAAGTCGGCGCCGGTGAAGTCGGTGCCGTCGAGGATGATGTCTTTGGAGCCGGCGTCGTCGAGGTCGACGTCGAAGGAGGCGTCGGCACCGGGAGATAGGGGACAGGCTGCCTTAAGACCGATGCACGCTGGGAGCAGTGATGCATCGAGTGGGTCTCCACCCGCCTCGGCGCCTCCTGCTTTGCAGGTCCCCCGGGACCGTCCTGCGTCGGACCCGGCCCCGAGGAGACGTGTGGATTCCACGTCCTCCTCTCCGGTGCCGAGGAGTCTCGACGACATGCGTCGGGCGAAGGCCAAGAAGCATCGTCGTCGGTCTCCTTCGAGACACGGCACCGGGAGCTCCGGGTCATCGATGCACTCGATACCCGAGAAGCGTCGGTGCCGAGAGGATCGCTCTCCCTCTGTTACTGAGGTTCCGACGCGTGGGGTCGCTGGCAGCCGAGTCCCCACTCCCCAACCTCAGCAGACTTTGCCTCCGATGTCTCAACCGACCCCGCAGCCTCTTCCGACACCAACTCTGGATGAGCGTATGCAGGCCATGTTCCCATTTTTTATGGACATGATGCAGCAGTGGCAGTCGGCATCGAGGTTGTCGGTACCGACGGCGTCGGCGGTGCCGGTGTCGATGCTTTCAGAGGCACCGGTGCCGACGGCGTCGAGTGTGTCGACATTACCGATGCCGGATGTTTCTGCATCAGGCCTTCAGCCTGTGGTAAGGTCTGTGTCACCGGTGTCGCCCCCGGCGCCGGTGGCTTTGACTTCCCGAGTTGACTCTCCCGAGGCATCGGAGCGGGAAGCTTCTCCGGAGCTTCAGGGACCTTCAACTTCTCGGCATCATCATAGAGGCCGTCAAGCCTCTGCGTCGAGACGGGCTCAGGTCCGGGCGGCTCTGTCTGAGCTTTTAGCCCCATCTGATGATACCTCATCTGAGGATGAGGAAGGAGTGCATGGGGAGTTCTCTGGCGAGGATTCTCAAGGCATTCCATCTGACTCCACTCCCTCGCCTCAAAGGCAGTTGTCTCCTCCCGAGAGCTTCTCTTTTTCATCTTTTGTTCGGGAGATGTCTGAGGCCATCCCCTTCCCAGTGGAAATTGTGGACGAGCCCAGGGCCAAGATGCTTGAGGTTCTGGACTATCCATCTCCACCTTCATCTTCTGCCACAGTTCCTTTTCATGAGACTCTTAAGGAACTTATGCTAAGGAACTGGGAGAAGCCTTTTTCTAGTCCAACCGTCCCCAAAAAAGTTGAGTCCCAATACCGGATCCACGGGGAACCCAGTCTCATGCAGACCCAATTGTCTCATGATTCAGCGGTGGTGGATTCCGCCCTCAGAAGAGCCAAGAGTTCCAGGAACTTCTCCTCGGCGCCCCCGGGGCGGGAGTTTGCAACTCTGGACTCTTTTGGGAGGAAGGCGTATCAGGCCGGTCTGCTCGCCACCAAGATCCAGTCTTACCAACTCTTCACGAGTATTCATTTACGGAACTCTGTGAGGCAACTTGAGAGTTTGGTGGATACACTCCCTGAGGAGAAAGCTGAACCCTTTCGTCAAGTGATCAGGCAGCAGAAGGCGTGTCGCAAGTTCCTGTCCAGGGGCATTTTTGATACTTGCGATGTGGTATCTCGCTTTTCTGCTCAAGGTATAGCGATGCGCAGGCTCTCATGGCTGTGTGCCTCTAACCTGGAGGAAAGAACTCAGCGGAAGATAGCAGATATCCCATACTGGGGGGATCACCTTTTTGGAGAGAAGGTAGAAGAGATGATTGATCATCTCTACCAGCGTGATAACGCTATGGATTCTCTCTCCCGCCGGGCGCCTTCTGCAACAACTTCCACTGCTAGGAAGTTTTTTTAAGGGAAAGAGAAGTGCTCCCTACGCTTCTAGGAACCGCAGGTACACTTCTTATTCCCATCAGCCGGTTCAGGCTCGACCCCAGCCCGCTCGCTCTCGTCAGCAGCGGGCACCAAAGCAGCCCCCTGCAGCTCCCCAGCAAAAACCAGGGACGGGTTTTTGACTGGCTCCAGCAGAGCATAGCCGAAGTCAAAGTGCCTGTACCGAACGATCTGCCGGTCGGAGGGAGGTTAAAATATTTTCACCAAAGGTGGCCTCTCTTAACCTCCGATCGGTGGGTTCTTCAAATAGTCCGGTACGGGTACACCCTCAATTTGATTTCCAAACCTCCAAATTGCCCACCGGGAGCTCAGTCTTTCAGCTCCTACCACAGGCAGGTACTTGCAGAGGAACTCTCCGCCCTTCTCAGCGCCAATGCGGTCGAGCCCGTACCACCAGGGCAAGAAGGGCTGGGATTCTATTCCAGGTACTTCCTTGTGGAAAAGAAAACAGGGGGGATGCGTCCCATCCTAGACCTAAGGGCCCTGAACAAATATCTGGTCAAGAAAAAGTTCAGGATGCTTTCCCTGGGCACTCTTCTTCCCATGATTCAGGAGAACGATTGGCTATGCTCTCTGGACTTGAAGTACGCTTACACTCACATATCGATACTTCCAGCTCACAGGAAGTATCTTCGATTTCGGCTGGGATCACAGCACTTTCAGTACTGTGTTTTGCCTTTTGGCTTGGCGTCTGCACCCAGGGTTTTTACAAAGTGCCTGGCAGTTGTGGCAGCGTCGCTACGCAGACTGGGAGTGCATGTGTTCCCTTATCTAGACGATTGGCTGGTGAAGAACACCTCTCCGCAAGAAACTTTGCAGTCCATGCGGATGACTACTCAGGTGCTAGAGATGCTGGGCTTTGTCATCAATTATCCCAAGTCCCATCTTGTCCCAGTTCAGAAATTGGAATTCATAGGAGCTCTGTTGTGCACACAGACAGCTTGTGCTTATCTCCCAGGACCCAGAGCAGACAGACTTCTGTCTCTGGTTTCCAAAGTACAAGCATCTCAGCAGGTCACAGCCCGGCAGATGTTGAGATTGCTTGGCCACATGGCCTCCACAGTTCATGTGACACCCATGGCACGTCTACATATGAGATCGGCTCAATGGACCCTAGCTTCTCAGTGGTTTCAGGCCACAGGGAATCTAGAGGATGTTGTCCGGCTGTCCACCAATTTTCGCAATTCCCTCAGTTGGTGGACCATTCGATCCAATCTGGTCTTGGGACGCCCATTTCAAATTCCTCAGCCTCAAAAAGTGCTGACGACGGATGCATCCCTCCTCGGGTGGGGAGCGCATGTCGATGGGCTTCACACTCAAGGAGCTTGGTCTCTTCAGGAGAGGCATCTCCAGATCAACCTCCTGGAATTGCGAGCGATCTGGAACGCTCTGAAGGCCTTCAGAGATCGGCTAGCCAACAAAATTGTTCTCATTCAGACAGACAATCAAGTGGCCATGTATTACACCAACAAGCAAGGGGGTACCGGTTCTCGTCCTCTGTGTCAGGAGGCCGTGCAGATGTGGCTATGGGCCTATCAAAATGGAATGTTTCTCCAAGCCACTTATCTAGCCGGTGTAAACAACGGTCTGGCCGACAGGCTGAGCAGAGTTATGCGGCCTCACGAGTGGTCCTTGAACATGACTATTGCCAAAAAGATCTTTCGAGTTTGGGGAACTCCATCGATAGATCTTTTTGCTTCCCAGGACACTCACAAGGTTCCTCAATTCTGTTCCAGGCTTCAGGCCCACGGCAGACTAGCGTCGGATGCCTTCCTCCTTTTTTGGGGGACAGGACTCCTTTATGCTTATCCTCCCATCCCTTTAGTGGGGAAGACTCTCCTGAAACTCAAGCGGGACCGGGGAACCATGATTCTAATAGCACCTTTTTGGCCCCGTCAGATATGGTTTCCCCTTCTCCTGGAGCTTTCTTCAGAAGAACCATGGAGATTGGACTGTTTTCCGACCCTCATTACTCAGAACGAGGGGGCGCTTCTACATCCCAACCTCCGGTCTCTAGCTCTCACGGCCTGGATGTTGCGAGCATAGAGGTTGCCTCCTTTGGTCTCTCTGAGGGTGTCTCCAGAGTCCTGTTTGCTTCCAGAAAAGATTCCACACATAAGTGTTACGCTTTTAAATGGAGGAGGTTTGCCGTCTGGTGTGACAGCAACGGTCTAGATCCTTTCTCTTGTCCTGCACAGACCTTGCTTGAGTACCTTCTGCATTTATCCGAGTCTGGCCTTAAAACCAACTCGGTTA
Source organism: Microcaecilia unicolor (assembly GCF_901765095.1). NCBI lineage: Eukaryota > Metazoa > Chordata > Amphibia > Gymnophiona > Siphonopidae > Microcaecilia > Microcaecilia unicolor. The sequence goes on from NC_044034.1 coordinate 146,106,778, forward strand.
AAGTTCATCTTAGCGCAATCAGTGCTTATCATTCTCATGTTGATGGCTTGCCTATCTCTGGACAGCCTTTAGTCATGCGTTTCATGAGGGGTTTGTTTTTGTCAAAGCCCCCTGTCAAACCCCCTCCAGTGCCATGGGATCTCAATGTCGTTCTCATCCAGCTGATGACAACTCCTTTCGAGCCACTGGATTCCTGTCATCTGAAGTACTTGACCTTGAAGGTCATTTTCTTGGTGGCTGTTACTTCAGCTCGTAGGGTCAGTGAGCTCCAAGCCCTGGTAGTTCATGCACCATTCCTTGTCTTTCATCATGACAGAGTAGTCCTCCGCACGCACCCGAAGTTTTTACCGAAGGTGGTGTCGGAGTTCCATCTGAACCAGTCAATTGTCTTGCCAACATTTTTTCCCCCTCCTCACATGAGCCCGGGCGAAAGCAAGTTGCACACTTTGGACTGTAAAAGAGCACTGGCCTGTTACGTGGAGCGGACACGCCCCTTCAGACAGTCCGCCCATCTGTTTATTTCTTTTAATCCCAATAAGAGGGGAGTTGCTGTCGGAAAACGCACCATTTCTAATTGGCTAACAGATTGCATTTCCTTCTCTTACGCCCAAGCTGGGCTGACTTTGGATGGCCATGTCACGGCTCATAATGTTAGAGCCATGGCGGCGTCACTGGCTCATCTAAAGTCAGCCACCATAGAAGAGATTTGCAAAGCTGCGACGTGGTCTTCAATCCACACATTCACATCACATTACTGCCTTCAGCAGCATAGCCGACGCGACAGTCGGTTTGGGCAGTCGGTGCTGCAGAGTCTGTTTGGGGTTTAGGATCCAACTCCACCCCCCTAGGCCCATTTTGTTCTGTTCCAGGCTGCTCTCTCAGTTAGTTGAATTTGGTTTCAGGTCAGTTCTGTTTTTGTCCTCGCCGTTGCGGGACCAAATTGACCTTTCTTTGTTGTGTTGAGTGAGCCTGGGGGCTAGGGATACCCCATCAGTGAGAATATTGGCCTGCTTGTCTTTGGAGAAAGAGTAGTTACTCACCTGTAACAGGTGTTCTCCAAAGACAGCAGGCAATATATTCTCACAACCCTCCCACCTCCCCTTTGGAGTTGTATTCCTCTGATTCTGGTAATTAACTGAGGAATGTGCTCGCGCGACGGGCGGGAAAGTGGACGCGCGCATGCGCACTACATCCACCCGCGCGACGAGAGACATTTTTGTTTTTGTCATGGACTTTGCTGGAAAGTCCTCCGGGCCGACGTGACGTCACCCATCAGTGAGAATATATTGCCTGCTGTCTTCGGAGAACACCTGTTACAGGTGAGTAACTACTCTTTTCCTCGAGGGCGGGACATAGCGAGAGAAGACCAGACGCCGGCAAACGATTTTCTTTTTTGACAGCACACTGCAGGGCAGACACGAGGCGCTGCCTGCGTCGCTGCATGGATTAAAAAAAAAAAACGCAGGATGGTAGCAGGAGACGACGGAGCACCCCCCCACCCGCCGACACCCGGGGCGGACCGCCCCCCCCTTGGTACGCCACTGCTGACAGGCATTGTTTTTTCCAACAGATCCGGTGCTATTGAATTGAAGGTCCCTTGACAAAGCTTGAGAGCGAAATAGGCACCTGTCGAGTCCAGTGAATCTTAGGCACCACGGATGTTTCAGATAAGTGACCACTTTAAGCCTGCCATTGTCAGCATTTGATATGAAAGTTTAGCGGTGTGTACGCATGATAATGCAATTTATACAAAATGAAGTAAAAATACAAATGAAGTTAAAAATATAGAAAATTTCAGCACACATCGGATGAAAAGGGGCTTTCGTCTGTGATTAAAACAGTCACGTGAAGGGTCTCACCCGTGAGGCAGGTGTGGAATAACAGTTTCCCAGTGACAGTGTGAGACTTTCCCCCTAGAAATAAAAATAAAATAATAACACATGAGGTGTGCAGTGCACTCAAGTAGTGACTATCTACCATTCTGGACTGAATTGACTTGAGCCTATAGTAGATCAGTGTCGCGTCATTTATTGGCAGTATCATAGGGGTGGAGCCATAATGAGTACCGGCACCTTTTTTTCTATATAAAAAAAGCACTGGGTAAGAGAGTAAAATGAGTTAGAAAATAAGGTGACTAATTTAAAGAAGGTTGTACATGAGGTCAGAGAGATGATTAAATATGATCTCAGTGGATAAACATGTCCTGCTGCAGTATGTGCAGCCTGTGTCATCCCTTCTGTGTGTGTGAGACTAACAACTTAGTTACTTCTTCCATTAAAAGCCTGGTTGAAAAGCCAAGCTGTCACCTGCTTCCTGAAGTAGAGTTATCTTGTGTTAAACGGAGCATTTCAGGGAGTGCATTCCAGAGTGTGGGGGCTACTCCAGAGAAAGCTCACTTGCCTTTTTTTAAAATGAAGGACAAAGTCGTAACAAAAGTATCTCCTCTAACTGTTGACATTTTATGCATTTAAGTAGGCTGACACAGAAATCATATTATTGAAACTATTTACAGTTATCAAAACAGATGAACACTCAGCATACACAGTTATAATCTGTACTTCTGACTCAGACATAATAAAGTCACTTTTCAATATTCCTGTCTACAGAATTAAGGCAATAGATTAAACTCCAAATCCATTTAACAATTATTGTGAATTCTACTTATGTCAGAGGCATATGAATGCTTTTAAAAGATGAATTCTTAAAGGGATTGCAGAGTATATGGTGTATTTGGGGCCTTTTTACTAAGCTATAGTAACATAATGGCCTCAGTGCACCTTTACGTGGGTTTTCCCTGCACAATAAGGACGTTTTTACCACAACCATAAAAATGGCTTTTTCCTAATTTTTGTATTCACGGCCATGCGTTAATGTTGTCATTAGCATGTCCCATTTTGAAAAATTACCGCATGTACACTTACTGCTACCCAGTAGTAAGTATCCATGCGCTAACTTCTCAGCAGTGGCATAGCTACGTGGGGTCTGAGGGGGCTTGGGCCCCCGTAGATTTGGCCCTGGCCCCACTGCCGAAGATCCCCTTGAACCCCCCTCCCACCACCAACCCTCCCCCGCCACTGCCGCCTGCCCCGCCGCCGCACCAGATACCTTGTTTGCTGGTGGGGGTCCCCAAACCCCGCCAGCCAAAGACAGTCTTCTTCAGCGCCGGAGTAGCGGCGCCGTCATTCAACGAAGTTCCTGCTGCGATCAGCTGTTTCTGATGCCTTACGTCCTGCACGGAGCTACATGCAAAGTGCAGGACGTAAGGTGCCAGAAACAGCTGATCGCACCAGGAACTTCGTTGAACGAAGGCGCTACTCCTGTGCTGAAGCAAACTCTCTTCGGCTGGCGGGGTTCAGGGACACCCGCCAGCAAACAAGGTATCTGATGCGGAGGCGGGGTGGGCAGCAGTGGCAGGGGAGGGCTGGTGGCGGGAGGGGGGTTCAAGGGGGTGGTCGGCAGGTCAGCAGGGGGGTCCAATGTGGCAGCAGCGGTGGCGGCTCTGGGGGGCAGCTAAACAGTGCCCCCCACCTTGGGCTCTGGCCCCCCTCCCAGCGAGGTCTGGCTACGCCCCTGCTTCTCAGGACCCCTTTTACAAAGCTGTGGTAAAAGGGACCCTGCGGTAGCGTCGGTGCATGGTTTCGTTGCTTATCAAGGCCCACTTTTCCTGCAGCAGGTGAAAGGACTTTTTTAAAACCATGGAAATAGTGCTGCAGTAAGTGTAACATTTGCCTCACGGCAATTTCTGGGGAAGCCCTTACCGCCTCCTATTTTGGAGGCGGTAAGTGCTCCTGCGCTAACCCAGCGGTAACCAGGCAGCGAATGGGGCTGCCTGAATACTGTTAGGTAAGCCCCCAGTGCTAAAAAAAATAAAAGTATTTTTTCAGTGCCGGAAATGGTGCGCGGCAAAGTGGTGGTACATGTACTGTCTTTTTGTAAAAGGGACTCAGCGCAATAATTCCCAATCTCTACCCCCTGTGATACCCCCTCAAAATATATATATTTTTAGCATGCAATTAGTTTGCGAATATTTGGCACTTACCCCCAGATTCTATATAGGGCCCCTAGCGTTCTGTGCTGAAATCCAAACATATTCTATAAAAACATGTGTAACTTAATTGGCTTAACAAGCCAATTAGTGTTGTTAACAGCACTTAACAAGCAATACTGAGCACTAATTGGCAATAATTAGAATTTATATGGACAACTCCCTAAGCGTATTCTGTGATGCACTGCACCTAAAATTTAATGTGCACAGGCAAAAAGGAGCATGGTTATGAGCAGGGAAATGGGCGTTTTGTGGGCATTCTGAAATTTACACATGTTGTTATAGAATATGGCCCAGTGTGCATACATCTACGTGCCCGGATTTATGCCACATTTTCATTGGTGTAAATGGATGTGTGTAGCTTTAGGCGCTAGGATATTGACAAAGCGCAATGTATAGACCATGCCTAAATCAAGACACCGCTAATAGAATACGCTTAGGAGGAAATGTTGCCCACGTGGATTTTTTAAGCGCCATATATACAATTTGGCCCTTAGGACAGGAATCCTGAGTGCGTCCCACAGTATGCCATTTTAAACTGTGCTAGGCACGCATTAGCACCTAATGCAGCTTATTGAAAATACCCGTTTATGATGTCACTGACCAGAATGAAAACTGAAGTCTTCATGTCACAGACTTTGTGCCATTGATCCAGAACATGCTAATTAGACTGTGTGACGTGTTTCTATGTTTCTCTTCCACAGCAGTGCTTAAAATTCTAAAAAACAACTGAAGAACTTTAGATCTAATATTCTGTGGAGTCGATATTCAGCCTAAGTCAACAAGTTTTTAAGCTGCTGACAGCTGCAGGCAGAATTAAGCCTGGATATTCAATGCCCAGATATGTCCATGCACCAGCTGCATAACCAAGCAATATAGTAACATAGTAAATGACGACAGATAAAGACCTTTACGGTCCATCCAGTCTGCCCAACAAGATAAACTCATTTTACATGGTATGCAATACTTTATATGTATACCCGAGTTTGAGGCTGTTCTTGTACTAAAAGTTCTGAAGCTAACAACAAAGCCCCTTAAAATTTACACACCAGCCCATCCATATTTATTCAGTCATGATCAGGGCGTAGACCGTAGAAGTCTGCTCAGCACTGGTTTTGCTTCCCAATTACCGGTGTTGCCTTCCAATCTCCACTAAGATTCCGTGGATCCATTCCTTCTAAACAGGATTCATTTGTGTTTATCCCACACATGTTTGAATTCCATTACTGTTTTCATCTCCACCACCTCCTGCGGGAGGGCATTCCATGCATCCACCACCCTTTCCATGAAAAAATACTTCCTGACATTAATCCCGAGTCTGCCCCCTTCAACCTCAATTTATGTCCTCTAATTCTACCGCCTTTCCGTCTCCGGAAAAGATTTGTTTGCAAATTAATACCTTTCAAATATTTGAACATCTGTATCATGTCACCCCTGTTTCTCCTTTCCTCCAAGGTATACATGTTCAGGTCAGCAAGTCTCTCCTCGTACAGTTTGCAATGCAAATCCCATACCATTTTTGTAGCAAACAAAGATAGGGCTGCTTTTTGTGTGGTACTCTCTGCCCACTTAGCTATGTAGGCAGAGGCATCTTCATAACTGTTGGCTCCTCTCAAAATTCTCCCACAGACCACGTGGCATTAACTGGGCTGTACCGTCTTGGTCAGAGCTGATATTCAGTGACAATTCCCACTGAATATTAGCAGCTGGGATTCTGAGCGTGATTTAACCAGGCAGGAATTGCTTTTTATGTCTGGTCCTGTGGGAATTAAAATGAACTTTACTAGCTCTTACAGCTGATTAAATTAAATCTAGAACACTACTTACTTTCAATGCTTTTAGGATGGGCATAGCTGATAATCTCTCTCGCTTTACTATCCCCTATTCACCTGCAAGGATACTCCATACCTTAAATGATCATCACCATGTTCTGCCAAGCCCTAGGCAAGCCCAGCTCGAAACAACCAGGCACCGCACTTTCTTCTTTCTCTTTGGAATTCGTTGCCCTTTGCCCTTTGTAGTGACTCATCTCTCCTCAGCTTTAAGGCAAATCTGAAAATCTGGCTTTTCAGACAAGCCTTTGGAGATTAGGCCTGGCCCAGAGCTGCTGTCCATTAAATCAGGTTTTGGTCTCTGCTATGTTTGATTGAGTAATATGTGTTCTTTTACTATTTTTTGCATGATTGTACCCTTTCCTATCAAATTTTTGAAGTTCCTTTTCTTTTTTCTTTATGTATTTAAGAACTGGGTTTGATTCCCACTGCAGCTCCTTGTGACTGTGGGCAAGTCACTTAATCCTCCGTTGCCCTAGGTACAAAATAAGTACCTGGATATATGTAAACCGCTTTGAATGTAGTTGCAAAAAGCTCAGAAAGGCAGTATATCAAGTCCCATTTCCCTTTCCCTATTTCAGATTCTAAATTGAATGTTGCTACTATTAGAGATTCTGTTGCTACTATTTGAGATTCTACATAGAATGTTAATGTTGCTATTCCACTAGCAACATTCCATGTAGAAGCCTGCCCTTGCAGATCAGCAACGCAGTCGCACAGGCTTCTGTTTCTGTGAGTCTGATGTCCTGCATGTATGTAGGAGTAGCCTAGTGGTTAGTGCAGTGGACTTTGATCCTGGGGAAGTGAGTTCAATTCCCACTGCAGCTCCTTGTGACCCTGCACTTAACCCTCCATTGCCCCTGGTACAAAATAAGTACCTGTATACATGTAAATCACTTTGAATGTAGTTGCAAAATACCACAGAAAGGTGGTATATCAAGTCCTATTTCCCTTTCCCTTTTTTGACTCTGTACACTGCTCTGCTCTGTTCAGACAGTTAGGGCCCCTTTTACCTAGCTGTCACAAAAGGTGGCCTGTGCTGGCACTGGTGCATGTTTTTGTTGAGCGCTGAGGCCCCCTTTTACTGCAGCGGGTGAAAAGTAGGTCTTAATTTTCTTCAGGAAATGGCCATGCGACAAGTGAAGCACTTGCTGCGCTGCTATTTGGGGGGGGAGCCCTTACCAACACCCATTGAGGAGGTGGTAAGGGCTCCCGCGCTAACCTAGCGGTAACTGGGCAACATGCGGCATTGTCTGATTACTGCCAGGTACCACACCAGTGCTGGATATGACAGCGCACTGGGGATGGGAACTACCACTGGGCTGCTGCTGTAGCCCGATGGTACTTCATTTTTAGCAAGCAGCAAGCCCGTGTTGGGCTTACTGCCACTTTCAAAAGGGCCCCTTAGAGAGGTCTGGAAAATATAAATAAACATAAACAATTGAGGATTTTAATCTCAAATTCTTCTAGATCATTTCAGTACGATCAATAAGTGAACAATTTATCGCTACCACTATTACCCCTTTAGTTACTAATTCACTTTAGCTCTAATCTCCATTACTGACAAACCATGCTTGCTCTGTGCCTCCTCTTTCCTTTTGCTGAAAAAGCTCGTGTCTAATTGTATGTCTTCATACTTGTTAGTTTTTTGACAGTCACTGGCATGCTCTTTCTTCTTTTGATTAACTTTATGACCCCCATTCTTCAGACTTTTCTCTCTCTCTCTCTCCCCCCCCCCCCCCCCCCCCCCCCCCCCCCCGTCTTTAGCAACTCTCTTCGGCAGGCAAAACCTGCTGGCTTTCATTTCTCAATCACTTTCTTTGCATTCTGAGGCTATGAAAAATCATTTGATAAGTGTGGCCTACTTACCATTGCAATCATGCCTTAGCAAAGAATACATAGCTGTAAATAGCACAAGAGTGAGACAATAGATATTTGGTTTTACTCAGGAACTCTTTTCTATATTTTATGAGCAGAGATTATGCATATTGCGCTTATGTCCCAAACCTGATATATTTCTTGCTATTAATTTGCTGATTCATGCCGATAGTCTCTTAGGGCAGAAAGTGTTCCTTTGCACACTGTGAACAAATCAATTTGGAAATTATTTGCCAACATGACTCTAGCCTGGGCTTTAATTCTTCTTTCTGTGGCATCTGACTAGATGTCTTTTTCTTGTTTTGCCTCAAAGACTTTCTGTGATAGAACAGATGTTTTAATGCTGTTAGGTATTTGCTGTGTTAGCATTAGCTCTGTTATTAACAAATGAAAGCACCCAGTGGTGCTGAGTAAAACAAATTGATGGGATTCTTTATTGGTCACTGGTCCTCACCATAAAATCTATGTCTGTTCTGCACAGTTTACTGCAATTTTGACATGCACCTTCCAGGGAGACATTGAGGAAACACAGCTGAGGGGAAGGAAAACACTCTGAGGCTGGTTTGACTGTGGTATCCATATGGTATGTGATCAGTGGGAGTGTGGATGGTGCCGGGAGGAAATGTTGTGCCCTGTGTGACCTCAAAAGCAAATTGTATCAGTTTTTCTTTGGTGAGAGATAATGATGTAACTGATTGTGATGGTTCACAGTAGGTTCAGGCAGACTATGATACATGGCACAGAAGCATCCGCTCTCACAAGTGTTGCCCCTACAGAATTCTTTCGCTCCATTACAGAACTGTGATGCCCCTGAAAATCGAACTGAGGTGGAACAAAAAGCAATGAAGGTGCCCAAAAGAGAAAAGACACCTCCAAAGCATTAATATTGAAACTCATACCAGGAAACTGTTGCTACTAGGGGATTCCATTATCAGAGGCAGTAACTTTGAAACACAGTTCAAGGGGCCATGCAAAGTGAAACGCCTTCCAGGCTCTTCAGCTACCATGAGTACCAAGCAAATAATGACTATAATCAGAGAAGAAACTAAGGAGTCAAACACTGATGTTGCTATCCACCTAGGAACAAATGACCTGGCCAGTAATATCCCACTTGCAGCACAGAGAGGTTTTCAGGAGCTGGGGGAGGGGTTAAAACCTTTGGTACAAACAGTAGCTTTTTCTGAAGTACTACCTACTTTTGGAAAGGGAGAGAAAAGATCGTGAAGTACTGAAAATGTTAATAGCTGGCTCAAAGCCTCTTGTCACCAAGAAGGTTTTAGGTACATAGGAGGATGGGGCAATATTTGGAAAAACAAAAGACTATATTGTAACCAATGGGCTGCATCTTACTGTGGCGGGAAAAACAATCCTTGAGGAGAAATTTAGACAATATGTTTCTAGGCATTTAAACTAGAAGACAGGGCTGGCATATGGAGGCAGGTCACTTCCAGTGGTCACCCCCAGCTAAAGACAAGATGTGACCGTAGAAAAGAAAGCAATGAAAACAACAAACTTAGCAAATCACTTCTTACCAACAGAGCAGGACATGAGACTAAACAAAAAACTAAATAGATGGCAAAAATGCCACTGAAATGTAGATGGAAAGCGATGACCACAAATGCTCGCAGTCTAAGCAACAAAGCTCATGATCTGCAAGTCCTGATGCTAGAGGCAGACTTAGACATTGTTGCAATCATGGAGACATGGCTCAATGATTCCTGTGAATGGGATGTAAACATACCAGGCTATAATCTATTTAGGAAGGATAGAGATGGTTGTTAAGGTGGAGGAGCAGCTCTGTATGTGAGAAATGATATCGCAGCGACTGAAATGACAGGGACCTGGGGAAAGGAAGAAGCGATATGGATCACCTTAAAAAGAGATGATAGAATTTCTGTCCACATGGGTGTTGTCTACAGAACTCCGACACAATCAGATGAACTAGAGAAATATCTGGTTACAGATATCCAAAAGTTGGGAAAGAAAACAGAGGTGTTGTTGCTGGGAGTTTCAACCTACCAGATGTGAATTGGAAAGTTCCATCTGCGGAATCGGAAAGCAGAGAGATCATGGATGCTTTTCAAAGTGCTCTGCTCAGACAAATGGTGACAGAACCCATGAGGGAGGGAATGACACTGGATCTGGTGCTCACAAATGGGGAAAGTGTGTCAAATGTCCGAGTGGGTGCCCACCTGGGCAGCAGTGACCATCAGTCTGGTTTGATTTGACAGCTGAAGTGGAGGGCAGCCACTCAAAACTCAAAGTCCTGGATTTCAAGCATGCTGACTTTAGTAAAATGAGGGAATAACTGAGGAAGGAGCTGATGGGTTGGGAGGACATACGAGAAGTGGAAGGACAGTGGTCCAGGCTGAAAGAAGCTATAAATATGGCCACAAACCTTTATGTAAGGACAGTAAATAAAAGCAAGAGAAAAAGGAAACCGATATGGTTCTCCAAGCAAGTGGGTGAGAAAATAAAGGCTAAAGAGTTGGCATTCCTGAAATACAGAAAAACTCAAGAAGAGGAACACGGAGAGGAATACCGGATGAAACTGAAAGAAGCCAAGAGAGAGATACGACTGGCGAAAGCGGAAAAACAAATGGCTAGAAATGTAAGGAGGAGTGACAAAATTTCTTCATGTATATTAGTGAAAGGAAGAAGACTAAAAAGGAAATTGTGAGACTGAAAGATGCTGCGAACCGCTATGTAGATAATGATGAAGAAAAAGCAAATTTGCTAAATAGATACTTTTGTTCTGTTTTCACAGAAGAAAATTCTGGAGAAGGACCGCGATTGACTGGCAAAAATACATATGAGAATGGAGTGGATATAGCACCGTTCATGGAAGAGAGTGTGTATGAACAACTTGAAAATCTAAAGGTGGAGAAAGCTATGGGACCGGACGGGATCCACCCCAGGATATTGAGGGAGCTCAGAGAGGTTCTGGCGGGTCCTCTTAAAGATTTGTTTAATAAATCCTTGGAGACGGGAGAGGTTCCGTGGGATTGGAGAACGGCGGATGTGGTCCCTCTTCACAAAAGTGGTGATAGGGAAGAAGCTGGAAACTACAGACCAGTAAGCCTCACTTTGGTTATTGGAAAACTAATGGAAGCGATGCTGAAGGAAAGGATAGTGAATTTCCTGGAATCCAATAAGTTGCAAGATCTGAGACAACATGGTTTTACCAAAGGTAAATCATGCCAAATGAAACTCACTGAATTCTTTGACTGGTGACCAGAGAATTGAATCAAGGACATGCGATAGATGTAATATACTTAGATTTCAGCAAAGCCTTTGACACAGTTCCTCATAGGAGGCTCTTGAATAAACTTGACAGGCTGAAGATAAGACCCAACGTGGTGAACTGGATTAGGACCTGGTTGACAGACAGACGCCAGAGGGTGGTAGTTAATGGAATTCACTCGGAGAAGGGAAAGGTGAGTAGTGGAGTGCCTCAAGGATCGGTGCTGGGGCCAGTTCTGTTCAATATTTATTTATTTTATTTATTTATTTTATTTACATCAATTTATATACCGTATCTTGTTGCTACTGCAAGACAGAAAGGTTTACAATTTATAAAAAAAAAAAAAAAAAAAAAAAAAAAAGCAGTACAATAAGTACAAATTGGACAAACATATATTTATGAGTGACATTTCCAAAGGTTTAGAAGATAAAGTTTGCCTTCTTGCAGATGATACCAAGGTTTGTAACAGAGTGGACACCCCAGAAGGAGTGGAAAACATGAAAAATGATCTGCAGAAGCTAAAAGAATGGTCTAAAGTTTGGCAATTAAAATTCAATGCAAATAAGTGCAAAATGATGCACTTAGGGAGTAGAAATCCATGGGAGTTGTATGTGTTAGACGGTGAGAGTCTGATATGCACAGACAGGCAGAGGGATCTTGGGGTGATAGTATCTGAGGATCTGAAGGCGACGAAACAGTGTGACAAGGCAGTGGCTGTAGCCAGAATGATGCTAGGCTATATACAGAGAGGCAGAAGAAAGGAAGTGTCGATGCCTCTGTACAAGTCGTTGGTGAGGCCCCACCTGAAGTATTGTGTTCAGTTTTGGAGGCCGTATCTTGCTAACTTGAAGCGGTGCAAAGAAAAGCTACGAAAATGGTATGGTATTTGCGTTACAAAATGTACAAGGAGAGATTTACAGCCTTATTTTCGAATGTGATGGGCGCCCATATTTCGACCCAAATCGGGAGATGGGCGCCCATCTCGCAAAGGCGCCCAAATCGGTATAATCGAAAGCCGATTTTGGGCGTCTTCAACTGCACTCCATCGCGGGAATGAACAAAGTTGACGGGGGTGTGTCGGAGGCATGGTGAAGGCGGGACTGGGGCGCGTTTATCGGCCGAGGAGAGATGGGCGCCCTCGGCTGATAATCGAAAAAAGAAAGGCGTTTTACAGCGAATTTGGGTCACTTTTTTTGGACCCTTTTTTTTCATGAACAGGTCCCAAGAAAGTGCCTTAAATGACCAGATGACCACCAGAGGGAATCGGGGATCACCACCCCTGACTCCCCCAGTGGTCACTAACCCCCTCCCACGAAAAAACCCCCCAACTTTAACAAATTTTTTTCCAGCCTGTATGCCAGACTCAAATGCCATACCTAGCTCCATCACAGCAGTATGCAGGTCCCTGGAGCAGTTGTTAGTGGGTGCAGTGGACTTCAGCCAGGTGGACCCAGGCCCATCCCCCCTACCTGTTACACTTGTGGTGGTAAATGGGAGCGCTCCAAACTGCCCCCAAAACCCACTGTACCCACATCTAGGTGCCCCCCCTTCACCCATAAGTGCTATGGTAATGGTGTAGAGTTGTGGGCAGTGGGTTTTGGGGGGGGATTTGGGGAGCTCAGCACCCAAGGGAAGGGAGCTGTGGACTTGGGTGCCCAGTTGGTGTCCTGGCATGTGAGGGGGACCAGTGCACTACGAATCCTGGCCCTTCCCACAACCAAATGCCTTGGATTTGTTCGTTTTTGAGCTGGGTGCCATCATTTTCCATTATCGCTGAAAAACGAAACCGTCCAGCTCAAATCTGCACAAATCCGATGCATTTGCTGGGCACAAACCGTATTATCGAAAAAAAAGATGGACGTCCATTTTTTTCGAAAATACAGTCTGTCCCACCCCTTCACGTACCCGTTCTCGGAGATAGACGCCCCATCTGCGGAGATGGGCGTTCGTGTTCGATTATGCCCCTCTTACTGATCTAAACATGTATACCCTGGAGGAAAGGAGAAACAGGAGTGATATGATACAGACGTTCAAACAAACCTTTTCAGAGACGGGAATGCAGTAGAACTAGAGGACATGAAATGAGGTTGAAGGGGGCACTTGGGAAAAAATGTCAGAAAGTATTTTTTCACAGAGAGGGTGGTGGATATTTGGAATGCCCTCCCGCGGGAAGTGGTAGAGATGAAAATGGTAACGGATTTCAAATATGTGTGGGATAAACACAAAGGAATCCTATTCAGAAGGAACTGATCCACAGAAGCTTAGCGGAGATTGGGTGGCAACACCGGTAATTGGAAAGCAAAGCTAGTGCTGGGCAGACTTCTACAGTCTGTGCACTGAAAATGGCAAGGACAAATCAAGGTCAGGTATACGTATAAAGTATCACATACAATGAATTTATCTTTTTGGGCAGACTGGATGGACCGTACAGGGCTTTATCTGCCATCATCTACTATTTACTATGTTGTACATTGAGCTCTTCCTCAAATCCTCTTCTCTTCTCTTCTCTTTTATCACATAAGAACATAAGCATTGCCATAGTGGGACAGACTGAAGGTCCATCAAGCACAGCATTCTGTTTCCAACAGTGGCCAATCCAGGTTACAAGTATCTGGCAAGATCCCCAAAACAGTACAATACATTTTATGCTGCTTATCCTAGAAATAAGCAGTGGATTTTCCCAAGTCCATCTTAATAATGACATAGACTTTTTTAAAGAAGTTATCAAAACCTTTTTTAAACCCCACTAAGCTAACCGCTTTTACCACATTCTCTGGCAACAAATTCCAGAGTTTAATTACATGTTCAGTGAAGAAATACTTTCTCCAATTTGTTTTAAATTTACTACTTTGTAGCTTCATTGCATTCCCCCTAGTCCTAATAGTTTTGGAAAGAGTAAACAAGTAATACTCATCTGCCATTCCACTCCACTCATTATTTTATAGACCTCTATCATATCTCCCCTCAGCCATCTTTTCTCCAAGCTGAAGAGCCTAGCCTTTCCCCATAGGGAAGTCATCTCATCCCCATGATCATTTTTATCGTCCTTCTCTGCACTGAATATTGCTGGAGCATGGAGCATTTGTAATTTGCAAAATTCAGACTATTTGAATCCAGGTCATGCCATGAACAAACTTGCACATTCTCCACGGATTCTTTATAGGTCATTCAAAGGCCCAGATCCATGCACAAACTAATAAATAATTCATCTCTACCACCTCCCACGAGAGGGCATTCCAAATATCCACCACCATCTCCGTGAAAAAATACTTCCTGACATTTTCCCCAAGTCTGCCCCCCTTCAACCTCAATTCATGTCCTCTAGTTATACCACCTGGCCGTCTCTGAAAAAGGTTTGTTTGCAGATTAATACCTTTCAAATATTTGAACGCCCTGTTCTATAACATGCATGGTTACAATTTATGATGTACAACTCAATGGGGGCGTGGATATAGGAGGAGTGTATGTCATTAACTCACCCAACTGCCATTATCTGGGTGTCTGTTTTGTTCAAAGCTAAGTATCTTTGATTTTTTGAATAATGAGTATGTTATATGCTATTGAAGAAACACAGTTTATTCCATTGAAAAAACACAGTTTAGAAATTATAATATTTTTTGAAAAGAAAAGGACCGATGAAGATTTGAGGCATGCAATGTGCATTAGACTATTAAATATGAGATATGCTATCTTGTCATTCTGAGGGTCCACATAATACATTTTTATATATCTAAACAGACAAAAAATGAAGGTCCCTTTTACTAAACTGCATAGGTGCCTACACCTATGCAACTCATGTCAATTTGGAGTTACCACCCAGCTACCATGTGGCCCAGGTGGTAATTTTGATTGTTACGCGTTTCCACTACGCACACCAGAAAATAATTTTTATTTTCCAGCACGTGGCAAAAACCGAGTGGTTATCATCATTCTACACATGTAGACCATTATCGCCCGGTTAACACGTAAGATCTTACTGCTAAGTCAATGGATGGTGGTAAGGTCTCAGACCCAAAATGGACGCACACCAATTTTTATTTTGCCACACGTCCATTTTTGGCCCCAAAAAAGACCTTTTTTGCAGGTGCACTGAAAAATGGACCTGTGCACGTCCAATACACATGTCTACACCAGCGCAGGCCATTTTTCAGTGCGCCTTAGTAAAAGGACCCCTCAGTGTTTGATAATAAACTGGAGTTCTTTGAATATAGAGATGAGCATATAAATTATCTGTTGCTGGGATTCATTGTTTTTGATTAGCTGGGTACAAGCATTTCCACCAGGTTCAGAGGCATAAGTGCCCTGCCCAAAGGTAGGCACAAGATCCACCCTTTGCAGAATACTAGTTTAGCATGAATCTTCCTGGTGCTTAATTTGAGTGCCATTTATTGAATCCCCCCCCCCCCCCCCCCCCCCCCATGTTTTATGGGCAATGACACTGTACATTCCTAGCAGACAAACATATTGATAACAAAATATTATTCAGCTGTGGAAAGAAAAACAGTTAATTTCTCTGTTCAGTTCAATGGATACAAGGGTGTGATGCCCAAAAAGATGTAATTGCTAAGTGTGAATCTGGGTTTTTGACTGGCTGTGATGATCCTTCTGATCTCTGTATCTCTAAGGTGTCAACACTCAACAGATTATTCAGTTCAGTTCTGTTCATATTTCTAGTTTACTGTGTGCAAGATTCCTTCAACATTGGGTACATTTTACGTTTACCAGTACAGCTCCATTAAATATTAGAGATTCCCATATATAATAGCACTATTATGTTTTAATCATACTTATTGCGATGCAAGCTCTCATTTACACACAGAGATTAACACTAAATCATCTATAATTATTCAGCTTTTCTTTAAAAAGAACTGATTGTGCAAATTTCTATGAATAATCTACAAGTAAGACTTATGTCTAAGTGAAATTATCTAATTTAGGTGTATCAGATAAGGTATTCAAGTGTAAAAAACAAATGTGGTTTTAGTTTGCATAATTTCTATGAAAAAGTCTCATAAAAGCCTTGATGCGAGACATTAATAATTAAAACTTAAGGCGCATTACCTTTAATGCAGCAGTGCAAAATATTCCATAATTGCGGTATGGCTACAAAAAAAGCCCCTGATTTACAAATCTAATTATTCTACTACTTTATAATTCCATATTTTAAATCAATACATAGATAAATGCATGGGAGTTTGTGGTTTCATTCCCAAGTCTAACATCTGCTCCTTAAATTGGCCTGTACTAGAGATGCTGCAAACGCACCCCTGGGGATGACGGAGGAGTCTAAGCCATCCTGCAACCCTGTTTCTATTGGCTACATTTTTCCTGCATATGTACTAGTTTTGGCCACTTGAACTGAGATGCTTCAGTGACTGAGAGGGCCTCTTTACTGAAGCACAAATTAGCATGAGGTAACAGATACTACATGGTCATAATAGTTACCGCATGTTAATTTGTATGGTAACTACTGCCGTAGCATGGGACAGAAAAGGGGTAGAGAATGGGTGGGTTAAGGGGTTGTATAGTCATTGCTGCAGAAATGGGCATGAAGTTACTGCGCTTACTGCAGAAACGTTTCCTGATAAACATCAGATAACCCCCACCCCCTGATCCTGCTGGCACTACCAGGGATATCTCAGGTGGGCAGAAGTGATCCTACTACTACTATTTAACATTTCTAAAGCACTACTAGGGTTATGCAGCACTGTACAATTTAACATAGAAGGACAGTCCCTGCTCAGAGAGCTTACAATCTAAAGGACAAATGTACAGTCAGTCGAGTAGGGGTCGTCAAAATGGGGCAGTCTAGATTTCCTGAAAGGTATAAAGGTTAGGTGCCGAAAGCAACATTGAAGAGGTGGGCTTTGAGTAAGGATTTGAAGATGGGTAGGGAGGATGCTTGGCGTAAGGGCTCAGGAAGTTTATTCCAAGCATAGGGTGAGGCGAGGCAGAATGGGCGAAGCCTGGAGTTGGCGGTGGTGGAGAAGGGTACTGAGAGGAGGGAGTTGTCCTGTGAGTGGAGGCTTCGGGCGGGAACGTAAGGGGAGATGAGGGTAGAGAGGTAGTGAGGGGCTGCAGACTGAGTGCATTTGTAGGTAAGAAGGAGAAGCTTGAACTGTATGCGATATCTGATCGGAAGTCAGTGAAGTGACCTGAGGAGAGGGGTGATATGAGTATATCGGTTCAGGCGGAATATAAGACGTGCAGCAGAGTTCTGAACGGATTGAAGGGGGGATAGATGGTTAAGTGGGAGGCCAGTGAGGAGTAGGTTGCAGTAGTCAAGGCGAGAGGTAATGAGAGCGTGGATGAGAGTTCGGGTGGTGTGCTCAGAGAGGAAAGGGCGAATTTTGATGATGTTAAAAAGAGGAAGAAGCGACAGGTCTTGGCTGTCTGTTGGATATGCGCAGAGGAGAGGGAGGAGGCGAAGATGACTCCGAGGTTACGGGCGGATGAGACGGGGACGATGAGGGTGTTGTCAACTGAGATCGAGAGCGGAGGAAGAGGAGAAGTGGGTTTTGGTGGAAAGACGATAAGCTCGGTCTTAGCCATGTCCAGTTTCAGGTGGCGGTTTGGACATCCATGCAGCAATGTCAGATAAGCAGGCCGATACCTTGGCCTGGGTCTCCGCGGTGATGTCTGGTGTGGAGAGATACAGCTGGGTGTCATCAGCAGGGCCGTGCCAACACGGTAAGCGAGGTAAGCATGGCAGGGGGGCGCTTCCCTCTGGGGGGCGCCGCTGCACCATGCTCACCTCGCTCACCCTCCCCCCAACATCCCTTTTTCTTTTTTTTTCCTTTTTAAATGTACCTCCGTGGCAGTTCCGGCAGCGCAGCGTCAGTGAAGGAGGTGGCGCTCCCAACGTCGCTAGCCTTCCCTTCACTGTGTCCCGCCTTCTTCTGATGTCAAGGAAATGACATCAGAAGAAGGCGGAACATAGCGAAGGGAAGGCTAGCGACATCGGGAGCGCCGCCTCCTTCACTGACTCTGCGCTGCCGGAACCGCCACGGAGGTACATTTAAAAGAAAAAAAAAGAAAAGGGATGTTGGGGGGAGAGAAGAGGCCGGGCAGTTGAACAATGGGAGCGGGAGGGCAGGGGAGAGACGAGAGCATGGTTGCGAGGGGGGGTCATGGAAGGGAGAGAGGGGAATTGCTGGAAAAGGATGAATGGAGGGGGCAGGGGACAGAGGAACATGGATGGGCATGGATTGGGAGGGCAGGGCTCAGGGAGAGAGGGGAATTGCTGGATAGGGATGAATGGAGGGACAGATGGGCATGTATGGATATGGATTGCAGGGCAGGGCTCAGGGAGAGAGGGGAATTGCTGGATAGGGATGAATGGAGGAGACAGATGGGCATGGATGGATATGGATTGCAGGGCAGGGCTCAGGGAGAGAGGGGAATTGCTGGATAGGGATGAATGGAGGGGGCAGGTGACAGAGGAGCATGAATGGGCATGGATTGGCAGGGCAGGGCAGGGCTCAGGGAGAGAGGGGAATTGCTGGAAAGGGATGAATGGAGGGGGCAGGGGACAAAGGAGCATGGATGGGCATGGATGGGAGGGCAGGGCTCAGGGAGAGAGGAGAAATTGCTGGACATAGAGGGGAGGGAAGAGAGATGAAGGAGATGAAATGAGGGAAAAGGAAGAGAGGAGGAAAACTGCACATGGATGAAGAAAATAGGCAGAAGCTGAGGACCAGAAATGAAGAAGAAAGGAGGAAAGGAAAGAAATAAATGGAAAGGAAGCCCTGGAAAGGACAAATAGCAGCAGAATCAGATACTGGGCCAGCATGATCAGAAAAAGAAAGTCACCAGACAACAAAGGTAGAAAAAAATCATTTTATTTTCATTTTAGTGTTTGGAATATGTCCACTTTGAGAATTTACATCTGCTATCTTATTTTGCAATGTATAGCAATTTGTTTCTAAGAATATTGCTGACAATTCCTGTCAGTGTGGCAAGTGGTGAGCGATCATTTTCACTGGGGGGGGGGGGGGGGGGCGGGCACGCCGCCGCCCCCAACTGATAGTCTGGGGGGCGCCAACTGATAGTCTGCAGGGGGGCGCCAGAGACCCTAGGCATGGCCCTGATCATCAGCGTAGAGATGATACTGGAAACCATGAGATGAGATCAGTGAGCCAGTGATCCCTGAATGCTCCTGACCTATTTCTACCTAGGTTCAAATCTGGCCCTGACCCCTAGTGGCATTCTCATAGTACTACTGCAAGGGGTCAGAGCTGCCATTTTGAACCCAGATGGTAACAAGTCAGGAACATCCAGAGATTGTTCCTGCCCTGCCACTAACCCAAGGAAACTCCTGGCAAGTGCTGGGTGGGGGTGATTAGGTGTGTGGAGAGGATTATCTGATGGTTATAAGGGGATCTTTTTATTTACCATATCCTGCTGCAGTAAATGAGTCAGCAAATTGTGCAGTAAGTGCATCTATGATATCTTCTGATGCATTGACCATGTGGTAAATTGGGCCCTGTGCTATAACTATAGACCAGATGCTGGCCATATCCCCAACAGTGTTTGCAGTTACTGTACATTCATTTTTTGCAACTATTACATGGTAACTGGAAAAAAAATTACTACACTTTTAAAAACAGATCCCTGAGTTGGGGGGGGGGG
Source organism: Microcaecilia unicolor (assembly GCF_901765095.1). Taxonomy (NCBI): domain Eukaryota; kingdom Metazoa; phylum Chordata; class Amphibia; order Gymnophiona; family Siphonopidae; genus Microcaecilia; species Microcaecilia unicolor. The sequence goes on from NC_044034.1 coordinate 146,126,408, forward strand.
GTGATATTGGGGGTTAAAATGGTTAAGCAGTAAATGAAGACTTATACCATAATTCTTGTAGAGGTCAACTCCAGGTGAGCTGGAAGCCAAAAAGAGTAGGATTAAATTGTCTAACCCAACAAAAATAACAATATTCTAATGGGCATATTGCTCCTTTAAGGTACCAATGTACTTTAGTACTGCTCCTTTTCCGAAGGAACAGACTGGAAAGATAACATGATTATCAAATTTCCAATTGCTTTGCTGATTCAATCCTATTGTTCCCTGCTGGTACAGTTACATTCTAGTGCTCATGTAATAATGGGCATTCTACCAGTACAGATTTTATACAACAAATAAGATTTATTGTGTTATAATACCTGTGTTTATGGTTTCAGACATTAAAACAACAGTGTCTTTGACTAAGAATCCTCAGATTTTCTGTTTGTGATTCTTCCGTGGCAGTCTGGCAGAATATGCTGAGAGTTGAGAGGAGAGGCTGTTTCGAAAGTAGGGGCTTCATCTTAACCAAGATGAAACTCAGCCGCTGACACTAACACTTAAAACGGGACAGATCAAGGGAAAAGCCGACAGTCACTCACTAGTGAATCAGTTGGAGGGAGATATTTTTGAAGGATACTAACAAAACAGGGAACTTAGAGAATCCCAATAGAGAGATTGCAATGAAAGCAAACTAGCACCAGTGCCTTTCTCCTCAATCCCATTTACTCTTCAACTTATCTGATCCCCAAGTCAAAGTTGGACAACATCAATCTCCAGTTGCTGCTGCCCTGGTGATTCCATGCTTGAAAATGACATCTCATGTCTCGCCTTCAATGAAAGCAGATCCCTAGTACTTATATAGAGGGTCACTTTATAACAAGGCACCTACTATAAGCATTGGTTATGGTGACTATTTCAAGCCTACTCTATAAAGAAAAGGAGATGTCTACACCCGCTCTCTCTCTCTCTCTCTCTCTCTCTGTCTCTCTGTCTGTCTGTCTTCCGTTCCTTGCCTACTTTTCTTTACAGAATACTAGTGCATGTGGCAGATAGTATGTGTATATCTAGGTGTGATAGCTGGAGTAAATGACCATAACTAAATGTATGTATGAACATGTGTAAATTATAGTATCCTATAATTTACATCATACATGTGTACTGTTTATTTATTTTTAGTATTTATATACTGCCTAGACCTAGGTGTTTTACAATATTCTTTTTCAGGTGCTGGTACTGGCCCTAATGGGCTCACAATCTAGTATTATATTGTACATGGGGCAATGGTGAGTTAAGTGACTTGCCCAGGGTGACACAGAGCTGCAGAGGGAATTGAACTCAGTTCCCCAGGATCTCAACCTACTTCTGACCATTGGGCAGCAGTGGGAATCAAACCTGGTTCCCCAGGTCTACAACCCATTGCACTAACCATTAGGACACTCCTCCACTCTACCTGCACATCGCCCAACTTCTGCCCATGCACAGGCCCACCTGAAAAGTGTGCACCATCAAAGCATGGTAAATCATTTTCCACTACTTGGTATTCCATAAGAGGTCATTATACATGTGAGGAACCCACATACTCATGTAAATGATTAGAATACTACTACTACTAATGCACTTTGCCATCTGACAGCAGGTGGCAGCTTTTAGAGTTATCCTTAAAGTGAGATATAATGGTAGCCACCTTGGAGTTTGCAGTCCCATTGGTATAAATTATCCATAGAAACTGCATCTGCATTTGAGGTACCCTATATGAAAATGTTGGCATGTCCATATCTGGCTGACAAATTGACATGATGGTTCCTGAGCCAAAAGTGCATCAGGAGATAAACTTTCTGATATTCTGGAAAAAGGTGAAGGCCTTTGTATTCGCCATGGTGCAAATGTAGATGTCCTGGTGGAGAGAGACATGCTTATTGTCTATTACAGAGATGGATCATATTTCTCTCTCTCTCCATAGAGAGTGCAGGATTTTCATGTTTATCCTAGCACTTATGCACATCTCATAAGCCATAGGCAGATATGTCATTGAATGGGCCTTCTAGACCTGAAGATCTGCACTGTGGGAAGAGAAGTGTTGCAGTGTCCTGGAATGTGTTGCACTATGGGGACTACAGGAGCTGAGACGGGAGGGAAGGAAAGGAAGTAGATAAGGGAATACAAGAGAGAATGCTGGGCTGAGGGAAAGGGCTAGGAAGATAGAGTGAGTTGGAGGAAGGGGGAGGGAACGGACAGAGAACATGTGAATACTGGGGTGGAAGGGGAAGCCCAGAGAGAGGGTATTGGTGGGAGCAAGGGGAGAAAGAGTGGGCAAAACAGAGTAGAAAGATAGTGCTGGTAGAGGATATAAAGTGTCAGAGAGGGGTAGAGAGAGAGAGAGAGTGGAAGATGGGGAAAGGGAAAAGGGAGAAACTTATAACAGCAAGAAAGGGAGAAAAGGAGAGAGAGAAAGTAAGAGAATTGGGGAAATGGGGGGCAGAGAGAGTGCTGGGATGGAGGAGAGGATGACAGAGAGAGAGAGAGAGAGAGAGCATCAGGGGGAAGAGAGAGACAAAAAGAAAATGCCAAGCTGAAGAGAACCTCTGAAAGAGAGAGAGAGAGAGAGAGAGAGAGGAAGGGGTGCCTGGGTGGTGAAAGCTAGGACCATGGCAAATGCCCTGTAGGTGTCCTTCAGGTATTGTGTATTTTTGCAATTTGGTTTATAGTTTTTACTATTATTTTCATTCACTGCCTCAAAGGATCTTCAGTTTAGAAGGTGGTATATAAAGACTCATAAGTAAATGAATAAAAATTGGCAAAAAATGTAACTGTGTGCTAGAAAGAACACAGGCATAGTTCAACATGAAATCTTTGTAGATACTATCCCTTCCCCTATCTAATCCTGTCAACTTCCCACATGTAAAGGTATACAGTGCCTGCACCAAAGGAGGGGGCAATCAAAAGACTGGGGGTTACAACTGTGTTTACCTGCTTAAAAATATCTGATTATTACTCCCAACAATAAAAGGTTTGAACAAAATACAGAGGCATGCAATCTCTTCTTGCAGTCATCCGATAAAGCCAGGACTGCTATGACACTACAGTCACAATGTCAGCCTTTCCCATCCTTGCTACTTTCCTCCCACCTCATCCTCCTCTCACAATCTCAAATCCGCCAGGAAAAATCCTTTTTCAAACTGAACCCCATATGTTAAAGCGTGGGTAGGCTTGGATAGTGCTTTATTCTAAAAAGCAAAAAGTAACAAGAAAGATCCATTCAAGTGTTCTGTTTTGCATATTTAGCTCCACTTCATAACATTTGTTGAAAGTGACTTTCAAAGACTGCCAAAGAACATTAAAGCTAACGTCCTTAGGTGATGGCAAAAAAAAAAAAAATCAGTTTCCCAGGGTCATGTTCCATATCAATGATTGCTTGCCCCTGCCAGGATATTTATCTGCTGGAGCCTGAGTATCAGTAATATATTTTGTTTTCAGTTTACATCAGTCAATTGTCTCACACATATTATAGCCTCTGTTTCACCAATATTATGCCAGACACAATTATTTTGCCTTGATTTATGTATTTTGTGTCTCTACAAGGTCACATGTGCCTTTCATTTCTCATGTCCCCTTAGAAATTATTTTAATTGCTTCTTTTGAAAACATTGTAAGTCGGAAGAGAAATTTGAAACTGACACTCCAAATCTACACCGATCATCTTAGCCCGTCACATTCATTCCCATTATCATTTCTAGTTCCAGAACATTGTTAAGGGCTTTGAACAGTGTCAGGGTTCTAGGATATTGATAAATGACATGCCAATAAGTGTCCTAGAGGGGTGATTTCTCATCCAACAGCACATCATTCTACTCTTTGTACCCAGATATGATTTCAAATTGACTGAATATTTGTCTTGCTTAAAGTTGGTTTTATTGTCAATGCTGTGACCTCCATCGCTGTTTCATTACAGTCTCATGGTCACCTGCATAAGGGAATCTTTTACTAAAGGAATAAAATGGGACCTGCTGCAGATAACTCAAGCTAAGCTTTAGTAAAAGACCCCCTGAATGTTTATAAAATCATGCACCCAAGAAATAGATCACAAATCAAATGAATTAAAAAACAAAATTCAACCAAAAAATGGCAGGACCAAGCCGGCTCCCGCTTCCCAGATTTATCCACAGCAACCCTCCCAGATTCCAACTTAACTTACCCCACCCTAGTCACGCCTATGCCCCTGCTGGTCCTGTACCTGCATATAATATATATTTAAACTGCTGTGGTTGTACTACAGAAAAGTGGTATACCAAATCCATGACCTTTACCTTTACTTCAAAATGATGTTGGCGTGCCCAAGACAGTGCCATTTTGAAGTGTGATATTAGCAGGCTAAGAGCAAAAAGGAATCACTTCTACCTGTTTTCACCCATGGATGGGGTAAAATATGAGTGGGGGCTGAAGGAAGAGGGTCTTTGTGGTAAGCCCAGGTAAAGGGATCTTCTGCTCACAGGCTTTATCAGCAGAGGTGGGGTCGGGGCAGGAAACGGAGGCTAGTTGCTTGCAATTTGAAAACAAATACAAATTAATTGAATTTGATGTTTTCCTTTCTTTTTGTTTTCAGAATGAAATGCATAAGACATCACAATGAAAAGTTTTTTTTTCATGCCTTGCATATTAAACTATGACTTCCTGTTCATAAAGAACACACAAATCAGAACTGAGAGGTCCAGCTCAGAAAGTGTCAAGTTCCACTAGTATTTTAGAACAGGATCTGCCGATGTACAGGCCTCTTCTAGAATCTGTATGCATCGGTAGTATGTGGTAGGAGTGTCCATTTTAAGAGCATCACATCCAGGGGTGAAGCCAGACCTCGCCAGGAGGGGGGGCCAGAGCCCGAGGTGGGGGGCACTGTTTAGCCATCCCCCGCCGCCGCCCCCCTGAGCCGCCGCCACCGCCACATTGGACCCCCCTGCCGGCCTGCCGACGATCCCCTTGAACCCCCCTCCCGCCACCGACTCTCCCCCGCCATCGCCGCCTGCCCCGCCTCTGCATCAGATACCTTTTTTGCTGGCGGTGGTCTCCGAACCCCACCAGCCGAAGAGTCTTCTTCAGCACCGGAGTAGCGCCTTCGTTCAACGAAGTTCCTGCGATCAGCTGTTTCGACGCCTTAAGTCCTGCACCGTGCAGGTAGCCCTGTGCAGGACGTAAGGCGTTGAAACAGCTGATTGCAGGAACTTCGTTGAACGAAGGTGCTACTCCGGCGCTGAAGAAGACTCTCTTCGGCTGGCGGGGTTCGGGGACCCCCGCCAGCAAAAAAGGTATCTGATGCAGCGGCTGGGCAGACGGCGATGGCAGGGGGAGAGTTGGTGGCGGGAGGGGGGTTCAAGGGGATCATTGACAGGGGGGCCAGGGCCAAATCTACGGGGACCCAGACCCCCTCAGGCCCCACGTAGCTACGCCACTGATCATATCAACCATATCAATACAGCAACATAAATCTGTATGTGCTGGCACATATGCCTGTATGTTGGTATTACAGAACATGGATGTGTGTTTTGGAACATACATGTGTATGTCAGCCATTTGAGAAACATGAATGTTTATGTTTCAGCAAACTGTCACAGCGCCCCAAAAACAGTTACTTTTGGGAGGGTCAAAAAACACAGAGAAATAGGGAATGCACCTGTATCTTTTCGCCCATCCTAGTCCCACCCAAAACACGCTACACCATGCCCCCTTGCCATATGCACATACTCAGGATATGGACTTCTAGCTTTCTAAGCCATGCAAGCTGTTGAGTACATGAAAAAGCCAACATGGAACTTTCTCCATACCAGCGTATTTCCTATAGTCAAACCCCACTACCTTGGAGTGTCTACAGTATGGATTTCCATGTGTAACTAGCAACTTTATCAAGTGGCATTTTACACATGTATCAATATACACATTTAAGAGAGGAAGTTATCAACGTGGCTACCGTTAAGATGTGTTACTTTACTGTTAAGCCCAGTTATTGGTAACTAGGTCTCATTGGATAAAATGGGACCTGCGCTAAATAAGCATGAGTTAGTGGTAAAATAGCACATTGTAACGATAAGTAACATTGATAATTACACCCCTAAATGCTTGTGCTTCCATGTGGTAAACCCATCTCTTTACCACTGCTTTTGACTCCTAACTCACTTATCCTGTCCTTTATCCTCACCTCTTATTTCCTTACCCTTAATTGTTCTGTCTGTTTACCTGTCTTATCTAGATTGTAAGCTCTTTGAGCAGGGACTGTCTTCTGTGTATGGTGTACAGCGCTGCATATGCCTTGTTGCGCTATAAAAATGATAAGTAGTTAGATAGATAGACAGATAGATAGTAATTGGGAATAGGGCTTCTAAAGTAACCCTCTTTGGGGCATGGTTATGAAAATGGGCTACTGTTAAGATGTGTTATTTTACCACTAACCTGTGCTATTTTATGTAGTGAGACCTAGTTAGTAATAACTGGGGTTAACAGTAAAATAATGTCTTAATGGTAGCCCACATCAATAACTTCATTATTTTATTTTAAAAAATTAATTCCACTCCCTTCAAAAGTGATATAATTTCTCCTGAATCACTCTCTTAATCATGTCAGACTATTGAATCAAATGCAAATGAAGCAATGAATTAGTAATATTTTGAAGTCTTTAGATGTTCCTGTTCAGTAACATATCTACACCGTTGAATGGAAAGACCAACAACAGACACAGCAAAGTATTTTAAAAAGCCAGAATAACCAGGTGAAGAATTTCATATTTCTAGGCACTGAGAGAATGCTGAGATAAGTGACTAAAATATGAAATTCATATACAAGTTTACAGTCATTTTCATTCATTTCAAACCTCATAGTGAACTACTACATCTTTTTTTTTCAACTCAGCGTCTGTTGTTCCAGTCCAAATGAAACCCTTTCAATTTAGAAGCAACAAACTGTAAAATTTTCTACACATTGCAATGTATATAGCTCCAGTTCACAAGTCCAGAAGATTTTGAGGAATAAATCCCATTTCTAATTTGATTAGAGCTTTTGTCACATTTGAACTCTGTTGTATATGTCATTGCTTTGTTGAAATATGAATATTTATACCAGGTTGTTTTCTATTAACAACCTTTCAATGATCCCGTCATCAGTACATAGAAATGGAAATAGAACTTTGGTTCTGTATTCTGAAGTCTTTTCCCTTTTACCTTAGCAAAGGACTTTACATTTCAGATGCCATCCAATTCTAACCAAACAATAATAATAATAATTAGTAAGCACTCACAGAATGTTTGTGGTGGTCCCAGCTTTCATGCCCCACCCCAATGTGTTCCAGGTCCTCTCTCTTTCTCCCTCCCCCATACTCTCTCTCTCTCTCTCTCTCTCTCTCTCTCTCTCTCTCTCCTTTTTCCCACACACCACCTCTCTTTTCCCTTCCTCAGGGCACTTGCTTTCTGCCCCCTCCATTCACCCAGGGCACTTTATCCCTTCCAGCCTAGGCATTCTCTCTCTCTCTCTCGCTTCCTTTTTTCCCCTGCATACTTTCATAACAAGGTGCCTACATAAAAGTACCTAGAAACACATTTATTTATAAAGGCTGCATAGGACCTATATGACTTTATTAAATAGGCTCTGAAAACTACCCTTATTGCACATAAATTCTCTTACACAAATGTAAAACCGGCTCCAAATATGTAAATATATGCATGTTCTCTATGCCTGTAGGCACAATACAATTCCACCTAGCTCCATCTGAACTGCATCTCTGGGAATGTATGACTGGCCACTGTTGGAAACAGGATACTGGGCTAGATGGATCGTTGGTCTGACCTAGTAAGGATATTCTTATGTTTTGATGTGGACACATGCATCTGGCTGTGCTGTTTTATAACGAGCATATTCCACATTTCAAAAATGCCTTATAAAATTCTTCCCCCCCCCCCCCCCTCGAACATATGGGGTAATGGCAGTTCTGAAAAGCTAGCTAAGTGGGTAAATTATACCCATGGACTTGATTGAGGTCCACAGGCTTAGATCATTTTCTCATACCCTGGGAAAAAAGAAACGCTACTGCATACTCATTAATGAGATGAAAAAAGCAGCATGTCTTCTAGAGGGTTAAGTATATTTTATAGTGTTTGCGATTCTTGACAGGAGAATTTCAGTTTAGATCAATTATCAGGCGTAGCGTGACGACAAGTTATGGGCTTCATCTTTTTATGGCCCTAATTTTACAGTAATTTATGCATGAAGTCCATCACATTTCTAGGCATGTTGAGTAAGAAAATTGCATGAGATATTTCTCTAGTCTCGTATGCTTGACAACTTTCACAAGCAAGATTCTTGATGGCTGTTACAGTGATTGGGGGGATGCGGGTAGAGCATTTCCATCTTTGTAGGCTGTCATCTCTTTAAGACTCCAGTGCACGGAACAGAGTACATACATATGGTAGGATTCTCATAACAGAGTGCATGTAGAACAATCCGTGTGTCTTCAGTCCAGGAACATGTAGCATTCTGTGTAGGGTAAGAGAAGTGAAGAACACTGCCCTCAAGAAACTTATTTTTTTGGAGGGGGGGTTCAGGAGAATACATGAGAATACACTCGGGAGACAGCAGACTAGATGTCACAGTCTAGAGGAGATTCTAAATGTTATTCTTTAGAGTACAGACTAGATGTCACAGTCTAGAGGGGATTCTAAGTGTGATTGCAGAGGGCTTACGGTGCTACCAGCAGTGCTTCCCATTTTTTAAATATATATATCATATTAGCAAAAAGAATTTGCGACTTCTGTACAGCAAGTGATACTGACAGATTCTCCTAGACAACATAAGAAGACTCCTGAGGCAGGCCATTGGGCCAAAACACAGCCGTGTCGAGTCATTCTTGCTAATTAATAAATCCTAGATCTTACAGCATCATCATCATCCAGTCATCTTTGCTGTCTCCCAAGTGGAATATAGGAGAATACCTTAGGGACTAGATTCTGTAAATGGTGCCCACATTTGGACACTGTTTACACAATACCATTTAGCGCCGGAATCTGTGCCCAAATTTGGGCATGAGATTTTACACCATTAGTTGTGGATCTACCATATTCTATAGCACTGCATGCAAATTCTAGGAAAGCCCATGACCTGCCCATGCCCCTCCCGTGGCCCCACCCCATTTTGGATTCATGCATAAGAATTTATGTGAGTGACTTAAATATATACCAGAGTGTTGTAACTGATTCCACATTATATGGAGTCACATTATAACGGGTCTATAATGGTGTACTCAATTATTGGCACTAATTGGTTCATTTGCTGTTTTAGCTGCATTCACATCTCAGGATAGCCCTCAATTTTGTGCAGTAAATTTGCATGCCACGTACAGAATCTGGGGGATAATGTATTGATTATAGATTGTTATATGCTATACTTATATTTAACAGACTTTATATAATGTAAATAAAAGTTCATTTTATAATAAAATAAATGTATTACTTACCAATAGTGTGATTCAAATATCATCTGATTTCTTAGATCAGGCCTGCTTTTGATCTTTTAAAGTCTCTAAAATATATCAAAAGCTTTTCATATGATATCTGGCAAATTGCAATATTTCTTCTTTCCCCTAAAGGGAAAATAGCCTTACGATGTAGAACCATCTTAATTAAATCATTAATTTTAGTAGAACTGAAATTAGACTTTCTATGGTGTGTAGCCACATGGAACAAGCTTCCAGATGGGTTATGTCAGATTACTGATCTATTTACTTTTAGGAAACAGTTGAACGGATATTTGATTCGTGGGGGTTAGGTATATTTAGGTAACGAGTTGGGTTTTGAGCATAGTTGCAAATACTTTTTTTTAAGGAGGACAGGAATTATAGGTATATAGAGCTTGGTAAATTATTAATGCTGTTTTTTTTAGGGTTGTTGGGGTTCGGTGAGGGCTAAATGGCTGTCTTGTCTATATGGCTTTAGGTTTTATGTATGTTAATTTGTAACCCACCCTGGAACTTAAGAACAAGATAACAATCATAGGGGTCCTTTTACAAGGCACACTAGCAGTTTTAGTGCACCCATGATTAGCGCACGCTAAATGCTAGAGACGCCCATAGAAATATATGGATGTCTCTAACATTTAGCATGTGATTATTTGTAGCGCGTGCTAAAAACACTAGTGCGCCTTTGTCAAAGGACCCCTTACGGATCAATATTCAGTCGGCGTCTCTTAGCACTTCGCTGACAGCCACCAGCATTATTCCCAGAAATTCCATGCTGGGTCATGTCTGGGTTCCAGCATTGAATTTCTGAGTTTCCAGAGCTGGCTAAACCATAAATTATTAAGTGCGATATTCAGTACTTAACCTGCTATGGGTCACCATATAAAGATAAGACTGACTTTTATGTGGTCCTATTTATGTGGTGACCTTAGCCAGTTAAGTGCTGAATATCAGATCTTAACCGGTCAAGTGCCAATTTCGCTCCTGGTTCGCCCCCAAAATAGCTGGTTTTGCTATAGACACTAACCTGTCATTTTCAAGAGCACTAACTGGTTAAAAGTGCCACTGAAAATGACTGGTTAGCCCCAAAGAAGCAATTAAACCAGTCAGGAACCATTTCTCTTGGTTAAATCTCTTTTGAATTTCGACCCACTAGTAAGTAAATAAGTCTGTATCCCAACAGAGATAACTTACTTTCATAATGTAGTACGGCTAAAGTTAGATGCACAACTATTTAAAGTCCCATACTCTTGCAAATAAAACTCTACAGCACAGGCTTGTTGTTCTCAAAGGACCTGTCATTTCAGGGTTTATTCCTGTTGTTTCAGGTTATAGAAATGCTCTTTCAATGATACCTCACAAAGTGGTGTTACGTGCAGTCAAGCTATCAGCAGTCGTGACAACTAGTGAGCAGTACTGAGCCACGCCCTAGCCATCACAGCAGACCACTCACCACTCAGTACTGTCACACCTATGTGCTGCCCCTACCCATGTTAAGCAGCTAGAATGAGATTTATACTGGATGTTGTAACTCATATTAGCCGTTAGTGTGAATCTACACTAATGTCTAACACCAAAGGAAATGTTGTTTATATTTACTGTGTCATTTGAAACAGATGCACATCCCTATTGCAAATGCTTAATCTTATCTATCTCCAATTAAAAAGAAGTTCTTTGAGAACCACAAGCCTCTTTTCGCAAGCCTGCCCTAGGCTGGTTCCTGCTGGTCCAATCAGGAAATAGAAACCAAGATTACCAGATATGCAAGACACAGTTAAAGATGTTCTGGATATAGCATACTCTCAAGAGGCAGAGTAGCTCTTTCTGATTTCAAGCTGGCTTGTAGATGATAGCTATTAACACGTGGGGAAAATGCTGAAATTTTAAGGACACTGGAAAGAACCTACCATTTCAGGGTTTATTCCTGTTGTTTCAAATTAGAAATGACAAGGAAAATGCCACTAGGGGTCATGGCAGCCATTTTAGGAAAGGAGCCATGATGGGTAGGAATGAGTGAGTAGGCTTTGCTTCTGCCTGAAGGACCTTGCTAAACTATCAGGGCATTAAAAGGTAGGTCTGGGGAGTCTACAAAGGGAGGAGGGGAAGGGAGGTAGTAGTAGGGGGCCTGGTCTTGGCTTACTGGCTTTGGGAAGAGAGAGGGGCATCATGATCCAGGAGACCTCAGAAATCCTTTAAACTGCTACGGAGAATAACTGGGCACCAGCTGATATTCAGACCAGTGTCCAGTTATCTTTGCGGCTAAATTAGGACAGTCTTTTTGCTGTCCTAACTTTAGCTGCTCACTTAACCAGTTAGTTGTGTGTATATTACTTGAAAATTATTCCGTAGTTGCCACATGAAGAATTAAGGGCAAGGGCTCAATCCAAAGCCCCTTCTTTAACAAGGGTGTGGCACTCTGCCTGTTTCTGCTAGGTGTCCAGCTTAGTCATGGTCAGGGGGCGGCTGGAAGTAAGGGGCAGCTCCCTAGGGTACCCCTTACTGTGGCTGGGCTATTAATGTTTTAATCCTATTTGCCGTGAATTCCCCTGACCCTGAATGGACAGCTTACAGGCAGGGAGGAGATTGGGCAGTTATTAATATAGCCACACCCTGAAGCTCACACTCATTCCTTTACTCTTCGGACATAGCATTCTCTCCCTCCCCCTTTTTTACAGCTTAGTGGGTGGTAGTGCACAACATGCTTACCCCATTGCTGGTTCATGGAAGCAGTACTCTATATGAGTTTATTGACTTGTATGTACCAAATTGTCACAGTGGATGGTCACCTGAGCTAATTTGGACTATTTGTTTGTTAACAAGTTGCACTCCTTAATTTTCACCCAGCTGTGAGAATTATGGTGTAATCCTGGGGTCATCTGACCTGGTATCATAGCAAGGAGGTCCTTGCTGTATCCCCTAAGCTCCAGCTGGGCAGGGCAGCAAGCAGCAACCATCAGGCAAATGGGTAAACTACCTAGCTGACAAGATGGGCAGCACATTTTTGGTTGGTTCAAGTTCTGTTAAATTGATTACTAATTCTGTAAGATAGCTTGAGTGTTGGTCAAAGTTTACTTCAGTCTGTTATCCTACTCTTAAGTGTATATGTGTGCAATTTTACTATTAAGCAATAAAAGATATCCACAGGAAACACCGATGTGTTCAAAAATGATTTGAAATGGAGGAAAAACCTCAAATGCAAAGAAGTACTCCGTCGTTGAGTCTCACAACATAAGGGAGGTCGCTTAAATCATCATGGGCAAAAACCTCCTATGTCAAAAGTTAAGCTGCTATGTTGTTCTAACCGTGTATTTCTACTGAAGAAATCTGTAGCTAGTGTTCTCCTATGCCATTGATTGATACATCTGTTTGGCACTTGTACTGAATGGAAAAGGAGTGGAGTTAACATTATCTAATTGTTGGAAGCTAAGGGTTGGGGGAAAAATGTTCAAGGTTTTTTTTTTAGAGGGGGTGTAGATGACACCTGACGGAGAAGCAGTTGCCTCTTCCCATGTTATTAGTGCATGGTAAGTGCTGCAGCCATGCAATCACTGTTCCATGTGCTAATTTGTGCAGTAATGGCAATGAGTGGAACCAGATCAAGATGTTAAAGAAAGTTCAAGGACTTTACTTTGAGGTGGCTCAGGAGAACCCTTCCACATTTGCAACTGAGAGGAAAAGATTCAGCTCAGAATGGATAAGCTATAAGATGCACTGCTGGTTTAAGTGCTTTCAGTCATTCATTAAACATTTTAAAAAGTAAGTTGGATTCATTCCTAGAGGAATAATGGTATTAGAAGACATTCGAGTTCACAGACATTGATATGTGATGATGTACAGATTTGTTTTCATTATCTAGTTAGAGTCAGGAACAATTGTTTTTAAACTCTGGAACACAGTTAAGTGAAGTTCAACAAAAATTTTACTTTTGTCTCAGCATCTTTATCACAAACAAGTATCCAAACTGGATGTCAGTGGGTCAAGATAATCTTTGAACCCAAAATATAAAATGATGATATAACAGGTTTTGTATTTTAAAAGAGAATTAAGAACATAAGAGTTGCTATATTGGGACAGACCATCTAGCCCGGTATCCTGTTTCCAGCAGTGACCAATCCAGGTCACAAGTACCTGGCAAGATCTCAAAAGAGTAAAACAAAATTTTATGCTGCTTATCCTAGAAATAAGCAGTGGATGTTCCCAAGTCCAACTTAATAATGGTTTATGGACTTTTCTTTTAGGAAATTATCCGAAGCTTTTTAAACCCTGCTAAGCTAACTGCTTTTATCACATTCTCTGGCAACAAATTCCAGAGTTTACACATTGGGTGAAAAAACATTTCCAGGGCTTAACTTGTAGGTGCAAAGGAAACAGAGCTATGAAGCTGTGGGAGGGACAAGAGGAGCTGGATTAGGGAGTAGAGTGACTGTTCTCTGCTCTGTTTGAGCCTCACCCCTTCCCTCCTCTTCCCTGCAGGCTGTCTGGAAGGGATGGGCTGGAGAAGGACACCCCTGCTGCACTGGAGTCTGAAAAGAAGTGGCAGAACTGTGTCCCAGGCCATTATCTCAGAAATTTTCAATAAGCAATGTAGAGCATCTGTAACCATGGAAGGTAAAACAAAAAAACAAACCAAGAACGTGTTTAATGTAGTACAACTAAATAGAACAGAATTTGGTGTTTGTTATGACAAATTATGTAACTGAGGTTAACCAATAACTTAGGCAATCATTTCCTGAGAGATATTAGAAACATCTCCTGATTATGAAAAACAATCATATTTAATAAACATGTAGCTTGCTAAGTTATGAGCCCCAGGGCAGGAATTCTTAAGGAAATGGTAAAATTGATTTGTGCTGATGGGTATTGCATGCAATATACAGACCCAGAGTTCTAAAATCTGGAAAACAATTTTCACTTAAAAACAAACAGGGTAATGCAAAGATTTTAAGGTTTATGATCACTAATAATCATTGCAAATATTAGAAATTAATACAGTCACTTAATTTCCGACCTCAAATGTGGGTACTCGGTTTTAGAAATGCTCTTTCAATGATATCTCATGAAGTGGTGTTACGTTCAGTCACGCTATCGGCAGTTGTGACAGCTAGTGATCAGTGCTGAGCCACACACTAGCCGTCACAGCAGGCCACTCACCACATTGCATTGTCGCACCCATGTACTGCCCCTAGCATGAGTTTATACTGGCTGTTTTAACTCATATTAGCCGTTAGAGTGATTCTACACTAACATCTTAAACACACTAGCTCCCACATTCTATATAGTGCGGCTTGAGTTTCACGAGCAATTCATGTTGTATTCTGTATTGCGCACACAACTTAATTATGTTATGAAGCCACAGTGCTTATAATTACCAATTAATAAGCAATTATTGATTTAATTGGTTTTAATTAGAATGTATGTGCATAACTTGCTAAGCATATTCTAAAAAGTGATGCGGGTAAATTCTAATGCACAATGTCAAAAATGGGGTGTGCCTTGGATGTGGAATGGGTGGATTGTGGACACTTCTAAAATTATGTGCACAGTTATAGAATACACCCGTTCCATGCCTAACTTAGTTGCCAGCATTTAGACCAAGTTTTACTCGGCCTAAGTTCCTGCGACTAGATTTAGTTACATGGACGTTGTTTCTAGAATATGCCAAGGCATATTTTTTGGCACGGATTTTTATGGCATCATATATAGAATCTAGCCCTAGATGCTTTAAGCAGCTTAGAAAACGTGCCCCCTTAGTGCACATTAAAACAATTTAATTAGCCTACGAATGAACATGCTAATTAATGGGCCATTTTACTAAGATGTGGCAAAATCTAGACAGCGCATCCTAATGTGGGACATTCCCATGCACTAAGCCCATTTTTAACACATACCAAAAAAGGGCCTCTTTCTATTTTATTTTTGCAGGTCTCACACTGATTTCTCTGTTAGTATGCGAGACTTGCAGCAATGTTAATGCGGGAGAATTTATTGCCTCCTATTTAGGAGGTGCAAAGTTCTCGATGCACTAATGTGACTATACTAACTGGTTAGCTGTTCCACGCTCATTCCCTGCCCATGCCATGCTCCCTCCTGAAAAAATATTCCAAAAAAATAAGTGCCACGCAATCAGCATATGCAAAGGGAAATTACCACAAGACGCTTTAGTACAACCCACAAGAAGCCTGCATTAAGGCTTAGCACACCTTTGTAAAAGGGCCCCAAGTCAATTAGCATTCCTTTAAAAATTCTAACAAATGATAACAATTTTTTATTAAAATGAATATGTGTAGCTAAATCTACCCAAGGCAGACATTGGCAGTTCTTGAGCCTTCGTCAAAAAGTTTTAGATATGGGAGCCAAGTTTCAGTTGAGATATCTTCATAAATGTATTATTCATTTAGATAATCATATTTATATAGTTTATGAAGCATCTCAACTTCAATTTTTTTTTAGAAGGCAAAGTAACTGCTGTAAGTGGAGATTGAGTTATCGCTGGGGTTTTTTTTTTAGCCATGCTGAATTATTTTGAGTTGGTTTCTTTAAATGCCACTTCCTCAGCCTGGTTGGGATTCTTGCCCCTCTCTTTATAGTGGACTATATATAAAGCTGAATCTTTTCTAATTCTTTTGTATTAATGCTTATGTTTAAGTTGCTTGATTTCAGTTCAAGGGCCCTTTTACTAAGCCACATAAGTCTCTACGCGCGCTCAACGCGTGCCAACATGGAGTTACTGCACGACTACCATGTGGCTCTTGCTGTAATTTCATTTTTGGCGCAAGTCTGATACAGGTGGCTAAAAAAGAATTTTTATTTTTGGCCATGTGTATTGGACGCGTGCCAAGTGGCATTTGACATATGTAGGTCATTACCACCCGGTTACCATGTGAGACTTTACCACTAGGTCAATGGCTGGTGGTAAGGTTGCAGACCCAAAATGGACACGCAGCAATTTTGATTTTGCTGCACATCCATTTTTGGCAAAAAGTTTAAAAAGGCCTTTTTTATAGGCGTGCTGAAAAATGAATTGGTGTGCGCCCAAAATGCGTGCCTACGCTACTGCAAGCCATTTTTCTGCGCATCTTAGTAAAAGGACTCCTCAATTTTGTATTAATGTAATACTGAAAATGCACAGAAAAAAAAGAAAATGGATATGTGAAACAATCTAAAAAATGTCCAAAATTGAGAAATAAAGGCATCAAAAAAAATCACAAACCCAAATTTTTTGCCCTGTGACAGTGCTTGTCAAATTCATGAAATCTCAAATAAGAGATCTAGCCCTGGGCATATAACTATAACAGTGATAAATATTAAGACCAATCAATGTGTGACAATCCCCAGAGCAGACAGTGTAAATCATTTGTAATAATGACAGACTCATGATGCCAAGTCTCTTTGGCATCCGCTGCAATTTGCTTTATTAAACAATGAATAATGCTAATATCTGATACATTTTGAATTAGTGAACATCAAACCCATTTTAAAATTCTTAACCCTCCTTTTTACAAAGCCATGTGGCAATGCCAACACAGCCCATTCCCATTACCGTACAGGCAGCTGCTAGCGTGGCTTTGTAAAAAGGGGGGGGGGGGGGGGAGAGTAAGTTAGTTGCTAACTAGTATTATGTTGAAAGTAATGTGCAACTTATCTATGGTAATCCTTTGTATTACTTCAGTTTTGATGCACATTACCTCTGACAACAATACATTCGTGAGAATGTTTAATGTACAAATTAAATAAGAAATTAAGGGGTCCTTTTTCCAGGCTGTGTAAAGATCTAATGCACAGCTAACACAGCAAAGATGGCCTAATGAGGGATGCACGAAAGCATCATGCATTATTTTTTCATGTGTGTGTACTAACCACACAATAACTATTTTGGAGGAATTTTGTTAGGGCACATGTTGGGGCGGAGAGTGGGTATTACTGATATAACCAGTACCACATGCTATATTACCACACACTAACTGGATAGTACACGGATAATGCAAGAGCCTTTTCCACCTACAAAATAGATGGCAGTAAAGAGCTCCCACGGAAATTTTTTTAAATGGCTACACGCTAATGGCAACTTTAGCACACAACCATTAATGAAATACATATAAAATCAGAGTTTGTATGGCCGCAGTAAAAATGGCGTCAGCGTGCAGGAATGACCTGCAGAAGAGTGTGCTAAGGCCATTTGTTATCACAACTTAGTTAAAAGACCCCTAATCATCTTTAAAACATTTGCAAATTTTGCAGAATATAGCTGCAATATTGATCTCTGGAAGACATAAGTTTGATCATGTCACTCCTTTACTGCATTCTCTCCATTGGCTTCCCATAGAAGCACAATATAAATTTAAGCTTTGTACACGTATCCACAAATTATTATATGGTTTTGTTCTAGATTATCTGCTGGAGTTAATTACTGTAGGAATAACAGTTCGCCCCCTTAGATCTAAGGACTATTGCCTGCTGCAATTTCATTCTGTAAAGTATGTGAATTATCAGTCCTATCATAGTTCCAGTTTTATCTATTGTTCAGTGCAATTTTGGAACTCCCTCTCTTTGGAGTTGAGATTGGTTGAATCTTATTTACGCTTTTGTAAATTGTTAAAGGCTATCTGTTTTCCATTTATTTAATGTAATTTTGTGCTTATGGTATTGAGATAGTTCTGATTGGTCTAGTTTAAATGTCTAGAAACATACTGTCTGAATTTCTCCTTTGGGAAGAAATTCAGACAGTATGTTTCTAGATATTTAAACTAGAAGGCGAGGGTGACAAAAGGAAACAAGGGAATTCAGAAAGTCACCCCCAGATTAAACATGATGGCAGAGGGAAAGGTCATCTAAATATATAAAACCACCTAAACTCACTATGCAAATGGAAAGCAATAAGCAGAACTGCTCGTAGTCTAGGTAAAAAGGTTCAAGGCTTGCAAGCCCTGATGTTTGAAGAAAACTTGGATATTGTTGCTATTACAGAGACATGGTTCCATGATTCTCATGAATGGAATGTGACTATACCGGGCTATAATCTTTTTAGGAAGGATAGAGAGGGCCGAAGGGGTGGAGGAGTGGTACTGTATGTGAGAGACAATATCAGAGCAACTGAAATGCGGGAGACCTGGGGAGAGGAAGAAGCTTTATGGATCAACCTGGAAAGAGAAGATGGAACCTGTATCCACACGGGGCCCGGGGTTATCTACAGACCTCTGGCACAAACGGAGAAGCTAGACAAGGATCTGATAGAAGATATTCAAAAGATTGGCATGAAAGGGGAGGTGCTACTGTTGGGAGATTTCAACTTGTCTGATGTGGATTGGAATGTCCTGTCTGCAGAATCTGAAAGAAGTAGGGAGATTGTGGACACCTGTCAAAGTGCCTTGCTCAGACAAATGGTGATGGAACCCACAAGGGAAGGGTCGATGCTGGATCTTGTGCTCACAAATGGAGGAAGTGTTTCCAATATCCAGGTGCGTGCCCACCTATATAATAGTGATCATCATATGGTATGGTTTGATATAAGGGCAAAGGCACAAAACTCACAGTACTGGATTTCAGACGTACTGATTTTGATAACATGGGGGAATATCTGAGGAAGGAGCTGTTAGAGTGGGAAGGCGCAGGGGAAATGGAAAATCAGTGGTCAAAGCTAAAGGCTGCTATAAATATGGCAACTGATCTTTATGTGAGGAAAATAAACAAAACCAAGAGAAACAGGAAGCCTGTATGGTTCTCCAAACAAGTAGCTGAAAAAATAAGAGCAAAAGAGGCTTTGTTCAAGAAATACAAAAGAACGCAGTGAGATGATCACAGAAAAGATTATTGAATTAAACTCAAAAATGCAAAGAGGGAAATACATCTAGCAAAAGTGAGAGAGGAAGAAAAATGTCCAAAGATGTAAAGAGAGGTGAAAAGACCTTTTTCAGATATATTGGAGAAAGGAGAAGAGATAGGAATGGAATTGCAAGACTGAAAGATAATGAGAATGGCTATGTGGAAAGTGAGGAGGATAAAGCGAATGTGCTATACAATTACTTCTCTTCAGTATTCATGGAGGAAATCCTGGTGAAGGACCGCAGTTGGCTGCCGAGGGAATATCTAGGAATGGAGTGGATACTGTGCCATTTATGGAAGAAAGAGTTTATAAACAGCTGGAGAATCTGAAGGTGGACAAAGCTATGGGTCTGGATGGGATACATCCCAGGATACTGAGGGAACTCAGGGAGGTCCTAGCGGGACCTCTTAAAGATTTATTTAATGGATCTTTAGAGATGGGAGAGGTTCCATGAGATTGGAGATGAGCGGATGTGGTCCCTCTTCACAAAAGTGGAGACAGGGAAGAAATGGGAAACTACAGACCTGTAAATCTCATGTCGATGGTAGGAAAAATAATGGAGTCCCTGCTGAAAGAAAGGATAGTTAACTTTCTAGAAGCCAATGGTTTACGGGACCCGAGGCAACAGGGCTTTACCAAAGGAAAATCCTGCCAAATGAATCTCATTGACTTCTTTGACTGGGTGACCAAAGAACTGGATGAAGGACATGCGCTAGATGTAATCTACTTGGATTTCAGCAAAGCTTTTGATATGGTCCCCCACAGAGGACTAGTGAATAAGCTGAAAGGGCTGAACCTAGGACCAAAAGTGGTGACCTGGATAGGAAACTGGTTGACCGACAGGTGGCAAAGGGTGGTGGTAAATGGAATCTGCTCGGAGGAACAGAAGGTGAGAACTGGGGTTCCTCAGGAGTTGGTGCTGGGGCCTATTCTGTTTAATAGATTTTGTGAGAGATATTGCTGAAGGGTTGGAAGGAAAGGTTTGCCTTTTTGCAGAAGACACGAAGATAGCCAATAGAGTGGATACCCTATGAGAGGTGTGTCACAGACTACCAATTTCTTTATTCAGGCCATCCGGACTGACTGTATGCCAGTAGTAAATACATTCTTGCTCCTTACATATTAATGCAGATACCACATCCCCTCCTGCACTCAATGTGATTTGAAATAAAACTACAAACTGATGTTCCCTCTCCTCATGTTGTGCTTGCATCCAGTGGACTAGGAGGGGGGCCTCCATTTTCTGGTTGCGCAGGTTACTTAGATGTTCAGCTATGCGCTTTTTGACCTTACGTTTTGTTTGGCCAATGTACCATTTTGCGCATGGGCATCGGATCCCATACACTACTTGGGAGGACTCACATTACTTCTCAATATGTAATCTTTTCCCGTGACTGGATGTTTAATACTGGTGGTGACCCATGCATACTGACAATAAATGCACCGCTGACATCTGTTGTGGCCACCCCTCATCCCCAGGGGTGCATAACCCTGCCGGTTTTTTACTAATTCTCCCAAGTTACGCGCCCTGGTGTAGGTGAAACACAGCTCGGGTGGCATCTTATGTAACTGTAATAGCGGCCAGTGTCTTTGAATAATATTCTTAATCTGGTTCACCTGAGCTGAAAAAGGTAAGAAACAAATCAACTGATCATGCCGTTCGTGAACTGCCACAGATGATTGTAAGACCCACTGTCGCTGTGCATTTTTGGCTCTCTTGTGAGCTTTTTTAATGACCTCTCCATTTGAACTGATTGCACAAGTCACTGGCATGTCTATCAAAGCTGTCTGATGAATGGCGTGAGTCTCTTCAGTCTGAGAAACTGGCCCATTGGGATACTATCCTTCTGGGACCTGGCATGAAAGCTATTATAGTGTAAAATGGTATTAGTGTCAGTGGGTTTACAGTAAATCTGTGTCTGGAACGCCCCTAGGTGTATTTTGATCCGAATGTCCAAAAGGTTGGTCTGTCTATGTGCTATATTGGTATCAAAGGAAATATTCGGATCACAGGAGTTAAGATAATAAAAAAAACTGCTGTATAAGTGTGGTTTCTCCCGTCCAGATGAGGAACACATCATCAATGAATCTCTTCCAAAGTAATATGTGGGTGCTGTATGCAGATGGATATACAAATAAGCGCTCAAACTGGGGCATGTACAGGCATGCCACAAGGCCCCCATGGCCACCCCACATGTTTGGAGATAATAGCACTCTTCAAACTGGAAGTAATTCTTAAGAATCACCCTCTGTGCCATCTGATTCAATAATGCAATTTTCTCACTTGAATAATGCGTCAATTGTAATTGCATGTCTATCAAGCACAATGCTTCCTGTTGGGGTACCATGGTATACAAGGACCGCACATCCATCGTGGCTAAAGTTATGGGGCTTTCAATCTTCGGCAAATCCTGTAAAAGGATAATCAAATGTGTAGAATCTCTAATGTATGAAGGGATGGTCACTATTGATGGTTGTAAATGAAAATCTAGATACTGAGATAAAGGTTCATTTAAAGCTCCATTACTGGCCACAATGGGTCTCCCCGGAGGATTAAATAATGTTTTATGAATTTTTGGAACAAATCTTATTTGAGGTATTTTGGGATGAGCCATGTACAGATATTGAAACTCTCTGGTGGATATAATCCCTGCTGTATTAGCTGTTTGTAAGATATGTTTGATGTCCCTTTGATATTGCACCATGGGGTCTTGATCAAGTGCAGTGTAAAAATTACAATCTCTCAGTTGTCTAAACGCCTCCTCTCTATACTTGATCATATCTTGAATCACTGTGCCACCACCCTTATCTGCTTTGTGTATTATAATGGTGGTGTCTTGCTGCAGTTGCTTGAGTGCTAGTTTCTGGGACTTAGTTAAAGTATCAAAAGAATATTTCCGATGTTGTTCCATCTTTTCAACATCCTGTAAAACCAGTTTCTGAAAAGTCTCTACCACCGCATCAGGGGGACCCGGCGGCATCCATGTGGACGGTATGTGATATTTACTGGAAAATGAAAGCAACTGTCCTGCGGTGTGTGTGTCCTGGTCCTCATTCCCAAAGTACGCTCTTAGTTTTAACTTCCTAAAGAATTTATACAGAAATTGACGATTAGAAAACTCATTGTAGTTGGAAAAGGGGACAAATGATCATTTGAGCTGGGAAGCTCCTGCCTCAGGTCAGCTATCAAGTTTGTTTTCCTATTTTTGTTCTTAATAATCTTCTAAATTAATTGGTCGATATTAGGATGTAAGGTTTGTGATTGCCATGATTGTTTAATTTTATTTTTAGAATATCGTTCCCCTGAAGACGCATCTATGCGAAACATGCTTGCATGTAGGGAACTGACACCGAAGGAAGGGAACTTCTTTTAACGTACTTTTTTCACTGCACATCACAGAATAGGACTGGGGATCAACTTAAACAACACAGCTCTGACAACTTACAGCCGCCTTATTGCAACTTCAAGATAAGTATCAAATCCATCTGACTAACCAGCTTATAATCGAAAGTAATCGCTGGCTATTTCCCGACACAAATCGGGATATGGCCGGCGATTTCGCAAAAGCGGCGAAAAGCGTATAATCGAAAGCTACATTTGTGATAGCTTCGCTGCTTTCCCTTTGCCTCGCCGGCGAAAGTTCAAAGGGGCGTGTTGGCGGCGAAGCAAAGGCGGGACATGGGCAGGCTTGGGCGTGGCTACCAGATGGCCGGCTTTCGCGGATAATGGAAAAATAAAACCCGTCGATAAGCAGTATTTCGCCAGGTTTACTTGGTCCTTTTATTTTCACGACCAAGCCTCAAAAAGGTGCCCCAACTGACCAGATGACCACTGGAGGGAATGGGGGATGACCTCCCCTTACTCCCCCAGTGGTCGCCAACCCCCCCCCCCACACTAAAATTATTACAATACAAACCTTTTTTGCCAGCCTGTATGCCAGCCTCAAATGTCATACCCAGCACCCTGACAGCAGTATGCAGGTCCCTGGAACAGTTGTTGTTGGTTGCAGTGGACTGCAGAAAGGCAGAGCCAGGCCCATCCCCCCTACCTGTTCCACTTGTGGTGGGTAATGTTGAGCCCTCCCAAACCCCCCAAAACCCACTGTACCCACATGTAGGTGCCCCCCTTCAGCCCTTAGGGCTAGGGTAATGGTGCACACTTGTGGGCAGTGGGTTTGGGGGGGGGGATTTGGGGGACTCAGCACAAAAGGGAAGGGTGCTATGCACCTGGAAGCTAATTTGGTTGTTTATAAAAGATGTTTGAAGTGCCCCCTAGGGTGCCCGGTTGGTGTCCTGGCATGTGAGGGGGACCATTGCACTACAAATGCTGGCTCCTCCAACAGCCAAATGCCTTGGATTTCTCCGGGTTTGAGATCGCCGGCAGTTTTTTCCATTATCGCGGAAAAACAAAACTGGCGATCTCAAACCCGGCGAAATCCAAGGCATTTCGCCGGCCCACACCGTATTATCGAAAAAAAAAGATGGCCGGCCATCTTTTTTGAAAATACGGTTCCGGCCAGCTGTTGCGCCGCCGCCAAAATAGATCGCCGGCGACCTATTTCGCCGGCGACGTTCGATTATTCCCCTCCATATGCACTTACTTGTACGAAATTGGTAGGGAGGTGGTATGGGTGCAATGATGGCTGGTCGGGTGTAACATTACATAGAGCTGCTAGTCAGTTCGGCATGATATACCCAGTTACTGAGCACCATTAGCATACAAAAAAATTATAAAAATATAAGTAGATTTTTGGTTGGTTTCTATTGCACTATTAATTAATATTAGAGAAACCCGATAGCTATAAATACCCCAGAGGATTGTAGTAGTTAAAATTTAATGCCAAGAAGTGCAGAGTGACGCATTTGGGGTGCAGAAACCAAAAAAGAGGTACCGAATAGGAGGGGAGAGATTAGTAAGTTCGACTCAGGAGAGAGACCTTCAGGTGTTGGTGTCCAAGGATCTGAAGGTGAAGAAACAATGTGACACAGTGCTGGGCAGACTTTTACAGTCTGTGCCCTGAGAAAGGCAGGGACAAATCAAACTCCGGGAATAACATGTATAGAATGTTTGTACGTTTGGGAAGCTTGCCAGGTGCCCTTGGCCTGGATTGGCCGCTGTCATGGACAGGATGCTGGGCTCAATGGACCCTTGGTCTTTTCCCAATGTGGCATTACTTATGTACTTATAAACTCTGGTATTAAGTATCACATACCATGTAAAATGAGTTTATCTTGTTGGGCAGACTGGATGGACCGTTCAGGTCTTAATCTACCGTCATTTACTATGTTACTATATATATATATACGTATATATATATATATATATATATATATATATATATATATATAGTGATGGCCTAGGTTTTTTAAACTTTTAATCCACTTTGAACCTTAGTTGGTATATAGCGGAATATAAATACTGTTGTATTGTATTGCTTGACACAATCTGATTGCATAGGCAAATAACTACCATTTTTGTTGGTAAAACAGTTAGTAATCCATGGCATTATTTTCTTCTTGTGGTGTATGTTAAAAATGTGCCTTTTGTATAGCTTTTCAACTGTAGACTGCTATTGTTCCCCACTGAATTTCACAAAAGAACAACGCTTCATATAAAGTACAAGTGGACATGTTCAGCGAAAGCAGTTTCTTGGGGTTTCTTATCCTCTGTAGCCTTCTTATCCATGCAAGAATATAGCTGCTTCTACACTGGGGTTTATTGTTTTCTCTATCAAAGGTAGAAAGGGTCAGAGAGGGAGGAACTGTATCATTCAGTTGTAAATCAGAACTGGAACAGAAAGAGATGTCTGACATTTTCTCACTCTCATACATATTCTTGCTCAGGGTACACACATCCTAATTTTGACATTTAAAGGTGATTTATTTTTGAACTGTATAAGAAGTGCTCTGTTATCAAACTGTACGCATGATAACCTTTCACCACAGTCCCAGCTATCTAGTTTTCTCTGGTTTCCACTGGGAACCAAAGCGATCAAAACTCATTTAATTCCTCATTTCTAAATCATAGCTGTAGAAAAATGACTTTTCCACATTCACAGAGATAGATTATAATTCGAAATGAAGTTTGAACACACAGGTTTTAGGAGTCAGTTAAGTCAGCTCTTGGTTCTCTTTAATATTCCATCCCTCAGATTTTATAAACGGTGTTCAGATTTATGTGCACAAAATTGTGCGCTGCTCTGAAATGTGCATGCAACTAATTGGCTAATGAGCCAATGAGCACCAATAAATGGCAGCTAATAAATTACCGATGTTAATTTGCAACAATTTGAATTTACATATTGTGATAAGGCAAGTAAACATGACCATAGACAGAAGCAGCCAACCTCAGAACTACCATACCCAGAATCCCTTGGGAGACGGAAAGAGAGGGGTGGACCCAAAAACATGGCCGGGATCTCTAACATTAGCAGGAATAGAAACAACTCCAGGAAATGGGGACCAGTTCCTCCAGCTATCAGCAGAGCGAGCAGCAGTCAAGAAGCCCAATTTCCGTGGTTGCGGAATCAGTATATAATTCCTCCCAGGTGTGAGGAGGGGAGTGTGGCAGAGGAGAAAGTCTGTGGAGAGCTAACTGAAACCATGGAGTATGTGGAGGAGGAAAAGGACCTGCCTCCAGAGCTTCCATGCTTAGAGGAGCAAGCCAGCATGGACTGGGAAAATACAAAAGCCAACCTTGCCAGCACGTAAAGGCAGTTGTGGGAGGTCACAGGAGTTTGTTACTGTGGAGTGGAAGGTGAACTGCCAGCCCTGTTTGCTGCAGGGCTGCTGGAGTGCTACAGGAGAAAAGGTGATAGTGCAAATTGAATATCCACAGTGAATATGCATGAACCTGATTTGCATATACTGCTTCCATTATATGCAAATCAAGTTCAGGCATATTTCACTGTAGATATCCTGAAAACCTGACTGGCAAAGGGGTACTCCAGGACTGGACTTGGGATACCCTATCCTAGACCACCAGGAATTCATAGAGGCACTCCCTAGTCCAGCAGGGATTCACAGGGGATGGATGGGGGGGGGGGGGGGGGTCTGTGGAAGAGGCTGCAGGGGGCAGAATCTGGGGCACTATTCTTTTGATGCTCTGACTCCTTTAAGATTGTGCCCAGGAACATCAAGTCACATTAGTTGGCCACTGATTTCAGGCTGGAAAATAGTATAACTTGAGGAGTTCAACACAAGTTGTGTTTTTCAATTTGCACTATAATGAGGTGCCACGGGTAGTTTTCTATGGGGCTCATTTTCAAAACAGAAAAACATCCCCCCCAAAAAAGACAGATGGACCTTTTTTTTTAACTAAACGACCAAATCACTATTTCCAAAATCCATTTTAAAGAAAATTTTCTATACAGTTCGTATGCAGTGTGTCCAAATCAAACGAGGTGTGTTGGGGGCGGGATTTGGGTGCTCTAAAAATTTGGACATTTTTCTGCCATAATGGAACAAAGCAAAAACATCAAGGGCTAAAAGTTAGATATTTTGGTCTAGACTTGTTTCAATCATAACTAAAAGTCATAAAAATGTGCCCTAAATGACCTCTGGAGGGATTAAAGCATAAACCCCCCTTACTCCCTCAGTGGTCACTGACCCCCACCCCCAAGATGTGAAAGAAACAATACATACCAGCCTCTGTGACAGTTTCAGATGTTATAGCCAGTCCTATTAGACCAGCAAGCAGGTCCCTGGAGTAGCCTAGTGGTCGGTGCAGTGCACCATAGAAAAGGGGACCCAGGTCCATATCCCACTGTAACTGGCACACTCGTGGTGAAAAGTGTGAGTCCTTCAAAACCCACCAAAACACTATTGTACCTTCATATAGGTGATACCTGCGGGCATATGGGCTATTTTAGTGATATACAGTCGGGTATAGTAGGTTTTGGGTGGGGTTTGGAGGGTTTACCATACAATAAAAGGGGGTAACAGTGAGATGTGCACCTGGAACCTTTTATGTGAAGTTCATTGCAGTGTCCCTTAGGGTGCCCCACTGCTCTTCTGCAACATTTATTTATTTATTTATTGCATTTGTATCCCAGATTTTCCCACCTATTTGCAGGCTCAATGTGGCTTACAGAGTTTGGTTATGACATAATCATTCCATGATATCAGACCCAATTAGTGATGTACAAAGATTAGGTGAGGGAAGAGAGAAGGAAGGTGTTAGGCAGGATATAAGGTGGACTGTAATAACTGGGTGAGTTGGTGAGGTAGTTTTGTAAGGCTATGGGTTCTCTTTGTAGGCCTTGTTGAATAGATGTGTCTTCAGAAATTTGCGGAAGTTAGTTATTTCATCAATAGCTTTCAGGGCTGTAGGTAATGCATTCCACAGCTGCGTGCTCATGTAAGAGAAGATGGTGGCGTGTATCAGCTTATATTTTAATCCGTTACAGCTGGGGAAGTGCATCTGTGTGGCCAATCTTTTAAGAATACTGCCCCCCCCCCCCCATACTTACCAAAGGCTTGTATATGTGCGTTTTTCACTTGGTCTTTTTTTTCTTCAAAAATGGTCCTAAAAGTTAGACGCACTGAGCACAAACAAATATATAGCAAATGGCCATATTTAAAACAAGTTGGACATTTTTCTGGTTTGAAAATGGTCATGTTCGCTACTGGATTTTTGGACATTTTCTGCATAATGCCCCAAATTGGATTTAGACGTCGTATTGAAAATGCCCCTCCACATGTGCTAAAAGATAAAAGCACGCTGAAGTAATGAGGAAACCATTCCTGCAGCTGTGCCATCACGCTTTATGCTGTTTCTCCAATTTCCTGGACTTTATGATGGGCCCTGCTGTCGTTTCACATCAGCCCTTGCTGTTTACCTTTAGGATATTATGGATGTCGGTGTAATATTAAAAACAACATCAAAAGCCTTTCAAATGAAGGAAAATTGCAGCAAATTACCCCTGTTGTTATACAGTAGCATGGAGTAAACACTCTCTGCAGCATGCAGCACACAGGCTTTCCTTTCTACAGGTTTATTTGAGGTATTTTAACAGTAAATAGAAAAGAATATTGTTTGCTGGGTAGATGACAGTATGCAAATATTCCCATGATTTCCCAGCTGAATATTCTAATCAAACTTTACCTAGGCAAGAGCAATGTTTTTCAAAAGTCTGTTAAAAGAAATAAAAGGAAAAGATAAGCTATGAGAAAAAGTAATTACTTGTTAACAACTCATTTCATCTAATGAAAAAGTCATCATTTCCAATGATAGATACGATCCCAGACCTTAGTACCTTCCTTACCGAAATGCAGGTGAACCCAAAAAGAGGTGATGACAAATTTCAAAGCCAATCATATGGGTAGACAATTATTTGCAGGCAGCAACTGACTGTCTGGAAGTTTCTTTCCCTTAGGGAATCTAAATATAAGCAGAGTTCCTTCCATGTAGATAGTTATGGGGGTATGGGTCATGCAGTTCATATAGCGCCTCTCTGTGGCACAGCCAAAGCAGTTTGCATATTATGGGGTCCTTTTACAGAGCGGCGGTAAGCGCAATGTGGGCTTACCGCTTGCTCTTTCGGGACTAGCACCGGCCCAACGTGGCCACTGGCGGTAGGCCCGCCCCAAACGTGTGCCATTTCCGGGGGGGGGGGGAAAAGAAAACTATTGGAAATGACTAGCACGGAGGCAACACAGTGGTAATTGGGCATCGCCGCTGCCTGGTTACCACCGGGTTAGCGCCAGAGCCCTTATCGCCACCTCAGTGGGTGGCGGTAAGGGCTCCTCATTGTATGGCCAGGCGGTGAGAGTTATCTCACCATTTGGCCATTTTTTTTTGGGGGGGGGGGGTTACTGGCTATGGGAAAAAGGGTCCTGGTGTATGGGAAAAACGTCCCCTGCTGCCAGCGCAGGGCCTCTTTTCCCACATCTTAGTAAAAGGACCCCTATATGCAGTATACTTTTAGCTGGGTTTAGTAGAGATGTTCATTTGGTAGGGCACCTTCCATCTGTTAGTAGTTTACCCCTGGATTCTATATAATGCACCTAGAGTTACACATGATTCTGCGTGTAAATCTAGGCATATTTTATAGCTACGTGCATAGATTAATTGTTTTAACAAGGTGTTAGGTATTGTTAACAGCTCTTAACAAGCAATAACGAGCACTAATTGGCAAAAATTAGAATTTAAGCATGCACATTGGTAAGCATATTCTGTAATGTACTGCACCTGAATTCTAATGCACAGAGACAAAAAGGGGCATGCTTAGGGGTATGGAAATGGGCATCTTATGGGCATTCCAAAATCTACACGTGTTGTTATAAAATAAGGACTAGATTTATGGACATAAATCTACTGTCAGGGATTTACACCAGCTTTTTGTTGGCATAAATGGATGCACGTAGATTCAGTTGCATGAACTATGCCTAAGCATATTCTAAATACCGCGTGCAAATTTACACAGGTATTTAGAATACACTTAGGCATAATTGCCTAGCGCGCATTAATTTTAGATGCCATATATAAAATTGGGCCCTTAGGGGTTAGAACAGCCCAAGGAAGACCAGTTCAGATCTCACTGTCACTCCTTGTAAACCTAGATAAGTCGCTTAGCTCTCCGTTGCCTGTGGTACAAAACTTAAAAGGTAGGTTCTCTGCAATAGGACAATACCTACCATGCCTGAACGGGGACAGACTCAGGAATAACCTAAGGAAGTACTTCTTCATGGAAGGGGTATTGAATTTGTGGAACAGCCTCCTGGTGGAGGTGGTGGAGATAAAAACAGTATCAAATTCAAGACAGCTTAGAATAAGTATATAGGATCTCTAAAGGAGAGAGTCATTAGGCCATATGGTCTTTATCTGCCTTCATTTTTCTCTGTTTCCATGTTTCTAATGTGTACAATTTGAAAACTTCCTACAGAAAGCTCCACATTATTCTGTTTCCTCTTACTTACAGTGAAATTGCTCATCAGTTCAGCTGACTCTCACATCTGCCCCCACACTGAGATTTCCTTGAGTTAACACCATTGGTCACAGCTCTGTAATGTGAAGAATACATAGCAAATTCTAGGAAAGTCATTTTTCATGAAAAAAAAAATGCATATATATTTATATTATATGGACTGCTTTTTCTATCCTCAGTTCGATAAATATAAAATATATGAGTCAAGCATTTGGAAGTGGGAATATAAACCACTGCTGTGGTCCAGTCTTTGGGAATCCTGGTTTATATCCCCACTTCCCTCTGTTTTTGAGTTTCTCCATGGGACTTCTTGAGTTCTCCACGTTCGTGGATTCTCTTTTGAGTCAAGCATTTTGCATCGTTTTTTTTTAATTTACCTGAAATTGATTAGCAATAAACCATTTCATTGAAGTCTAAAATTAATAAAAAAGTGTTTTGATATCTCTCCTCTAAGTACTGAATAAGCAACTTTGTGTTAGATTGACACTTCTGTCAGCAAAAATTGATATCAGCAAAAATATTGCTTATTCCAACACTTCTCTAAGATTCTTGGCACTAGACCTACACTTATGCTTTATGCCTTAAGCTTTTAATTCAGCAAGCCCTAAGATTTTTATTGAACATGATTGACCTTTAAATAGACTTGTGTGAGAGTTGAGAAAATTGGTGATATATTTCAGAGGTATCTATCAGACATATGTCTTCAGCAAAATTCCATAGTTCATTTGGTAAACTGAGAGGTTCCTGGCTAACGAGGTGAATGACTACAGGACTATTAGTTTTTCTACTGATAGATTCTTTTGATCTTATTTTGTGGTCAAGTCTCAGTCATTAATCTTTGCATTCTGAAAGGGTTGAACTATACTCATCTTGGTTTAATTTGCATTTAAATAGTGTTTTACAGACCTAAGCTTTGTGGTTTTGCCTTTAAGCAGTAGCTTAGCAATAAAGGTGTTAGGATATGCTTTGAAGGCAGCATGGAGAAGCTAGAGAAATGCTAGCCACTAGAGAAATGCTAGCCACTGAAACTTTGTCAGATGTTTAACAGGGCTTGGCAAAAGGCCTAGTGGAGGAGTAGACTAATAGTAATAGCAACAGACCGAGAACCACTACTGCTCCTTGTGATCTAGGGCAAATCACTTAACCCTCTGCTACTTCAGGTATGAACTTAGATTGTACACTTTCTGGAGACAGGAAAAAACTAGTGTACCTCAACATAACTGTCTTCAAACTATTAAGAAAGGCATGGGCTAAATCCAAAGTTCTTTCCCAGTAACATTACAAAAATCAAATGATTCACAAAGCAACCCCCTCTCCAATGGACAAATGAAGAATGAGGTCAAAGCCTTAGTTAATCAGGTTCCTAGAGCATCTTGTAGACAGAACTTGGCAAACTAATTAATGTGTTCTGATACTCCAGCAATAACTCTTTAATTGCAAAAAAATGGCAAAATCTATTACACGTCCAGCTCTCTACCATCACTCACTGACCCTGTCGCACAGCTTATCCAGAATTTAACATTGCCTCAGTCCAAAATACTGCAGGATTTGGAAATATTGAGGATGAAGTACTAAACTGTGAGATAACGTTGCAAAAGTGACCTTGAAAAATAGCCTTATGTGCACAAAACAACAAAATTTCATTGTTTCCTCTTTAATGAGCTGCAGCACTGCAAAAGCATGTGTGACAGCTCATTAATAAGTAAAGTTGTAAAAACAGGAGAGCAAAAAAAGGCTTTACAAGTCTGGAGTCCCATTTATGCAATGATGGTGGTGTACTTTCAAAGGGGGTAACTGTTCAAGGGTTAGAAGATCTCCTGCACTCCCTCCCCTAGAGTCCTCAAATCCTCAGTGGGCTATTGCCGTACCTCTCAATCATTTCCTGGAAGCACACCAAGCCAATTGAGTTGTCAGGATTACCACAATAAGAGTTCCTTTTACTAAGCTGCGGTAAAAGGTGGCCTGCGCTAGCATCAGCGTGTGTTTTTGACACGCACTGAGGCCTCCTTTTACCGCAGCAGGTAAAAAGCATCTTTTTTCTGGAAAAAAAATGGCTACGTGATAACTGAACCACTTACTGTGCGGCCATTTCGGGGGGGGGGGGGGAGCTCTTACTGCCACCCATTGAAGTCATGATAAGGGCTCCTATGCTAACCTGTGGTAAGCACTGGTGCTACAAAAAATAGAAAATATTTTTGTAGCACTGCAAATGCTGCATGCTGGGGGTAGGAACTATCGCCGGGCTCCTGCGGTAGCCTGGCAATAGTTCCGGATTGGCGTGTGGCAAACCTGTTTCCACACACCAACCCTTTGGTAAAAGGGCCCCTAAATATGTACAAAATAGATTTGCATATAATAAACACCCAGTGCATGCAGACCTATCACATGTATATTCATAGTGGCAATCCTGAAATCCTGATTGGCAAAGTGTGCCTCCAGGAGAGGACTGATAAACACTGGGCTAATGGATCCCCAATATGCCCCTGTGCTGCCTCAATCCGTAGCTCAAATAAGATAAATCCTAGCTCCCTTTCCCTCCACTGGGAAGCCCTGCCCTCTTCAACATAAAATGAGGCTGGTCCTGGGATCAATCTTAACACCCTTTACCATGACCCCCCAAACCTCCAAAGCATCAAATCCAGAATTATGCAAGAGCAATCCTTTCTACTATTCTGGTGCCATTATCTTGAAAACTGTAATGCAATATAATACAATAAATGCTTATATTCCACTGCAAATGAAAAAAAAAAAACAGCTCAGTGCAGACTACAATCAAGAGGACTAGCTATATGTGGAGGGACGTTTTCAATATGACATCTAAGTCCGACTTTGGGCATTTTTCTCAAAATGTCCAAAATCCAAATGGCAATTATAGCCATTTTTATAAGAACATAAAAACATAAGGGTTTCCATACTGGGTCAGACCAATGGTCCATCTAGCCCAGTATCCTGTTTACAACAGTGGCCAAGCCAGGTCACAAGTACCTGGCAAAATCCCAAACTGTAGCAAGCTTCCAGAACCCCAAAGAGTAACAAGATTCTGGAATCCCAAATAGTAGCAACATTCCATGTTACCAATCCCTGGGCAAGCAATTGCTTCCCCATATCTGTCTCAATAGCAGACTATGGACTTTTCCTCTAGGAACTTGTCCAAACCCTTTCAAAAACCCAGATACTCTAACCACTGTTACCACATCCTCCAGCAAAGAGTTCTAGCGCTTAACTATTTGATGAGTGAAAAAATATTTCCTCCTATATTTTAAAAGTATTTCCATGCAACTTCCTTGAGTGCCCCCTCATCTTTGTACTTTAGGAATGAGTAAAAAATCAATTTACTTCTACTCGTTCTACACCAGTCAGGATTTTGTAGACCTCAGTCACATCTCCTCTCATCCATCTCTTTTGCAAGCTGAAGAGTCCTAACCTAACCTAGGAATAGCCTAGTGGTTAGTGCAGTGGACTTTGATCCTGGGGAACTGCGTTCAAGTCCCACTGCAGGTCCTTGTGACTCTAGGCAAGTCACTTAACTCTCCATTGCCCCTGGTACAAAATAAGTACCTGGCTATATGTAAACTGCTTTGAATGTAGTTACAAAAACCTCAGAAAGGCAGTATATCAAGTCCCAATTCCCTCCCCTTTAGCCTTTC
Source organism: Microcaecilia unicolor (assembly GCF_901765095.1). Classification (NCBI taxonomy): domain Eukaryota; kingdom Metazoa; phylum Chordata; class Amphibia; order Gymnophiona; family Siphonopidae; genus Microcaecilia; species Microcaecilia unicolor. The sequence continues at coordinate 146,160,269 of NC_044034.1, forward strand.
CTCATATAATAGGAGTTCCATTCCCTTTATCATTTTGGTTGCTCTTTTTTTAACCTTTTCTAATTCTGCTATATTTTTATGAGATATGGTGACCATAACTGAACGCAATACTCAAGGTGAGGTTGCACCATGGAGCGATACAGAGTCATTACAGTATTTTTGATCTTAATCACCATCCCTTTCCTAATAATTCCTAGCATCATGTTTGCTTTTTTGGCTGCCGCCACACACTGAGCAGAAGATTTCAGCATATTATTTACAACAACTCCTAGATCTTTTTCTTGAGTGCTGACCCACAAGGTGAACCCTAGCATCAGGTAATTATGATTTGGACAATGTGCATCACTTTGCATTTGTCCACATTAAATTTTATCTGCCGTTTGGATGCCCAGTCTTACAGTTTCCTAAGGTCTTCCTGTAATATTTCACAGTCTGCATGTGTTTTAACAACCTTGAATAGTTTTTTGTCATCTGTGAATTTAATCACCTCGCTCATTGTTCTGATTTCCATATCATTTAAAAACATGTTAAATAGCACCAATCCCAGTACTGATCTTTGTGGCACTCCACTGTTCACCATTGAACGAAATGACCATTTAACCCTACCCTCTTTTTTCTGTCCCATAACCAATTCCTAATCAGCATCAGAACACTGCCTCCTACCCTATGACTCTTTGATTTTCTCAGGAGTCTCTCATAAGGAACTTTATCAAAAGCTTTCTGAAAATCTAGATACACTTCATCAACCAGCTCACCTTTATCCACATGTTCATTCACGCCTTCAAAGAAATGAAGCAAATTGGTGAGGCAAGACTTCCCTTGGCTGAACCCATGCTGACTCTGTCCCAGTTTGGTTAAACAATCTTTCCTTTTAATTAAGAAATTACATTCTATTAGGAAATATTTTGATTTACCTAGATTTATTCTGTTAGTCTAGGCATTGCTATTGTCCCAATTGGATTACAGTAATAGTGTCTATGCAGGCTGTCCAAAGCTATGTTCAAAAGACTTTTCAGAACATGGCTGTTAGGCTTATCTTTTCTGCTGAAAATTTGATAGATTGCATTGGCCTACTAGTAAGGCTCCTGTAAAATTTAAGATCAGTATGATTATCTTCAAAACACTGTATGTGATATCTCCTGCTTATTTAGCAGGCCCCATCTCAGTTTCACATGGAGGGGCATAATTGAAAGGAACGTCCAAGTTTTGTTGAGGACGTCCTCGCAAAACGTCCTGATGGAGGGGCGGGGAAACCCGTATTATCAAAACAAGATGGACGTCCATCTATCATTTTGATAATACAGTCAGGGACATCCAAATCTTGAAATTTAGGTAGTCCCTAGAGATGGTCATCCCTAGACTTGGTCGTTTCTGATTTTCAGCGATAATGGAAACCAAGGACATCCATCTCAGAAATGACCATATGCAAGCCCTTTGGTCGTGGGAGGAGCCAGCATCTGTAGTGCACTGGTCCCCCTGACATGCTCGGACACCGACCGGGCACCCTAGGGGGCACTGCAGTGGCCTTCAGAAATTGCTCCCAGGTACATAGCTCCCTTACCTTGTGTGCTGAGCCCCCAACCCCCCCTCCAAACCCACTACCCAACAACTGTACACCACTACCATAGCCCTTACAGGTGAAGGGGGGCACCTAGATGTGGGTACAGTGGGTTTCTGGTGGGTTTTGCAGGACTCGCTGTTTCCCCCACAAATGTAGCAGGTGGGGGGGGGGGGGGTAGGCCTGGGCCCGCCTGCCTGAAGTGCACTGCACTCACTAAAACTGCTCCAGGGACCTGCATACTGCTGTCACGAACCTGAGTATGACATCTGAGGCTGGCAAAAAATATTTTGAAATATATTTTTTGAGGGTGAGAGGGGGTTAGTGACCACTGGGGGAGTAAGGGGAGGCATCCCCAATTTTCTCCAGAGGTCATCTGGTCATTTCGGGCACCTTTTTGTGCCTTGGTTGTAAGAAAAACATTACCAGGTAAAGTTGTCCAAGTACTAGTCAGGGATGCCATTTTTTTCCATTATGGGTCGAGGATGTCCATGTGTTAGGCACGCCCAAGTCCTGCCTTTGCTATGCCTCTGACACGCCCCCTTGAACTTTGTCCGTCCCTGCGACTGAAAGCAGTTGAGGACGTCCAAAATCGGCTTTCGATTATACCGATTTGGACAACTCTGTGAGAAGGACATTCATCTTCCGGTTTGTGTCGAAAGATGGGCATCCTTCTCTTTCGAAAATGAGCCCAATAGTAATTTGCAACATTGTCTCAGGAATCAGATGAAATAAAATTTTCCTACTGTTAAGGGGATCTAAAGGGGTATTTTTGATATGACATCTAAATCCATTTTAGATGTTTTGCTGAAAATGTCCAAAAATCAAGTGATGAACATAGCGATTTTTGAACCTGAAAAAACATCTATCTTTTTGTTACAAAAATGGTCATTTTTTAAACATTTTATAGATGTTTTATACTCAGTGCATTTTTCTTTTGTGACCATTTTTGAAAAAAAAAAAAACCCAAAACAATAGCAGGTACACATCCTGGTCTAAATCTTCTAAAGCTTAGTCAAGACCTAGGTATGCACATTTCTGTTCTAAATGCACAAATAGCAATTTAAAAACACTGAAGAATCTTCACAAGTCAGTTTCTGTATGACTATTAGATTTCTAAGTTTAGGCACCCATGTAGTTTAAGTACACATGTTGAGAAACATGTAGGATAATTTTCAATCTATTAGCTATCAAAATTGCCCAGAATTTAGTGCACTGAGTATTTGGACATCTAACCAACCCATAGGTATCCAATCTAATAATGATTGAAAACCTGTCCAGTTTCTCTTGCATCCGAATTCCAATGTAGATACTGTATACAACTCTGGTCTTTGAAAATATAGCCCCTTTTGCCCATACATCCCTATTAGGGATGGGCTGTCATTTGAAACGATATGAGAAAAAACAACAACATATCCTATGCCATTGCATATCATTAACAAATGAAAAAGAGCAGAAAAAAAAACATTTTGGGGGGGAAGGGGTTGTTTGCAGCTAATAGTGCATGCTTTTTGCAAAGAGGGTGCATTATTTCAAGAAAGTGCGTACGTTTAGGGGTCCTTTTACTAAGCCGTTCTAAGCACTAGCACATGCTTATTGCAGCTTAAAATGGCTTACAATGGGATGCACTGAAGTGACCCATGGCAATAATGCAATGTGCACCCACAATCCATGAGCAAAAAAATAAACTTCAGTGTTTTTCAGAGGGGGTGTGTCTGGGGCTGAGTATAGGCATTTTTGTGCTAATCAATAAGTGTGTCTGGATTACTGCACACTGATTAGCAAAGGATTAGTGCGAGAGCCCTTACCACCTACAAAGTAGGTGTTGTTAAATACTCACGTGCTAACTTTTGTTAATGGCTATGCACTAATGTCTACATTGGCACAGGAAAATCACAAACTAGCAATAAAAGTGTATTGTGGTCAATAGCAAGATATGTTCTCTAAACACCACAATATAGTTTACAATGTTGAATTCCTCTTAAAGTAGTTATTTTTTAGGAACCTCGGCAGTGGTACTTGACAATCAATTAACTTTTTTTGGTGAGTGAAGCGTGTCAAAAAGCTAATTGATTGTCAAGTACCACTGTTGAGGTTCCCAAAAATAATTACTTTAAGAGGAATTTAACACTGTAAACTATATTGTGGTGTTTAGAGAACATACATTAGTACAGGGCCATTAATTCAGAAAATGGAAATCAACCATATTCCGTTTTTTCTAAAAATGGCCTTAGTGAGTGGAAAGGACCCCGCGTAAGGGCGCTAAACCAATTTTTTCTACAACTTTGTCAAAGCAGCCCTTCATGACATTGTCCCTGAAACGATACTGAAGGCTAGCCAAAACAAAACTAAGAGCCTCATTTATCAAGCTTCGCCAGCGATTTTCCTGCGGCAATGCTGACGAAGCCCATTCAAAGTTACTGGGCTTTGTTGGCATTGCCACTCCGGGGACCGCTAGTGTGGCTTGATAAAAGAGGCCCAAAATGAGCAATTCTCCAAACAACATGGGAAATGAAAAACAGTGAAAATTTGGGGGCTCCCCATCCCTAAACCCTGTCATGCCCCTTCCTCCTCCTGCCCTCCATTCCACTCCTGGCCTGTCTTTTACCTTCATCCCCAGCAGGACTGAAGAACAACTTCACCATACTGAATAGAGCCACCACAGTGCACATCATGTGTTACTGGCTAACTTTGCACTATCAGATGTGCTTTTCATTACACATATTTTTGAAGCCAGGCATTTTGTACAATATCCTAGAGCCTATACAACCAAATATGTAATATGGTTCAAATATAAATAGTACATAGACTATTGTGTTGTCCTTAATCAGAAAAGCATAGCCATAAACTGATTTAACTGTTTAATCATACTTTTCCCCATAGCTTGTATATGTCATTGAGGTGCCAGTGACAAAAGAAATACTGTAAATATTTCATTAAACCTAACATAAATAGCTTCCAGCACAGAGGCAGCCTGGCGTATCTAGTTATAAATAAACAAGCCAAAACCATGTCCTCCCCCTTCGATCTGTCTTTATACAAATACACTATTACATGAGCCAAACATTCCACAATAAATGTATTGAATTTTGCAAGTATGTCTAGACTGATTTGGCCCCACTATCAGAATATATTGAGAAAAATATAATCTGCAGTATGGGGTGGTTTTGATTTATGAAAACAAATTATATAAGCTGGACTCTAAGATACTGGCTGGTAGATGCTCATGCAATGATGTAGCAAAAAATGGTAAGACAGTATCACCACTCGCTGAGCATCTATCCCAAATGACAAAGGCATTAGCAACGGTCACTTGCAAAATTAAAGTCATGGGAATGCATCTCAGGAATGCATTCATTATAACCTTGTCACTGGTGAAAATATATGTTCCCTCCCAAATTATATTCAAAACAGAGCACAGTCAGTTGCCAGAAAATTCACCCCAAACAGAATTAGTTGATAGAAAAAACATGCATGAAGTAGTTTAATACATTTTAAGATCTGAGGTTTTCTTTCCATAACCTTGGCCTGAATAAGAAGCAAAGGTTTTAGAGACATGACGCAACATGGCTATTTTTAATCCCATCTCTAATTTTACACAGCAGAGAATATTGAGAAACATCATGTCAACCAATGTCAGATCTAATCTTCACATAAAAATTAGAGTAAAACTAACAGAATCCGTCTGACATTAAAAGAGGTATATGCTTCTAGATATTCAGCTGGGGAAGAAAAGCAGGTCATTATCCTCAGCCAGCCATACATAGTTGGTAAATGCTAAGTAGCTGTGGCAGCTCTTTGCAGAAAATTGGAAGTCGTCTGCACATTACTTTGCAGCTAAGAAAGATATTTCCATCCATCTATCCTAGCTCAAATAACGATGCAACCTGGCACGACTGGAAGTTCAGCAAGTGTTCATATTATTCAAATACTTGATCACACAGGGGTCATTTTATGAAGCTGTGGTGAAAGGGGTCTGCACTGGCCTCAGGCACTTGTTTTTGAAGTGCGCTGATGCCTCCTTTTACCGCAGCGGGTAAAAGGCAGGTCTTTTGTTTTTTTGTTTTTTTTTCAAGAAATGGCTGTGGGGCAAGTGAAGCACTTGCCGCACAGTCATTTCAGGGAGAGTGCTTACTGCCACCCATTGAGGTGGCGGTAAGGGCTCCCAGCGCTAACCTGGTGGTAACCGGGCAGCGTGGCACTGCCCGATTACCGCTGGGTACACACACAATGGCACTATATAAATTGCAATATTTTTGCTGTGCCGGAAATGGCATGCACTGGGGGAGGGAACTACTGCCGGGCTGCTGCGGTAGCCTGGCAGTACTTCTCTTTTAGTGAGCAGTAAGCCTGTGTTGGGCTTACCGCCGTTTTGTAAAAGGGCCCCATAACCCCTTACCTTGCAAAACTTCACTGGTTACCAGTGGTTACAAGGTCCCAATTTTAACTGTGTATTATGGGTTTTAGGGCATTGTAGGGGACCTTCCATTATAGTTTGTTGTTTTTCTCATTTTTAGACAGACAATTAGCTCGGAGTCAGGTAGTCCTGAGATTTCTCTCAGTGGTTTCAGTTAAATTTAAGAGACAATTGATTTCCTGTTTATCGTACAGAGCTGCCTCAGTATAGAATTCACGCTTTATCATAACCTTTTGTGATCCGCACTGAACTGAGGTTTTGTAGAATCAGTGGCGTTACTGGGGGGGGGGGGGGCGGTGGGTGAGGTCCGCGCCGCTGGAGGGGGGTGCCATGCGCGCCTGTCCTCCGTTGTTCCATGTTTCTTCTCCGCCCCGGAACAGGTTACTTCCTGTTCCGGGGCAGAGAAGAAGCATGGAACAACGGAGGACAGGTGCGCGCGGCACCCCCACCCCCCCAGCGGCGTGCACCCGGCGGGGGGGTTCCTTCGCGGGGGTGTCCTTTCGCTGCGGGGGGCCGCGCTGCATCGGGGGGGGCGCTGCACCCGGGGGGGCGGGGCACATCGGCGATCCACCCCGGGTGCCAGCCCCCCCAGGAATGCCACTGTGTAAAATACAAGATTGTTGTGTAATGTAATGTTCTCTGGTGTTTGAATTGCTGGTGAACGCAAGCAGCACTTAATTGATGGCTTCCATTAGAACCAAGGTGCAAAATATATATTCCAAAAAAGAAGAAGAAAAACTCCCTAAAAATCAAGGCACAGAGCAAAATGAAAGTGGGGGAAGGACAATACAATTCCAACTCAAGGGTAAAAAACAATTTTTTTTAGTAAGACTCAATACAGATCTACATTTCAGTAAGGGGGCGCCTACCTCAAGAGTCAACAAATCAATCAGACACTTTATAAGGTGTGTGAAAAAAAAACCCTGTGTCCTTGGTAATACAAATGCCAAAAGAGTAAAGTATTGTATGCTGCAACTAAATTGCAGGCTTCAAAAAAAGTGATCACAATGAAAAAATAGATTTCATCCATAAACATTCCAAATTAATTCAGTCTGGTAGATAAGACCAAGGTTCTATTATTTTTATGTCAGTTGCACATCAAAGGAGGAGCAATGAAATGTTTACCACTCATCTTGTTCCATTGGTACAGCAAATATACTATTACCAGAACTGAGCATAATAATAAGCTTGGATTTTACATACTGGGATATACCAATGTCAGCAATTCCTTAAACTGGCACCTCATCTCAGGTGCCACAAATGGACCTGCTTAGCGCCAATTCCAAAGCAGCTTAGGGTATGCCTAAGGCATTAGTGAATATTAGCCCAAAGCCACATCAGGGTGCCAAAAGGTAGATGGACTCACTTACAATATGTCAATGGCTGGACTAAGAAGGGGAGTCTTGGTGTGCCATGCAACACACATATGACAATATTCTGAAGTGGTGCATGTCATTTAGTGACATTCCCATGCTCTGCCTATGTGTACATCCCCTGACAGTTGCATGCTAAGGGGGGAATTCAGGAAAGGTCATCTAAAATTATTTTGCACTTGCTCGCAATGTGCTGCTCAGTAGTTCTGTGATACTATCGGATGCTGCAATCTCATTGGTCAGATTAAGAGGTGGCTGTTTCAGGCAGGGGACCAATGTTTTTTCAAACAAAAGTCATCATTGACCTTCTCCTGGATGAGAGAATGGTCCCTGCAAAGTCTCAATGCATTTACTTATACCATGTCCAAATGTGGAAAGAATATAACAACATAAGGGAAAGGGAAGGGAAAGGGAAATGGGACTTGATATACCGCCTTTATGAGGTTTTTGCAACTACATTCAAAGCGGTTTACATATATTCAGGTACTTATTTTGTACTAGGGGCAATGGAGGGCAAAGTGACTTGCCCAGAGTCACAAGGAGCTGCAGTGGGAATTGAACTCAGTTCTCCAGGATCAAAGTCCACTGCACTAACCACTAGTAGCCATACTGGGTCAGACCAATGGTCCATATAGCCCACTATCCTGTTTCCAATAGTGGCCAATCCAGGTCACAAGTACCTGGCAGAAACCCAAATCTTGGCAACATCCATGTTACCAATCCCAGGGCAAGCAGTTGCTTCCCCATATCTGTCTCATTATCAGACTATGGACTTTTCCTCCAGGAATTTGTCCAAACCATTTTTAAACCCAGATACGCCAACTGCTGTTACTGCATCCTCTGGCAAATAGTTCCAGAGCTTATCTATTCGTTGAGTGAAAAATATTTCTTCTTATTTGTTTTAAATGTATTTCCATGTAACTTCCTTGAGTGTCCCCTAGTCTGTGCACTTTTTGAACGAGTAAAAAATCGATTTACTTCTACTCGTTCTACACTACTCAGGATTTTGAGACCTCAATCATATCTCCTCTCATCTGTCTCTTTTCCAAGCTAAAGAGCCCTAACCTCTTTCGCCTTTCCTCATATGAGAGGAGTTCCATCCCCTTTATCATTTTGGCTGCTTTTCTTTGAACCATTTCTAATTCCACTATATCTTTATTGAGATACTGCGACCAGAACTGAATGCAATACTCAAGGTGAGGTTGCACCATGGATCGATAAAGAGGCATTATATTATTTCTGTTCTTATTCACAATCCTTTTCCTAATAATTCCTAGCATCCTGTTTGCTTTTTTGGCCACCACCGCACATTGAGCAGAAGATTTCAGCGTATTATCTACAACAACACCCAGATCTTTTTCTTGAGTGCTGACCCACAAGGTGAACCCTAACATCAGGTAACAATGATTCAGATTATTCTTTCCAATGTGCATCACCTTGCATTTGTCCACATTAAATTTCATCTGATATTTGGTTGCCCAGTCTTCCAATCTCCTAAGGTCTTCCTGCAATATTTCACAGTCCATACGTGTTTTAACAACCTTGAATAGTTTTGTGACATCTGTAATTTTAATCACCTCACTCGATCCAATTTCCAAAGAACAAACATACAGACAAAAATAATATATATGGACTAGTGTAAGTGGTGGGCGTTGACAGTTTATAATCAACCTGCATACTTACATGCTCTGCCCGTGGTCCATCCAAGCTCCACCTCTTACTACAGCCTCTTGCAAAGTGTATGATATCATGTCAAAGGACTGGTCAGTATCTTAGAAGAGGTAATCTATACTTGGCCACATGCACACATAAGTAACAAAATACCCCAAAGTGGTAACATACTTTTACCACCTAAAATACAGGCTCTCCCCTTTATAAATGTACCCTTCATCAGATAATATCAGGCTGAAAACTAGTCCAATACAATGTAAAAGGAAAAGATGGAGGGACAATGGAGCTCTTTCTTGCAGAAGAAAGTTCAGATGTTATTTAATGGAGCACAAGCAAAAAAAGCCTGTTTCTTCAAAAATGGAATGGGCCCTAGGAAGGCTCTCGTGTAAGCAATGTCTCATCTCTCCCCTGCCTTCCCCTCCATGTCCAGCGATTCTCCTCTGCCCTGCCCTCCCATCCCATGTCCAGCGATTCTCCCCTCCCCTCGCATCCCATCCATGTCCAGCGATTCTCCCCTCCCCTCCATGTCCAGCAATTCTCCCTTCTCTTCCATGTCCAGTGACTCGCCCCACCTCCACCTGCCCCCCTTTTAAGCACCTGAGTTACAGTTCAACCCCAGCCCTCACCTGTCTGCCCTCATCTCCCACAACAGCCCTGTTTTCCTTCCATTTTACCTGAAGTCACAACGGCGTCAGTGAAAGCAGCAGGCTCGCCTCCAGCCTTCCCTTTCCTTCTCTCTCAGTGTCCTGCCCTCCTCTGATGTAATTTCCTCTTTCTGCGAGGGTGGGACACTGAGAGGAAAGGGAAGGTTGGAGGCGAGCCAATTACTTATACATCATTTGCATACGATTACGAACCCAGCCAGCCAGCTTTCCAGGGACGCAGATTGAGGAATTATTATATAGGAGATCTTTCTATTTGAATTTCCCTTGTAAGTGTATTATTAACTTTCAAGAGAATCAATACACATTTTTGGATCCATTACATCTTGAGAAATTTCTGGAATATAAGACCTCATGGTCGTGCTTTTCTGTTTCTGTTTTCAATTCTGACTGGGGTTAGATTAAATAAGAGGAGTTAAGTTAATGGATATGTTAGGGGAGGGTTGGGTCTACCTTGGTTTCTTTTTTTTTCTGTCAGTTTATTCAGGATGGATATCCTCTTTTCTACATGGGCTAAGTAGAATGTGGTTTTCTTTTGTGTTTAGTGCTGATAGTTTCTGGATTATATTTTTAATAATAAATAAAATTTTTCAAATAGCAGTGACATTCAGCAGCCGTCTGGTGACTGTACTATTGACTTATTCAGTGCTGCTACTTATACATACAGGGCTGGAGTCAATAAATAGCACTCAAAATTTGGCATCAAAATTAATTGGTACTGAATGGTATTCTATAACAGGTGTTCCAGGATGGGCATCTGGACCTGCTCTCAACTTTGGGAGTGGGAAGTTATGCCAACCGAAACCAAGTATAAATCCCAGCATGCACTATTATATAACACTGTGCACATCTTAAGGGAACATCTTGACCCACCAATGTCCCTCCAATCATTTTGCCCTTTTGCAGATCTGCGCAGAAACACTTAGGCACTGTGCTATAAATGGGTGCTAAGTGTTTTCATGTAGATCTGCAATTCCTGCCCGGTTTTGGTGCCTTGCATCCATTAGAATGCTGTTTTGTACCGAAAACTCAGCACGGAAGTAGCGTCTAATGTTAGGCACCATGTATAGAATTCCCCTGATAGGAGCAATTCTATGAAGAGGATGTTTACACTTTGTTGTCTATACATAAGAATACCAGTCTTTACCCACATACATGCACACATACATGAAAAATGCAGAGTAAGCAGCTTACATGCTATTCTAGAACTACATAAATCCCTAGTAGTAAATACGTGGAAGTTGGGCATTTACATGGGAGGGACATGCAGGTATCTGCCACACTTAGAGGGGCATAATCGAAAGGGATGCCCAAGGTTTCCTGAGGACGTCCTCGCAGGATGTTCCGGCAAATGGGTGGGGAAACCCGTATTATCAAAACAAGATGGGCGTCCATCTTTCGTTTCGATAATACGGTCGGGGATGCCCAACTCACGAAATTTAGGTCGACCTTAGAGATGGTCTTCCTTAGAGATAGTTGTTCCCGATTTTCGGTGATAATGGAAACCAAGGATGCCCATCTCAGAAATGACCAAATCCAAGCCCTTTGGTAGTGGGAGAAGCCAGCATTCGTAGTGCACTGGTCCCCCTCACATGCCAGGACACCAACCGGGCACCCAAGGGGGGCCCTGCAGTGGACTTCATAAATTGCTCCCAGGTACATAGCTCCCTTACTTTGTGTGCTGAGCCCCCCAAAACCCAGTCCCCACAACTGTACACCACTACCATAGCCCTTATGGGTGAAGGGGGCACCTACATGTGGGTACAGTGGGTTTCTGGTGGGTTTTGAAGGGCTCACATTTATCACCACAAGTGTAACAGGTAGGGGGTGATGGGCCTGGGTCCGCCTGCCTGAAGTGCACTGCACCCACTAAAACTGCTCCAGGGACCTGCATACTGCTGTCATGGAGCTGGGTATGATATTTGAGGCTGGCATAGATGCTGGAAAAATATTTTTTTTAATGTTTTGAGGGTGGAGTGGGTTAGTGACCACTATGGGAGTAAGGAGAGGTCATCCCCCATTCCCTCTGGTGGTCATCTGGTCAGTTCTGGCACCTTTTTGAGGCTTGGTCATAAGAAAAAATTGACCAAGTAAAGTCACCCAAGTGCTCGTCAGGGATGCCTTTCTTTTTTCCATTATCAGTCAAGGACACCCATGTGTTAGGCACGCCCAAGTCCCACCTTCGCTACGCCTCTGACACACCCCCGGGAACTTTGGTCATCCCCGCGATGGAAAGCAGTTGGGGACGCCCAAAATCGGCTTTCCATTATACCAATTTGGGCGACCCTGTGAGAAGGACTCCCATCTTGCGATTTGTGTCGAAAGATGGGCGTCCTTCTCTTTCGAAAATGAGCCTGTTAGACACTCACACTTAAACCAGCCCTATCACTGTTATAAGTGCTCATTTCTAGAAGCTAAGTAGGTCTACTATTCCATATAGGAAAATAGACACCTAGGTTCCCTGTTCCTAATTGTAGGCCTCCTGTTATAGAATGTCTGGATTGAGTTAAATTCCAGTGCCTGAAGTTCTGGCTGAACATTTACTGCATGGTGATTGTTTTACCCCAATGGAAGACAGGACCAGAAATCCAAGGGTTACCTGCCTTTTTGAAATGATAAACAAGCTGCAATGCAACAAAAAAGACCTGAAGAATCTCTGCTGACTTCCAGGTAACTGGTGAGTGTGACAAATCGTATACTTAGATGCATAAAGAGCAGTATCTCTAGTTGACAAGAACCAGCATGACAAAATGAGCCTACTCCAGCAAGTACGAAGTTTCACACTGTTGCAAAAGGCAGACCATGCAACATCTTTTGTACTACCCACTTAATGGACAGTCCTTTCACAGTGCATGACTTTGCTGAGCCCAACTGGTGAGCACTGAAATGTGCTCTTCAGTGGACCAAAAAATGACAGATGGATGGACACAATAAGATGACAAGTAAAAAGATGGGACTAATATTACCTCTCTACAGGTCGCTGATGAGTTCACCTTTCATACTGTTCAGTTCATCTACAAAAGGACATTGATACGATAGAGGCAATGTATTATTGATATCATTGTAACTTGCCTGAAGTATACGACTCAGAAGATAAGAGAAAAATGTAACTAAAATAAAATGAGTACTATTATGTTTAAATTTAGCTCATACCTTTCCAGTAGTAGTTCAAAGCAAGTTATATTCAGGAGTGTAACCCTGATTAGGGGATATAGCTGTATATAAGACCTCAGTTGAATTGAATTGACTTGAATGTTTATTTGTGAATTTGATATACTGCTTTTCTAAATTATAAGTTATGGGACTTTACATCATCACAATAAAAGAATTATGAAGAATAGCTCATGAAAGAAAAAACAAGGTCAATCAAACTGTAGCATCACTCTCCAGATTCCACAACAAAACCAACCATCCTCAAGAACAGACATTCACTAAAAGCTACAGAGAAAATATTGGGGCAAAGCATTCCATAAAGTTATAGATAAGCTGAAAGATGCAGCTTGACATGTATTATCTAGTCTGGTGCTAACCAAGGAGGTCATTTTTTTAAAAGAATTTGTAGACCACTCTATTTCATGATTCTAAGCACTTTCCAAAATAACATACACAGTAAAATCATTCAAAACATAAAATTAACATATTAACCACAAATACAAAAAAATGTATACAAGCAGCAGTCAAACATAAAATTATTCATCATAGCAGTTACTTTAAAGAGTAATATAAGTCTAAATATCAGCAAATGTTTGGATAAATATATACACTTTTAGTTGTTTTCTAAATTGCACAGTAAAACAAATTTTTCACAGTGTATATGGCAATGTATCCAAAGAACACCCCCCCCCCCTCTATATATACAAATTAGAAGAATGATATTCATACAATCAAACATGTTGAAAAGACGGGACATCAAGCAACAGTGTCTTTGGATCTCAAAGACCTAGATGGTCTATAAATTCTCAAAGACCTTGCTAAAGTCATAGGGGCACTGTCATTCAGAGCTTTATGAACCAAGGTCAAGATTTTAGTCTTTATCCTCCAGACTACAGAAAACCAGTACAGTGGAGGAGTGGCCTAGTGGTTAGGGTGCTGGACTTTGGTCCTGAGGAACTGAGTTCAATTCCCGGCACAGGCAGCTCCTTGTGACTCTGGGCAAGTCATTTAACCTTCCATTGCCTGCCGCATTGAGCCTGCCATGAGTGGGAAAGTGTGGGGTACAAATGTAACAAAACAGGTAAAATATGATCATAATGAGTTAAATTTGACAAAAGATGAGCTGTAGCATTTTGATACATTTGTGAGACTTGATGATTGTAAGCTGACAAACCTAAATAAAGAGCATTGCAATAATCCCATAAAACTGTAGCAAAGGTTCTGAAGTTTGAGGAAGATAAAAGGGGAAAGGAATGAGACTTGATATACCACCTTTCTGTGGTTTTTGCAACTACATTCAAAGTGGTTTACATAGTATATGCATGTACTTATTTGTACCTAGGGCAACAGAGGGTTAAAAGGCCCTTTTACTAAGCTGCATAATCGTCTATATGCACCCAACGCATGCCAAAATGGACTTACCACCCGGCTACTGCGTGGCTCTTGTGGTAATTTCATTTTTGGTGCGCATCCAATAAGCGTGTCCAAAAAATAATTTTTATTTTCAGACACGCGTATTGGGCATGCGCCAAGTGGCATTTGATGTGCATAGGTCATTACCATATGGCTACCGTGTGAGACTTTACCACTAGGTCAATGGCTGGCAGTAAGGTCTCCGACTCAAAATGGACTTGCGGCAATTTTCATTTTGCCACATGTCCATTTTCAGCAAGTCACTTAACCCTCCATTGCCCCATGTAAGCCGCATTGAGCTTGCCATGAGTGGGAAAGCGCGGCGTACAAATGTAACAAAAAAAATCCATTTTTTGTAGGTGCACTGAAAAATAATTCTGTACTTGTCCAAAACACACGTCTACACTACTGCAGGCCATCTTTTAGTGCACCTTAGTAAAAGGACCCCTAAGTGACTTACCCAGAGTCACAAAGAGCTGCAGTGGGAATTGAGCCCAGTTCCCCAGGATCAAAGTCTGTTGCACTAACCACTAAGCTACTCCTCCTCTCTTTCCTTCTTCAGACCATTCTAAGTTTGAAAAAAACCTTTTTGAATCATACATTTTAATTGTTCAGTCAAACAGAGAGTAGAATCAACCCAGGCACCTAAATATTTCAAAATAGTGACAATAGGAATCTCCAAACCATCATAGGTACTGATGAAGGAGAAATGTTTCCAGAGAGAAACAAGATTTGAGATTTTGACAGATTCAGTTAAATCTATTGCACACCCTTACTGATTAAAGACAAACATCCAAAACTTGAAGAGCTTTATCTACAGTGGAGTTGATTGGAAAAAGAATTGCTAATCCTCTGCATATAGACAGAAATGGACATCCAAACAAGACAAGAGACAACTAATTGGACTGATATAAATATTAAATAATATAACAGAGACCGCTGAGCCTTGGGGGACAGCAGAAAAAACTTCAAACCAATCAGAGAAGTCATTATCAATTTGAACTCTAAATTTTCTGTAAGAAATGAATGATTCAAACCATTTTAACACACTGTCCCTAATTCCCAGTGATCTCAAACAATACATTAAAATGCCATGATGAACAGTGCCAAATACCACTGAGATGTCCACCATTATCATAAAAAAATGTGTTTCTATCAAATCCAGCAGTATGGAGTCAAATACAGAGATTAAAAGAGTTTCTGAAGAGCAATCAGGCCTAAAGCCAAACTGAAACATATTCAGACCATTAGTATCCAAAAAGTCTTGAAGTTGATTCAATACCACTTTTTCCAAAATTTTGGATAAAACCTTCAAAGTTGAAAGAAGGTGATAATTACTTAAATCATTCAAATCACCCCTTTCATTTTCCACTAGGGGCAACATGGATGCGTTTTTAAACTAGCAGGGACAGAAGCTTCAGTCAAAGATTTATTAATTAAACTACTTATAGGATCCACCAAATTGGTTTGTAGGGCTTTAATAATAGTAGGGGAACATTCAACTAATAAACAACAATTGAAATTCAGCCCTTTCAAAATCTCCCTAATCTTCTTTGGTGTAATTAATGAGAAATTATTCCAAGGTGTAGAACAACTAAAACACTTTTAGCAATAGAAAGATTTTGAAAGGACACAGAAATCATCTGGACCTTACTGAATCTTGATAAGAAAGAGTACTGTTTAACTTATATTTGCTAAGATGAGTCAGTTTCCACACTATTGAAAACAATTCCTTTACATCATTTGGGGCTTCTGAAATCGATTTTTCAAAATAGTCTTTCTTAGCTGTCATAGTAAGGGTTTAATAATCTTTTAGACAAGAGCGATATTCTATAAGAGATTCCTGATTATTCATCTTTTGCCACAATCATTCTTTCCTTCGCAAATTTTGTTTAGCTGACCTAATAATGGCAGAAAACCAAGGTACAAAGTAATTTCTATGCTTCAAACTAAATTCAACAGGTGCTATCTTATCAGCCAATGAGGAATCCCAGTAACCATAAGTACATAATAAGTACTTAAGTATTGCCACACCGGGACAGACCAAAGGTCCATCAAGCCCAGCATCCTGTTTCCAACAGTGGCCAATCCAGGTCACAAATACCTGGCAAAATCCCAAAAAAGTTCAATACGTTTTATGCTGCTTATCCCAGAAATAAGCAGTGGATTTTCCCCAAGTCAATTTAATAATGGTCTATGGACTTTTCCTTTAGGAAGCCGTCCAGACCTTTTTTAAACCCCACTAAGCTAACTGCCTTTACAACAATTCTCTGGCAACAAATTCCAGAGTTTAATTGCACGTTGAGTGATGAAAAACTTTCTCTGATTCGTATTAAATTTACTACTTTGTAGCTTCATTGCATGCCCCCTAGTCCTAGTAATTTTGGAAAGAGTAAACAAATGATTCACATCTACCCATTCCACCCCACTCATTATTTATAGACCTCTATCTCCCCTCAGCCGTCTTTTCTCCAAGCTGAAGAGCCCTAGATGCTTTAGCCTTTGTTCATAGGGAAGTCATCCCATCCCCTTTCTCATTTTTGTTGCCCTTCTCTGTACCTTTTCTAATTCCATTATGTTATGTCAGCAGCATCAAGTTTTTTGTTTTAGTTACATTTGTACCCCGCGCTTTCCCACTCATGGCAGGCTCAATGCGGCTTACATATACAGGTACTTATTTGTACCTGGGGCAATTTTATTTTATTTTTATTTATTTTATTGCATTTGTATCCCACATTTTCCCACCTATTTGCGGGCTCAGTGTGGCTTACAATACATTGTGAATGATGGAAATACAATGTGTTACAGTACGATTATGGATTACATTATGAGGAGTTATGGGAAGACAAAGTCAAGTCAAAACATCATTTGGAGTGTAGAAACAATGGAATGTTATAATGGGGAAAAGATAGGGCGATAGAACAATAGCACGAAAACCTTATAGTTTTATAGTACAATGGAGGGTTAAGTGACTTGCCCAGAGTCACAAGGAGCTATGCCTGAAGTGGGAATCGAACTCAGTTCCTCAGTTCTCCAGGACCAGAGTCCACCACCCTAAGTGGTAAATATTCTTACTTAAGCAACTTAGGGCACCACAAAGATTTTAACTTATCAATATGGAATTAAGGGTGTAAATATTTTCTTTTTGATGGAGATAACAAATTAGAACTACACAAAATTTTAAAAAAGATAATGAGATAATATAGTGATCAGACCAGGGGACAGGTATATTAGAAACAAGTGAGCAAGGATCATTTGAAATCTGATAATTTAGAAAACATAAATCAATAATATTACCATGAATATAAGTAGGGCTCTTAGTGGATCTTTTATTAAGCTGCAGTAGCATTTTTAGCTCGTGGTAGAAATCAGCTGGCAGTAAACGCTGAGACACCCATAGGAATATAATGGGCATCTTGGCATTTACCGCCCACTGACTTCTACCGTAAGCTAAAAACGCTACCACTGCTTACTAAAAGATCCCTTTAATCACTTGATCCCATCATAAAAACAATTCAAAACCAAACAAAAATCAGCTACAACAGAATCACTTTTCAGTAAAGTTGCGTGTGTAAATTCAAAGTAAAGCCAATTAGTTTTTCTAATTGGTTGCTAAGTACCAATTATCAGTGCCAATTGGCTTGTTAATCAATTAAGTTGTGTGGTCACATTAGCATGCAAATTCTAAATATAGAATTTGTGGGTAAGTTTATAACCATCTTCCCACACACTATCTTATATTAAAGGCAATTCTTGATAAACAGGTAAACATAGTAAAATGATACACATGCTAGTATTTAGTTGGCTTCAATAAAAACTCTATACATTCCATGCATATTGCCACAAAGACTGTCTACATAATATTTATGTGAATCAAGTATTTAAACAAGCAACATAATTTTAATAACCCATGGAAAATCATTTAGAACTCCAAGCTAAATCTTTTACATAAGCAATATGTAGGCTCAAATTATGTTCTAAATGTTTTAAAGAGGTATTTAGACTGCAGCTGATAGTAATATGGGGATAGAAAAATTAGTTTCTTACACAGTCAGATGTTTCTCAAGGGAACACTGAGAAACTCTTTAAACAAATCTGTTTATTACAATTATAAATATGCATTTCAGAATCTGACTAGGGTGCCATATAAAAATTGTAGAAAATAACTTGTGAGGCAGTAAACATAGAAACAGAAACTGAGGGTAGTTAAAGACCATATGGCCATCCCAATTTGCCAATCCATATCAACTACTAATCTCTACTATCGTTTATTCTCCTGTAGAGGTCCTTGTGCTTGTCCAGAGCTTTCTTGAATTCAGATACAGTCCTCGTCTCAACCACCTCTTTTGGGAGACCGTTTGTGCCAAGGATGAGCAGCCAGAAATTATTTCATTTAATTAAGGTATTTACGGCCATTTTGTCAATTTCTGAAACTAGTGGAAATGATGCATGCTAAGCACAGATTGTACAAAGGCAATTGCACGCACAAATGACATTAAAAAATACTAATGTATGTCGGCATTTACGTGCTTAACTTTAGGCGCAAGCACTAATACCAGGTTGACGTAAATGTTCACGCTTGACTGTAGGCAATTAAGCATGTAAATCTCTATCTGCACCCTTCTCCTCCACTACTAATTCCAGACTCCGTTCCTTTTATCTTGCTGCACCATATGCCTGCAATAGACTTCCTGAGCCGGTACATCAAGCTTCATCTCTGGCCGTCTTCAAATCTAAGCTAAAAGCCAACCTTTTTGATGCTGCTTTTATCTCCTAACTTTTATTCACTTGTTCAGAACCCTTATTTCATCATCCTCACTTTAATATTCCCTTATCTCTTGTTTGTCCTGTTTGTCTGTCTTAATTAGATTGTAAGCTCTGTCGAGCAGGGACTGTCTCTTCATGTTCAAGTGTACAGCGCTGCGCACGTCTAGTAGCGCTTTAGAAATGATAAGTAGTAGTAGTAGTAAATCTGGTATTCCATGACCCATGTGCCTAACTGTCTGACATGCTCCTGACACTCCCATACTCCTCCCAGCTTCACTCCCCCCATGGAGTAGCACACCCTGGAATTTGAACATGGAACTTACAGAATACCGACTAAGGGCAGTTCGGCATGTAACTGCCAATTAAAACCCATTATAACCAATAATTGGTTGTTAAGGCCAATTAGTATGTAATCAATCAATTAAGTTACTATACTGACTATACTCTATGAGGTCGATATTCAGACCTTGGGGGGTTAGACCAGCTAACTTCCGCAATCGGGGCTGAGCACGGCTATTCAATGCCAGGCAATTTCCAGTGACCGGCATTGAATATCCAGTTTATTTTTGGCTGGTTTAAAGATAATCGGCTATGTCAATGTTCAGATTTAGCCGGTTATTTTTATGCCAGCCAAAGATATCCTACATTTACACACAGCCAAATATAGCCACTAACCCGGCTTTAAAAATCAGTGGATAGCTGGTTATATCAGCCGATATAATTGGCTATCTGGTAGTCACTAAAAGGAGATATTCAGCAGGAGGTAGCCGGTTATGCCCGGCTGAATATAGGTGGATAGCCAGTTAAGTGCTATTTAACTAGTCAGCAGCCATTCTGGCCAGTTAAATAGCGCTGAATATCGGGAGTATATGTTTTATGTGTAAATTTGTTTGCTAGTCAGAAATTTACATGCACAAGTTTCTAGAATTAAGGGGATAAAGAGCACTTTCACAGGTAAATGTACACTTATGCACATGAGTGGCAGTGAAGTGACTAAGCACTATTCTGTAAGGGTGTGCATGAGTAGCATAGTTTGTAAGTGCAAGGGGGCATTCACAGGGGTGAATCATGTGTAGGGCATGAGCCGGGCATGGGCAATGCTAATACCTATGTGTGCATCTTCCAGGATACTTGACCCATTTAAGTGTCCGTAGTTATGCCAGGTCTATGACTGGTATCACTGCAGGTGCATACATGTTAGGTGCACTGATCCCAGATTGCTTTACTATTCTGTAATGGAGTCTGATCTCCCAGATACTGTTAGAGAAATAGACTTGCATCACATGTCATCGGAGAATCAATAAGGAGACACCCACTGATAGAATTGCTCCAAAAGAGCTCACAGCAGTCTGCAGTCTTGGAATTATAGAATTCATTCATTAATTTCATGCCTGTCATCTTAATTCCTCCTAGCAGACAGTATTACAGTCAGCCCATCGTGATATACAAAAGTGGAAAACAAAGCTGAAATTACTATTGTGTGCTGCCACATTTGTGTGTGCTTATTATACTGCAGATCCCATTTATGCTGTAATAACTTGTGTTAATGGCATTAGCATGCACTGCGAGCTCATAAATAGAAAAATGAAAACTATAGAATTATGTAAAAATATGACTCTGCTCCTGTTCCTTCCTCATCACCAACTATATGACCAGAGAAGCAATCATGCCTTCACATGCTTACAGAATGGTACAAAATTATCCTGGGGCAATGCATTCCACTAATTGAAAGGTTTAGTCACAGGTACAACAATCTCCTTCCCCAGAGAGCTTGCAATCTAATGGGCAGATGATCGAAAGCCCCACGCTGTTCCAAACAGCGCTCTAAAAATAGTGCTGGAACACAGATAATAGCATATAAATTTATACTCGCTATTATCTCTGATCATAAGGTAAAGTGCGTGAGGATTGTGCCTGAGCATGCACTCAGACACAGTTCTCCTGCACTTGTTTGACAGGTCTGGCTGTCAAAAGCCCAGACCTGTCAAACACAGGGGCTGGAGGTCCATGGGACCACCAGACCCCAAACAGCATGGCCCTAGTGGCCTAGTACCCCCACCCCAAGCCAAGTGACATGGGGGCTGGAGGTCTGATGGAACTCCAGTCCCCACGACCCCCACACACAAGGGAGGCTGAAGATCCAGTGGGTTTACAGCCCCCCCTAACCTCCTCTAGCATCCCCACAAATAAATAGAGCCTTGGTGGCCCAGTGGGCCGCGAGCCAATCCCCCCTCACCTGGTGGTCTAGCGGCCCTCTTCCCCACCCCCTACCTTCGTTAGAGGAGGGAGGTGGCCTCCCTCCTCTTCCATCAGTGCTCAGCCCCGCTCAGTGCATCCTGGGATGCATGAGTGGAATATGGATGGGCTGTGGGTGTGTCTTCAAGTGATACGTATAACTTAGGGGTCCAAGCTGCAGTGAAAGAAGGTCTGTGCTTGACAGTCACTTAGGCCCCCTTTTACCTCTTTTTTGGCTGGAAAGGAAATGGCCGTGCTGTGAGTGAACAATTTGCTGCACGGCCATTTCAGGGGTGGGGGGCGGAGCACTTATCACCACCCATTGAGGTGGTGGTAAGGGCTCCCACGCTAACGTAGCGGGACAAAAATAGAAATAGCCTGGTGGTACTTACGGATTGACTCATGGCAAGCCTGTTGCCGCGCACCAACCCTTTAGTAAAAGGGCCCCTTAGAGAATACTATCAGTTATGGACATTGCTTGGCATATGTAGATGCGCTCATTGACATGTGCCATTAACATGGCATAAATGGTTGCACCTACACCTAGATATGACCATGCCACCTTATGCTAGTACTCCATAATGGCACCTAAGCACGCAAATGCCATTATAGAATTAGCATCCAGTGCTCAGCATGGAAGGGCTAATTTATAGAATTGCCTCCTTATTCCTTCTCCAAGAAACTCTTCAATCATTATTGCTGCTTCTAGGCATTCAGTCCCAGTCTATTTATTTCAGTTATTTCAAAAAGAAAAGAAGAATTGGTAACTATCAGATGGACATAGGAAAGAGATTTTAGCTTTCTGACTGGTGTATGGTTTAGAATGTCTGAAGATTGTTCACTTCCAGTGAACTTGAAAACCCAGACTAAGGAGTCAATTTTCAAATCCTAAGGCACTGTTCACTTGTATAAAAACTGGGTTTCCATGTATAGATTAGCATACATGTGGGATGTGAGCAGACCAAAAATGGTTGGTTCATTTATTGGCCAATGTGAGCTTTTATCCTGATTTTTTTCAGGGCATTTTATTTTCATTAAAATTTTTTACCACAAATTAACAAAGGATGTTAAATCATAGGTGAACTGAAGTGGAGATTCTTTAAAGGGGTGCCTCGATCCAGTGTGGGAAGGTTCCAAGATTCCATGCAGTAGCACGTCTAAATGTAGACATGCCCATGTATGCCAGGTTGATGGC
Source organism: Microcaecilia unicolor (assembly GCF_901765095.1). Classification (NCBI taxonomy): domain Eukaryota; kingdom Metazoa; phylum Chordata; class Amphibia; order Gymnophiona; family Siphonopidae; genus Microcaecilia; species Microcaecilia unicolor. The sequence continues at coordinate 146,182,713 of NC_044034.1, forward strand.
AGGTGGAAATGGGTGTGGCTAAGTGCAGCAAAGCCAGACAGTATTATATAATGTGAGACATACCTATGTCCCCCCCTATGTGTACACTCCCCCTACAGTTACATGCTATAGGAGGTAATTCTATAAAGGGTGCTAAAAAGTAGCTGGTCGATATTCAAAATGATTTAAATGGCCAGGAACGGCCACTGACTGGTTAAATCGTTTGCGCAGGGCTATCCGCTAATTTTCAGTGGCACTTAATCAGTTAGCGCCTAAGTGAAAACTGGCTATTTTGGGGGCGTTCTGGGGGCAGAGTCAGCACTTAGGCAGTTAAGTGCTAATATTCAGCTGTTAATTGGTCAGCGTAACCGCATAAGACACAGTTCTATCTTTATACAGCAAACCTATCGACTCAACGGACTATGTCTGCATAGAGCATATATTCAGTGCTGAAGCCCGGAAAAGCCTGGCATTGAGTATCTGGCACTAATGTCAGTGGCAATCAGGAAAATACTCACCCCTACTGGCTATTTACCCCTAGAAGCCTGAAATCTGTGTGCTAAGATTGTATTCTATAATGGCATCTGAGCATCCTAATTCTGTCATAGAAGAGAGCCTAAGTTGACACTTGGATGCCATTATTTAGACACCATGTAAAAGTTGGGTGTAAATGGTACCACCTAAATTTTGCCATCTAGGTGCACAACTTACAATATTCTATAAGTTTGATGCCTAGATGTCGGACCCACCCTTGTCCCACCCATGATGCATCCATATGCACGCCCGCTTTGCAGTTAGGCGCTAAATCACTTCTGCTTTCATTTTAATGACTAAACCCCAAATTCTAAAAATGGTGCCTAAATTTCTGCACTCTAATTTGGCCACACGGCCAAATTGCATGCACAACTTAATTGATGCACAACTTAATTGAGTACCGGCACTTTTTCCATTGTCTGCTAAAATTGACCCATGGGCCCCAGGTTTTAATGAACAAGCTCAGGCTCTACACACCAATTCTGCCTTGTCATAAATTCTGTGACTGGTTGCAGGGGGCCTGGCTATTGTGGGGTGGGTTCGTCAGTGATCACCCCCAACCCTGAAGGGTGGCCTAGCATTTGAGTACGAGCACCTTTTTTGCTAGAAAAAAATGCACTGATAAGAATAGCCATATTAGTTCAGACCAATGGTCCATCTAGTCCAGTATCCAATCCAGGTCACAAGTATCTAGCAGAAACCCAGAGAGTAGCAACATGTCAAAACCTCAAATAGTAAAAAGATTCCAGAACCTCAAATAATAGCAACATTCCATGCTACGATCCCAGGGCAAAGGACTAGCTCCCCCCCTATCTATCTCAATAATAGACTATGAATTTTGCCTCCAGGAACTTGTTCAAACCTTTTTTTAAACCCAGATACACTAACAGCTTTTAATACATCCACTGACAATGAGTTCCAGTGCAGTTAGGTGCCTAACTGCCATGTATCCCTTTTTGGGTCCCCAACTTTAGGCATTTGAATGCCTAAAGATAGGTGCTTAATTGACTTCTAACTTGTACACACTATATAGAATTAGGGGTGTATCACTTATGGGTGCCCTTATAGAATTGTGTCTAGGGCACTTACACACATAAGTGGCAATTAACCTTGAGTTTGGACATACAATTACAGAATTACCCTTCACATTTTTAAGACACACTGACAAACCGAATAGACATCACTGATGCACAACCCTATCATTTACGTATAAGTAACAATCTTAGAAAAGTTGCTATTTATATGTACATATGACAGCATACAAAGATTTTAAAAGGGCATATTAAGGCTATCCTTTAGAAGTAGATTCGAATAGCAAAGAGGCGCTGAGTGATACAGTTCAGCCACCTTGTACTAGGTGGTGTTAGTCTGCCGAGGCTGAGGCTGAACCTGAGCCAGAGGGGCAGGTCATGGACCAGGAGGGCATTAAATTTAGGGTTACCATATGTCCGGATTTACCTGGACGTCCTCTTTTTGAGGACATGTCCGGGCATCCGGGCGGGTTTTGCCAATCTGCCCGTTTGTCCGGATTCCTGGACAAACGGGCAGAAATCCGGACAAACGGGCAGATTGCTAGCTTCCCCTCCCCTTACTTACTATTGCCCTGGTGGTCTAGTGACCTCTTCCACCTTCAGGGCAGGAAAGAGCCCCCTCTTTCCTGCCCGGAGCGCTGCCTTGCATGCATCCTTCCTGTTCGTGATCTTGGCACCAATTCAAAATGGCCGCCGACAGTTGAAGTGACCTTGCGAGACTTCAACTCTCGGTGGCCATTTTAAATCAGCACCGAGATCACGAACAGGAAGGATGAATGCAGTGCAGTGTTCTGGGCAGGAAAGAGGGGGCTCTTTCCTGCCCCGAAGGCGGAAGAGGTCACTAGACCACCAGGGCAGTAGTAAAGTAAGGGGAGGGGGGTCACGGGGAGGGGGTGACGGGAAGGGGGAGTGATGGGGTGTGTGACAGGGGGGAGGGGAAATGTGACAGGGAACGGAGCGAGGGCATGAAAGGGGTGGGGCGTGAAAGGGGCAGGGCATGAACGGGGGCGTGGCATGTGTCCTCCTTTTGGGGGGACAAAATATGTTTAACCCTAATTAAATTTCTTGAACCAGAACAGTTATGGGGAGGACCTAGGAGGAGAGAAGTTGCCCTGTAGTGTAAGGGTTCCTCTGCTGATGTGCAGTGATTGTGACCTGGCTGAGGTAAGCCACTTTTGCTATTTGACTGAGACTTGCAAGTTGTGTTTTGAGGTCTGGCTGGAGCCATACCTGGGACTTGAAGAAGAACCCAGAACTAACAGGCTGTGTTTGGGACGTGACAGCCCCACCAGACATAGACTATGTTTGGGCCTGTTGGCCAGAGGCCTGCTTGAGACTGTGTTAATTGAATGAAAGAAGGTTTTCCAACTTATACTCCTAGCCCTATGAAGTAAGAGGCCTCAGGACTCAGATAAATAAATAAATACTTATTTTTGCTTATATTCTGTTGTCTGGCTGAGTTCTTCCACTGGCGCACCCTCAACCCTCGCTCAGGGTATCACACTCAGAAGGTATCCTCTTTGACATTTGTACCTGCTTCGAGTTGAGTGTAATTCTCAGTTAACTTTGCATTTGGATTCGGATGAGTGTTTTGGGGGGAGGGGGTGTGCCTACTTTTCTGGTGTCCTCCCTGGGGAGAAGGTTTTAGAGGAAGCTACCTAATTAGTCACTCTTGTATGTAGAGGCTTACAAAATCTACCACTTATGCAGGTAAGTGCCACTTACTTAGCAAAACTATGTCTTGTATTTAGTGTAATCCACAGTGACGGTACTTTAAAAAAAAAATATGTTCCTTTATAAAATGTTTTCCCCTATTTGCTGTGGCATCAAACATATCTGTTTCTTTAGTAGTGTTATGTGCATTTTACAAAAGGCTTCATGTTCACCAATGTAGTTTTGAACACATGGACCTAAGGCCATGTTTACGAAGCAGCGCTAAGGACACATTAGCCTTTTTAGTGCATGCTAATAATTAGGATGCACTAAACGCTAAGTCATCCATAAAAACATATGGGTGACTCTAGCATTTAGCGCGTGCTAAAAACAGTAGCACGGCATAGTAAACAGAGCCCTAAATATGCATTTTCCGACCTATAGAAATTTATCCTCCAAAATGGGTAAAATTTAGGTATATAAATGCAGTTAAAAAAAGGTCTTTTTCAGTTCAGCCAAACAGGAGTGTCAAACTTTGCCATTAATTCCTTACACTTTTGAATGGATGAGCCAGCATGGTATAATGCTGATCTCAAGTCACCTGTGGATCTGTGATTCATTAATTGAACACTGGCTGCAATGGGGGAGAGATTGGGTGATTTAAATATCTGAAAGCAGAACTCAGCTCCTGCTGGAGAATATTCACCTCAATAAATCACCCTAAACCCTGTGAAGCGTAGCATGTGATAATTTATTTGCTCAAATCCCTGAATTAAAACAGAATCTGCAGTGTTGTTCTTTCTAATGTTAAAGTCAGCAACTGAGCTACTTGCCAGAATGGCCTTCAGGAAGCTTAGCCTGCAGTATAGGTAGACTCAACTTGTGTCTCTTCATAATCAGTAATTAGTCATTCAAAACCAATGGAATAAAAATATATGACTTGTAAAATAATATACTAATTTACTGTTCAGCCTGTATCTGCCTTTCATGTAGGTTAACTTAATTTACTGTGAGAAGGAATTACTCCTTGAAAGTAGGGTGATTTATTTTTCCTCTGAAAATCATAAAAACTAGAGTTAGCAAAAAACTGTTAACCATAACACATCCAAAGTATAATCACCTAACAATATTACTTTGTGCCTTCAGGCACAGGCAGCTCCCTTGTGACAATGGGCAAGTCACTTTAACCCTCCATTGCCCCATGTAAGCCGCATTGAGCCTGCCATGAGTGGGAAAGCGCGGGGTACAAATGTAACAAAAAAAATAAACAAATAAATGTGGGAAAATGAGATAAGATGTCAAGTCTTAGCTAAAGACAGACAGAGCTCCTGGGAAAATGGGCGATAATCTCGAACTGACGCATATTTGATTGACCTTCTTTAGGAGGATGGTCAGGTGAGAACATGTGATGAAGCAGAATTTGGAGATAGTATGCAAGAAAAGGAAACATATCCTATAACTGAACTAGAAATAAATTAGGGGCCCTTTTATTAAGCCGTGTAGGCACCTACGTGCGTACAGCGCGTGCCAGTTCGGAACTACTGCCCGGCTACCGTGTGGCCCTGGCAGTAATTTTATTTTTACGTGTGTCCACTACAAGTGCTGGAAAATATATTTTATTTTCCAGCAAGTGGCGCTAACCAGGCAGTAATCAGCATTGTACGTGTGTAGATGATTACCGTCTGGTTAATGCGTGAGAACTTACAGGTGTGCTGAAAAATGGATCTGCGTACGTCCGAAACACACGCCTATACTAGCGCAGGCCATTTTTCAGTGCACTTTGGTAAAAGGACCCCTAAGTAACTTCTAATTATAAACAAAGGAGGCAGAGAGAATGCCCCCACTATTTCTACATCTTTATGGTGAGATATATGGCTCTAAGGAAAACTGAATGAGGTCAACATTCTATGCTTTATATATGTGGATAGGGCCATATTTATTTTGGGCCCAATATTCAAAGCGATTTAGCTAGCTACTGACCGGTTAAATTGGTCGGGGCTAGTTGGTAATATTCAGCAGCACTTAACCAGCTCAGGGGGAATTCATCAAGCAGCGTTGTGGCCTTAACGTACCTTCACTTACGTTAAGGGAATTAGCATGCACCAAAAGCTAAAAACCCATAGGTTTAGATTGTGCTTTTATAATTTAGAGTGCGCAAATTCCTTTAGGGGACCCTTTGCAAAGCCGCACTAGCGTTTTTAGCTTGCAGTAAAAATCATCTGGTGGTAAAACACTGAGACACCCATAGGAATATAATGGGCGTCTCAGCATTTACCACCAGCTGGGTTTTACCGTGAGCTAAAAACGCTAGTGCTGCTTTGTAAATGGACCCCTTAACGTTCATTAAGGCCATAATGCCACTTGATATAGTCCCCTGCTAAATATCACGATTAGTGCCAAACTCAAAGCCAACTATGGTGGGGGTGGAGTCAGCACTTGGCCACTTAAGTACCAATATTCAGTCCTTAAGCTGCCAGGTTTATCACATAAATGGGATCGCATAAAAGTCTGTCCTATTTTTATACAGTAACCCATGGCTGCTTAAGTGATGAATATCGACTTAAGAGGCTAGGTCTCAACCAGCTTAAAAATAATCTGATATTCAAAGCAGAAGCCCACATAGATCCTGGCTGTGAATATCCAGGAATAACACCATCAATAGTGAGCAAAATGCTCACTGCTCAATGGTTAAATATTGACCCCTTTGCACTGAGCTCAGGCCTTTTCATGGGTAGATCAAGGGAACTTACAGTCAGGCCCATCAGACAACTCCCTGTTCCCAGAGGCCTTACATCTTATAAAACATTTACCAACTTGTGTTAACATGTGCTGATTTTCATTGCTGCATATTAATTTATGTTTATGTATTTTTATAATAACATAATATAAGATGGCAGACAGAGACTAAAATGGATCACTTAGTCTGCCCAGAAAAGTTGAGGGTTGTTAACAGTCCTCTGTGAGGCCATGCCCCTCTACACCTTTGGTTAGGGTTGTAACAGTTGGTCTTTGACATCACTCTTCTCTGTGGGGTCCTTTTACTAAAGGATTGGCGCGCAGCAATGGGCATGCTGCGCATCAGTCCGGAACTATCGGCAGGCTACTGCAGGAGCCCAGAGGTAGTTCCCACCCCCAGCATGCTCCATTTTTGTAGCGACAGTGTTTCCCCGGCAGTAAATACCAGGTTAGCGCAGGAGCCCTTACCACAACCTCAATGGTTGGCGGAAAATGCTCCTCCCTGAAATGGCCCTGCAGAAAGTGGTTCACTTACTGCACAGCCATTTCTTTGTTAGAAAAAAAAAACCCAGCCTTTTACCCGCTGCAGTAAAAGGGGACATCAGCGTGCATCAAAAACATAAACTGATGCTAGCACAGGCCCCTTTTTACCGCAGCTCAGTAAAAGGACCCCTAAGTTTTGGTTTAGGTCTGTAACTCTGTACAAATCTCTTTTAGCCTTTATTTAGGGCTGTAACTGCAACTCATACAGGTTACAGACCATAGACTAGCAGGGACAGATCAAAGAACAAATGTGTGTGTGTGTGTGTGTGTGTGCTTTTGTGTTGCATTCATACCACATGCTATGAGTTTATATCAGAGGGGAAGGGGAGATACTTTAAGGCTGATAACGAGTAAAATGTTAGTTTGCAACATTGTTGGACTGCTAGTTTAATTATGTATTGACAATGAATGTGACTATCCAAAATTATAAAATCACTCTTCCATAATTGTGTGACTGTTCTACTGTTTGGTCATGTATTTTTCTTTTAGCTTGTAATTCATTTGAAAGAAGAGATGATTGCGTGGATCTGTGGTCATTCCAGGGCCACCGAGAAGGGGGGCAGGGGGGGCAAAATTCCCCGGGCCCAGGCCTTCAAGGGGGGCCTGGCACTGGTGTCAGGCCGCTGGCGCTGCAGTTCCCGGTCTCACCTGCCTGCCTCCTCGGCTCCGGGCCCCCTGCATTCGAAGCGGCAGTCACAGATCGCCTCCCTTCGGGCCTTCCCTTCCTGTGTCCCGCCCTCACAGAAACTGGAAGTTACATCAGATGAGGGCGGGACACAGGGAGGGAAGGCCAGAAGAGAGGCAATCTGCAACTCAAGAGAGGCAATCTGCGACTGCCGCTTTGAATGTAGGGAGCCCGGAGCCGTGAAGGCAGGCAGGTGAGACCGGGGACTGCAGCGGCAGGGGTGCAGCGGGGGGCAGCAGCAGCAGGGGGGCGGAGGCGGGGTGGCCTTGCCCCGGGCCCGGCCTAGTCTCTCGGCAGCCCTGGGCCATTCTTTTGCATTTTGGGCTCAGAAGTTGAGTATTCATTTGGGACTGACCTCAGTTGAATTCTGGATCTATTGACTGTGAATTTGTAGCATATTTTGGACCCAGCTGTTGTCTTCTCTTTTGCTGACTGAATATTGGTTGACTGTTCTTCATTTATTGTTAGTCCATTTGGGAGGCAATCATTTGTGTTCTGTTAAATGGATGGATCTCATTACAGAGATGAGGAAATAGTCACTATGGATTCTTGATCAGTTTCACAGTGTATGTTTAATATGGTCATACATTATTCCCACAAACATTTGGCATAGGACTATGAAAGTAAAGGTGGTTGAACATTTATAAAGGAGGGTAAATTCTGAATTGGCAAGATTGTTACGTTTATATATTTATAAAATTTATAATCCACGCCATCTACTACTCTGGGTGGTTTACAAAAATTACATTCATAATAATATCAACATAAAAACACATAATATCGACATAAAACACATAACATTCACAATAAAACCATCATAATAACTAAATAATCATGCAAATTACTACACATAACCATTATACAGTAGCAAAAACCTGTTGAAAGACAAAAACCTTTAACTGCTTCCTTGGAGGATTTGGATGGGGTCCATCTTTCACATACAGGATTTGATAGTTTTTTGATTTTTTTCAGGATATTTTGGAAACTGGGAGGCAAGAACTTAGGGTCAAAGTTGAGATGAGGAAGTAGAAGACAAGTAAAATATTGTCTTCACTTGTGATGGAGTTCCATATATTAGCCCTGTTTGTTCCATCCAAGGGAGGATGGGTACATTGGATTGCTAAGATTGGGAGAACCTACAGTATCCTAGCATTACTGCTGGGGAGTTGAATGTGCTTCCCTGAAAGAATTAATTTGATCTTTAACCTGAACAACCGGGCATCATCACAAGATTATTGGATGGCCTAGATATTCTAATTGATGCTTTTATTTTGGTTAAGAGAGCAACATCCAACTGGGTGTCTGAAGGTGATAGAGGCAGTTCATGTAGCTGCCTTTCAGAGGCATACTGCTGATAAACATTTGTTATACAAATGTGCTAGGCTGGAAAGAGGCCAAACAATTTGTTCAGTTTATTGATGTACTTTATAATTATATTTCACTTTATGTGGCTCTGTTTTGCCACATGTTTATGTTTTGTGACTGTCTTATTAAAGAAATAAAGGGTGATTGTGAATGCCAATTTGATAGTCCTCAATGTTTACAATGATTTTTCTCAAAGTGAGAACTATTTACTGTACCTGAATGTAACTCACTTAGAGCTACCAATGAAAAAATGCAGACACAATCCAAATAAAGAGTTGCATATGAGCTATTAAAAGGTTGGTCCCATTGTAAATTTTCTTGACACATATTATATCTAATAAAACATTAAATCAGATAACGATAGCATTTTAGTCAAAGAAGGCTCAACTACAATTATAATTAATGCATTCATATTTAAATGACTCAAAATTATTAACATTGTAATTAGACAGAATTAAGGAGCTTGAATTATCTAATTTAGCAACAGATTTTTGCAAGAAAATAGTTTGACAAAGAGAAAGTCTGACTTTCCCTAGTACTGCTATAGTTGCATCTTTATCAATTGACATGAAATAAGTACATCTTAAACTTCAGGTAATTGTAATTACATTTTTTTAAAAAAACAACAAAAGTTTAGGGTACTATTGACTCTACAAAGCAGGTGAATGACATTATGCATCAACTCTACTTGGGCTTGAGTTCTTCTATACTACTACTTACTACTACTTAGCATTTCTAAAGCGCTACTAGACGTATGCAGCGCTGTACACTTGAACATGAAGAGACAGTTCCTGCTCGACAGAGCTTACAATCTAATTAGGACAAACAGGACAAACAAGAGATAAGGGAATATTAAAGTGAGGATGATAAAAAAAGGGTTCTGAACAGCAAGATAAAAGGAACGGAGTCTGGAGTTAGCAGTGGAGGAGAAGGGTGCAGATAAGAGAGATTTACCCAGTGAATGGAGTTCCCTGGGAGGAATGTAGGGAGAGATGAGAGTGGAGAGGTACTGAGGAGCTGCAGACTGAATGCACTTATAGGTCAATAAAAGGAGTTTGAACTGTATGCGGAAATGGATAGGAAGTGACTTGAGGAGAGGGCTAATATCAGCATAACGACACTGGCGGAATATTAGTCGTGCAGCAGAATTTTGAACAGATTGAAGAGGAGAGTGATGGCTAAGTGGGAGACCTGTGAGAAGCAAGTTGCAATAGTCTTAGTGAGAGGTGATAAACGTTTGTGGATGAGGGTTCTGGTAGTATGCTCAGAAAGGAAAGGGCGAATTTTGGTGATATTATAGAGAAAGAAACGACAGGTTTTAGCAGTCTGCTGAATATGTGCAGAGAAGGAGAGGGAGGAGTCGAAGATGACCCCAAGGTTACGAGCTGATGAGACAGGAAGGATGAGAGTGTTATCCACAGAAATAGAGAATGGGGGAGGAGGTGAGGTTGGTTTAGGGGGAAAGATAAGTTGAAATTCACAAAAGGATTCTTTTACTAAGCTGTGGTAATAAACCCCTTTTGGGGTTATTCCTGTGCACCAAAACCATTTTTACCACAGCCATAAGAATACCCAAATTTGAATTTATTTCATTAATGTTCATGCACTAATATTTCCATTAGGGTATGTAATAACAACAACCCAGGGTGTGCAGTATCAAAAGTCAAGGAGGACATGAGAAAATATCTCTATATCCAATTCACTGAAAACAATGTATTATTATTATTATTATTATTATTATTATTATTATTATTTATTGCATTTGTATCCCACATTGCCCCACCTATTTGCAGGCTCAATGTGGCTTACATAGTTGTATAATGACGTGGAGGGGCATAATTGAATGAAAACGTCTATCTCCATGGGCGTTTATCTCCGAGAACGGGTCCGTGAAGGGGTGGACCGAACCGTATTTTCGAAAAAAATAGACGTCCATGTTTTATTCAACAATTTGTGAGCTGGGCATTTTTGTTTTTCAGTGATAATGGAAAATGAAAGCGCCCAGCTCAAAAACGAATAAATGCAAGGCATTTGTTCGTGGGAGGGGCCAGGAGTCGTAGTGCACTGGTCCCCCTCACATGCCAGGACACCAACCGGGCACCCTAGGGGGCACTTTTATAAAAAAAAAAAAAAAAAAAAAAAAAAAAGGTAAAAGAGCTCCCAGGTGCATAGCACCCTTCCCTTGTGTGTTGAGCCCCCCAAATCCCCCTCAAAACCCACTGCCCACAAGTCTACACCATTACTATAGCCCTAAGGGGTGAAGGGGGGCACCTACATGTGGGTACAGTGGGTTTGGGGAGGGTTGGAAGACTAAGCATTAAGCAGCACAATTGTAACAGGTGGGGGGGGGATGGGCCTGGGTCCACCTGCCTGAAGTCCACTGCACCCCCTAACAACTGCTCCAGGGACCTGCATACTGCTGCCAGGGAGGTGGGTAAGACATTTGAGGGTGAAAATAAAAAGTTGTGAAACATCATTTTTTGTGGTGGGAGGGGGTTAGTGACCACTGGGTGAGTCAGAGGAGGTCATCCCCGATTCCATCTGGTGGTAATCTGGTCATTTAGGGCACTTTTTGGGGCCTTATTTGTGAAAAAATAGGGTCCAGGAAAAGTGCCCTAAATTCTAGCTACAAACGCATACTTTTTTTCCATTATCGGCGAAAGGCGCCCATCTCTGTTCGGGTGATAACCACGCCCCAGTCCCACCTTCACCACGCCTCCGACACGACCCCGTCAACTTTGTACGCTTCCGCGATGGAGTGCAGTTGAAAACGTCCAAGTTCGGCTTTCGATTATACCGCATTATTCGTTTTTGGGAGATAAACGCCTATCTCCCGATTTAGGTCGCAATATAGGCGTTTTTGTCTTTCGATTATAAGCTGGATAGTCATTCCAGAATATCAGATACAGTTAGAAGTGTGCAGAGATTGAGAAAGGGATGAGAGAGGGAGTAATTAGGCAGGTGATTGTGGGAGTGGATTTTCATAGCTGGTTGGGTTTGTAAAGTGGGTCATTGAAGCTGTTGGTTTTCTTTGTAGGCTTTGTTGAAGAGGTGTGTCTTCAGAGATTTGCAAAAGTTATTTGTATCGACGATTGATTTCAGATCTGTGGGTAGAGAATTCCATATCTGCGTGCTCGTGTAAGAGAAGGTGGTGGCGTGCATCAGCTTGTATTTTAGTCCTTTACAGCTGGGGAAGTGTAGATTGAGAAATTTGCGGGATGTTCTTGTGGTGTTTCTGGGTGGTAGCTCTACTAGGTTCAACATGTAGGTAGGGGCGTCTGCGTGAATGATTTTGTGTACAATCGTACATATCTTGAACGCAATGCGTTCCTTAAGTGGTAGCCAGTGCAGTTTCTCTCTAAGGGGTTTTGCACTTTCGTATTTGGTTTTTCCAAATATGAGTCTGGCGGCAGTATTCTGGGCTGTTTGGAGTTTTTTGATAGTCTGTTCTTTGCAGCCCATATATAGTGCGTTGCATTAGTCCAAATGGCTTATTACCATTGATTGTACCAGCGTGCGGAAGATGTGTCTCGGGAAGAATGGTTTTACTCTTTTGAGTTTCCATATGGCTTTTTCGTCGTATTCTTCACGTGGGTATCGAGAGTGAGGTTTTGATCAATAGTAACTCCAAGAATTTTCAGGTTTTGTGAGACAGGCAGAGAACAGTAAGGTGTGATTATGGTGGAGACGTTTTTTGTGTTATGTTGGGAGGTGAGTACAAGACATTGTGTTTTTTCTGCATTAAGTTTTAGTTGGAATGCATCTGCCCAGGTATGCATGATTTGGAGGCTTTGGTTGATCTCGTTGGTGATTTCATTTAAATCATGTTTGAACGGGATGTAGATTGTGACATCGTCTGCTATATGTAAGGATTGAGGTTTTGATTGGCTAGGAGTTTGGCTAATGGTATCATCATTAGGATGAATAAGGTTGGTGAGAGGGGGGATCCTTGGGGTACTCCACATTCAGGTGTCCATGGGGGTGATCTGTCTGAGTGCTTTGTTACTTGGTAAGATCTTGTGGTCAGGAATCCTTTGAACCATTTGAGAACTGTACCTCCTACTCCGAAGTATTCTAGTATATGTAATAGTATTTTATGATTAACCATGTCAAAGGCACTGGACATGTCGAATTGTAGGAGGAGTATATTGTCACCTGTTGCAATTGCTTGTCTGAATGAGTTCATTGCGGACACTAGAACGGTTTCAGTACTGTGATTTGACTGAAATCCTGATTGAGAATCATGCAAAATTGAGTATTTGTTTAGGTAATCAGTAAGTTGTTTCGTCACCACGCCTTCCATGAGTTTGGTTATGAGCGGAATGGATGCTACTGGGCGATAATTGGTTAGGTCCAGTGTGCTTTTCTTGGGATCTTTTGGCAGTGGTGTAAGTAGGATGTTTCCTTTATCCGTGGGAAAGAGCCCATTTTGAAGCCTGTAGTTTATGTGGTTCGTGAGGTCTGTTTTGAATTGTTTGGGTGCAGATCTTATCAGACTAGTAGGGCAAGTGTCTAGTTTTCATTGCGATTTGGTGTATTTTCTGAGCCAGTGAGAGATTTCGACTGGTGAGAGTGTGTCGAAATTGGTCCAAGATCGATCTGCTGGGTATTCCCTGGGTTTTGGGTCTAGGCATTCGAGGATGTCTGTGTTCTCTGTTGTGTTGGTAGGAATCTTGAGTCGGAGCTTTGTTATTTTTTCATTGAAGTAGTTCGCAAGATTGGTTGCTGATGGGGTGTCTGTGTTATTGGAGGTAACCGTTGTAGTATGGCTAATCGAAAAGAACTTGAGAAATTCTCGAGTAATAACTCACCGAAGCAGAATGCCACCTTAAGGTCAAAGGCTCTTCCTAGAGGGTGGATATTCCGCGAATTCATACATATTCCGTGAATTAGAAAAGAAAGATGGAACTCCAAAAGACAGCCGGCCTGGTTGAAAAGTGAGGTGAAGGAAGCTATTAGGGCTAAAAGAAACGCCTTCAGAAAATGGAAGAAGGAACCGTCTGAAAATAACAAGAAGCAGCATAAGGAGTGTCAAAGCAAATGCAAGGCGCAGATAAAGAAGGCCAAGAGGGATTACGAAAAAAAAGATAGCATTAGAGGCAAAAAAACATAGTAAACATTTTTTTCGGTATATTAAAAGCAGGAAGCCGGCAAAAGAATCGGTTGGGCCGCTGGATGACCGAGGGGTAAAAGGGGCGATCAAAGAAGACAAAGACGTAGCGGAGAGACTGAATGAATTCTTTGCTTCGGTCTTCATCGAGGAAGATTTGGGTGGGATACCGGTGTCGAAAATGGTATTTCAAGCAGACGAGTCGGAGAAACTTATTGACTTCACGGTAAACCTGGAGGACGTAATGGGGCAGTTCGGCAAACTGAAGAGTAGCAAATCTCCTGGACCGGATGGTATTCATCCTAGAGTACTGATAGAACTGAAAAAGGAGCTTGCGGAGCTACTGCTAGTGATAAGCAACTTATCCTTAAAATCGAGCGTGGTACCGGAAGATTGGAGGGTGGCCAATGTAACGCCCATTTTTTAAAAAGGCTCCAGGGGAGATCTGGGAAATTATAGACCGGTGAGTCTGACGTCGGTGCCGGGGAAAATGGTAGAGGCTATTATTAAAAACAAAATTACAGAGCACATCCGAGGACATGGATTACTGAGACCGAGTCAGCACGGCTTTTGTGTGGGGAAATCTTGCCTGACCAATTTACTTCAATTCTTTGAAGGAGTAAACAAACATGTGGACAAAGGGGAACCGGTAGATATTGTGTATCTGGATTTTCAAAAGGCGTTTGACAAGGTACCTCATGAAAGGCTACAGAGGAAATTGGAGGGTCATGAGATAGGAGGAAATGTCCTATTGTGGATTAAAAACTGGTTGAAGGATAGGAAACAGAGAGTGGGGTTAAATGGGCAGTATTCACAATGGAGAAGGGTAGTTAGTGGGGTTCCTCAGGGGTCTGTGCTATGACCGCTGCTTTTTAATATATTTATAAATGATTTAGAGATGGGAGTAACTAGCGAGGTAATTAAATTTGCTGATGACACAAAGTTATTCAAAGTCGTTAACTCGCGACAGGATTGTGAAAAATTACAAGAGGACCTTACGAGACTGGGAGACTGGGCGGCTAAATGGCAGATGATGTTTAATGTGAGCAAGTGCAAGGTGATGCATGTGGGAAAAAAGAACCCGAATTATAGCTACGTCATGCAAGGTTCCACGTTAGGAGTTACAGACCAAGAAAGGAATCTGGGTGTCGTCGTCGATAACACACTGAAACCTTCTGCTCAGTGTGCTGCTGCGGCTAGGAAAGCGAATAGAATGTTGGGTATTATTAGGAAAGGTATGGAAAACAGGTGTGAGGATGTTATAATGCCATTGTATCGCTCCATGGTGCGACCGCACCTTGAGTATTGTGTTCAATTCTGGTCGCCGCATCTCAAGAAAGATATAGTAGAATTGGAAAAGGTGCAGCGAAAGGCGACTAAAATGATAGCGGGGATGGGACGACTTCCCTATGAAGAAAGACTAAGGAGGCTAGGGCTATTCAGCTTGGAGAAGAGACGGCTGAGGGGAGACATGATAGAGGTATATAAAATAATGAGTGGAGTGGAACACGTGGATGTGAAGCGTCTGTTCACGCTTTCCAAAAATACTAGGACTAGGGGGCATGCGATTAAACTACAGTGTAGTAAATTTAAAACAAATCGGAGAAACTTTTTCTTCACCCAACGAGTAATTAAACTCTGGAATTCATTGCCGGAAAATGTGGTGAAGGCAGTTAGCTTAGCAGAGTTTAAAAAGGGGTTGGACGGTTTCCTAAAGGACAAGTCCATAAACCGCTACTAAACGGACTTGGAAAAATCCAAAATCCCAGGAATAACATGTATAGAATGTTTGTACGTTTGGGAAGCTTGCCAGGTGCCCTTGGCCTGGATTGGCCGCTGTCGTGGACAGGATGCTGGGCTCGATGGACCCTTGGTCTTTTCCCAGTATGGCATTACTTATGTACTTAAGTTTCTCAATCATTGAAAATGTCCTTGTTATGAAAATTTCTTCTTTATTATAGACATGAGTACCTTGTGCTCCCAATTCTTCTGTATATACCAAGCCATGCACTGTATACAACAATAAGTACCTGCTTCGAAGTGTCTCCTCATACATATATATGTTTTTTGCTTTTCCTTGCTGTTTAATTTTATGTGCAGTGACATCATTTAAAAATATATGCTGGCTTCTTCCGGTTTTCAAACATAACGTCAGATATGATTAGTACGTCGGTTTCCTCATTTCCTACCAGATGAGCATTTAAATAGCTTACTTTAGGCATAATTTTGGTTTCGAGATAAGTGGCACATTTATTGTTGCTGTAGATCATGGCAGTTTGAATCCGGGTCCCTGACGAACATCCTTTTGAAACCCTGCAGTGTCGGACACCAAGTGGATCCTGCCAGCATGAGAGGTTTGGTGTTTGGAAAATCTTGATAAACGCCGTGTGAGGACACCATGGCTGCCAGGTATACTGCACACACTCGACAGCCTTAAGATAAGTGTGCTTTCATTAAGAAGTAGTTAAGTTAAGCAATTTAATGCGTGGGGCAGTATGGTATTGAACTCATGACATTATATAGAGGATATGTGGAATATGTCAGATATGAGTAATATGAGTAACAAAAATTGTTAAAATGGTTTGGAATATTAAAAGATTGTAAAGATTATTATTATTGTTTGAATTATACAAAGGTTATGAAAGATGGTTAGGATTGCTTGCTTAAGCTTTCTAGTAAAATAATGGTGAAAATATGTGTGTCATTTTTTAGTTGAGAGGACATGGGTAAGGTTGAAATTCACTGAGAATGTTATGTGTTATAATGGTGACAGTTTATAAGGAGGAGTGATATTGTTACATTTGTGCTTCTCAGGGGCCCTTTTACTAAGCTGCATAAGCATCTATGCCCGTCCAATGCACCAAAATGCAGTTATCGCCCAGTGACTGTGTGGCTCTTGAGGTAATTTCATTTTTGGCACGCGTCCGATACGCAAGGCCGAAACAATAATTTTTATTTTCAGACGCGCATATTGGACGTGCACCAATGCATTTGATGCTCGTGGATCATTACCGCCCGGTTACCGCATGAGACTTTACCGCTGAGTCAATGACAGGCAATAAGGTTGCAGACCCAAAATGGACGCACGGCAATTTAGATTTTGCCGCACGTCCATTTTTGACAAAAACATTAAAAAGGCCTTTTTAACAGGTGCACTGAAAAATGGATTGGCGCGCACCTAAAACCCGCGCCTACACTACCGCAAGCCATTTTTCAGCGCACCTTAGTAAAAGGACCCCTCAGTTACTTATTGTTGTATACAGTGCATGGCTTGGTTTAAATAGAAGAATTGGGAGCACAAGAGGTGCTCATATCTATAATATAGAAGAAATATTTTCATAACAAGGAGATTTTCAATGATTGAGAAACTTATCCACCCTCTAGGAAGAGCCTTTGTCCTTACGGTGGCATGCCACTTGGATGTTATTACTCTGAGAATTTCTCCTTTAAGTTCTTTTTGATTAGCCCTACATTGTTTTCAGTGAATTGGATAGCATACTTTTTAATATAGAGATATTTTCTTACGTCCTTCTTGACTTTTGATACTGCACACCCTGGTTTGTTGTTATTATTTGATTGTTAGTATACCAGTGGTACTATTGGGAAATATACTTTACTGTTTGGTTCGCCATTAGGGTATGGCCATTTATTTAAATTATTGCAGGAGCACTTACCACCAGCTATATTTTTAAACAGTAACAGCTCTCATGTTATCCATGCACTAACCAATTAGCACAGTAATGTAGATACACTAATTGGTTAGCGCAGAAACTCCGCTTCTAACATGTCCCCTTAAAAATATATTTAGCATGCAGTTAGCACATGCAGATGCAAAAATTAGCACGTCATTTTAGTACATCCTGCATGTGTAGCTTCCTAATTGGTTCAAGGGCCAATACATCAGAGATCCAGGCCAGGGGTGGGTGGGAGTTGGGGTGGTTGGGATGGATTAAAAGTCTAAGCTGAGGTTTCCTGCGACTATTAGCTGTGCACAGAACATATTTACAAAACAGTGTTAAAAGCTTTTAGCACCGTATTATGTAAGGTCCTGAATTCTATCCACGTAACTGGTTAGGGGGCAGTAAAGGCTCCTGCATTAACCATGTGCTAACCAATTAGCATGCGTTAATGTACATGCACTTACTGGTTACCATTTCCATGCCCACTCTCCACCCTTCCCTGCCCATGCCATGCCCCTCTCTCCAAATAAATACCACATACTTAGTATGCACAGACAACAAAACTAATGCAAAACACTAGTGCATCCTGCATTAGGCAATTTTTACAATGTTAGGCACACATTAGTACTTAATGCAGCTTAGTAAAAGAGCCACTAGGTTAGCCAGTAAAAATAGCAGTCCTATCTTTGGCTGATTTAACCAGTTAAGGCTGAATATCAGAGCTTTACTGGTAAGTACTGGCCAGCCGCACATACCCAGATATTCAATGCTGTTGCATTGAATGTTGAGATAAAAATCGCTGGCTGAATATTTACCCATTAATAAAAAAAATAGAGATAAAAGCTACCTATCTTTTCAAAGTAATCTGAAGTTTAGCCCATATCTGCTTAGAGTACAGTGTGCAAAACCTGCATTTAGGGAATATGGTCAATACTGTAAAGTCAGTGTCAGCAGACTGACATTTTAGCTGACTCCTGGAAAGCTGTCCTGCTGAATTCAAATTAAGCTATACAGTTCTCTGACGTTTTCTCTTCTCTTCAACTAGTCAGTGATTGAGTTTCATATTTTTTTCCACAGTTGGTTTTAGAACACTTCCCGCTGACCCTACCCATGGGCATTCCGTGTAAGTCAGCCAGAAAAGGTGGTATATGAATATTTTGAGAACAATGTTCCCTCTAAGCTGTGCAGGAATTCTTTACCCACATTCCTGCCAGTGGAGGGTGGTGTTTCAATATTGTGCTTTCAATTGCTAGGGACAGACAGATTCCCTGAGTGCTGCAGAGCTTGCCTGTCCGTTGCTATTAATGAAGAGGTCCTTTTACTAAGGTGCGCTGAAAAATGGCCTGCGGTAGTATAGACACATGTTTTGGACGCACGCAGAATTATTTTTCAGTGCACCTACAAAAAAATGCCTCTTTTTTTTTTCGAAGACGGACGTGCGGCAAAATGAAAATTGCCGTGTCTCCATTTTGGGTCTGAGACCTTACCGCCTTACTGCCTAGCGCACCAAATGCCACTTGGCGTGCATCTGTTATGTGCACCCAAAAATAACAAATATTTTTCAGACACGCATATCGGAGGCACGTCAAAAATGAAATTACCGCAAGAGCCACGCGGTAGTCAGGCGGTAACTCTATTCTGGCGCATGTTGGGTGCATGTAGATGCTTACGCGACTTAGTAAAAAGGCCCCAAAATGTGACACTGACACAACACCCCCAACTGGTAGATAGAGGACTCCCACACAGCTTAGAGAAATCATTGGTGGAGACGTTAACAGCCACACAGCAGAATTCAGTACTAGCTGTAACGCTTTCAAAGAAGAATCCGGTAAACCCAAATTATAAAACATTACAATAGTCTAGATGGCATATGACAAGTGACTGCAAAATCATTCTAAAGACTGCTGGCATTAAATATATGTTTTAATCTTCTTAAACAATATAACATAAATGATGCTGAATGCACAACTTATTTAATAATGCTGAACACACAACCTCTTGTTCTGATGAATGTGTGTTACTGTTCAGCAAGAGATAGTGCTATTCTGTATTGAAATGACATCACCTCCCTTTGAAAAGCTCTCTGAGAGTGTGTTGCCATTTAACTTGGATGAAAAGCATTTATGATTCAGTCAAACGGCCTCTGAAATAAATTTTTCACAATTGGGAGGTGAAAAGTGCCAACTGCTGTAGACTTACAAGTCCCGCAGAAATATTCTGAAGATGTTTTCTGCCAGGTTCCCCCACTTCCACCCCTTACCTTTAAATAGTGCTTTCCCCCAATGCTCCCACTAAAATAAACTCCAAACTCCTTGTAAAATATCTGGACATCTCCTTTCAAGTGTATTGTGCTGGGCAGTTGACCTTATTAGAAATCTTTTTATCCATCACCGCATTAAGCAAACACAATCTTCTATTAAAAGTAGCAGTGTGATTACGATATAATTAAAGTATCCATTCAATGACCGAATAATCAAATCAAGTATAAAAGAACAGTGAACCAATTCTTTAAATGTTGCAGTAAGTCACTTTTAATACGTCCAGCCATTTATCAATTATTTTGCTTGGAAGAAAAAAGGCAATTGCAAACTCTTGTCTACCAAAAACAGCACAGTGGAAATTATAAACTGGAATAACTGTTGGAGAAAATTCAATTAATCACCTGGTGAAATGTGAAATGATTGGATAATCCCATGGCACTTTCACCTCCATCCCCACCCCATGCCTAGGCCATCTTTCTTCCTCCATCCTTTCCAGGCAAAAGGTCAGAGCAAAATCACGCCTTTATTGTAATAATGTTAAAATATATAAAAGTGCATTCCTCACCAGTATAGTAGCCATAAATAATAGATTTAAAAGTTAGGGACCCAGTATGACAAACACTGCTCATGTTGGCCAGAATTGCCTTTTGAGTAAACGTCATCTTCATCTGACTACACTGTCTGCGATGGGATATCACCTTTCTACCATTTTTTTAAAAAATGTGAATTAAATATGCATTTATATAGTATGACTGAGATGTATAGCATGAAGGGTAACTCAAACCACTAAGAGGACCAGGTTTCAGCATAAGGCAACACAATTAGGTGGGCAGCATCAGCATGGCAGTCAGTGTCACTAAACAATATTCAGTGCAGCCATTATAAGGTCTTCATCATCCAGGTAGCTCAAGACATACTCACTAATGAACAGGAAGCTTAGAGGAGATGGAACACGACAGGCTTTGAACATGCACTTATGCTCAAGGCCCCATGGTGGCTACATTGATTCTTTAGAAATGCTGACTGCTGTGTCACTGCTGCCCTCCAAATTATGATGCCTTGGAGGGTGTAGGGAAGGGAAGATTCTAGGGAATGGAAAGGAAGGTGTTGGATACCTTGAAGGATAGAGAAGGGAACAGTTTGGAAACTTGGGGGGTAGAGAAGGAAAGATGCTACATACTTGGAGAGGGGTAAGAAAGGGTAGAGGATGGATGCAAAGGGGATAAGGAAGGGGAATGTATACATGAGGGGAAAGGCCTTGAGCTGCCCTGGGGTGGGGGTGGAGAACAGGTGCATGGCTGAAGGTTTACCTAGCGCATTAATAACATGTTAACGAGAATTTCCTATGAAAAATGATGACTTTCTGTTGATCACATTAGGCATGGGGGCAATTCTATAACTTAGTGCCGCCAGTTAGGTATGCCGATGCTGAATGTTGATTGCCAGTTCTATAATGACATCTGTATGCCAAGATGACATTATAGAATACGAGCATAAACTTGAATTGCTGCACCTAAATTTAGATGTGACTCTTTAGACCAGGTCTAATGCAGGTATAAATGGGTGGGGCCTAAGTGTGTCATTCAAAGTATTCTATATGTTGTGCATGTACATTAGAGACATGCTTAAACCCTCCCATGCTCCTCCCATATATGCATCCCTTGGAGCTCCACACTATAACACCAATGTGCTTGTGCTATCTGATAGAATAGCACACCATGCTTATACATACTTGAGTAGCACTTTTATAGGAATTTATAGGTGCAAGGTGTGTATAAATACATAAACCCAATTATAGTACTACTTTTATCAGTGCAACTCTAAACTAGATGCCTCCATTTAGGCATCCCAAAAGTGTGTGGTAGGAGACATTTCTGCAACATAACCTAGGTACCTAGATTCCATTATAAAATACTAGATTAACCTGATATTGGCACATCTTAATATCTAGGCACCTGCATTTATACCAGCCATAAAGCTGCCCTAAGTATGGGCGCCTAAATACAACAGGGATAGGCATAACTTACAGTATTCTTTAAGTTTTTTGGGTAAGTGGGAGCACCACCTCAGTTCTGTTCATGCTCTGCCCCTGTATACTTCACTCTTGCAGTATATTTGTAATATATATTTGCAAAATAGTGCTTAGGCATCCTGCTAGTACTTACCTGGATATATGCATATACACACATAAGAACTATTATTCTAAACATTTGTGTGCATAATTTCCCTTATTTACCCAGATTCTATAAGTGGTGTGCAGAATTGCATGCTGTTCTCAGATGTGTGTGCAACTAAATTGGCTAATGAGTCAATTAGCACCAATAATTGGATGCTAGCTATCAATTGTTGTTACTTGGCAACAATTATGGTTAGCATGCACATCTTGTTAAACTCTATTCTATAAAGATCTATGTACAATTCTTTTAATGTGCAACTCAAAAGGAGGCATGGCAATGGGAGGAGCATGGGTAGGTCAGGGACATTCATAAAAGATGAACACAGTATTAAAGAATACCAAGGATCCATGTCTAACTTACAGTACATGCCAGGATTTTCAGTTGGTGTGAATCCTTGCATCCAAAGTTTGGTGCAGAAATTGGAGCACTGTTCAAAGAAAAACACTCCATGTGGATTTTTTTTCAACACCCAAATTTGGGTGTCATTTACTGAATCTAGTTCTTAATCATTATGTACAAATATTACACAAAAAGAAGCTATTAAAACAATTTAAGATACACTCCTTTATAGAAAAAAGTATTTAAGGATTCCAACCAAGTTCAATGTGCAGTTGGCAGAACTAGAATTAATGAAAATTATTTTATGTTTGATGCTATATATTACAAACAGATAAAGGGTATAGCAATGGGAGCTTCAATGGCCCCAGACATCACCAATTTATATGTCACCAACATCGACAATAAATTGTTCAAGAACTTTCCCTTTAGTCATAATGTGAAATTATGAAAACATTACATGATATTTTATTATTTGGGATGGAGAGGAAGAAAGACTAAAAGATTTTCATAAATGACAATGAAAAAGATGAAAATTTACAATTTGAAATGAATTAAGATAAGAAAAGAATAATATATCTAGATGTTTTGATATCAAAAGAGGAGGAAGATTTTTACACATCCATATATCAAAAACTGACAGACAGGAACAAATTATTTCATTTTCAAAGGTTTCAAAATAGATCTCTTAAAGAAAACCATCCTGCCAGTCAATTTTTATGACATCCCCCTAATTCTATAAAAGTAGCTAAAAATTACATACGCAAATTCAGTCATGCACCCAACTTGTGTGTGCAAATTAATGAATGAGCTAATTAGTGGCAATAATTAGCTTTTTAACAAACAAATATTGGTTCTAATTAGATTTAATTGGCATTTACATGTGTAAATTTAGGCAGGGGATCCACACCTAAAATTTAAGCATGATCTGAAAAAGAGGGCACAGAAATGGGAGGGTGATGAGTGTAATGGGGGTGTTCCTAAAATTAACAGTATCAGGCGAGTTTCCACCTGGACAGTTCCCACCCACAAATCCCCCCAAGACAATTTCCACCTAGTACAATTCCCCCTAGGACAATTCCCACAAAAGACTTTTCCCCCCAGGACATTCGCTCCCTCCCTAGACTTTTTTTTTTTTACCGACTGTAGCTTCTTTCTTGTATCGGGTCCCATAAGTCCTGTTGGTACTTTTTTTATGGCATCTTAATACATTTCTTGATTAGCTTTCAAAGGTTGCCCTTCTTCCTCAGATCGGAAATAAGCAAATGTTATTTGCTTATTTCCGATCTGAGGAAGAAGGGCAACCTTCGAAAGCTAATCAGGAAATGTATTAAGTTATGTC
Organism: Microcaecilia unicolor; assembly: GCF_901765095.1. Lineage (NCBI taxonomy): Eukaryota > Metazoa > Chordata > Amphibia > Gymnophiona > Siphonopidae > Microcaecilia > Microcaecilia unicolor. The sequence continues at coordinate 146,206,145 of NC_044034.1, forward strand.
CAATAAAAAAGGTATCATCTTATTTTCTTTTCCATGTTTTATTTTGTTTGATTTCTGTTGATAACCTTTAAGAGTGGACCAACACGGCTACCACACCACTCTACTTTATGGCATCTGAAATAAGGCAGTTAGAGCAGCATACGGATGTACACCGAGAACGTATAATAATGGAATAACTTTTCATAGGTAGAGTAGTAATTTGTTATAAATCATAATCAATGTGTGATTTTGAGGGGCTGAATTAGGTTGAAACCTAGTTTGGGGGAGGTATGGGGGGGCCATTGCCTCCCTCCACATGAACTGCATGTCTGGAAGGGGAAAGGGATGTGTAAAAGATAATGTTGTGGAGGGGTGTGAGAGGGTACTGGCCCCCAAAATGATGTGGAAGAGAAAGGGAAGGGAGATTATTTGTCCTAGTATGTTTTGTATATTTTGGGTTATGGGTGGGAATTGTCCTCCCTGGTGTGGTGGGAATTAGTTAAGTGGGAATTGTCCTAGGTGGGAACTGTCCATTGGGAACTGTCCAGGTAGAAACTGACTTAGAACCAAATTAACATATGTTATTATAGAATAATGGGGGTGCACACCCAATGTAGGCAAATACATTTGCACCACATTTCAGTTGGTGCAAATGGCCAGGCCTAAAGTTAGGTGAGTTTCCCAGACGGCAATGGTAAGCATTTAGGGTATAAGTGCTATTCTAGAAACTGTGCCTAACTTTAAGCATGGCTTATACTATAGCGCTTTTTTGGCAATGATTTTTTTTTCCGCACCATATATAGAATCTTGCCCTTAGGGATTCTTTTACTAAGCCACGGTAGCATTTTTAGCATGTGGTAGAAGTCACTGGTGGTAAAAGGCGAGACCCCGTTATATTACTATGGGCGTATCAGCATTTATCATCAGCTGATTTCTACCATGAGCCAAAAACATTCCTGTGGCTTAGTAAAAGATCCCCTAAATATCTCTAGACCCGGCACTGAAAACTGGGGGCTACTTCAGCCAGTGACATTTTAAAAACATGCTGACTACTGCCGGCTGCATATTGAGAAGATGGACTTCTGTAAAAATATGTGATGATTCAACTGTACTGCCCATTAAGATAGTACATGGCAAAAAATTTGCCTCTATAATTATACTTTTAATAGTTTTAATTATTGGGCTGATATTCTGAGCAAATGGCACAGCACGAAAAGCCAGGAAACAACCAATAAAATGATCTTACTCTGTTTCCTATTGTAGCTTTTCCTACTTTTTGACCACTCCCTCCCTTTCTTTCTTTTAAGTTAGTGGACTAAATAGCCATTATTTTTGTATATTAGAATAATTTCTTCTTATATACTAGTAAAAAAGGCCCGTTTCGTACAGAAATGAAACGGGCGCTAGCAAAGTTTTCCTCGGAGTGTGTATGTTTGAGAGAGTGAATGTGTGAGAGAGAGTGAATGTGCGCGCGTGTGTGTGTGTGTGACAGAGGGAGAGTGAGACTGGGTGCGAGTGTGTGTGTGAGAATGAGAGTATGTGGCAGGGTCTCCCCCCTCCCTTCGGTCTGTCTCCCAGTTGCAGTTGCAGGGGGATTCCCCCCTCCCTCCCAGTTCCAGGGGGGTTTCCCCCGTCCCTTTTTCCCAGTTGCAGGGTCCCCCCTCCCAGTTGCAGGGTCTGTCTGTGTCCCCTCTCCTTTTGTCCTCAATTTAAAAACGACAATGTGAAGCAGCAGCTCCTAGGTTTGCTTGTTTGTGAGTGTATAGCAATGATGGCTGCGTGGGGGAGTTGAAACAGAGATTAACCAATGGGCTTCCTTCCTTAACCTACACTTGCTTGGGTCACTTCCACTCCTGTGTATTAAACGTCCTGAAGCATGTCATAGGTTTGCTTCTTTTGTTTTCAGTGAATGGGATGACGGCTGCGCTGGAGTCGTACCAAGTGCTGTTTCCTCCCCCCCCCCCCCCCCCCCGCTTCCGAGTCGCCAGTGGTCCTCGACCCCGAGCCCTCACCCGCCTCCTCCACATTGGACACTCGCCGCAGCCATTTGCTCGCCGTGTTGCCGCCCTCCCTCTTCGTCCCGTGCGAGAGTGTGAACCTGGCCTCTCTCCTGCTTTCGGCTACTGATTGGCTCCTTGAATGTGCTCCGCCCTCAACGTCATTACGTTTGACGCGAGGGCGCGGCCCACATCTGCTGCTACAGAGCTTCGAACAAACGAACTGGCTTCATTGACGTCAGTGGTCAATGGAACGTTGAGAGTGCTTTTTATGTCCAGATGGGGCGTGGCCTAGGGTGCAGATGGGCGTGGCTGAGTGCGGGAGTCCGAATAGCCTAGGTCAGGAGCCACAGTTGGAGAGAGGTGAGCTTCAGAACGTCTGAGGGGGATTCAGAATGTCTGAGGGGGATTTTATTTATATAGATTATGTGTTTGGCATATTTCTGTGCAAACGCATCTGCTTTTCGATTATGCAAAACTTCTATGGATAAAATTTTAAAAATAAAAGATCTTGCTTTATATAAAACTAGTAAAAAAGGCCCGTTTCGTACAGAAATGAAACGGGCGCTAGCAAAGTTTTCCTCGGAGTGTGTATGTTTGAGAGAGTGAGTGTGTGAGAGAGAGTGAATGTGCGCGCGTGTGTGTGTGTGTGACAGAGGGAGAGTGAGACTGGGTGCGAGTGTGTGTGTGAGAATGAGAGTATGTGGCAGGGTCTCCCCCCCCCCTTCGGTCTGTCTCCCAGTTGCAGTTGCAGGGGGGATTCCCCCCTCCCTCCCAGTTCCAGGGGGGTTCCCCCATCCCTTTTTCCCAGTTGCAGGGTCCCCCCTCCCAGTTGCAGGGTCTGTCTGTGTCCCCTCTCCTTTTGTCCTCAATTTAAAAACGACAATGTGAAGCAGCAGCTCCTAGGTTTGCTTGTTTGTGAGTGTATAGCAATGACGGCTGCGTGGGGGAGTTGAAACAGAAATTAACCAATGGGCTTCCTTCCTTAACCTACACTTGCTTGGGTCACTTCCACTCCTGTGTATTAAACGTCCTGAAGCATGTCATAGGTTTGCTTCTTTTGTTTTCAGTGAATGGGATGACGGCTGCGCTGGAGTCGTAGCCAATGCTGTTTCCTCCCCCCCCCCCCCCCCGCTTCCGAGTCACCAGTGGTCCTCGACCCCGAGCCCTCACCCGCCTCCTCCACATTGGACACTCGCCGCAGCCATTTGCTCGCCGTGTTGCCGCCCTCCCTCTTCGTCCCGTGCAAGAGTGTGAACCTGGCCTCTCTCCTGCTTTCGGCTACTGATTGGCTCCTTGAATGTGCTCCGCCCTCAACGTCATTACGTTTGACGTGAGGGCGGGGCCCACATCTGCTGCTACAGAGCTTCGAACAAACGAACTGGCTTCATTGACGTCAGTGGTCAATGGAATGTTGAGAGTGCTTTTTATGTCCAGATGGGGCGTGGCCTAGGGCGCAGATGGGCATGGCTGAGTGCGGGAGTCCGAATAGCCTAGGTCAGGAGCCACAGTTGGAGAGAGGTGAGCTTCAGAATGTCTGAGGGGGATTCAGAATGTCTGAGGGGGATTTTATTTATATAGATGACTCCATTGATATGCATGAATAATTCAGCCATCACACCATCAGTCCTTGGTAACAGTCCCTTTGGAACACAGTCTGCATGTATCTTGAAACCCATGTATGTGGTCATTGTAGTGTAAGTGTCCTTTCCTTTTATTAATCAGCGGTAAGCATGAACACGTGATAACCACCGAAAAAAAGCTTTACCCAGGTTGCACTCGGGTGGCCTGTGGTAATTTTGGAATCAGTGCGCACTACCCACGTGCAAAAAAATCTAATGTATTTTTAATGCTGGAGCGGGTCTGCGGGAAGAAAATGGGCATATTCTGAGATAATTGGTTAGCACAGCTACTTTGCCTTGCTCTAACCAATTAACGTGATTTAGCAAGTGAGCCCTTCCTGCCTACAAAATAGGTGGTGGTACGGTCACACGCACTAATGGGAAAATTGGCTCGTGATGAATAAAAAGCAGTGAAGCAAGTGATGGTTGGCAGAAGTTCTTTATTACAATAATAATGACCTGACACAGACCATGTTTCGACCCTAAGGCCTGCATCAGGGGTCTAAAATTAAAAAACATATAAACCACAATAAACAAGTGTAAACACGATAAAGAATCAATATAATGGTACTAATAAATATATATTACAAACATATGACAAATGGAACTGATCAATAAAACTAAAACAAGAAAAAATATGTAATAAAATAATGCAACATAACCATCACAAATATTATGTGGCCATTAATAGTGTATATTTATTTATTTATTTATTTATTGCATTTGTATCCCACATTTTCCCACCTTTTTGCGGGCTCAGTGTAGAAAAATTGGTCATTTTGCCCTTGTGAAGCAAATGTCCTTAGGAGTCTTTTTACTAAGGTGCACTGAAAAATGTCCTGCGGTAGTGTAGGCACGTGGTTTGAGTATGCGCAGAATCATTTTTCAGCGCACCTGCAAAAAAATGCCTTTTAAACTTTTTTGCAGAAAAAGGATGGGTGGCAAAATTAACATTGCCACGAGTCCATTTTGGGTCTGAGACCTTACTGCCAGCCATTGACCTTGAGGTAAAGTCTCACATGGTAACCAGGCAACAATGACCTATGCGAGTCAAATGCCACTTGCCGTGCGTCTGATACTTGAGTCCGAAAAAAAAATATTTTTTGTGATGCGTGTATCAGACGTGCTCCAAAAATGAAATTACCGCAAAGGCCACATGGTAGCCGGGCAGTTACTCCATTTTGGTGCACGTTGGGTGCATGTAGACGCTTACATGGCTTAGTAAAAGGACCCCTTAGTATGCAAAAGTGTCTCACATAAGGACACGCTAAGGCCACTTTTTACTTCAGTTTGATTAAAGGGCTTCTAAGTATGGTGATCCCTATGGGGAACTAGTGTAGGCAGCGTCTCTGTGCCTGTAGGCTTGATGATCAGAATTTGGGTCTGGGATGTGAACCCAGGCTTTAAGCTTGGCAGAACACAGTGCTACTGCTGCCCACCAGGCCAGCTTGAAGTATAGAAGTAACAGAAGTATGGATTAGTGCCCTATTCAAAAGAATGATCGATCATTATTGGCACTGCCAGAATGTATGGCAAAGTGAATGATATGTTAGAAGTCCTAGCAGAAAACTGGGCATCCACACAGCTGGGTCTATCTGGAAGGCTGTAGTAATTGGTTAGCTAGCAGCTGGGTATCTTTGGCAAGCTGCAAGTATGCTGACATGTAGGGGTGTGCAGACCAAGAATTTTCAAATGTTCACTTTGTTTACTTTCCCCTCTTGCTAATGGGATTTTTCTTTTGTTTCTCAGACAATGCTGTCAATAGTGCACGTTATTGCTCAAAGAATGATCCCCATGGTGTAAATGTGTGAAATATTCGTCAATAGGGTGTCTATTGATAAATAAATAGTGAGTACTGTTAAGCACACTATTGATAACAGAGGGGGAAAAACTACATTTGGGGGCTTTTCCTATCACAGCTTGGTTAAAAACAACATGAAATGACATGGTCATTTCAAATGAATGCTTATCTCTAAATATCCTAGGGGAAACCCAGGTGCTCACAAAGCTGGACCTGGATGGAAGACAGTGGATTCTTCATATTGACTGGTTCAGTGCACTGGTTTAGTAATGGTGGGATACTATTCAAAAGGCAGTGAGGATCTGGGATATTCTTAATTGGGCAACTCCCACATTAGTATTTTAATTTCTTTCCTTATTGAGATTTATGAACTACCTTTGGGGCATAGTTATCAACATAGTCTATCATTAAGATATGTTATTTTACCACTAACTCATGCTATTTCAGCATAGATCCCATTTTATGCAATGAAATTTAGGGGGCATGTTATCAATGTAGGCTACTGTTAAGTCAGGTTATTTTACTCCAAACTGGGTTATGTTAGCACAGGGTCTCATTGCATAAAATAAGACCCTGTGCTAAAATAAGTTGACTCAACAGTAGCCCACATTAATAACTTCCCCCCTTAGGGGTCCTTTTACTAAGTTGCATAGGCGTGTATGCACGTTAATTTTGAACTACCACTCTGCTATCACGTGGCCCGAGCAGTAATTTCATTTTTTACCGACACCCGCTACGCACGCTGTAAAATTTTCTGTTGTGCAGCACTAACCGGGCAGTAATCGGCATTGTACACGTGCTGACAATTACCGTCCAGTTAACGCGTGAGACCTTACTGCTAACTCAATTGGCGGCGATAAGGTCTCAGGCCCAAAATGGACAGGCGCCAATTTTCATTTTGCCGTACATCCATTTTCGGCCCAAAAAAAAGCCTTTTTTGCAGGTATGCTGAAAAATGGATCTGTGCACTTCCAGTATATGCATCTACACCAGCACAGCCCATTTTTCAGCGCATTTTAGTAAACGGACCCCTTAGTTACTAATAACTGGGGTTAACAGTAAAACAACACATCTTAAACAGTAGCCTTCATTGATAACTTCCCCCTTTTATGAAGATTTACTCGAGATGGGATACAGTTGGGATGGGTTGCTGTTTGCAGCAAAACATTTTTTTTTGTTACATTTGTACCCTGCGCTTTTCCCACATATGGCAGGCTCAATGCGACTTACATGGGGCAATGGAGGGTTAAGCGACTTGCCCAGAGTCACAAGGAGCTGCCTGTGCCTGAAGTGGGAATCAAACTCAGTTCCTCAGGACCAAAGTCCACCACCCTAACCACTAGGCCATTTTGTTATTTTCCCGTACTGAAGATAAGAACATAAGAGTCGCCCTACTGGGTCAGACCAAGAGTCCATCCAGCTCAATATCTTGCATCCAACAGTTTTTCAAAAATAGTTCACACTCTTTCCCGATAGTGAAGCCAACATGCATGTTTGAACTTGTATGTGCATGCATGCCCTATCAGGAAAAGAGTGCACACTATTTCCAAAATAGCGTTGGAGCCAAGTACTTGTCCACTCATGTTGGAAACCCACTGAATATTTGCTTTGTTTGGGTTCTTGCAGAGTTCAAGTTTTATGCATTCCCGAGATGATGTTAGACAGGCAGTCAATTTAGTCAAGGCTGAAGTAAAAGGATTTAAAAAATGTAAGTTATGATGTAAATTAAGGTGTTCTTTTTACTGAGTATGTTTTGTAGATCACAAGGCTAGTACATTGATCAGCATATACATTTTTTGTAAATAAATAGATAAAATGGTTATTGTTAATGTTATACAAAGTGTGGAGATATAGTAATGATTTTTAAGAAGAATTGTTCAAGCATTTACAGCATGCTCCAAAAATATTGCAATCACATGTACTGCTCTATGACTTGTGTACTTAAGCTGCATGAATTGAAAATCTTTGCCTCACAGTCATTTTGGTTTCATGTCACGGTAGTTCATGAGAACCACCTCACAAAAGGCTGATTTTCAAACACACATTTCCCTTGCTACAAGATGATTATTATTATCCCCAGAAACTACCATCAGCTCTACGCTTTCTACTAACCTTGGCATTTTGTAATCTGCACATGGAAATGAACTGGCAATGAAACATGGTGGTGTGGGCAAATGCCAGAAAAGAGGAAAGGGAGAGGAAGCCCAGGGCTCATCACACGTTCAGATCCTGCCTAATTCTACTACAATCATAGTTTTTTCCTAGATTGGAACATTTCAGACTAAAGAAATGTCATGTTTCTTCACCCTTATATTACTGCTTAGTGCTTACAGATATACTGTCACATTAAAATGCCAAGAAACCATCAACAATACTTGCTCTGTTTCTGTGTTGTTCCCATGTAAAATGACACAAAAATGGATGAAATATCATTTATGATGTTTATTGTTATACCCATGTTCCCTGCCATCTATAACTTGTTAAAGGATTACCCCATTTCCCATGGATTCTATATATGGCACCTATATTTTGCATGCTGATATGCATGTAACTCAATTGGGATAACAAGGGAATCAGTGTTTTTAACAGCACATAAAAGCAATAACAAGCACTAACTGGCAGTAATTACAATTTATGCATGGAAATTGCGCAGTTCAAAATAAACATGTGTAGCTTAATAAGAGTATGTTTATGGGCGTATTTATGGGCATTTTGTGGGTGTTCCAAAATTTCTGAGCATAATTACAGAATAAGGGTCAGTGCACTTAAATCTACGTGCATGGATTTACACCAAGTTTTTATTGGCATAAGTTAGGCACTACGGTATTGACTAAGCATAGTCTATACACCATGCCTAAATATATAGAATACGCTTAATTCCACATGGATTTTTTAGGTGCCATATATGGAATCTGACCCTTTTGTACCAGATTCTATATATGGTGCCATAAAAATTGGTGCAAAAAAAAATACACCTAGACGTATTCTATAAACTAGGCCTAAAGTTAGGTGCAGTTTATAGAATATGCCTAGTGCCCGTCCACATGACTAAATTTAGTCGCAGGTATTTACTCCATGTAAAACACCGGCAACTAAGTTAGGTGTAGAGCGGGTATATTCTATATCAGTGTGCTTATATTTTAGAAACATCCACGAGCCGCACATTCCACGCACATAGCCATGCCCCCCTTTTTCATTCTGCATCTTTGAATTTATGTGCAGAACTTTAAAGAATATGCTGAGCAAGTTCCGTGTGTAAATTCTATTTAATACCAATTAGTGTCAATAATTGCCTGTGAATTGTCCATTATCGGCGCTGATTGACTTGTTAATTAAGTTGCTTGCAGAAATCAGAATACAATCTGATTTACATACGCAACTCCGGTCACACTATATAGAATCTGGAGATTAATGTGTGGCTTAATGTTTAATGTTTAGAGTGGAGGAGTGGCCTAATGGTTAGGGTGGTGGACTTTGGTCCTGAGGAACTGAGTTCGATTCCCACTTCAGGCACAGGCAGCTCCTTGTGACTCTGGGCAAATCACTTAACCCTCCATTGCCCCATGTAAGCCGCATTGAGCCTGCCATGAGTGGGAAAGTGCGGGGTACAAATGTAACAAAAAAAATATATATATATCGATATACCGCTTAACATTTATAGATTCAAATGATTCACAATAATAAAATACGTAAGACATAGAATCCACATTCGTTCAAGGCCGTTCATAACTCTAAATGCGTAAAACAGATGTGCCAAATCCAAACCATCCCAAAAAACACTAACTAGTGAAAGCTTAAGCAAATAAAAAAGGTTTTCAATACAACTTTGAACCTCGTTTAATGTTTAAAAGCAGCAATGTGGCCTGCAAGGAATCTTTGAGATGTTTGCTTTGTGTGGCAAGAAAAGATGCCACGTGCTGACTTTATTATTCTGCCAAAGTGAACATTGGTAGGAATATATTCAAGAAAGAGCACCAAAATGTAGGCACTGAGATGATGTGCACTAATCGCAAGTTCCGTAACAACAGTTCTGCATGAATCTCCTCTTATAGGATACTAGAGTAAGTCTACAGTTTCACGCCTAACCTTAGGCTGCGTAAAAGGCTGATTTAAGTGCTTGGGCCTAACTGTTGGCAGTTGTTAAATTGCAAGAGGATCGTGAAAGATTGCAAGAGGACCTTACGAGACTGGGCATCCAAATAGCAGATGACGTTCAATGTGATGCATGTAGGGAAGAGGAACCCGAACTTTAGCTACATGATGTAAGGTTCTACATTAGGAGTCACCGACCAAGAAAAAGATCTAGATGTCATCGTTGATCATATGTTGAAACCTTCTGCTCAGTGTGTAGTGGCGGCAAAAAAAGCAAATAGAATGTTAGGTATTATTAGGAAAGGAATGGAAAACAAAAATGAGGACATTATAATGCCTTTGTATTGCTCCATGGTGCAACTGCACCTTGAATACTGTGTGCAATTCTGGTCACCATATCTAAAAAAAGAAATAGTAGAATTAGAAAAGGTAAAGAGAAGAGCAAATAAAATGATAAAGGGGATGGGATGACTTCCCTATGACGAAAGGCTGAAGCAGCTAGAGCTCTTCAGCTTGGAGAAAAGACAGCTCAGGAGAGATATGATAAAGATATATAAAATAATGAGTGCAGTGGAATGGGTAGATGTGAATCACTTGTTTACTCTTTCCAAAAATACTAGGACTAGGGGGCACGCAATGAAGCTACAAAGTAGTAAATTATAACAAATCAGAGAAAATATTTCTTCACTCAATGTGTAATTAAACTTTGGAATTCATTGCCAGAGAATGTAGTAAAAGCAGTTAGCTTAGTGGGGTTTAAAAAAGGTCTGGATAGCTTCCTAAAAGAAAAACCCATAAGCCATTATTAAGATAGACTTGGAGAAAATGTATTGTACTGTTTTGGGATCTTGCCAGGTACTTGTAACCTGGATTGGCTACTTTTGGAAACAGGATGCTGGGCTTGATGGACTTTCAGTCTGTCCAGTGGTGATCCTAGGTCGGCTGCCACTTGGGGCGGATCGCCGCTGCGCACCCCACCCCCCAGGGTGCAGCACGACACTCCCCCCCCCCCCCGACACAATGACACCCACCTCCCCGGCGCATCAAGCCCCCCAGCGCAGTGACACCCCCTCCCTGGCGCATCAAGCCCCCCCCCCCGGGTGCATTCTTGGCTGCTGGAGGGTGCAGAGTGCAGCTGCGCACCTGTCAGCTCCACTGGCTCCCTGCTCCCTCTGCTCCGGAACAGGAAGTAACCTGTTCCGGGGCAGAGGAAGCAGGGAACCAGCGGAGCCGACAGGCGCACGGCTGCTCTCTGCACCCTCCAGCAGCGTGCACCCGGGGTAGACCGCCCCCACCGCCCCGCCCTTGCTACGCCACTGAGTCTGTCCCAGTATGGCAATGCTTTTGATCTTTTGTTCTTATTGGGCATCACACCTGCTGGGCAGGAATATGTAGATGGATTATTAAATGTATGTTGATCAGCAAAGAAGATGCTATTTTTATCTGCTAGCTGGAATTCTCTAATACAAGGCAGACATAGACTGGCCTTGAACTTGTGCCCCAAGGGTTCAAGGGTAGCAGTCTCCCAGGAGGAGCTATTTATCTACTTTTAGGCCAGACTACTGCTGCCTGTGTGTTGAGTTCTTGCTTTCTGATTGGTCCAGCAGGGATCAGTCCAGGTTGGATTGAGTATTTCAGCCCCACCTTTGGGCTTCTTCCAATCTGGTTCATTGCACTCTGACCTTTCTCAGTGCTAGTTCCTGTTTCATGTAGCTTCCTGTTTCTGATGTTTTTCCTTGGTTTTTGTCTCTTCATATGTTTGTCTTGTCTTGGGATTCCTGACTCATACCTTGTTTCTAGGACTCTGGAATTGCTCATTCTCTGTTTTATTTGTGGATTCTTTCTCTCAGATATTTGTGGTAGGTCTATGCCAGCACTATGCCAGCACTAGACCTCAAGGATCCTATACTTAATGGTTGTCCTCTCCCTGACCAGGGATCCAAGACACTATCTTGTAATTTACAGGCAGCAAATCCAGAAGAACACACAATAGACCTACTGGACTAGCAGACTTCCATGCAACAGTGGTGAGATACAATAAGTTAGGACTGCTGCTAAGTATGACCATCATTGTGCTCATCTACATCAGAATCAAATGCATAAAAATGCACCTTGACATTTACAATTTGGAGGTATTATTTTAATTTTAATATTGTAAATTTCTATTGCTCAGTTTTATTTTAAAAGTCATAGCATTTTTTTTCAAAAAAATAATAAAATGAACTGTTTAATAACTATCAAAGAAGTCTTAATAGACTGAACATTTGAAGCTGAAAAACACAAAAGACACATTTTCCATTCTGATGTTGTACAATGAACATGTCCCAAGCAGTTTTGCAATGAAGCAGAAAATGGAAGTTATAGAGGCATGCAATTGTGTTATCAAATTCTAATTGTTTCCATAGAGACATAAGGCAGTAACAAATACATTCAGAAACACCATGGCTCTATGTTAGAAATGATCTCCTAAATGAATTTTTATTTGCTTTCTGGTATACTTTAATTCTAGGTGTCAATGCAATTAACGTGGTTTCCTACATTGCTTGAAAAAAATGGGATCTATTTTCATAATCACTGCTCTGAAATGCCTTCCCCCCCCCAAAAAAAAATACAGTTTTAAATCAGTTGAAAACAGACAATCTGCATTTGCTTTGAGAAACAGCATTTTGTCTCCATTTACTAAGAAAGGGAAATAGGTTGGCTGATGTGTTTTGTTCTACCAACCTACAGTTCTTGTTTCCTGATGTAAGATTTTAGGTTTTTAAGAGAAACATTTCATGAAAGGACCAAATGATTATATTTAAATAAAACCCCTGTATAAGCTAGTTTAAGTATAAAAATATCCAGCAACTCATCTGACTATTCTCAAAAACCAACCGCCCCCCCCACCCAAAAAAAGAAAGGAGTTCTTTTATATTGGCACTTCTTTCTATAACCCATGAAGGCAGCAAGAATGAAGCCCCATGTGACATTTACAGACTTTGATATAAACTCAATAGATTTTAAAGTGTGAGTGCAAATTAGGTTGGTTGAAGTTGCCATCAGCTGTTTCTGCATCAAAGTCTCTTGACATGGTGCGGCCTGAGCACGTCCTGCTTACCCAGGGCATTTGATAGTGCTGAAGTGAATCCTCATTTTATATTGCCATTTTTCTGAGGAGGGATTTCCTCTCACACCTGAAGCTGACCGGATTGCATAACTTAATGCAGTGTCAAAAATATGCAGATGACCGTCTGCAAGAAAGAGTTGACTTTCTGCAAGACAGGTTAGTCTGTCTTAGTTAGGAAGTGAAATCAATGAGAGTTTATGGTCAAAAGAACCTCGGTTTAAATGTGCCTGGATACCCCTGCAGCTTAGAGTCATACATTAGTCCAAATAAAACAAGTGAACATCGACACTATCCTATAAACCTGAATGGCTGCACCAGTTAACACAATTAAGAACAGCGGTATGTTATTAAAGCGGCTGTGGAGATAAATGGTTTCTATTAGTTTTCTCATTAGCTTTAACTAGGATTATTTCTTTAGCTATGAGCCATTTATCTCAGTTTCTGCTTTTCTATTTACTATTAAGTTCTGTTTTTTTTTTCCGGAATCTTCTCCCCTCAGTGCTCATTTCCCATGAGCCTCTCTGTTTCATTGAGTGCCACAAGCTCGTCTGTATAAGAATGAAAAATTCACAGCAGATCAACAGCAATTTTGCAGATTTTAAAACAATTTTATATGTCAAGGGATTGTATGGATGTGGTAGACATTCTTCTGTAAAAAGCTTTCTAGCAGCAGTCCATTTCTCTGTTCATTCAGGGAAAAATAATTGATTTGCGATGTAATCAAGCTTAACAAAGCCCTTGACAGCATCCCCTGTGCCACTAGAAGAGCTTAAATGATGGAGTACCCCAGGCAGGTACTAGAAGAGAAATGGGGTCGGGGATGAATTTGGGATGCAGTATGATTGCCAGTAGAATTCTGAAAGGATCATAATTAGCAAAACACATTCTCTGAGATTGAATATATTTCAGTGGCAATTCAATGATGTTGTGCCAAAAATAGACAGGTGATGCTACAGTGGTCTAAAAAATTTTTAATTGTCCAACAACAATGACTCAACATGGCTACGTTTCAGCCCACTGGCCTGCCTCAGGAGCATGGGCGTAGTTTGACTTTTTCATTTGGGAGGGGGGAAAGGATGGGGTGGGGCATATACATATACAAATGAATATGCTAATACGGAGGAAGGAAGGAAGGGAGAAAGAGCTGGCTTTTTTGGGAATAACCATAATGAATATGTATGAGATCTCATACATATACATTATGGTTATTCCCAAAAAGGTCAGCTCTTTCTCCCTTCCTTCCTTCTTTCGTCCTTACCCAGCACTCCCTCTTCCTCTCCAGTAGTATTTCCCCACCCCCTTTCCCATACCATACCATGCCAGTGTAGACCTTAGAAATGCATAAGCTCTATATGTAGATCCTTCAAGAGGTAGTGTGTAATGATTTAGGCTCTAAAACCCTTTCTGATGTTTTGGTGCCACCTCAGTAAGACCAACACACATTCTCTCCACTGCAAAACACTATACACAAACTTGTGCAAAAACACACTCATAAACTTACCAAACCATAACAGCACTAATTCCAAGGACAGAACGAGCAACAACCTTATGCGTGGAAAGGCACCACTGTAATTACACTGGGCTCTAAAACACCAGTACACTACCTAGTGAAAAAAACAAAAAGGGCTACAAATACTACACGCTAGCAGAATACTGCACCTTGATCACACATGAAAAACACATGACACAACAGATATGACACACGGAACTAGAAATAAAAAAAATATGAAGGCAAAATACTGAACTGGAAAGTTACCTCAAGAAGTTAGACTCGGCATGCAACAATACTATAAAAATTGAAACTTACATGCAAATATCACAGATGCACATTTCCAATAGCTGACATATTCCAATTAATAAATTCTGAATTAAATACTTTTTTCTACCTTTGTTGTCTGATCATTTAGTTTTTCTATTCGCTTTGGTCCCAGTGTCTTCTGTTTTATGCAGTGTCTTTTTTCCAATTGATATTTTTTTCTCTCACCATGTCCACCATCCTCCTGTGTCCTTATGCGTCCTGTCTACCATCTGTAGCCCTGTCCCTATCCTTCCTCAAGTTTCAGTATCTGCCCTCAAAGTGTTCCGATCCAGCCCTTAAATTCATCAGTTTATCCTCTATCCATATCCAGCATTTCTCCGCTCTCCCTTCCCCTCCAACTGTGTGCATCTCCTTTGTCTTTCCTTCCCTCTATCCTTGTCCAACATTTCTCCTCTCTTCCCTGCCCTCCACTCCATTCATGTCCAGCATTTCTCCTCTCTTCCCTCCCCTCCATCCATGTGCATCTCCTTCCTGACTTCCCTCCCCACCATCCATCCATGTCCAGCAACTCCCCTGCCCTCTCCTCCATCCATCCATATCCAACAAATTTCCTCTCTCCCCTGCCCCCTCCATCCATGTCCAGCAATTCTCTTCTCTCCCCTGCCCTCCCCTCCATCCATGTGCATCTCCTTCCTCGTCCCTTCCCTCCATCCATGTCCAGCAACTCACCTCTCTCCTCTGCCCTCTCCTCCATCCATCCATGTCCAGCAAATTTCTTCTCTCCCCTGCTCCCTCCATCCATGTCCAGCAATTATCCTCTCTCCCCTGCCCTCCCCTCCTCTCCATGTCCAGCGATGTCTCTTCTCTCCCCCTCCCTCCCTGTCCAGCGACTCTCCTCTGCCCTCCCCCTATGTCCAATGATTCTCCTTTGACCCCCACCCTCCCCATCCATGTCCAGTGACTTCCCCAGCTCCCCCTTCCCAGCTCCACATGTCCAGCAACTCTCTATTCTCCCCTGCCCTCTCCTCCATCCATATCCAGCAAATGTCCTCTCCCCCTGCCCCCTCCATTCCATCTGTTCCGCAATTCTCCTCACTCCTCTGCCTTCCCCTCCATGTCCAGCAATTTCTGTCCCCTTCCCTTCCCTTCCAGCGATTCTCATCTGCCCTTTCCCTTCCCTCCATGTCCAGTGATTTTGCCTCTCTCCTCAACAGCCCTCCTCTGCCTCTCCGTTCCTTCCTGCCCCCCTCATGCGTTTAAACCTTTTATTTTCAGCAGCGATGACAGTGAAGAGCAGAACAGCAAGCAGGCTCGCCTCCAGTCTTTCCCTTCCCTCACAGTCAGTGTCCCGCCTTCCTTTATGACGTATTTCCTGTTTCCGCAAGGGCGGGACACTGACTGAGGGAAGGGAAAATCTGGAGGCGAGCCTGCTTGCTGTTTTTCTCTTCACTGTTGTCGCTGCTGAAAAAGATTTAAATGTGCGGGGGGAGGGAAGAAGGAACGGAGAAGAGGGCTGTCAGGGAGAGGAGGGCGGGAAGTAGGGACCAAGAGCGCGTTGTGCCAGTCCTGCGTTTGGGGGGCAATGCCCCCCTCGACCCCCCCAAACTACGCCAATGCTCAGGAGTCATTGTGTTGTTGCAATCAATCTGTCT
This sequence comes from Microcaecilia unicolor, assembly GCF_901765095.1. Lineage (NCBI taxonomy): Eukaryota > Metazoa > Chordata > Amphibia > Gymnophiona > Siphonopidae > Microcaecilia > Microcaecilia unicolor. The sequence goes on from NC_044034.1 coordinate 146,222,156, forward strand.
GCATCTCACTCTTTAGTAAAGTAGGTCAGATATTGTTTTTTGTTTTAATTTGCAAAAAAGTGGGAAACACTGTAAGTAGCGTTGCACGCTAACATATGATACTCTCAACATATCATACTCTCAAAAAACTCTTCTCTAGACTTGCGACTAGGCTGCCCCAGGGATTTGCTGGGATGTCTGTTTTGCCAGTCTACTTAAACTTTTGGCCCTCGGACATCCCAATGTCTTGTTTTTGTGCATTTTCCCTATGTACCTAAAGAAAGATGCACTGAGCACAAAAACATCTAGAAAATTGCAATTTTTGAAACAGAAAGAGAGACATATTTAGGTTCAAAAATCGCTCTGTTTGTCACTATTTTTCACAAAACATTCAAAATAGAAATTAGACATCATATCAAAAATGCTCCTCCACATCTCCCAAGGATGCTAGTTCCTTCCCAACATTTCTTGATCCTCTTCCTAGTCTTGACTTTCCCCAAGGATTAGACCTACTCTGCCTCTTGGGGGATTTCCCAAGCACTGGTCTATGTGTCTTCTCAATAAGGGTCAATTTCTATATTTTCCAAAAGGATCTGGAGGCTTCCTGATGTTTTCTAAAAATAACTTTTACCAGCCCCTTCTCCTTGCTCCTGCCCAGCAATGCAAGTTGCAATATATACTGGCATGTGTAAAATTGCTTTGAATATCAACCCCTACATTTTTTTTACCACACTTTAATAAGTTACACATGCAGTCTGTGAATAAAGTTTACTGCTTCATAGAAATATCCCACAAATGGTTTAGCACATACTAGTAATTTTAATGTATGCTAAAACCATTTGATATACATTAAGAAAAAAAAATGAAACAAAACAATCTTTTTTTCCCCTTTATTTTGTTTTGAAACTACTTGTATTGCTTCTCTGTCATTTACAAACAAAAGATCCCATTGGTTCACTGCCAGGCTCTTCAATGTAGTTGATTTCTAATAGAATAATTCATATGATGACATTTCTTTATTCTTAAGGAAATGCTTTATGACATTTATTTTCCATTGTCCTGTATCACTGTTTGTTTGTTTATTTCTTAGGATTTATTTACTGCTTTTTTGAAGAAATTCACTCAAGGCAGTGTATAACAAGAATATGTTACAGCAATAAAAATATTCAATTAACAGAATGCAGTATGGCATAGTATGATATACTGCACTAGAATGTCATCACAATATACAACAGGGTGTAAGTGAAGGTGGAACACAGACAAATAAGATAAGGTAACAGGAGTTGGTAAAGAAGGAGACTAATTTAAAGAAAAGTGCACTTGAAATCAGAAAGGTGCATGAATATAATCTCAGCATAGATGTGAATAAGCATGTTGTATGTGAATGCATTTATTTGGGAGAAGGATTGCTGTATTGGGGGAGGGTATTTTCCCACTGTCATTTTAGTTTGTTACTGATATAATTTTAAACTCTTGTTTTGATTGGTTTTGTTGAGTTTATTGTACATCGTTCATTCTATTGAATTAGGGTGGTACGACACCAGTTCTCCCTTCCTCTAGGTTACAACTAGCTTTGGAGAATGCCATAGATTAAAGAAATTTTTCATCACAGCCAACAACTCTGGAAATATCATAGAACGTTATTAGATGGTGTTCAATAGGTGGGTCAATAAGTCATATTATTTTGACTATGGTAAATATGTATTATACATGATGATTTTGAAAAGATTCTTAATTAAAAATAGAAACAGAGAAAATGACAGCAAATAACGACCATGTGGCCTATCCAGTCTGCCCATCTATGTCTTCTACAATACTATCCCTTCTTCTCCCTTAAAGATCTTATGTGCTTGTCCCAAGATTTCTTAAATTTAGATAGTGTTTGTTTCTACCACCTCCACTGAGAAGCCAGTCTATGATTCACCACCCTTTACAGAAGTAATAAGTGTTTGTTATTCGCAGAAGAATAACTAAACAAGAAAATGTAAAAGAAATATTACCATGATCTACATGTCAGTGCAAGTTTGAATGTCTCCAATGTGTAAACAAATCCAACAGCAAATCATTACTGCTGCTCTTGTATAACATAAGCACTACTTAAATATGGGAGAAACACAATTAACATTCCAATACCGGGCTAGAATAGCTCAAGTTTCTACTACAGTACATAAAACTTAAAACACAATAAATTAAAAATTATCCACCTGGAAAATCCATTAGCAGTTCTTTTCTTTTTTTTATTAATTAATTATATATATTTTACAGCTCAAACAGAGATGATACAGAAAATTGTAATTAACTTAAACCAATTATCTCTAGTAACATAAAGTTGAAATTTACTTAATTCCTTCGACCTTTATAATTAGGCAAAATAGATCCAAGAGAGAGAAATAACATAATACAATTAAAGCATACTTTAAAATAAATCAACACAGGAGATATTGCTGACCTATTTCTTCTTCCAAACTGTCTCACAGTGTGCATTCTGTTAGTTAACATTCACATTCACTTCTTCTTTAGAAACCAAAAACTCTTCTAACTGCTTAGGATCAAAGAATTGAAACTGCTTAGTTTGAAATAACACTCGGTATATACAAGGAAATTTAAGTACAAAATTGGCCCCTAAAGCCAAAGTCCTCTGACGCATAGCCAAAAAAGCCTTGTGCCTCTTCTGCATTTCTCTAGATAAATCTGGATAAATTCTTATTTTAGATCCTAAGAACAGAGAGTCTAACAGGCTCATTTTCGAAAGAGAAGGATGCCCATCTTTTGACACAAAATGGAAGATGGGCGTCCTTCTCACAGGGTCGCCCAAATCGGCATAATCGAAAGCCGATTTTGGGCGTCACCAACTGCTTTCCGTCGCGGGGACGACCAAAGTTCATGGGGGCATATCAGAGGTATAGCGAAGGCAGGACTTCGGTGTGCCTAACACATGGGCGTCCTCGACCCATAATGGAAAAAAAAGGGTATCCCTGACGAGCAGTTGGACGACTTTACCTGGTCCTGATTTTCTTATGAACAAGGCACAAAAAGGTGCTCAAACTGACCAGATGACCACCGGAGAGCATCTGAGATCACTTCCCCTTACTCCCCCAGTGGTCACTAACCCCCTCCCACCCTCAAAAAACATCTTTAAAAATATTTTGTGCCAGCCTCTATGCCAGCCTCAAATGTCATACTCATTTCCATCACAACAGTATGCAGGTCCCTGGAGCAGTTTTAGTGGGTGCAGTGCACTTCAGACAGGCGGACCCAGGCCCAAACCCCCCATCTGTTACACTTGTGGTGGTAAATGTGAGCCCTCCAAAACTCACCAGAAACTCACTGTACCCACATCTACGTGCCCCCTTCACCCGTAAGGGCTATGGTAGTGGTGTACAGTTGTGGGTAGTGGGTTTTGGGGGGGAGGTTGGGGGTCTCAGCACACAAAGTAAGGGAGCTATGTACCTGGGAGCAATTTCTGAAGTCCACTGCAGTGCCCCCTAGGGTGCCCAGTTGGTGTCCTGGCATGTCAGGGGGACCAGTGCACTACGAATGCTGGCTCCTCCTACAACCATTGCATTTGGTCGTTTCTGAGATGTGCGTCCTTGGTTTCCATTATCGCTGAAAATCAGAAATGACCAAGTCTAGGGACGACCATCTCTAAGGATGACCTAAATTTCCAGATTTGGGTGTCCCCAACCGTATTATCGAAACGAAAGATGGACGTCCATCTTGTTTCGATAATATGGGTTTCCCCGTCCCTCCATCGGGACGTTTTGCGAGGACATCCTCAGCAAAACTTGGGCATCCCTTTTGATTATGCCCCTCCACATGTCTAGAGGAAAGTCTTAGAACAGCATCTCGATCCATTTCCAAAGCAAAAGACACCACTGCAGTAGATCTTTGAGTAACAACTTCCAATGATGATTCCAAAAAGGATGTCAAGTTCATACCATCTCCTATATTTGGTTGAGAAATTCCAGTAACAGATTTTATATTATTCTGTAAGTGTTGCACAGAACTATAGGAAGCAGTGAGTCACTCGGCATCCCCAAAACCTCTACCAAATATTTTTTCACCATATCCACAGGTATTATCAATGGAGACCTTGGAAATTTGGTTAGTCTCAAATTAAGTTTCTTAGTTTGATTTTTCCAAATATTCTAATCGATGTAAGGTAAAATTCCTTTCCTTAATTGAGATTTGACCCAAATTCTCCAATTTTTGTAATTTTTCCCCTAGTTGTTTCACTTCAGAAAACTGTTGGGTATTAGTTTGCGCTTGGATAAGGACTGCCTCAGTCAAAACCTTAATTTCCGCAGTATTTTTTGAAATTAAAGATTGCAAAGAGGAATGCAAAGTGTATGTCAAATCCCAGAGTGACTCCATTGTCATTACAGCTGGTTTAACTAAAGTCCCCAATGACAGAGTGGGGGGGGGGGGGAACGTTTAGTATCTGGTTCAGATTGGTAACTATCTGTAAAGGCAAAACATGCATTGAAATCTGTTCTCCTACCAGTCCACTTTCGACCACCTCACTTGACATGGGCAGGGTCCCTCCCTGCACGTGCTCCTCTTCTCCTGGAGACGGAACTGTAGGACTTTCTTCCATGCCTCTTCCTCCTGGCTGTGGGAGAGCAGCACGCATGATGGGGCTTAAGGAAACCCCTTGTACACTGCCGGCCGACACGGATACGTCAGCGCCAATAGCAGGGGAAGACGATTATCTAGTATAACATAAGCACTACTTAAATATGAGAGAAACACAATTAACATTTCAATAGCAGGCTAGAATAGCTCAAGTTTCTACTACAGTACATAAAACTTAAAACACAATAAATTAAAAATTATCCACCTGGAAAATCCATTAGCAGTTCTTTAAGAATGAATCCTCCAAGGATTCTCTGAATGGCACAATTTAATGGGTTCCCCCCCCACCCCTTCAGTTTATTTCAGTGTATATATGTGAAATGTAAACACACACAGAAAACACAAATAGGGTTATAGAATGAGTAAACTGTTTAGTTCCGTGATAACCAAATTGATTGGCGCAGTGTTAGGCCAACAAAATGATTTATCTTATAAAAAATCAACTTTTGCTGCTTGGAAATCTGAAGATAATATACACTGTTAATCTGCAGTTTGTTTTTCGTCTAGTTTCCTAAAGAGATACTGGCTTCATAAAGTTGTGTTTGTGTCTCTCCCAATGACTTTTGACTCTCATTTTTCTTGTGTCCTCTGTACTGCCAACCCCTAGAATCTGTTCTTTTCATTTCTTGCAAATAGGCCTATTCAGATTAGTTGAACTGAAATCTCAGGTAGGTCTGAGCACACTGTGATTTCATAAAGCGTTTTTAAATTGTATTCTATTCCATTCTATTCTGACATTTATAGTTCACTTTATCTCCAGTGATCTAAGGTGCATAACAGTAAAGGAGCCAGTGAACTCACTGGGATATTAGAATGACATTTGGGAAGTAATTCAATAAAATGGTGCTGGAACTTAGGTACCAAAAAAATTCAGCACTGAAGGGGTGTTTTACCAAACGGCGGTAAGCCCAATGCAGCAGGCTCACCACTCACTAAACTGGAAGTACCACCAGGCTACCATAGCAGTCCGGCGGTATTTCGCACTCCCAGCACACACCATTTTCGGTGTTTACCCGGCAGCAGACAGTGCCGCACCTCAATGTCGGTGAGCGCTCCCCCCGAAATGGCCACATGGCATTAAAAAAAACAGCCTTTTACCTGATGCGGTCAAAGGGGGCACCAGCGCATGTCAAAAACATGCGCTGACACCAGTAAAGTCCTCCTTTTGCCACAGCTTAGTAAAACGACCCCTAAGAACTGTTCTATAAAGCGTGAGCGCTTCATATAGAAAATGTTTAGTGCAGATCCCATGCCTAACTTCTGGATGCTGGACTTACGCCTACTAAAATGCTGGTGTCCAAGTTAGGCAGTATTGAGGGGCATAATCGAATGGGGCGCCCAAGTTTTCCTGAGGGTGTCCTCACAGGATGTCCCTGCGAAGGGGCAGGGAAACCCGTATTATCGAAACAAGATGGGTGTCCATCTTTCGTTTCGATAATATGGTCGGGGACGTTCAAATCTCAACATTTAGGTCGACCTTAGAGATGGTCATCCCCAGTTTTCAGCAATAATGGAAACCGAGGACGTCCATCTCAAAAATGACCAAATCCAAATCATTTGGTCATGGGAGGAGCCAGTATTCATAGTGCACTGGTCCCCCTGACATGCCAGGACATCAGCCGGACACCCTAGGGGGCACTGCAGTGGACTAACTGATGCACTAACTGAACGGAAAAGCCCTTCCCTTACCGATGCCTTAGCAATTCGGAAAGGAACGGGCATGCATGAAGGAAATCACATGCAAATGAGCTGCTCACTGTTAGCTCATTTGCACCTGATTTCCTTCCTAAGGAGGGGAAGCCAGTGCAGAGCAGCCAAGCATTATGCGTGGCTGCTCTGCGCATGCCAAAGATGGCTTCATACATGCAGACAAGCTGCGTGTATAATAGCCATCTACAACCTTAAATAAATTGCCATCTACAACCTTAGAAAAATACAAGTCCAGGTGAAAACATCCAAGTACTCGTCAGGGACGTTTTTTGTTTTTCTTTAGAGTATGGGTGAAGGACGTCCTTTGCTATGCAGTAGAGGATGTCCAAAATGTGGATGTTTCTGTGAGAAGGATGTCCATGCCTGCTATGCCTCTGACACCCCCTTTATTTATTTGGATTATACGTATCAACAGTGGGATTTGAACTGGCCACCTCTGGATTGCAAGACCAGTGCTCTAACCACTAGGCCACTCCTCCACTCCCTTGAAATGTGGCTGTCCCAGTGGGGGGGGGGGGGGGGGGGGCAGTTCAGGACGTCCAAAATGTTAGAAAGAAGGACGTCCACGCCTTTGCTATGCCTCCGCTGACACACACATACCTCCCCTCCCAGGGACCTGCATACTGCTGTGATGGACCTGAGTTTTTAAAGTTGTTTTTTCAGGGTGGGAGGGGGTTAGTCACCACTGGGGGAGTCAGGGGAGGTCATCCCCGATTCCCTCCACTGGTCATCTAGTCAGTTCGCTCACCTTTTTGAGGCTTGATCGTAAGAAAAAATAGACCAAGTAAAGTCGGCCAAGTGCTCATCAGGGATGCCCTTCTTTTTTCCATTATCGCTCAAGGATGCCCATGTGTTAGGCACGCCCCAGTCCTGCCTTCGGTATGCCTCCGACACACCCCCGGGAACCTTGGTCGTCCCTGCGACGGGAAGCAGTTGGGGACGCCCAAAATTGGCTTTCAATTATGCCGATTTGGGTGACCCTGAGAGAAGGACGCCCATCTCCCGATTTGTGTCGAAAGATGAGCGCCCTTCTCTTTCGAAAATAAGCCTGATTGTGTAATTCTATATGCAACTTTTTGGAATGCCCTAACACACCTATGGCCACATCTCCTTTTGAGATATACGCCATGGGAGTTAGGTGCTATGGGCCAGATTCTGTATGAGGCGCCTAAAAGATCCATATGGTAAACATTTTGCCTACACATAATCTATAATTATTCAATGTGGAAACTTAAACGAATAAAACTTTTCTTCCCGAGGGAAAACTTTTGAAACCTAATACAATCAATGGTCCTAAGCCATGCAGATTACTTCAACGCAATGTATGCAGGATGTAAAGAACAACTTGCAAAAAACTGCAGACCACCCAAAACACAGCTGCCAGGCTGATATTTGGTAAATCACGCTTCTAAAATGCTAAACCCCTCCGAGAAAAGCTGCACTGGCTCCCAATCAAAGAACGGATCATCTTCAAAATCTGCACCTTTGTCCACAAAATTATCTACGGCGTAGTCCCAGGATACATGACAGACCTCGCAGATCTACCAATCAGAAACAGAATCAGATCATCACGATCATACCTAAACTTACATTACCCAAATTGCAAAGGACTTAAATACAAAACAACTTACGCATCCAGCTTCTCCTACGTAAGTGCACAGCTATGGAATGGACTCCCAAAAGCTGTAAGAGCAATCCATAACCATCTAAACTTCAGAAAATCACTAAAAAACAACCTCTTCAAAAAGGCTTACCCCACCGATCCAATGTAAAGCCCCACGCCCAGCAACACAGCACAACCAATGATCGAACTGGACAATATACAATCTTCATTCCCTTCGACCTTCACGGTGCCTGACACAAACCTACGGCATTCAACCACAATACAACCTTGTATTTGTTATCAACCGACTGGCAAACGCCTTTACAGTACTATGTAAGCCACATTGAGCCTGCAAATAGGTGGGAAAATGTGGGGTGCAAATGTAATAAATAAATAAATAAGCAGTGCCTAAATTTAGACACGTATAAAGAATACGCTTAGTTGATATCTCAGCGCCTAAAACTACACACCTCCATTTACAATGTGGAATAAAACCCTGCATGTAGATTTACATGCACTGGGCTATATGCTATAACTACACACATACATTTTGGAATGCCAATGAAATGCCATAACCACACCCCTTTTGAACTGCGTGCATTTGAATTTAGGTACAGTTCATTACAGAATACGCTTAGCGAGTTGTGCGTGTAAATTCTAATTATTGCCAATGAGTGCTCATTATTGCTTGTTAAGTGCTATTATCAACACTGATTAGCTTGTTAAGCCAATTAATTTACGTGCATTGTTATGCAATAAGCTTTGATTTCAGCATGGAACACTAGGTGCTCTATATCGAATCTGGCAGTATGCCTTCTAGAAGAGTGCACATCCATATTTCACATGCAAATTTTAATGAGTGACAATTATCATTAATAATTGGTTGTTAGCACCCAATTATTGATGATTCAGAGCTCATTAGCCAATTTGCTTGCACGTCCATCTGGGAACTGCACCCAAAGTTGGGTGTCATATAGAGAATTTGAGGGAAACTGAACAAGAAAACAATACTAATAAGATGATACGACACTGAAATCTTCTGCTCAGTATACAGAAGCAGCCAAAAAAATCAAACAGGACACTAGGAATTATTAGGAAAGGGATGGTAAATAAGACTGAGATTACTATAATGTCTCTGTATCGCTCCGTGGTGCGACTGCACATTGAGTATTGCGTTCAGTTCTGGTTGCAGTATCTCAAAAAAGATACAGCGGAATTAGAAAAGGTTCAAAGAAGAGCAAAGAAAATGATAAAGGGGATAGAACTCCTCTCGTATGAAGAAAGGCTAAAGAGGTTAGGGCTCTTCACCCTGGAAAGGAGATGGCTCAGGGTGAATGTGATTGAGGTCTGCAAAATCCTGAGTGGTGTAGAACGAATAGAAGTATCAATTTTCACTCTTTCATAAAGTACAAAGACCAGGGGTACACTTAATGAAATTACATGGAAATTTATTTAAAACAAAGAAGAGGAAATATTTTTTCACTCAATGAATATTTAAGCTCTGGAACTTGTTGCTGGAGGATGTGGTAACAGTGGTTAGCGTATATGGTTTTTAAAAAGGTTTGGACACGTTCCTGGAGAAAAAGTCCATAGTCTGTTATTGAGACAGACATGGTGAAGCCACTGCTTATCCTGAGATTGGTAGAATGGAATGGTACTACTATTTGGGTTTCTGCCAGATAATTGTGACCTGGATTGACCACTGTTGGAAACAGAATACTGGGTAGATGGACCATTGGTCAGACCCAGTATGGTTATTCTTATGTTCTTATGATGGAAACACCCTGCCATTGGTTTAGTGTTTATGGTTACCAGATAATTATCGCCTACCTTTCAGTAGAAAATAGTCTTATCAAATGTTTACCTTATATAGACATCCAGATAACAAACTTCATAATCAAGCAGAAATGTTTGTATGAAAGAAGGAACTAGGTGCTGAGGTAATTACATCACCAAATGTAGGACTAAGGGACCTGTTTACTAAGGTGCAAAAATGGCCTGCACTGGTATAGGTGCATGTTTTGGATGTACGCAGGTCCATTTTTTAGCGCACCTGCAAAAAAGGCCTTTTTTGTGGCCAAAAATGGACATGTGGCAAAATTAAAACTACCGCATCCATTTTCAGCATGAGACCTTTTTGCCCCCCATTGACTTAGCGATAAGGTCTCACGCTAAGTCAATGTGCGTAAACTGCCAATTACCACCTGGTAAGTGCCACACAGTAGAAAATTTCTACTGCGTGTTTTGGACTCACGTCAAAAATGGAATTACTGCCCAGGGCCAGGTGGTAGTTCCAATTTGATGTGCGTTGTATGCACGTGGGTGCCTACACACCTTAGTAAAAGGGACCCTAAGGGATAGGACCTGAAAATGTGAAATAATGGAAAACGCTATCAGCTGCAAATATTTAAATGATACCTTATCAATAATGGTCCTTATATTCAGCCAGTGGCTGACTACTGTTGACAATAAGCCCAAAAATGATATGCCAGGCCTTGTCCAGGCACCAGCATTGAATTTCCAGCTTTGCAGTACTGGCTAATGTAGAGCCGGTTAATTCAGAACTTAACCGGCTATTTATTTATTTGTTACATTTGTATCCCACATTTTCCCACCTATTTGTAGGCTCAATGTGGCTTACATAGTACCAGAGAGGCCTTTGCAGGCTCCAGTGTGAACAAATACAGGGTGATGTTGTGGTAAGATCAAGTTCGTGTGGCACAGCCACATTAGGGAATCGGAGAATGGAAGAGTTGTGTTATGTCCATTACATGCTTTAGTTTGGTTGTGTTGCAGAGATTAGGCATTTAAATTGGATCGGTAGGGTATGCCTTTTTAAACAGGTTGGTTTTTAGTGATTTCCGGAAGTTTAGGTGGTCGTACATCGTTTTCAAGGCTTTTGGTAGTGAGTTCCACAGTTGTGTGCTTATGTAGGAAAAACTAGATGCCTAAGTTGTTTTCTATTTAAGTCCTTTGCAGCTTGGGTAGTGCAGATTTAGATAAGATCGTGTTGATTCGGATGTATTTCTAATTGGTAAGTCAATCAAGTCTGTCATATAACTCGCGGCTTCTCCGTAGATGATTTTGTGAACCAAGGTGCAGATTTTGAAGGTGATGTGTTCTTTGATTGGGAGCCAGTGTAGTTTTTCGCGGAGGGGCTTTGCGCTTTCAAATCGCGTTTTACCAAATATAAGTCTAGCTGCCGTGTTTTGAGTGGTCTGAAGTTTCTTTAAGGTTTGTTCTTTACATCCTGCATAAATTCCATTGCAGTAATCTAAGTGGCTTAGTACCATTGATTGTATCAGGTTGCAAAATGTTTCCCTCGGGAAGAATTGCTTCATGCGTTTGAGTTTCCACATTGAGTAGAACATTTTATTTGTTGTGGATGCCACTTGGCTCTCTAGTGTTAAGTTACGGTCCATTGTAACGCCTAGGATTTTCAAGCTCTCTGAGATAGGAAGGGTGTGATCTGGGGTGTTGATACTTGTGGGGATGTCCGTGCTGTGTTGGGATGAGAGGATGAGACAATGAGTTTTTTCTTTATTGAGTTTTAGTTGAAATGCATTTGCCCATGAATCCATGATGTTCAGGCCGAGCTTGATTTCGTTGGTGATTTCTGTCAGTTTGGTTTTGTAAGGAATGTATATTGTGACATTGTCTGCATATATGAAAAGGTTAAGGCCATGGTTGGATAAGGACTTGGCAAGTGGGGGTCATCATTAAGTTGAATAGGATCGGTGATAGCGGTGATCCTTGCAGTACTTCACAGTCTGCTTTCCACAGTGATAATATTTTTGAATTTGATTTTACTTGATATGTTCTTGTGGTTAGGAAGCCCTTGATCCAGTTAAGTAAGTTTCCACCAATCCCGAACTTATCTAGTAATCTTATTAATATACTATGGTTTACCATGTCGATTGCACTAGACATGTCAAATTGGAGGAGAAGGATGTTTTTGCCTGTTGCTATTTCCTGCTTGAATTTGGCTAGAAGAGTTAGTAATACTGTTTCTGTGCTGTGGAGGGGGCGAAAGCCTGACTGTGATTCGCATAATATTGAGAATTTGAGAATGGGTTACTGCATTAAAAAATAGGATTGACTTTTATGCTGTCCTACTTATCTGGTTGTCCTGGCCAGTTAAGTTCTGAATATCATCACTTAACAGGCCAAAGTGCCGGCTTCACCCCCAGAACGCCAGTAAGATTGCTTTGAATATCAATCCCTATGGTTTTTAAACCACACTTTGATAAGTACTCCCATAAATGGATAGTTTTCAGAACCTTCTTTATTCCTCTCCTTAACCAGCCTCTTTTTATAAGGCTAATATCTGGCAATTCATGAGTTAAATAACCCAATATTACCTATATATGTTTGAAAAATAAACAGATAGGTTATGCACTGGTGAATACATAACTCACTTTCAATAACAGACCTCTAATACTAAGACTGCAGAACTTAAAATCTTGTATGGCCTTATTTATACAAAATAAAGTTTGTATTGTCATCATAGAGGCATAATTCATTGTAAGCATGTAAACTGTTTGTAATAATCTGTCTCTCATTTTAATTTATTTTTACAGCCCTGAAAGGGCTTGGCTTTTATGAATATATCATATTTTTATCAATACATGTAGATAAATGTAACCATGCACATTATAGATCACATTGGAATTATAGCCAGAGTCCTCAGCATTAGAGCAAAGCTTCATCGTCCCAGGTAAACATAAATATTTATATTAAAATCCTTTAAAGCAAAGTCCTCTGTGCTTACGCATTTACTTATGAGCAAAACATATAAGACAAATTGCACCTTCTTAAAAAGTTTCAACTTAAATAATGCACATAACCCTCTGACTAATCTACTATTGAATTACATAGGAGGAAAAGACTTCAGATGCTTAACCTTTCATTGTTAATGCTCTGATTAACTTTATAGGGTTAATGCCTTCAATATCTCACATAGAAACATTTTGCTCATGCTGTGGATATCAGGCTAGCTCGTCACTAGTCAAAAACCTCCAAATTTAACGCTGCTAATGTTGTGTATATTGTATTATATTCAAAAAGATTAGCAGCACTTACCTGAGCTGTTAGCAACAGTTTGTCAGGGGACGCTCTACAGCGAGCTTCTGTTTCGCAATAAGCTTCTTTAGAAGCGATGTCCTCTGCCGTGCTGGATGCTCTAACAGTATTTTGCCTGAGTCCCAACATTGACTTTACTGTTTAATTGAAGCTCCAGGGAAATAAACAAGGGAAACAAAACTTACATGGGCAAAACCTTTAGCAAGGTGATAAGATTAGAAATATCAACAAACAATTGGTACTTCCAAACACAACATTCATTGCATAGTCCATAGGACGTGCAAGTTTCAAAGTGAACGCATTAATGCATTTCATTTATTGGTGATCTCAAGTCTGCCAAATTCTTCAGCTACATAAATGACTTGATATTGAAGTTGTGGAGTAGCCTGGTGGTTAGAGCAGCAGGCTGAGAAGCAGACAAAGTTCACAGAGAGAAAAGTACTTTGTACCTATGCTCACAGTAATAGCAATACCTCACACTGCAAAACACTTCTTTGAGACACACGTAGAAATGCAAAGTCGGGAAGTATTTATGCTACACTTTAGAAGCTTGGGACTCCAAATTCAAATCATTTCATTACTGGCATTGAATATGAAAGAATTTCTGTTGTGTTTTACTTTTATTTTGAGAGCATGCCTCACCAAAGAACTTGAGGCAACTTGCAATTTAAAAGTAAACAAAATGAACATTATAAATATTTGAATTATCAAATTAAACAATAAAACAAGCATAAATCAAGAGTAATATGAATTAAAGCTAATAGTCATTCTGAAAGAGACATACATTATGCATAATTATATAGGGGTCCTCTTACTAACCCCTGGTAAAAAGTGGCCTGCTGTAGTGTAGGTGCGTGTATTGGGCACAAGCCGGGCCAGTTTTTATTGCATCTACAAAAAATGACTTTTTTTAACAGGACAGGAAAAGGGCCTGTGATAAAAATGAAACCAGTGCATGCCCAAAACCGGCCTGAGCCCTTAATGCCACCCATTGATCTAGCAGTAAAGGCTTACACGCTACACGAGCAATGACTGGTCGGCACGCGGCAAATGTTGATCGTGCGTAAGAGGAAATAAATAAATAATTCATCCATGTGTTATGGGTGCACGCCAAATCTGAAATTACCACCAGGAGGGTGCACTGTCCTGGCGGTAGTCTCATTCTGGCGCACACTGCACATGCATAGAGCCTACCGCGGCTTAGTTAAAAGGCCCCATAATACATAAAAGACAATCATATAACAAATAATAATAAAATCTATAAATGTTATATAATATTTATATGTACAGAAACACAGTGGAATTATGACCCTCAGTCATATTTGATAAAAGATTTTCTGAGACACTGCCAAGGCTATTATATTGGGTAGATAAATGATTGATGCTGTAACCCTGCTTAGCAATAAGGTTGGATTCTCCACTAGGTGAATAACAGCTTAATATCAATTTTTTCTGAAGACATGCATTTTAAAAGGTGCATTTGGTCTCTCTCTGGGGTCATTTTACTAAGGTGTGCTAACAGATTTAACAAGCGTGCTAAGTACTAAGAAACCTATAGGAATAAAATGGGTTTCTCAGTATTTAGCACGCACTAATCAGTAGCATGCACTAACTCCACTAGCACACCTTATTTATTTATGAACATTTATACCCCACTTTTTTCCACATTAAGCAGACTCAAAGTGGCTTACAATGTACAGGAATCAATTACATTAGATAAGGTAAAAGGAACAGGGTAGGAAGAAAAAAGGGAAAGGATGAGAGAGTCTAAAATGGACTGTGCAAATCCAGACACTGAGATGGACCAGAGTGGAACGAACAGCTCACGGTCAGGCAAACCAAAATTGGGAACAGCTGTAAGACCCAGTAGGCACAGACGAAGTACAGAAGCAGCAGCAGTATGCGGCCTGGAGAGTGGAACAGCAGGAGGCCAATAATGCTGGTGGGGCCTGAGATGTCACTGGGCCCGGCAACAACACCGCACAGGAACAGGGACCACAGCCAGTAGGATTCAAAAGCAGCAGACCCCCGCAGCATCTGGCGGCTCAAAATGAAGCAAGACCCACACAAGGTGCAGCCATTCCCAGAAAGTCTCCCCAATGGGAAGCAGGCCTCGATGCCCAGCAGCTGGCGCCAAGCAGCACAGAAGACAATCGCGGCCAGAAGGTTGATGGAAAGGCTGGAGGAGAGCTGGGTCAAAGGAACACCAGGGACGAGCTGATCAAAAGTCACACAAGCTCCCTGCATCGTGGGGAGCCGGACCACGCTCACTGGATCCCAGAACCGCACCACCGATGTAATCAGGCTTGCAGCCGGTCCGCCGACATGATGATCCAGGATGGAGAACCTCACCTTAGTAAAATAACCCCTTTATTAGGGTTTTAGATGGGAATGAAAAAATTGATTTGAAAAAGACAGGAGCAGGAGTCACTGTAAAGTCTTCACTGCTAGGCTGTAACTGAAGGATGATATGATGTGCAATCCCAAAGAAATATTAACAAACCTAGTGCCCTATTTACTAAGCCACACTAGAGGTGCTAGTGTTTTTAGTGCGTGCTAAGCATTAGTGTGTGCTAACTGTGTAGATGCCTATAATATTCCTATGGCCATCTACATGGTTAGCATGCGCTAAAAACGCTAGTGCACTTTATTAAACAGGGCCCCTAGTTACACCAGTATCTGAACTTAACAACATAAAAACTACTTATGGGTCGACCATCAAGCTCAGCATCTTGTTTCCAGCAGTGGCCAATCCCAGTCACAAGCATCTGGCAGGATCCTAAAGAAACAGTCCTTTTCTTGCTACTCACACCTATTACTACTACTACTACTACTACTACTATTTAGCATTTCTATAGCGCTACAAGGCGTATGCAGCGCTGCACAAACATAGAAGAAAGACAGTCCCTGATCAAAGAGCTTACAATCTAATAGACAAAAAATAAATAAAGTAAGCAAATCAAATCAATTAATGTGAATGGGAAGGAAGAGAGGAGGGTAGGTGGAGGCGAGTTGTTACAAGTGGTTACGAGTCAAAAGCAATGTTAAAGAGGTGGGCTTTCAGTCTAGATTTAAAGGTGACCAAGGATGGGGCAAGACGTAGGGGCTCAGGAAGTTTATTCCAGGCGTAGGGTGCAGCGAGACAGAAGGCGCGAAGTCTGGAGTTGGCAGTAGTGGAGAAGGGAACAGGTAAGAAGGATTTATCCATGGAGCGGAGTGCATGGGAAGGGGTGTAGGGAAGGACGAGTGTGGAGAGATACTGGGGAGCAGCAGAGTGAGTACATTTATAGGTTAGTAGAAGAAGTTTGAACAGGATGCGAAAACGGATAGGGAGCCAGTGAAGGGTCTTGAGGAGAGGGGTAGTATGAGTAAAGCAACCCTGGCAGAAGATGAGACGGGCAGCAGAGTTTTGAACCGACTGGAGAGGGGAAAGGTGACTAAGTGGGAGGCCAGCAAGAAGCAGATTGCAGTAGTCTAAACGAGAGGTGACAAGGGTGTGGATGAGGGTTTTGGTAGAGTGCTCGGAAAGAAAGGGGCGGATTTTACGGATGTTGTAAAGAAAGAAACGACGACAGGTCTTGGCAATCTGTTGGATATGAGCAGAGAAGGAGAGAGAAGAGTCAAAGATGACCCCAAGGTTTCGCGCTGAGGAGACAGGGAGAATGAGAGAGCCATCAACAGAAATGAATAAGGAAAGAAACTATCTACCCCCTTTGTAAGCTCAGCCATGTTAAATGCTTTCACCACATGTTTCAGTAACAGATTAATCGTGCACTGGGTGAAAACATGATTTCCTTCAGTGTTAAAGTGATGCCTATTAGTACTGTTTGTAATGCTAAAAATCATTCCTTATTTACCTGTTCCAGCCCACGGACAAATTATAATTAAAGCCAATTAGTGTCAATAAGTGCTTGTTAATTGGCAATTATCAGCACTGATTGACTTGTTGAGACAATTAAGTTGCACATGCAATACAGAATACTGCCAGAATTGCACTCACCACTCAAGTCGCACCATATAGAATCTGGGGGTGTATGTCTTTACTAAATAGCCTCGAAATAGGCTATTTAGATTCTGCCATTTAGATTCTGAATTTCATAATTTCGTGAGCTCCCTCTGCAACTCCTCACAATCTGCTTGCAGGGCTGCCGAGAGACTGGGCCGGGCCTGGGGCAAGGCCGCCCCCTCTGCCCCTCTGAGGTCACCGCCGCCGCTCCCCCCCCCCCAAGGTTGCCGCCGTCTGCCACTGGGCCGGGCCCCCTGCATTGAAATCACAGCACCTCTCACCTCCATGTGAAAGCGCTGTAGGCAGCAGCAGATTGCCTCCCTTTGGGCCTCCTTCCCTCCCTGTGTCCCGCCCTCATCTGACATAACTTCCGCGAGGGCGGGACACAGGGAGGGAAGGAGGCCCGAAGAGAGGGGATCTGCTGCTGCCTACAGCGCTTTCACATGGAGGTGAGAGGTGCTGTGATTTCAATGCAGGGGGCCCGGCCCGGTGGCAGACGGTCGACGACGGAGGGTGGGTGGGACTGCGGTGCCTGGCCCCCCCTGGAGGCCCGGGGAATTTCGTACCCCCTGCCTCCCCCTCTCAGTGGCCCTGTCTGCTTGTGATCCAACAGCTTTGAACAATTTCTTATCATCTGCAAATTTGATCATCTCACTTGTTTATTTTTCCAGATCATTTATCAATATTTTAAAAAGCATTGGACCCAGGTCAGACCTCTGAGGCGCTCCACTATTTACTCTTCCTCAATGAGAAAATGGATCATTTAGCCCTACTCTCTATTTTCTATGTTTTAACCATGTGTATAATAGCAGCAATTAATATATAAAATTGACTATGGTACCCAAGGATGGGGAATGGCCAATGTAACACCAGCCTTTAAAAAGGGATCTGGGGGGGACTCTTGGAAACTATAGACTAGTGAGCCTGATATTGTAGCCAGGCAGTTACTTTTACTAAGCTGTGGTAAATACTAATACGTGCTTCCTGCAGGCTAAAAAGCACTACCGTGGAGCGTACTCAGGTGTCCCGTGGTCGTTTTTGCATGTGTGTGTGCTAACCATGCGCTAAAAAACAGTTTTTATTTTTTAGCGCTGGGGCTGGTCTGAGGGTGGAGAGTAGGCATGTTTTGCGCTAATCAGCACAGCTACATTGCCGAATGCTAACCAATTAGCATGTGGTTAGCTTGTGAGCCCTTACCACCTAGAAAATAGGTGTCAGTAAGTGCTCACATGCTAATGACCATTCACTAATAAGAAAATTAGCAAGTGGCCATTATTGGCAAAATAGAAAAATTGACCATTTCCTGACAGTGCTAAAAGTGGCCTTAGCATGCGGTAAAGACCAGCGCCGGGGATAGCGCAGGCCACTTTTTAATGCTGCTTAGTAAGAGGGTCCCTTAATATATAGATGAACATGTTTCAATGGGTCAGAGCCAACAAGAATTTAGCAGAGGAAATTCTTGCCTTTGCAATCTGTTAGATTTTTTGGAAGTGTTTAATAAACATAAGAGGAAACGTGAGATAGTGCATGCAAGGTATTTGGATTTTCAGAAGGCATTTGATAAAGTCTTTCATGACAGCCTCCTGAGAAAAGTCATTGGATAAGAGGCAATATCCTGTTGTGGATTGGTAATAACATCAGATCTATGCACATAACAAAACTACAGCGAAACAAAATCATGAAAAAGTTGAAGTTCGTTTGATAATCAGCTTATTAAATATTAGTCAAAACAGTTTACAATACAAATAAAATGGGGGAAAGGAGGGAATGCCATGCTTTGCATTGTTATTTGAATATTTTTACTACTGTAATTGTCTATTGCTCATGTTTGATTTATTCTTATTGTACACTGCCTTGAGTGAATTCCTTCAAAAAAGGCAGTAAATAAATCCTAATAATAAATATATGACAGAGAATATAAAATATTGGGCACTGCTTCTCCTATGATATTATATATTATATATAATGCATAAAATGGGACCTATGCTACAACATCATGAGTTAGTTGTAAAATAACACATTTCAATGATAGCCCACATTGATAACGTACCCCCTTATTTATCAATATGGATTGCCATTAAGACTTGCTGCTTTACCACTAAGGGAGGACTTTATCAATGTGGTCTACTGTTAAGTCGGATTATTTTATCACAAGTTGAGTTATTTTAGCACAGGTTCCCATTTTATGCAATGAGACCTAGTTACTAATAATTGGGTTAATAGTAAAATAACATCTTAACAATAGCCCATGCTGATAACGCCCCCCCCCCCCCCCCCAGCCCCTTAGCATGATGAATTTCAAATACTGCTGTAGTTTACTTTTTCATATAACATTTGATGGTATATCACACTAACTGGGAAAATAACTTGGATTGACTAACAGGGGAATTTTCGAAAGAGAAGGGTGCCCATCTTCCATCACAAATCGGGAGATGGGCGTCCTTCTCTCAGGATCACACAAATCGGCATAATCGAAAGCTGATTTGGACGCCCTCAACTGCTTTCCGTTGCGGGAACGACCAAAGTTCACGGGTGCGTGTCGGCACCGTACCGAAGGTGGGACTGGGGCGTGATTAAGAGATGGGCGTCCTTGGCCGATAATGGAAAAAAGAAGGGCATCCCTGACGAGCATTTGGCCAACTTTACTTGGTCCCTTTTTTTCATGACCAAGCCTCGAAAAGGTGCCCAAACTGACCAGATGACCACCGGTCACCAACCTTCTCCCACCCAAAAAAATAAATTAAAATACATTTTTTGGCAGCCTCTATCTCAGCCTCAAATGTCATACCCAGCTCCATCACAGCAGTATGCAGGTCCCTGGAGCAGTTTTTAGTGGGGGCAGTGCACTTCAGGCAGGCAGACCCAGGCCCATCCCCCCCTACCTGTTACACTTGTGGTGGTAAATGTGAGCCCTTCAAAACCCACCACAAACCCACTGTACCCACATGTAGGTGCCCCCTTTCATCCCTAAGGGCTATGGTAGTGGTGTACAGTTGTGGGGAGTGGGTTTTGGGAGGCTCTATGTACCTGGGAGCAATTTGTGAAATCCACTGCAGTGCCCCCTAGGGTGCCCGGTTGGTGTCCTGGCATGTCAGGGGGACCAGTGCACTACGAATGCTGGCTCCTCCCACGACCAAGTGAGTTGGATTTGGTCGTTTTTGAGATGGGCGTCCTCGTTTTCCATTATCGCCGAAAACTGGGGACGACCATCTCTAAGGTCAGCGATCTCAACATTTAGGTCAACCATCTCTAAGGTCGACCTAAATGTTGAGATTTGGGCATCCCCAACCGTATTATCGAAACAAAAGATGGACGCCCATCTTGTTTCGATAATATGGGTTTTCCCGCCCCTTCGCGGTGCCATCCTTACACATGGGCGCCCTTAGAGATGGTTGTCCCCATTCAAATATGCCCCTCCACATCACCTAGAACCAGTAGTGATTGGCCATTTATAAATATTTTAAACAAACAAAATACTTACCACACATCATGAATGGAACATAATTGAAGCTGAGTGTCTGTTCTCAAAATGAAATAAGTTTTCTAAATCCTAAAATGTTAACTTGTATTTGATATGTATGGATGAGAATATACATGTGAAAACTACTTTACACCACATCTTGTTGCTTTCACCCAAACAAGTTCACCTATTCTACGAATGGCACAGAAGGCTTAGATTCAGAACCTATGTCTATAGAGCAGCTGTAAAATTAATATGTGTGATGTAAATGGGTTTAACTAAGTATGCAACCAGGATGGGGTTCAGCCTGCCTAATATCTTTCCATGTCAGATGTCACTAATGGAATTCAAGAGGCTTAATTCTTTCATGCTTAAAAGCTTTACTTATAATGGGTTTGCTGGGTATTAATGTTGTAAATTTAAATTACAGTAATTAGGCAAGTTTGCTTTAATGTCCCATGAGTTCTGTTGTTTTCTTTTAATGCAACAAAGATAGATTTTGTTTCCTCAACAACCGTCAAGTACTTAATCCAAATTTTCAGATGCCTAATTTCTAATAGTTGTTTCTTTGATAACTGCTATCTAAGATCTCAACCCTGCAAGAAGTGAATAGGGTATACTTAAAGATAAAGAATTTATGAATCAGAAGTTTGAACATTTAGGGGCTCTTTTACTAAGCCACGTAAGCATCTATGAGCGCCAAAATTGAGTTACCACCTGGCTACTGCGAGGCTCAAGGTAATGTCATTTTTAAAAAAATATTTTTTATTGAGGTTTAAGGACACCAAACATTTTGGCTAAAGAAGCAACAAATACATCTATTTCCAGTTTCTTTTAAGCTGCTGCACGTTGAGGAGGAGATGTAAGACAAGCTATATGCAGGAGGCCCAGATGATAAGAGAGGCATCTTAAGAAACTGTTGCTGTCGGTAATTTCATTTTTTGATGCACGTCCAATACACATGTCTGAAAATAATTTGTATTTTCAGACACACGCCAAGTGGCATTTGATATGCGTAGGTCATTACTGCCCGGTTACCACATGAGACTTTACCACTAGGTCAATAGCTGGCAGTAAGGTCTCAGACCCAAAATGGATGTGTGGCAATTTTCATATTACCACACGTCCATTTTCATCAAAAATTTTAAAAAAGGCATTTTTTACAGGTACACTGAAAAATGATTCTGCGCATGCCCAAAACACATGTCTACACTACCGCAGGCCATTTTTCAGCACGCCTTTGTAAAAGGGCCCCTTAGAGAAGAAGCTAAGAAATAATCTTCATTTTTAAAACTTCCCTAAAAACCCATTCATTTTGCCACTAGATATGATGCAGAGATATTTTAAAGATGCATTAGAAATTGATGAAGACATGTTAGACCTGTAGTGAGGGTTCAGTACTTGTCCCTACCTGGAAAGTCTGATGGAGAACAAGAAAGAGGAAATCGGGGAGCAATGGATTTAGCAAACTTCTTGGAGTCATCATTGGAATATTTGACACAGATTGACTCTGCTGATTACTTTTACATTGGAGAAGGACCACAAAGTGGTACTTTGTTTATTCTTTAGACATATACAGGAACGGCTCTTGGCTCATTTGTTTGCCGTTTCCTGAATTGTCTAAAGCTACACAAAAAAGGAGCCAGGAACTCTTGACCTATCATCTGAGGATCCTGGCTCTAGGTATAAGCTTTATTTTAAAATTTCCTTGTAATTGTTTTGTTATTTTTGATAGCAAAAGTTACATTTTTTTAAAAATCCCAGGCAGCTCCTAGATTTTTTGAAGGTACAGGAAGGAATTATATCTCTTGGTTTATCTTCCCAAAGTGTTAATACTGTTTAGTCGTTGGTTCTAGAACTCACTTCTGGTGAATCTTAAGATATATTTTTTCTTTTGTTTTTTTTTGTCCCCCAGTTCAGTATATTGTGACCAAATTATTTAGTTTATTGTAGGAAATTCCTGTGTTTTGTGAGTGAAGGACTAGTCTAATGATTAGTGCAGTGAGCTGAGATCCTGGGGAACTGGGTTCAAGTCCCTGCGCAGCTCCTTGTGACTCTGGGCAAGTCATTTAACCCTCCATTGCCTCAGGTACAAAAACACCTTAGATTGTGAGCCCACTAGGGACAGAGAAAGTACCTGCATATACCCCAAGATTCTATATAGTGCGACTTAAGTTGCATGCACAAATACAGTCATATACTGTATTTGTGCATGCAACTTAATTAGTTAAAAAGCCAGTCAGTGCTGATAATTGCCTATAAACAAGCAATTATTAACACTATTTGGCAATAATTAGAATTTATGCGCACAATTGTCTAAGCTTATTCTATAACACGATGAGTCTAAATTCTAAGTCACATATTTGAAAAGAAGGCGTGGAATGGGTGGGCCATGGGCGTTTCTAAAATCTATGCATACTGTTATAGAATACACCTGCTCTGCGCATAATTTAGGCATCCACATTTATGTCAAGTAAAACACGGCGTAAATGGCTGCAACTAAACCTAGTTGCATCAGTGGGCGCTCGGTGTATTCTATAAACGCATGGAAATTTGGGCTTATTCTATAAAGTATGCCTAAATTAAGGCATACTTTATAGAATACACTTAGGTGTTTTTATTTTGACGCTGATTCTTTAGGCGTGCTATATAGAATCTTGCCCATGTGTACAGCACCGCATACGTTTAGTACCACTATAAAAATCTAAAAGGACAGATTGATGTCAACTAGAAAAGAGAGTGATTCTGGAGTTTGTCACATCTAAGGAGGGATGTTACTTACATGGGCTACCATTAAGTTATTTTACCACAAATCTTGCTATTTTAGCACAGGTCCCATTCTATGCAATGAGACCTAGTTACTAATAACTGGGATTAATAGAAAAATAGCATTTTATTTATTTTTATTTGTTTTTACATTTATAGCCTGCTTTAATCTCAAAGTGGGTTACACAAAAAACATTAATTAAAATATTACGAAATACCAATTTATACTCCAAAAAAGCCCTTTTACAGAGCAGCGGTAAGCCCAATGCAGGCTTACTGCTCGCTATTATGGGACTACCGCTGGCCCAACGCAGCTGTCAGCGGTTGCTCCAGGTTAAGCTCGCTTCATTTCAGGGGAAAACCCCCCAGAAATGATTTGCGCAGCGGTAATCTGGCAGTAATCGAGCATTGGCACATGCTGCCCGGTTATCACCGGGTTACCGCAGGAGCCCTTACCATCACCTCAATGGGTGGCGGTAAGGGCTTCCCATCACATGGCCAAGCAGTAAGAGTTTTCTTACTGAATGGCTATTTTGTTTTGGGGGCTTTTTACCACACTGTGGTAAAAAGGGCTCTGGCATACAGGGAAACGGCCCCTGCTGCTACCACAGGGCCCTTTTTCCCGCAGCTTGGTAAAAAAAGAGACCCCTGTATATCTTAATGGTAGCCCACATTGATAACTTCCACTCTAAATCAGTTTGATATTCAAAAGCACATGACAGTAACCACGTAGGAGGAATGGTGGGTCAAGTGGTAGAAATCATGCTGCTGATCGGTGATATGCAAGCTACTTGTTTACTATCACAGTATGCAGTGTTTCAGGATTTTTGATGGGGTTGCTTTTGAAAATACCTGAAGAGTCTTTGGAATTCTGCTCAGTGGTCTCCCTGAAGCAGCTAATGTGAAACATTGGCCATGTTGGGGACCAGGGACTATTATTTATGTAAACTGTGAATTTTGAAAATTATAAGAAACTCAAGTTAAGCACCATTTTTTGAATAAGGAGTTTGGATTGCTTGACTTCCTGCCACTTAGAAGCACTTCATATAGACTAGCATTTAATGTAGATCCTGCCTGCACCTAACTTTTGGGGGCCGGACTTACGCCTGCTGAAACCTGGTGTAAATGCTGGTGCCCAAGTTAGGCATGGTTAGGCAGTGTTCTGTAATTCTGCATGCAACTTTTTGGAATGCCCCAACATGCCCAAGGCCACACCCCATTTGGAGATACATGTCTTGTGGTTAGGCGCAGTGCCTGTGTAAATGTTAATGAGTTCAAATTAACATCAATAATTCATTATTAGCACCAAATTATTGATGGTTCAGAGCTCATTAGCCAATGTATTTGCACACGCATCTCAGAAGCCTGCCCAAGTTGAATGTACAACTTTTGGCGCCTAACATTGACATTCGCACCTCAGCCAGCCTTAATAAATGCTTAATTATAAATAATACCAAACAACATTTTCTTTGGAATAAAATTTGGCTGCAGCTTTATTTCCAAATAATCATAAATAACTCAATTCACTTAACAACCACTTAGTAACATATCAATCAATATCTCGGTTAAATTCATATAGCGGTTTAATACTGTTAAGCCATTCGGTCACAAAACTGGCTTACCTTCCCCACCATACCCCCATCCCCCCATGTGACTTACGGTGCCGTCAAGCCACATCTTACTCATGGCGGTTCCGCCCATGAGTTCTTTTCCATTTCATAACTTTCACAATATTCATTGTAACCGCTTCTGGTGCCTGTAGCACCCTTCATCCAGGCACCCCCTTTCTTATTAAAAGCTGCTACCGATCCTCCCAAATACTACCCCCCACTCCCCCATGCCCCTCCCAAACTTCTCCAAAAATTCGACCCCCAAAATTCCAACTCCCACCAAAAAACAGGGTGGGCCGGGCCGGGTCCTTCAACTACCTTCCAACCACCCTCCCCCTCTCCTACCTAACTAACTATCCTTTTCAGCGCCAAATTCCTCCTATCCTGTCCTTTTCTTCCTAACCAATCCAATTCCTTTTCCTTCAACCGATCCCCTTTTCTTTCCTTTTGTTGCTGCCCTGCCAGCCTCCAATTAATTCACCCCACTACCCTCTCTTTCCCCTCCCCCCACCCCTCATCAATCTAACTTGGCTGCTTCTCTCTCAGCCAATGTTATCACCCTCACTAATTAACAGTGAGGGTTTCCATATAGAGAATCCAGAGGTTAGCGCATAATAAATGATGCTATTTTTTATGAGTGCCTATTTTTATGGAGTTACACCACTGGGCAATTGTATAAGCATGTACTTGAATGCATAAAGGGGCTTATGTACTATGCTGGGTTAGCTCTTAATGTGGCAGTGCATGTTAAACGTTATTGCAGCTCCTTAGCAGTTAACGTGTGCTAATTTCCACATTATCATTTAATGCAGAACAAAGTAGAGAAAGGGTAAGGATAGCTAGTTAACAGAGGTAGGGAAGGGGATGGGACTTGATATACTACCTTTCTGTGGTTACAATCGAAGCAGTTTACATATTATGTAGAGATACTTATTTTGTTTCTGGGGCAGTAGAGGGTTAAGTGACATGGTCAGAGTCACAAGAAGCTGCAGTGGGACTTGAACCCAGTTCACCAGGATCAAAACCAGCTGCATTAACCACTAGGCTATTCCTTCACATTAACTGCTAATACTGCAGTTAATGTGGTGTAGTTAATGCTACCTGAACAAGTGTAACTAACTGCATTGTGTTATCTGCAATACAGTTAAAATGCTGTAAAGATATTTTTCTGCATTAATTATATGGGAAGATGCGGAGGACTTTTCCAGTAGCTCATGCAGAATTTTACAGTTACCACATTTCATTTTAGCAATATAACTGTAAAACCTTACTTTATTTTAATAAATAGGCCCTGAAATACTGTCTGCTACATGCTCAGGTCACATAGAGTTACCTCCATGTTACGTGGGTTGATCATGTTCTATTTGCTCCATGTGATACCAGCTTTACTTTGCTCCATGTGATACCAGCTTTACTCAAGTTGCATTAATACGTTGAAACACTGAGTATTTGGAGTGCAGTGTAATCTGGTTCCTGAACAGAAGGGAAGGTTCATTTGTCTAATCTATCTATTCCTCCCTCTCTATCAGAGATGGCTAATATGTCTGACTTATATTGTCATCCATTACACTAGAGTCATCTTTAGGTTTATACATACTAGTATCACAAACAGCCATCTTATGGTACTTAATATTTCATGCTCTTTCAGCTTGCTATTGTTTTTATTCCATGGCCCACGGCTGTATTATAGGCATACCACCTGTTTTTCTGTTAGTGAGATTCTTCAAATCAGTAGTTTTACTGCTGTTGGGATGTCAACCGAACAGCAATGGAAAAGGCATCTTAAGTCATATAAATCCTACAGTTTCTTTTTTTTTTTTCTTGTGTTGGAATACATTTCTATTAAGTTTGGAAACCACAATTTTCAAAGGAATATGCTTTCACCCCAGAATGAATTGGTGTCCAACCACAGAGCATAGAAAACACCAAGTTGTATGGACAAATGTAAATGGGTTGCTTTGAATATACCTGGCCCTGCAGAGACCAACTAGCTCTATCTGTTGTGATTATTCAATTCAGTAAAGAAATTTAAAATTTGGAAGGACCTCAATGCCAGGGAAACACAAATGTCAGTCTCAAAAAATCAGCTTTTCATATCAAGTTTAAGCAGTTTCACATTGTACGTGAGGAATTACTTCTAATTCAACTTATATAAAACAAGCCTCCAATTTTTATGCCCCTAGAGACAATAAACTGCATTCATTGGGTGGGTTAATCTTCACAAAACTGATGATATCGTAAATTAGAAGTCAGAGTATACAGCCAGTATATTAGCCCCCCAAAGTAAATTAGAAGTCAGAGTATACAGTCAGAAAGAAGGACACCATGTTCTTCTAAAAGTCACCAAGAAAGGACAAAAAAAAATCTTTAAAACGTGAAAGCTCCAATTTCCTGATTCCTTCCTTCAAAATCAGACTTTTCCATTGTAAATGAGAAACTCAATATCCCCTTCTCTGTACTTATCTTCTCGAGGCTTACAATCTCATCTAGCACTGTCAGAGGTTAATTGTATATTTAGGCAGACATACATTTTCACTCTGAGGAGCAACACATAAGAGTTTAATAACTGTTGAAATCAGAATATCAGCTTAACAGTGGTGAAATATTAATACCGCATTTCCAGCTGGTCTTTTCACTTCCACCATGGGGCAGAATATGATACAGTCAATGGCACTTGAGGTCTTCAGTCTTGCAGTGAGAATACTGGGTTAGAACAGTAAACAGGATTCTCAAGGTTATAATGTGATGGCAGTGCAACTTGCCTCAGTGAATGATGACTGTTTTGTCCCAGTGCTGTGCTTTTAGCATCTTTTAATTGAGTTTCTAGCAGATTTGTCTTTTTCAAGACAAAGGTGTTTACCCTCACTGGATGTTTTATTTCCATGGAATTGGATACCATCATTTAGACACCTAACTCAGGCGGTTTTCACCAAAACATGGACCGTTTCAGGTCTGACTAATAAAATAAGTTGAGATGCCACCAACTCTTGAAGGCTCCTTGTGCTCTGTTGGTCATTGGTTTTCACTTTTACGCTTTTGGACTCCCTCTCCTTCATGCTAGGATACAATAATTTGCCATTCTTTTGATATTTTTAAGGGTTATAGCAATACTTAACCTTAATTTAGTAATTTCCTGGTGAATAATTTCCCAGTAGTTCATATATTTTTTGTCACATAAATGATTTCAGATCATCTTAATTCTTCTCCTGTTCTTACTCACTATCCAGACATGTAGGGAGATATTTAATGTTTAAACTATCACATGACTAAACCAGCCAGCACAATAAAAATCTCACAATAGCTGCTAAGTGTGGATAGGGCAGAACTCGGGTGAGCCATGGATAAAGATGAGGCATGACAGCAGAGGCATGGGACATTACTATGTACTAGCTGTCAGGGCTGCCAATACCATAGATGCACTTAACAGTGAAACTTTCTACTGTTTGAGATTCTACCAGATATTGTGACCTGTATAGGTCATTGTTGGATACTGGGCTAGATGGACCATCGGTTTGACCCACAGAGTAGCTATTCTTATTTTCTTATGTGTAGCCATACCCTAAAAATATATGGACACCTTGACACTCCCCCCCCCCCCCAAACCACAAAAGCCTTCTCTGAAAACTCTCCCATTCATAAGACTCCACCCCAATCAAGCACATCCCCTTAAATACCCATCCTGAAAAGAATCTTCTCAAGGACTACAACCAACCCTCCCCCCACACCTCCTGATCCCCCCCCCCCTATTCTCCCTGGTATTCTAGTGGACAGATAGGACCCTTTGCTCATGCCTATAGCTAGCTGCTACAGGTTCAAAATGGCAGCTATGACCCCTAGTGCTAGTCTTGTGATACTAGTGCTGGAAGTCAATTTGCCATATAAGGAGTAATTGAGTTACTTAAAATAGAACCTGAATCTACAAAAATTTACCTGAGTCCCTTTTCTAAATATTTTAGAGTTAATATTCAATGTGGTTTAAGTGGGCAGGAAAGGGTCCTGCCACTTAGATCATGCTGACCTGTAAAGCCACTGATATTCAGTGGCACTTAACTAGCAGTGCCACTTAACATTGGCTTTAACTGCCCATTGCAAAACTGGGCAGTGGAGGGCAGTCCATGGACAGAATCAGGAAGAAGTCATTACTTATGTAAGCATGAGCCATGTTTATTACCAGTGTCCACATAGTAAGTGGTCAGCTAGGACCACACAAAAGGCTGTTCTATCTTTGGCCACTTAACTATGGAGGTGTGGCATAGAACATCAGCCAGCACCTCCATAGTTAATTCCAGGTTGTGGCTACCAGATTGCCAAGTTCATCCTGTTCCTCCCAAATATCATTAATTCCCCACTTCTGATTCTCTCCCCCCCCCAAAAAAAAAAAAATCAGCATCTCCCAATGCACTCCCCTACCCAACATAAGAACATAAGAGTTGTCCTATTGTGTCAGACTAACAGGCTTATTTTCGAAAGAGAAGGACACCCATCTTTTGACACAAATCGGAAGAAGTGCGTCCTTCTCACAGGATCGCCCAAATCGGCATAATCAAAAGCCAATTTTGGGCATCCCCAACTGCTTTCCGTCGCAGGGATGGCCAAAGTTCAAAGGGGAATGTCGGAGGTTTAGCAAAGGCGGGACTTGGGCATGCCTAACACATGGGCGTCTTCGACCCATAATGGAAAACAAAAGGGCGTCCCTGAGGAGCACTTGGACGACTTTAACTGGTCCTGTTTTTCTTACGACCAAGCCAGAAAAAAGTGCCCATACTGACCAGATGACCACTGGAGAGAATCGGGGATCACCTCCCCTTACTTCCCCAGTAGTCACTAACCCCCTCTCACCCTCAAAAAAAATCTTTTGTGCCAGCCTCTATGCCAGCCTCAAATGTCATACTCAGGTCTATCACAGCGGTATGCAGGTCCTTGGAGCAGTTTTAGTGGGTGCAGTGCACTTCAGGCAGGCGAACCCAGGCCCATCCTCCCCCCCTCCCCCACCTGTTACACTTGTGGTGGTAAATGTGAGCCCTCCAAAACCCACCACAAACCCACTGTACCCACATCTAGGTGCCCCCTTCACCCATAAGGGTTATGGTAGTGGTATCGCTGAAAATCAGAAATGACCAAGTCTAGGGATGACCATCTCTAAGGATGACCTAAATGTCAAGATTTGGGCGTCCCCGACCATATTATCGAAACGAAAGATGGACGTCCATCTTATTTTGATAATACGGGTTTCCCCACCCCTCTACTGGGACATTTTGCAAGGACGTCCTCAGCAAAACTTGGGTGTCCCCTTCGATTATGCCCCACCAAGGGTTCATCTATCCCAATATCTGTTTCCACCAGTGGCCAGTTCTCAATTCTTCTCCCATCCAACAGAGACCCTTCTGATGCTCCCCATTCAACAGAGACCCCCAATGCTCCTCCCACACATCTGACCCCCCCCCCAATTACCTGCTATTGGGGTCAACTGGCACCATTTTGCATCTGATTGCCCTTAAATGGAAGGATGACCCCTAGCAGTAGTACCATGAGTTTATCACCAAGGTTCAGTGGGTGTCATTTTGTTCCCGGAGCCAGCAGGATAGGAACAGAGGGGGACTGTTATTGCCCCATCCCACTGTACTACCATGGATGGCCCATGAGTTAATCCTTGGAGTTCTCAGATCAAGTGGGTGGGAAGAGCATTGGGGAGAGGTGTCTATTGGGTAGGTGAAGTACATCTGGGGTTGTTGATTTGGGGGAAAGGAATCAACACCAAGAGGTTGGAGGACCTCACCGATTCCCTTATGTAGGTTCTGGCAAATATTCAGCTGTGACCTGCATAAGTGTCTATGGCCACCACATACCCAAAAATTTAATGCTGATGCCTGGAGTGGCCCAACTTTGAATACAAGGTTTAATTTAGCCAGAGATGATCATTAAACATTTACCTTTGATGGATACATATTGATCAGTTCTCTCCTACTAACCCTACTAACTTGTAATTTTTTCTTTAAAGCAAATTTCAGAAGAAGACTTTACCAGTCTGGTCCTCTCCAGATATGTTGACTGTCTTCTATAAAATGCCTCTTTAATATCAAAAAGAGAAAATATATGAGGATTAATGTCTCAGTTCTCCAGTGGAGATGGAGTTTCTTTTCTATACAGATCCTTGGTATTTTTCCATTGTGTAATCTTGACTAAGGAAATTACTTAGCTTGTTATTTAGTTTTGAATACATTTGTATTGTTTTTCATACTGAATAAATGTAGTGATATTTTGTGAAACACCAGAGACTCATGCTGGTTGGAGCATTGAATCTGGTTTATGAGTTCCCCTAATTACACTGTGCAATTATGTATAAGAGAACTGGGTACATTTAGTTATTTCTATACACATATGTTTTAGAATTGAATAAAAACAAGTAGAAATCTTACTGGTGAACATCATCTGCTTATTGCTTGGCACTGATTTATGAGTCAAGAAAAGGTCTAGAAAATGAGTTCAGAATGTCTTTGACTCTTTGAGACTCTGAGTCAGTCCCTTTACTGCAGTTTCACCTGTGTGTCCTCAGTTATTCATTGGCACCTTCATTGTTTTTTGCTGCATTGAATGTATTTGGCAGTCATGGTATGCTTGTAACAGATTTACACAAGCCTTTCTGTTTCAATTTGTTTTGTTTTGCTTTAGTTGTTTCTTTTGTTGCTCTTGGACTATGGTCTAATTAACTAAATACAGATTCAATTGCTCCTAGTATCTCCCCCCTTTCCTGGCTGTGAAGGGAATAGATCAGTAGACATCCAATTGCAGAATCACAGTAGGGTATTATGATCATCTGGGGTATCAAAACCTATTAAAGTGTCTATCTGCCTCTGCATTGTGACCTAATTTTATGTTTTTAGTCATTGTGTCTTTTGCTATGGGGGTCTTTTACAAAGGCGCACTAGCATTTTTAGTGTGCGCTAATGATTAGCACATGTTAAATGCTAGAGACGCCCTTAGGAATCTATGGGCATCTCCAGCGTTTAGCGCACACTTATTTTTAGCATGCCTTTGTAAAAGGACCCCTAAATCCAGCTACAAAAACAGTGGCAATGACCACATTAATCATACTACATGTCCTATATACCACGAGTAAGATAATTTATTACTTAAATGATTATCAGAAACTTTCAAAATTAACTTGTAATAGAAGTAACATTTGTTAATGATAATAAAGGCGGGGGGGGGGGGTAGTTAAATGTGTTAAGGCAATAATGCATAGTATTTACCTCTTAACTAGTGTTAAGTGGCAATATCATATGTAATAATGCTATAGTAAATGTCACCACAGGAAACATAATATTGTATTTATTTGGATTTTGCTCACACCTTTTTCTGTCGCAGCTCAAAGTGAGTTGCATTCAGGTACACTGGGTATTTCTCTGTCTCTGGAAGGCTCATAATCTAATTTTGTATCTGAGGCAATAGAGGGTTAAGTGGCTTGCCCAAGATCACAGGGAGCAGCAGTGGGATTTGAATCAGCCACCTGTGGATGTCAAGACTGGTGCTCTAACCAATAAGCTACTCCTCCACTAATGATAATAATGAGATGCAAAGCATACAAATGCATGAAAAATATCTCATTAGTATGTAAATTGGAAAATATGGCAGCTTGACACATAGTGGTAGTATCATGAGACTACCACTAGGGGTGGACTACCACTAGGGGTTATTGGCACCATTTTGAACCCAGCGCCAGTAGGAGCAGGAGCAACTTGGAATCATTCCAGAACCCTTAGGCCACCAAGCATTCTAAGAGTTAAGCTTGATGGAGGGGTCTTTGGGAGGGTGGGGGTAATTCTGTTTGAGGGAGAAGTTTTAGGGGACTCTGGAGGGAGGAAGGAGAAGCACTCTTCGCCTTTGAGAAGCTTCAGACCCTTTCTGAGGACTTCCTGAGAGCATCAGCTATAGGTTAGTGGCCTGATACTCCAGGAGAGGTTGAATAACACAGCTTGTGAAGTTGAACAGAGTCACTAATCAGTAATACTGAGATACTGCAGATTAGTGTATCCTGCAGTAAAATATGATGCAGTAAAATGACAACTTTTACCACACCTTAGTAATTTCCCACCCTAAGATACCTGCTTGCCAATATTGAAAGTGAGTTAACCAGCTAGAAATGGCCACCGACTGGTTAACTCACTTGTATGTAGCTATCCAGTCATTTTCAGTGGCACTTAACCAGTCAACAGCGTTGAAAATGACCAGTTAGTGCTGAAGTGGAAGCCAGTTACATTGGGAGCATTTCAGGGGCGAAGTCTGATTAGCTCCCAATATTCAGAGCTAAGTGGCCATCTTTAGCTAATAAAAAGGACCACATAAATAGCTGTCCTATTGTTAAGCACTAGCCCATGGTCGCTTAAGTCTGAATAATGACTTAACTGGGCATGCGCTAGCCAGCCTAAGCCTGCACAGGACCTGGAATTGAATTTCCGGTTATAGTGCTGAGGCGTGCAAAAAAAAACCCCACTGAATATCAGGTCCCTGGTCAGTAGATGTATTAAGTTGAAAGAATGAACAGATCACCATGAGAACACTGAAACCACCCTACCGCTGGGAATCCTTATTTAAGCATATCAAACCTCAGATATGTACACCTTTTTTTTTTTATATAGGTCCATCATAAGTGCCTCTTACAGAAAAAAATATTCTACACAACTTGATAATCTATTCATTAAGCCATTTCTGTTTGCTTGGTGCTTCACTGTGGTCACATGTTCTGTTTTTCAATCTATGCGCATATCTTTTTGCAGCCTTGTTTAGTATTTGTGGTTTTATACTTGACATGCAAAATGATTTTAGTCCGGCCATGTGCATTCTCCAGCCAGACACATGCTTCCTAATTCTGGAAAGTTGCATGCACAAATTTGAAACATGTGGAAATTTGTGAATGCAAGTTATAGAATAAGGCCATTTGCACATGTAGCTTAATTTAATAATGAGCGGATACAGTAATTAATGTTAATGACCAATAATTGCCTACAATTAGTCTTAATTACTACTAATTGGCAGTTATGCACATAACTGCCCTTAGTCGGAAGCACACAACTTATAGAATACCAGAGCACAAATGTAAGGGGGTGTGGAGCTGGGAGGGGCAAGGGCAGGTCAGCGGGTTACATGCACAGGCATGCACAGGGTGTAGAATACTACATGTATTTATTTAGATTTTGCTCACACCTTTTTCAGTAGTAGCTCAAGGTGAGTTATATTCAGGTATGCTGGGCTGTCTCTAAGGGGCTCACAACCTAAGGGTGTCTTTTACTAAAGTTTCGCTTGAGTTATCTGCAGCAGGGCCTGTGCTTATTCCTATGGGCCCTGCTGCAGCTATGAAAGACACCCACTAGGTTTGTACCTGAGTCAATGGAGGGGTTAAGTGACATGCCCAAGATCATAACAGGCAGCAGTGAGATTTGAGCCCACCAACTCTGGATGTCTAGACTGGTGCTTTAACCACTAGGCCACTCCTCAATCCTACAGTTAGGCATGAACATTTACACCAGCCCAGTGCATTTTTTCCAGCAAAAAAGGTGCCAGTACTCAAATGCCAGGCCACCCTTCAGAGATGACGTGATCACTGAGGGACCCACTCCACAATAGCCAGGCCTCCTGCAACCAGTCACAGAATCTATGACAAGACAGAATTGGTGTGTAGAACCTGAGCTCTTTCATTAAAACTTGGGGACCATGGGTCAATTTTAGCAGACAATGGAAAAGGTGCTGGTACTCAGTACCCCCAAGTACCCCCTCAAAAAAAGCCATGTACCAGCCACTGATCTAGTCTAAATGTTCATGACTAAATTTGGGTGCATAAATGGGGACTTAGGCCTAGTATTCAGTAACAGCAGTTCTGCCCACAACTGCCTTTATGGAATTTGTGTTAGGATGCATCATCCAGGCATATAACATATAATTCCTGACTCCATGGGATTAATGCATATTTATAGTTAAAGAATAGTATTAACTGGAGAAAATATACAGTCCCTTCTCATACATATTCAACAGATATCTTGTAAGATTTAAGGTAGGCAATGTAAACCAGATCACCATCTAAGAAGACTGTTTTTTCCAAATTTTGTTTCGATACAGTACAGTACAGCTCATGCACAATTCAAGTCCTGGAGATAAGCAGAGACAGAGAAGGATTAGCCTTGAGAATTATTGTCTTTAGTGTCTGACAGGATTGCTGCCAGTGAGATGCTGAATCATTACAAAACTAGGAAACACGTGTGAGTCAGAGAAATTGGATCTTTGAAAGAGTAGCTGGAAATCTCAGGCTTATGTACAGTGTCATAAAATATGGGGATGGCTTTAGACTACATTTTTATTGAGAGATGGCTGCAGAGAGACTTGCAGAACATGGCACAGAAGCATCCTTCAGAGGCTAAAAACAAGGGGACTCATATTTCTGGGAATTTCATTATAACTCCAATGGTGCAAGCTGCAAATCTTCACCTACATAGTGGTAACTGCAAAAAAGGAGATAGGATAAAGCATCAATTTTGCATGTCCATGTATACTTTGGTATTGAGATGCTTTGAGTACAATAGATGTATCAAGTGAAACAATTGTCATCATGGATGATACTAAAAGAGCTTTTGGTACCATAATCAGAACTGGTCATTTAATCTGCTATTATTGAAAGAGTTAGGACGTGAAAGAAAGGAACCACATGCTACAAGATGCCTGTCAGTCTGTCCTATTGTATATGTTATAGTCTGTACTTCTCTCTCTCCTTTTGCAAATATGAGCTGAAAATCAGAATTGTAAACACCCAGAGCATTGTACCTCAGAGACATATTTTCAAGCTAATGCTGCTTTGTTTCTAAGTGGACATTTGGGCTAGATTCAGTATACGGCGCTGAACGGTATTGTATAAAGAATAGAATAGCACATAGGAGCAGATTCTATATATGGTGCCTAAAAAATCCATGCAGTAAACACTTCCGCCTAAGCTTATTCAATAAGCTACATCTATAGAATATGATTAGTTGATATCCTAGCGCTTAAAACTATGTGCCTCCAATTATACCAATGAAAAGGTGTTTTAAATCCCGGCACGTAGATTTACGCACGCACTGGGCCATATTCTAAAACAATGTGCATAAATTTTGGAATGCCCATGAAATGCTCATTTCCCCATCCATAGCCACGCTCCTTTTAAACTGCACTCTTAGGTGCAGTTTATTACAGAATCCGTTGAGAGAATTATGCACATAATTTCTAATTACTGCTAATTAGTGCTCATTATTGCATGTTTAGTGCTGTTGAATATGCTGATTGGTTTGTTAAGTAAATTAAGTTACTAGAACACACCTGGATTTTGGTGTGAAATAATAGAATCTGGACCATAGTGCTGGAATTCAAGCCCAACTTTGGGCACGAGAACTTACACTAACTGAAACCAGGTGTAAATCCCAGTAAGCAAGTTGGGCTCAGATCCCTCAAATTCTAGAATACTGTACGCATTTTAAGAGAACGCCCTTACCTGTCCATGTCCCTCCCTTTGATATGCCCCCTTTTCATATCCACCTGGAAACACTTAGGCGCTATTCTGTAATTGAGTGCGTAAGTGTAGTTCTGCAGGGATCTGATGATTTGGGGCCATTTTGGCGCCTTGTTTCCATTATAACACTTTTTCTCACTGAAAATTGCTGCAGAAATAGTGCATAACACTAGACACCATATATAGAATTCCCTAGTGTGTGTTTCACATGGTTTTAATGCATAATGATTGTTAACATGGAGTTCAACAAAAGTTAATACACTATCCTGCTTATAATCGAAAGAGAAAAACGCCTATATTGCGACCCAAATCGGGAGATGGGCGTCTTTCTCCCGTGGGCGCCCAAATCGGTATAATCGAAAGCCAATTTTGGGCGTTTCCAACTGCACTCCGTCGCGGAAATGGGTAAAGTTGACGGGGGCGTGTCGGAGGTGTGGTGAAGGTGGAACTGGGGCGTGGATATCGGCCGAGGAGAGATGGGCGTCTTTAGCTGATAATCGAAAAAAAGGCGTTTTTACCGCAATTTTGGGTCACTTTTTTTACCCTTTTTTTTCACGAACAAGTCCCAAAAAAGTGCCCCAACTGACCAGATGACCAGTGGAGGGAATCGGGGATGACCTCTCTGGACTCCCCCAGTGGTCACTAACCCCCTCCCACAAAAAAAAACCCACTTTACAAACGTTTTTTCCAGCCTGTATGCCAGCCTCAAATGCCGTACCCACCTCCATGACAGCAGAATGTGTTCTATCCTCTGACAGCCTTTCCCTGGTTCTGTTGTGGCTCTTGGGTGAATGTGACACCTTTTCTGTTAAGGGCACTGCAGAGTCACATCAGCAATGCATTGTGGTGGGTGTAGGGTATTGGGCTCCATGATTCCACTAGCTTGTGCCACATGCTCACGATGTTGGTAGTTGGTAGGCTGTACTCCCAAGGTGCTTTTCCCTCTGCTGGGTCAGAGTGTGCCCTGTTTTGCTTCCAGTAGTCCATGAGGTAGTGGCCATTTTTGTAAGCCAGTTTTAGATCCCTTTCACGTGTTAGCCACGTTAGAGAACTTAGTTCTTACCTTGAATGTGGCTGAAAGAGGGCATTGTACACCATTCTGCCAGCTCTGACCTACTGCTAATCTCAGTACCAGCGAGACTCGTTGCCAGTGGGGCACAATCTCTGATCTGCAGTTAACTGTGAGTAAGCGTGCTTCTTCCAATAAAGGACGTTTTCGGAGAGATTAGTCTTCAGGTGTCAACTGGTGTGCCAATGTTATATAGCAGCAACAAGTCCTAGAGGCCTGCGTGAATGCAGGTCCCTGGAGCACTTTTAGTGGGTACCACTGTGCACTTCAGCCAGGTGGACCCAGGCCCATCCCCCCCACCTGTAACACTTGTGCTGGTAAATGGGAGGCCTCCAAAACCCACTGTACCCACATGTAGGTGCGCCATTCACCCCTAAGAGCTATGGTAGTGTTGTACATTTGTGGGTAGTGGGTTTTGGGGGAGGGGAGGTTGGGTGCTCAGCACCCGTGGTAAGGGAGCTATGCATGTGGGAGCGTTGTCTGAAGTCTACCGCACTGACCTCTAGGGTGTCCAGTTGGTGTCCTGGCATGTCAGGGGGGTGAGTGTACTACGAATTGTGGCCCCTCCCACGACCAAATGGCTCGGAGTAGGACGTTTTTGAGCTGGGCGTTTTTAGTTTCCATTATCGCTAAAAAAATACAAACGCCCAGCTGAAAAACATCCATTTTTTTGAAAATACGGTCTGTCCCGCCTCTTCACGTACCCGTTTTCGGACATAGACGCCCATGGAGATAGGCGTTCCCGTTCGATTATGACCCTCCACGGTGCTCATTTTCAAAACACATAGACATCTCAAAATACCCCAAAAAAGGTCTATCTGACAAAACTTCCAAATAGGCAGAAAAAAAAATGGCCAACCCTGCAATTTGTCCAAATAGCAAGGGGGCATTTTGGGAGAAAGTAGGAGAAGTGTTTTGGGTGAGACAAGGAAAAGCCCAAAAACAGGACATCCAATTGAACAGGAAGAATGTCCAAATCTTAAATCTGTTTCAATTATGTCCAGAGTAAAAAAAAAAAAAAAAAAGTTCTCTGATTCAGCAACTGACCACTGCAAGGATCAAGGCATGACCCCTCCATAATTCCCCAGTGGTTAGTCCCCCCCCCTAAAAGTGAAACTACAAAGGAATACCAAACTGTATGACAGCTTTGAGTATTACAGACATTCTGACCAACACAAGAAACAAGTATGAGGAGTAGCCTAGTGTGTAGTGCAATGGACTTTAAACCAAGGGACCCTGGTTCAAATCCCACTTTAACTCAATATTTCTTTTAAATTGAGTGGCACTCCAGGAACAGAAAAATATCTACTGTACCTAAATATATAAGCCACTTGCAAACCTGGAAGTTATTGAAGTGGTGTACATTCAGGTACAGTAGGTATTTTTCTGTTCTTGGAGGGCTCACAATTACAAAATGAGAAAGTTAAAGTGGGATTTGAACTAGAGTCCCTTGGTTTAAGGTCCAGTGCACTAACCATTAGGCTACACCTCTACTCTGCCTAGATAGCTCTGTGGCCATTTGTTGTTTTTTTTGCCATTCATAAGTTGGATGTTTCATTTTACAACATACTGTAAATCATGGGGTATTAAAAATAAAAAATAATAATGTTTTTCCCTTTACATGGGCTTACCTGGGCTCTGGGGTGGTCACAGTGGCCATTTGGCTATCCGGGGCTTGCTCCAGGGTCCAATGGGCTCATGGGGCTCTTTTTGATGTGCCCCATTTTGTTTAGGACCCTTTTTGGGGTCTGCATCGTTTTGGGCCGTTTTTGGCCCATCCGGGGTTTATTACATTGGTGACCAGTGTTTCTGGGCTGCCCCAGGCTTGCTCCAAAGTTTTTGGGTCCCGTTTCGGGACCAGAGCAAGACCTGGGGCTGAAGAGGGGCTGGAGAGAGAAGGAGAGCACCACCGCGAATGCAATGAAGCAGGGGAGAAACGAAACTGGCCTGTCTCGCACATGTGCGCTGGATCCGGTGGATCCGGCGCATGCACAATAGGGTTTAGAGCTCTGGTAGGCCGCAAAATGAAGCCTGGGCCTCAATTTTTGAGATGCCCAGCCGGAGTTCCAGACCTTTCGTATCTTTTTCCTGCTGAAAATGGAAGGAGCATTGGGGGCTACCGGGATCCTAAAGGAGTTAATGGACCCCAGGATGGATGTCAGTGGGTCATGGTAAGAGGCCCTAGGGCCTTACTTTAATTTAATTTAGTTTAATTTTTGAGCTTTTTGTGATGTTATTTGTCGGGCCTTCCCTAAATATTTTAAAATTTTTATTTTTATGGTTGGGGGTCTGGGGGGCCACTTTAGGTGGACTGAGTCCTTAAAAATTTTTAATTAATAGTTTTTTTGGGTATTTTAGGTGCGGAGATTCCTGCGCTGCTTTGGTCACACATTTTGGAATTTCGACGA
The DNA here is from genome assembly GCF_901765095.1 of Microcaecilia unicolor. Taxonomy (NCBI): domain Eukaryota; kingdom Metazoa; phylum Chordata; class Amphibia; order Gymnophiona; family Siphonopidae; genus Microcaecilia; species Microcaecilia unicolor. Next base: position 146,262,011 of record NC_044034.1, read on the forward strand.
TGGCGTTTGTAAACGTACATGTTACTTAACATATGTGGAAAATTTGGTTAAATTCTGTTGAACTTTAGTGTTGTGTTCTGGTGAAAATAGTGTAAAATGGTGCCTATAAAGGGTTTTTAAAGAAATAAAACATGGTCTGGATTCAGAATAATGTGACCTGGATGTTGGCACAATTTTTATTTAAATATTGTGTAATGTACATTGTATTTTGTGTTGAAATCCATTTTCCTCATTGACATTAATGGGAAAAATGGATTTCAAGATGGAGCCTGACTATAAATTCCAAACTGTAAAAGTTAGCTAACATTCTGAAAGCTAGTGCCTGATTGGTGGTGACAGGTCAGATGGCCAAGCTGAAGTTTCGTTGTCAAGGGAAATAAAGCTGGTTACAGTCAGTGTTGCCAGGTGGGCGGTTTTACCGCCCAATTGGGCGGTTTTCCGCGACCCGCCGCGGGAAATTTTTGCCCGCGGCGGGTTGCGGTTTTTTGGGCTGCTTTTTGGGCTTCGGGCGGTTTTTTGGGCTGCTTTTTCGGCCGCGGTGGGCGGGGTTAGCGACGTTTTTGGGCGGGGTTAGTGACATGGGAGGCGGGGCCGATGACGTGGGAGGCGGGGCCGATGACGTGGAGGCGGGGCCGATGACGGCGGGGGCGGGGTTGATGACGGCGGGGGCGGGGGTGATGACGCGGGGGCGGGGTGTCAGGGGCGGGGTTTGAGTTTGGGCGGGTTTTGGGCTGGATTTTGGGCTCCTTTGGGCTGGAAAAATATTTTCCACCTGGCAACCCTGGTTACAGTGGGCAGAGGAACTGAAGACACAGAAGAGGGCAGATATGTGTGTGGCAGGTGCTCTGCTTGTGTAAGAAAAACTGAGTTGAGAATAAGTGAGAGAGCCTGAATAAAGAATAATTTTGCTGAATCAGAGAAGCTGGAGACATAGAGAGTGTAGTCCGGCAAGGCAGAGGTTCTCTGAGTGTGTGCATGTGTGTTGGTGTGCCAAGTGGTTATTCAGAAGGCTGTAATTCAATATTAAAAAAAAACCCCACCATTTAAATGCAGGTGTGAACTTAAAGCTGAGCTGGAAGTAAAAATTCCTTTGATAAAGGCTCTGAAAGAGTGGAAGCTGTGAGGACAGAAAGGCCTGTCTGAGTTTTAAGTAAGCGGGCCTGCCTGAGTTTTAAAATAAGTCACAAGCTGTATAAACGCCTGTTGGTGGCTAGTGACTGTGGCTACTAACAGTGACTGCGCAAGAAAGCTGGTGTGCTTTTCACTGGCCTGCTATGAAACAGGGTTGCTACCCTCAGTATACCTGATTGCAGTGAAAGTCTACTCTAATTTGGGCTTAAATAAAGCTGTTGTCCTTTGCTGAGTTGCTGCTTATAAAGGTATTGGTGAGAGCCTGACAGCAGTGAGTGTTAAAACCTGAATTTAAGCAAGGTTGTTGACATCTCTTGCTAGACTGTTGAAGTTAGTGATATATATGTTCCACTCAATGTGGAAACTCAAACACGTGAAACAATTCTTCCCAAGGGGAAGCTCTGGGATACATGACAGACTTGATCAACCTACCAACTAGAAACACATCTGAATCAACACGAACGTACCTAAATCTGCACTACCCAAGTTGCAAAGGACTCAAATACAAATTAACTTACGCGTCCAGTTTTTCCTACATAAGCACACAACTGTGGAACGCATTACCAAAAGCCTTGAAAACTACGAACAACCACCTAAACTTCCAGAAAACACAAAAAACTAACCTGTTTAAAAAGGCATACCCTACCGCTCCAACACAAATGCCTGATCTCTGCAACACAACAAAACTAAAGAACGTAATGGACATAACACAACTCTTCCGTTGTATGATTCCCTAGTGTGGCTGTGCCACATGAACTTTATCTTACCATAACATCACTTTGTATTTGTTTACACCAGAGTCTGTAACGCCTCTCCGGTACTATGTAAGCCACATTGAGCCTACAAATAGGTGGGGAAATGTGGGATATAAATGTAAGAAATAAAATAATAAATAAATATATTGAATGGCTGATTATAAGGTGTGACAAAGTCATATAAAAATGTTCCTCATTAGCTAGGGAAAAAGTAATAAGAAAGGTCTCACTAAAGGGAAATTTAATTAATTAATTAATTAATTATTTGATTTAGCTATTTTGTTGGCCGCAGTATTAAAATTAAAATTCTCTATAGAATTCTCACTGGATAGGGATATAGGGTTTTATTTCCCTTAAGTTAATTAAAGTACAGCTTACGGGAGCTATTAAATGAGCAACGCTGGAACAACAAGTGCACCATTGTTCAAGAAAGACCAAAGGTTCCCTCATTCAAGAAAGGCCAACATAGTCAGCTAAGTGCAAGCATCACTTCATACAGCGTTTAAAGGACTCTGTATTCAATTAGATACCTACCTGGTGTTTAGGATCACTCCTACTAGAAGGAAGGTTTGATTTCTGCAAGACAAAACATTGACACAAAGAATCAATTTCTTCATTAAAGTTTCATAGTTAAAGTAAAGTTTGAGTGAAAGAGAAATTCACAAATTTAATACTTATCTGATTATTTTTGCTGTGTGACAGTTATCGCATATGAACATATGAAATTGGCTGTGAGACTTTTTTTTGGATGTTATGAGCAGGATGTCCCAATTCTAACCTAGATGACTTTTGGAAAATGCCCCTTCTCGGAGGCAGTTCTGTAATGTGTAGTGGAGGAGTGGCCTAGTGGTTAGGGTGGTGGACTTTGGTCCTGAGGAACTGAGTTCGATTCCTGGCACAGGCAGCTCCTTGTGACTCTGGGCAAGTCACTTAACCCTCCATTGCCCCATGTAAGCCGCATTGAGCCTGCCATGAGTGGGAAAGCGCGGGGTACAAATGTAACAAAAAAAAATGACTCTGCATTAGTGCACAGAACACTGTCACTTACATGCTCAAGTGACAGAAAACACCTCAGCAATATTCTGTAAATGCACTTATAAATGCACTGTGCATAAATGCAAAAAGGCATTCACAGGGGGGCATGGGAGGGGCTGCCACTAGACACAACCCTAGTTAAACCCCGCTGGGCTGGCCAGCAGCCAAAATCCAGCAGAACCTAACCGGGTAGTGCTGCTGAATATCTCTGTTGTTTGGTCAAATTAGAGGCAGTCCGGGAAGGGGTGTTTGGATAGAGTCAACATTTAGCAGGCTAGCTACATGGGCAGTGGTCTGAATATTGGTCAATGTCTGATAACTTCAGAGTCAGCGTACATATCCGTATATTCAATGCTGGGAGCCATGCATAAATCTCCAGGGTTAGTTCAGTCTGCCATTGGGACCCATTGACAAGCCACTTACCCCTCTGGGCTGAATATTACCCCTTTAGCTAACAGCACATATTAACTGCCTCATTAACACCTAATGCAAGCGGGCAAATGGTGAAGAAGTGTGTGTGTGTGTGTGGGGGGGGGGGGGCAAATCTTGCAATTGATGAGTGTCATTGATGCATTATACTAAATCCTGGCTTTTTAGTCAAGCTTTCTCTCCATGACTTTTCTTTTGTTCTTTGTTCTCCATGTATTTATTTACCCTCTAATTTAATGCTCTCCTGAGCTTCTTTTATGGACCACCTAGATTCCACCTAGCAACCAGTACTGTATCAAATGGAATAAGTAACTAACTAAATACATTTATATGGATGATAATTCAGAACAGTTAGCTACACCTCTAAAGGCATTGTTAACTGTGTTCTGTATTAACAGCTGTAGGATAGTGGTAGTGGTAGTGGTCATTCCCTCATGTTAGTGGCATGTTCGCCTTTCCTCCAGTGCTAGGAATACTTCTTCCAGTTACCATGGAGGTTCTGTAGCTATCATGGTTAACCTTTGCAATCAACATGCATTATCTGCAAAACCTTAACATAGCTTGGTAAGTAGAGACCTTCGTAAATTAACTCTTCTCCAAAGAAGGGTAAAAATAACCTGAAGAGTAAATAATTGTATATTATTCTGTCACACACTGCCTTTTTTCAGAGTTAAAATAGGATGAATTCTGCCATATTGACAGCTAAGTATTACATTTTACAGTAAATGTACAGACAGACTTCAGAATGAGTACAAAAAGGTAGAAAATAATGGAAGACAATGATCGTAGCAGAAACATAGACTAAAAAGCTGTGATGTGCATTGTAGAACAGGAGCAAACTCCTACTTGACTATTCAGAGAATCGTCTTGGTCCGCAAATGACTGAGTGTGATGGGGAATATACTAAGGCAATCAAAGAAGAAAGTACAGTGTCTAGAAAAATATACCATCTTGTATTCAGTGACAGCTCAGCAATATGGAAACAGACCCAGAGCACAGTTAGCAAGCAAGGGTACAGTGAAACTAGCCTCCAGCAGAAGTCAGGCACACAATACTTTGCATGCATGCACAGCAGGTAACCTAATGAGGAAAACAAATTATCCACTCCCACTAAAAGACTCTGCCTTGACAAATAGGATCTCTGGCAGCAGAACTCACTGTGAAACCAGTATCACAGTAACAAGGGCAGCTGTCACCAAGCCTCTCCCCAGGAAACAAACACTACTGAGTCACTAAACATCCATACATGTATAATTGAGTGGAATAATAAAAGGCTGTAGTATTATTAAAGGATGTGAGAAGAGAATCTAGCCTAAGTACCCAATCTCTTCCTAAATACCCTTCTTAATTATCATAATAGAAGATAAGAAGGGCATGAATTCATTGGAAGTTCACTCAACACCCAGCATGGGTAAGTGAAATCTCTGCCCTCTTCAGGGGTTGATCCATGTCTAAGCATCTCTGGATGGTAGGTTACACTGAAAGCAAGACTGCCAGCTCATACCCACAGACAACTATCACAGTAGAGTTTAAACTGGGCCACTGTTTCTCCAGATCCTATTGAAAATCAAACCTTGGCTATGCCTAAAAAGAAATGGGGTTAGTAGCCCGAAAGGTGGTCTGTCTCCCCACCTTGTGAGAAGTAAGCAGGCTCCTTCTCCAATCTAACTCCATTGGGCTCAAGTAGTTCCACACTCTGTAACATAGCACCAGTTCATCGAAGTATTGTACAGATGTTGAGCAATCATAAATGTAAATCTGTAAGACTTCAAAACTTGGTCCCTCACTGCAAATCTACACCCTGTGGCTGGCATGGCTGTCCAAATTCAGGAGAATAGTGACAGTGGTGTGCGAGACAAGTAGTAAGAGATTGATACACCAATCAAGCCCCTAATTCTTGTATCCCCCTACCCACCACCATCCTAAATGGGACAAGCATTACTAGCCCTTTGAAAGACATTTCTGAATTAAGAAAAAGGTCTAGTCACTGTTCAAAAATTAAAAGGTATATGTTTGTGGAAGAGGCTTCTACATTTTTTAGACACTACACAATAGGCAAAATAAAAGATTTGTGTCAGGCAGCTTTTTTTATTTTTCTAAAATACCAAAATGGCTGCCATGGTTTATAATGCGAACTGTGCAAGTGCTCAGCATCAGGCAAGATATTTTGATGGGCTGAAATGCTCTGAGTACATGTTCTCCTGAACTGAATTCATGCAGTAAGAAATCTGTCTAGGTCATGTGGTACACTCAGAAATATGGAAAACGCACTGCAGCCGTCTACAGGTTTATAAACTAACAAAGCAACAACATTTCCCAGTGACCTTTATGTTGGGTACAATAGCAAACCTTTTGATGTCTTAGGAACTGTGAAGTTCTTTGGACCAAACACTAACAAGTTAAAACAAGAATGGCTGTGTGAAATTGAAAATATTCAGATACTAAATCTTAGTCAAGAATAACAAGCCTGTTTACCTTTCTGCTCATAATACTCTGTTTTTCTCTAATTGATGCTTAACAGACTGCTGGTACAATGCTGTGGCACCATGCCAAGCACACTAAGGCAGACTAAGAAATGTCTTTTTGTTGTTGTTGTAGATTAACTCTACCATTCAAGGAACAGAAGAGACAGCTCCGAGCATAGGAAGGTACAGCTACTTCAAGGCTGTTTATTCGGAAGTCAGATGCAAAGGTACCTGGATAAATACAGGGTCAGTATCTAGGTATGACCCAGCACAGATTATCCAGCTATAGCAAAGCTCACGGTAGTCAACATATTAAAAAAAACAATGACAGCTGAGGGCTCCGTATTGTCCTCGCTATTTTTATAGATGTTCATCTCATTTCAAGTAAAATTATATATATTGTCTTGGAATTAAAAGGAAGAAAATTCTACTTTTCTAGGCAAATAAATGTAATTACGGTCCTAAATTTCATGTATGCCAACTTCACGTCAGTATTTTCCCCAAATAATTATTACTGAGCAATTTAAACCTGTTTCCAGCCAGCAACACATAAAGTTGACTTCCACAAGGATGGAAACTACAAATTATCACTTGTAGGGTGATAAATACAGACTGAGCATTATACTAAAGAGAGAGAGAGAGAGAGATCACAGGACAGAAACTGAAATATTAAATCTGATCATTTCCCAGAAAAAACAGCTCTGTGTCAATCAAGAGGACACCACTTCTAACATACAGGCAGTATCCAAAGTCTTTGTACTGACCAGAGAATTATCCATTAAGAGAGATCCCAATGCTCCATTTAAGAAAAGAGATTAGAGACAGCAATATAATTTCCATTCCAGAATGCCTTTAAGTGTATCCTCTGCCAGGGTAGCATCCATATCACAGGGGTTATTAGGGCTCTTAACACTCATGGTTGAGCAGATGGTACAGTGAAGGTGAACCAATATGCTGGAAGGGCTGACCAAATCCTTCTGTGGACAAGGGACTATTCTCTGATAATTTGAAGGCTGTTACAGCTCGAGGAAACCACTTTATTACTTCAAGAGTGATCTGAGACCAATATACTAAGAAATGTATGCATTCTTTGTAGCTGAATACAATTGTGATATGATAAATTTGAGGGGGGGTAGTTATCAACATGGGCTATCATTAAGGGCCCCTTTTACCAAGCTGTGGCAAAAGGGGGCCTGCGCTGGTGTCCATGCATGTTTTTCACGTGCGCCGAGGCTCTCTTTAGCACAGTGGGTAAAATGGAATTCTTTCTTTCCTGCAAGAAATGGCCATGTGACAAGTAAAGCACTTGCAGCGTGGCTATCTCGGGGGGGGGGGGGGCCTTACCATTACCCACTGAGTTGGCGGTAAGGGTTCCCGCACTAACCCAGCGGTAACCAGGCAGCACATGGCACTGCCCTATTACCGACAGATACATCCCAGCACTACAAAAATATTTTTGTAGCACCGGATATGACGGTGTAGTAGGGGTGGGAAGTACTACAGTAGCCTGGTAGTACTTCCTGTTTAACAAGCGGTAAGCCTGTGTTCGGCTTACCACCGCTTAGTAAAAGGGGTAGTGTTTTGTTTTACAGTTAACCCCAGTTATTAGTAATTAGGGGGTCCTTACTTGAGTAATTGCCACATGCTAAGGGCACTTTCCCATGGTTGTAAAAACCTCTCTGTTCTGTTTTTGTTTTCATTAGTTGTCATGTACTAATGTTGCCACTAGCACATGACCGTTTTTAAAAATTACCACAACAGCACATACTGCCACCTATTTTGTAGGCGGTAAGGGTTCCCTCGTTAGCCATGTGCTAACCAGTTAGTGTGCAGTTACATAGATGTGCTTACTGGTTAGCATGGGATGACCACTCTCTGCCCCTGATATGCCTGTTAAAAAAAAAAATCCAAATGAATATGTACTAGGCACACATGCAAAAAGGATTTAGTGCATCCCATTTTAGGCCTAGGTCTCATTGCATAAAATGGGACCTATGCTAAAATAGTGCGAGTTAGGGGTATAGTAGCACATGTTCATAACTACACCCCTTTATGATGCTTTATGATAGATGAACTCTGGGAAATTAGTTTTTTACATAAGAATGAAGACTTGTTCTCCAGGGTTATGCCGAGGGTCCATCTAGCCCAGTATCCTATTTGCAACAGTGGCCAGACCAAGTCACTAACACCTGGCAGAGACCCAAAAAGTGTCAAGATTCCCTGCTAATTCCCAAGGATAAGCAGTGACTTTCCCCAGGTCTACCTTAATAACTGTTTATGGAATTTTCCTGCAGGAACTTGTCCAAACCTTTTTTTAAACCCAGCTGTGTCTGTTTACGCTTTCCAAAAATACTAGGACAAGGGGGCATGCGATGAAGCTGGAGTGCAGTAAGTTTAAAACAAACAAGAGAAATCTTTCTTTACTCAGTGCGTAATTCAACTCTGGAATTTGTTGCCGGAGAATGTGGTTAAGGAGGTTAGCTAAGCAGAGTTTAAGAAAGGTTTGGACGGCTTCCTGAAGGAAAAGGCCATAGAATGTTATTAAATGGACGTAGGGAAAAATCCACTATTCCTGGGACAAGCAGTACAAAATGCTTTGCTCCGTGGATCTTGTCGGGTGATTGTGACCTGGATGGGCCACTGTCAGAGACAGGGTGCTGGGCTAGATGGACCTTTGGTCTGTCCCAGTGTGGTGATGCTTTTGTCTTATGTCTTATGCAGTAACTGGTTTTACCACTTGTTCCGGCAATGAGTTCCATATTTTAACTATATGCTGAGTGAAAAAAATATTTTCTCTTGTTTGTTTTAAATGTACTATTAATTTCTCATTTTCAAAGCAGTTAGACTTACACAGTTCCATAGGTTACTATGAAACTTTGTAAGTCTAAATGCTTTTAAAATACGCTTCATTTGTAACTTCTTGGAGTGTCCCCTAGCATTTGTACATTTTCAAAGTAAAAAATTGATTCATATTTACACATTCCACTGCATGGCAAGATTTTATAGACCTCTATCATATCTCCCCTCAGCCATCTCTTTCCCAAGTTGACAAGAACTAACCTTCTTTAACCTTTCCTCATTTTATATCATTATAAATGATGTATAATGACATTGTAATCTGCCTAGAAATTACTGGTTAAGTGGAATATAAATGTCCATTCAAATTCCCTTTAAAGTGTGAAGTCAGTCACCCAAATTCTTATCGTCAAGATTGGGGCAGCACTATTGCACTTTCAGTTGTGTAGGATAGGTGCGTCCTCGGGAGTCTCACAGAACTTGCCTGCCCTGTGTGACTAAAACTGAGGCATTGCTGCATCACCCAGGTTCTATGAATACGTGCAACGGATTCCCAATATTTTACGAAGAACATTGACTAAAACCTTATGAAGGGGTCCTTTTTACCAAGCTGCGGGAGAAAGGACCCTGTGCTAGCGATGGGGGGCCATTTTTCCCAGCATGCCAGGGCCCTTTTTACTGCAGCGGGTAAAAAGTCCCCAGACACACATGGCCATGTGGTAAGAGAACTCTTACCGCATAGTCATGTGGTGGGAAGCCCTTACCAGCACCCTCTGAGGTGGCAATAAGGACTCTTGTGCTAACCTGGCGGTAGCCGGGCAACACACGGCAATGCCCGATTACCACCGCACAAGCCATTTCTGGGGGTTTTGTTTTTCCCCCAGAAATGGTGCGCATTCAGGGCAGGACCCCTAGGTGATTCTGACCTCTTCAGGAGTTTTCTACTATAATTTTTTAATAGGGGCTTAAAGGCACATCGATCTTTTCACAGGACACAGGGACTATTACTAATGATATGCATGATCAAAAAAGACAATGTGGTTTATTGTTGTATTTTCTGAAATGTTCCCAATTTTCAGCTGCTTTTTTCAATTTAGTTCATGCAATCATTTTTACTATCCACAAAACATGCATGCTACATCTTTTCTATGCATGCAAACAGCAACGTACCGAACCAGAATTAACCCTTGTGTGACATATCCCCTGATATCCCTGCTCCACCCACTGTGCTGCAGACAAAAAGAGGAGACAGTGGATGGGGAGCACTTTTGGTGCCCCTACCTCCCTTGCATGCCTGTGACTTCACCGCTCGCACAGCCCTTGGTATGGTCTTGTAATTTGGAGATATGCATGAATCAACTTGCGCGCAATTAAAATTTTTAAGAATGCACGTCCTTATTTATTTATACTTGTATAACCCTCTGTAGTATCATGAGCAGGAATGGGCCTGAAGCCTTGATAAACACAACCACACAGAGGTTTAAATGTGAAATAAAACAATTTATTTACATGCAGGAAAAAGGGGTGTTCCCAAGAGGAACAGAGAATAGGATGTTGTGGGAATGGTAGTCTCAGGGAGTCTTAGCCTAAAGCCAATCAGAAAGAATGCATTGCCCACTGAGATGTAATTGGGGAATTCAGGTGAGGTTAATGAAATATTTACTTAGAGACCAGAATTTCATCAAAGGGAAAAGTCTGTCAGGGTGGCAGAAGCTTCGTTGCACTGGGCCAGGATCCCTGAGAGTTACCACATATACCCCCGGATTCTATATATCGTGCCTAAAGATCCGTACTGAAATCCAAGCGTATTCTATAACAACACGCATAACGTAATTGGCTTAACAAGCTAACCAGGATTGATAACAGCTCATAACAAGCAACAATGAACACTAATTAGAATTTACACACACAACTTGCTAAGCACATTCTATAATGCAGTGCGCCTAACTTCTAACCTATGCAGGCAAAAAGGAGTGTGGTTATGGCTGAGGATATGGGTGTTTCATGGGCGTTCCGAAATTAACATGCGTAGTTATAGAATATGGCCCGGTGTGCCTAAGTCTACGTGCTGGGATTGACGCCATGTTTTTGTTGGTGTAAATGGATGTGTGTAGTTTTAGGCACTAGGGTGCCAATGAATCATATTCTATATACCATGCCTAAATCTAGGCGCCACTTATAGAATACACTTAGTCGGCTATGATTTCTGTGCTGATTTTTTAGACGCCATATATAGAATGTCCCCCATAGAGGTTAAAAGTGGAGTTAGCAGCGTGTGACAAAAACAGCCAAGAAGCATGTCTCATTCTTGCTTAGGGTTTATGCCAGCCTCTATTTAAACACTTGTGTACGTGTCTAGAATGCTCCGGATCCTCAGGGGCATAATATTGTGTTGCTGTGTGTGAAGAAAGAGATGTGAAAAGGAAAAGAAAGCTGCTGCCGAGAGTTTGTACCAGGCTGTTCTGAGAAATCCCACAGATGTTTGGTGCCGGCCACAAACCTATAACATCCTCCCTTTGGGAACCTTAGAAATGCAATATTCCATCATGCTTGAAGCCAGGAATCAGACAGAATATATATTGTGTCACAAAGACAGCAGTAAGCTGGTGGGACCATGAAATACTGCCGCAGCTGCTTCTGTTCTTTTATTAACAACATGTTCTGGCAAATGATTTTTCTTTAATGTGATTTACAACTAATATTTTCACTACATCCTGATTAAATTAATAAATATAACCTCTGTCATTATCTTCAGCCATGGCATTGATAGATGACCAGCGTGTGAGATTTTATTGATGCGGTTCTGCTATTTCCTGCATGACACAAGCAGACATTTTATTGATTTGCTCCTGTGGTCTAACCTACTCATTGATGCAGCGCTAGAAAAACAGAAGCATGCTCTGAAGTTGTTTCTGGATGAGTTTGATGCTGCACTCACTAATATTTTAATCTTTTAAGCTCACACGGTGATGAACTTCTTCCCAGGTGTGATGGAGAAGAGAATCTTGCAGCTGGCATTAGTTTTATTAGTACAGAGCTTTTCCACTGATAACATCATTACTGCTTTCAGGTACCCTCAATAGTTTGTCTGCTTGGTTTCAGAAATAATGAATAGCAAATAAATCATCGGTGAGATCTTTTCACTGGGTTGATCCACTAGTTCTTAATCTAGTCATCGAGTCTCCCCAAATGGTCCAAACAATCGAAATGTCCCAATTAAAGAGGTTCTCATTTCAAAAGTGTATGAATCTATTCCTTGAATTTTCATTGAGTACAGCATGAAAAGATCTATGGTGGGGGGCTTGGGGGCCTTCAAAGGCCAGATTTAAAAAGCACATGTCACATTCTTATCTCAGGACACCATCCGCCTTCCAACCACTTTTTTAAGCTCTCACTCATTGCACTCTGATGATGTGGTTTGCTCTTAGTGGTTCACAGAAACTATTTAGGTTCAAGAGTTCCCATTCTGTCTTGACCTTTATAGGTCTCTCTTGTTAGAATTCCTAGATGTGCCACAACTTCTGTTTGTCCTCTGTACCTGATGCACCTTAGTCTATGATCTCGTTGGGCAGACTGTATGGACCGTACAGGTCTTTATCTGCTGTCTTCCACTATGCTATCATGTTACTATGATCACTCCGTTCTGAACCTGTCTGAACTCAGAAGTTAAGCATGATCAGATCTAGCTGCTGCTTGGAGGGGAAACCACATCCCTGATCTTTGCCCCTGTGTAGGGCCGCCGAGGGGGAGGGGGGCATGGGGGAGTCAAAATTCCCCAGGACCGGCCACCAAGGGGGGGCCCACCGCCGGGGTCTCTCTCTCTCCTGCTCCTGACGGGCCCCAGTGATTGCATCCCAACAAGAGCAAGAGAGAGAAAACTCCAGCACAGCCCCCCCCCCCCCCCCACTGCTCTTCACTCACCTTTACCACCATGCCGAATGGCTACTTTTCCCGTCAGGTGCATGCTCGGTTGAAATCGAGCATGCACGACAAGAGAAAAAGCAGCCGCAGAGGTAGGGCAGGCATGAAGTGAAGAGCAGCATTGGAGTCTTCCGCTGGCAGGGCCTCGGGGTCTCTGCCAGCCCCAAGGTTGGCAGTGGCTATTCTGGGGTGAGGAGGGCGGCAGCGGCGACAATCTGGGGAGGGGGGCGGCAATCCGAGGGAGTGGATGCGGCAGCGACCCTGCCCCGGACTCGGCTCAGTCTCTTGGTGGCCCTGTCCCTGTGCTTTTACAACCTCCTATTATTTGACAACTGGCCACTAATGTGACTCTGTATGAACACATTTGGGCTCATGCCTTAATCCTCAGCAGCATCTGAGCTCCAGAGGGCTAAACCCAAAGGGAAAGGAGGAAACTATAGGTATTCACCTCTGAAGTGTCAACTGGCTATGACACCACTAGACTGCTCTAATTCAAAGTTATTGCCTGCAATTTGTTTAATGACCTGCATCTCTACAAAGTAACATAGTAGATGATGGCGGATAAAGACCCGAATGGTCCATCCAGTCTACCCATTTGCTCAATTGTTCCTTATTGAAAAGACTTGTTTTGAGGATCAGGTGCAATTGTTGCACTAAAACAAATCTTTTATAAATGAGCCCCATTGTTTTACTGAAAATTTTTTTTAGAACAAAAACAGACAATCAATAAATTTAACAAATTGAGAACTCCACTCAGTGGGTCAAAATATTGTGTTTCCACATTCCCCATGCATGTCACTGTGGGTTACTTGATAGGAAGAGATATGGTAAAACTTAACTCATGTAGGTGGCTGGAACCACTGTTCCCTCTAAGCTAAGTGGGAGTCCTTCAACTGCATCGCTGCCAGTGGGAGGCGCTGCTTCACTATTGTGTCTTCCATCAGTAGGGACAGGTAGGTTCCCTGGAGTCCTGCAGAGCTTGTCTGCCTCTCACTATTGAAAATGTAAGTGAAACATTGCCCTCTACTGGCAGGACTCTATGTGGAGGACTCCTGCTCAGCTTAAAGGGAAAAGTGGCTGGGACTGTATGAGGCATGTAGTCATACGTGGCTGGTATTGTTGTATATTTGTTTCTGTCTTGAAAGTTTATTTATTTATTTATTGCATTTGATAGACCGCTGAGGGCCTGCACATAGGCATCTAAGTGGTTTACACAGTTAAAGAGGGTCAAAGGGCGAGGGGAAGGATTGAGAGGTCGTGAGAGATAAGAGGGGTCATCTGTCATAGAAGGGAAGGTTTTGGTGAAGAGATGGGTCATAAGTATTGCCAAACTGGAACAGACTGAAGGTCCATCAAGTCCAGCATCCTGTTTCCAACAGTGGCCAATCCAGGTTACAAGTACCTGGCAAGATCCTAAACCAGTACATTTTATAATGCTTATCCTAGAAATAAGCAGTGGATTTTCCCCAAATCCATTTTAATAATGGCTTATGGACTTTTCATTTAAGAAGCTAGCCAAACCTTTTTTAAACCCCACTAAGCTAACTACTTTTACTACATTCTGTGGCAATGAATTCTATAGTTTAATTACATGTTGACAGAAATATTTTCTCTGATTTGTCTTAAATTTACTACTATGTAGCTTCATTGCGTGCTCCCTAGTCCTAGTATTTTTGGAAAGAGTAAACAAGCGATTCACACCTACCCGTTCCAATCCATTCATTATTTTATAGACCTATATCATATCTCCCCTCAGCCATCTTTTCTTCCAGCTGAAGAGATCTAGCTGCTTTAGCCTTTCCTCATAAGGAAGTCTTCCCATTCCCTTTATCATTTTCATTGCCCTCCTTTGTACCTTTTCTAATTCCCCTATATCTTTTTTGAGATGCGGTGACCAGAATTGCACACAATATTTGAGGTACGGTCACACCAAGGAACGATACAAAGGTCTTGAGTAATTTCTTAAAAGCTGCAACATTTGGCTGGTTTTTGATATGAAGGGGGAGGTCATTCCACAGCTAGGGGCCTAAGTATCTGAAGGCAGAGCCTCCTGAGATGTTGAGATGAAGGTTTGACAATAGAGGTATAGTGAAGAGGTTGTTATCAGCCAGATGGAGAAAATGTAGGGCATGTGCATAAGGGATAAGGAGCTTGTTGAGAGAGAAAAGGGAGCAGTGGGAAGGCATGACCTGTAGACTAACAGGGAGCCAGTGTTCAGAGTGAAGTAGGGAAGAGACATGATCAAACATGTGTGCGTTATGAAGTTTAACTGCAGTGGATTGGACTAATCATAAATGTTTAAAGGAATAAAGAGGGATACCAGCATAGAGGGAAATACAGTAACCAAGATGAGACATGACAAGAGCTAAGCTGAGAGGGTGGAGGAGGACAGCAGGGAGGAAGGTGAATGAGAGTTGTGGATGGGTTGAGTGTGTTGGGGTGGTGTGTGTGTGTGTTGGGGTGGCGTGTGTATGTGTATGTCATTTGCTATGTAAGACCTCTGTCTACCAAACCCCCTTGCATTTATTTCTTCAACCTCTCATCCCTTTCCACTCTTTCGTCCCTTCTAGTTCCCTCTCCCTTCTTTTGTTTATGCCACTACCCCTCATATTTTCTCCTCCCTCCTCCTGCCCCTTCCTCTCATAGTCTCTCTCCTCTCACCTCCTCTTCAGTCCTCCAACCTTACACTCTCCCTCTTTTTAATCTACACTCCCTTTTCACTCCCTCCTCCCTTTTCCATCCCCACTCTCCCTTTCACTCTCTCCTCCTCCCTTCTCCATCCCTACCCCCTTTCATTTTCTCCTCCTTTCTTCATCCCCACACCCCCTTTCACTTTCTCTTTTATCCCCTCCTCCCTTCTCAATCCCCCTTTCACTCTATCCTCCTTCCTTCTTCACCCCCACTCCCCTTTCTCTCTCTCCTTCCTTTCGTTCATCCCCATCTCCTCTCTTCTTCATCTCTTTTCCCTCCACCCACATCCAAGCTTTGCAGTTCCTCCTGGACTAACCACAGCCCTTCCTCTGCTGGTGGGGGTTAGGTCTCCACCAATAAACACTGCAGCACTTTGACTGTGGCTCTTCTTCTCTTTGGATCTCTGAAACAAGCTCTGCAAATGTTCACTACTACTGTGGCTTGCCTGCTCTTTCAACTGTTCTTCATACACAAAAAAACTGAATGTACAGAGGAACAGACTTTCATTAATAGGTGCTATCACTCCTGCAAAATACATCTAAAAACAACAGGAGTCATTTTTAGCAGCAGAAGTCAAAGATTTTAATGTAAACACTGGCTGTGGAACTTAAATTAATGCATATATTCAGCCCTAAATATGCAAATGCCTGAGGCATTCACACACCTCAACCACGGCACACGCACGAGTATTTGATCACCCTGAGTAGATATTCAGGCGGCTTTATTCCCAGATATTCTATGCCAGCCCATGTCCGTTCACCGGCAGTGAATAACCAGATTTATGCAGCCGGCTATCTCTTATGTGATTAAATGTGATATTTATTTATTTATTACATTTGTACCCCGCGCTTTCCCACATACAGCAGGTTCAATGCGGCTTACATAGTAAAGAAAAGCATTACAAAGTACATGTAAGAAGAATATTATAAACTGTGTTAAATATAATGGCAACAGTGCCCAATAATAATGAATTGGAATAGGGGAGGTAGATAAGGAAAGGATAGGATAGGTAAAGGGAAGGAGATTGGGGGGGATATGGTATAAAAGGTGGAGAATAGAAGAGTGGAGATTGAGTATAAGGGGATTTGGAAATTAGGTCAGAGGTGTGATTGGTGCCAGATTTAGTGTCATCTTCAGATCAGGAGTAGTGTAGGTGGGCTGATAGAATTAAGTTGGTTGGTTACGGTAAACTTGCTTGAAGAAATGGGACTTTAACATTTTCCTGAATGGTAAATAGTTGTTAATTGCTCGGATGGGTCTAGGTAGTGCATTCCAAAGTTGACTACCCAGAAAGGAGAAGCTGGATGCATAGTAGGTTTTGTATTTGATACCTTTGCAGTTGGGAAGGTATAAATTGAGATACGTTCATGATGACATAGATCTGTTTCTAATTGGAAGGTCTATCACATTGTTCATATAGGTCGGGGATTCTCCTGATATGATTTTATGGATCATTGTATGGACCTTGAAGTATATTCTCTCTTTGATGGGGAGCCAGTGAAGCTTCTCTCGAAAGGGTGATGCACTTTCAAATCTTGACTTGCCAAAGATAAGTCTTGCTGCTGTATTCTGGGCAGTCTGAAGACTTTTCAGGACTTGGGTCTTACAACCTAGAAAAATACTGTTGCAATAATCGACATGGGTCAGCACTTAACCACCTAAGTGACACCACAAAAAGATAGAACTGTGTCTTATGTGGTCCAATTTGGTCACTTAACTTAAATGGTTAAGGCGATTCCGCCCCGGACCATCCACAAAATAGCCAGCTTTCACTTTAGTGGTCTGTGGTAATATTCAACAGCATTAACCGGTTATGTGCTACTGAATCGCAGTGCCACTGAATAGCCCCACACATGCAATTTAAGTGGCCAGGAGCTATTTCTGGCCGGTTACATCACTCTGAATATCAACCTTCTTATTTTTAAGCTATTAAATCTGTTCAAAATTTCTGTAAATCAAATCTGCAGAAACACACTGGTTTCTGTTCCACAAACCTGATAGGTGTGCAAAACATTAAAACACAATCAAATTCCTCTGTGGGAAAGCACTGAACATTCTTTATGCTTGTTAAAGTATCTTTTCGAATGAAAGATTTGCTCTATATTCAGAAAAGACTGTTGTACTAAGAGAAGAAACGCCTCAAAAGTGAGTGTGACAGCCATCCACTGCATGAAAGTTACATTAAGAGTAGAAATCCGAGAGGTTTACATTTTAGGAAGAGTTAAAGCCGTCATTTATTAAATAATCTAAACCTGAATAACATAGGAGACTCCTATTGTAGTAACACCTGCTTTATCATCAAAGAAGTGTTTCCGATTCTAACCCAAGTCACACTATATTATAGCGTTTCAGATTCCCTCTTTTATGATCACACATGACCTTTTCTGTATTCTTTCCTTCGGATTAATGCAATGATATCAGCCATACCCATATTCCAGAAACAAAAGATACAGAGGGCTAAGGGACCCTTTTACTAAGCCGCATAAGGCTCTACACATGCCCAATGCACGCCAAAATGGAGTTACCATCCGGCTACCATGTGGCTCTTGGGGTAATTTCAGTTTTGGCACATGTCTGATACGCGCATCCAAAAAATAATTTTTATTTTTGGACACACGTATCGGACGCGCACCAAGTAGAATTTGGTGTGCACAGGTCATTACCACCCGGTTACTGCATGAGACTTTACTGCTAGGTCAATGGCTAGCGGTAAGGTCACAGACCCAAAATGGACGCGCGGCAATTTTGATTTTGCCGCGCGTCCATTTTTGGCAAAAATTTTAAAAAAGGATGAAACATGGATTGGCGCGTGTCCAAAACCCATGCCTACCTTACCAGAAGCCATTTTTCAGTGTACCTTAGTAAAAGGACCCCTAAGTTAAAACATTTGGGTCCAATATTCAAAGGGAACTATCCTCATGTGCTGCAATTTTCCAGATATTTCCCTTAGCCACAAATATTCTGGGATATTCAGTGACACTATCTGGATAATTTATCATTTATTCATTTTCTATACCGTTTCTTATTGCTGGTGCAAAACAGAACGATTTACATTTTTAAAAAATACAACCCATACATACAAACAAATAAGAACTCCAATCATTGATAGAAAAACACAGCAACCCAAAATGACAAAGAAAGACATACCTAGTATAATCTACAAATTAAATACAGTTAAGCCTAAACTTCTACACCTTCTCTACTATCATAAGTTCTGTTCAATACAGTTTGTAAAGAGAAACGTTTTCAGAAGTTTTCGAAAGTGAATGTAGGACTTCTCTAATCTAATCTCTTTTGGAAGCCCATTCCAAAGAGAGAGAGAAAGACAGAAAGAAAAAAGCTGATCCCCGTATAGATTCCCAACAAGCCTTAGCAAACGGCGGAATGACTAACCTATTATCTGTTAATGATCTAAGTGTCCGCATAGGAGAGTAGGGAATCGGTCAAATTTGATATGTAGCTAGGAATAAGTGAATGAAAAGCCTTATGTGTCAGAGCGAGTACTTTAAATTTGACTCTTGCTTCAATCGGAAGCCAATGAAGTTGGTATAATAGAGGTGTAATTCTATCATCCCTCCGAGCCCTACAAATCATGCGAGCCACTGTATTTTGTATTCTTTTTAAATTAGCTTTAGTAATCCCTGCATAGATAACATTACAATAATCTAGGTGTGAGGTGATATACGCATATGTCAGTGTTTTAAGAGAGTCCTTACTTATTAGATTTCTAATTGAACGAAGCTTCCTTAGGTGAAAAAATGATTTTTTTCACTACATCAGATATTTGTTCTTCAAAAGTTAATGCAGAATCAATAAGGACCCCTAAATATCTGAAAGATTTAACTGTAGGAATGTTTGTCCAAATAACGTGGGCACTACTGATGGAGTAGTTCCATGCCCTACTATCCATGATGTTGTTGTCTTATCCGGATTTAATACTAGCTGATGTGTTGCCAACCATTCTGCCACTTTATCAAGACAAGTTTGAATTGGTGAATATCCTTATAGACACCTTGGCACTATCTCCTAATTCTATAACTTGGTACCAAAGTTTATGTGCCGATTGCGTTTGTAAATGTATAGAATACTCGCACTTAGGGGCCCTTTTACTAAGCAGCGGTAGGGCTAATGCACAGGTAGCGTGTGACAAATTGGCACTACCGCTGGGGTAGTGTGGGCAACTGGTGTTAATTCCAAGGTTGGTGCATGCTGTTTCCCATGGTAGAAAATAATTTTCTATTTTCTACCGCAGAGGAATTGCGGGTGGTAATTGCCAGCACAGCCAGATTGGCATGCACTGCATGGTTACCGTGCAGGTAGGATGTGAGCCCCTACTGCTAGGTCAATGGGTAGTGGTAAGGGCTCAGGCAGTAAATAGCCATGTACCAATTTTAGTGCATGGCCATTTAATGGCCCCATTTTTTAAAAAAGTTTCTTTTCTCAGCTGTGGTTAAAAAACAAAATAGCCCAGTGCATACCAAAAACACGTGTCCACACTACCGCAAGCCGCTTTTTTCCACAGCTTAGTAAAAGGGCCCCCAAGGGAGGTAAGTGCATATTTAGGAGTGTGCTAGTTGAGCACTCACACTCCTAAATTAAAATTATAATGCATAACTTGCTTAGTGTGTAATTATAAGGGGTGTTCATGGAGAGGGGCCTGGGTGGAGCCAACACTTATGAACATAACTTACAGAACACTTCACCCAACGCATTATTAAACTCTGGAATTCGTTGCCGGAGAACGTGGTGAAGGCGGTTAGCTTAGCAGAGTTTAAAAAGAGGTTAGACGGTTTCCTAAAGGGCAAGTCCATAAACCACTACTAAATGGACTTGTGAAAAATCCACAATTCCAGGAATAACATGTATAGAATGTTTGTATGTTTGGGAATCTTGCCAGGTGCCCTTGGCCTGGATTGGCCGCTGTCGTGGACAGGATGCTGGGCTCGATGGACCCTTGGTCTTTTCCCAGTGTGGCATTACTTATTTACTTATGTACTTATGGGAGTTATATGCTAAGGTGTTGCATGTAGGTGCTAAGCATTTACATCATCCATAGACATGGCATAAATGTTAGCACTTAAAGTTAGATGCACCAATGCTGATTTTCAATAATATTCTATAACATTGTGGTGCACAAATACTGTTAAAAACTGACACTCAGCACATGGCACCAGCATGCCAATCTGGAGACATACAGTTATAGTATTGCACCTTATCTGGTTGGAGCAGTCTGTAGGTGGAGCTAGGGTAGAGTTCAAAGTTATAGGGTTAGCAGCAATATTCAGTTCCTAATCTAGATAATGCGATCTTAACTTTATCCAGGTAGCTATCTGGATATCAGGATGAATAGTGTAGCTATCCCAATAGTGCCAGTGTTCATCACTAAATTTGAATAGTCAGTAGTGGCCAATATCTCCACTAGGGAGTTCAAGCTGCCATATAAGGCCAAAAAGCATTAATGCTAGGGTTCAACCAGTGCCATTTTGAACCTCATGCTGTAGGGGGCAAACACAACTGGGAATTCATCTTATTCCATTACCCTTGACCACCAAGAAATTCTTGAGGTTACCTCAGCAGGGCCTATGGGTGGATGGGGGGGGGGGGCTCTTCCTTGGATGGATTGGGAGGAGTTCTTGAAGGGTAGAGTGTCTGTGGGCTAACTTTGGGGGTAGGAATCTGGATCAAAGGTCTGGAGGGGAGTATTCTGGAGCATTAGGGGGTCTTTACTGGGGAGGTTGGTTCATGAGATTTTACAAAGGTACCAGCCCATTTAAGATTGTGTCCAAGAATATCATGCCACATGTTAACAGCCTGATGATCCCAGGTGGAAAACTGATGCCAGATCAAAGTTGGAATAACCTTCCCGCAAAAAAAAAAAAAAACTTACAATGTAAGATCACTAGAAAAAATGAAAAGCTGCTTGTAATGAGTAGGGTTGGCAGAGGTTATAGTCCCTGCACGTTAACAAAATAATAAAACTGAGGACTGGTGCCCCAACACAGACTGTGCAGCATTATGGAAACATTTGAGCCATAATTAAACAATAAATATATATTATTTAGCTTAATTTAAACAATTTAATGTTTAAATGGCATGTTTAATTTCTATAAAAATATTTGCTTGCTTTATACTCTACACATCTCTCTTATCAGTACTCACTGCCAGTATAAGCTGTTTTTAAAAAGGCCCTAAGCACAGTAATTAGCAGCCAAAAGATAGTTTACTGTATCTGTCTACAACTCAGGCATGTTACATTGATTTTTGCCTGTCTCTCCACAGTGAAGTTTGGAGTTTAAGTAGATGAAGAAGGTTTTAATGATCTATAAAATAACTGTTGAAGTTGAAGTTTAATGTGTGCCATATGGTCTCCTAGAAAACATACTAGGTCTCATATTACAGCAGTATATCTCTAAGTGGCAGGTATGGTGGTTGGAAGAATTCTACTCTGCAAATTAGGAAACAGACTATGAAAAAAATGTACCTTTTGTGTAAGGATCCTTGCAGGACCCTCACTAGTCCTGTATGTTCCTTCCTCCAGGACTGAACCAAGTTAGAACAGACAGAAGGTGAATATGGCACTGTCCACCAGTGGCGTAGCCAGACTGCCAATTTTGGATGGGCCTGAACCTAAAGTGGGTGGGCACAAACTTTTCTCTCTACCCCCCTCCCCCAGCAACCTTTAGTCACACTAATCAGATGCATTTGTCACACAAGGGTAAAGTGCTGCTTTTCAGTGCATCAGATTTCAGACAATTTATTTAATAGCCTAATCCTTTTCAGTGAGCTTTCAGAGGCCAAAACCTCTTGCCTCAGGTCAGTATAATGCTGCTATGGTATCCTCTCCTGACCTGAGGAAGGAAGTATTGGTCTCTGAAACTTTATTAACACAGGTACCATATTACTTTATCCTAAATTAAAAATAAAATTATTTTACCTTTGTTGTATGGCCATTTACTTTTTCTCATTGTGTTGCTCCCAGTCTCTAGATTCTGCTTTCCTTCATTTTCGCTTAACTCTTCTGCTGGGGTTTCCTGGCCACTTGTCATTTTTCTCTCCTTTTTCTTTGCTTTCTTCAATATTTTTCTGCCTCTCTCTCTCTGTTCAGATTTAATTCATTCTTACTATCCATTCTTTAATTTCCTTCTTTTTACTTCATCTACCTATGGCTTTTCATCTTTTTTCTCACCCTTGTTCTCCCCATGCCCTTTCCTCTTATTCTCCAGTCTTTCACTACTCCCCTTTTCCATCCAGCAGCTCCCCTCTTTCTCTCCCCTTCCATCCAGTGTCTCCTCTTTCTTTCTTTCTTTCTCCCTCCCTACCCTTCCATCCTGCGTATTCCCATCCTTCCACCCATCTTCCTCTCTCCTGATCCTTCTATCTAATGTCTCTCTCCCCCCTCCTTCTATCCAGTGTCTCTCTAGCTCTCTATCCTTTTCTGTTCAGTGTCCCTTCTCTCTCCACATCCTTCCAGTCTCTTCCCTTTCTCTCTGCATCCTTTCATCCATCTCCCCTCTTTCTCTCCCCATCCTTCCATCCAATGTCTTTCTCTCCCTATCCTTCCATCTGTTTTCCCTCTTTCTCTCCCCATCCTTCCGTTTTCCCTTTCTCTCCCCATCCTTCCATCTGTTTTCCCTCTTTCTCTCCCCATCCTTCCATCCGTCTACCCCCTCTCCCGATTCTTCTATTCAGTGTCTCTCTCTCTCTACCCTTTTACATTCATCATTTCCCCCCTTTTTCTCCCCATCCTTCAATGTGTCTTCTGTTTCTCTCCCTACCCTTCCTTCCAGCTTCTTCCCTCTTTCTGATCTCTGCCAGGATCCCCCCCCCTTTCTCCCCATCCTTATCACCAGTAGCTTCTCTCTTTCTCCAGCCCTTCTCCATCTCCCCTCCTTCTCACCCCACTCTCTTTACCTCCTGCCTCCCGCTCCATCTCCCCTCCTTCTCTCCCGAGTCCCCACTCTCTCTCTCTTACTTCCTGCCTCCCGCTCCTCCCTCCAATCTTCGTTTCTTGGCCACTGCTGCAAGTAGCCACTACAAAAAGGAAAAGAGCTAAACAAAGCAAAAATGTTTTTAAAAACTAAGAGGGCCGAGTGAGTGCGCATACTGGGAGTGAATGAGTAAATTAATGGAGAGATGACAAGTGAGTCAGTAGACACTAGGGATTTGATTTGCAGAGGGTGGCTGAGTAAGTGAATGGGGGATTATGAGTGGATGGGTGGGCTAAAAGTGGTAAGAAGACTGAGTGAATGGATGGGAATTCTAAGTGACAGAGAGATGAGTGAGTTAATGGATATGATTGAATGACAGGGGATTGGGTGAGTATAGGAAAAGCTGAATGTACTGGACAGTGTGAGTGAATATGGGGAGAGTAGTGATTCAACATTGCTAGAGGGAGGGTTTGAGTGTTTGGTGAGATTTGTTATCCCCTCTTCCCTTTCCTCTAGACAGCGCTCCCAGTCTCTCCTCTTGATCAACAGGCAGCCTATACTCCCCTGTGGCCATATTGCTCACATCTTCTAGACTATTCTGGGCTCTCTTCTTGTTAATTCTGCAAGCATGGACTCCCTGCTTGCAGTGTGACTCACACTTTTGCTGTTGCCTGCAGCTATTTGTTTTCCCCAAGAGTCTTAGTCTGATGATGGCGACAAGCCGTTTGCTTCCCCCTCAGCCCGCCCAGCAGCGATTCCGGTCGCAGCAGGCTCAGCTTTGGCTTACACACGCTGCCTGCCCGCTGCCGCTCAATCTCCTTGCAGCTCCTAAGCGGCAGCGCGAACCCTGCGACCGGAATCGCTGCTCGGCGGGCCTGCAAGGAGGGTGAGGGAAGATGGGGTGAACCGTGAAAGCTGCTGCACGCCACGGGGAAGGGAGCCACCAGAATCGCTCTGCTGCTGGGCGGGCCTGACCCCAAATTGGGTGGGCCCAGGCCCACCCGGGCCCATCCGTGGCTACGCCCCTGCTGTCCACCCCTTTAATAAGTCAGAAACCTTAAGGCCCTGTTTACTAAGGCACGCTAGCAATTTTAGCATGTGCTAAATACTAGACACCCATATATTCCTATGGGTGTCTCTAGCGTTAGCATGCACTAATTTTTAGCTCATGCTAAAAACGCTAGTGCACCTATAGTGCGACTTAGTAAACAGGGCTCTTAGGGGGTCTTTTACAAAGTGGTGATAAGCCCAATGCAGGCTTACCGCATGCTAAATCTGAACCACCTCTGTCCCGATGTGGCCACCGGCGGTAGTTCTGGCTGGAGCACGTGCTATTTCCAGTGCTCCAGAAATGTTATTTTTTTTTCTAGCAAGGCGGTAACTCAGCAGAACTCAGGCATCACCATGCGCTGCCTGGTTACCCTGGGGGCCCTTACCACCATCTCAATGGGTGGTGGTAAGTGCTCCCCACCGCGTGGCCATGCAGTAAGATTTATATTAAACAAAACCTTTGTCCACTGTATAAGGAACAAGAACAAGAAACTTATCAAAGACAAGTGATCTAATCCTGAAGGTGCCCAGTTGATCAACAAAGGAAAACAAGTCTTATCTATTTATTGTGATGTATTAATAACCTTTATGAAGAGATTTAGCCAAGGCACTGCACAGCAGGTACAGTTTAACATAAAACAATTTTGTTAAGAGCATAACAATAGTAAAATTACCAAATGTAAACAAAACTACAATCAATGGCAAAGTGAATCCTAGTAATAGGACTAACGTGAAACAGTATCAGAAACAGATACATTTAACAGCACTGTAGAACAATCTTATAACAAAAATATGATAAATGCCAATTCAATACAAATGTTACAAATTAGGCCATAAATCATCCTTATATATCATGACAACTGAGGGTCATATCTGAATTCCACAAAGCACGGGAGTAGGACAGAGGAGCTGGGAAGGAGAGGAAGGGCTTGTAGAGCTTAGGAGTTGGTGTTCACGGACAGGCCATATAGTCTTTATCTGCCTTTATTTTCTATTAACCAAACAAATGTTGTGACTATGAAGTACCATAAATCTTATTATTCTGTTTAATATTATTCAGACTAACTCATTTTAAATTAAAATTGCAGACAACCTTCATATGCCAGTTATTATCATGTTGGGATAAGGTAATGATCCAATCCATTATATTCTCAGCATCTATGTTACTAGGATGCCCCACAGAATTTAACTGCAATCATTTGCTTACAAGTGAGGCAGCTCCAAAACTGGTTAATTAAGCTAAAAATCTTCATCCGTCATTTGTGCTGTTCCTGTATACAGGGCACTTGCCCTTTTTTTTTTACTCAAAATTAAAAGTGCAAGCTCTAGAGAAAGAGGAACATTGAGTATGGGGTTCAAGTTTGCATGCTATTTCATGAGCGCATTAATAGACATGAAACAGTTTGAATACAATATTCTTGTACAGATATGAGAGTCCTTGAATGAAAGCTCCTTCTGATCTCTGCTGAGAAACCAGGCTGGCCCAATGTGACTGCCAAATTACCTTTTTGCTGAATTATACCACTTTCTGGATAATATTTTAATATCCCTTTGCTGCCTCTTGACATATCTCTGAGCCAGAGCATGGTAAATGGGTAAATGTCATCTGTATATACCACAGAAATTAAAAGAAGAAAGACTTAGCGCATAATTCTTTTTGAATAAATTTCCCTAAATATATGTGTATGAATATATGTGTTTGCATAAATTTAGAAACTGTGCATTCAATTTCTTCCATATGCAGTGCTTTTTTTTGTGCCGGTACGCAACGGTACGGCGTACCGGCACCTTTTTTTTTTTTTTTTTTGCTCACCCCGCCCCGTGAGTCCATGTCCCGCACGCAGTGCCAGCCCCCATTTCCGGCCGCTGCTGCTTCTCCTGTTGAGCAGCAGCGGCCGCTACACAAAGAAAAAGATTTTTAAAAAAACTTCAAACCTGGCTGAAACTCGGCACCCCGGCACTGTAGACAGCCATTAGGCATTGGCTGTTGCCCCGCAGCCGTTCCTCCTCTTGCCTCTACGTCACTGCGCTCCTCCGGGGTCTTCCTCCTGGGGCAGTGACGTAGAGGCAAGAGGAGGAGCGGCTGCGGGGCAACAGCCAATGCCTAATGGCTGTCTACAGTGCCGGGGTGCCGAGTTTCAGCCAGGTGGTTTGAAGTTTTTTTTAAAATCTTTTTCTTTGTGTAGCGGCCGCTGCTGCTCAACAGGAGAAGCAGCAGCGGCCGGAAATAGGAGCTGGTGCCGCGTGCGTCGCGACTTCGCGCCGTTCGCGCCAAACTTGGCAGGGAGAGGGAATCCAACAGAGGGAAGGATTGGGGAGAGAGAGAAAGAGGGAAACCAACAGAGGGAAGGATTGGGGGGAGAGAGAGAAAGAGGGAAACCAACAGAGGGAAGGATTGGGGAGAGAGAGAAAGAGGGAAGGATTGGGGAGAGAGAGAAAGAGGGAAACCAACAGAGGGAAGGATTGGGGAGAGAGAGAAAGAGGGAAACCAACAGAGGGAAGGATTGGGGAGAGAGAGAAAGAGGGAAACCAACAGAGGGAAGGATTGGGGAGAGAGAGAAAGAGGGAAACCAACAGAGGGAAAGATTGGGGAGAGAGAAAAAGAGGGAAACCAACAGAGGGAAGGATTGGGGAGAGAGAGAAAGAGGGAAAACAGAGGGAAGGATTGGGGAGAGAGAGGAAAGAGGGAAACCAACAGAGGGAAGGATTGGGGAGAGAGAGAAAGAGGGAAACCAACAGAGGGAAAGATTGGGGAGAGAGAAAAAGAGGGAAACCAACAGAGGGAAGGATTGGGGAGAGAGAGAAAGAGGGAAACCAACAGAGGGAAGGATTGGGGAGAGAGAGAAAGAGGGAAACCAACAGAGGGAAGGATTGGGGAGAGAGAGAAAGAGGGAAAACAGAGGGAAGGATTGGGGAAAGAGGGAAACCAACAGAGGGAAGGATTGGGGAGAGAGAGAAAGAGGGAAACCAACAGAGGGAAAGATTGGGGAGAGAGAGAAAGAGGGAAACCAACAGAGGGAAGGATTGGGGAGAGAGAGAAAGAGGGAAAACAACAGAGGGAAGGATTGGGGAGAGAGAGAAAGAGGGAAACCAACAGAGGGAAGGATTGGGGAGAGAGAGAAAGAGGGAAAACAACAGAGGGAAGGATTGGGGAGAGAGAGAAAGAGGGAAGGATTGGGGAGAGAGAGAAAGAGGGAAGGATTGGGGAGAGAGAGAAAGAGGGAAACCAACAGAGGGAAGGATTGGGGAGAGAGAGAAAGAGGGAAAACAACAGAGGGAAGGATTGGGGAGAGAGAGAAAGAGGGAAGGATTGGGGAGAGAGAGAAAGAGGGAAACCAACAGAGGGAAGGATTGGGGAGAGAGAGAAAGAGGGAAGGATTGGGGAGAGAGAGAAAGAGGGAAACCAACAGAGGGAAGGATTGGGGAGAGAGAGAAAGAGGGAAACCAACAGAGGGAAGGATTGGGGAGAGAGAGAAAGAGGGAAGGATTGGGGAGAGAGAGAAAGAGGGAAACCAACAGAGGGAAGGATTGGGGAGAGAGAGAAAGAGGGAAAACAACAGAGGGAAGGATTGGGGAGAGAGAAAGAGGGAAACCAACAGAGGGAAGGATTGGGGAGAGAGAAAGAGGGAAACCAACAGAGGGAAAGATTGGGGAGAGAGAAAAAGAGGGAAACCAACAGAGGGAAGGATTGGGGAGAGAGAGAAAGAGGGAAACCAACAGAGGGAAGGATTGGGGAGAGAGAGAAAGGGGGAAAACAGAGGGAAGGATTGGGGAGAGAGAGAAAGAGGGAAACCAACAGAGGGAAGGATTGGGGAGAGAGAAAGAGGGAAACCAACAGAGGGAAAGATTGGGGAGAGAGAAAAAGAGGGAAACCAACAGAGGGAAGGATTGGGGAGAGAGAGAAAGAGGGAAAACAGAGGGAAGGATTGGGGAGAGAGAGAAAGAGAGAAAACAACAGAGGGAAGGATTGGGGAGAGAGAGAAAGAGGGAAACCAACAGAGGGAAGGATTGGGGAGAGAGAGAAAGAGGGAAAACAACAGAGGGAGGGATTGGGGAGAGAGAGAGGGAAACAGAGGGAAGGATTGGGGGGAGAGAGAGGGGAAAACAGATGGAAGGATGGGGAGAGAGAGGGAAAAACAGATGGAAGGATGGGGAGAGAGGGGAAAACAGATGGAAGGATTGGGGAGAGAGGGGAAAACAGATGGAAGGATGGGGAGAGAGAGGGAAAAACACAGATGGAAGGATTGGGGAGAGAGGGAAAAACAGATGGAAGGATGGGGAGAGAGAGGGAAAAACACAGATGGATTGGGGAGAGGGAAAAACAGATGGAAGGATGGGGAAAGAGAGAGGGAAAACAGATGGAAGGATGGGGAGAGAGAGGGGGAAAAACAGATGGAAGGCTGGGGAGAGAGAGAGAGGGAAAACGGAAGGATAGGGAGAGAAAGAGGGAAGACGCTGGATGGAAGAATGCAGAAAGAAATAGGGGAGACACTGGAAGGATGGGGAGAGAAAGCAGAGCTGCTGGATGGAAAAGGGGAATAGAGAAAGACTGGAGAATAAGAGGAAGGGGCATGGGGAGAACAAGGGTGAGGAAAAGATGAAAAGCCACAGGTAGATGAAGGACATTAAAGAATGGATAGTAAGAATGAATTAAATCTGGACAGAGAGAGAGCCTGAAAAATATTGAAGAAAGCAAAGAAAAAGGAGACAAAAATGACAAATGGCACAGAAGAGTTAAGCGAAAACAAAGGAAAGCAGAATCACAGACTGGGACCAATATGGAAAGAAAAACAGTCACCAGACAACAAAGGTAGAAAAAAATCATTTTATTTTCATTTTAGTGTTTGTAATATGTCCAATTTGAGAATTTACATTGGCTGTCTTATTTTGCACTGGGTATACTGGAGCTGTAAGAGCTTACAAAGATTATTTATAATGAAAAAAAATCACGTTATTTTTTTCTCCTATAGTACTATAATATTTTCAATGATGTCTGTTTATATGCGCCATGGCTGGTATAGGGGGTGTGGTTAATGTGGGTGTGGCTATCATAGGGGTGGAGCCATATGTGGTGACCCCGCCCATAATGAGTACCGGCACCTTTTTTTCTACAAAAAAAGCACTGTCCATATGAAAAGAGGTATAAATAAAAAAACAACAATTGGAGTTGCCAAACCATTAGACACATTTGAAGTTCAGTTGACCCAAAAATGTACCAATCTGAACTAAACTTGGGATATCTTCCCTCCCCCCACCTTTTAGCAGGGGCAGTACAATATGAATTTTCAACCATATTGGAACATGCGTATGAGCAGAGAGCCAGACCAATCATCGACAAGGGCCTAACTTACTAAAAATGCACACAAACAAAAAAATACACATGGTCTTCATGAAGTAATAATAAGAACCCATTTGAAGGATATCCCATACTAGAGATATACTTTTAAGTTCAGAATATTACATCAGTTATATTATTCTTGCTGCCATTAGGCTTCTGAAATGTGTACATTAAAATACCTTCATTTCATATGGATATCACACAGACACATTCACACATATCATGTAGTTAGACTCCCATATTCCAGTCTGACTCTAGGGACTTGAAGATATATATATATATATATATATATATATATATATATATATATATAGATATATAGATATATATAGATATATAGATATATATTTTACTATGATGAGTATGCTACTCGATTAACACTGACTCAAATTTCCCATCTGTAAACCTAATGAGCTAAAAAAAAAAAGGTTAACAAGAACTACATTAATTGCATAGCTGGCTAAAATACTAATAGAGTGGAGGAGTGGCCTAGTGGTTAGGGTGGTGGACTTTGGTCCTGGGACTTTGATCCTGGGAAACTGAGGAACTGAGTTCGATTCCCAACACAGGCAGCTCCTTGTGACTCTGGGCAAGGAGTAGCCTAGTGGTTAGTGCAGTGGGCATTCATCCTAGGGAACTGGGTTTGAGTCCCACTGCAGCTCCTTGTGGCTCTTGGCAAGTTACTTTGGGGCCCTTTTACAAAGGTGCACTGAAAAATGGCCTGCGGTAGTATAGACACGTGTTTTTGGGCGCACACAGAATCATTTTTCAGCGCGCCTGTAAAAAATGCCTTTTTTTATTTTTGCAAAAATGGACGTGCAGCAAAATGAAAATTGCTGCACGTCCAAAATTGCTGCACGTCCATTTTGGGTCTGAGACCTTACCACCAGCCATTGACCTAGCAGTAAAGTCTCACGTTGTAACCGGGCAGTAATCACCTACATGCATCAAATGCCACTTGGTGCGCGTATCGGACGCACACCAAAAATGAAATTACTGCAAGAGCCACATGGTAACTCCATTTTGGCACACATTGGGCGCTCATAGACTCTTACACAGCTTAGTAAAAGAGCCCCTAAATCCTCGATTGGCCTAGTGGTTAGGATGGTGGACTTTGGTCCTGGGGAACTGAGGAACTGAGTTTGATTCCCACTTCAGGCACAGGCAGCTCCTTGTGACTCTGTGCAAGTCACTTAACCCTCCATTGCCCCATGTAAGCCACATCGAGCCTGCCATGAGTGGGAAAGCGTGGGGTACAAAAAAAAACCTGTATATACAGTGCATCCCACTTAAGTGCAAGGGTCTGGAACTAAAGAAATACATGCAGTTCACCGGAGCGTGCAATTAACCGTGGTGACCTAAAGAAGCTTGACATCTGATAAACATATGTACAGTACTGTTTATTATATGTACAGTATACAGTCTCCGTTAACTGACGTTAGGCTTACTTGAAGTAATCAGTCATAGTCCTCTGTACACTATTGTGTCTGAGAGTTCCATAGACTATGTCTGCCAGACGGTAAAAACTGTCATAGCACTGACATCCAGTGGCCTCCAGATAGGCCCGCACAGTGTTGAGACTCTCCAGCGCTCTTGCAAAAGTGACAGGAGGTTGTTGAATTTCGTCAGCATGTGCCTCGCTGCTCATTTCATCATCTGTTTCATCATCAGCCATTGCCTGCGTGTAGACGCATATCTCAACATCAGTGCTGTCATCAGCTGTTTGTAGATCGTAATCAACAGCTACGTAGTGATGAAACTCCTCTTCAGTAACACTGGCTGGGATGTCAATAGCCTGTTCATCTGACGCGTTTGCAACAGCTGCATCTGTTTCTTCCCTCTCCACATCCTTAACAAAGCTTGCCCGATTGTAGCAGTTCACAATGGTTGCCTGTGTAACATGATTCCAGGCTTCTTTCTGCATATGTAGGGTTTACAACAGTGATAGATTATGAGCCAGTTCAGCAGCACGTTTATCCTTGCCAGTCTGGTCATCCATAATGCTCATCAGACAGCGTAGCACAAGAGCCCGATAATGTTTTTTGAAATTGGCTATTATACCCTGATCCATAGGTTGGATCAGAGAGGTAGTGTTTGGTGGCAGGAAGACCACCTTGACGTTAGACAGCCTGACATCATCACTGTGTGCAGCACAATTATTACAAAGCAACAAAATCTGACGCTTTTGTAGCCGCATTCTAGTGTCTAACTTCTTTAGCCACTGCTTCCAAATTCCCCCAGTCATCCATGCATTTGAATTAGCCTTGTATGACACAGGAAGTCGCTTAACATTCTTGAAGCAACGGGGCTGTTTGCTCTTTCCAATGACGAGTGGTTCCAACTTCTCACTCCCATCTATATTGCAGCAAAGGAGGATTGTCAGTCGGTCCTTCATCATTTAACTTCTTGTAGTTTCGGTTTGTTTGAATGCAAGTGTTCCATCAGGAATCGCTCGCCAGTAGAGACCGTTTTTGTCAGCATTGAAAATGTCACGAGGTGCAAACTCGTTCAAGATGGTAGGAAGAACTGAAACGACCCAATTTTCAGCACCAAAGTCATCAGCGTCTTGTTTCTCACCATGCTGTTTCTTGAATTTTATGTTGTTCCTCTCCTTCCATCTTTCCAACCATCCAACAGTGGCTTTGAATTCAGTTAGTCCAAAACTTTCAGCTAGCTGATTAGCTTTCTCCATAAGCAGTGGACTACTGACAGGAAACTGTCTGCTCCTGGCTTGAGAAAACCACCGAAGAAGAGCATCTTGTACATCCTCAGCTTTTCCCGCCCGTTTCCGTTGTGGATTTGTATTGTTTTGCCAGTCTTCCAGAAGCTGATCTTTCTGCTTCAAGATACGTGAAATTTGACTGGGATTGACACCATATTCTTTAGCAATAGATGCTTGACTTTGTTTGTTTTCTAAATTTTTAAGAACTTCTATTCATTCAGCCAGTGTTAAAGTCTTACAGTTCCGTGATGACGACGACGACTCCAGTGTACACTCTAACAACTTTCTTTCACTTATTCTGCCTGTGGCAGTTAACCAATGAGATTTCAAATTTATCGCCCCTTTGTCACGTGCCAATCGGCTTCCATATTCCGTGCATGCGCTTATGTGGAGTCTTTCCGGTAGAGGAGCGGTCTTAAACCACGCATATAAGCGAATCTTGCACTTATCAGTGGTGCGCTAAACTAAATTGATGGTGCCAAAAACGGGACCGAAGTACGGCATGCAGTTAAACAGAGCATGCACTTATCCGACGTGTACTTAAATGGAGTGCACTGTACTATGTAAACCACTTTGAATGTAGTTGCAAAAACCACAGAAAAGTGGTTTATCAAGACCCATTCCCTTAACATCCCATAAAGAATACAAATGAAAGGGACATTCCTTTTTGTGTAAAGAACCTTAATTTATAGTCATTTACTTAACTGTAGTGGTTGTGCTGCATTTATTATGCAAAATTCAGCAAACACTAGCATGATTACATTAAAAAGTGAAAACCTATTATCACTGTTCAAAGGTTTCAATCCGTGTAATTTAGAACTGCCAGTTAAGCCTAGCCATCCTCTGAACAGAATGCATTTGAAGAGCAGGGTTCTTTCTACTGTTTGATATAGGAAAATACCAGGTGGTCTATGAAGATTTGTTTTATGCTGTCTCTACACAATAGAATGGTAAGCCAAAAGTTGGGAAGTCAGAACTGATAAATTACTGTGAAATGATTTTGGTTTAAAAAAAAAAAAGAGGAAGAAATGAAAAATAAATAGCACTGAGTCATGATTTCCCAACCTCCTTCATGGTTCAGTGCCTAAGAGTGTTAAAGAGCCCCCTTTCCTATGCATTCATATCATGATTATGGTGTTCTCTTCTTTTACAGGGGTTGACAACATGATTGTCATTCAACTTTTTGGACATGAAGCAGTGATGGTTGTAACCCTTGAGGAATATCACGATACATGTATCTGGCATCCCTTCACTCCTTGTAAATTATGAGGCCCTTTTACAAAGGCACGAAAAGGCCTACATGCATGCGGCGTGCATCAAATCGGCATTACCGTCCGGCTAGCACATGCGCCTGGCAGTAATTCCGAGTTTGGTGCATACCAAAAACCTGCAGTAGAAAATAATGTTCTATTTTTTACCACGGGGGCGTTCCTGGCAGTAATCAGTTGGTGTATACTGGACGGTTACTGCATGGGTAATGAATGAGCCCTTACTGCTAAATCAATGAATGGCATTAAGGGCACAGGCCGTAAATAGGCACACGCTGGTTTTCATTTTGCCACACATCCATTTCCTGGCCCACCCCCCCCCCCCTTTTGAGACGCAGTAGAGAAATGGTCCAGCGCGTGTCCAATACACATACCCACACTACCACAGGGCATTTTTCGGTGCATCTTTGTAAAAGGGCCCCTTACTATTTATAAATTGAATAACACGAGCCACTGAGCTTAAGCATATTTATAATTTTCTAAAACACTCCTGTGTATGAAAAAAGTCAGAGATTTTATTTTCATCTCACAACTTTTTACTTTGTTCTGGCCTCCATGTTTGATTTCATTTTGCATGATTCATGCAGATGATGATAGTGAAGGGATTTTGTTTTTATCAAATTCTACACATAAAATGTAATTGCTTCCAGAATCTTTCGCTGTGAATGCTAATGACTAAAGCATACAATATTAGGACACGTGGAGGGACATTTTCGAAACAATATCCAAGTCAGAATTGGGACATTCTGTTCATTATGTCCCCCCCCCCCCCCAAAAAAAAAAAAAAAGTTCATCATAGAGCCATTTTCAAACAGGAAAAATGTCTGGGTTTCCTCTTTCAAAATGGCTCAAAGATAGATATTTTTGTACAGAAAACATCTACAAAGAAGAGCTATTTTCCAGTGACACATCCAACTTATAAACACCAAAAAAAGAGGAACTAGAAAAGCTATACGACATCATTTTGAGAGAATTGGCCACACAGATGTCCTTGCAGATCAGAGGGGCAGCCTAATGGTCAGTGCAGTGGACTTTAAACAATAGCACCCAGGTACAATTCCCATCGTAACTCCTTTATTTTGTATTATCAGCCTTCCATGAACAGAGCAAAACCTACTGTACCTAACAGTACACTATTACAACATAAAATGCTGAGTGGAGTGGAATGGGTAGACATGAATTGCTTGTTTACCCTTTCCAAAAATACAAGGACTAGAGGGCACACAATGAAGCTACTAAGTAGTAAATTTAAAATAAACCGGAGAAAATATTTCTTCACTCAATATGTAATTAAACTCTGGAATTTGTTGCTAGAGAATGTGGTAAAAGCAGTTAGCTTAGCGGGGTTTAAAAAAGGTTTGGACAAGTTTCTATATCCATTACTTATCCTTGGGATAAGCAACATCAAATTTGTTTTACTCTTTTGGGATCTTGCCAGGTACTTGTGACCTGGATTGGCCACTGTTGGAAACAGGATACTGGGCTTGATGGACCTTTGGTCTGTCCCAGTATGGCAAAGCTTATGTTCTTATGTTCTTAAGTGATATTGCCAGTGGAAAAGATTGTGAATGCCATAATAATTTGAGCAGCAGGAGTACCATTTTGAATCTTAAGCTGCCATAGGAAGCCATTCCAGAGACTTCAATACCAGAGTGATGTAGTCTTACTTCAAAATCAACCACAGGGATTTCAATAAATTTCTAGGAAGACCAAGGAACAGAGCATAATAATATCATTTGCAGAACGTACTAAACATTTTAAGACAAAAGAGTAAATTGTTCCGGACAAGAAAAGAATATAATCTACACAGAAGCCTCAATCTATAAAATGATTATTTTTGTTTTGTGATTTTCCTAAAATATGGTTTAAATGATACTAGGTGACCATCACTACCCCCAGATAATATAATTCTGGACAAAGAGCAAGGACATTATTCTCAACTAAAATTCTACTTGGATAATCTAAAAGAAAAGTCCATAAACCATTATTAAAATGGACTTGGGGAAAATCCACTGCTTATTTTAAGCAGCATAAAATGTATTGTACTGCTTTGGGATTTTGCCAGGTACTTGTAACCTGGATTGACCACTGTTGGAAACAGGATACTGGGCTTGATGAGCCTTCGGTCTGTCCCAGTATGACAACGCTTATGTTCTTAATCTAAATAACCATCTAATATAATAAAACGCACCGTGAACGTTCTAATGAGGACAACGTTCTGTGAAGCCCTGAAGCCCTGAAGCCATGCCCTGAAGCCATCTGACGTCACTGAAGCTGTAGGGTTCGTGGATTCGTGGTGTGAAGCCTCCCTTCAAGCCAGCCAGCCAGCCGTCTCTGCCCCGCCCTCGCGACAAAACAAACAAATCCGGAAGCGAAACGTCAGGGAAGGAGGCGGCGCTCCCGACGTCTAGCCTTCCCTTCGCTGTGTTCCGCCTTCAAAATAAGGCGGAACACAGCGAAGGGAAAGCTACACGTCGGGAGCGCCGCCTCCTTCCCTGACGCTTCGCTGCCGGAAACGCCACGGAGGTAAATTGAAAAAGAAGAAAAAAAAAAAAAAAACGATGCATGGATGCGAAGGGGGGACATGGATGCGAAGGGGGGGAGGAGAAGAGGGCGGGCCAGGCTGGGACATGGGAGAGAGAGGAGCATGGATGCGAGGGGGGGGGGGTCATGGAAGGGAGAGAGGGGACTTGCTGGAAAAGGATGAATGGAGGCGGCAGGGGACAGAGGAGCATGGATGGGCATGGATTGCGAGGGCAGGGCTCAGGGAGAGAGGGGAATTGCTGGAAATGGATGAATGGAGGGGGCAGGGGACAGAGGAGCATGGATTGGGAGGGCAGGACTCAGGGAGAGAGGGAAATTGCTGGCTAGGGATGAATAGAGGAGACAGATGGGCATGGATGGATATGGATTGCAGGGCAGGCCTCAGGGAGAGAGGGCAATTGCTGGATAGGGATGAATGGAGGGGCCAGGTGACAAAGGAGCATCGATGGGCATGGATTGGAAGGGCAGGACTCAGGGAGAGGGGAAATGCTGGATAGGGATGAATGGAGGGAACAGATGGGCATGGATGGATATGGATTGCAGGGCAGGCCTCAGGCAGAGAGGGAAAATGCTGGATAGGGATGAATGGAGGGGGCAGGTGACAGAGAAACATGGATGGGCATGGATTGGGAGGGCAGGGCTCAGGGAGAGAGGGGAATTGCTGGAAAGGGATGAATGGAGGGGGCAGGGGACAGAGGAGCATGGATGGGCATTGATTGGGAGGGCAGGGCTCAGGGAGAGAGGGGAATTGCTGGAAAAGGATGAATGGAGGGGCCAGGGGACAGATGGCCATGGATTGGGAGGGCACGGCTCACACTCTCTCTCTGATATACAATGTCTTTCTGACTCTCACTCTCACACACTCTGTCTCACACTGTATCACATTCACTCTCTATGTGCCACACAGTCACTCACACACTCGCTTGGTCTCATACACTCACTCAAACAGAGAATCTGTGTCTCACACACACTCTCTCTCTCGCCCACACACACACACTCTCTCTCACACTGTGTCTCACATACACACTTGCACACACTCTCATTCTCACACACACACTCTCTCACAAACACACTCACACCCAGACTCACTCTCTCTCACACACACTCACACTTTCACTCTGACTCTCAAACAGTCACTCTCACATACACTCTCCCAAACATACACACTCCGAGGAAAACCTTGCTAGCGCCCGTTTCATTTGTGTCAGAAACGGGCCTTTTTTACTAGTAATATTATATTACTGGCCACCCAGATTCCATCATAGAACACTAGCATAACTTGGTATCTGCACCTCTAACATTAAGAAGCCTGCAGTTACACCAGCCATAGAGAGGGCAGAAGTATGGGCACCTAAAAATAGGCAGGAACGCACATAACCTGTGGTAATCATGGCTAGATTGAAGCGGCAGCCATTTATACCCGCTTAGAAAGAATATGTTTTCTACCAGCCTTTACACAACTTGACCGTGAAACTGAAAACTATGCTTGGTAATGATTCTTATTTTGCTATGAATAATACATTTAATAGCTTGACTGCAGTATTTTTAGATCAAGTAACCTAATTAATAAATTTCTCTCTTTAATAATAAGCATGTAGTTAGATCAATCAATATCCAATGAACAGAACAGGAACAAGAACCCCTAAGTACAGTCCAATGAACACAGAGAATTGTCACCTGGAGTTTTTCCTGCCATTTTCTCGCAAAGAACCATTATTGCATTTGATTGTGGTTTATTCAGGTTCCAGTATATTCTACCATGTTCCACAGTGTATGCGATCCCTGAAGCAGGCATTTTCCCACCGAAATATGGTCCCATGTGAGGTGCTTTGTTCAATAAAACTATAATTGGCTCCTGGAAGTTTCTGGTCCACCCCTAATTCTCTCGGTTTGTTAGATCGATCAAGCAAATACAGATCCTTTAATCTCTTCTGAAGAAATTATACTGCTTAATCCCCTTCTGATTACCTATCCACCTGTCCCTATTTATCCCTCCCATTCCTCCCCCCACCCCTAACTTTTCCTTGAAACTATCATTCAAATATGTTTCATGTTTCTCTTTTTATATTTTGACATTGTCATCTTTTGCTCATATCTATCCTGAAAAAGAAGGCTGTGCCTTGAAAAGATTGTCAAAAAAATGTATTCACTTATTTTCCTCCTTTTTTTAATTTGTTTTATTTATGCTTATTACATTTATTAAACATAATCCTGTACACATCACTATATGCCTTCTGCTCTCATTTTTGGATTTTTCTGAAGAAAACTTTTCCTATTAATTGGATATCTTTTATTACTAAACCTTAAGTTTTTCTGTAGCAATTATGACATTCTTGCATGATTTGAACAGTTTGATGCTTTCACCATTTCCCAAAAGGTGCATACTATACAAATAAGCATCTAAATAGATGCTAACTCCACCCATGCTCTGCTCAAACTCCACCCCTTTGCACTCACCAGAAACGTACATGCCCTGATGTCATGGTGGATACTTTTATATCTTGGTATTTTTATAATTGGTCATTTATATGTGTTTGTGGTTGGCCACATGGAATTACTATAAAAATAACCACCATCGAGGGAAGAACAATTTTCAAAGGGGTGTTGTATGTGGATAAACACCCAATTACCTGAAGAAATTCCTTTTAAAATTGTGATTTGAATATTGAGTGTCCACATTAACACTGCTAGTAAAGATGAGTCAGTAATGTGCTATCTTGTAGCCTTATTTCTCTGGGTTTGACAGCCAGAACAAACCTAGGGCCCTGTTTACTAAGGCACACTTGCGTTTTTAGGGTATGCTAAAAGTTAGCATGCGCTAACTTGAGACACCCATATATTCCTATGGGTGTCTCTAGCATTAGCGTGCACTTTTTAGTGTATGCTAAAAACGCTAGCATGCCTATAGCACAACTTAGTAAATGTTAGCGTTCATTATCACATGCTAAGAATTAGTGCACACTAACTGTGTAGGTGCCCACAATATTCCTATGGATGCCTACACAGTTAGCGTGTCACAGCGACGGGTAGTTCGTGGGAGACATAGGGAACGTTAGCCGCCTTACCTTCCCACTTCGGGCATGTGGTGGTGGGTTGCTGCAGGCGCATGGTGGCGAGTTGCTAGGTGCCACTCTCTGTGTTCTTTCTGCTGTTGGCACTTCTTCTGCTGCCAGCACTTCCTCTGCTGCCGGGATGCATGACTTGCTCCTCCCTCTTGAGCACCGCTGTCCTCTCCCCTGCCGGCAATCTTGGCTCCTATCCCCTCGATTGGTCCCTTTTTGGTGCCCTATCAGGGTTCCGCCCTCCCTTGACGTCGGCCTGATGTCAGACACCCTTCTCTTTTTAGGGAGGGGTTTTTCTGAATTTGGGGCCTCAGCTATGACCCATTTTCATAGAGCTCTGGTGTGCTTCTACTTCATTTTTGTCTGCTGCCTAGAACCTCTGCCTGAACCTTATTTCGCTTATTCCTCACTGCCTGCCCTGACCCATAGCCTGGACCTGACAATGCATTTTGCCTGCTGCCTGCCTTGACCTATAGCCTGGACCTGCCACTGCTTTCCGCTGGCTGACTGCCTGGACCCGACATCTTCTCTGTCGCTGTCTGCTCGGCCTTGAGACTGTTTTCTCCTATTGCCCTCTGGAGTGCCCAGATCCTCTCTAAGTCCTGTTGGCTGCCAGAACCCAGGGACTCATCCGCTGGGGAATGGTGGTCGTTGCAAGGGAAGCCCTGGGCTTGCCAACCGCTGGTCTTCTGGACCAGCACAAGGGCTCACTTGCCGTGACATAGTGCATGCTAATTTTTAGCGCGTACTAACGAACGCTAACACACCTTTGTAAACAAGACCCTTAATGTTATTTTTCCAAAACAATTTGCTAATGACCAGCCCCAGAAGAGTACATAAAAATAACATTAGCATACTTGGCAACCATGGAAGAACAGGTGTGTCCATCAGACCCAAACAAAAACAGTAACTATAAACGTCCCTGCATGTATAAAGAAGGTACAGATATGCTCAGATCTTTCTCCTCTGAATTCCTCCCCTTTTTATTTTATTTTCAATTGAGTTTGAGAGAACTTTCTTTGTAGCCTATGGCCGTGAGCTGGAACAATAGTCTTTCTTTGAAATAGAGAACATAACCACATACACAAGGGAAAGTATTGCGTCGGACAGTTTGTTATAGTTTGTACTGTAGGTTTATAGTAATCAGTACTTATCAAGCAGGAGTCCCATCAGGAGGATTTCAGATGCACCAGATTAATTCATTCCCCAGCTAATCTGACAACTCTCCAAAGGGAGTAGAAATGAAGCAAAAAAGCTGTGCATTTGGAAATAATAAGCCTCCCATTATATGACTATTTTCCAACATGCTTTCCACATCATAGCACAGTTTAACTGGTAAGACAGAAATTGCTACTGTTTGGCTCAATTTCATCAAGTATTTCTCGCAATATTAAGCCTCAGAATTGTCCAGAAATTGGAGTACGTTGTTTGTAGGTGATTTGCAGATGGTACAGGGCATCATATAAACTAACCTTTTTTTTTGTTTTACTGCCTTTCTCTATCTATCCCTTTGTCTCACTTGCTCTTTCTTGTTTCAGTGTGATTCTGCTTTCTTTTAAGCAAGATTTTTTCCCCCCATGTTTTTAAAACTGATGCAGATGGCTTTTTCTTAAACTTCAACATCTCTTACAAGTAAGACTGAATTTACCAACTATCTCTTGATAATACAGTGAGTATCTCTAGCAGTAAGTGACCAAAACTACTGCGACTAGGTACAGTAACAGAACACCTGTTGGACTACCCTTGCTTGAGAGCTTTCTTTCAGTTAATAAATTGCCATCTTTACCCAACTGTTCATGATCCTAAAGCAAACTAGGTTAGATTTCAACATGCTTGTGCTAGATTATGGATTTAAGATTCCGGAGGCCCCAGAAGAGGCAGCAGTAAATTTAAAATTAAATACATGTACTTCAGTGAAATATTGCATTACTTTTTTCCTAAAGCTGGAAATTATTGCTCCTTCAGGGAACAAAGATTTTCAGTTCCACTGAAACATATTAAACACTGACAACCTTGTCATGAAATATCATGAAATTATTGCTGTTAGCACATCACTGTCTAGGGTAGAATCTCTCAAAACTTTATAAGCAAAATATTTGCTTGAAAAACACAAAAAGGGCAGTTATCTAACTTGGCATCTACACTTACACGTCACGTACACACATCAGAGGTGCCAAAATTGGCAGTTATGGGCATAAGCACATTAGGCATTATTCAATCAGGATAGGCCTAAGTGTTATAGGGGGTCTTTTACTAAACTTTAACTTGAGTTATCTGCAGCAGGGCCCATAGGAATAAAATGGATTCTGCTGCAGATAACTCAAGTGTGTAACTGTAATGGGTGCGTATATGTGGGTGAAGCATGGGCGGGCTATGGGTTTGTCACCAACATACACATGTACCCAACCAGAGGAGTAGTTTAATGGTTAGTGCAGTGCCCTGAGAACCTGGGGAAAGTGGGTTCAATTCCCACTGTAGCTCCTTGTGACTTTGGGCAAGTCACTTAATCCTACATAAGTATTGCCATACTGGGACAGACCAAAGGTCCATCAAGCCCAGCATCCTGTTTCCAACAGTGGCCAACCCAGGTCACAGATACCTGGCAAGATATCTGTATATAAACTTCTTTGATTGTAACCACAGAAAGGTGATAAATCAAATCCCATCCCTCTTTCCCTATCTTAAACAATACTATGTTATTTGCTTTGCATGGTGCACTTAGGCATGTCCATTTATGTCTGGCATAAATGGTCATGCCTAAATTTAAGCACATGAATTCAGGTTTATGCTAACTGTCAGAGCTGGCCATAGCTCCTCCTGCCTCTGTCTCACCTCCTCCAGCCCTTGTCATGCCCATACACTGCCTACTCCCACATTAAGACAGCTAGGAGCCCTTTTACTAACCTGTGTAAGGGCCTACGCGCATACAGCACACACCAAATCGGCACTACCGCCCAGCGCTGCATGCTTACTGCGCAGGTAACGCATAAGACCTTAATGCTAGGTCAATGAGTGATGGTAAGATTGCATATCGAAAATGGACACACGCTGATTTCAATTTTAGTGCATGTCCATTTTCCAGCCCCTTAAAAAAGGCCCTTTTTCCTAGACAAGGTAATAAATGGCCCAACATGTCCAAAAGATGTGCTCGCACTACTGCAGACCACTTTTTAATGTGGCTTAGTAAAAGGACCCCCTAATATGGTATTTTAACCGCAAAGGCTCCCGTTTTACCACAGTAGACAGTAGTGTGGGACTGTGCCACTGTCTATCATGCTGATAATGATGCTTTAGCTGCTTAACACAGCAGGGGCGTAGCCAGACTTCGGCAAGAGGGGGGGTCCAGAGCCCGAGGTGAGGGGGCACATTTTAGGGCCCCCTAGCACCGCCGACTCCCCTGCCATTGCCGACCCCCCCCCCCCCCCGCCACCACCACCACCACCAACAACAACAACTTTGCCTCCCCCATGCCGATGACCATCCCCCACCGCCGCCGTCACCTACCTTTGCTGGCAGGGGACCCCAACCCCTGCCAGCCGAGGTCCTCTTCTTCCGGCACAAGGCTTCGTTCTGTTTCTGTGAGTCTGACATCCTGCACGTTGTACATGTAGGACGTCAGACTCACAGAAACAATACGAAGCCTTGCGCCGGAAGAAGAGGACCTCGGCTGGTGGGGGTTGGGGTCCCCCGCCAGCAAAGGTAGGCGGCGGCGGGGGAGAGTTGGCGGCGGGAGGGGGTCGAGAGAGTCGTCGGCAGGAGCATCCAGGGTCAAATCTACGGGTGCCCAGGCCCCCGTGGCCCCACGTAGCTACGCCACTGTAACACAGCTTTGTAAAAGGCCTCTAAGTTTGGCCTTCTCCTCTTATTTAATTTTATTTATTAGATTTGATTGTATTATAGGCCTTCTTGTGTATCAATCTCTTTTCTTTCCCATCTCTTATTTATATGCTATCTTGTAAACTGCTTAGATATTATATATTGATCCATGGTATATCAAATACACTTGAAATGTGAAAACTGAAATGTCTAAAGCAGAGGTTCCTAAACTGGTATGGGGAATCATCAGCCAGCCAGAGATTGCAGATCCATGAGAAAAATTTGCATACAGTGGAGACAATGCATGCGTATTTAGCTCAATCATATTCATTGAGGATATCCTGTACACCTGACTTATGGACAGGTTTGGGAACCATTGGTCTAAACATTTGCAAAAATCTCTAGAAATTTGCAATTAATTAGCAGGTTCACTTCAATTGTGTCATTTTGCAAGAGCATGATACTAACCTTGGGTTGAAGATTCCTCAAATGAGTAATAAACATGAATTACCAGAAACTGAAAATTGAAAATATCAAAGGTGACTAAAAACAAATTAAGCTGGAAAAAAAATAATTTATATTCACAAATTCTTACACCGATCATAACACCAGCATAACGTAACAATATGTGGAGGGCATCGTCAATAAAAGGTCTGTTTGATTTTGGATGTTTTGTTAAAAACGTCCTCAAATTGAGTGATGAACATAGTTATTTTCAAACCGAAAAAATGTCTATCTTTTTGGTTCAAAAATTGCCTTTTTCTAGATGTTTTGCATTCAGTGTGTTTTTCTTTTAGGACCATTTTGGAAAATAAAACATCTAAAAGAAATATGGAATGTCTGGGGGACATCATTCTTAGTAGCCTGGCGATACAGACATCCCAGCAGAACAATGGGGCACCTTAGGGGGTACTGCAGTGGACTTCACATAAGCGGTCTCAGGTACACATTTCACCATAACTCCCATATATTGTACAGTGAGCCCTCCAGGAGCAGAAAAATAATTACTGTACCTCACTACAATAGCCCTTATGCCTGCAGATGTCACCTAAATGTAGGTACAGTAGGTTTTAAGTGGAGAACTCACATGTTCCACCACAAGTGTACCAATTTGAGCGGGATATGGGCCTGGGTCCCCTTCTCTACAGTCCACTGTAATAGGAATGGCCATCATATCTGAAGCTGTTATAAAGTCTGGTATGTACTATCACTGTCACATCTTATGGGGTTGGGAGGGGTTCAGTGATCACTGGGGGAGTAATAGGGGTTATGTCTTAATCCCTCCAATGGAAATTTGGGACACCTTTTGGTCACTTAGTCATGATTGAAACAGGTCTAGCCAAAAACATCTTTATTTTGACCCTAGACATTTTCACTCTGTTCCATTATTGCAGAAAAAAAATCTACCTTTTAATGTCACTCATGTCCCATCCAAAACATGGCCCCAACACACTCCCTTGAAATTTGGATGAACTGAGGAAAAAAACACCTAAAATCAGGGTTTTGAAAATCCCAACTTGGATGTTTTTGAGAGAAAAACGTTCTTCTGCCACCTTATGATGTTTTGGGACATATTTTGTTTTGAAAATGAGCTTTTAAATCTAACTGCA
This sequence comes from Microcaecilia unicolor, assembly GCF_901765095.1. NCBI lineage: Eukaryota > Metazoa > Chordata > Amphibia > Gymnophiona > Siphonopidae > Microcaecilia > Microcaecilia unicolor. The sequence goes on from NC_044034.1 coordinate 146,306,572, forward strand.
TTTCTCCAATCTATCATTGGTCTTAAAAAACTTCCATGATTTTTAATTCGAAGTATAGACATAAGTTCTTCTCAAATCTTCTCAGCAACGATAAATTATATACTGTGTGTACGTGGAAAAAACCACTTAAATTAATGCACACACAGTATATATTTATCGTTGCTGAGAAGATTTGAGAAGAATTTATGTCTATACTTCGAATTAAAAATCATCAAGGGTTTTTAAGACCAATGATAAGAGAACTGTGAGCTGTGTGTAAATCACAAATGTCTACTTTACCGCAGCTTTGCCTGCTTTTCAGTTAGGTAAGACAGTCACAGCCAACGGAGGTCTTTTTCCTCCTTTTTTTAGAAAAAAAAAGATATTTAAGAATAGATATAAGAAATGTAATTTGTGTGCACTTACTACTTTATAGTCCATATCCTGGAGTTTATTTGAAGTGTTATCGATCCACTATTTGAATTTTTGCTGTGTTCACTTTTTTAGTGGGTCTCCTGTTTTTTTTTTTTTTCTATATTCTTATGTTCTTAACGTCCTTTAGTAAACATAATCGTTTGCCTTTAGGATGAAACTCATAAGACACCCTCTAATAGCAAATGTAATTGTGTTTTTACTGTATAACCTCCAATGTAGCCACAGAAAAAATACAGGGGCCCTTTTACGAAGTGGCGGTAAGCCCACTGTGGGCTTACCGCGCACAAAACAGGAACTACCTTTGGGCTACCACAGCAGCCCTGCAGTAGTTTCCACCCCCAGCGAGCACCATGTCTGGTGCTACAAGAATATTTTCTATTTTTGTAGTGCTGATGTTTACCTGGTGGTAATCGGGTAGTGCTGTGCGTTGCCAGTTACCGCCGGGTTAGCACAAGAGCCCTTACTGCCACCCTAAGTGCTCCCCCCCCCCCCCCGAAATGGTTGCGGGGTAAGTGGTTCACTTACCGCAAGGCCGTTTCTTTTTTACAAAAAAGGAGACGGTCTTTTACCCGCTGTGGTAAAAGGGGGCCTCAGCGTGTGTGAAAAGCATGCGCTGGTGCTAGAGTAGGCCACCTTTTACCGCAGCTTAGTAAAAGGACCCCATAGAGAACTGCATTTCATTGCAAACATACCTTTAATGGAGGACAGGTTTTGAATTATTGTACAGTATTTACAGATAACAGTTTTACTTTGGTATAAATTCACTGAGGGCCCCTTTTACCAAGCTGCAGAAAAAGGGGGCCAGTGCTGGCATTGGCATGTTTTTCATGAACAAGGCCCCCTTTTATCGCAGCTGTTAAATGGGAAATCTCATTTCCCTACAGGAAATGGCCGTGTGGCAAGTAAAGCACTTGCCACATGGTCATTTTTTTGGGGGGGTGGGGCCATTACCGCCTCCCATTGAAGTGGTGGTAAGGGCTCCCGTGCTATGCCGACGGTAACCGGGCAGTAATTACCGCCAGGAAATGACGGCACTCTAGGGTGGGAAGTACCATGGGGCTGCTACAGTAGCCTGGCAGTACTTCCTGTATAGAGAACAGTAAGCCCATGTTGGGATTACTGCTGCTTAGTAAAAGGAGCCCTGAGTTTTTCTAACACTATGTTGACTTCTAACAACATGTTGATGTTTTATAGTGCTAGAGTGTACCTGGCGGTAATGGGTCAGTGCCGGCTTGGTGTGAGAGCCCTTACCACCACCTCAATGGGTGGCGGTAAGGGCCCCCCCTCCCCAGAAATGACCGTGTGCTCTAAAGGTCCATTTATATCATCTCCTTTTCTTAATACTGTAGTTCTGCTCATTCTTGGAGATGGCACTGTTTTGTCTTTTATGTCTTTACTTCGTTTTTCTAGAATCTGTGAAAAATAAAAAAAATTGTTGTGCCGGAGCATCCCCGAGGTGAGAGCATGCGTGCCTGGTATTTTGATGACGGCAAGATTACTCCATCGATGAAAACATTCAAAGCAAAGAATTGGGCTTACCTGCTGTTCCTAAGTGGTACAATAATAAAAAAAATACATGTGCCAAGTGCAGAAAATGGCAACTCCTACTTTCAACTGTGCCGCTTCTATTTATATTTGCCTATATAGCAAGAACTCACACTAGCAGAATGTTTAACAAAGCAGGTAGAATTAGAGCAAAAAGCTTGCCGGGAAGAGCCCCAATGACCTTTTACAACAAAGTCGAGCAATAAAGGGCTGTATCACTGCGGCTGAACCCTTAGCTGTGAGATTTAAAAACCACGGCCTGCCTTTACTTCAGAAGGGATAGAGTTTTGTGACGTATGTCTACTAAGCACAGAGGAGCACTGATTATTGTATGGGGAGACATATCATTCAAAAACAGAAAATTAAGGTAGAAGAAAATCCAAGTTACAATAGTCATTTATACACTTCTCTTTCATTGTGAGGGAGTGGGTGGTACAAGGCAGGGTTTCCTTGAGAATACTCCTTTGCTGAAGCAGAGACATCTTATCAATAGATATGTTAGCCTGTCTGACCAGGAGGGTGGGGATCAAGCAGAGAGCAGGAAGTTAAAAGCCCTATGGCAGAACAGGACGGAGAGGCCCTGAACAAGGATTCTTCCAAGGTGTTGTGACTTGGCTGCAGTACCTGAGGGGAGTTCCATGGAAAAGGAGTGGTCCTAACTCAAACGCTTGCACCCTGTGTTAAAGAAGCCTCAAGTCTATGCCTCCAGGCAGGGGCGCTGAGACAGGATGGCAAGATTCCCCCAGGCAAGGCTTCCAAGGGGGGGGCCCAGCCATAAACGTCGCTAAAAGGTGGCACAAATGGTTTTGCTAGCCCAGTTTTATATGCAAACCCGCATTTCTCCTCCTCCCCCCCCCCCCCCCCCCCCCCCACTGCCTGATTCAGTATCTCTCCTGTCTTTCACTCCTCCCCTCGGCAGTGTTCCTAAAGGCTACTGGCAGCATCTAAAACGAAAGCAGCTTGCTTTTGGCTGGCCTCAAAAATGTTCTCTCTGCTTTATTCCGCCTCTTCTGACACAACTTCCTGTGTTTGCGCAGGCAAAACACAGCAGAGGAAACACTTTAGAGGCCAGTCATAGGCAATTTTCTTCTTTTTTTTTAAATGCTGCCAGCAGCCCACAGGACCATTGCTGAGGGCAGGGAGGAAGGAAATATGAGAGAGATATTAAACCGGGTGAGGGGGCGGTGGCAGCAGGCAGGTAGGGGGAGAGGGTGCATTGTTTGCCCAGAGGCCGGCTTTATCTCTCGGCAGCCCTGCCTCCAGGGATACCAGTGATTCCAGGGATTGTGTGAGACGTAACTGATTGCCAAGGTATGCCAATTATCCCTTAGGTATAGGAACTGTGAAGCTATGTCTGGGACAGGCTATTGGAACTGTAATATTGCTAGAGGACGTTATTGCATATTGAAGTATGTAGCAATGTCAGGGAAAGGCTACTGAAACTAGGACTGTGCTTGAAGAGACTTTATTAGAAGTACCAAGTCTGTAAGGGAACAAAGCTGAATATTTCCCTTGTATACATAAATGAAGTGCTATGACATTTACCTGCACACTGCCATGACCATCTTCTACTGCCACTACATTTGGGGGAAAAATAGAGAGAGAGATATGGATATTCTGCTCCAAGACAGAGGTGTCCTTTTATTTGTTTCTTTGACCCTTTCAGAGCTCTCATTTTCTTCATGCAACTTGGAATTGGGTCTGATAGAGCATGAGAGAAAGAAGGATAAAGGCCAAAAAAAGAGATCTTAATATAAAAGAGCACTTTAAAAAATAAATTCCATATTTTTTCAAACAAGAAAATGTATTTTCAAACTAAAGGTTCAACAATGACACCTATTTATCAAACACTATACACTTCATAGTCTCTGGGGGACTTTTACTAAAGTGTGTTAAACAATTAGCACATGCTGTTAGCATGTAGCTATATTCTAGCACATGGACGTACTAGGAGTTAAAGTGGCAGCTTCACACAGTGTGCACTAATTCACATGCTGATTTTATGTGGGGTGCACCCCCAACAGTTATCTCAGAGACTTTGCAGGTATTACATGCTAATTTTTGCTAGTAATGAGCTGTAACTGCAAATTTTTACTGCATTTTTGTAAAAGGGCCCTGTGATAGAGTGAGCGGGCGGAGGACGAGAAACCTTTGCAAAGCACAGCCAGACTCAGTTTAAGAGGGAACAAAGCTCTCTGGCTGTGCAGTTAAAAAATATATATATACAGAAACCAGATTGTTTTTTTCCAAAGGCTGTTAGTTCAGGATTGTACATAAAGTATATTAAAGCTCAATAGCAAACAAAAAGGTTCCTGGTTCCTACCATCACAAAAGAGTCACAGAACACACAGAGTTTGCAAGCTAAAATAAACTTTTCCTACCTCATGACTACCCCTCTGTCCTTCAAATGTATACCCTGTGAGTGTACACTAGAGGTCTACTTCTTCATGCTCTGGGCCTCCCTGTCTCTTTGGATTTTATTTTCTTTGCTGAACTATGATATCCTGGATGACCTTTCCAAGCTTAGGCATCTTAACGTGACCCTGTGAGGGAGTATGCTTAAAGGGAATTGTGTCTTCCTATATACTCCTTCACTGGTGATCTATAAGTCACAATACTGTAAATAATACAAAAAAGATCCAGCCTGCTATTTCCAGTCAGATTCTGTAAGGAGGGTTAAAATAATAAATTAGGAGGGCTCACCTGAGCTCCAGGGGTCCCGGGTGCTGGAGCTGACATGGGGGCAGTCGCAGGTGCCCGCAAACCTGTAAGTGATCCCGTCCCGGTGAGTGAAACACTACGGGCTTTGTGGGACCCAGGACATTGCTGAAGGAGGAGTCAGGATGTTCCCTGGATGGGGGGAGAGCCAGGGCAGCTAGTAGGTGCCAGCCCGCAGGTGTTGCGCCATACACTCATGCACATGCAGGAGAGTACAAGCAGCAGAAAACAGTCGCAGGTCTACTGTGGCAGAATTTTTTAAAGTCCCTAGAGCCTTATAATAGCTCTGGGGCATGTCTGAGGCAAATCAGGGACATATAGAGTTGCTGCAGGAAAAGGGCTGGCTGTAAAGTATGCCAGCTAGAATGGCTGGGAGGCAGTGCTGGTGCTTAGAGATGCAACTGTGAGGATGCTGGGTGAGTGCTGCTCACAGTAGTGAGGCTGCTGGTTTTATCAGATGAATGATGGAATGAACAGTAGAGTTCTGCATGTGTGTACACATGTGTGAAAGTGTGTGCAGAAGAAAGTTTCTTTTGTATTCAGAAAAAATGTGTTGAAATGGAATTCTGTGCCAGTGAGTGTAGAGTCTGGAATGGAGTGAGGTCACTAGCTAGAAAAAATAATGTTTTACAGTTGGAGCTGGACTAAGAAGGTAGTCAGAAGTGTGAAGGTATTGCGCTTGAGTTTGGGTTACATTTAGGGAAAAATTGGGATAAAGTGCCTAATTTTGAAGGTAATATAAGTCTGGAAGCTAGGGAAGCTTGTGGCCAGGTTTGAGAAAGGTGAAAAACCAGAATTCTATTTTGCAGAAAAAACGTTTGTTCCTTGAGGGAAGCTCAGATTAAAGCCTGTCACGTCTGTGGCCATGACCACCCTCAGACTTACCTCATTTCTGGGGGCCAGCAGCTCTGCTGGCTTCTGTCTGTCTTTGTGTTAGTCTTGTCTCTGGCTGTGTGCTGATTGCTTCACTAGACCTCACCTGTGTGGACTATGCCTCTCTAGGGAGCCAGCATCTAAGATGGCTGCCACCGGCTCTGTGCCAGCTTCCAAGATGGCTCCTGCTTGTCTTTCCTGTGGGCTCACTTCCTATGTGTGTCAAGCCTCTCTTTGGGGTCAAGGTACTTCCTGCTTCTGTCCTGCTGCTGGTGACCTCATCAGTGAGAGCCTTCATAAGGAAGTGCTGTGCTGGCATTCTGGGCCTTTGCATAAGTGTTATGCTCTTAGGCCAGGTCAGGTTAGTAAGTGTCTGCTGCACTACTGCTTAGCCTCTCTCTCTGGGTTCCAGCCCAGTTTCTTTCTGTGTCTGTGTCTCTGTTGTCCTTCCGTGGGGGGGGGGGGGGGGGGGTCTTCCCTGCCACTGTCTGTCTGTGGACTGCGGGTCCTTCCTGGCTTACCCTGTGTTGGGATGAAGCCTCTGTTCCTGGCTTACCCTGGGTTGGGGTGAAGCCTTTGTCCTGGTTTACTCTGTCTGTTCTCCTGTCTGCCCCAAAGACCCCTGGCCTGTTCTTCCTGGTTTGCTCTCTTTACCCTAAGTCCTGCCTTGCCTAGCCTGTGTGCCTACCCTGCTTGTATATCCTGAGTGTATATCCTGAATCCTGTATCTGTCTAGCTAGTGTGTATTTCCTGGGTGGTTATTCCTGTATCCTGTCTCCACCTAGCTAGAGGGTTTACCCTGTGGGTATTCCCGGATCCCCATTCTGCCTAGTGTGTATGCTGCCCTAGTCCTTGCTCCTGCTAGGCTTCTGTATGCCTTGTGTTCCTTGGTCTGTCTTCTGGGTCTTGCTAGTGGCTGTGCAGCAGCACACTGTCTGAGTCTAGTTCTGTGCCCTGTCGCCCTCGTGTATCCTAGACCCAGGGTGGGTCCTCTGGATCTTCAGTTCCTGCCTTATCCTGCAAGTCCTGCCAGCCACCTGCACTTCGGAGCTCAACTCCGGAGGAACGGTGGCTAAGTGCAGGTGAAGCTGTTCCTGTTTCGTCTGTTCTAGTTGCCTGCCTTGTACTACTCCAGTCCAGAGTTCCAGTACTGCTCTTCGGGGTATCCAGTTCCAAGGTGGTCTTGCCTGCCGCTGCCGCTCCTCGGAAGTGGCCCAAGGGCTCACAAACTCCAGTCCTGCCTCGAGGACCTGACAGGAAGCCAAGGCTCTCGAGAACACAACAAAGCCAGAGCTGGAAAAATTGATTTTAAAAAAAGTGAGGGCTATTCTTGAAAGTCAAGCTCTAAGTGGAGTTTGATGGGATTTATCCACATTTAACTAATTTGGTTGAGTTTGAAGCTCAAAGAGAAAAAAAAAGTTAATTCTTTTGGGCTTAGTTTTGAGGGACCATTGGTTAGCGGTCTCAATTAGAAAAAAGAGTTCACTGGAGTGTAAACTCTGTTAATTTTATTGAGGTGCAGTGATTGTGGCAGAAGGCTGAGGGTTTTAAAGTCCCAAAACTGGTTTTGAATCTTTAGCTGCAGTGTGGCTCAGTGAAGAAGCAGTTTGGAGTCTTCAGTAGCTGTCAGCAGTAGGGATGCAGAGCCGAGCATGACTGGGAGAAGTGAGAGGCTGTTAAAGCTGATGGTGGAGGGCAATTGATGTTTGGGTTCTTGCCCTGAGTGGAAGCTGACTGAGACAGCCTATTATCCCCTTATTATTGGAAGGGTTAGCACAGGGATATTTGGATTAGCTTTTATGTTAAAAGTAGTTAGAAATACATGGCCCACCCTGCCTAAGAAGACACCGATCTAGAAGCACATACCAGGGAGGCAGGGTTTTATTTTATTGATTTTTTAAAGAGAGGCTAGTAGGAGTTCCAGAGTTCCTGTCCTAGAGGGTGTGATCATCTGGAGTTCCTGGCTAGAGAATCATTAGCTACATGGTACCCAATGCAAGACAGTGGTAAAGCCGGCGAAGAGATTGTTTTGCTTTTCCATACTTTAAGTGTGCACACTAGATTATTTTAAGGTTTTTTTCAATATTGCTGAATTTTTAAAAGTACAGCAGGGCAAAGGCCTAGGAAAAGATACTTACCTGAAGTTGAGCAATGCTCACCTGTATTTTAAGGGAGGGAACAGTCACACGTAATAAAGTTGGTCTGGAAACACAAGATGCAAATGCAAATAAGACAGCTATTTTGGAGAGCAGTGTAAGAAACACTATAATACTCACCTAAACATTTGGGGAACCTGAAATGGAAAAGAAACAGGATTTAGTAGCAAGTACAATTTGAAAAAAACAAAACTGGATTAAGCAGTGTAGGAATAACACTTACCTGCCATAGAATGGAGCAGTACTTGCAAAAGGAAAAAAATGTTTTAACTAGAGTTGCACTTTAGTGGGTTTTTAACTGTTTTTAAAGTGTTTAACTGCTTTAAAAGTGATGCTTTTAAACTTGAGAAGCACTTTATACATCATCTTGTAAAATTATTGTAAACGTTTCAAGGTTGTTGTTGTTTTTTTTTTTTAAGAACTGTGCAATAAAACAAACAGTTGTGAGCAATTGTTTGGCTCTTGCAAGGTGGTGTCACCCTCACTCTGGTATCAACACCGGTTTATTTTAGCGGCTGTTGTGCAAAGGGTGGAAGTGAGCTTTGTTTCAGAGAAAACCATCCTACCCCTGTCCACTGTGACCAATAGCAGGCTTCGCTATTGCCAAGAAACAAAGCATCGCTGAAACCTAGGAGGCGCTATAATTCCATGATTGGGCTGAACCATTGAGACTACGTGTATATTAGGTCCTGCACAGTCTAAGATAGTACAAGATGAGTGTTTCATGTATATGTATGTTTTCCAACACAGATGAGTTGAAAGGCAGAAAAAAATGGATACTGGCAAAGAAAGTTAAGCACATGAATGACTACTGCTTGGATTTTCTTCTACCGTATTTTTCCATTGCTAGTTTCCTAGTCTCTTTGCAGAATAGTCATATATTTATCCCCTAGGAAGCTCCTCTTCGCATAGGAAGTGAGCTATGGCTTCTTCCTGTCTTCTATATTGATCCTAATCACAGTCTGATGATGTGGGTTGCCCTGATTGGCCTCTGAGGATGCATTTTAGCCTGATTAGTTCTTAGGAATTAATCGTCTCTGATTGGCTCCCTACTCCTATTTAAATCCTGAAGCTCCCATTCTACCTCACCCTTAGGTAAATCTCACTTGTGAGCTCCTGAATGCTATATTTCTTCTGCTGACCGTCAGTATCTAACTCTTGCCTGCTTTTGCACATGAATGCGATTTACCAGTCCTGACCTTAGCCTGTTTGCTGACCACTCTTCTGCCTGCTATTTTGATGTTGTTCCTGTTATACAAGACTGCCTGTTCAGTCTGACCATGCTGTTCCTGCACCTCAACCCATCTGCTTCCTTCCATCTTGCCACCGGGGTTTAATCTGAGGATCTGAGGGCTCAACCTGAAAAGGGGCTATTATAGATGAAAATGCATGTACAGCATCCTTGCTGTTCCTTATGATGGCTGATCCACCTGTGCCAAGAATTCTGAAAAGCAAATGTGGAATTCTGCAGAGGAAGAGAATTTTGTGTAAATTCTGCTTCCTTCACCTCCTGCTGTTCCAGTCCAGGCACAAAGGTAGTGTCCCCTCCCAATAAATAGAAGTGGGGGCTACTTCTTTCCCAGACTCCCAACTATTCATCTCAGTTTTTGGGAACGGGTTGATGTCAGCTCTTCACTGCTGAAGAAGCCCCCGTTTTCTGTGGCATTTCTTTGCATTACTGGATTTATTGGAAACTACATAGATGAGAATTTTTTTTAAGGGACAGACTGTAGCATAGTTGAGATTAAAGCTTAAGGATAAATATGAATCTTTTCATTATGCCTTGGTAAACATATGTGCATAACCTTGACTGGCAAATGTAATAGATTCACTCAGTGAATGATATGTTTTAAAACTCTACCATAAATCATTCTCTGACACTGACTCATCAAGAGGACCTTTAAATAGCAATCACATGATGAACTCTCAAAATAGTTCCACCCAATGAAAAGCCTATAGACATGTCAAATTGTTATTTATTACAAGTCACTAATTTAAATAAATGAATTAGAATAGCTCATTAATAATGCAGGAGACACTGAGCACTGTGAGATTTATTGTGCCGTTGTAGATTTCTATCCAGATGCTCAGTGCATTAACCCACAAGTTTTAAAATTCAAGAGTTCAGCAAAGTTTAAAACCTCAAGTGAGTACAATTTTGTACAATCACTTTATACAAAGCATTTTCTATTCTGCATATTAAGTAGATTTGAATCGACTATGACAGTCCATGAAGGGCACTGAACAATTATAAAATGTTATGATGGGTCCATAGAAGACAGTGGACAGCTCTGTAATCACAGGAGGGCTCTTTTACTAAGGTGCACCGAAAAATGGCCTGCGTTGGTGTAGGCACGTATTTTGGACAAACACAGGTCCATTTTGCAGCGTGCCTGCAAAAAAAGGCCTTTTTGAAGGGGCCAAAAATGGACGTGCAGCAAAATTAAAACCAGCACACGCCCATTTTCGGCCTGAGACCTTACCACAGCCCATTGACTTAGCGGTAAGGTCTCACGCATTAACCGGGCAGTAATCATCAGCATGCGTACACTGCCGATTACCACTGGGTAAGCGCCGCGGGGTAGAAAATTTGTACTGTGTGTTTTAGACGCACGTCAAAAATGGAATTACCGCCAGGGACACATGGTAGCCAGGCAGTAGATTTGATGTGCATCGAGGAACCTCTTGTTAGCACTTCACAAGCTGTAGTTAACACACTAACATATTATTTGTTAATGTTTATTTTAGTGCTTAAAAACGTTTTTTAAAAAAATTAACCTATAATTGTTATTTTATTGAGAGTTTATAATATAGCCATTTGCAGAATATATCATGGCAGTTACAAAACATGAAAGGTAAAAGTTTATTTCCTGCCCAAATGGACTCACAATCTGTTGTACCTGTGACAATAGACAGTGAAGTGGCTTGCCCAAAGACAGTGACAAGCTAAGTGGGAGAAGCAGGATTTGAACCTTGGCCTCTCTGTTCTCAGCTACTTCTCTAACCATTAGGCTACTCCTCCTATTCACAGAGCATGCAGTATGACCCACTTCTAACAAGGTCTAGCCCAAGTGCCCAAAATCATCTACTGAGGCTTTACGCCTTTAACAGCAATATCTGCTGACTATTCAGATCTCCCAACCAGCCCTCAAGTTGTGACATTTGTATGCTTTAGCCCACAGAGAGGGGCATAATCGAACAGAAACACCTATCTCCATGGGCGTTTATCTCCGAGAACGGGTCCGTGAAGGGGCGGACCCAAGCGTATTTTCGAAAAAATTAGACGTCCATGTTTTATTCGCCAAGTTATGAGCTGGGCGTTTTTGCTTTTCAGCGATAATGGACAATGAAATCGCCCAGCTCAAAAACGAATAAATCCAAGGCATTTGTTCGTGGGAGGGGCCAGGAGTCGTAGTGCACTGGTCCCCCTAACATGCCAGGACACCAACCAGGCACCCTAGGGGGCACTTTTACAAAAACAGAACAAAAGGTAAAAGAGCTCCCAGGTGCATAGCACCCTTCCCTTGTGTGTAGAGCCCCCCAAATCCCCCTCAAAACCCACTGCCCACAAGTCTACACCATTACTATAGCCCTAAGGAGTGAAGGGGGGCACCTACATGTGGGTACAGTGGGTTCGGGGGGGGTTGGATGACTAAGCATTAAGCAGCACAATTGTAACAGGTAGGGGGGGGATGGGCCTGGGTCCACCTGCCTGAAGTCCACTGCACCCCCTAACAACTGCTCCAGGGACCTGCATACTGCTGCCAGGGAGCTGGGTATGACATTTGAGGGTCAAAATAAAAAGTTGTGAAACATCATTTTTTGAGGTGGGAGGGGGTTTATGACCACTGGGGGAGTCAGGGGAGGTCATCCCCGATTCCCTCCAGTGGTCATCTGGTCATTTAGGGCACTTTTTGGGGCCTTATTCGTGAAAAAACAGGGTCCAGGAAAAGTGCCCTAAATTCTAGCTAAAAACGCATACTTTTGTCCCATTATCTGTGAAATGCGCCCATCTCTGTTCGGCAGATAACCACGCCCCAGTTCCGCCTTCGCCACACCTCTGACACGCCCCCATCAACTTTGTCCGCATCCGCGACGGAGTGCAGTTGAAAACGTCCAAAATCGGCTTTCGATTATACCGCTTTATTCGTTTTTGTGAGATAAACGCCCATCTCCCGATTTAGGTCGGAACTTGGGCGTTTTTCTCGTTCGATTATAAGCTGGAGAACCACCTTCATCTGAAGCTGCTTGGGAGATCAGGTGCAAACTTACTGGCAGCAGGCAATGAGCCACCTACTGTAAGTTACCCCTCCCCCCAGATCTTTGCTCTCAGGTCATACCAAGTGAGTTCATCAACTTTGACCTGCCCATATTCACAATTCCAGCAGTTTTGCCCTGTCCCCCAAAGGGTGAAAAGATTGGAAGAGGGGGAGCAGTACCATGTAAGCGATGCCTCCGGCTACCCTCAGGAGCATCTGCAAATGGATGCAATTTCAGTTGATACCTGCTGTGATAATTATCACTTATTACACAGCTATGGAATCTAATGAATGTATTTTAATAGCTGTGATAATTTACCATCATGTGCCTGACACCAACTGGCAGATATACCAGTACACTCCCTTGAGCCCTAGGTCTTCTGTGAAGAGTTCCTTGATCTAACACTTCACAATTAATTGCTTACATTACTTGTTCTTTTTTATTTTAAAAAGCCCGAATGGTGTAAGAACTAGCTAATGTGTTCATAAACTGCTAGGCTGAATATATTCAGGATAAACTGAGAAAAATACTTTGCACAGAGTGACATAAACAAATTCATCTTCCCCACAAATGCACTTTCATATGCATTACCTTTAGTCCATAAGAAAATGGATGGAGGTTAAATTAAAAGCATCCCCACAGGTAAATGATAGCATTTAAACATCTGGAGAGGCCCAAATGTTTGAATGCCCTTTCAAAACAGGGTTCATTTATTTATTTATTTATTTATTGTTTGCATTTGTATCCCACATTTTCCCACCTCTTTGCGGGCTCAGTGTGGCTTACAATAACATATGAATAAAGAGAGTACAGTTGATACAAATTGGTTATGGGTTACATTCACACATGGGGAAGCTAAGTAGGTCTAGATAGCAAGAGGCCATGGATTAGACATGGCTGGGGTAAAGAAAGGGAATGGTCTGAGCAGGCCTGCAATACAGACATGTATTCCCTGTTTCATGTAGAGAACCACATCTGTGTGGGAATTAGAGAAGTTAGTATTTACACCAGCTCTGAGGCATGTCTGAGGCCTGCTGTAGAGGTAGCTGTTAAACACAGATCTTTGGGTTCCTGCCAAAGCTAATTCCCCTCTCCAGCAACACCTGACCCCCTCCCCAGAGCAACTGACCCCCCCCCCCCCATGCAGCCCCCTCTTCATGACAGAGATACCTCCAGTGGAGGTAGGCCCCTACAGGTGGGCAAGAGCCCAATATGTGACAGCCCCTCCCAAGTTATCCCCTGCTCCCTAGGGACCCCCAGCAGGCTCCCCCCACCCCACCCTTCACCCCTCTGACCTAGTTCCTGGGCTTACCCGGGGCCTCTTCAAAATAGCCACTACAACTTCTCACAATAAAATCACACTATTATCATCAGAGGTCCCAGTGGCCATTTTGTCTAAGCAGATTCTATAACGTGATGTGTGTAAATTCTAAGTCACGTAGTTGAAAAGGGGGTGTGGCCATAGGCGTGGAATGGGCGGGTGGTGGGAATTTCTAAAATCTATGCACCTGGTTACAGAATATAACCGGTCCATGACTAATTTAGGTGTCAGCATTTACACCAAGTTTTACTTGACATAACTGCCCACAACTAAATTTTGTTGCATGGATAGGAACTCAGCGTATTCTGTAAACTGTGTAGAAATGTAGACATTCTATAAAATGCACTTAAATCTAAACATACTTTAAAGAATACACCTAGGTGTATTGCTTTTCCAAGCAGATTTTTCTGACACCATATATAGAATCTAGATCTATATGGTGATGTTACACTATTTCAAGTACCAGTGGCATGAATGCTCCTTATCTTCCCACCTCCTGAGCTGTGTTTCATGTTACAGTGCTATAGTATATATGTATATTTTTCTTTAATTGTAAACCACTTAAGTTTAAGCAGGTATAAATTTTAACAAATAAACAACAATAAAATAAAAAATACTTTTATACTGCAAATACCTTATCAGTTCTATGGGGTTTAGAAATAAAAAGAAACCAGTCATACCTGGGAAAATACCATCAGAACAGTCAAACTAACTGTTAAAAACAGTTTTAAAATAGTCTTGCCCCCTCAATACTCAATACAGGAGTTTCTCAAACAACCATGTTTTTGGAAATTTCTAAAACCTCAAAAGACTATTAGAAAAGCAAACATTTTGGGAAGATCGTTCCAGAATTTAATTCTTGAAAAAGGGAATAATGATAGAAACATGCTCTTATATCTAATAGACTTAAAAGAGGGCAGACGTAAAACCAAAGTATTCCTCAATTGCATAATATTATCATAATGAGGGGAAATTATCAATGACATCATGTATTCTGGCACTAGGCCATGTAATATTTTAAAAATAATTATACAAGCTTTAAAATATACTCTGGCCTGGATGGAGAATCAATGGGCTTTAACCAATAAAGGGGTTACTTTATCACACTTTTTTGCCAAATAAACCAATCTAGTTGTTATATTCTGTAACCTCTTCAAACCTAATTGCATACAGCCCACAAAAATACATTACACTCATCTAACTTAAAACCAGGACCTGAACAATCAATCTGAATTGCACTAGTTCAAAACAATGTCTGACTCTTCGTAATCTTCTTCGGGTAAACAGCCCAGCATTCAATATCTGGGGTCAGCACCACGAGTGGCAGCTAACCATGCTGCCTGCCGCTGGCTGAATATCAGGGAGGCACACTTTTAGTGAATCAATCCTGACCTGTCAACTGAAAAGGCAATGCTGTTTACCTGTAAGAGGGGTTTCCTTAGACAGTAGGGGCCCTGTTTACTAAGGTGCAATAGCATTTTTTAGTGTGCGTTAAAAATTAGCGTCGGCCACTCTGATGGCAACTGTGGCTTTACCACATGATAAACAGTGTTTGTTCTCAATGTTTTTTAAGCATAGAGAAACTCTGTTTTTGGGTTTAAAAATTTCCTTGTTTCCTGATCTCTCTAGAGAAACCCAACGTAAACGAAAACAGTTCCTTATTATGAGACCAGCGATTCAACAGTTGGGAGGTGTTTTCTTTCTGAGATATCCATGCAAATGTATTGTTAGGATTGACTCTGTTAAGTATGTCTTTCTAGATCCTTCTCAGCTCTCGGCCTATATCGCGTCTAAAAGAACTTCTAGTAGCTTTAAAGAAAGTTAGCATTCTCTTCATAAGTGCATGATTTCTTATTTTGTATTTTCCTGAATCTCCTCATAAAATAGAATCTTGGATCCTCTTTATTGTTAGGACTTGAGTATTATATCAGAAATATTCCAGTTTGGAAATAATGATCATACTTATTTTTGCTTTGTTGATCTTTTTTTTTCTTGTTCCTATGATGTAATACTATCCTTCAAGTTGTATCTTGAATAAATGTGTGTAAATTTCATAAATAAATAAAATAAAATAAAAAATTAGCGTGTCTCTAGTGTTAGTGCATGCTAATTTTTAGCGTGCACTAAAAATGCTAGCGCACCTAGGGCCCTGTTTACTAAGGCGCGTTAGCATTTTTAATGCACCTACAATTAGCAAGCGCGTTAACCGTGTAGGTACCTATAGGGATATTGTAAGTACGTACACAGTTAACGCACGTACATGGTTAACGTGCGTTAAATATGCTAACGTGCCTATAACACTGCTTAGTAAATAGGGTTCTTAGAGTGATAATGCATGCAGGGGGTCTTTTACTAAAGCTTAACTTGAGTTATCTGCAGCAGGGTCCATAGGGATAAAATGGGCCCTGCTGCAGATAACTCAAGCTAAGCTTTAGTAAAAGACCCCCCCCCCCCCCCAGTCCCATCCACCTCCCTGAGAGAAGTTTTGTTTCTTTCTGTAGGCTCCATGTCATCAGAACCTGCTCTAAAATATTAGCAGAACTTGAAACATCCCCTCCTGGACATCTCATTTCTAATTTGTACATTCTTTCCAAAGTGCTACTCGCTCCATTCACCACAGCAAGCATTACCTTGGAGCATAAGACGCTAAAAGTCATCAGTCACTGAGTTAACACTGAAACAAATCATTTATTTCAGTAGGGCCTTTTGTGGCCAGAGTCACAAATGAATATCTCTCCATGTTAGAGAGAATTTCTATTATGCTAGAATCAAGCGGCATTTTTAAAAATTTATTTGACAAAACGTGTATACACAGTCACAATATTCTCCTTCCAGTGTTCTTTAAAAAAAACTTTTACTATAATATATACTACGCCATCATTTTAAACACCCCACAAGAACCAGATGACCTATAACAGCCTACTTCGACTCCACTGAGACCATGTTGAGCCACATTATATCAAGAATTTCCAGTCATCTACAGCTGACTGCACCATAGCAGCAGTCACAAGATTCCTTTAAGAATTTTTAATAAAGAAGTTAATTTCCTTTGAAACCCTGCTGGACTTTTAATGTTATTTTTAAAGCAGATGAAAAGAAGCAGCAGCAAGTTTTCAGCTGCTGAGGTGAGCCGCTGTGGACTTGATTGTGATGATTGAATTTCTGTTTGCATTTCCATCTGTCAGAGTGATTACTCCCACAGCCTCCATCACTTGGATCCAAGTTTTTTGATCTCTTTGTTCAGAGCAATATGTCTCAACTTTTGTTTGGTTTTATCTTAGTGTAATTCACTGGGGGGGGGGGGGGAGGGAACGTTACTGGACATTCCATTTTAAAGTTGATGTATCAAGTTGTTTTCCAATACACACAAATAGAAGAACCTTTTTAAACTGAGTTCTTCAGATGCTAAACATTTTTAAGTAAACGTATATGGTGACTGTTGAAAGATAGGGCACAGCAGACAGGAGAAACCTCTACGTACAAGCAAAACAGAGTAGAGGCTGGCCGAAGAACAATCCAGCACGGGAGATGGGGCTTAAAAGATGCTTTATTTGTTGCTTGGACAAAAGGGACCCGACACGGTCCATGTTTCGCCATCACAGAACGCCTGTCAAAAAGGATTCACTGAACGAACAAGGCAGCCCAAAGGCATCTGCTCGGTGTCTCTGTCTCTTACAAACATTCAACTGACATGCACTTTAAGAAACGATCGGCAAGCTTCATGTTCATACGAGGCGGAGACACCGAGTGGATGCCTTTGGGCTGCCTTGTTCATTCAGTGAATCCTTTTCGAACACTACTGTGACCTCTGTGGCAGGCGTTTTGTGACGCCGAAACAAGGACCATGTTGGATCCCTTTTGTCCAAGCAACAAATAAAGCATCTTTTAAGCACCATCTGTGTTGGATTGTCCTTCGGCCAGCCTCTACTACCTTCTGACTGTTGAAAGATAAGCATGTACAACCATGCTACATAGTTATTCATAGTACTATAAAATAGCCATGCTATTATGCAGAGATCATAGAGGATACAATTTTCAAAGGTTTTTATGCAGGTAAAACTTGCTTTACCAATATTAAACGGCCTTCCCTCAATTTGGCTAAAAACTTGTGTATTCTTCCACAATGTGTGTACTTTGATCTGACCTGAGAGGAAGCATTCTTGGGGATGTCTTCAAGTCAGGGGAGGAAGTACATGAATAGACTGCATTTTTTGTGCACATGTAATTTTTTCCATTCATCACATCAAATAAACTGATATTCAAAAACATTTATGTGGTTAGAAGTAATGCTAAACACCAAAGAAGAGAGCAAGATTCTCATGGGTAGAATACAGGAAAAGGTAAAGTGAGGAAAATCAAGAACCAAGGAGTCCGATAGAAGTAAAAATCTTACTTGTTTATTCTTCAAAGAAGGCAGTCCAAACTGTTGCCTAGCTTAAAAAGGACAATGGCAAGATGACTCAACACGACCAATTTTCAGCTGTAATGCCTGTGTCAGGAGTTAATAATACTAACACAATAATAAAATAAGAATTAGAAAATCAAAAATACATTATACACTGTCAATTAAGTGCTTGTTAACTCTTGATTGTTAGCTCTTAATTGACTAATTAGTTTATATGCGGATCTAGGATCCATGCCCAAATGTGGGTGACCTATACAGAATCCGTGGGATGATGGATTGATTACAATACTAGGATAGCTGTATTCCACTTACTTGTGGTTATGATTATCCCAGTGAGCCTTCTGAATCTTGTAATTTCAGGCCCATTCAGTTCAGATCCCAGTACCTACTTTACTAAAACTAGAACATTGCTGTCTGGTTACCCAGTAAGTCAACGGCACAATCTACTTCCCCATAGGACATCAAACAGCTGCCGAATTACCTATTAGAAATGGAAAAGAAAACTTGGTAGGAAGTGCTAAATTATAGTCTGCTTTGGTGAATGCTGAAATCAAAGACTGCTGTGCTTTATATCAAATAACCAAGTATGTAGCACTCACTTCCTTAAGACGAATACCTGGAGGTTGAATGTTATATGGCTTTGCCAGTCAGATTGATAGTAGTTACTCAGAAGAATTAGCAGTTCCATAATGACTTACTGTGGCTTTATCTTGTCATTGTTAAGAATGCCATTTTCTTGCCAGGATACAGGAAGACAGTCAATAATGGTGCAACTGATTCCTGTCTTGCAAAATTTATTACTCGCAGAGTTTTTGATCTCTGTTGGTTCTCTAAGTTTTCAATTTTGTTCTGCAACCATTTATTTTCCTTTGTAATACTTTCTTGCATCTGTTGACACTGTTTTATATCTTTAACATTATGTTCAAAAAGCCCGTATAGTATCATAGCATAGAGGGGCACAATTGAACGCCGCCGGCGAAATCGATGGCCGGCCATCACTCGCCGGATTTAGAATAGGATCGCCGGCGGATCGCCGGGTTTAGATGAGATGGCCGGCTCCGATTTTCAGCCTTAATGGAAACCGGACCCGACCATCTCAAACCTGGCGAAATGCAAGGCATTTGGCCATGGGAGGAGCCAGCATTTGTAGTGCACTGGCCCCCCTGACATGCCAGGGGGCACTTAAACCCTAGGGGGCACTTAAAATTTTTTTTAAAACAAAACAAAATTAGCTTCCAGGTGCATAGCACCCTTCCCTTGTGTGCTGAGCTCCCCAAATCCCCCCAAAAACCCACTGCCTAGAAGTCTACACCATTACCATAGCCCTAAGGGGTGAAGGGGGGCACCTACATGTGGGTAAAGTGGGTTTTGGGGTTTTTTTGAGGTCTCAACATTAACCACCACAAGTGTAACAGGTAGTGGGGGGATGGGCCTGGGTCCACCTGCCTGAAGTGCAGTGCACCCACTAAAAACTGCTTCAGGGACCTGCATATGTCAGGGAGCTGGAGATGACATTTGAGGCTGGCATACAGGCTGGCAAAAAATGTTTTGTTTTGTTTTTTTGTGTGGGAGGGGGTTGGTGACCACTGGGGGAGTAAGTGGAGGTGATCCCCGCTTTCCTCCGGTGGTCATCTGGTCAGTTGGGGCTCTTTTTTGGGACTTGGTCCTAAATATACATGGACCAGGTTCGGCCGATGAAATGCTCGTTCAAGCCGGCCTTTTTTTTTCATAATAAGGTGAAGCTAGCCATCTCGTAACCCCGCCCCGCCCCACTTCCCGCCTTCGCTACCCTACCAACACGCCCCCTTGAAGGTTGGCCGGCGCCGCAACGAAAAAGCAATTGGGGCTAGCCAAAATCGGCTTTCGATAATACCAATTTGGCCGGGATTGAGAGATCGCCAGCGATCTCCTGATTTGTGTCGGAAGATCGCCGGCGATCCCTTTCAAAAATAAGCCCGATAGTCACAGTTATACTTTTGGTTTGCTAGGCTGAAACGGGAAGAACCTGGACAGGGTGACCAATCAGAGCATGTGAGTACACAGAAAAGGACTGCTTGTCCCCCCCAGTTACTAACTGATAAGGGCGGTGAAGGCTCTTTAGTAAAGCCCTTTAGAAATCTGTGCTAAACAAGGACATGACAGATAAGAAAAACAGACCAAATATGTGAGGCCAAAGATAAAAGGATTAAATGAAGGCCTTGGACACCTAGGGAGCCTTCTAGATTTTTGGAAAGCCTAATTTCCAGCACAACTTTCTTTAGGGCCCTTTTACTAAGCTGTGGTAAAAGTGGCTGTTTTTGCTGCATGCTGAGGCCTTTTACTGTAGCGGGTAAAAAGGCCAAAAAAAAAGGCCTTATGGTAAGATTGCACTTACCACATGGTCATGCAGGAGGGGAGGGACATTTACCACCACCCATTGAAGTGGCATTAAGGGCTCCCGTGATAACCCAGCGGTAACTGGGCAGCACATGCACTGCCTGATTACCACCGGGTAACCCTCTGTGGAAATATTTTTTAATATTTCCGCTAGAGCCAGAAATTCTGTGCGCTGGGGGTGGAACTACTACTAGCGCCTGCAGTGGGCCGGTGGTCGTTCCAGATTGCTGCATGGTAAGCCTGCAGTGGGCTTACCACTGTTTTGTAAAAGGGCCTCTTTTTGAGCCTAGTTTCCAGTTACAGAAGCAGGTTAGTTTCATTCTGCATTTCCATTTCCATGTGCAAGGGTTCTTATAGAACTGGTACACTGCCCATGGACATAAGCCCCTGGATTCTGTATAGTGTGACTTAAGTTGCATGTGCAAATCCAGTCGTATTCTGGATTAGTGTACACAATTTAATTATCTTAACAAGCCAATCTGTGCCGATAATTAAACTTAACAAGCAATTATCAACACTAATTGCATTAATGGGAATTTACATGCACTAATGTCTAAGTGTATTCTATAAAGTGATGCAAGTGAATTCTAAAATGTGGATCTGAAAAGGGGGCATGGCCATGGGTAGGGTTACCATTCATCCGGATTTCCCCGGACATGTCCTCTTTTTTGGGGCGTCCGGCGGGTTTTGCCCGCCCGCCTGTTTGTCCGGATTTCTGGACAAATGGGTGGACAGGCGAGCGGTGCTGTGGGTCTCCCTTCCCCTCCCTTACTTACTATCTGCCCTGGTGGTCTAGTGAACTCTTCAGGGCAGGAAAGAGCCCCCTCTTTCCTGCCTGGAGTGCTGCCTTGCCCTTCATCCTTCTCGGCCTCAGCTGGGGATTCAAAATGGCCGCCAAGAGTTGAAGTCTTGCGAGGCCGCTTCAACTCTCGGCGCCCATTTTGAATCCCCAGCCGAGACTGAGAAGGATGCAGGGCGAGGGCAGGCAGCGCTCCGGGCAGGAAAGAGGGGGCTCTTTCCTGCCCCGAAGAGGTTACTAGACCATTAGGGCAGAAGATAGTAAGTAAGGGGAGGGGAATATGTGAAAAGGGGGAGGGGAGGGGACAGGAGGGGAGGTGATGGGGGAGGGGGGCAGGGGAGGGGAGGATGTGACCGGGGGAGGGGAATATGTGACAGGGGGCGGGATGAGGATCCGAAAGGAATGTGGTGTGGGCAGGGCAGTGGGTGTGGTGTGGGTGGGCAGGGGCGGGGCAGGGGACGTGACATGTGTCCTCTTTTTCAGAGGACAAAATATGGTAACCCTAGCCATGGGTGGGTCATGGTTATTCCCAGAATTTACACGCAATGTTATAGAACAGGCCCGTTCCACATGTAATTTAGGCATTTACACCAGGTTTTCATTGACGTAAATGGCCATGACTAAATATAGTCGCAGAAAATGGGTGTTGGGCGTATTCTATAAAATACACCTGATTTTTTAGGCGTGATATATTGAATCTAGCCCATGGTACCTAAATTTGGTACCCCTATTTGTCCTGGTGCAAAACTGAATTTTATAAGGCTGTTCTTTTCCTAAGAAAGAAGAATGAGTTAAAGATTTTGGTAAGTGACTTATTTACTATCAACAGAAATGAAAATGGCATAAATTTAGAAGCGGCCAGGGCATTCTCTGAATGTGTCCAAACTTAATTCAGATAGCTGTGATATTTGACTGCCATCCAGATAAATTTATCCATTTATGGGGACCACATTAACAGTAATAACATTTTAATTTTATGAATATTTTTGTTATAATCAACCCTGGATACGGGCACACTAAAAATAATAAGTTTAATGTAATCTAGTACTTACTTTAATTGATTAAGTTATCCATTTTAGGACAAATACTCAGCAGTCCTACCTAAATGAATAGGATCACTGAATAACGTGGAGGGGAATAATCGAACGGTGCCGGCAAAATACATGACTGGCGACGTATTTTAGCGGCGCCGCAAACAGCTGGCCAGACCTGTATTTTCAAAAAAGATGGCCGGCCATCTTTTGTTTCGATAATATGATTCCGGCCAGCCAAATGCCTTGGATTTGGTCGGGGTTTGAGATGGCCGGCGTCATTTTTTAGTGATAATGGAAAGTTGTCGGCCATCTCAAACCCCGGCCAAATTCAAGACATTTGGCCGTGGGAGGAGCCAGCATTTTCAATGCACTGGCCCCCCTGACATGCCAGGACACCAACCAGGCTCCCTAGGGGTCACTGCGGTGGACTTCAGAAAAGCTCCCACGTGCATAGCTCCCTTACTTTGGGAGCTGAGCCCCCCAACCCCCAAACACACTAACCACAAATGTACTGCACCCACTAAAACTGCTCCAGGGACCTGCATACAGCCTCTAGGACTTATTGCTGCTGTATAACTTTGGCACACCAGTTGACACCCGAAGACTAATCTCTTTGAAAAAGTCCTTTATTTGAATAAGCACGTTTACTCACAGTTAACTGCAGATCAGAGGTTGTGCCCCACTGGCAAAGAGTCCCCTGGTACTAAGATGAGCAGTAGGTCAGAGCTGGCACAATGGTGTACAATGCCCTCTTTCAGCACCATTCAAGGTAAGAACTACGTTCTCTAACATGGGTAACACAGGAAAGGGAACTAAAACAGGCTTACAAAAATGGCCACTACCGCATGGACTACAACAGGAAACAAAACAGGGCACACTCTGACCCAGTAAGCAGGGGGAAAGCACCAGGGGAGTAGAGCCTACCAACTACCAATACCTACACCCACGACAATGCATTGCTGATGT
Organism: Microcaecilia unicolor; assembly: GCF_901765095.1. Classification (NCBI taxonomy): domain Eukaryota; kingdom Metazoa; phylum Chordata; class Amphibia; order Gymnophiona; family Siphonopidae; genus Microcaecilia; species Microcaecilia unicolor. The sequence continues at coordinate 146,329,439 of NC_044034.1, forward strand.
GACTCTGCAGTGCAAATAACAGAAAAGATGTCACACTCACCCCAGAGCCACATCACAAGCAGGAAAAGGCTGTCGGAGGACAGAACACATTCTGCTGTCATGGAGGTGGGTACGGCATTTGAGGCTGGCATACAGGCTGGAAAAAAAAGTGTTTAAAGTGGGGGTTTTTTGGTGGGAGGGGGTTAGTGACCACTGGGGGAGTACGGGGAGGTCATCTCCGCTTCCTTCCAGTGGTCATCTGGTGAGTTGGGGCACCTTTTTGAGGCTTGGTTGTGAAAATAAAAGGACCAAGTAAACCCGGCGAAATACTGCTTAACGCTGTTTTTTTTCCCATTATCGGCGAAAGCCGGCTATCTGGTAGCCATGCCCATATCCACCCATGTCCTGCCTTCGCTTCGCCGCCAACACGCCCCTTTGAACTTTCGCCGGCGAGGCGACAGGAAAGCGGTGATACAGTAAAAAAAAAGCAGCTTTTGATTATACCAATTTCGCCGCTTTTCCGCGATCGCCGGCCATCTCCCAATTTGTGTCGGGAAATAGCCGGCGATCACTTTCGATTATGAGCTGGTTAGTAACATAGTAGATGACGGCAGAAAAAGACCTGCATGGTCCATCCAGTCTGCCCAACAAGATAAACTCATATGTGCTACTTTTTGTGTATACCCTACCTTGATTTGTACCTGTCCTCTTCAGGGCACAGACCGTACAAGTCTGCCCAGCACTATTCCCGCCTCCCAACCACCAGCCCCGCCTCCCACCACTGGCTCTGGCACAGACCGTATAAGTCTGCCCAGCACTATCTCCACCTCCCAACCACCAATCCCGCCTCCCACCACCAGCTCTGGCACAGACCGTATAAGTCTGCCCAGCACTATCCCCGCTTTCCAACCACCAGCCCCGCCTCCCACCACCGGCTCTGGCAAAGACCGTAAAAGTCTGCCCAGCACTATCCCTGCCTCCCAACCACCAGTCCCGCCTCCCACCACTGGCTCTGGCACAGACCGTATAAGTCTGCTCAGCACTATCCCCGCCTCCCAACCACCAGCCCGCATCCCACCACCGGCTCTGCCACCCAATCTCGGCTAAGCTCCTGAGGATCCATTCCTTCTGAACAGGATTCCTTTATGTTTATCCCACGCATGTTTGAATTCCGTTATCGTTTTCATTTCCACCACCTCCCACGGGAGGGCATTCCAAGTCAGTTGCTGTTCAGACTTGGAAGGAGGAGGAGGTGCAGCCGGAAGCTCTGCAGGTTCCAGGGAAGGGAGTGAGGCCTAGCTCCTTCCCTGAGGATGCGGAGGGTCCCTGGGGAGCGGTCCTCAGGAAAGGCCCAGGCCATGGGGCCTCCTGGAGCCAGGGACCAGAAGGCCGGGAGAAGCAGCTCTCTTTCCGGTCGAGCTTCTGACAGGAGGGAGAGGAGTCCTGTTGATCGCAGAGAGCAGAGGCCCAAGGGTGGAAGCCAGTCCAGTAACCCCCCCACGCTCCAGCAACATCTGGGAGGTGAGAGTGAAGATTGTGGGGAGGGGAGAAAGCTGGTGGAGGCCCTGGAAGGGCACCCTAAGCAGAGAAAGGAAAATGAAGCTATGGAAGTTAGCTCAGAATGTTTTCCTGCACTTGATGAGGCAGAAAGTGAAGAGAGTGGGTCTTCAGAGGAGGAAGAGGAGGAATTCCTAGATATTCCTTATGACCCTGAGGACCCAGCACGTAGTTTGATCTGTACAGTGCGAAGAATTAAACGTGTGGAGAAAGAACTGGTTGATTTGGGAAAGCGTGTGAAAATGACAAAAGTTATGAGTAAACTTGCTCCAGCAGAGCACAAGAAAGGTTATGTGAAGGAGGAAGCCCGTTTGAGAAAACTGATACAAAAGAAAGAACTGTTGCTGCGGGGTTTAAAAAAGGGACCTGAGAACCCTTTAAGAGAACTATATTGTAATCAAGAACGTATGGCTTTAAGGTCACAGTCTTCAGGTCAAGGGAGAACTGTGTCCCAGCAAGAGTCTGCAGTTCCCAGGGCCTTGTCTCAGGATTTGTCTAAACCAGAAGACTTGCCAGACTCTGCTAGTACATCCACTTTAGCATTTATGAAAAACCTGGCAACTCAGTCCAGGGGACTTACTAAGCAGGCAGACTGCAGGGAGGCAGCAGCAGGATGTGGTTCGGGGGCAGGGTTGGTGCCTGCACCTGTTGGAGAAGAGAAAGTAATTAAAAAGCTGGTTAAGACCTTCCAGATTGTGGAGACAGAGGAGGGAGCTTCAGGCTGTCGGCTTTTTTCTACAGAAGTAGTGGCAGAGGTGTCCAGTGAAGGAGATGGTGACTTACCAATATTAGAACCTCCAGAAAGAAAGATTGCAGCAGCGGAAGCAGAGCCGGAAGGATTGCAGCAGAAGCAGGTGTCTTTATCTGCAGCTACATCTCTGCCTCTATGTTTGGAGAAGCCCTGCCCCCGCGCAGCGTCCGGGGTGCACAACGGCAGGCTTCTGGAGGGAGAGCTGGCAAACAGTGAGTCGGGTGGTGGATGCGCTGTCCCCGGCAGAGAATGGTTTCCAGAGGCACCGGGAAAGGCTGGCAGTTCATTACTGGATGGTGGCATTTCAGACGGTACAGAGGGGCGAGTGGCGGCGATTGCTGGATTGGAGAGGCCCCACCCACCTGACACGGAGCACCAGGAGACTCTGGTCAAGCAGGCAGCAGGAGAAGGACGAAACTTGCTGGTCGTTGGCAGGCAGGCAACAGGGAATTTGGATCAGAAGAAGGAACTGACTGAAACGGAACTCCCTGTCGTCTCGCGCAGGACCTGTCGGCTGAGGAGCGGCATGCTGAGCCAGCTTTACAACAGACGGCAGATAAGTTGCTGAACACTTTTCCTGACATTGCTGTGACTCAAGTGGGGGGAGTGTTGAACTGTGAGGGTTTGTGTCCGACTGTTGACTCTGTTCCATGTTTGGGCAAGGACGATGGGGGGAGGCTTGGTGTGCAGGAAGGGGGAGGGGGGCAGGGATTGCGGAATGGAGGGGATGTGATTGACATGTCTCCTCCTGTTGAGGGGAATAGGTTAGCAGGTGTGGGGGCTCCGGGGGATAAGGTTCAGGTTGGAGAAGGGGGGAAGGGAGGGGGGATAATAGGAGCAAGGAAGGGGATGGAGGGGGCCAGAAGGGTTTTGTAAAGGGGGGTTTGGTGTGTGCAGGGCAGGAAGCCTCGAGCGCCAAGGGTGGGGGGGGCGGGGGGCTCCTTCTTTTGCCGCGGTGGTTGGTATGGGGAGTGGTAGGGGGGGATTTGGGCAGCGAAGGGGGGGGACAGGGGGTGGGTGAGGGGTGGTCTGGGGGGTCTGTTACCAAACGCCGGAATGTGGTTCAATTGAGGTGGGTGGGGGAGGGGGGGATGCCAAATAGGGATGTGGTGTTAAAAATGGTTCTAGGGTTAGGATTTCTCCCGGAAGATCTGTATGCTTGCATTCACCCGGCGAACATTCCAGAGTATGATGTCAGTTTTTTGACCCAACGGGGAATGGAGATTTTTTGGGAGAAATACGGGGAGGTTAAAGGGGGGGGGGGACTGGAGAAATTTTCGAGTTGTGCCTATTAGTAAACCTGACCTGGTGCAGGTGACTCTGTTAGTGCGGAATGAGTCAATCTCGGGGGCGGATTTGACCTACTGGCTGCAGAGGTATGCAGAGTTAAGGACTCCTCTGGTCAAGCTTCCAGACCCTAGTAGGGTATGGGCAGGGGGGTGGGGGGCGACGGTGAGGTTATACCAGGTGGGGCACGTCACCCAACACATTCCTTCAGCGGCTTTCATCGGAAGAGATCGGATCTTGTGTTTTTATAAGGGACAGCCTAGGCAATGTTTTAAGTGTGGTTCCTTCCGGCATTATAGTATGTCGTGCCCAGTGGTTCAGTGTGCAAAGTGTGGGGCGAGGGAGCACGTGGCAGAACATTGTACCTCCATCCGGTGTAATTTGTGCGGGGATCTGGGGCACGCCTTTCGGGCTTGCCCGCAAGCCTTTCATAATGGGGGGGGGGAGGGGGAGGAAGGGGGAGGGGAGGGTGATGAAAGGGGAGATCGTGCTGGGGGAGGGGTGGAGGTTTGGGGCGGGCAGTAGAAGTGATTGGACGGGGGCGGAGGGTAGAGGAAGAGTTGGGGGAGCAGGGGGCAAACGCTTGGAAGGGTGAGAAGAGGCAAGGAGGGGAGGGGGAAGGGTGGACGCGAGTCTCTAGGAAGAGGAAGGGGGGGGGGACTTCTGGTGGAGGCTGGAAGGAAGTTAGGGCAGGGAATAGCGGTGGAGAATAGATTTCGGGTCCTCGAAGATGAGGGACGGGGGGAAGAGTATGGAGAGGAGAACGGAAGAGAGGACAGTGAGGCATGGCAGGGGGTAGGTGAAGAGGGGGAGATAGGGACAGAGGGGGGCGGGAAGGGTACAAGGAGGGGAAGGGGGAGGATGGGGAGGTTGGAGATAGGAGATGGTATGGACGTGCAGGAGGAGGGAGGGAGAGCAGAGGTAGGTGGGGGAGAAGGGGAGAAGAGGAAATTAGGTAAGGTTCAGGGGGAGCAGGGGGTAGAGAGGGGGGAGGAAGGTGGAGGGGAGGGAGGGGGGATGGAGGGTGGGGTGGGGGGGGGAGGGGGTGGGGGGAAGGGGGAGAGACCGGGGTTTTTTCCGGTGAAGGGGGAGGGGGGGAGGAGAGGAAGAAGAAGGGGAGGAAGAAAGCAAGGACCAGGGAAGGATGGAAGGGGGGGACCTTTGAGTTTGGGGTTCGGGACTGGGCGGAGGAAGAGGTGGAGGAAGAAGCCGGGCCTTCAAAGGGAGGTCTGGAGCAGAGAGAAGGAAGGATGGGGAGGCAGGGCCAGTGGAGGCGGTTTTCTAATTGATAATGATGGCAGGTTCCTTGTTGGCGTTCATCACGCTGAACGTGGCAAGTATTGCCTCCACAAGGGCGAGGTGTCTGGCCTTTGAGGGCCTTTCCTCCATGTCGGCTGATTGTTTTCTCCTGCAGGAGACCAGGCTGCAGTCTTTGGCCGATGTGAGAAGAGCAAAGCAGGCTTGGAGATGGGGACCCTCTGTGTGGGGGTTGGCAGGGGAGAAGTATGGGGGGGTGGGAATTTTGTTTAAATCTCACAAAGCGGTGATTCAACGGGTGGTGGAGTTAGGGGTAGGGAGGTGTTTGGTGGTGGATGTTGTGTTGCACGGGGTGGCGTTAAGGGTGATAAATGTGTATGGGCCACAAACTAAGAAGGGGAGGTCACAGTTATTTGGGAAAATCAAACCCTATTTGTATTCTTCACGTCAGTTAGTGTGGGGGGGCGATTTTAACACGATTCTGAGGAAGGAGGACAGTGGGGGCAGGTGTGCACAGGTGAGGTATGACGGAGTTCGTTTAGTGGGGATAATGAGGGGGGCAGGGTTAGTGGATGTCTACTTGGAGCACGGGGGTGGGCAAGGGGGTTTTACTTTTTTTAGAGGGAATTGTAGAAGTCGGATCGACCGGTTTTTGGTTAGGAGAGGGACCTGCGTACAGGCACCCGAGTTGGTGGTGGTAGAATTTTCGGACCACAGGGCGGTGCGGATAGAAGTAGGGGGGTCGGGGGTCCATAGGCCAGGAAAGGGGTTGTGGAGATTAAATTTGAAATGGTTAAAGGAGGGGGAGGTGCATAGAGAGTATGTGGAGTTTTTGGAGGATCAGCAGACTATCTTAGGCATCTTCCCCTCGGTAGGGAGGTGGTGGGAAGCGGTGAAACAACGCACGAAGGGGTTTTTTTCTTAGACAGGCAAGGCAGGAGGGGAGGGAGGCGACACGGTTGGGAATAGCATTAAAAAAGAGGAGGGATAATTTAATTTCCAGGGGGGGGAAGAGGGAGGATATAGAGGCTATACAGGTGGAAATTGAGCGAGTTCAGTATGACCGGTACTCCTCATTAGTTTATGAGAGGGATTTTGGCAAATTATTGAGTCCGGACCCGTTTGAGTGCTGTAAGGAAAGAAGGGAACGTAGGGTTATGGAAGGGTTAATGGACAGGGACGGGGTTGTTCAGGATTCGAGGGAAGGGATTTTGCGGGTGGTAGGGGAGCATTTTGGACATTTCTTCTCCGATCTACATTTGGATGAGGAAGACATACGGAGGTATGTGGAAGGGACTCCGGGGGTGGGACAGGGGGGGCCCCATCTTCAGGCCTTGCTGCAGCCTTGGACAGTCAGGGAGGTGGAGGCGGCCATTGAGGCTCTGCGGCGCAAGACGGCACCGGGGCCCGACGGTCTCCCGGCTGAGTTCTATCAACGATTTAAAGTTCAGTTGGCACCTATCTTGTTGGAGGTATGGGAGGAGGCCCGGAAGGGAGGTTCTCTGCCAGAGTCCTTTGGGAAATCGGCCTTGGTTCTTCTCAGTAAGGGGAAAGATGCTCGAGACATAGTAAATTGGAGGCCCATTGCCTTATTGAACAGTGACCGTAAGATCTTTGCTCACATGTTGTTGGCACGTATGCGGCAGGTGGCAGGGAGGGAGTTGGCGGTGTCTCAGGGGTGTGGGGTCCCAGGGAGGGGGGTGTTGGCAGCAGTGGCCTGGGTTCGGGAGGGGGTGGAGCGGAGCCGGGGGGGGGGGCAGGAGGGTCGTCTAGTAGTGGCCTTGGACCAGGATAAGGCCTTCGACCGGGTGCAGTGGAGGGTTCTTTGGGAGAGTTTGCGGTACTATGGTTTTCCGAGGGCTTGGGTTGAGCAGCTCCAGTTGTTGTACATCGGTGTTCGCTGCTTTCCATTAGTTAATGGGTGGAAAGGAAGGGAATTTGACATCACGGCTGGGGTGCGACAGGGGTGCCCGTTGAGCCCCCTGCTGTATACTTTCGCGATTGATCCCCTGGTGCGCCGGTTAGAGTGTGGGGGGGTGGATGGGCTTAGAGGGATAGAAGTGTGTACGGGGGTGTCTCTGCATGTGGTGGCATATGCAGATGACATAACAGTTTGGGTGGCGGATCAAGGGGAAGGGGAAGTTTTGCACAGGAAGATTGCGGAGTACTCTCGGGCGACAGGATCCAGGATTAACCTGCAAAAGTGTACTTCCTTGTGGGTAGGTCCGGAAGGGGCTCGTTTTGAGTTAGGGGGAGGGTTTCCACCAGGGGTGGAAATGATGCGGGTTCTAGGGGTTTACTTTGGGGGGGGGGGGATTATGGACAGTGGAACTGGGAACGGAAGATTTTGGAGGCCAAGGCTAAGGTAGAGAGGTGGAAAGGGTGGAGGATGTCGATGACTGACCGGGTGAGATTACTGAAAATGCAGGTGGTACCCATGTTTTTGTTTCTTAGCTATATTTGTTTGTTGCCGGAATGTTGTTATACAGGGCTTTATAGTGTTTTTTTTTCAGTTACTCTGGGGGAACCGAATGAACCCTGTAAAGAGGAATATCACATATCTGCCACGGGGAAAGGGGGGGGTTGGGATGGTTAATCCGGTTCTTACGTTCAGTTCTTTCTTTATCCAGTTTAATTTGGGGAAGGCGGTGGGGCGAGATGCTCCGGGATGGGCGTGTAGTGTTGTGCAGTGGTGGGAGGAGTTTTGGGGTCCGTGGTTGGAAGGGGGGAAAGTGGTGGGCCGACGGAGGGGTTTCCCAGGAAGCGTTGGGTATTACAGGACATTGACTAAACTGGTGCGGTTGTGGGGGATTACGGTGGAGGAGGTTAAAGAGGGAAGGAGGGAGGTATGGGTAGAGAGAGTGCGGATGCAGCGATTCTCCTCTCCTTTGGCACTTCGGGACGCTCCAGAGCCAGTTCTGCAACAAGGCTTGCAGTTTGTGGCATCAAAGCGGATTCCACACAAATATCGTGACATTGCCTGGCTGTCCCTACACGGGAAACTGTATGTGAGAGCAAACTTGAATTATAGGAACGTACAAGATCGTGATTGCCCAAGGGGGGAATGTGTTGGTTGTACTGAGACGATGGATCATTTCCTTAGGGAATGTCCATTTTCGACTCTGGTGTGTAAACGTGTGGCCTCCCTGCTTCATATCCCCAGCTTTTGCACCTACTCTTATGCGGATTGGGTGTATGGGCGGGGGCAGGGGTCGGGGGGCTTGGACCCAGGGACGGAGTTCTTGATCTCGGTCATTGTCCGTTTCTATCTTTGGATGGCACGGTGCGGAGTCTCCCTGCGCCAGGAGTTCAGGTCAGTAGAACGGGTTAGCTGGGATATTGTTGGAGCTGTGTGGGAAGTGGCACGTTGGGAGCGGGTAGAAGTAGGGAGGGGTACATTTTGCAAATGGTGGAAACATGTGCGATTGAAGCCACCTTGAATTTGTTTGAATTTATTTGACTGTGTTGGGGGGGTAGGGGGTTTGGTCTGTCTTTGTAAATAGGGGATTGAGGGGTTTTTATGTACCTTTTAGCTTTTATGTATTTGGTTTTCCGTTTCCATTAATAAACGAATTTTCCAAGCATCCACTACTCTCTCCGAGAAAAAATACTTCCTGACATTTTTCTTGAGTCTGCCCCCCTTCAATCTCATTTCATGTCCTCTCGTTCTACCGCCTTCGCATCTCCAGAAAAGGTTCGTTTGCGGATTAATACCTTTCAAATATTTGAACGTCTGTATCATATCACCCTTGTTTCTCCTTTCCTCCAGAGTATGCATGTTTAGGTCCGCAAGTCTCTCCTCATACGTCTTGTAACGCAAATCCCATACCATTCTCGTAGCTTTTCTTTGCACCGCTTCAATTCTTTTTACATCCTTAACTAGATACGGCCTCCAAAACTGAACACAGTACTCCAGGTGGAGCCTCACCAACGACTTATACAAGGGCATCATCACCCCCTTTCTTCTGCTGGTCACACCTCTTTCTATACAGCCTAACAACCTTCTAGCTACGGCCACCACCTTGTCACACTGTTTCGTCGCCTTCAAATCCTCAGATACTATCACCCCAAGATCTCTCTCCCCGTCTGTACCTATCAGACTCTCACCGCCTAACACATACGTCTCCCGTGGATTTCTATTCCCGAAGTGCATCACTTTGTATTTCTTCGCACTGAGTTTTAATTGCCAAACCTTAGACCATTCTTCTAGCTAATAAAGGACTTAAAATTAAATGGTTAAATCATTTTTGGGGGGAGGGTCTTTTACTAAACCACAGTAGCATTTTAGCTCATAGTAGAAATCAGTTGGTAAACGCCGAGATGCCCATTATATTCCTATGAGCATCTCGGCATTTGCCGCCAGCTGATTTCTACCGTAAGCTAAAAACGCTACTGCATCTTAGTAAAAGACCCCTTGAATACTTCCATATATTTTAAAGTCAATAGTACCATTTAAAATTTTCTATCTTTAGTAACATGTTCCTGAATTTCAGGCAGATTTACAGAGTTTTTAGGCGAGTTTAATGCTTGATTCTCAAGGAAAGAGAAAAAAATGATAAACAATACACCAAGAAACAAGTGAGCCCATCCTTTATCCAGCTTTCACATATTATTTTAGACATAATGTATTTTCTTTTTATTCAGGTCCTCAGGGGAACAGAAGATAATCTATAAAGAACTGCTGACTGGATTTCAGAGGCAGGTAAGAGGATAGTGGAGTCGCTTTAGATTATCATAAATGCATCTTGTAAAGAAAAGCTTTATTGTGAAACTATACACAACACCTAACTTACTCTGAATACATCAGGGTTTTCAGAACACTCTAAGGAGTAGAGTTTTCTACATTTTCTCTATTTCAAAGAGCTTATGGGAACAAGTTGGAACAGATATTTCAATAAAGAAAATGTACAGTATAGTAATGAAAAGCAGGACCATATGAGGTAGAAACAAGTTGGGTAAGCATGCAGAGACATGGCTTCAGGAATGCTTTCTTTGCTTACCCTTACATGGTCTTTCCTGTGCGTTAAGGACATTTTTACTATAGCCATAGAAAAGGATTTTTTTTCCAGTTTTTCAATCATGGCCATGTACTAATGATAACATTAACATGCGGCCATTAAAAAATTACCACAGGAGCATGTATTGCCACTTATGTCAGCCATTTTCAGTACAGAGACCCCATGGGTAGACGTATAGGGAGATTGTTCTTGCCCCAGATCACCACTGGACTACCAGGGTAGTAAGGTAGGCATAGGAGGGGGGGGGGCTTCATGTGTACAACAGGAAGGAGGACATAAGTGGGAGCTTCCGGCTCAGAGGGCAGAGACCGGAGCCAGCCGCAGCGGTACACCTCAGGGAAGAGAGGGATTGGCAAGAATGCTGGATGCCATGGGAAAGGAAGCGTAGGACTAAATATAAACCGAGATTCAATTTTTTATGCCTTTTTTGGCCAAAAAAGGCATAAAAAATTGAATCTCAGTTTATATTCAAGTATATGTAGTAATGCAGCTTAATCAAAGAGCCCCTGTGACCTTTTCATTTTGGATATTCGGTGACTTGATGAAACACACACATACACACCACACAAATCTTTTGGAAAATAGAAAGCTGCTTCAGAATTAAACATGTTACTTTAGACCATATTTAGGGGTCCTTTTACTAAGCTGTGGTAAGCACTAACACATGTTTACCACAGTTTAAAATGCCTTCTAGTGGGGCACACCCAGATGTCCCGTGGTAATTTCAGCAACGGCAAGTGCTACCCATGTACTGAAAAATAGATTCGATTTTTTAGCACTGGGGGTGTAACGGGTCCGAAAATCAGGAGGCGAAAGACAAATTGGTTCCAAAACAAAACAACCTTTATTGCTAGCAATTCACACAGCACCGAGTACAATCTCAGAATACTGTGTGTCGGGCGTCATCTGACACTCGTTCTTATACAGATTATTAGTCATGCGCATAAAACGCATCATACGTCACACACACATGCGCAGTACAGGCACATGCGCAATACATTAGTAGTTCTGTAGTTCTCACAGAGAAAAGATACGTCAGTTTCATAGCTTTCATAGAAATTGTTACTTTGCAAGAAATGTAACTTATTGCAGTGTTCCAGCACATCTACACAATACAGCCTTTCTTCATGGATCACGAGACTGGGTTGGCAGAGCCAGCTGCCTTCCATACAACCCTAAATTGCTGACTACTACAATTTGTTATCTAGCTGCTAGTTAACAAATACATACTACTAGTAAAAGTCTAAACTGCACAGGTTTTGGTCTTAGTCTAGGCTCATTATATGTAAGGCACAAAAGGTCCAGAGCATTAATAAAGTATGGCTAAAAGGCCAAACACAGAGGTAGAGTCCATAAGTATAAATCCATCAGTAGGCACAAAATATGAGATTGTTCTGGTGGTCAGTAGTAAGCATAGTATTCGAGTAGTATCCGGCGTTCCACTCCTTCATTCCCCCCTTTTGATACTTGAACATCCATCTGGTGGAGAGTATCACCTCCATGAACCCTAAAAAAAAGAAAGAAAGAACAAGGGTAGTTAGCGAGGGAGGCAACAAGCGAGCCCTAAGCCCTTGCGCAGCCGTTGGTTTCTTCGCCGGGGTTGAGACGGAGGGCCCCTAGTGGAATCCCCCCCCCCCTTTGTATCCGGTCTTATGCTGACACAAGGGTACTGGCCCATTAAGTGACTCAGGAGGTGAAAGGTGCACGTCAGCCACAAGGTGCTTCATCGTCAGCTTCATCAGACTGGGGAATGGGGGAGTACATCTGGAGAGCCATAAGTTGGGCAGCAGCCCGGCGGTCAGCGATGCTTTCCATGGTGGAGCGGAGACACCTGAAAACTAAGGGAAAAGACAAAGGTATTAATAGGCAGGACAGCAAAAACAGGCCCCCAATGACGAGGAGGCCCTTTAGGCTCCCGGAGGTCGGCAACCAGCTGGTTAGGGAGGAAGTCCAATCCCACGCGCTGTTCCAGGTTTGGACGGGACGTGGGCCAATTTGACCATGCGGTCAGTTATCTCGCTGATGACTTGGCTTTGGTCATCAATCTGTAAGCAGCAATTACTGAGGTTAAACTTGCCGCACACCCCGCCTTCCTGGGCTAAGAGGTAGTCAAGAGCCAAGCGATTTTGGTAAACTGCGGTAATGAGCTTAGTGTTCTGTCGGGCTAAAATGTTGAGGGCAAAGGCCGAATCATTGGTAAGGATCTCGAGCACTGCCTGCAAGCGGATAATGCGGTTCAGCATGTAGATAGGAGTACGGTACCCGTATGTACCATCTTCAGCCCATGTGGCCGGTCCATAGTAATGAATGATACGTTCTGGCGGCCACTCGTTGTCCTTCCAGTCTCCTATCTGGACTTTGGGTTTGGTGCTTGGGAGGGACCGTTTACGTCTGCCAATGTTATCAGGCCCCTTTTCCGTGTAAAGGGGGATGCCCAACGTCTCGCCGACTCGCAGGGGCAGAAGGAAGAAACTAGGTCGGACGGTGCCCAAGAGACAGGTACCGTACCAGCGGGCCGGGAGCTGTTCATAAGCCCGGCGCCCGCAAATATAGTAGTAGCCCTCCGGGGCTACCCACTTAAGGGAGGCATTCCCTCCGTGTGTCCACGTTGCGTTCAAGGTGGGTTCAGTCCAGATGGGCTCCGGGGCAGGCAGGCGGTCCGTCTGCCACCAGGTATGTCGACTCCCGTTAAACTGAAGGACCCCCGTGCAAGCGGAATCTCCCACGGGTACAGAATAACGCTTCGATGGCGCTCGACTAGCGCAGAGAGTACCTATGATATTGGTTCTCAGGGCCCACTCGTACGGCTTCGGGCGCTGGGGAAAGGTAATGTTTGTGGTGTTGAGCGCATCCCATGTCTGTTGTCGGATCTCCCTCGCTTCCCAAGGCCATTGCTCACCCATATCGGTGCCTCCACAGACGAAACAGTTGGTAATCCCCAGGGAGAAGGCAATGTTTTCGGCCAGGTTAAGGAACATATTCCGCGCTTCTGGGGAGATGGGGAACTTAGTCGCTGCTTCTTCAGCGCGAGCGATTTCATCGAATACTTCTTGGTACCCAACGACAGTAGTCTGGTAGTGCGTGGGAGGCTTTGTTTCGAGGCTTTGATATATAGTAATATACGTCAGCGGATCCATTCCTCCTCCGTCAATGCCAAGGCCCCACGTTCCTCTCCATGGCATGTCGTGGCCACGGATGGGCCAGTCTAGGGACACATAGTTACCAGAACCTCGACGAAATTCGCCCAGGCCGGTGCATCCGGTATATCCTCCTCCCGTGTAAGCGCATACTCGTTCCCAGCCCGAGGCTCGAGTGTCGCCGGCACACGGGAGCCAAACCCAAGGGGAACAGCATCTCATGTCTGGACTGAAGGGGCAGACATACTTGTGGTCGTTCACATATGCCTCACGCCAACTTTGGCTTCCACACTTACGGGACCAAGGGTGTTTGTCCATGGCGGCACAAACGTCGAAGGTGAGTGTAGCCACAGTTTGGGCCCCGCCAGCAAGGATACGAGTGGAATTAACGTAATACAGAATGCCATCCCCTTCAACCCCCGGGGACCCCGCCACATACGCAGGGAGTCCTACACTGAGGGTGACATTGTAGTATCTTGGCTTGGTGGGGCTATGACAGACGGTGAGGTTGCCTAGGAGGCACCTGTGGAACTGTTGGAGGCCAGCCGGGGTGATGATGGCGCAAGTCGGAAGGAGCCGACAACCGCTGTCCGGGGGCTGCGACTGGTGGATGAGGGTGGTGACTAGGTGGTACCCTCCTTCTATACGATGGCGCACCAGGCGCAAACATTCAGTACAGTTCTGGCTCAGAGGGCAATGGCTCGGGACTGAGCAAAGGAGGAGGAGTAGACTCAGCATCATATATGTGGTGGAAGGTATCCGAGCTTTTGCAACAAGAAGATGATAAGGCCCAGGATAAAGGCTGCAATAAACACAGAGCCAAAGACGCAGTGGGTCCAAAAGCTGAGCTCCTGTTGCTGGGCAGGCATGAATCTATCGGTTCACGTTTTTCTGAGGGTCAGCCGTAGTGGAGCGTCAGGATGTTGATGCGCAGTCCAACGCTTCGGGGTGCTGCTAGTAGGAGCAGCAGGTTTCAGTCGGGTCCAATGTATCCACACTGGGTTTCCTGCAATTTTAACAGCGGTTGGGGTCGTTAGGAGAACAAGGGAGGGCCCTTTCCATTTGGGTTTCAGACAGTCCGATTCATCCCACTCCTTTACCCAAACCTCATCCCCCACCCTAAACTGGTGTGTAGGACTGGTGAGGACTAAGGGACCTACACTCTCAGTGTATTGTTGGATGTCCTGCACTACCTCGCGTAAGGCTTTCATCTGTCTCACTAAGGAATTCTCGCCCTGTATCTGCAAGGAGTCGGGAAAAGAGGGTAGTGGTGGTGGTCTAGCATACATCATTTCATAAGGAGTAAGGCCTGTGGCCTTGGGGGTACACCTAAGATGTAGCAAGGCCAGTGGAAGCAGGTCGGGCCATTTGGCTTTAGCTTCTTGGCATAGCTTGGCCAGCTGGTTCTTCAGGGATCGGTTAGCCCTCTCCACTACACCACTGCTCTGGGGCCTCCAGGCACAATGCAACTTCCAGTCGAGGCCCAGTCTCGTACTGAGCTGTTGTGTAACTTCGCTGGCGAATGCAGGGCCGTTGTCAGAGTTTATCTGCTTGGGGAGGCCGTATCTCGGCAGGATGTGATGGATCAATAAGGAGGTGACTTCCTTCGCCATTTCCGTTCTGGTGGGCTGAGCTTCAATCCATCCAGTGTAGGTACACACAGCGACGAGGATGGCTTTGTAGCCCCGGGCCGGGGGCATATGTGTGAAGTCAATCTGGCAAACGTGGAATGGGCTAGTGCCCCGGAGAACATGTCCTGGTATAGGACCGGGGCCCGTTCTGGGGTTGTTCCGAGCACAAGTTACGCATTGGCTGGAAGCATTTTTGGTCCACAGGGACAGTTTGTTGATGTAGTAGGTCTTCTCGAGTAGACGTCCCAGAGCTTCCTTGCCCAGGTGTGTACGGTCGTGGGCCTCCTTGGCCACAGTCCACGCCAGGGCTTCGGGTATCCATATGCGTCCGTCTTGTAGCATCCACCAGCCATTACGTGACTCCAGGCCCTCCTGCCGGGCCCACTCCGTCTCTTGTGGGGCATAGATAGGGATCTCGGTGGGGAGGTGAACAACGAGTACAGGGTCAGAGGAACAAGAAAGGTAAGGGAGTTGACTTGCTCTTTTTGCAGCATCGTCTGCCCGCTGATTTCCCCGGGCGATAGGGTCCGTTCTCCCGGTGTGGGCCCTGCAGTGCATCACAGCCACCTTCTTCGGTTTCCATACTGATTCGAGTAACTGGCAGATCTCAGCGGCATTTGCAAGTCCTTTCCCCTCAGCTGTCAGAAATCCCCTCTCCTTGTACAAGGCTCCGTGCACCTGGAGGGTGAGGAAAGCGTATTTGGAGTCGGTGTAAATGTTAACAACTTTTCCTTCAGCCCACAGGAGGGCTCTGGTGAGGGCGATCAGCTCCGCTTTCTGGGCTGATGTTCCGGGTGTCAGAGCCATAGCCTCGATCACATGGTCCTCAGACACCACCGCTTAGCCAGCTCTTCGAATTCCCTCTATCACCTGGCTGCTTCCATCGGTAAAAAGGGTGATGCCCCCTTGCCAGGGTTGGTCCTTCAGGTCAGGTCTGCTCGAGTGCACAGTGGCCATTACCTCTTCGCAGTCGTGGAGTGGTGGTTCAGGGGCCGGAAGGAGAGTAGCGGGATTAAGGTTAGTTGTGTCCAGGATCCGTACCTCCGGATTTTCGCACAGGAGGGCTTGGTATTTGACCAATCGGGAGTTGGTCATCCATCTGGGTCCGTGCCTCTCGAGTAGGCCGCGGATGGTGTGGGGCGTAGTTACAAAGAGTGTTTGGCCGAAGGTGAGCTTGTTGGCCTCGTGTATCAGCAGACAGGCAGCCGCAATACTTCGTAGGCAGCCCGGCCATCCTCGTGCCACGTTGTCCATTCCCTTGGAGAGATATGCTACAGGGCGTTGCCAGGTGCCGACCAGTTGAGTAAGGACCCCAAGTGCCAATCCCTTCTTTTCGTCGATGAACAAGTGGAACGGCTTAGTCACATCCGGCAGTCCGAGCGCTGGTGGGGCCACAAGGGCATCCTTAAGGTCCTGAAGGGCTTTCAGTTCGTGTTTCTCCCACTGGAGGTTTTGGCCCTCGAGTTCAGGTCCTTTCAGTTTGGCATACAAACTGTGGGTCAGGATGGCAAAGTTGATGATCCAAATGCGGCAATATCCAGCAGCTCCGAGGAGTGCCCGTAGTTCCTTCTTATTTGCAGGAGTGGGTTGGTTGCGGATAGCTTGGGTTCGGGGGGTACCGAGCCTCCGGGTTCCTTCTCGGAGGTGAAATCCCAGATACTCGACTTCGATTTCGCATATCTGGGCCTTCTTGCGACTGGCCCGGTACCCCTGGGCTTCCAGGGTTTTCAAGAGGGAGAGGGTAGCTTCTGCACAGTCCGTGTACGTTTCATGGGCCACCAACAGGTCATCCACGTATTGGACGACCGGCCCATACTCGTCCTGATACGTCTTCAGGTCCTGAGCGAGTTGGTCGCCGAAGAGGGTGGGGGAGTTCTTGAATCCCTGGGGGAGTCGTGTCCAGGTAAACTGCTGCTTATTACCAGTCTGTAAGTCTTCCCACGTGAAGGCAAACAACTTCTGGCTGTCGGCAGCAAGGGGGATGGAGAAGAAGGCGTCCTTCAGATCAATGACGCTATACCACTTGCTCTGGGCTGGCACCTGGGCGAGGATGGAATAAGGGTTCGGTACGAGGGCAACTATGTCGGCTACCTGGTTGTTGACCTTCCTCAAGTCTTGGACGGGCCTATACTCCGATGTTCCTGGCTTCTTCACGGGCAATAATGGGGTGTTCCAGGCAGATCTAACAGGTCTAAGGACCCCTTGCTGAAGGAGTTTCTGTAAGTGTGTTTGCATGCTATGCCGGGCTGCATAAGGGATGTGATATTGTCCTTGGTTGACAACTTGGGCATTTGGTTTGAGTTCGATCCAGAGGGGGATGGCGTTGACGGCCAGTCCACCAGGGTTCACCTCCGCCCATACGTTGGGCACCTCTTCCATTAGGTCCCTTCTCTGTTGTGCGAAAGGGGTGTCCTGGTAATAGCGGCCGTCGTCAGGGCCTGCAATAAGGGGGGCATATAGTCTCCATTCCTCCCGCACCGGGCAGAGGAGCGTCACTGGTTGGTCTTCGAAATGGGCTTCCACTTCTCCCGTTGGTTTGAACTTCAGGGTGGCTTGGAGTTTGCACAGTAGGTCGCGGCCAATCAGGGGGACGGGGCACTCGGGGATATGGATGAACTGGTGAGACACCATCGTCCCACCGATCTGGACTTGGCGTTCCCTGAGGAGGGGGGCTGTGAGCGATTTTCCAGAAGCACCGATAATTGGTATAGTTTCTTTTGTGGCCGGGGCGATGGCTGTGGTTATGACGGAGCGTTGGGCCCCCGTGTCTAGGAGGGCCTTCATCAATTGCGTCCCCACGCGGATCTCCACCAGAGGGTCAGTGGGGACTCTGCCCTCCCGGTCCCTTCATGCCGTATGGTCCCGGGTGGCGTCCAGGGCCATCTGCCATTCCTGCTGTTCGGCCCGTTCCCGGCCGCGACCCCGTCCTCGTTGTCCTTATCTGGGGGCCTTTGGGTGGTCGGCGTCTTCCCCCCCCCCTCTTCTGATCATGCGGTTTCTCAGGACAGTCCGCCCACCAGTGCCCTTCCTCCCGACAGTTTGCGCATTGGTTGCGTCCTAAGGGGGACCGTGTTCCTCTCCCCCCTCGGCCTCTACCTCTGCCCCGTGGCCTGGACCCTAAGCGTTCTTCCAGCACTGTGGCTAACACATCCGCATTCTCGCGCATCCGCCTGGTGGACTCCTTCCGGGCTTCGGCCTTCTCTTCTTGGTCGCGGTATCCGAACACGCGATCAGCTATGGCCTTCAGTTGGCTGATGCCCATCCCTTCAAATCCTTCGGTTCTCTGGAGTTTCCTCCGTATGTCGGGTGCTGACTGGCTAACAAAACTCATGACCACTGTGGAGACGTTTTTGGGGTCCTCAGGGTTTATTGGACTATGTCTCCTGAATGCATCCATAAGGCGCTCGAGGAAGTCCCCCGGACTTTCATTCTTCTGTTGAACTATATTGTGAATTTTTCCCATATTTGTAATTTTCTGTTTTCCCTTCTTAAGGGCCGCCAGGTATGCCTGTTGGTACCGGCGAATGACGGCCTGTCCTTCCTCGGTCCGGTAGTCCCATGCAGGGACCGCGGTAGGGGCTTCTGTATCTAGGATGGCCTGTACGTTAGCATTTCCCGGGTTGGCGTCTCGGATCGCTTGTTCCATATTTTGCTGTAGAAGGCGGCGTTCTTCAGTGGTCAGGATGTGGGCGCTTAACTGCCTGAGGTCGGCCCACGTGGGATTATAACTGTAAATGATGCCTTCTACCAGTTCTATCAGTTGTTCGGGTTTCTGATCATAAGATGGTCCGTGCAACTTCCAGTTATATAGGTCAGCGCTGGAGAAGGGGACGTGGCTGTAGACGGTCGACTGAATGGGCTGGGCATCGGCCACTGGGTTAGGGGTGTAGGTCGTAGACTGCCGGACCGGGTATAGGTTAGTCACTTCTGTCCTCCGGGAAGCCGGAAGTGTACTTCTCGGACTCGACTGGGGGTATCGGGTAACGGTTTTCACTACTCTGTGACTCTTCCTGTTAGTTGTGGGGTCCGGGATTATAGCGTCTCCAGTGTCCGACTCGGACTCGGAGGCCTCAGCGTCATCCGGGCCATCCGACAAGTCCGCGAAGTCGGGGTATAGAGGAACGTATGGAGGAGGCGCCACATCATCTTCGTAGGCTTCCGTGGTAACAAGAACTGGGGCCTTAGGGGGCACCTTTTCGGGCGGGCCCTGAACTTTCCCTCGGCCTTTCATGGGTGGTCTAGGTTTTGAAAGCGCACTGGTAGCACGGGGCGTGGCCTTCTTGGCGGTAGTACGGGGCGTGGCCTCTGGGGCTCTGACGGAAGGGGCGGTGGGCGTTATAGGGGCGGTTCCCCTGGCCTTCGGAACGGCAGCGACTGCCGGAGTCTGGAGAGCGAAGGCCGGGGTTCGTTTAGCTCCCCGCCCCTTCCTCTGTTTTATCACCATAAGGGCGGCCTTTTCTACCTTATGTTGGGCCCAGTCGGGCGGGTCCCGGACAACGCTTAACCACGCCTCAATGTAGGGGATGTCCTCTGGGCACCCGGGGTTTCCCCCAACTATAACAATATTCATGATCGCCGCCACCTTTTCGTACTCAAATGACCCTTCCGGGGGCCATTCAGCAATTCCTAACCCAGGCCACATAAATTGACATCGCTGTATCATCCCGGCCCTACTGCATTTATCTTGGTCGAACACTTCGCTAAAGTGTTCCGTCATTAAGTCTAGCGGTGTGGAACCACCCCCGCCCATCCTAACCTGAGTGCCAAAGGATAGGAGACAGATGAAGGGGAGAGGGATGGTGGAGGAGTAAGGGGTCTCGTTCCACCGGACACAGAAGGGTCAACACTCGGCCTGACCAGGACGTGGTCGCCCAGCCTGGAACTGCAGGCCCAATCACACACTTTCACACACAACAAGAAACCCTCCCGTACGGTTTCTTCGCCCAAGCCTAGTGAGGTTCCGGGACCTAGCCCGTATTATTCACTGGCTAAGAGGGTGATCAATCCTCTTCTTCGGCCCTTTACCGAGCCGGTCACTACGTTGAGTATACTCGCCTGTCCGTCGTCTCAGCAGGCCGCGTCGTCGTACGCGTCTCTCCGGAGAGAAAAAGGGGAAAAAATGAGAAAGCTGTTTTGTCGGAGCCACACAGTCCCACTTGCAGCCGGCCGGAATTGATCGGCCCTCCCGCCGTGAGGTGGACGCTGAAGTCAGCGGTGGCCACTAACCACCTTCCCGGCCGGGGGAGTCGGTGAACCGATCCGCCTGCAGTGGGAGGGGAAAGAATATAATCCGATTTCCCTTTCTACTCCTGTCCCATCTGGGTCGCCAATGTAACGGGTCCGAAAATCAGGAGGCGAAAGACAAATTGGTTCCAAAACAAAACAACCTTTATTGCTAGCAATTCACACAGCACCGAGTACAATCTCAGAATACTGTGTGTCGGGCGTCATCTGACACTCGTTCTTATACAGATTATTAGTCATGCGCATAAAACGCATCATACGTCACACACACATGCGCAGTACAGGCACATGCGCAATACATTAGTAGTTCTGTAGTTCTCACAGAGAAAAGATACGTCAGTTTCATAGCTTTCATAGAAATTGTTACTTTGCAAGAAATGTAACTTATTGCAGTGTTCCAGCACATCTACACAATACAGCCTTTCTTCATGGATCACGAGACTGGGTTGGCAGAGCCAGCTGCCTTCCATACAACCCTAAATTGCTGACTACTACAATTTGTTATCTAGCTGCTAGTTAACAAATACATACTACTAGTAAAAGTCTAAACTGCACAGGTTTTGGTCTTAGTCTAGGCTCATTATATGTAAGGCACAAAAGGTCCAGAGCATTAATAAAGTATGGCTAAAAGGCCAAACACAGAGGTAGAGTCCATAAGTATAAATCCATCAGTAGGCACAAAATATGAGATTGTTCTGGTGGTCAGTAGTAAGCATAGTATTCGAGTAGTATCCGGCGTTCCACTCCTTCAGGGGCGGGTCTGGGGGGTGGACGGTAGGCATGTTGTACACTAATAGGTTAATGCAGTTACTTCACTGTATACTAATTGTAACGGGGGTAGGAATTAAAAGGGAAAAAAAATACTTACCTGGGGTCCGTTTTGGGGGCTCCGGGGCTATTTTTATGGCTGGAGGGCGTCCGGGTGCCTGGAGAGGAGAGCAGAAGTGCTGCAGGGAGCAGCAGCATTTTTTTTGCCCGTTCTGGGAGGGAGTGCCAGATTTTTCGGACTCCCGGGAGCGAATGAGCGCGTTCCCGGGAGTGGGGTGATGTCTTGGGTGGCTGGCATTTCGGGCCTGGGGATGTGGAGCGAGGGAAAAGAGGATTCGGGCTATATTTCGGGCCCGTTTTCTGTTTGGGACGCTGGGAGGAGCGAGCGCCGTCAGAAGACGTCGAGGGATCGTCTGGTGTGTGCATGAGGCGGCGCGCCTCATGCACACATCGCGAACGCGCGTTTTTCCGTTTAGGCCGAAGCCGGGGCCTAAATTTTGGGCCCGGCTTCGGAGCTTTTATTTTTGCATCCGGTTTTGCGGGGAAGACGTCGAGGACCGGAACCGAAGGTAGGGGTCGTGTGAGGGGAAAATCCCGGTCAAGGTAAGGGGTCTTTTGACCCGAAATTTTAATGTATTTATTTTTAAAATGTGTAAATTTGGTTTTTTATTTTTAAAAAATCAGAGATTTGTTTAATTTAAATTCTGTTTTTGGATTTAGGGTTAGGGAATTTTTTTGGATTTTTGTAGTACTTTAGTTTTTCAATTTTTGTATTTTAAATAGGAGTTTTTGACAGGAGTGCGTTTTATAGGGTTAGGAAAGGGTTCATTTTTTAAATTCGACAGGGTAGGTCCGGGAGGGGAGTTTGAAATTTTTGGGATAGTTTTTAATTGGATTTGGGAATTTTAGAGGGGTCTGGGATAGTTTGTTTGAAGGCGGACGTCAGAATTTGGGATTTTTAAAATTGGAAACAGGGATGGATAGGGAATGGGGAGTTTAATTTTTGGGTGAAGTTTGGGGTGATTTGAGAAAATTTTAAGGTGATTTTAGTTAATTAGTATGATTTTCCATTAAAGTCTATGGGGTTTTATTTTTTTAAAATGGAGCTGTAGCAGCGCTGGCCAACATTCCGCAGGTCAGCTCAGCCAGCTTGGAATGTTTAAAAGGGATAGTGATTGGCTGAGCTGGTCTCGGAATGGCAAGCCAGCGCTGGTCTCCCTGGAAACGGTTGTTGAGGCAGTTGGTCAGAAGGTGTTGGTCAGTCAAGGAGAGAGGTGTGTGGTGTGTGAGGGGAGAGAGTGGAAGGTGTTTGAAGGGTAAAAGTGGAGGAATTTGAGAAATTTTGAAGGTAAAAATAATTAGAGAATAGTGTTTTATTGAGGGGGTTATAGTGGTTTATTGGGGAAGTTTGGTTAAAATTTATTAAGTTTAGGAAATAGGATTAATAGTAACTGGGTTTGTTAGGGGTGCGGGGTGTGAGTTATATAAGGGGGTGTTTGGGAATATAGTAGGGGTGTAATAGTTAAGGAATTTTTGGAATTTAAAATAGTTTTTTTTAGGAGTTAAGTGTTAAATTACTGAAGTGGTTAGAAAACAATATAGAAGTATGAATGGAATGTAAAGTGATATAAAGTATTGTGAAAGAGTAGTGAAAGTGCCTAGGACCGGCCAACACTATTACACTAGGGTTAGTTAAGGAAAGAAAAAATAGTTAGAAAAGGAGAAGACCTGAGAGATAGGGACAAACTATACTTATTTTAATTTTAATAATCAGAGGAACCACAGTGTAAAATCTTCCTAGCAGGCAGAATTTCTCCCGTTACCCAGAGCAGACAGGGTTTTCTCTCCATTTACTTTGTTTTGAGGGGAGGTTTAGGAGGAAGACCAGCTGTGCATTTAAGAAAATCTACAAGGGCCCCGGCGCAAGAAAGATTTCACCGGCACGCTTGGAACTAAAGGAATTGAGACCTCGACAGCTAAGTGACTTAGATACTGGGACTGAGTATCAAGGGGAAAGTGGGTGCTACTTACTTTAAAGGGGAAAAAGGGGAAAAGAGAGAAGAGAAAAAAATCCAAATCAAATACTTACCTGTTCCTGAAGGGGGGGGGAAGGAAAGGAGACGTTTCCTGCAAAACATAAAGGGGAACACAAAGTATCAAATTCCGGAGAAACATCTTTTGGGAGAGTACAAAGAATTGTTAACAGGGGAAAGATTTAGTGAAAACAAAACCATTATACTTATCTGATGTCTGTTCTGATTCTGCTGTAAGAATACCTGGAAAGAGAAAAGAAGCGAGTTTATATTTCTTTTTAAAAGAAAAGGGTGATTCATGTACATAAATTGTGGGATCCTTGTATAATTTTGTAAGTTGTCTTTAATTTACTTTGAAGTTGAATTTAAAATAAATACCCAGTTATTGCATTGAAAAGAACTCTGTGGCTGATTGAGTTGTGTGGGAGCCCAAAAGGGAGAATCCTAAATTTAGTTTCATTTTCCTCTTCCATTCTTAGAGAGTGGAAGACGAGGATAGTGATTCTAACACATTTCCGGTAACTTATAGTGTGCTCGCATCCAGGCCCGATTACAAACATCTGATTTTGGGGTGGGCACACAGTTACAGCTGAGGTGCCGGAAGTGCCGGTTAGATAATCAATTAGTTTGTGGTTAACATGTGAGCCCTTACCTTACTGCCTACAAAATAGGGGTTCATGCACTACTGGCAATGCGCTAATGGAAAAATTAGCACGTGGCCATTAATAGAAAAGCTCAGAAATTTGCCCATTTTACCCATGTGGGGAAAAATGGTCTTGGCGCATGGGAATGACCTGCATAAGTATGTGCTAAGGCCACTTTTTACGACTTAGGTATCATTCCCACAAGTATGTGGCCAGATATGTGTATACATGACTTCTTATAGAATGCTAACTGTGCACAAGTAATCACTTTGGTATCAAGATGTGCTCATTGCCAGTGGGCATACGTATGTGTGGGGTATTGAGCACAGCATGGCTGATACACACAAGTACATGCATAAATTCTAAAATACTACAATTTATGTGTGAACTTACAAAATACAGCAGACACCTCCCCCCCAACTATAGGACTGATGTAAATATCTGCACCAGCATTAGAGATGCAGTTAGGTGACATAAATAAAACAGTCACACTGGGCTAGATTCTATATAAGGCACATGAAAAATCTACACAGTAAAAAAAATACACCTAGGTGTATTCTTTAAAGTATACCTAAATTTTATAAACTAGGCTTAAATTTCCGCATCATATATAGAATACGCTGAGTGCCTCTCCAAGTAGCCAAATTTGGTCATATCCATTTAAGCCATGTTTTACGTGGAGTAAATCCTGACGCCTATATTAGGCGCAGAGCAGGTGTATTCTATAATAATGTGCATACATTTTAGAAATGCTCATTCCATGCCCATAACCACGCCCCCTTTTCAACTGTGCAACTCGGAATTTACATGCACCACACTACAGAATACACTCAGGGAACCTTTTACTAAGCCACGGCAAAAAGTGGTCTATGGCAATGTGAGCGTATCTTTTGGGCGCATGCTAGGCCATTTTTTGCCATGTTCTGGAAAAAGGGCTTTTTTTAAAGGGCAATAAAATGGACGGGGCAAAATAAAAACCAGTGCGTGTCCATTTTCGACCTGAGACCTTACCACCACCCTTTGACAGCAGTAGGGTCTTATGTGCTACCTGGCCAGTAGGCATGCAGCGCGTGGCCACT
Source organism: Microcaecilia unicolor (assembly GCF_901765095.1). Classification (NCBI taxonomy): domain Eukaryota; kingdom Metazoa; phylum Chordata; class Amphibia; order Gymnophiona; family Siphonopidae; genus Microcaecilia; species Microcaecilia unicolor. Next base: position 146,353,824 of record NC_044034.1, read on the forward strand.
ACCATTTACTGCCGGTTAAGTGCCATGTGGTGGAAAATAGAAAATATTTTCTACTGCATGCTTTTGGCGTGCGCCAAATTCAGAATTACTGCCCGGGGCACATGGTAGCAGGGTGGTAATGCTGATTTGGAACGTGCTGGACATGCATAGGCCCTTATGCGCCTTTGTAAAAGGGCCCCTTAGTAAGTTGTGCATATAAATCTTAATGCCAATTAGTTCTAATTGCTTGTTAGCATCCAATTGACAGCGCTGATTAGTTACAAACATTGTTATAAAATATGCTTCGATTTCCGCACGGAAATTAAGGTGCCATATATAGAATTTGGGGGACAGTTTCTTTATAAAAGTGTCCCTGCTCGTGGTCCCCTGTTATGAAATTACCTTTTTAGAGGGTAACTTTATAAAACCTTTTTCATGCATTAAAACCTTTTAATACACATAAAAGGATTTTAATAAAATTATCCCAGGGGTTATGTGAGTAAAAGTACACATGGTGAGAAGAAAGTGCATGGTTTAATCCAACATTCATGAAAGTGTTGTCCAGGAGCGGAGTTTGGGTGGAACCCGGACGGACTCATTATTTATACATGTGGCTTCAAAACTACTGAACCTTTTTACTAAAGGGTGTTAGAGCCTGGGCTTAGCGTGCCTTAACACAGGACCTTCCCCCACACTAAGCCCAGATTAAACAGGGCTGTATTTAGGGCTTTTCTAGTTTTTATGTTTTTGCACGTCTCACACTAATCTTTATGTTACTGTATGGGACTTGTGAAAAATGAATGCAGGAGTATTTACGGCCTCCTATTTAGGAAGCACTAACTGAGCATCCACTAATTCAAATGTACAAGCAGGTTAATGCATCCACATCCATTCCCTGCCCACGGCTCACCCTTCCCAAAAATATATGTAAAAAAATAACATGCAGTTAGTGTGCAAAAAAGGGGATATTATTGCAAAATGCTTTAATGTGTTTAGTGGTAAGCATTTTCTTGCACATTAACCCCCATATTCTATATAGTGCGCCTAGAGATGCGCACCAAAATCCCTGCAGATTCTATACCTATGTGCATAACTTAATTGGTTTAACAAGCTAATTAGCGTTAATAACAGCACTTAAGCAATAATGAGCACTACAAGGGGCATTTTCGAAAGAGAAGGGCGCCCATCTTCCGACACAAATCGGGAGATGGGCGTCCTTCTCTCAGGGTCGACCAAATCGGCATAATCGAAAGCCGATTTTGGGCGTCCTCAACTGCAGTCTGTCACGGGGATGACCAAAGTTCACGGGGGTGTGTCAGAGGCGTAGCGAAGGCGGGACTGGGGTGTGCTTAAGAGATGGGTGTCCTCGGCCGATAATGGAAAAAGAAGGGCGTCCCTGACGAGCATTTGATAGACTTTACTTGGTCCATTTTTTTTCACAACCAAGACTCAAAAAGGTGCCCAAACTGACCAGATGACCACTGGAGGGAATAAGGGATGACCTCCCCTTACTCCCCCAGTGGTCACCAACCCCCTCCCACCCTAAAAAAAAAGTTAAATTTTTTTTTTGCCAGCCTCTATGCCAGCCTCAAATGTCATACCCAGCTCAATCACAGCAGTATGGAGGATCCTGGAGCAGTTTTAGAGGGTGCAGTGCACTTCAGGCAGGCGGACCCAGGCCCATCCTCCCCTACCTGTTACACTTGTGCTGGTACATGTGAGCCCTTTAAAACCCACCTGAAACCCACTGTACCCACATGTAGGTGCCCCCCTTCACCTCTTAGGGCTATGGTAGTGGTGTACAGTTGTGGGGAGTGGGTTTGGGGAGGGGTTTGGGGTGCTCAGCACCCAAGGTAAGGGAGTTATGCATCTGGGAGCAATTTGTGAAGTCCACTGCGGTGCCCCCTAGGGTGCCCGGTTGGTGTCCTGGCATGTCAGGGGGACCAGTGCACTATGAATGCTGGCTCCTCCCACGACCAAATGCCTTGGATTTTGTCATTTTTGAGATGGGCGTCCTCGCTTTCCATTATTGCCGAAAACCGGGGACGACCATCTCCCGCCTTCACCACACCTTTGATAAGCCCAGTGGTATGCTGGTAAATGTTTAACAACAGGTTCTCTCCCCGGTCCCCCTCTGCGCCCCCCCCCCCAAATTGCAGAGCTGGCTATAGCTGGGGAGAGAGCCTAGGGGGTGGGGGTGGCAATGCATTCCTCCAGGAAAAAAAAATTAAATGATCCCAGGTTCCAATCTAATTCGTGTTTAATGTGCGATAAAATGCCATAAATAAGTAAATAAATATAAACTTTTAATGTTGAGCACCTGATTCTCAAAGTGAACATATTCGAAACACTATAATGAAAATAAAATGATTTTTTTCTACCTTTGTTGTCTGGTGACTGTTTTTCTGATCATGCTAGCCCAGTATCCGATTCTGCTGCTATCTGTCATCATAAGTCCGTTTCCAGGGCTTCCTTTCCATTTATTTCTTTCCTTTCCTCCTTTCTTCTTCATTTCTGGTCCTCAGCTTCTGCCTATTTTCTTCATCCATGTGCAGTTTTTCTCCTCTCTTCCTTTCCCCTCAACTCATCTCCTTCCTCACTCTTCCCTCCCCTCCATCCATGTCCAGCATTTCTTCTCTTTCCCCTCTTCTCCCCTGCCCTCCATCCACCCATGTCCAGCAGTGACCCTCCTCTCCTCTCCCCTGCCCTGCATGCACCCATACCCAGGCAGTGACCCTCCTCTCCCCTGCCCTCCATCCACCCATGTCCAGCAGTGACCCTCCTCTCCCCTGCCCTCCATCCACCCATGTCCAGCAGTGACCCTCCTCTCCCCTGCCCTGAATGCACCCATGTCCAGCAGTGACCCTCATCTCCCCTGCCCTGCATGCACCCACCCATACCCATCAGCAACCCTCCTCTCCTCTGCCCTGCATGCACCTATACCCAGGCAGTGACCCTCCTCTCCCCTGCCCTCCATCCACCCATGTCCAGCAGTGACCCTCCCCTCCCCTTCATCCACCCATGTCCAGCAGTGACCCTCCTCTCCCCTGCATGCACCCATACCCGCATCAACCCTTCTCTTCCCTCATCCACAAATGCCCAGCGACTCCCTTCTGTCCCCTGCCACCCTCTCCCGAGTTGTCAGTGAATTCTCCTCCCTCCCTCCGGATCCAGTCCCTCACCGACTCCTTGTTCTTCTAATTCTTTGGGGCAGGCACTTGCCTGCCCGCTGCCAGCTGACTCTCGTCTCTCCCCCGCTGCCGATTTGCGTTTCAAAATGGCCGCCGAGACTTCAGCAGAAGTCTCGCAAGGCTGCCTCTGGAAGTCTCGGCGGCCATTTTTAAAGCACGAATCAGCAGCGGGGGAGAGTCAGCTGGCAGCGGGCAGGCAAGAATTAGAAGAACAAGGAATCGGTGAGTGGGACCGGATCCGGAGGGAGGGAGGAGAGCCAGAGCCTGCTCGCAAGTCGGTAGAAAGATTAACAACCGGCTCTTGCGAGCCGGCTCTAGCACACCACTGGATACGCCCCTTTGAGATTTGGACGGGTTTCGAGTATATCGATTTGGACGTCTTTGGGAGATGGACGTCCATGTTCCATTTTATGTCGAAAGATGGACGTCCATCTCTTTCGAAAATGAGCCTGTTGATATATCAACTTATTTAGCAATATCAATGTAGTTAAAAATAATCAATAGCACAAAACAAATTTGAATACAAAACACTACCCTTCTATTGGTTTTCTATAGTCGCTTTTTTCCATGATTGGCTATTAATGTTTTTCAATTGGCTATTTTACCTGGCTGCCATGTTTTCAGAGTTGGAATGATCAGGTTGAGAAGTATGGACCAGAGCTGAATTATGTATGCAATATTAACTGCTTAATTCTCTTTTATTTTTAGGGCAGACAGTTCAAAACATGATCATGTCAGTGCTACTGTGAAACTTATGGCATTTTGCCTTAAGGTGTCTTTCAGTGGTCCTGCTACTACAAAGCTAAATTATTTGGAAACTAGTAAAAAAGGCTTGTTTCTAAAAACCAATGAAACGGGCGCTAGCAAGGTTATCATCTAATGGCGATTATGTTTTTAAGGGAGCTGTTAGGAAGAATGTGCTATGATGATAAAGAATAACTGGGAAGGGTATAAAATGAGTGATATGGACCAAGGCTTTGACATGTGGATTGTTTTCTTTTTTTTTTTTTTTAGTCTTTGTGTTTTGTTTTAATTTTTATTTATAGTATATTTCCTAAAAGCTAAAGAGTACGCAGAAATTTAAAAATTTTTATTAGAAATATAATGCTTGTTTACATTTGCAAGGTTTCTTTATAAACAATATTTTTAGTGAAAACTTTGTTACATTGAGGGAAAAGCTTTCCTTGTTCAGGACCGTATACGACTTTTACAATTGCATCAGAAGAGTTTCGAACTCTTGAAAATGCTACATAAAGTTGGCCATGTGTAAACACTGGTTCTGGTAGGAAAATGGCAACTTTTTCAAATGTTTGTCCTTGTGACTTGTTAATTGTCATTGCAAAAGCCAATTTCACAGGAAATTGTTTTCGACGTAATGTAAATGGGAGGTCAGTGTTAGATGGTGTTAGTTCAATACGTGGGATAAAAACAGTACTCCCTGCAGTTGACCCAGTGATTACTTGACTAATAATGAGGTTAGTTCTCAAGTCTTTCACTATTAAGCGAGTTCCGTTACATAAACCTCGTTTGGTATTTAAATTCCTGAGTAGGATAATTATGGCTCCAATTTTTAAATGCAGTTTGTGGCAAGGCATGCCAGTTGGAGTTTGTTCATGAAGGAATTCTACAGGATATAACTGATGTTCCTCATCATTGGAGTCATGAATGGATTCCAAACTTAAATAAGTAATTGTCTCACATTCTAAAATATTTCGAACAGCCTCATTTATCTTGTCAACATGTGCATTTTTGGGGCAAAGAATAGCCTTTTTAGCAAAGTTGTAAACAGTATCTGCGGTAATTTTTTCTCCAAAAACGGCATTAACTATATTGCCGTCACAAATGTGCTTCTGTGGGATTTCAATAATATCTTTGAAACTGTCTGGACATGGAAGATTTCCATCTGCTAAAGTAATAAGCCAGTTGTTGTAATCTGTGTCTACAGAGTGGACATTGTTGTTTAATTTTAGTATTTCAATTTTTTTTCCATTGTTTATTTAACTTAATTCTGGCTTCAATAATATGAGCTTGATCACCGTGTGGTACCACTGGTAGAGTTTGTTGAAAATCTCCACCAAGGAGAAGAACTTTCCTGCCAAATGGTTTCTGATTGTTCATGATGTCTTTGAGGATTCTATCTACAGCAGTAAATGCCATACTGGGTGCCGTGGAAGTTGACTCATCCCAAATAAGGATTTTAACATCTCTAATGATGGAAGCATCATTTGATGTCAATCTGATACTTGATGTTGATGTTTCCAGTAGAGGAACAGGTAACTTAAACTGTGAATGATCAGTTCGTCCACCTGGAAGGAGATTTGAAGCAATTCCTGTAAAAGTAACAGGTAGTTCAATTCCTCCATCTCCTCGGATGGAGCTCAGGATAGTATTATACGTATACATTTTTCCACTTCCAGCAGGACCGTCTAGGAAGAAGCACGTGTGGGTTATGTTTTTTGTATTGCAGGCAGAAAGTATAGTATGAAATGCTTCCCTTTGCTCATTATTTAGTTTTTCTACCATTTGTTCAGCTTTCTGCTTTTCATCTCCAACATTGAAGGCAAGTTTAGGATCTTCTATTCTGGGATGACTGTTGGTAAACCAATGTGTTCAAGTTTTTTGCCATGTGTAGTCAGAATGGCTTGGATTTTCTGAAGGCACAATTGTTCACAAATCGAGCAATCACCTTCGCAACCATGGATGTGTTGAAAATCTTGTGTCATATTAAGTTTGTATTTTTGGAAAATTTGGAAAGCATTTGATGGTACAGCAAAAACACAAATGTATGCAAAAAGGTGTCTGATTTGCCGTGGCATGCTGCATGTGAGTGCATCGTCTAAGGTGTTCTCCCACAGAGCTTCATCATCAATGAGCCCCATTTTCTTGGCTGCATCTTGAAATTTATTATAAAGAACACATGCAACTGTTTTTAAGTCTTCAAAGGACTTAGCCCCTGGTTTGTGTAGTAGAATTAGCCTTAAACAGTAACGCTCAGGGTCTGCTGAAAATGAACTGCATACATTCTCCCAATTGTTTTGTCATGTCCTGCTTTTCTACGCTTCCACTTTCGTTCTCTTTTGTTGAAAGTATAGTACATAGGAATATCTACATACAAAATGGTCTTTGGAGGATTGTCTTCTGCATTAAGTTTAAACCACACTGTTAAAGTGGTGTCCCTGGTTCTGGCTCTTTGTACTGCAGCCTCAACTTCGTTAGGGTGAAAAACAATGCTTTCTTGATCTGGTAAGTGTATTTCCAATCTCTGGATAGTATGTAATTGGTGATGCATTTCAAAACCGTTTAATCGCCATGCAGCTTCAGGAGCACTAACATATCTAGAGTCAGTAAACGTTTTAATTTCATCATGTTGTAAAGTTTGGTGCTCTGTAATAACCACATTGGCACAGTCGTGTCCTTTATAGACATATTTAAAGAAGTACTTGACACTTTTAATAGATGCACATACTTCCACATTTATATGGGAATTGTACTTTAAAAGTAAGTAAGGGTTATAAGGGACTACCCAACTGTTATTAATGAATTTTCCATTTAAGAGTGTACCGACGCCGTTATCCCTTCTGCGGTATTTAGGATATCCATCACAGTTCTCAATAGTTTCATTTTGGAATGGTTTTGGAAACTGTTTAGAGCATGCAGGGATAATTTAAGTTATGGTCACTGCATGGACCATGTATCATATGTTTAGCAACTGTTGCATGGAGACGAAGAAAAGTTGTTTATTTCAGGAATTTCAGCACATACGATTTTGTCAATTATGTCCTTTCTTTTCGGCTTGTGTTCCTCTTCCATGATTATTAATATATGAGTGTAAGGTAAACCACGCTTTTGAAATTCAATGACATGAATTTTTGCAAGAGGGACACCAAGTATAGGTTTTTTGCATATATCGTGTAGTAACTCTTTTAGTTTTAAATGAAACACCCTTGCCAATAAGTCAGGTCGAAACTCTGGTGCCTGACCTTTTTTTAGATTTTGAGTAATTTCTTCCCATCTTGGGTTGCAGGTCATAGTAATTATAGATCTGGCTTGCCATATTTGTGAACTATTGCCATTGCATCCTGAAAATTTTGATACATATTTCTTGGGCTGCCAGCAAATGATGATGATGGTAAAATAAATGCCTGGCCAGGTGTAAGTCCTCCATTTGCAGCTTCACTTGCAAGGTGGTCCCCATTAACCCAGAGTATTTCTCAACTCTTAACAGTTTTTGATTTTGTCGAATATAATTAAGTCTGTTTGCCTCTGTTTTAATATATGCATCCACAAAATATTGTTGCGTTAGTTTTCCTGCACTAAGAAAAGGATTGAATTTGTCTCTTATTGCCAAACGGTGCCCACAGTACTGCATTTGCGTAACTCTTAGTCTTGGGTTGTTTGATTTGCGATGGAGGTGCATTATACATTTTGGTTTTTTAGACAAAGGAATATGTATCCCCCAGCTCTGATCTCCATATGGAAAGAGTAATGAATATACCATTGGTTCTAGATTGGGGTCCAACACACTGATTATCTCAGTTTTATTTTCTTCATTTGGCTTGTTTCGGTAATGTATTATCAGATCTTTATGTATGGGAGGTTCCCCATCTGTATTTTGAAAAATGAAAGCCACCTCATTGGCTCTAGGGGCACTGAATCGTTTTGAATCATTTTTGCGATCTTGAACAATGGCCATTGAAACTGTTGGAGGTTCTATTCTTCTTCGTTGTGTTTCACATATGCATTCATTTTCTACTTCATACAGCATCTTGCATGCATCTGGAAATGGATTTTCCCGTGCCATAAAATCGCTTGTCTCATTAATGTATGGTTGATGTGTGCATTTGTTGAGATTCGTAGTCTCTGAACGGCTGCTTCATCAGGATCAAGAATATACAATTGAGCAAATTGTCTTTGATTGTCATTTTGAGGATGTAGTGCTGCTGTTCTATGGTAAACAGAACCAATAATCTGAAAACAATAAGGGCCATATCCGGGTGGTGGTGCAATGTTAGCTCCCATGGAGGCAAAAGCTAAGGAACTATTAATGGACCTAATGTTTTGTACAAAATTCTTTGAATATTCATGTTCCCTGGAGAGAATCTGTTGTATTAATTCATTGTACCTAATTCCTGGAAGTTGTACTTTGCCCTTACTACAACATTGTGTAAATAGGTTGTCAGAAGGTGTGTCATTGTGAAAATGTTTGGCATTGCAAAATATACAGACTATGTTCATTGGACCACAGCTATAGTATTGAGTTTCTTTCTCATTGATACAGTCTCTTATTGCAATTCCTGTGGTTGGAGTTCTGCACTGTGCTGTCACTGTATCCATTCTTGCTTTATTTTGTGCTGCATCACAGGGTTTTTTCTTTTGTTTCAGATTTCCAATTGTTTTGCGTTTTAAATCTGTTATATTTTGTGTAGTCGTTCTTCATTGCTTGTCTGTCATTTCTGCAAGTCTTTTCTGCCCTAAATCTTTTTGTCTTTGTCTTGTTGTTTGTCTCTGTTTCTCTGTCATTTAATTCTTTCATGTTCTAAATATGTTCTCCTTTTTCTATTTGTTGCTCTTTCTTCTTCTGTCATTTTTTCAAATCTTTTGCGATGTATAGCAGTGTGCCTTGTGTTTGTCTCTGTTCGTCCGTCACTTCAGCAATTCTGTGTCTTTCTGAATCGGCGTTTCTTTGTCGGTTGCTTGCACTTTCCTCATCAGTCATTTTTTGTATCCTGGACCTTTTTCTTGCAGTGGCTTTTTGACTTTCATGTGCCTTTTTGTCTTCACTCAAAGTTGCACGCCTTTTTCGTTGTGCTTCAGCTCTTATTTTTTTTTAACTTCAGCCTGCTCTTCAGCAGTTAATGTTCTTTTTCTAGTCATGTGATGTTCACCACATTGGAATGTGTCTCTGATTGTTGTTTGTGAGCTACAGTAAGTTGGACTATGCCTCTGCTTCTCCTTGGTGCCTTGCCTTCCCCTCCATGTGCTACGCTCTCATCCTCTCCGATGCAATCCATGTGCAATGATTCTCCTATGCCATTCCCTCCCCTTCCCTCCCCTCTGTCTCCTGCGATTGTGGCCTCTACATGATGTGCACCAATTCTCCTATGTTCTCCCCTCCCCTTGCCTCCCATGCCATCCATATCCTGCAATTTGCCTGTGTGCGAGCGTGTGTGTGTGTGTGTGAGAGTGTGATAAAAAAAGAGAGAGAGTGTGTGAGACAGAGAGAGTGAGTGTGAGAGAGAGAGTGTGAGAGAGAGAGAGAGAGTGTGAGAGAGAGAGAGAGAGAGTGGGTGTGTGTGAGACAGAAAGATAGTGAGTGTGACACAGTAAGAGAGAGTGTGTCTGTGAGAGAGAGAGAGAGAGTGTTTGAGAGAGAGAGAGAGAGAGAGTGTGTGTGTGTGAGAGAGAGAGAATGTGTGTGTAAGCAAGACAGAGTGTGTGTGTGTGTGTGTGTGAGAAAGACAGAGAGCGTGTGTGTGAGAGAGAGACAGACTGTGTGTGTGTGGGAGAGAGAGACAGAGTGTGTGTGTGTGTGTGAGAGAGAGAGTGTGTGTGTATGTGTGTCAGAGCGAGAGTGTGTGTGAGAGAGAGACTGAGTATGAGAGAGAGACAGAGAGTGTGTGTGTGTGGGACTGAGAGAGAGTGTGTGTGTGACAGAAAGAGAGAGATTGTGTGTGAGAGAGAGACAATGTGTTAGAGAGAGTGTGTTTGTGAGATAAGAGTGTGTGTGAGAGATAGAGACAGAGTGTGTGAGAGAGAGTGTGAGAGTGTGTGTGTGTTATTGAGAAAGAGTATGTGTGTAAGAGAGACTTTGTGTGAGTGTGTGAGAGAGACACACATACAGACTCTGTGTGTGTGTCTGTATGTGTGAGAGAGAGAGAGAGAGAGAGAGTGACAGTATTTGCACTCTCTGTGTGTTTTGTATCCTTTTCTTTTTTAGATATTTTCCTGTTTTTTCTGTAATATATAAATTTATGTGCTATGTCGTCCGCTGGGTACCTCGCAGTTCCGTGTCTGCCTAACATCAGCTCAGATTGCCTCCAATTTTCCCTTCCCTCTCACTGTTCCGCCCTCTGACATCATAACATCTTTTTGCGAGTGCAGGACAGTGAGGGGGAATGTAGTGTTGTAGGCTGCTGTCCTTCGCCTCTCAGTCTCACATCATTGCTTACTGCGTTTGCCTGCTTCCCGCCACCCTGCTGCCTAAATTGTACCTCGGGGTTCCATCGCTGTCTGCCTGTCTGTTTTCATAACATCCCCTAACATCAGTTCAGCTTGCCTCCAGCATTCCTTTCCCTCTCACTGTTCCACCCTCTGACGTCATTACATTTTGACGTGAGGGCGGGGCAGTGAGGGGGAACGGAACGCTGGAGGCTGGATGACATCATTCGATGTTACGAACCCAGGCAGCCAGACAGCAATGGAACGTTGGAGGTGCAAATTATTATATAGGATTATGATTTCTATGAAACAATAATCACTGTTCACATTGGGTGTGTTTTTGAGTGATCACTTTGCACTGAGGACAGATTCTTCCTGCTTTCCCTGAATTTATATATGTGGAGAAATAAGTTATATGATGACCCTCTCTCAAAACACTCTTTATTAAGTATTTAATATCTGGGATTTTTAGTTTGTTGCTTATGCAATTTGATTCAGAGCTTACCTATTTTGATGTATTTTTATTTGTCAACAGAGAAGATTTTTCATGAGCTGCTCTTGAGTTCTCATGACTTTATGAGGTTATTTCATCCATCGCTCTGATTTTTCAGTAACAAAGAATAATAATCTCTTATATGACAGATTAACAGATGGAACACTGTTCCTGTATCTGCCAGCATTTTGCACAAAATCCCCACTGGCTTTATTATGACAGGGAATTAAAATTACATTCTAAGCTTGCCATAACAATCATAATCATAAAAAATAAAACCATAACAAAGAGAAGTGTCCATTCCAATTATAGCATGGTTACTGAAAAAGTCTAGTTCATCTACCCATTCATCTTGGTCTACAATTTTGTATTCATTTTATATATGGGTGGGCAATGATTAAGATTTCTAATCACAATTAATTGCATGGCAAAAAATGTTAATCACGTGATTAATCGCACTTATTCACGGAATGCATTTTTGGCACATGCTTTTCCAATTTTTTTTAAATATTGACCCAAACATCCTTTTGAACAGATGCTCAGTGTGGCTGATTATCCTTCACAACATTCTAATCAATTATGGGTGGGCAATGACAAAAACTTTTATTCAAAATTAATCATGGTATTAAAATTTTTAATCATATGATTAGTTGTATGTCTAAGCTGGATGGCTTGGTACAAGTAAATTTCCACTGCATGGACATTTTTTAAACCTGCTGAATATAATGAAAAGTTGCATACACACACTTCCTTCCACAACTCGCCTCTCCTCCTCCCCTCCATACAGGTACATACCTTTTTCCTCTCCTACTGCATCCTTCCCCAGTACATACACCCAAGTATCTCCCCTTTTGCTATTAAACCTATTACCCCTGAAACTGAGACACCCATTTTTCTCCACTCCTGCTGCTGATCCCCCCCCCAGTACAAAGTCTAGCATCCCCCCCCCCCCCCACACACATTTACTTTAACATTTATCTGGCACTTTATAGGGTCTCCAGCAGCGATTCTTACATCCTACTTGCAACTGATTCTGATACCTTCCCTCTGCTATATTATGGATAGAAAGCAATGTTGGACAACAGGCAGGAGTTAAAAATTTTGATTGTGATTAAAAAAATTAAGTGTAGTTAAAATATAAAAAATATTTAGCACAATAATAGTGCATTAAATGCCCATCCCTAATTTTATATTAAAATGTATATATAACGACAAAAACATTTCAAAGCAATCATAAACTACAAGACTCTGACAGACTTGATTCTCACACATGTGAACACCCCAATTGCCTTCACTCGCTCAGCTTTGTGCAAAAACTTTCTTTTGTGCAACTTTTTATAAGTTCTGATTTGTGTGCTGTGAGCCACGTGTATCTCAGCAATAATTTTGCAAATAATATTGGGAACTCAAAAGTGTTAAGCAATTTACTAATGAATGTTGTTTCCAAATTAAAAGTTATTTTAACATACCATTTGCTTTAAACAGTTAGAGAACACCAGCTATTAAGATCAAGCAGATGTGAACAGTTTGGTTTGCCTGTGCTGCTTTTTAAGACCTGATTAAAATTTGTTGCACCTTGTTTCGTTGTGTGGCCAGGGTTCACAGCCGGTGTGCACACACACAAAAATGCACAGCTTAGAGAGAGCATTATAATTACTAGAACTAACTGGATAGTGTCTCTGAATATTCATTATGAATGTCTCGGCACATTCCGAAAAGTGTCAGGGAGGTTCATATGTGGCGCTTGGACAGAACTAAAGATTACCCCCTTAGCAGCCATATTCAGATCACTAATCAGATAGCTAACCAGGGGGTTCTTTTATTAAGGTGAGCTGAAAAATGGCCTGCGGTAGCGTAAGCGCATGTTTTGGACGAGTGCAGATCTATTTTTCAGCACACCTGTAAAACTGTCTTTTTTTTATTTTGACCAAAAATGGATGTGCGACCACACCTCGAATATTGTGTTCAATTCTGGTCACCGCATCTCAAAAAAGATATAGATGAATTAGAAAAGGTGCAGAGAAGGGGACGAAAATGATAAAGGGGATGGGACGACTTCCCTATGAGGAAAGGCTGATCGGCTAGGGCTCTACAGCTTGGAGAAAAGGTGGCTGAGGGGAGATATGATAGAGGTCTATAAAATAATGAGTGGAGTTGAACGGGTAGATGTGAAGCGTCTGTTTACGCTTTCCAAAATTACTAGGACTAGGGGGCATGCGATGAAGCTACAATGTAGTAAATTTAAAATTAATCAGATTATCAATAGAAATCAAACAAAATAAAACATGGAAAAGAAAATAAGATGATACCTTTTTTATTGGACATAACTTAATACATTTCTTGATTAGCTTTCGAAGGTTGCCCTTCTTCCTCAGATCGGAAATAAGCAAATGTGCTAGCTGACAGTGTATATACAGTAAGTGAAAACATTCAAGCATTACTATGACAGTCTGACAGGGTGGGAGGAGGGGGGTGGGTAGGAAGTATGCATGGGGACATCAAAGCATATCATTGATATTCTAACAGGGTGGGTGTGGATAGGTGAGGGGAGGGTGATCAACAGAGACATACAGCTTTATGGTTTATAATGGGCTAGGAACCCCAGATCCTTGTTAAGTCCTTTCTGTTGGGTGTTAAAATATTCAATCATTCTGACTTCAAAGGTCTTACGTTCTTGTATGGTTTTAAAGTTACCTTTGAGGATTCTCACTGTGAAATCACTGGTGCAGTGTCCTGGTCATGTAAAATGTTGACCAACAGGCGTGGGAACCCTGCTGGCACCAGTATTGTTCATATGATGTCTATGTAAATTGAATCTTGTCTTAAGCATCTGGCCTGTTTCTCCAATATAGCATCCTTCGTTACATTTTTTACACTGAATGATATATACCACATTGGAAGATGAGCAAGTGAAAGATCCCTTTATGTTGAATATCTTTCCTTTGTGGATGACTTTGGGGTCCTGTGAAATATTTTGGCATAGTTTGCAACTGGATAAATTACAGGGAAGTGTGCCCTTCTGTTCCTTTTCAGTCTGTGAAGGAAGTTTACTTCTGATTAGCTTGTGTTTTAAATTGGGTGGCTGTCGGAAGGCTAGTACTGGTGGGGATGGGAATATCTCTTTCAGTAATTCATCCTCCTGGAGTATAGGTTGTAGATCTCTTATGATTTTCCTCAGTTTTTCCAGCTCTGGATTGTATGTCACTACAAGCGGGATTCTGTCTGTGGATTTTTTCTTTTTGTACTGTAGCAGATTCTCCCTGGGTGTTTTGAGGGAGGAGGCAATATTCTTGGAGATTATTTTGGAGTTGTAGCCCTTCTGTTTGAAGGATTCAGTCAGGGTTTTAAGGTGTCTGTCTCTGTCCCCTGGGTCAGAGCAGATACGGTGGTATCTTGTGGCTTGGCTGTAAATGATGGATCTTTTTGTATGTGAAGGATGGAAGCTGGAGTTGTGGAGGTAGCTACATCTGTCTGTGGGTTTCTTGTATATAGATGTTTGTATACAGCCATCACTGATTGAGACCGTGGTGTCCAAAAAATTGACTTTTTCTGGGGAGTAGTCAATTTTGAATCTGATTGTAGGATGGTATGTATTGAATGTTTCAATACATTTACAGCCAAGCCACAAGATGAATTACTGAAGAAGGGCAACCTTCGAAAGCTAATCAAGAAATGTATTAAGTTATGTCCAATAAAAAAGGTATCATCTTATTTTCTTTTCCATGTTTTATTTTGTTTGATTTCTATTGATAACCTTAAGAGTGGACTAACACGGCTACCACACTCCTCTAAATTAATCAGAGAAACCTTTTCTTCACTCAATGTGTAATTAAACTCTGGAATTTGTTGCCAGAGAATGTGGTAAAGGCAGTTAGCTTAGCAGAGTTTAAAAAAGATTTGGACAGCTTCCTAAAGGAAAAGTCCATAGACCGTTATTGAATGGACTTGGGGAAAATCCACTATTTCTGGGATAAGCAGTATAAAATGTTTTGTACTTTTTTGGTATCTTGCCAGGTATATTGTGACCTGGATTGGCCACTGTTGGAAACAGGATGCTGGGCTTGATGAACCTTTGGTGTTTCCCAATATGGCAATGCTTATGTACTTATATACTTATGAAAATTAACGCGTGTCCATTTTGAGTCTGAGACCTTACCACCAGCCATTGACTTAGCGATAAGGTCTACTTACCACCCGACAAAAATGAAATTACCACCTGGCACATAAGGTAGCTGGGCTATAACTCACAATTGGCATGCACTGGGCATGCGTAGGCCCTTATGAGGTGTAGTAAAAGAGCTCCCAAGTGAAATTAGGACAGTAAAAAGGCTCTCCTAGATTTATCCAGTTAGCTTCCTGTACATGGCCGCTAACTGGATAGCATCACCAGTCAGCACTGAAATTAAATATTCAGTGTCAGCTGGTATCCAGATCTTGGCATTCAACATTCAGTGTTATTTTGACCATGGCAGTCAGTATCTTAAAAACCACTGACAGCCATGGTTAAAATAGCTGCAGATGAAACGAGCTCCTTTCCTGGAGGCACAACCTGAAGAATAGGATACCGATTTATGAAACATAGTAGGAGGCCCATAGGAGGCTGTAGTGGACATAGAATCTCATTCTGCTCATTGCATCTTTGACACATTTCTTTTCGATTAGTGAGTGGATGGTGGTGGGTTAAATTTACACGGACAGGAGGTGACAACCAAACATTGATACTGAAAGAAGAGTGTTTTATTTTTCAGCTAAATACCCCTAGACCTGCAGGACTTTAACCAGAATACTGATTTTGAATTCTGCACAGTTTTGCTTTCAATTGGACATTTGTTGACTCCATCATTATGTTTCAGAAATCAACATCATCTGATGCCTGACACAGGCATACGGTGAAACATGGTCCATGTTGAGTCTTCAATAAACAGATTTTCATTCATGGATGATTCCTGTGGTTCATCCTTTTATTTTTGGACAGCTCTTTATGTTTTCCTGCTGTGAACTTCCCTCTTGGTGTGGTTCCTTTTGTTTGGTTAATATTTATATTTTAGTATACAGTTCTTATTCCCATGTAATGCAAAGGTGTAACATACAATACTGACAATAAACTTTCATAAATCATTCCAAAAAATGTTTTTCTTATAAATATAGGGACGTGCTCAAATGTTTCTAAGGGACAATCACAGACTCACTGGTCTTCAAAAGATGTCCAGGCATATAATCATAGCACGACTCTACTGTTTAAAGTAATGCCTCCAAGTGCCAAATACCAGTTTTGGGCAAAAAGGTTCTATAAAGCTCACACTTAACCTGCTAGTTGAAAAGAGTAAAATGGGTCCCAACATGGTCCAAGTTTTACTGGAGCTGTTTCAAGACACCCGCTGTTTGATCTTTAAACCTTTAAATGTGAAAAGCGTCCCTCATGTACAGAACTTCTAACTGAGAATCAGATGCCATGATTTTGCCATGATTAAGAAACTGCTCATTTAAAGCAACCTGTAGTATTAGTACTCTTTAAGAAGTGAAAAATCATCTGAAGTTCAGGCATCTTGTGAAAGAGTTTGAACTTTCTAGTTGGACTCATAAGTAGTGCCATACTGGGAAAGACCAAAGGTCCATCTAGCCCAGCATCCTGTCACCGACAGTGGCCAATCCAGGTCAAGGGCACCTGGCACGCTCCCCAAACGTAAAAACATTCCAGACAAGTTATACCTAAAAATGCGGAATTTTTCCAAGTCCATTTAATAGCGGTCTATGGACTTGTCCTTTAGGAATCTATCTAACCCCTTTTTAAACTCCGTCAAGCTAACCGCCCGTACCACGTTCTCCCTGTTTAGATTTTGGAAACATGAATATTGATCCTGAAGCAGAGGTTGGGTGCTATAGAATCTAGCTGCAAAAGTATTTCAAAATTATTTGAATTAGCTTAGTATGCAATTAGAAGTGCATGAATACAGAATATGTAAAAGGAAGGTTCTATTGAATTAATTTCATCTTCCCAGACAAAGTTCAACTTAATGGCAGCACAGACAGATGCCATCAAGTGTTGTAGATCAAAAGCACCGATTTTTTGAATACAGAAGGTATATCTGCAGTCAAGGAGAAAAATGATTTGTTAACAATATTAATGGTGAAATAATTTTTCATAATGTTATATGAAAAAAATATTGTCTTCTCCCTTTTTTATCTTGTCATTTCAACAATCACCCTTTGTTATATGTCTTAAGCAGTAGATAAGATTTCTGCCACTCTCCTGTAGATCACAGATCTTCAAATACTGGAGTAAAGATATCTGTGGGGATCATTCTGTGTCAAGGAATCCACTTTTGTGTAAACCTGGAAGCATATTCAGGAAGTCAGTCTCTAAATATACAAATTAGCTCTGATATTCTAACCATTTTCCCATAGAAAAAGAATAAGGGGAAAGTCTTTATGAATTAGGCCTACTGATCATTAATTCCGTTGTTTTTTTTAATGCTTTTTTTCTACTTTATACTAACTACCTCATTTTCATTCGTGTGCTTCAAAAACTTCAAAAACACGATTTATTCTGTCCATCTGCCTATTAGAGGAGCTGTCCAGACTATGGTGCTGAACAGCAGGGAAGCATACTGTAATAAAACCCTGGGAGGTGGGGGAGGGAGACAATAATCAAACCAGTTATCTGGTAAGATCAGGAATTACAAGTATAGCGATGAGAGGCACAACCAATATCACATCAAATTGACATCTTGTTCTCAAGGGGGTTAATTGGGAAGAGAGATTGCAGGGGGAACGAATGCTTGTAATTTGGGGTTGAGGATGGCAAAAAATGTGTTTTTATCAAATGGGTGGAAGTTAATCCATCAACAGTGAGTCTATGGCTCGTAGGGATTATGGAAATGGAATGCCTGGATGTTTGTTAATCAGGGAAGAAAGTGCCAACAAGTTATGTAGAAATTTGGAAGGGTTTTTGCAATGTGGTGCCAGCAAAACAACAGTTGCTGCTGAAATGAGGTTCTCACCAAACTGGGAACATAAAAAGGGTGGGAAGGGAGGCAAATGGGGGGTGGGGGCTGAGGGAAGGGGAAGGTCTTGGGGAGAATGGGGAGATATTGAGCAGGTATATAAAAAAAAAACAATGTGGGCTAAAGAAAGCTTTATGTACATTGGCATCAAGATGTTTTGCAGAGGTTCCCCAGAGAGAAATGCATTTTAGAGTTGTGGTTGGAATTGGAATAATTTCTTATGTTGCCCATTGAAATAACATATTTTTAGCAAAACAAATCAAAAGATAAGAAGGTCATTTTAAAAAGGTTATGTGGCATCTATGCATATAAATGACTTCCATGTGTAAATACCATGTTTACAATTCCCTCACATACCTGTGTAGATGCCTTTTGACACATAGAGAGTTTTGTACTGGGCATGGTTTTGGCAGTCCAAGACAACAGAAATGTATTTTTCATTTACCAATTGCAATACATGTATATTCAAACAATTTACCTCTGGTATAACACATGCTTCAAGGCATATGTATTTGTCAGTCACCTGATTGTTTGGACTTGAAGTCTCCACTACTGATTGAGGGGTCATTGTGCTTACCTCTGTGTTGTCTAAAGCCCCCCTCAAAATTTCTAAAACAAAAAGTTATTTCCCTCTTCTGCTTAATGGATTCCTCTTGCAAGTGTAGATCTGTGAAATGTGACACCTACGTGCGTAAAAATTGTGTAGATACTGACACTTGTTCAACAATAAAGAAGATGATAGAGTATATAAGCAATCAGTCCCACTGAAAACCTTTCTCACATAAAGCACTTTTTATGAAATACTATATTCACCCTTGTGGAGTACAAAAACATATGAAAGGGGAAAAGTCTCAGCACTCTTGCCTCCACCCAAACAGACAAAAACTTACTGGGTGAAAAGGACAAGCCAGGGTCAATTATCTTCATAAGCATTAAAAATCCTTTCACACAAGATATTGTTAAAACTCCACTTAGAGTTCCATTTTAATGGATTCACTCAAATATTGTGACAAAAAATAT
This sequence comes from Microcaecilia unicolor, assembly GCF_901765095.1. Classification (NCBI taxonomy): domain Eukaryota; kingdom Metazoa; phylum Chordata; class Amphibia; order Gymnophiona; family Siphonopidae; genus Microcaecilia; species Microcaecilia unicolor. The sequence goes on from NC_044034.1 coordinate 146,372,669, forward strand.
AAAGAAGTCAAAGACGTAGCTTATATCTTAAAAGAAGATGCACTTTTTCTTCTGTGAGTCAATCACGGTATCCTAGTTATTGCCCGAGAGAAGTCTGTTTCTTTTTGAAGATAAGGCTTGTGGACTGAGTGTATGAGAAAATCATTTAAAATGAAGATGAAACATGTTTGTAAGATAGATTTTGGTGAGCTGAAAAATACCCATTTGGTCACATAAGCTTTATTATGTGAAATTTGCAAAGAATATATATTAAGCTATGTATTTGTTGTATAATCATTTTATAGCTCTATCGTACTCCTATTTGCAAGCCATGTATTACACTATTTTAGACATTGATTTGAGTTCAGAACATTTGCACAAAGTTTTTTCATTATATATATAATGGTGCCCCTGGCAATAGTCTCGTGTTATTATCACTGGGAGTTATGTTTCTATATAAAGTCTCCTTTTACTGTATCATGATAACTCCCTCCACTAATAATCTTTGCATGTCTTGGAGTACACATTAAAGTTTCTACTCGAGGTGACTGACTCACAGAAGTAAAAGTGCATCTTCTTTTAAGATATAAGCTAAGCGTTCGACTTCTTTAGATTTTTTTTGTCACAATATTCTGGTGGAGCCATTGAAATTGAACTTTAAGTGGAGTATATTGTGTGAAAGGGTTTTTTTTATGCCTATGAAGATAACTGTCTCTGGTTTAAGTCCTTTTCACCCAGTAAGCTTTTTCTGTTTGTGTGGAGGCAAGGGTGCTGAGGCTTTTTTCCTTTCATACATTTGTGTACTCCACAAGGGTGAATATAGTATTTCAAAAAAATGCTTTATAGATTATATAAGAGAAGTTTTCACTGGGACTGATTACAGATACTGACACTTACATGTGCAATGCCTTGCATAATTCTACTTTCTTTCTGAATATGTTTTTCTGTTGCCGCTGGATGTACAAGCACAAACATGCACATTTGTTAGTATCCTTATATGTATTTTACAAAAGATTCCATGTTCAGCATAGCCTTCTGTAAAATACTTAGAGAACTACAGTGCAGGAGTAGCCTAATGGTTTGATTCCCACTGCAGCTCCTTGTGACCTTGAGCAAGTCATGCTCCATTGCCCCAGGCACAAAAAACTTATTGTAAGCCCTCTAGGGACAGAAAAAGTACCTGCATATAATGTGTACAGTGCTGCGTATGTCTAGTAGTGCTATAGAAATGATTAGTAGTAGTAGAATTGGAACACCCCAACATGGACTTCCCAACTCCTATCAAGCCATCCTATACAAAATGGGGCTTTAAATAATTCATCTTAAACTGGGCTTAACCTTTGACTGGACAACTCAATGTCAAGCCAAAAATTAAGGGGCCTTTTTACAGAGCGGCAGTAAGCCCAACACAGGCTTACCGCTCACTTTTCCGGGACTACCATCGGCCCAACACGGCCACTGGCGGTAGTCCTGCCCTCAGTATGCTGAATTTCCAGGGAAAAAAGAAAACCTCTGGAAATGGCTTGTGCAGAGATAACCCGGCGGTAATCGGGCATTGACACGCTCTGCCTGGTTACTGTTGGGTTAGCATGGGAGCCCTTATCACCACCTCAATAGGTGGCAGTAAGGGCTCCCCACTGCATGGCCATGCAGTAAGAGTTATCTTACCACGTGGCCATTATTTGGGGGGGGGGGGCTTTTATCGGCTGCAGAAAAAACAGCCCTGTCATGCGGGAAAAATGTCCCCCGTAACTACTGCAGGGCCCTTTTTCCCGCAGTATGATAAAAAGGACCCCTAACAGATTAAAGTTGGGGAGAAGAAAAGATGTGCTGGAGATAGAAAAAAACATTTAACCATATAACATTAAATGCTAGGCAGTTAAAAGCACCTATAGAAGCTGGACTGCAGGAATAGCAGATATAATAATAACTGCATAAGGGAACCAGATAATGTTAACAGCAGCTGACACCAATGGATTGGTGTCAGCGAGGATTATTGATCATTCTAATTATATTTCCTTTGCAATAATTATTATAGGATTGTAATAGTTTAAACTACAGACTGACCAAGTTTCAGTGCCAAAACTGCCCCAAAATCTGTATTTGGCCATACTTTGATTTTGGCTGAAATACAAGTGCATTTTCAGCTAAACAAAAAACTCCCCACCCTGCCCCATGGTTACTCTCTGCCTCTACCCCCTGCTACAGAAAGCCCATCCTCAAAGTAGCCTTCAACCCTAGCAGGAAAAACCCATCCCCCTGGGGCCACCCTCATTTAATCTCTACTAAATTCAATATTAACCATAGCTTGTGTGTAACTGCAGAGACTGATATTCAAACCATTTATCCAGATAAGAGCAGCCATTATCCAGATAAATGCCTTAGTCACAGCTGTCCATGGATTTCAGCTGTGGAAAGTGCCACTGAAGATCCCTGCAGACTGCCTAAGTGTTATCCAGATACTGACAGGGTAATATGTGGCTGGAGTGCCAAGTTATGTGGATAGTGAATATACTGAGTCCATTTATGGCAGAACCCCCTCCCCCCCTCCTAACTTTATCAAGAGAGGAGGGAGAGAGGAGATATGATAGAGATGTTTAAATATCTCAGGGGCATTAATGTAAAGGAAGTGAGCCTTTTTCAAATGAAGGAAAACTCTGGAATGAGGTGGCATACAATGAAGTTAAAAGGAAATAGGCTTAGGAGAAATCTAAGAAAGCATTTGTTCATGGAAAGGGTGGTGGAACCCTGGAATGGCCTCCTAGATGAGGTCATGGAGATGAGGACTGTGTCAGAATTTAAGAAAGCGTGGTACAAGCATGTGAGATCCCTTAGGAAAAGGAAGAGTTAGTGGGTACGGAGGATGGGAACACTGGATAGGCCATTTGGCCTTTATCTACCATCCTGTTTCTATGTTTCTTTGTTTCTAAGACAGTTATAAGGACAGTTATAAGGACAGTACCATTTGCTCTCCACACTGGGAAGCTGAATACCAATGTTTTATTTTACTCTCTTGGCCAATAGTTAAAAAAAATTACTGACCTTGACAATGAAACATTTAGCGCCTTCAAAGATCTGTGCGACTGCACAATAGGGTCCTTTTACTAAGCTGTGGGAAAAAGGGCCCAAAACTAGAAGTGGGGGCTGTTTTTTCAACAGACAGTAAAAGGCCAAAAAAAATGGCCACTGAGCGAGATAACACTTACCGCATGGCCATGCGGTGGGGAGCCCTTACTGCCACCCTTTGAGGTGGCAATAAGGGCTCTCACGCTAACCTGGTGGTAACCGGGTTACACGAGGCGATGCCTGATTACTGCCGAGTTATGTCCGCACAAGTCATTTGTGGGGGTTATCTTTTCCCCTGGAAATGGTGCACCCCTGTTCTTTATTGCCTGAAATGAACTCTATATTTACTTACTTATAATTTTATTTTATCATTTTCTGTATTTAAAATGTAATAATACTTTGTATCTTTTCATACTGGAAATGGCGATCGCCATTACAGCATAATGTAAGCCACATTGAGCCTGCAAAGAGGTGGGAAAATGTGGGATACAAATGCAGCAAATAAATAAATAAATATAGTTTTTTTTTTAATTTTAGGGCCCCGTTTACTAAGCTGCACTAGAGGTGCATTAGTGCTTTTAGTGTGCGCTAACTGTGTAGGTGCCCACAATATTTCTATGGGCGCCTACACAGTTAGTGTGCACTAATTTTGTGCACGCGCTAAAAATGTTAGCGCACTTTAGTAAACAGTAAACTTTAAAATAATTCAGTACCATCTGAAAAGTCTTTTCTTCTCTCCTGCTTGCTCTTTTCTGTCTCAGATTCTTTTTGGCTCTCCTGAGGACTTCAATAATAACCCAATGCCTACTTAACATCCATTTCCTGCTTTCCTACTTGTTTCCTAGACAGTGTAATGAATGATGCACTATAGTAAGATTGACTATAGTCTAGCATTGCAACAGTGTGAGACTTACCCCCTGTTTGAAAGTTGTGTGGCAATGCCTACACAGCCCATTCAAAGTGAATGGGCTGTGTCGGCATTAGCGTACAGCAGCTGCTAGCACGGCTTAGTAAACAGGGGAGTTAGGTTGGGAAACAAGACATAATACTTGACTCTGAAATTCCTTCCTGACCCCATCACCACTGACAATGTCTCCGTTATCCAGATACTACATTATTACATTGGGGCCCTTTTAAAAAGAGTTCAATGTTATCTTGTTCTAGTAGAGTTTTGATATCAGGTCATTTATGAAGGATCCTTATTATAGGTCTTTTTGAACTAGTTGGTCTTTAGTAATTTCCGGAAGGCAACCAAGTCGTACATTGTTTTTATGGCGTTTGGAAGTGCATTCCATAGCTGCGTGCTGACATAGGAGAAGCTAGATGCATATATTGATTTATATTAAAGTCATTTGCAGCTGGGATAATGGAGATTCAAGAATGTGCATGATGATCTTTTTGTATTCCTTGCTGGTAGATCTATGAGGTCTGACATATATAGCAGGGCCTCGTTATGAATAATTTTATAAACCAGGGTACAGGTTTTGAATATAATTCGATCTTTTAGTGGAAGCCAATGTAATTTTTCTCTGAGGAATTTGGCACTTTCGTATTTCGCTTTTCCAAATATAAGTCTGACTGCAGTGTTTTGGGCAGTTTGGAGTTTTTTAATTACTTGTTCTTTGCATCCGGCGTAGATGGAATTGCAGTAGTCCAAGTGGCTTAACACCATTGATTGCACCAGGTTAAGGAATACCTCCCTTGGGAAATAACGTTTTACTCTTTTGAGTTTACATATAATTTTTTTTTTTGGAGGGGAGAGGGACATCATTGTCTGTACCTTAAACCACTCGAGTTTGAATCATCCTATTGTATTCCGAAGGAAACTTTCACTGCTTTTTGTTTTCGTTTGAATGCTTTTTCTTTTTATCAAACGTCCTCTGGTGTTTCTGAATTGATTCCCCCTCTACTATGGTCTAATAAGAAGCCTAATATTTCTTTGCTTGTATAAGTTTTGTTATGTTGAATTAGTTTTGTAAATTTGGCATGTGAAGGAGTTTTCTTTGATGTATTATTGTTTTTTAAACCCTATTTTTAATACCAATAAAAATTACATGAAATTTCTATACACTTATTACAAGTCCCTTTTTAATTGTGAGGTGAAAGAGGCTCCACATGGGATGGCTGGCATTCTAATATATTGTAACTGCACTCTTGCTATACACTCTGTGAAAAATTGCACAATGCTGATATATATCATCTAATTTATTATAAATTAGCCTCAATAGCCCAGGGAACCATTAATTAGGACTCCACTGCATTGGCCTGTATCATGGGCTCCTCCTCTCATCCGAAAAAACATCCACAAGTAAAAAAACTCCCTACATAAGGAAGAAAAAGATCTTGTGAATAAAAAACGGATGGAGGGGTGTTTTGATGAATTAATTCAAATATCAGTGTAACTATAAGTGCATTATATCACAGAGAGTATTAAATGGAAGTAAAGAAAATATATATATATGATCACTTCGCAATCCTCTTCAAATCGTATACTGAAGCGGTATTCAAAAAAAGAGAAAGAGAACCCTCATTCATTCATTCATTGCTTGGTAAGAATCATTTTGCAACATTGAAATACACCACTTATCTTAAAGCTTAGAGGTGTTGTCGTTTATGTCCACTAGAAACCATCCACCAAAAGCAATGGAAATCGGTTCCCCGACTCTAGTTCTTATCCTGCAGTCATCTACATCGGTTGCGAAGTGAAGTAAAATATTTAAACGTGGGAAGAGCAGAAAATCTGCTCAGCCGTAATATCTTCTATGTTCTCGACAGCAAGGGTCCCCACTGTTTCGCGTTCTTCATCAGGAGAAATATCCATAAACAATTAAATCTGTTTCTTTTCTATCCATCGCGAACCCTGGTTCAGAACATGGCGACTGTTGATATAGAACGCCAACATTAATAGCTCCACCCATTGGGAGTTCCATAGTTGTTTCAGGTAGCCAATCACTGAACTAACCTGTTTGTATCCTGTTATCCAATCATTTCTGTTGAAAAATTTAAAGTGATATCATCCTTTTTGGGGAAGGTTAATACGAATTCTGTAATGTAAAGATGTTATACTGTATGGTTACTTCAAAATAAATCTTGAATAACTGCGAGGAATTACCTTTCTCTATGATATTTTCTATCAATGATCTTAGATGAGTAAAAATAGAGATTATATATATGCAAGAAAAAATTTTTTTCTTTCAGATGATAATACTACTGAGAATATACTTTTTTTGAAAATTAAAAAAATGCTTCCCATTCCATCGGTCCATTAAGGCCTTCTGGATAAACAGTTTGCAGATAATAAATCCATTTCTGCTCCTTTTGATGTAAAACACGTGAAACGTCACGTCTTCTATTGTTATTTCTTAATTGTTCGATAATTAGACACCGTAACTGTTCAAATTTATGATTCCTTTCTATACAATGTTTAGCTAGGGGCATGTGTGTTTTGCCCGATTGAATCGCATGCTTATGTTCCGAAAGTCTAATTTTAAACATGCGTTTAGTCTGACCTATGTATCGTAAGCCACATGGGCATGTAATCATATAGATTACTGCTTTAGATGTACATGAAGTCACTCCTTTTAAATATATCCAATTCTGTTTAATTCTATTCCAAAACTTGTTTGTTTCCTCCATAACTGAACACATAATGCATTCTCCACACCTCTTATGACCATATGTATCATTGTCATTATACCAAATCTTTGTTCTAATATCTGAATGACATAAAACTTCTGCTAAATTTGCACGTCTAGAGTATGATATCATGCATTTTTGTTTGGCAAACATTTGATGTGTAGATAGTATTTTCCAGTTTTTATATATAATCTTAGCAACCCTTGGTGCCATTGATGTATACTGCATAATGCAAACCGCTTTTTGATCTTTTGTAGTTTGATGTTCCTGAGATTTAGGTTCTAATAGATGTTCTCGATGGTTATAAAGAGCTCTTTTATAAGCTTGTTTCACAATTTTACTGGGATACCCTCTTTCCATGAGTTTGTCTTTCAATTGGACAGCTGAATCTTTATATTTCCGAGAGTTATCACAGATACGTCTATAACGTAAAAATTGTGCAAATGGAAGATTATTCTTAATGTGAGTTGGATGCATACTGTCATAAGATAATAACGAGTTACGATCAGTTGGTTTAGTAAACACATCAGTTTCAAACTTATCTCTGTTTTTGTTGATCTTTACATCTAAAAAACTGATCTCATAATTATGAACCGTGTGTTGAAATTTGATCGTAGGGTGACATGCATTTAAATCAATCAGAAATAAATCTAACATTTCAAGTGAAGAACCCCATAAAATAAAAACATCATCAATAAATCTCCACCAGCATTTAGCATGTTTATATCGGGGGAGCTTATAAATAACATTTTCTTCCAGATGAGCCATAAATAAATTGGCAACTGTCGGTGCAAACGCTGCTCCCATGGCAATTCCAGATAGTTGCAAAAACAATTCTCCATTAAACAGAAAATAGTTGTTGAATAAAGACAACTTCAACAACTTCAATAAGAAATCAGTAGGAACAGTCACCGGTTTAGGACGTTGTTCCAAAATTGATTCAATAACATTTAGTGCCTCTTGTTGGGGTATCGCGGTATAGAGAGATTGAACATCAAGTGTAACCAAAGTTACTGTACTTGGTTGAACTGACAATGTTTCTAATTTTGTAACCATACAGTATAACATCTTTACATTACAGAATTCGTATTAACCTTCCCCAAAAAGGATGATATCACTTTAAATTTTTCAACAGAAATGATTGGATAACAGGATACAAACAGGTTAGTTCAGTGATTGGCTACCTGAAACAACTACGGAACTCCCAATGGGTGGAGCTATTAATGTTGGCGTTCTATATCAACAGTCGCCATGTTCTGAACCAGGGTTCGCGATGGATAGAAAAGAAACAGATTTAATTGTTTATGGATATTTCTCCTGATGAAGAACGCGAAACAGTGGGGACCCTTGCTGTCGAGAACATAGAAGATATTACGGCTGAGCAGATTTTCTGCTCTTCCCACGTTTAAATATTTTACTTCACTTCGCAACCGATGTAGATGACTGCAGGATAAGAACTAGAGTCGGGGAACCGATTTCCATTGCTTTTGGTGGATGGTTTCTAGTGGACATAAACGACAACACCTCTAAGCTTTAAGATAAGTGGTGTATTTCAATGTTGCAAAATGATTCTTACCAAGCAATGAATGAATGAATGAGGGTTCTCTTTCTCTTTTTTTGAATACCGCTTCAGTATACGATTTGAAGAGGATTGCGAAGTGATCATATATATATATTTTCTTTACTTCCATTTAATACTCTCTGTGATATAATGCACTTATAGTTACACTGATATTTGAATTAATTCATCAAAACACCCCTCCATCCGTTTTTTATTCACAAGATCTTTTTCTTCCTTATGTAGGGAGTTTTTTTACTTGTGGATGTTTTTTCGGATGAGAGGAGGAGCCCATGATACAGGCCAATGCAGTGGAGTCCTAATTAATGGTTCCCTGGGCTATTGAGGCTAATTTATAATAAATTAGATGATATATATCAGCATTGTGCAATTTTTCACAGAGTGTATAGCAAGAGTGCAGTTACAAAAAATTTTTTGATATATGTCAGTGCACTCTAGACAACTGAAGATATTCTTATTCTAATATATTGAACAGATCTTCAAGAATTAAAAAATGAAAAAAAAAATGATGGTGTTTTTGCATTTTTAATGCATGAAGCCCCCACGAGTAGAAACTTTAATGTGTACTCCAAGACATGCAAAAGATTATTGGGGGGAGGGAATTATCATGCTGCAGTAAAAAGAGACTTTGGGGCTCATTTTCAAAACACAGACTTACGATACATACTAACCTATGGAACTTTGAAAGTCTAAGGGGTCCTTTACGGTAGTGTAGGCATGGGGCTTTGGGCGTGTGCAGAATCATTATTCAGCGCATCTGAAAAAAGGCCTCTTCTTCCCCAACAACAAAAATGGACGTGCGGCAAAATCAAAATTGCCATGCATCCATTTTGGGTCTGAGACCTTACCACCAGCCATAGACCTAGCAGTAAAGAATTTGGGCGGTAATGACTTAAGCGTGTCTGCTACACACCAGAAAATAACAAATATTTTTCAGACGCAGTGAGGACGCGTGCCAAAATTGAAATTACCGCCAGGGTAACACGGTAACCATGCAGTAACTCCAATTTGGTGCATGTTAGGTGCGCATATGCACCTAAGTGGTTTAGTAAAAGGGGCCCTAAGTGCTTTGAAAATTCACCTTCATATGTGATAGAGTGACATCCAGGATAGTTGGGTTAAGGCAGTTTCAGTCTGAAATACAAGTCCCAGAAGGCATTGCAGGCAAGGAGCCAGGGGGTGAGATGAAGAACCCGGATTGGACTCCTAGCTGCAATAGAGGAAGACATGGGTGTAAGCTGGCAGGACGTGTAGATTGGCTGCCACTAGGGGGAAAGAGAGATAGGAAACCCTGTGTGCAGGAGCTCATCATTAGTCTAATGTTTAACTCAGCTGGTATGGGTGTGGGGGAAGCTAATGGAAGGAGAATGATTGGTTGTGGTAGCAGAAGCCAGAGATTGATTAGGCAGGTGGGAAGGAGTCCCAGGGAAGAGTGAAGCAGATGCAGGGTGAAATCCCTTGGGTGTGAGACGGTCCCAAAAGTATTTGGCAGGCTGAAAACCCTTGAGTAATAGAGGTCCCTAAAGTATTGAATCTACCAGTGAAGCCGATGTAAAGGGGAATCCCTTGGGGTAGGAGAAATCCCTAAAGTATGGAACCCCTCCTGAAGGTAAAAAAAAGTAGAAGTTAGAAACTGCTGCTTTGTGATTTAACTGTGATGATGAACTGAAAGAACTGCTTCTATTTGGAATTGAACTACTGTTTATTGTGCACTGGATAAAGAGCCCAGAATGGAGCTGACTGTGAGCCTGTATTGAATCCTGGTATGTGCCGATAGCCTACTGCTTAAAGGGAACTATTTGCTACACACTTTCAGGTGGCTTATATTTGCTTAATATGGAAGGTGAATGCTGCTGTTGGAACTGTGTATCAGGTGTACTAGAAACCTGCATGGAATAAAGTCCTTAAGATTGAAGCTGCTGGTGGACATTTATTTCTTGTCTGTACCAGGAGCTTGTGGCTGGAGGAGATTGTTCTATCCTTGGCTGCACCTAGAGGTACCTGGTTACAATATATAGAAATATAACCTCTAGCAATAGTAACACAAGATTACTGCCAGGAGCACCAATATACATATAATGAAAAAAATTAGTTGCAAATGCTCTGAACTCAATGTCTAAAATATTGCAATACATGGTTTGCAAATAGGATTATAATAGAGCAATAAAAAGATTATGTAACAAATATATAGCGTAATATATATTCTTTGCAAATTTCACATAATAAAACTTGTGTGAACAAATGGGTATTTTTCTGCACCCCTAAAAAACTATCTTACAAACATGCTTCATCTTCATTTTAAAAGATTTTCTCATACACTCAGCCCACAAGCCTTATCTTCAAAAAACAGACTTCTCTCAGGCAATAACTAGGATACCAATCTTTTCAAAACAGGATACACATAAATGGGCTTCTTCCACACCTCATCAGCCCAAACACATCCCTAACTGATGTCGCATTTTATTGATATGTTCTTATTTTCTGCCTTATTTCTTACATTCTATTGAGAGACTCATAACACTTTTAAACAGAATTGCACAATAAAATCCCTTTTCCTCATCCTTATGCTTTGAATAATTTCAAATCCAACCAAAAATGATCAGTGTTTAAACTCATTTTGGCAAAAGCTGGTGGTTTACTTACAAATATAAATGCAGAAGGCGGCTCACATAGCACAAAAGCACTCTGATTTATTAACATGCTGATGTGAAATGAAATTAGATACATAATTAATGTGATGATGAGCAGTAATTGGCTTTTATATTCACCTAACCACCCTGTCAAGGTATTAAAGCAGTGTTGGGAATAAGCAGATACTACATGCGTGGAAAAGCTACGTATCTTAATTATGCCATTTTGAAGAAAATTATTTTCAACCTTAAAACTAGAGATTAGCTGTGCCGGGATAACTTATTTCCTATGAGTTTCTAAATTGCTATAATGTATGCACAATAGACATAGAGGACTGGATATTCAAAGAAGTTTTCTGGTCAATATTCAAAACAATTCAACTGGCCAGAAATGGATGCTGACTGGTTAAGCCACTAATTTTCAATAGCACTTAGAGGGTTTTTTACAAAGCAATGCTAGCATTTTTAGCACACGCTAGAGATGCCCATAGGAATATATACGTACAAATACTATGGAAGTAGAGTGTTCATTCAGAGTAATAATTGCCTATTTGGTGATAATTTTTGTACTATTTTCTTTAATCATAAAGGGGTCTCATATATCCACCACAGCTAACTTCACTTCACCTTTTCGGTGAGTCTTAGCTTATGTGTGTGTTTTTAATCTTAGACTCGCCCTCCTCCTCTCTATAAACTTTGTTCTTGTCAATTTACTCATATTGTTATCTTACTCAAAGGCGATCTTGTTAATACTGATGGCTACATGTCACTTATCTGCATCTGCTGGTGTGCTCACATTCCCCGACAGGTGCCTGTTTTGCTGGTAATGCTTTGTCAAGGGGGAGTCATAGCACCGGACCGTTTTTTTTTTGTTACATTTTACTCCCCGCTTTCCCACTCATGGCAGGCTCAATGTGGCTTACATACAGGTACTTATTTGTACCTGGGGCAATGGAGGGTTAAGTGACTTGCCCAGAGTCACAAGGACCTGCCTGTGCCTGAAGTGGGAATTGAACTCAGTTCCTCAGTTCCCCAGGACCAAAGTCCACCACCCTAACCACTAGGCCACTCCTCCAATCCACCTTTCTATTGCCTTCTTATCGCCATCGATTCCGATAAGAAGGCAAGGGGGGCCTGGCAGCAGAGTTTTCTCTCTCCTGCTCCTGTCAGAATGTGATCACCCAGGTCCCATCAGGAGCAGGAGAGAAAGAGAGACCCCACCCCGTCACTCCCTCTCAGCGAAACTGCAGCAGAAGAGGTCTTCCTCCAGCGTTGGTCTTTCCCCTGCTACTTTGCCTGCCCCTGTGGCTGCTTTTCTCTCACATCGCGCATGCTCGGTTTCAAAATCAAGCATGCACGGCCTGAGGGTCCAGCAGCCGCTTGGCAGTCAATGCAAGGGAGGTCTGGCAGCAGAGTTTTCTCTCTCCTGCTCTTGTCGGGACGTGATCACCTAGGTCCCGTCAGGAGCAGGAGAGAGAGAGAGAGAACCCACCCCGTCACCCCCTCTCAGCGACCCTGCAGCAGCCCAATGGTAGTTCTAGATTGCTATGCTGTGAGCCGCTGCTTAGTATAAGGGCCCCTTTATGTGGCAAGCTATGGCCAGTAAATTTCTGTATATCAACTTAACCAGCTATGTGTTGGCCAGCGCCGCATAAACTGGATGTTCAATTCCAAAGTCCGGATACGACCAAGCATTGACCAGCCAGCAGTGGTCACCAGACACTCACCACTGCCAGGGATTATTTACCATTTTGTGTGGCAATTTTCAGCAGAACTCTCTGGATAGTGATTCTGAAAATTGTCAACGCTCTCCTAGCGTTATCCATATGAAACTGCAGGTATATAAGTGGTGCTCGCTTTAATGGGGGTGCACTAAATGGCAGCATCAGCATGTAAAGCACTGTTTGGGGGCTAATGCAGAATTGTAGGGTCTTGTTTTGTAACATTTAATATGATGCTGGTCTCTCCTTATTTCTCATCCAACTTTCCTATAAGATTCTTTGATTTTATGTATCCTTTTCTAACAATCTCAGCTTTGTTACACTTACTATGTAAACCACACTGGACCCTAGTGAGGGGATTTTAGCGGTATACAAGACCTGATTCGATTTAAATTCCTGACACGTGGCAAATATTGCTATCCATGAAACGCTGGCCGCCGTTGGATGGATACTGCTGGCATTTCGACCACAGAAAGCACAGAGAGCTCTATGTTAAGTGCTATTGTTTCATTGCACTGATTTTTTAAGCATAATTTTTGTGGTTTATAACACATATATTGAGGAAGTGTTTTTTATTTTTTTAATGCCTATGATAGATAATAAGGTATGGTGGTAATTTAACCTGTCAACCTTTTCTGAGGCTTTTTTCCTTCCAAATTTAAGATATATTTGGATTTATTTATAAACTCCAATTTAGACAAGGCTATACTTAATAATGGAGGGGTCCTTTTACGAAGCTGCGGCAAAAGGGGATCTGTGCAGGTGTTGGTGCATGTTTCTGATGCATTTTGGGGTGGAGCACTTACCACCACCCATTGAGGTGGCGGTAAGGGCTCCTGCGCTAACCCGGCGGTAATCGGTAAACACCGGCACTACAAAAATAAAAATATTTTTGTAGCACCAGAAATGGTAAGCGCTGGGGGTAGAAACTGCCACCGGGCTACTGCAGTAGCCCAGTGGTACTTCCGTTTTAGTGAGCGGTAAGCTCGTGTTGGGCTTACCACCGCTTTGTAAGAGACCCACTGAGTGATTCACAAAATAAGAATATTTATGCTTTATCGTTTTGCTAGCATCAAAATGTACAGGGTCTCCGGAAAAAACGGAACCCCTTACATTATTCCAATGTACTTTGCAATTCTTTAAACACTTACTCCCCCTGTTTACTAAGCCATGCTAGCGGCTGCCGTACGGCAATGACCGTTCAAACTTGTTTGGGATAAATGCTACAAAATAATTAAATATTCAAAGTGATCTAACCAGTCAGGAATGACTGATATTCAGCGGCACTTAAACAGTTATCAGCGCTAACTGCCAAAGATGAAACGCTACTTTGTGGGTGGTCTGTCAATATCTAGTACTTACCCGCATAAGGTGACTGCATATGTAGGACCACATAAAACACATAAATGACCTAGAGATGGGAGTAACTAGTGAGGTAATTAAATTTGCTGATGACACAAAGTTATTCAAAGTCGTTAAATCGCAGGAGGATTGTGAAAAACTTACGAGACCTTACGAGACTGGGAGACTGGGCGTTTAAATGGCAGATGACGTTTAATGTGAGCAAGTGCAAAGTGATACATGTGGGAAGAAGAACCCGAATTATAGCTACGTCATGCAAGGTTCCACGTTAGGAGTCACGGACCAAGAAAGGGATCTAGGTGTCGTCGTTGATGATACATTGAAACCTTCTGCTCAGTGTGCTGCTGCGGCTAAGAAAGCAAATAGAATGTTAGTTATTATTAGGAAAGGAATGGAAAACAAAATTGAGGATGTTATAATGCCTTTGTATCGCTCCATGGTGCGACCGCACCTCGAATATTGTGTTCAATTCTGGTCGCCGCATCTCAAAAAAGATATAGTGGAATTAGAAAAGGTGCAGAGAAGGGCAACGAAAATGATAAAGGGGATGGGACGACTTCCCTATGTGGAAAGCCTAAAGCAGCTAGGGCTCTTCAGCTTGGAGAAAAGGCGGCTGAGGAGAGATATGATAGAGGTCTATAAAATAATGAGTGGAGTTGAACGGGTAGATGTGAAACGTCTGTTTACGCGTTCCAAAAATACTAGGACTAGGGGGCATGCGATGAAGCTACAATGTAGTAAATTTAAAACGAATCGTAGAAAATGTTTCTTCACTCAACGTGTAATTAAACTCTGGAATTCGTTGCCAGAGAATGTGGTATGGGTGGTTAGCTTAGCGGAGTTTAAAAAAGGTTTGGACGGCTTCCTAAAGGAACTTGGGGAAAATCCACTATTTCTGGGATAAGCAGTATAAAATGTTTTGTACATTTTTGGGATCTTGCCGGGTATTTGTGACCTGGATTGGCCACTGTTGGAAACAGGATACTGGGCTCGATGGACCTTTGGTCTTTCCCAGTATGGCAATACTTATGTACAGTCCTATCTTTATGAGGTTCATCTCATGCAGTTAAGTGCTTTACATCACATGTAACCGTATAAGTTTTCACCAGCTGCATATAACCAGAAATTCAATGTTGGTGCCTGGAAATGGCCTGGCACTGCATATCTGGGCATAAAGCTGGAGGTGGACAAAAAAGTGCTGAGCACTGCCAACTCATTATCGACCACATAGGTTTCCTGAGATAATTTTCAAGGTGGCGGTACTTGGCATACTTTTGTTTTGAAAATCCTCCAAAGTTGCACTGAGAAAACACAGATATAAAGTTACTGCCACACTAATCGGTAAACATCCCAGTTGAATTGGGGATGTACCACTGACCTTACCAGATATGGCTTTGAGATACGGAGCAGTAATGACATATTCTGAATCGTCTAAGAAAGAACATCAGAGCCCTAGAACCACCTGTAGTACAAGCCAGGATCTTCCCCCATATAAAATCTTTCTGTTTGGAAATATACCTTATGTGGTCTTTCTACTGTATCCCAAAGAACATAATTCAAATGTCTCTTTAGATCCTTCATTAATTATACTTGGATTAAATACCATCACTGGAGGTGAAAAACTGCTTTGAAAGGTTAATGGGTATTTTATTATAATTAGGATTAAAACTATTATGGATGATTGGATTTTAATTTATTTCTGAAAGATTAAAATGGATTGCTCAACTTGCCCTATAAATTCTGTCCAACATGGAGAGTGGAGAGGTTCTGCCAGTCTGAGCCTACAAATGTTCGATAATGAAATAACTCATTTCTAATTCACTCATTCTTTTCTCTATGATCTTGTGGTAAATTTTCCACAATGAAAATCATTAGGGGGGCAATTCTATACCTGGATGCCACAATTTAGATGCCCACTTTGGGCCAGGTTCTATATATGACGCCAGAAAAATCCATGAGGAACAAATTTCCACTATGCATAGTCTATAAGCGGTGCCTAGATTTAGGTGTAGTATATAGAATACACTTAGTTGATATCCCAGCATCTAGAACTATGCGTATCCATTTAGACCAAGGAAAATGTGATGTAAATACCAGCACGTAAATTTAGGTGCAGAGGGCCATATTCTATAACAGTGCATGTAAGTTTTGGAACACCCACAAAACGCTGATTTCCTCACCCATAACCACGGCTCATTTTGGCTGTGTGCATTAGAATTTAGATGCTCTGCTTTACAGGATATGCTTAGTGAGTTATGTGCGTACATTCTAATTATTGCCAATTAAGTGATGTTATTAACGCTGATTAGCTTGTTAAGCCAATTAAGTTACTTGCGTCGTTATAGAATATGCTTGGATTTTGGCACAGAATACTAGGCGCAATATATAGAATCCAGGGGTTTATGTGGGCTGTCAGCCTATCCTGTAATGATACTTGTTCACATAATTTGTACAAGTCTATGACTGGCGTAAAAGTGAGTGCCAAATGCACCACTGATGTGCATAATTTATAGTATTCTATAAGTGTATAAATGTCGACCCCACCTCTGCCACACCCATACTTCCCTCCTGTGAATGCCCTTTACAATAACATTCAGGGGAGAAATTATATCAACACTGGCTCCTGTTAAGATGAGTTATTTTACCACATCGTGTTACTTTAGCACAGGGTCTCATCGCATAAAATGGGATGACTTATTTATTTATTTGTTAAATTTGTATCCCACATTTTCCCACCTATTTGCAGGCTCAATGTGGCTTGCATAGTACCGAAAAGGCGTTATGTCAATTTGGCACAGTTCAGCAAGTCGGACAATCCTTCTGGGGAATCAAAAGAATGCCAATGGCTGCCTCGAAAGATTCTCAGAATCGGAGGAAGTGACGTCACCAAGCAGCATGGCCGCTTATGTTTAAATAACCCATTTTAATGGTAGCCCATATTGATAACTTCCTCCCTAAGGACTACATTCTATATATCATGCCTAAAAAAATTGGCACCAAAACAAAATATGTCTAGGGTATAGAATAAGCCTAAATTTCTGCGCAGTTTATAGAACACACCGAGTGCCTGTCTGTGTAACTAAATTTAATCACGGACGTTACGCCAAGTAAAACTTGGTATAAATGCTGGCCACAGCTAAGTGCTCAACATTTTATTATATAGAGAAAATAAGTCAAATCAGGGTATAGCAGAAGGGAAATTAAGTGAATAAGAGAAATAAAGGAACAAAAGTTAAGAGGATCTATGTTTTAAATTTACAGGATTGCTTAAAAAAAAGAACGTTAAAATTTTTTTTTACTTCACAAGGAAGTGAGACCAATGATGACTATAAACAACCCCAGTTGAAGACGCAAAAATTGCTATTAGCATCCGAGTGTATTGAGGTCCCCACCTTGTTTAGAATCAAGATTAGCACTATATATATCTTATTGAAATACTGGCCTCTTCAGTTGTTGGAGTCTAGTATGCTGCCATAATTTCTTCAAATGGGCTAATTCACTTTTCATTCTTTTTTTGTGGTATCGTTTCTTTACAACTGGATTATTTTCCATTTCAATTGTATTGTTGAAGAACGTATATTGTAAAATGGTTATAAATATAAAGTTGTAAAAAAACAAGCAAAAATATGTAGTTTTATGTGCAAAAAAAGTTTATAAATCTAGCTCCTTAATGGTTAACCCAGTCCTATAATACTGCATGTAGAGAAAAATTTGTTTGTCAAAAATCCCTGCTTTTTGTAAGACAAAAACAGCTAGCTTTTAAGATCTTTCAGCTGAAGAGAATGCAGCTCAAAGACTGCTTTATGGCAAAATGAAGAAAGGTAAAGCTTCAAAAAGCTTCTGTGACCTGATTTATTATTTGATTCCATTAAAATGCTTTTTACAAGTCACAACCTCCTTATGGCACTTACCATTCAAACACCGTCTGAAACCTGTGAGATCTCATTACCAAGCTTCAGATGATCAAGGCATATCCAAAAAATACAATGGCAAATGAAAGACATGGTGATCTGCAAATGCGAATATAAATGAAGCATGAACAAAGAGTCTGGATCAGGGTCATCAATATGTTTTCACAGCTCCAGAGAAGAACCCCCGGAAACTGTGATGTGATTCCAGTGGGAGCAGATACACTTTACCATTTACCTTCAAAACGTGATGACTTCCAAAGGTAACATGGTTTGGTTAAATTATAAATGTATATATCCAGTTTACATGCTGAATTATTCTAAGCTAATCTCTATAACTACACCTGCCTCAAATAGAAAAGCATCACAAACTACCTCCAGTTCAGAAAAGACCTAAAGACCTACCTCTTCAGGAAATTCTGGGGCCCTTTTACTAAGTCGCGTAAGCTAACGCATGCCAAAATGGAGTTTCCACACAGCTATCATGTGGCTCTTGCGGTAATTTCATTTTTGCTGCACATACCATACACGCTGCTGAAAAATAATTTTTATTTTTGGACACACACCAAGTGGCATTTGGCACACGTAGGTCATTACCGCCTGGTTACCGCGTGAGACTTTACCGCTAGGTCAATGGCTGGCAGTAAGGTCGCAGACCCAAAATGGACATGCGGCAATTTTGATTTTGCCGCATATCCATTTTCGGCAAAAATATTAAAAAGGCCTTTTTTACAGGCACACTGAAAAATGGATTGTCGCGTGCCCAAAACCCGCACCTACACTACCGCAAGACATTTTTCAGCGCACCTTAGTAAAAAGAGTAAGATATGCACTAATCATTCTGGAACAATACACAGCACAGCCTCAACCTGTAACACATCTTTTCATTTAAGAAATGAACTAAGACATATTTTCTCAAGAAACCCAATGACTATTCCACACATACTAATAGTTACCTTGCCAACCACTGTAAAACACAGCATCATACAACCTTGTAAATGTAAATGAATCAATGTAATCTAACAACTGTTGAATGTAAGCTACATTGAACCAAAACACATTTTTGGATAACTGTGGGATACAAGTATGAATAAATAAATAAAATAAAATATGAATGAGAAAGTCAAAGTCTAAATTCATATGCATCTAGACAGAGCAAAATTAATAAACTGATAAATGCTTGTAAAGTATTTTGAGTCAGAATAAGCTACCATTAGAGCTTCAAATAGTTCATGATGTTGGAAAGAAAATCACAGATTTATCCAAAACCAAAATGCAGGTAATTGTAAGAAGCTGAAATAAAGTTCTAATGTTCACAGTTCCACTTAGTGAAGAAAGCTGATTTATGGTCTGGGAGATGGGAAATAGATTCTAGAACACAGATGAACACAGATATTCCATATCTGCCCCTGTGGGGCAGCACTTTACAAAACCAGAACACTGTACCAGTGATTTCATGATGAGAATCCTGAAAGGGAACTTTAAAACAATACAGGAACGTAAGACCTTTGAAGTCAGAATGATTAAATATTTGACACCCACCAGAGAGAACTTAACAAAGATCTGGGTTTTCTAGCCCATTATAAACCATAAAATTGTACTGCTTTGTCACCCTCCTGTCTCCATGTATATCTTCCTGTCCCTCATCCACCCGACTCTTCCTGTCTCTCACCTATCCACCCCCATCCTGTTAGACTGTCATAGGAATGCTTAGATGTTTCACTTATATATACTGTCATCTACCAACATTTGCTTATTTCCGATCTGACGAAGAAGGGCAACCTTCAAAAGCTAATCAAGAAATGTATTGTTATGTCCAAATAAAAAAGGTATCATCTTATTTTCTTTTCCATGTTTTATTTTATTTCTATTGATTACCTTTAAAAGTGGACTAACACGGCTATCACACCTCTCTACTCATATATGATCTTGGAATGCATCTTTCTATCTAACACACAAATCCACTTGCACAGTAAGAAACATGTAGGGTCCCTTTGACTAAAGTGCATTGAGCAGTTAACACAAGAATTAGCATGCTCACTCTAACAGTTAATGTGGCAGCTTGACACCTAGAGTGAGAGTTATTGAGCTGTGGTAAAATATTGCAGTTTATTGCAGCCTAATTTACTGGGGGATTCACTAACCTGTATAACTCTGTACCACTGCAATTAATAATGCAACTTGCGATCAACCTAACAAGTTGTGTTATTCTTCTCCCTGGGAGCATGAGACCGCTAATACATAAACCAACATCTTAAAGGAGGCAGTATGGATAGAAATGGTGCATGCACAGATCCCCGCCCCTTCACCTCTCCCCCAAGCAGACACCCCCATCTACCCCAAAACAGACTCCCAAACCCCTAGAAGACATACCATCTCCCTCAAAACAAACCCCACCCCCTGGATCTGCTACTTCCCCTGGGATCTACCAGGGCTTCCTTGGTGTCTAGTGACTAGAACAGGAGCATATACCAGTCACTCCTGACTGTCAGGCTCTGGGTTCAAAATAACACCAGTTCACCCCTGCTATAGTCTTACAATACTATCACTAGGGGTCAGACTACCAAATAAGGGCTTTTAGCATACGCATAGCTTCCTACAGACACATACATCTAATCTAAGGTAAGCTAATTGAACATTGGCATTTTTGTTTTGCTTTACCGAAGTGGCTCAAGAAGGATCATAAACAAGATATAGATCAAAGAGATAAACCCTCTTATAACAATATATTTCCATAATAGTTGTAATCATTCAGGTCTAAGTCTAGATACTCATCAATATAAAGTAAAAAGAAAGCTTTGACAATTCTCCTGAAAATATGATAACATTACAGATACTGTACAGCAGTTCATTCCACAAAGCAGGGCCCCTCTGTCTGGTAATCAATTTCTGACAAGTTGATATCAAAAGATCACATAATTTTTTTAACTTCCTGAGCAGAATGCAACACCTTGGAAGGAGAATATACATGGACAAAGTTATTCCTCCTTTGGTTTCCGGCGATAATGGAAACTAATGGCGGCCATCTCAAACCAGGCCAAAGCCAATGCATTTAATCATGGGAGGAGCCAGCATTTGTAGTGCACTGGTTCCCCTCACATGCCAGGACACCAACCGGGCACCCTAGGGGGCACTGCAGTGCACTTCATAAATTGCTCCCAGGTACATAGCTCCTTTACCTTGTGTGCTGAGCCCCTCAATCCCCCCCCCCCCCCAAACCCACTCCTTACAACTGTGCACCACTACCATAGCCCTTACGGGTGAAGGGGGGCACCTGAACATGCGGCAAAATAAAAACCAGACCATGTCCATTTTCGGCCTGAGACCTTACTGTCACCCAATGACTTAGCGATAAGGTCTAATGTGCTACCCAGGTGGTAGGCATGCAGTGTGCGCGTGTTTTTGGCACATGCCAAATTCAGAATTATTGCCCGGGGCACGGGTGGCCAGGCAGTAATGCTGATTTGGCACATGCTGGATGCATGTAGGCCCTTACACGCCTTTGTAAAAGGGCCCCTGAGTTTGGCACGCACTGAATCCTGCAGTAGTATTTAATTTTCTACCACAGGGGACATTCCCGATGGTAATCAGCAGTTGGTGCATGCTGCGTGGTTAGCACATGAGCCCTTACCACTAAGTCAATAGGAAGGGAAGGGAATGGGACTTGATATGCCACCTTTCTGTGTTTTTTTGCAACTACATTCAAAGTGGTTTATATTATATACAGGTACTTATTTGTACCTGGGGAAATGGAGGGTTAACTAACTTGCCCAGACTCACAAGTAGCTGCAGTTCCCCAGGATCAAAGTCCGCTGCACTAACCACTAGGTCACTCCTCCGCTCCAGGGCTCAGGCCATAAATAGGTGTGTGCTAGTTTTAATTTCAGTGCATGCCCATTAAAAAAAGCCCTTAATCCAAGTCACAGTAAATAAATGGCCCATGATATGCCAAAACACATGTCCACACTACCGCAGGCCACGTTTTACCACAGCTTAGTAAAAGGACCCCTTAGTTTCTTTCCTACAAAGAGAAACTCTCACCTTTAAGCCTAATTTGTTCCCTGACTAGAAACATCACCCCCTACAATTAACCCTAGTGATGCTAATAAATTATATCAGATAAGAAAAACAACAGTTATAATTCCTAAACATCCCGATCCCCGCTAACTGTGACACAATCAGGGTGTTCAGCACAATATATTAATTAGTGGTGATTGAATTACAGCAAAATAATAAGGAAAGACAGAGGGTATTGAACAGAAATAAAAGCCTGACACATAAGGCATAAACTCCCAATGTGATTATTTGCATAAACTAGCAGCTAGTTTGCATTTACCAGGCATTCGGTTTGTGAAAGCGGGGAATTTTTGATATGGCATCCAAATCCGATTTGGCAGGAGGAAGTGTATTTTAATTGCATTTGTTACTAAGATGTGTATTATTTTGTCATGTTTTCAAGACTGTGAATGGTTTAGATGTATTCCCACTTAGGTATAGGCAGGTTATAAATGTAATAAATAAATACCTGAATAATTCCTCAGCTTCTCAGTGAAACTTAAATTCTCTAATGATACCAGAGAAATCTTTGCTTGTGTTCTGTGCTATAATAATAATAGCAACGCCAGCAACAACATGAACCTATCACAGTTCTTGTTATGGCCTACTGAGTAGGAGTCTTTGATTAGAGAAAAGAGGAGAAATGGCCTAATGTTTTGTGTACAAAGAAGGAGCAAAACCTCGCAGAGCAGAAAATGAGTGACACAACAGTGAAGATGATCCAAAAATCTTTTTTTTTTTCATTTTTTCAAACAAGCTTTTGCCTACAGCCCAGTAACTTGAGTGAGCTTTCCAGTCGTCTCGGTGAACGGAGCACCCAGTTTGCTTTTTACTTTCCTTATTTAAACTACAAACATTGTTCTAAGTGGACATTTCATTGCAATTTAAGAGACTCCTGATGCAGGCCTTGTTGGCCAAAACACAGCTGTGTCGGGTCTCGTTTGCTTCATAATAAACATTTTGACCATCCTTAGCACTGTCTGCTGATTTTTGGGTCATCTTCGCTATTGTGTCACTAATGTTTTGTGTAGCAGGCTTTTTCAGTACATGGGTAGCACTTGCCGTTGCTGAAATTACCACGGGACACCTGGGTGTGCCCCACTAGAAGGCATTTTAAACTGTGGTAAGCATGTGTTAGTGCTTACCACAGCTTAGTAAAAGGACCCCTAAATATGGTCTAAAGTAACATGTTTAATTCTGAAGCAGCTTTCTATTTTCCAAAAGATTTGTGTCGTGTGTGTGTGTGTGTGTGTGTGTTTCATCAAGTCACCGAATATCCAAAATGAAAAGGTCACAGGGGCTCTTTGGGTTCAGTTTCCACTGTAGTTCCTTGTGACCTTGGGCAATGTCACTTAACCCTTCATTGCTCCAGGTACATAATTTAGATTTGGAGGACCACTAGGGACAGAGAAAGTACCTGCATATAATGTGTACAGTGCTGCGTACACTTAGTAGCACTATAGAAATGATTAGCAGTAGTAGTAGTAGTAGAAAAGAACAGTATTCCAGCTCTCTGTAGCCTGCCAAATTTGCTCATATTAGTGGTTAGGAAAAGTGTAGAAGAAGCAAAAATGTACCAGGTTCCATGGAGACAAGCAGAAAAATGCAGTCAGCTACAGTTTTTTTACAAAATCAAACAGAAGCAGCTATTTACTCCAAGCCATTATCATCTCTGGAAGCCCACCACAATCATTTCCCAAATCCCAGTTGCTTTTGTTCTTTTGCCTCCTTTGGAACACTTCCTTTTGCAGAGACAACATGATTGGGTCAGGATGATAAGGCTGCTGAGTGCTTAGAGCTGAATATTTTTCCAGCTCTTATGCAACTTCCAAAATAAAAATGACAAGTAGAACAGCCAGGTATCAGTGTCAGCCAAGGGAGAAGAAGGACTGGGAAAAGCAGGATCGTTTAGTGTAAGATTACGACATTATATAGAACAACAAAGATGAGAACGCAACTGAGAACAGTGACTTTGGGGACTACTCAAAGTACTTGAAATAAGTAGAACCTGAAACTAATTGCAGTTCAATGGAGTGAAAAGTAAAGGGAAACCTTTTCCCCATTAAAGTTAATCAGGTTCTGGCGTAGTCTGCTATCAAACTCAATACAGGCATCACTAACTGAAGTAATAAGCCTCAATTTGATGTATTTTGGGTGACTAGGAACATTGGTAAATGCAGAGATGCATGAACAGTGTAATTAAGGTACAACAAGGCTTCTATTCTGTATATGTGCAATATTTAAATTCAAATAGGTCTATCCACTAATAATATCATTACATTTACTGAAAAAAATACAGAAGCGGTCAGTCACGGAATCATAAGCCCATCAAAGACAACTAAAAGCAATGAGCGGAGAGTTTGATTTGATCTCTAGAATTACTATCCTATGGCTTATAGGGCAGGGTACTGGCAGTGCACCACTTCAAACTATTCCCATAATATTTCAGGCCAACTGTACAAAACTGTTCTATAATTAATTGCATGGCTGGCCCTAGATGATTTCTTTTCAAGCAGTTCTCTACTATGATTATTAATAACTAGTAAAAGAGGCCCGCTTCAGAGCAAATGCAATGGGTGCTAGCAAGGTTTTCGTCGCCAACACCCCCCTCCCTCCCTCCCTGGCCAACCCCTTCGTTGTTCTGCCATTGCTCCGCCCCCAACGTCATGATGTTTGACGCGAGGGCGGGGCCCGGAGCGATTTCCCACCCACCCCCGCCTCCCTGCCTCCCTCCCTGCCAACCCGTTCGTTGTTCTGCCATTGCTCCGCCCTCGAGGGAGAGGCCCAGAGCGGTTTTGTTGGCTTCACCACCACGAACCTTCGAATCTTTTTGAAGGAAGTCAGGGCTTGGCTTCACTGACGTCAGTGTCCTCAGAACGTTGAGGGTGAGTTTTATTATAGTAGATATTGCTGCAGGGGTAATAACAAATCTTTTGGGTTTGGGTTTAAAAAGAAATACAAACTTTGAAAAACCCACTCTCCCACATGACAAGGAAATTGAGTCCCTTGGTTAAAATGGAAAAAATATAGTAATCTTACTTCCTCTGACAGCTCTCCTACCTTCTTATGGGGGGTGAAGAGTTCAGAAACCAAACGGTAGCTCAACACAAGAGTCCCACGTAGTAAATGCAAAACACCAAAAAAGTGGAAAATGGAAGAAGGCTCAACAAACAAGGGCACTTCAAAAATACTATGTTTAACTTTAATACATATATTCTACAGAAATTACATAAAATGAACTTGTATTGCTGTTACATAAAAGCCTTTTGCCGTTTCATAAAAGACTCAACATGGCACCGTGTTTCGGCACTGAGTGTCTGCCTCAGGAATCTTTTGTAGATATAGTTCAATACTACAACAGAACAGCTCCAAAAAAGGGATAACAGCTGGTCTTTAAAAAGACCGTGTATAAGAAATAAGTGCACAAGGCTAAAATGAGTCCACAAATGACACTTAGAGGAAAACGATAACAGAATGATGTAGCAAAGCATATTGTGTAAACCGGTTCGTCATTCTGTTATCCTTTTAGTCTAAGTGTTATTTGTGGGCTTATTTCAGCCTTGTGCACTTATTTCTTGTGTACGGTCTTTTTAAAGACCAGCGGATATCCCTTATTTTGGAGCTGTTCAGTTTTAGACTCTGATGAAGACTTCAGCCAACACATTCATGATGTGGTGGTGCGTACAGCCATGCCCTCTCTCCGCTGCTGACCATGCCACAGAAAGAGGACAAGAATGGCAGAATCTAAGGTCATGATCTCCACTTCTGCAGCTTGGGGCCTAGATACTGCTTTGAACCACATATTATAGTGTCCAATGAGGTTTAAAGAGACACTTACCACTACTACTACCACTACTACAAGTAATACTTATCCCAACCCATATTCAGCCTGTGGCCATATGTAGATACCAGCATTGAATACCTAGGGCTAATAATAGTGGGTCTGGTACCAGAACTTATGCAGATCCCAACAGATATTCAGCTGGGACCCACATAAGACACTTACATGGGTCCTGGCTGGTAGGATAGGGTTAAATATCTATTTCTCTCAATGGAGTAGGGTGAATAGTGGAGTGCTGCAGGGCTCTATACTGGGACAGGTGCTATTTAACATATTTATAAATGATCTGGATATCAGAACAAGTGATCTGATAACATTTGCAGATGATACTAAACTATTCAAGGCTGTAAAAACATGTGGACTGTGAAAAACTGCAGGAAGACTATTCAGATACTTCTAATGAATATCTGGATTTTTTTCTACCTACAGCAGCCAACATTTTAAAAAACATTGACTGCCATGGGCCCAATATTACCGCATCAATTTTTAGTAGTCTAAAGAACCCCTAATTAATGGACAAAGAGACATCAACCCCCAAATTCTATAAATGGTGATTAAAATTGTGCACGCAATTTTGGGTGCATGCCCAATTTGCCTGAGCAATTTAATTGAGTAACAAGCCTATTAGCACCAATAATTTGGTACTAACAATCAATTATTGGTGCTAATTTGCAACAATTTGGATTTACGCACATCTTGATAGAAACTATTCTATTAAGATGTGTGCAAAGTTTTTAGTGTGCAACTGAAAAGGGGGCGTGGCCATGGGAGGGTCATAGGCAGGTCAGGGGTGTTCAGTAAAGATGCATGTGCTATTATATAATTTGGGGGATCTTCGGGTAACTTATGCAGGTTTCAGCTGGTGTAAATCCCTGCGCTAAGCACTATTCTGTAAATGGTACCAACTGGGAGCAAGAAACCACAGAAGGTGGAAAGAACACAAAGATCCCACGAGGTGGATAGAATACAGGAACAAGCAGTGAGAACTGGATCAGGCTCTTCAAAAACAGATTCAGGACGCCGAAATAGAATTATAGATGTTTATTAATACTGACTCAACATGGAACCATGTTTCGCACATGCTTGCCTGCCTCAGGAGTCTTGGTGCGTATACTTGATAATCACGTTTATTGTTGATGATGCTTCTTGTGAACAGAGCATGAGCTGGTCTTTAAGAAGACTGTTGGTGAAAGAAATAATTGTTGAGTAGCCTGTAAAATGCTGATCTCGTGCTAAAAGCCCGACCGGGAGTGTCATTTATAGAATAGCATTTAACATGCATTTTTTTTGTGCCATATCTGGTCACCATTTACTGAATTTAGAGGCCCTTTTACTAAGCTGCACTAGGGCTAACGCGCAGGTAGCGTGAGCCAGATTGACACTACTGCCGGAGTAGCATGGAAACCCGGCAGTAAACTTAAAGTTGGCGAGCGCTGTTCCCGCAGTATAAAATAATTTTCTATTTTCTACCATGGGGGGCATTCCTGGCAGTCATTGGCAACACAGCCACATTGCTGTATGCAGCTTGATTACCACACAAGTAACGCGTGAGCCCTTACTGGCAAGTAAATAGGTAGCGGTAAAAGTTCAGGCAATAAATAGATTAACACTACTTTTAATATTAGTACATGGCCATTTACTACCCCATTTAAAAAAGACCTTTTTACCTGCCATAGTAAAATATGGCCCAGTACATGCCAATTTCATGTGCCCACACTAGCGCAGACTACGTTTTACCGCAGCTTAGTAAAGGAGCCCTTTAGTCCCAAAGAGCTACATAAGTACATAAGTGTTGCCATACAGGAACAGACCGAAGCTCCATCAAGCCCAATATCCTGTTTCCAACAGTGGCCAATCCAGGTCACAAGTACCTGGAAAGACCCCAAAACAGTATATCTTATCCTGCTTATCCCAGAAATAAGCAGCAGATTTTCCCAAGTCCATTTTAATAATGGCTTATGAACTTTTGTTTTAGGAAACTATCCAAACCTTTTTTTAAACCCTACTAAGCTAACTGCTGTTACTACATTCTCTGGCAACGAATTCCAGAGTTTAATTACACATTGAGTGAAGAAATATTTTCTCAGATTCATTTCAAATTTACTACTTTGTAGCTTCATTGCGTGCCCCCCAGTCCTAGTGTTTTTGGAAAAAAGTAAAAAAGCGATTCACGTCGACCCGTTCCATTCCACTCATTATTTTATAGACCTCTAGCGTATCTCCCCTCAGCCATCTCTTCTCCAAACTAGATTTACTACGGTGCAATACTGCATTAGCATGTGGTGTTAGTAAACAGGTCCCACTTCATAAAATGGGACCTACGGTAAATAACACAATTAATACATGTTAGCTTGTAGTAATGCAGCATCACCTTTCAATAAATCTATGACTTTTTAAATGTGCAATTAAGCAGCATCGAAAAAAATACAAGCCTTAGTTTCAACTCAACTGCTTGATGTTAGCAAAATATAGGGAAGTAAATAGCACCCGTAAACAGTAAAATTGATTATGGGAAGGACTCAAAACAAGCCATACTTTCAAACTGCAGTTGAAACATGTGACCTCTTCATTCATCAAGCAGGGCACTTAGCCAAAGAGTGGCACAGACGGTAATACTACAGAACGTGCCACTGGTGTTTGGCCAAGGGCAGCCACTTTTGAAAAGATGTCTGGCAGCACTAAAATGCTAATTTATTTTGTGCTAGACTGATTGCAAAATATGAAGATGAGGACTTGTTACCTGTCACACACTAGGAAGACAGTAGCATTAAATAAAAGACAATGCTAGTGACTTTCCAATTCTTTTCTAGTCATCGCCACGGTCTGCTTCATACATCAGCATCTGCTTTTTCCATAGTAGGTCCGTTGCTATGGAATAAGCTTCCAGGGCACTTCAGATTTTATTCTAAAATGCAACAGTTTAAGAAGGTTTTAAAAACTCATTTGTTTTGCAGATTTTTCCATCTATGTAAACAATAATGATTGCTAAGAATAGAAGTTACCTGAATATGGTTAAAGTTGAGAAAGGCAGAAGGCACCGATATTAGATTTTATGTCATGATTGTGTTTTTTGTGTGTTTTGTTTTATTGAATTATGTATGTTTGTGATGCTGGAAACTGCTTAGGGCCAGATTCCATATATGGCACTTAAAAAATCCGCGCGGAAAATATTTCTGCATAAACGTATTCTATAAGCGACATCTAGATATTTAGGCGTGGTATATAGAATATGTTTAGTCGATATCCTAGTGCCTAAAACTATGCACATACATTTACACCAACGAAAACATGGCATAAATCCCGGTGCGTAGGTTTAGGTGCAGAGGGCCATATTCTATAACAACACATGTAAATTTTAAAATGCCCATTTCCCCACCCTTAACCATGACACTGTTTGCCTGCGAGCATTAAAATTTAGGCGCAGTGCATTACAGAATACACTTAGGGAATTGTGCGCGTAAATTATAATTATTGCCAATTAGGGCTCATTATTGCTTGGAAAGTGCTGTTAACAATGCTGATTGACTTGTTCAGCCAATTAAGTTTTGCGAGTTGTTATAGAATACTCTTGGCTGTCTTGCTACGCAGTTGCGATAAGGCATTGGCAACCAATGATCAATAGACTTCTCTAGCAGAAGTATTTCCATTATGATAATTCCTTGTGTTTTTGGCTCCTGTCTTTTACCTTGATTAATTTCAATTACCTCTTTCTCTGGTAAGTTGCCTTCATCCTTGATGTTTTGCCGCACCCTATCCACAAAAGACTGTTTACCTCCAATGGAAAATGATTATCAGCAGCTCTCTTGGGCAGAACAATACACTGCGAGCGGCTGCTCGTTTGTCACAGTCAAATCTCTGGGTAGTGAGCAGACGCTGTGACATACGGATACATCTTCTAATTCAACACAAAAAGTGCTATGTCTAAGATGAATAGCAGAAGCTACCTCAATGGTATTCTACTCATTGTATCATCCCATGTAATTAACTCAACATTAATGACTGATCTAATAGGCATCATTTTCCCATTATTGTGCCAGGCATCACAGATGTGTGCATCACAGGAATGGCAATTATATTTTATTTGGTCTGGCAAAAATAAGAAATTATCCGAAAATCTATACTGTTAACTATTTAAAGGTTTTAAACAATCAAATCACAAGTCTAAAATTAGGTTTTAATCTCTATTTTTGGAAGGATTTCAAGTTCCTTCCTGACTGCTAAGCATCTGTTAATGTACCACATAGGGTTCAGAGGGAGAAACAGAACAGCCATTCAAGTGCAGGTGAGATTCTATGAAAAATAATCATAACATGTTTGTGCTATACGTGGAAACATGTTATTAGAAAGTTAAAATCTGAGATTACGGCATATCATTTTGGATGAGCAGATAAAATATTATTTTGCATTCTATGGAAAGCATACATGGTTATTTGTACCCTTCATTCCTTTGTCTTATGGTTAACAATGCATTCAGAAGTCTCTCAGTTCATTGGACAGATCCATGATATTAAAATTTCCAGGACATAAGATATAACACTGCACAATCTGAGAATGATGACCTATATCTGTCATAGTTGGTTTCACTGGATTCCAAACGGCCTTGGGTGGACACAAG
The DNA here is from genome assembly GCF_901765095.1 of Microcaecilia unicolor. Taxonomy (NCBI): domain Eukaryota; kingdom Metazoa; phylum Chordata; class Amphibia; order Gymnophiona; family Siphonopidae; genus Microcaecilia; species Microcaecilia unicolor. The sequence goes on from NC_044034.1 coordinate 146,403,062, forward strand.
ATGATAGTGTGATTGAAGAAATGTCATGAACTTGTAATGCAACTCCAATATAACAAGTCATACACATCCCCAAAGAGAGAGAATATGTATCTGTAACTATAACAAAGACAACGGTGACTTTATAGCAATCTTTGTCAAGATTCCTTAGGATTCATATTGTGGAATCCCTGTGCTACTACTGAAATTTACTTTCACTAGAATTAATATCTTAGGGGCCCTGTTTATTAAGGCACGTTAACATTTTTAATGCACCTACAATTAACATGCACGCTAACCGTGTAGGCACCTATAGGGATAGTGTAGGCACGTACGTGGTTAACTCACGTACATAGTTAACATGTGTTAAAAATGCTAAAGTGCCTATAATGAGGCTTAGTAAACAGAGACCTAAATGCTAAGATAAATCTTGGTTTGGGCCTATTTTCAAATACCTACATTAGTGGGCACTTTTCGAACTCATGGGGCAGATATTTAGCTGGTGGTGGTCAATGTTTTTATGTCCGCTGCCTGCTGTATTCACAGATATTCAATGCCAGGGCATGCTCTGGCACCTGCTTTGATTATTCTGTTGCATGCTGGCTGCTAAAACGTATGTGGTTAAAGTGCAGTATTATTTCTTTATTTTATTTAGGTAAACTTAATTTACCGCCTTAACTAACAGATACGTCTAGTACTACTACTACTATTTAGCATTTCTATAGCGCTACAAGGTGTACGCAGTGCTGCACAAACACAGAAGAAAGACAGTCCCTGCTCAAAGAGCTTACAATCTAATAGACAAAAATAAAGTAATCAAATCAAATCAATTAATGTGTACAGGAAGGAGGAGAGGAGGGTAGGTGGAGGTGAGTGGTTACAAGTGGTTACGAGTCAAAAGCAATGTTAGAGGTGGGCTTTCAGTCTAGATTTAAAGGTGGCCAAGGATGGGGCAAGACGTAGGGGCTCAGGAAGTTTATTCCAGGCGTAGGGTGCAGCGAGACAGAAGGCGCGAAGTCTGGAGTTGGCAGTAGTGGAGAAAGGAACAGATAAGAAGGATTTATCCATGGAGCGGAGTGCACGGGAAGGAGTGTAGGGAAGGACGAGTGTGGAGAGATACTGGGGAGCAGCAGAGTGAGTACATTTATAGTTTAGTAGAAGAAGTTTGAATAGGATGCAAAAACGGATAGGGAGCCAGTGAAGTGACTTGAGGAGAGGGGTAGTGTGAGTAAAGCGACCCTGGCGGAAGACAAGACGGGCAGCAGAGTTTTGAACCAATTGGAGAGGGGAGAGGTGACTAAGTGGGAGGACAGCAAGAAGCAGATTTCAGTAGTCTAAATGAGAGGTGACAAGGGTGTGGATGAGGGTTTTGGTAGAGTGCTCGGAAAGAAAGGGGCGGATTTTAAGGATGTTGTAAAGAAAGAAACGACCGATCTTGGCGATCTGCTGGATATGAGCAGAGAAGGAGAGAGAAGAGTCAAAGATGACCCCAAGGTTTCGAGCTGAGGAGACAGGGAGAATGAGAGAGCCATCAACAGAAATAGAAAACGGGGGGAGTGGGGAGGTGGGTTTGGGGGGGGGAAATGTGTGGTGTACAATTAAAAAAACAATAGTAGGAAGTGAGGAAAGGAACTACAATATGTTGACAGGAAAGTATCACATTCATTGGCCCAAACTAGGCTAGAACAGCAACAAGGGTTTCAGGGGAAGGGGAGCAAGAAACTAATTAGCATGAGGAAGGGGGGACAAGAAACAGTTTAAACAAAGAAGAGAACTGAATCTACAGCGGCAAACATCCTATGAGGTATTAAAGGCCTGATGAAACAGCCAAATTTTTATGATGGGCTTTCATTTTCTAAATGAGGATTCTGCTTTAATATTGCATAAACTGAACCACTTAAAGACAGGATTACTTTATATGTGTTCCAATTTAAGCAGTAATCTTATGTGGTTAAGGACTGAATGTTGGTACTTAACCACATACCCCCAGATTTTATATAGCTTGCCTAGCATTCCGTACCAAAATCCAAGCGCATTCTATAATGACACGTATAACTTAATTGGCTTAACAAGCCAATCATCGTTGTTAACAGCGTTTAAACAATAATGAGCACTAATTGGCAATAATTGAAATTTATGCTCACAACTCCCTTAGGGGTCCTTTTACTAAGGTGCACTGAAAAATGGCCTGCGGTAGTGTAAGCATAGGTTTTGGACATGCGCAGATCCATTTTCAGCGCACCTGTAAAAATGCCTTTTTTATTTTGACCGAAAATGGACGTGCGGCAAAATGAAAATTGGTGCACATCCATTTTGGGTTTGAGACCTTACCACCAGCCATTGACTTAGCAGAAAGGTCTCACGCATTAACCGGGTGGTAAGGGTCTACACGCATCAAATGCCTTTTACGGTCTGGTAGCACCACGAGCCAGAAAATAAAAATAATTTTCTGATGCATGTAGTGGACGCGAGAAAAATGAAATTACTGCCCGGCACACGGGATAGCCGGGTGGTAACTTGGAATTGGCACACATCGGGCGTGTGTAGGCCCTTTAACCAGATTAGTAAAAGGGCCCCTAAGTGTATTCTGTAACACACTGCACCTAAATTTTAAAACGCGCAGGCCAAAAGGGGCATGGTTATGGGCAGGGAAATGGGTGTTTCATGTGCATTCTAAAATTTATGCCATTTGTTATAGAATATGGCCCTCTGCGACTAAACCTATGAGCTGGGATTTACGCCACATTTTCATTAGTGCAAATGGATGCTCGTAGTTTTAGGCGCTAGGGTATCGACTAAGCGTATTCTATATACTGCGCCTAACTCTAGGCACTGGTTAAAGAATATGCTTAGGCGGAAATGTTTTCTGCATTGATTTTTTTTAAGCGCCATATATAGAATCTGGCCTATAAGGGCCATCTCCACCCCTGGAACGCCCACAAGTTAGCCAGTTTTGGCTCAGGCACAAACTGCAACTATTCAGTGCCACTGAATATTCATGATTAGCCACTGACAAGTGATTTAAACAGCAAGGAGCCTCTCCTGGCCATTTAGATTGCTTTGAATATCAGGCGAACTCTGTATAGTAATTTCTAAAAAGTACAAGTTCAAGTTCAATTTTATTTGATAGACTGTCTAAATAGATTAAATCTAAGTAATTTACAGAGGGGCCCTTTTACTAAGCTGCATAGGCACCTATGTGTGCCCAACGAGTGTCAATTTGGAGTTACCGCCCGGCTACTGCATGGCCCAGTGCGGTAATTTCATTTTTTTGTGCGCGCCTGCTAGGCACGCCAGAAAATATTTTCTGGCACACAGCAAAAATCGGGCGTTAACTCCAACTTGATGCGCATAGGCGATTACCGCATGGTTAAAGCGAGAGACCTTACTGCTAAGTCAATGGCTGGCAGTAAGGTCTGAGACCCAAAATAGACACGTGCCAATTTTTATTTTGCCAAATGTCTATTTTCGGCAAAGATTTTAAAAAGGCCTTTTTTACAGGTGCACTGAAAAATGGATCTGCGCACATCCATAACACGCCCCTTCACTATCGCAGCCCGTTTTCAGCGCACCTTAGTAAAAGGACCCCCAAAGAGTTTAAAACATAATGGGAGGAAGAAAATCAATGTACACACAAATAAATGAAAATTAAAAAAAGACATAACATAGGCACAAATTGAAGCAAAAACTTAGGTGTGGTTACAAACTTATCAAAGGAGAGTATAAAGGAGGGAAATCACAGGAGAGACATAAAAACATCTCTCAATCATTATCCAGCTGCAGAACAAGACCAGACCTGGGGGGAGCAAGGGAGTCAGTTACAATGGGCAGACTGAAAAGCTGCTGAGCAGTAGAAAACTTTTAACAGAGAACTGAACAATACGGGTAGTTTCTGTTTGAAAATGTGTTTGAATACATGTGTTAAAAGCATGCACGTCATTTGTGCCTGCTCTTTTTTGTGGGAAACAGAGAGGGGCAAACCACTCGCGAATTGTATTAGTTTTGGATGTGCGTAACATCTGGGAACACCTCCTTGCAGCCCAACTAAAAGTGCATGTGCTCTGGAAACCTATTACTTTTCAATCGTATTCAATACTTTTTATTTCATTTATGCAGCCTGAACAATTGCACAAATACATGTATGGATTAGCTGTCCAAATAGCTTTTCATGAACACTTATATATCTGTTTAAAATCAGAGGGCCTCAGCTATGCACACCAAGACAATCAGCTGGGTTCCTCTGTATGAACTCAGGTGCCTATAAGCCCCCAACAGTCACACTCATTATCAGTTCAAGCTTGGTGGTCCACAGGTGGGAAAATTTTCTAAAAACGTCTAATACAGTTGACACTGATTGCTGGCTGTATAAGCCATTTTCAATATCCTGGGAAGCACCAGACAGGGTCAATTTGCTAAATAAGGGAGAAATACCACCAAATATATATATATATATATATATATATATATATATATATATATATATATATATATATATATTACTACTACTACTACTATTTAGCATTTCTATAGCGCTACAAGGCATACGCAGCGCTGTACAAACATAGCGCTACAAGGCATACGCAGCGCTGTACAAACATATATATATATATATACTGTTATGGGACAGGGAGTCTATCAGGTTGGGGAGAGGGAGTGAAGGAGGCTGCTAGACTTGGGGCAGGGTGGTTGGATTGGAGTGAGAGGTGGTGCTGCTATGCACCCACTCCTCACACATCACCTAGATGGGATTTTATATAGTGCTGGGGAGGAGCCAACTGTCTTTTTTTTGTTGTTACATTTGTACCCCGCGCTTTCCCACTCATGGCAGGCTCAATGCGGCTTACATGGGGCAATGGCGGGTTAAGTGACTTGCCCAGAGTCACAAGGAGCTTTGTTAGGAATTGGGCAACATTCTGGGAAAGGAGAAGTCTGTTCCAAAAGGATGGACTCCACCTTAACTGGGATGGAACCAGGCTGCTGGTGCTAACATTTAAAAAGGAGATAAAGCAGTTTTTAAACTAAAATGGGGGGGGGGGGGGGGGAGCCAACCATCACCCAGGAACACATGGTTCGGTGTTAAGTATCTTTGAAGGATACTATTGAAACAGGAGGTTTCAATAATGGTGAAAGAAAACCAGGAGTGTTAATGAGAGAACAGAATAAAGGATGCAAATTATCCCCATCAACTTCAAAGCAGCTTGTAGACACAAGGAAAAAAAGACAATTTGAAGTGTCTATATACAAATGCTAGAAGCCTAAAAAATAACATGGGAGAGTTAGAGTATATATTTATTTATTTATTTATGGCGCATTTTTACTCCCACATTTTCCCACATAAGCAGGCAAATGTGGCTTACACAAATTCAAGAGGATACAATACAATACAGAGAAGGCACAGATTCAGAGTGTGACAGGAGGGGAAGGAACATGGGATGGCACAGGTTAAACATTGGATATAGCACAAAATGAAGAGGTAGATATAATAGGCATCTCAGAGAACTGATGGAAGGAGAACAATCAATGGGACACTGTGTAATCAGGGTATAAATTATATTGCAATGATAGAGAGGATCAAAATGGAGGGAGGGGGTTACACTATGTGTTAAACAGAGAATTGAGTCAAATAAGATAAACATTCTACATGAAACAGTTAGCAGTGTGGAATCCTTGTGGATAGAAATTTGATGTGTGAAGGGAAGGAGTACACTGGTAGGGTTGTGCTACTGTCCACCAGGACAGAACGATCAGAAGGATGATATATATGGGGAAGCCACTGCTTGCCCTGGGATTGGTAGCATGGATTGTTGCTACTATTTGGGTTTCTTGTGACCTGGATTGGCCATTATTGGAAATAGGTTACTGGGCTGGATGGACCATTGGTCTGACCCAGTATGGTTGTTTTTATGTTCCTCTCAGCCAGTCCTTCTACGCTGCCCTGGACCTGGCACAACATTTCCCCATACAACATGCAAGGATTTCTTTTTTTTTAGTATGGCTGCAAGATAGTAAATGACCACATTAACATGCATTTAAATGCAGCCTATGGTAAGAGTTTCCACGTTATTCCCCAACTGAAATTCTTCCTGCATTACTATCCCATGGTAAAACTATATAAGGCTAGTCTTACCATTTAGCAATTTGTCTACAATGGCCCCTAGGTTTGTGCCTGAGGCAATAGAGGGTTAACAGTCTTGTGCAAGGAGAAGCAGTGGAATTTGAACCAGGCTTCTCTGGTTATTATCCTGGTGGTCTAACCACTAGACTACATTTCATGAAATTACACCCCCCCCCCCCCCCCCCCCCCCCCCCCATGTAGCAAAGGACATATCACATGAAATTAACTGGTAAATTTTTCATTCAACTGAGATTGATCAAATATTTTCATCTACAGACCTGAAAATAAATTATTCATATAAGAACGTGTTTTATTGTACTTTCACAAGTGTATATAGCCACAAGATTTTAGAAAAGCTCATAAGTTATAATTCTAAGTCTCCCCTAGTTCTCCAGACATCTCAATCTCCATCTCTCTCTCTTTATTTATTTTACTCTAACATTGTAGCCTAGTGGTTAACGTACAAACTGCACAAGTGAAACTCTTCTGCCAATTCCAATACCACTTTCATGCTCCAGCATCTGCAAGTATATGCTAAACCTCTGTATGTATTTTTGATAAAGTTTGGCCAGCCTAAAGACACAGCACTTTCGGTGTTATGTAAGATTAATATCAGCTCTCAGAGGGTGCTTCTCGAAACACCTACATGATTTGCTGAAGGGCAGATGACATCTGTTGGGAAGGTGAATCAAACCTGGCTGTCCAGAGTTTTACAGCTCTATTCCCTTATCACCAATACAAACAGGAATCCCAACTTCACTACAGTGTCAAAGCACAACTTATTCTACCCTTGTAGCCAGCTATTATAGGCAACCTCATGACAGTGTCTAGCATATAAGAAATAAAACTTTGCAGGAGGTCCATAAACTGCTCCTCTTCCTCCTGCCAGGTATGAAACAGGAAGTATTACTTCTTGTTTTCAATCTGAATTCTATCTTAACTAGAAGAGTGGAAGAAGAGACAGGCTTAGGGTGGTGTACAGTACAATAGATAAAATAATACCTAGGTCACATTAAAAACATTAAATACACTTGAGAAACACTTCCAACAGGAAACACTCAAGAGATAAAGCAAATGTAGACAACTACCAAGAAATAATCAAATATATACAAAGGTTAGTTCTATAAAGGGATCCCTAGATTTAGGTGCTAGGAATGCACTTATTTCATACTTATTCTATAAAACAGTGGTTCCCAAACCTGGCCCTGGAGACACCCCAGCCAGTCAGGTTTTCAGGACACCCACAATGAATATTCATGAGAGAGATTTGCATGCAGTGGAGGCAGTGCATGCAAATCTCTCTCATGAATATTCATCATGGGTGTCCTGAAAACCTGACTGGCTGGGGTGCCTCCAGGACCAGGTTTGGGAACCACTGCTGTAAAAGAAACTAGGCACCTACTTTTCCTTATGAAATACTAGTTTTAAGTAACTTACACAAGCCTACGTTGCAGAGGTACAAACTTACACCAGGACTACAGCCTGTGCAAAAGAATGCACATATAGGGCTATTTTCTATATATGGAGCCTAAAAAAATCAGCAGTGAAAAATACCCGCTTAAATGGTATTCTATCAGCCACAACTAAAGTTCGGCACGGTTTATGCTTAAGCAGAGTCACGTGTAAATTTAGGTATGGCCATTTGCACCAACAAAAACATGGTACAAATGCCCGTGTCTAAATTTACACGTGGCACACCAATATTCTGCAATTACATGCATAACTTGAAACCATGCCCCCACTAACTACTAGGCTACTTAGGAGTAGCCTAGTGGTTAGTGCAGTGGATTTCAATCCTGGGGAACTGAGTTCAATTCCCATTGCAGCTCCTTGTGACTCTGGGCAAGTCACTTAACACTCCATTGCCCCTGGTACAAAATAAATACCTGAATATATGTAAAACACTTTGAATGTAGTTGCAAAAACCTCAGAAAGGGCAGTACATCAAGTCCCATTTCCATTTCACCCTGAAATGCCCATGACCCTCCCACTTCTGCACTCATTTTTCAAACCGCATGTAAATTTTAGGCACAGATCCCGCACTTAACTTTATGCACTTTGGTCCCAATTAAATCTAATTAGTGCCAATAACTACTTGTTAAAAAGCCAATTATTGGCACTAATTGGCTTGTTATTCACTTATATTGTGGACACAAATTAAGAACATGCCTAAATTTGCACATGCAATTTTTGGTGATCTTTACAGAATCAGGGGGATAATTAATCTACATGTGAAAGTGTGTGCTTTGTTTAAACTCTGCTCAAACGCTACTCATGTGAAAGCCTACCTGCAAAGTGTGCAGCATTGCATCTTGGCATGTACTTACAGGATACCACAGTTGGAAAAAGTTCATTTGTGCAGGTGTGCGTCTACATACAGTATGAGCATCAATGACTAGAACATTGGTATTTATGGTGATTCTATTGTCTAAACTAGGCAGATCCTTGTAAGATTATTCTCATCATCTCTAGTGATCAGACTGGGCAATGAATTGGTTTGTCCCCTACTCACCCACTTTTATTCAAATTCACATTTACAAATATTCACATAAAAATGAATCTGATACAGTAGAATTTTGTGGCATATGTTTCATGATATTACACTGCACACTGTGCCAGCACATCTCATAGGATCGTAGAGTAGCTGCCAACATGGCAAAGGCATTCAGCACGAAGGGATTAGATGAAAATTCCCTGACTGATCTGAATAAAAATGTTACCTACATGAAATGGGTCAGGATTCAAAGACAAGAATAAGCCTTCATGGGTATAAGATAATATATCACAGAACAAAACATGACATGCTAGTCCTGACTACTGCATATCAAAAAGGCTAATTTATTCTTCAAGTACTCTGGCTCAGTTTGTCTGAGGACCTTGAAAATCAAAGAGTTTTAAATTTGTCTTTGTGGGGTACTGATAGACAGTGTAGATTTTGTAGGAAGGGTGTGAGGTGGTCATGCTGCCTGCAGCCCTCTGTCAGTCGTATTACAGCATTCTGACTTAGATGGAGCTGGAGCAAACTCTTTTTGGTTTCACCAGTCTACAAGGCATTACAGTAGTCCACTTGTGATGTCATCATGGCATGAACCACTGTGATCAGACTCATCTTTCCAATATATGGAGAGAGATTTCATATTTTAAAAAGTACATTTTCATAAAATCTTTCTGAAAAGAGAGATTGGGGCTCATTTTCAAAAGAGAAAAATGTCCAAAAAGTGTCAGAAAGGACCATTTGAACGGATTTCTTCTCAAAGTGTCCCAAATTGCTATTTTTAAATCTGTTTTGCAGACATTTATCTATGCATTTTGTCTGCAGTGCATCCAAATCACAAGGGGACATGTTGGGGGTATTACAAAGGTGGGATTAGGGCATGCCTAACACTTGGATGTTTTACAGTCATAATGGAACAAAATGAAAAAGTATAGGGCTGAAACTTCAATGCTTTGGTGTAGACCCCTTTTTTGAATGAATAAGGCACAAAAAGATGCCCTAAATGACCACTGGAGAGAATTAGGGATGACACTCCTCTTACTCTACCAGTGGTCACTGTCCCCCTCCCACCCACCCACCAAAAATGTGAATAAAAATAGTATTTACCAGCCTCGGGTCTATTAGAGCAGCATGCAGATCCCTGGAGTCACATACTGGTCGGTGCAGTGCACTGTAGGACAGGTGGACTCTGGCCCATACCTCCCCCTACCTGTTGCAGTTGTGGTGGAAACTATGAGCCCTCTAAAACTCACCAGAAACCCACTGTACCCACATATAGGTGCCCCCTTACATGCATAAGGGCTATTATAGTGGTGTACAGTTGGGGGGCTCAGCAGACAAGGGAGCAATGGTGAAATATTTACCTGGGATATTAAGTTCCTAGCAATGCCCCCTAGGGTGCCCCATTGCTCTCTTGGGATGTCTGGGGGACCAGTCTGCTAAACATGCTGGCCCCTCCTACATCCCAATGGCTTGATTTTCTGTTTTTTTACTTGTGTGTTTTTTTCTTTAAAATGCCCTGAAAAGATAAACGCACAAAGCACAAAACCTTGTTACAAATGGTAGTTTTGAAAAAAAAAAAAAAAAAGATGTTTTGCTTTTTAAAAATGGTTACATTTTCAATTCATATTTGGATGTTTAGCGTAAAACGTTCAAAGTCCGACTTAGACGTCATATCAAAAATGCCCCTCTTTGTCTTTCTCTCGACAGTTACCGCTGCTGCTCCTTCCCCAGATGGTATGCTTGCAAGTTTAGGAGATCCTCTTCCATCCGTAGGGATTTTCATGGGAAAATATGATATTTTTTTGATGATTTGCAGGGGACAGGGGGAGCAGATTTTTTAATTTATAAAATGTAACAAAACAAAATAACAATGTATTGCATTTTGAGCCATTTTAGATAGAAAATTATATAAAATGAAACAAATATTGGTCGTTTTCTATGGGCCCTGTTTACTAAGCCGTGTTGTAGGCGTGCTAGTGTTTTTAACATGTGCTAAAATTAGCACACACTAACGCTAGAAACACCATAGGAATATATGGGTGTCTTTAGCATTAGTGTGTGCTAATTTGAAGCATATGCTAAAAATGCTAGCGTGCCTTAGTACACAGGGCCCAATGTATCGTACTTGCCTGAGTGGTGGAAGCATGCATTCTCTCATGAGCAATCATAGTCCACAGTTCTCAGAGGAGCCAAGTTACCTAGTTCAAGGCAGGGGAGTTTACACCATTCCTGGATTTCTGATCTATGAAATCAGTAGCACTGATTTCAATGGTCAGATCACGCACTACAAATCCCACACTGTTTTGGAAGGCAAGTTCAAAACCAGGAATGTCCCAAAATCTCCAGCGTAGAACTGGGTAACTTGGCTTCTCTGAGATCTGCATGTTAACCAACAAAGTTGCAACAGCTGTATTTTCTTTCCTTCTCTTCCTCCCTCCTTGTGTCTAAACGCACAGTCCACTCAAGCCTGGCCAGTCCTCCTCAATCAGGGATTGAAATCCATATCCCCTGCAATACGGCATATACCACCAAATCCTGAATCATAGGGAACCCCTTTGTACTTCATCATGTCATTAAAATATTGGAAGTTTCATTGATGAATGTTCTTTAGTAAATCTGTTGTAGCAGTAGCCAGAATCCCATTCCGAGATTCAGAAAACTGTAAGCAGGACAATTTCAGGTGTAAAAAATATCTAGATTTTACTATGCAATGGAGTAAGAACCATCAGAGAGTTTGCCCTTTCTGTAGAGTTCTGGCATTTATAGGTTAAGACTATCATTCACAGGGAAATGATGAATCCACAGGAAACCCAAGACTCATGCCTACAACATCCATTTGTGTTAGTCCGGCTCTGCTACAAATGAAGAATTGGTGTGCTTAATTTCTTGAAAGGTCAGGATGTATGTCAGGCACTGTTGTCATTTTGTTTAATCAATAAAATAGATTTCTCTGAACAAGCTATATACTCAACGAGTGATAGGGTCAAAGAGCCAAACCTAAAGCCTCTTCCCTGACACAAATTGCTCTATTGTTTCAGTTTCAGACTGGCTTTACAAGCAATTGTTTTTTTTCTGTTCTTCTATTTAGAAAAACCATCTATCCTCCTTCTTTATCCCACCACCACAACATTTCCTAATATTAAATTGTGCCAAGGTTGGAAAGAGAAAAGGCAACACAGCCAAGTCATGCATCCCTTTCCATTTTTTCCAGGCTTTCAGTAGTAAGTCAGTACAATTGATGGAGACCTCATTATTTACATAATGATTACAGTAGATAGATAGATAGATAGATAGATAGATAGATAGATAGATAGATAGATAGAGGTATGTATATATATATATACAGAGAGAGAGAGAGAGAGATACTTCCTTACAAGATAAATCATTGCCACATTCCTTCCCCTCCTAAAGAAAATGGCCCTTGGGGAATCCTTATCCTATATAATAAAACACACCTCCAACATTCTGAAGCCAAGAAAGTGAAGCCTTCAAGCCGTGAAGCATTCTTGCAATGTTCCGGAACTATGTGTCGTCAATTGAGGAGATGGAGCCTTACAGAGCACACGAATGCTTCACGGCTTGAAGGCTTCACTGTCTCACACACACACACACACACACACACTCACTCTCTGTCTCTCACATACACTCTCTCTTACACACAGACACAGACACACACACACTCTCTGTCTCTCACACTCTCTCTCTCTGACACAAACACACACATACACACACATTCTGTCTCTCTCTCTCTCTCTCACTCATTCTCTCTCACATACACACTCCATCTCTCACCCACACACTCTCTCTCTCAAACATACACACGCCGAGGAAAGGGGGGCATGGAACACGCTGGGGAGGAGAGGGAGGGGGCATGTAACTCGGAGGGGAGGAGAGAGAGGGAGGGAGGAGAGGAGAGAGGGAGAGGAGAGGGAGGAAGGGAAGGAGGGAGGGAGGGGGGCCTGCACCTCGGACGGAAGGGGGGCCTGGAACTCGGAGGGGAGAGGGAGGGAGGGAAGGAGGGGGTCATGGAACTTGGAGCCCCCCACACACACACTCTCTGTCTCTCACATACACTCTCTCTCATACACTCTATCTCTCTCTCACACACACATACACTCTGTTTCTCACACACTCTCTCTCTCTATGACACAAACGCACACACACTCTGTCTCTCTCTCTCTCTCACTCATTCTCTCTCACTCACACACACACTCCATCTCTCACACACACTTTCTCACACACACACTCTCTTTCTCTCTCTCTCAAACATACACATGCCGAGGAAAACCTTGCTAGCGCCCGTTTCATTTGTGTCAGAAACGGGCCTGTTTTACTAGTTACTAATAAAAGCAATGCTACACTGGTAAAATACTGATGAATTCTACTCGCTGAGTTGTGAGCTAATCACATGTCATTTTGAATGTGTGGTGTCTGGTATCAAGGAAGGAATGAAGATTATAAGATTTCAGTGTGAGTGCCCTATCTGTGGTAATAGAGGACATTCCCCGAATTGTTGGAAAGGCTACCATGCAATCAACAAAGAGCAAAGGTTGGCCACTGCACATTAATGGCACAGAAGACCATAGGGAATGTGCACTTAGAAAATTTTCAGGACATGGCAGGAAGGCCAAGAGGAACCTATAGGTCAATATAATTATGTCATACTAAGGTGGGGTTTAGATTCCCTCCCCCCAACCCCAGCTAGTATTCTTCCAAGCCCCTAAACCTCTGACCACCTGATTATCTGCTCGCTGCTTCCTGCAGTTTCAGATGCTGTGAGTTTGCATCCCAGGTTGAAGACTCCCAACAGGCTGATGGAGGCCTGAAGACAGTGGGGCGAGAGGAAAGGAAAAGGAGGGAGGAACCCACACACAGAAGAATAATACCATTGGCTGCTCTTGGATGTTGATCTAATGACTGGAGGGTATGTCAATGGAGATGATGGAGCTCATTTTCAAAAGAGAAAAAATGTCCAAAAAGTGGTATAAATCTGCATTTGAATGTTTTTCACACAAAAACATCCAAATTGGTATTTTCAAAATCAATTTTTAGACGTTTTTCTATGAAGTCCGTCAGAAGGGCATTCAAATCACAAGAGGGTGTGTCAGGGGCGGGATCTGGGCGTTTCTAACACTTGGATGTTTTTCAGCCATAATGGAACAAAACAAAACCGCCCACAATGACCCTATTAAAGACCACAATGACATTGAGAAATATCCATGGAAGAGTCACATAAGAGCTCAGTAATTGATTTTTCTCTTAATGGAATGTTTACTTGGTTTAATATAATTGAATGCAACTACAAAGTTTTTGACCAATTGGTTACATCTATTATATACATTAAAATTAGAGCGTGCACAGAAATCATATTTAACCCAGTATTCACATTATTGGGTTATAAGTCTATACGCGAGTATCTTTCTATCTAGATGGATAGATAAAAAGATACACACACAAACACACACATGAGAATAAAGTAGGGTTAAAAGGATATTAACATATCATTGCCTGAATGCAGAAATGCTGTACATGCACTTGATGGGAAAGAGAGAGAGAGAGAGAGAGAGAGAGAGAGAGAGAGAGAGAGAAATGAAATTTAATGTGCATATATTATATATCAAAAGTTTATTTTTTTTAACAGTAACTTGTGGGCCTGTTACTAAGCTGCATTAAGCAGCTAATGCAGGGATTACCATGTGATATACAATAGAGCAGACCTGCATTACTGCCTTCCGTATTAAAAAGGCAGCCACTGTGGTAAAAATCCTGTGTTAGCTGCCTATCGTCAGAGTAGGTAGGATCTGGGTGAGACATGGGTAGTTGGAGGTGTAGCCAGCTGTGACAGCCAATGAGCAGGTCAGTACAGTGTGTCAGCTCTCATAACTGCCAATAGCACAGCTGCATTTACCATCACCTCAAGAGGAGGCGATAAATGCCGCCATGCTAACAGCCGTGGTAGCGCTCCTATCTAAACTGCCTCCCTTACACTCCTTGACACAACAGAGAGGTCTCAAACCCCTCCTTCCCACCCCGACACCCATAAGAGGTCCCAATCCACTCTCCCCTCACCAATACCACAAAGAGGTCTCAATACCCTCCCTCCCATCCCTGAACACCACAAAAAGGTTCCAATCTCCTCCCTCCTACCCATCAACACCATAAAGATGTCCCTATCCCTTCCTTCCATCCCCCTGACATAACAGAGACTTCTCTCTCATCCCCCACAAAGAGGCCTCTTTCCCATTCCCCAATATCACAAATAGGTCCCAATCCCCTCCTTTCCACCCCCGACACAACAGAGAGGTCCTGATCCCCTCCCACTGAATCCCGCTGTTGCAGCTCTTCTCCTGTCTCCCTTGGCCATAACCCTGCCCCTCTGAGTGCACTCCCCCCCACTCATAATCTGACCCCTTTGCACCCTTCCCAGGTCATGCCTTTAGAAGTTATTGGTGACAAAGTGGTTCTCAAGTGGCAGTAATTCCTTTCTGCTGCCGCCCAGGTTGACACCATCCTCCAAAATGGCACCTCTGCCTCCTAGCAGTAGTCATTAGACCAGCATTTACACATGTTGATTGCACAAATATGTAAATGGAAATTTGGAGAAAGCCAGGCAAATATTTCAAGGGAGCAGGGGGTGTGTTGTTGTTTTTTTTTTTTTGGGGGGGGGGGTGGCTTGAGGAGTACAAAAATCTACATTTATATTCTCCATTTTACATAGGGATCACAAATGTATGGGGAGAAATTTCAAAGAAAAACCAAAAAGTGGAGTCAATCTGTCAAATGTAGGAACCAGATGATTCTTTAATAGCCAATATCCGAAACACTCACAAAGCCTGACACAGCTGTGTTTCGGCATAAGAATATACCTGCATTGGGGTCAATACAAATCTTGCTTGCAAGTGACAGTGGAAGGAATCAGTAACTGGTTCTTACTTCTAATACTCTTCAGCAATGCAATAAAAATATTGCTCTACAAGCAAAAGTGCTTGATATCCTGATCGGATGGGACAAATTCTGGGGCCCTTTTACAAAACGGTGTTAAGCCCAACACAAGCTTAACGCTTGCTAAAAGGGAAGTACTGCCGGGCTACTGCAGCAGATCGGTGGTAGTTCCCACTCCCAGCATGCACCATTTCCGGTGCTACAAAAATATTTTTAGTTTGTAGCGCCAGTGTGTACCCAGCAGTAATCGGCAGTGCCATGTGCTGCCCAGTTACTGCCAGGATAGCATGGAAGCCCTTACTGCCATCTCAATGGGTGGCAGTAAATGATCCCACACAAAATGGGCGAACGGCAATTGCTTCACTTGATGCATGTCCATTTCTTTAACAAAAAAACCTGCCTTTTACCCACTGCAGTAAAAGGGGGCCTCGGCGCGCATCAAAAACATGCACCGATGCCAGCACAGGCCCCCTTTTGCTGCAGATTTGTAAAAGGACCCCTCAATGAAAACCGGCACTGGGAAACCTTAGCATTGTAAAACTCCACTCTTTGTTTTTTCTTATGTTTATTCTATTCGTGGAGGACTTTTCCTCCTTCTTTTTGTATGGGGAAAATTTTCTTCATTGGGTTTTACATCTTTTGGGGTATTGTCAGGTGCTAGTGACCTGGCTTGGCCACTTTTGGAAACAGGATACTGGGCTTGATGGACCTTCAGTCTGTCCCTGTATGGCAATGCTTATGTTCTTACATCAGCTCAGACATAGGCATCGGTTTTAAAAAGTATTTGCTCCTGCCAAGGCTTTACCTGATGGATAAAAGGAGTCATTCTTCTTATTCTCCTGTTATTTATTTATACCTCCAAAATGAAACCAAATTAAAATTGTGGTCTCTCTATTCAATTGGCAGCACTTACATGTCTAGAATTGGAAAATAAGGCAGATACATTTGGAAGCATCAACATCTGGGCATCTCAATTCTGATCACCACGTTCTATATAAAACTGGGCACAATATCTGAAGAATTTATATTTTGATTTTAAAACACAAATACTATGCAACATTTTCACACATACAATGAACAGTAAAACTGTTAGCACCCTCTTTTCACTGCTCGAAAAGCTAGCTAATTTTTTAATGCTCGTCTCTTGTTCACAAAGCTTCAAATATTCAGTATTTCTCTCCGTAAGTACCCGGAATGAATTGGAGTCTGCAGGGAAAATCCTTGTTCAAGTGTACAGGCCAAAGGATTTTTTTTCCATCAGCACAAAAAGGAAGGGGGGGGGGGGTGGAGAGAGAGAGAGAGAGAGACCTTCATTCATGATTTAAGATGTGCTTGAAAAAGCCCATTCAACTAAACTGGCTGATTTGACCTTTCCTAGAGCAGAAATCTTTTGTATGCAGACCAGATGTACTGGAGAAAATACATGAGAAGGATTTTAAATGAACAGAACATCTATCTGTCTCTCTCTCTATATATATATATATTTATATAGACATAAAATCTTGCATTAAAAAAAGAACTGTAACATGAAAGCTGTATATTTTGGAGAATTAGCAGCCTTTTGCTTGGATTTTCAATGGTTCAGTTTGATTAACTGCATCAGGAATGACTGAAGGACAGACATCACTGCATTCAATGTTCAGGAATCAAAAATGTATGTTTGTGTGTGTGTGTGTATATATATATATATATATATATATATATATATATATATATATACACCCACACAAAAAGAGAGACAGATGCATGCATAAGTATATTGAAATATTTGCTGCACATCTTTGATTCCTGAACACTGAATGCAGTGATGTCCTTCAGTTATTCCTGACGCAGTTAATGAAATTGAACCATTCCAAAATCCAAGCAAAAAGCTGCTAATTCTCCAACATATACAGCTTTTGTGTTACACTTCTTTTTTTAATGCAAGATTTTACAGTGAGGGAAAAGGGGGTACTGTGATCTGAAAAATGCTTCCAATTTCAAACAAAACCTAACTTCTGTAAAATCAATACCATATTAGCTGCAAGGTTAGCACAGATCTATCAAAAAACAGCAGACAAAACATGTGAGGAACAGGCAAATGCAGTAAGAAGACAATCACACAAGGTTATTCTTCACAGTTAAAGGTGAAATCCAAGTCAGAGAATTAATCTTTCTATAAGAAGCATTAATGACTTTCCATTTTGAAAAAAACAGGCTGTGGACATGTTACTAAGCCATTCACTCATGAATAAATTAAAAAATAAAAATTATCAAAGCATTCTAATCTCAGTTTTTAAACACAGATGTCTAACCATAGATTTAGGCACATAGCTCCCTGAGATAGAAGACTGTCCCCATGACAATAGCTACATACAGACTGGTTGTTTCACAATGCAGCTATTTTTAACCACTGAAACAAATGGACATAGCAGGGCATGAGTCTGCATCAGGAGAGAAAAAGTAGCACATAAGTGTATATTTCATTTTCAAATACAAACATCAATTCTCCAGCATGTAGTCAACTTGCAAAATGTAGCATATAGGCACTTTGGATATTTGTAGTCCATTTTAGATAAAACATGGCAGTCAGAATTGAGATCAACCAACATAGAGCCTTTTTTCAAATAATACAGGAACACACGTATATGCGGCAGAGGCAACCACTTTGCAAAGGCCAACAGCTGAAACATCGACAGATGCAACTAGGCAACAAGAACCAAATACCTTATCGGAGCTATAAACTCCCCCTAAATCACAGGTCAGGAACCCTGGGGTACAGCTAGACTCAACACTTACACTGATCTCCCGAATCCAAGCAACTTGAGGAGCTGTCTCTATCATCTGACAACTACACTGTCTCTCATTGTACATCAAGAAGACAAGTCTACAGTGGTTCATGCCATAATACCAAGACTGGATTACTGTAATGCATCCTACATTGGAATGACTACAAAGAGTTTACACCAGTTCCAATTGATTTAGAAAGCTGCAGCAAGATTGATAGAAGATTATAAACAACACGACCACATCACACCACTTCTACAAAAACTTCACTGGTTTCCATATACACACACACGCGCGCACACAAACACATGCAAAAAGGATAGTAATACATCATCACCTGAAAGCAAGTGTTTTATATGTGCTTCACATATGAGAAGTGAATTTTAGGGGCCCATTTTCAAAAGAAAAAAACATTTCAAAAACAACATAAAGTGGCATTTGGACATTTTTCTTTAAAAAAAAATCCTAATAGCAATTTTTGAAACTTGGATTTGAGATGTTTTCCTCTGCAGTGCATCCAAATCACAAAGTGTGTTGGAGGCGGGATATGAGAATTCCCAAAACTTGGATGTTTTCCTGCCATAATGGAACAAAGCAGAAATGACCAGGCCTAAAAGTTAGATGTTTTGGTCTAGACCTGTTTCAATCATGACTAAATCACAAAAAGGTGCCCTAAATGATGAGATGACAACTGGAGGAATTAAGGCAGGACCTTCCCTTCTTCCCCCAGTAGTCACTGACTCCCTCCCACCCCCACAAAAATGTGAAAGAAACAGTACATACCAGTCTCTATGACAGCTTCAGATCCCTGGATTAGCCTAGTGATCAGTGCAGTGCACTGTGGAGAAGGGGACCCAGGCCAATAATCCACTGTTACACTTGTGGTGGAAAGTGTGAGCCTTCCGAAACCCAACAAAAACCCACTGTACCTATATATAGGTGACACCTGCAGGCATAAAGGCTATTGTAGTGGTGTAATGTTGGGTACAGTAGGCTTTTGGTGGGTTTTGGAGGGTTCACCATACAGTGTAAGGGGGTAATGGTGAGATGTGTACCTGGGAGGTTTTAGGTGACGTCCACTGCAGTGCCCTCTAGGGTGCCCCACTGCTCTGCTGGGATATTTGTGTGGCCAGTCTACTAAGAATGGTGGATCCCCTTCCCTTGGGCATTTTTTTCCCCAAAAATGTTCCTAAAAGATAGACACACTGAGCACAAAAATGTCTAGCAAATGGCAATTTTTGAAACAAAAAGTTGGATGTTTTTCTGGTTTGAAAATGGCCATATTCGCTACTGGATTTTTGCATGTTTTTCACAAAACACATGCCTAGAAACTGCTGGGGTAATTTCTCTTTGAAAATTATCTTACATTTCTGGGGGCATAAAGTAATCAACTAGCTGTCATTAGGTACCAGGCAGTGAATTGAAAATGCCCCCCAATCATTAGGAGCACCTCTGATTCTGTAATTTCTTGCATCAGTGCTAAATTATTGTGCACAGTGTTGTAGTTAATAACAGCTTTGCAACGAATAACGTATTTCTAAAACTAGGTGTGCCATAAATGAATGAAGAACGGTTATAAGGTAAAAAAAAAAATCCCCCTGTACCCTACACTGTATGCTTTACTCATGGAATAAAGAAGCAGCACCAAGGCTGAGTTAGACAGTCCCAGGCAAGCGCACCAGGGGATTTCATTTTGAAACCTTCATGCTATCCAGTCTCTGCACTTCACAGCTGTAAAGTACTTGGTTGGAAAAATCCCTTTGGCGCCAGCTACCCTGGGATTTTCAAGGGAAACTCCATGAAGACTGTTGATTGGATAATCAACCGACATGTCTGCAAGCATGAGACAACCACAGGCTTGTAAGCTCCCCACAAGGTTTGAAAATTACCTTCCCCATGTTTAATGCATTTGCTCTGTGCTCTACCAAAATGTAGCAAGGTTATTTATGAAGCATTTAGATACTGTAGTAGGTTTAGAGACATTTAAAGACAAAAATCTATTAATCTCCTGGAGAGGAGATGGATTAAAAAAAAACAACCAAACCCAAGCAGCTGTGTGTAGAGGTTTTGTAAAGTATCTACATCAATGCAAAACATGGACAGATCACTGGTTATATAGCACAGTAGATGTGAATATTTCTGCTAATTGGAAAAGAGAATTATAAACAAGTTAAAACAAATTATACATTTAGAGAAATAATGAAATCCACTCTCCCTCTATATACTGAAACGAATACTTGCAGAATGCTGGCTTTCCATCTAGTATGATTTATAACTTCTATGCACATTTTGCTCTGGAATCTTCTATTGCTCACTTTTTCTAAATCTGAGCTCAGGGCAACCTACTTTCAGGTGCATAAGTTATACTTATTTCTCTGTTCAGCTTACAGTCTTATTCATTCTTGAGGCAATGGAGGGTGAAGTGACTCGTTCAAAGTCACAAGGAGGATCAGTGGAATTTGAACCTTGCCCCCCGCCCCCTTGTTCTCAGCCCACTACTCTAACCACTTCACTATACCTCACTTTGAAAGACTTACCATTATCCCCTGTGCTTGAATTACAGGAGTTTTGATGGGTCAATCGTGTCAGTGAGAACAAAATGGTAAAGAGAAGCCAGGCCCATATTCAATTACTGAAGAACCAAATCCAATTATTTTTCAGTAGCTTTACAAATGCATTCCAAATTTTGATGAAGTTCTATTTTAGTTCAGACTCCAGGACACAACACACCTACTAGTTGGAACTGTCCCGATGTTGTAGGGCTAATTCATTACATGAGACACAGTTCCCATATGTAGAATAAGAAGGTACCGGTTGCTTTCTAATTTGACCGTTTAGTCAACTCAATAAAAATCTCTTCCTTCTAAACTCTTTTTAAGATCCCCTTTCTTCATTCTTCTTCTGCTGGTCTCCTCTTCATTAGACATATATTGCTTAAAAAAAAAACACCTTAGGCTCAGGATTTTGTTGGAGATAAACCATTGTTTTGTTTTCTTTTGCAGCTTAAGAATGAAAAAAAAAAAGAAGCAAGAATAGAGTCATTTTGGGAGGCTTTATTGCTTGACACTGGTAGAACACAAAATATATCAGGCAGGTACACAAGCTTGAGCTTAGCTGCAGTAAAAATGTCTTTTAAGAGCTTTATTTACAGTAGGGATGCGTACGGAGATGCAGCATGACTCACAGGAGCATATGCTGCAATAGTTTATGATAAATGCACCTCCAGTAAAATAAAGTTTGTTTACTAGGGAATCATATTCAATGGACCAGAGAGATTGCATTCCTGCATCTGAAATACAAAGACACAATTCTGCTTCCATTAAGTGTAGGGAAGCATGGCTGAAGAGCTAATAATCTGAGTAATTAGCTGATTTAAGGCACTTAGAACAGAATAAGGTGTTTACAATGTCCAAACGAGCCATTTTATCAGAAGTTCAGATACCAACAGACTCCAGATTTCCAGAGCAGGCCAATCCAGTCCTGGCTTTTATCCAACCAACTAGTTTTGGTAAATATGGTCCCCATGATGTCTGATAATGATTACCGTGAAGGATATTATGAGATGCTAGGACTGCACCTCCTCTGAGGCCCCGACCCTCACACATCCACCATATGCATGGTGGGTCTGCCAAAAACTTCCAAGGTAAAATGTGTTTAGAGGTGAGCAATGTCAATAGACAACCTGCAACTTTAAAGAAAAGTGAAAACAATTCATTTGCCTGCAGAGAAGAGAGTGAATATTTTCCAAACAGTCCCAAATCAAAAGCATGTGCCATGTTACCAAGCCTTGGAATTACAGATCTCATATCATCCACATTAGGAACCAAGGAATTAGCAACAAAGGCGCTCGGTTCTTTCATATTTCCATGGATTCTGATAAACTGCAAAGAGAGAAATTGGCAGCCCACAAGGAGTGATTCAAAAGTAAAAGAATAAAAGAGTGGCAAATCAGTGTGAAAGTAAATTCTGAGACAAGTCTCGAGAGGAAAAAGATTGGTGGGAATGATGATAAATGCTATGGAAGATCAACAATTGAGTGATTCTGGGTCAATCTTCATACCTGAGGTTTGGAAGGAACTATTTCCACTGCTGTAAAACTGGCAACCTAGAAGGAATTTGCCTCCCTGCTTTCACATTTCCAGAAGTTAATCACAAAATATTGGACATGATGAATCATTGGACTTCTTTCCACCCTCTAGCATATGAAACAAATGAGCACATAAAGTTATGAGACACCAATTAATATACAGAATGTGAAAATCCTGCTAATATTACAAATCATATATGCTTAAAAGATGATAGAAAAATTATTTTAATGATAAAGCTCAACATTCCAGAAGTGATTGTTATTGAACAGGGCTGCTCAGAACTGAGAAGCACTCACATTGCTGACGGGCTACAGGGTTAAATGGCCAAATGACATATTTTATCACCCCATATTTATCACACTCTAAAACATGGTTATTAGGAAATATCTTCCACATTAATTCAAAAATATCATACAAGATAAACTGGCTGCTTTTGCAATTAAACACTTGCAAAAGTCTCAAATATGATACCCACGAATAATCACAAGAGAGATAGTTAATAGAATACAGCACTTGATATAAGCCATGTTTTCTTCTCAAGTGCTATTTTCAGGGGAAATAGTAACAGGGCACAGTGGTGGATACCTAATACAGCATTTCAATTATGTCAAGAGGCTTTCTCAAATGTTTCTTCTTTTTCACAGCCCCGTGATCTAGCAAAGATATATGCGTGAGAGAGTTCACATCCTGCAAATATTATCTGATTCTAATAAGGGATGAAATGGATTGACCCCTGAGGCAGGCATTGTAGCCGAAACACGGCCACTGTCAGGCCCTTTACTTAATCCCTTTTTGAGAATAAAGGTTTTAACCCTTTAGTGTCCAATGTTCCCATAATAAGCCATATGGGAACAGATTGATGGGAACATTGGACACTAAAGGGTTTTAAACTACTGACTGGTTTCTTCTATTTTTGAGACTGGTATCTTTGCTGCACAGTCTTCTCTTCTTTTCTCTGGTAAGATATGGAAAACAATCTGGATACCGCATTAACTTTTGGCAAGAAGATGGCAATGCCCTAAATAGTCTAGTGGGAGTGATGGAGGTTGGCACTATAACACAGATAAAAGGCCAATGACAGAAATAGGATCAAGAGGTTGAGAAAAAGACATTGAAAAGGAATCTGGTATACTGTTCATCTACCCACAATGGTACAGAACTAGAGAGGACCCTAGACTGGGCAGACTGGACTGGAAGAAACAAATGGCCCCTATCTACTCTCATTTACTATGTTAAAGGAATAATGGTTACTATTAGGGATGTGTTTTCATTCATCTGTTCATCAATTGTTTAATGCTAAACAATTTGATTCAGTAACTCCCCTCATGATTCAGGCTCATTGGCTTCCTATGACATTTTGAATACAGTTTAAAATCCTTATTGCTGCTCACAAGACACTACATCTTGGTACTCCTCAGTATCTATTGTCCCTAATCATTCCTTATACTCCTTCCTGGACTCTTTGATCTCTGGATGCCAATCGATCGGTACTGCCTTCCCCTAGGCAGACCCACTATAAGACAACCCGTAATTCCGCATTCTTTTTCTTAGTCCGTTCCCTCTGGAATAGCTTGCCAGCTGACTTGAGAACTGAACTTAGTTTACCTACATTTAAGGTAAAACTAAAGGCTTAATTTTTCTCTATTGCTTTTGGACTAAGTGCCAGCTAGGTTAAGACTTGTAAGTTTTAGATATGGCTCTCCCTTCTTCTCCCTCCTTTTCCCTTTCCCCACCTCCCTTTGTTTTCTGTATTGTTTACACGTCTTTGTTAATAGTATGATTGATTCTTTCCTATCTTAAATGGATTTGTTGTCTTAATTTTATGTTGTAAACTGCTTTGCCCTTCTTTCAACTAAGTGGTATATCAAGCCTTAAAACAAACATAAATGTGAGTGATATTGTATATATTTGTGTTTTTCTTGAATGTGTAGCTTTGTATCTGTGGAGTTGCTTGTGCTGGGGGGAGGGGAATGTATGTATTCTGCTGGCAGCCTTTCTTCTCCTCTGTCTCCAGGGGCTGAGGTCCTCAATGGCATCATTCCACCTTCAGGGGATGTATCTTTTTTTTTTTTTGGTACCATGAAGGTTGGAGTCTCCATCTTCTGGTGGTGGCACCTGACTTCCCCACTACACTGTTGTTCATCTTTCTTTCTCAAGCAGAAACAAGCCTATGCATACAGATGGATGGACTCTCCACAACAGGCGTTACCACTTGAGTGAAACGTGCCTAAATATCAAATGCATTTCCCCTAGCATACCCCTAATAACTAGACTTATCAATTGAGAAGCACAAGAAATTCAATGTATCAGATACAGTTACCATCCTGCACTAGTGTGTTAGCATGTGTTATTAGTAACTAAGTGTCGAGCCTGTGTCACGAAAAGTGAGCCCTTGGGCCAAACAACGTCTGGCAGCCAGACAGTTCTGATCTTACCTGGAGAATCAGGGCTGAGGCCTCCGAGGAGGAACAGGCTAGGAAAGACAGAAGCAAAGTCCAGGCTCTATCAGAGGTTCAAAGGCAGGCGGCAGGCAAAAGCAAAGACCAGGTTCAATCAGAGGTTCAAAGGCAGGCGGCAGGCAAAAGCAATGTCCAGGTTCAATCAGAGGTTCAAAGGCAGGCGGCAGGCAAAAGCAATGTCCAGGTTCAATCAGAGGTTCAAAGGCAGGCGGCAGGCAAAAGCAATGTCCAGGTTCGATCAGAGGTTCAAAGGCAGGCGGCAGGCAAAAGCAATGTCCAGGTTCAATCAGAGGTTCAAAGGCAGGCGGCAGGCAAAAGCAATGTCCAGGTTCAATCAGAGGTTCAAAGGCAGGCGGCAGGCAAAAGCAATGTCCAGGTTCAATCAGAGGTTCAAAGGCAGGCGGCAGGCAAAAGCAATGTCCAGGTTCAATCAGAGGTTCAAAGGCAGGCGGCAGGCAAAAGCAATGTCCAGGTTCAATCAGAGGTTCAAAGGCAGGCGGCAGGCAAAAGCAATGTCCAGGTTCAATCAGAGGTTCAAAGGCAGGCGGCAGGCAAAAGCAATGTCCAGGTTCAATCAGAGGTTCAAAGGCAGGCGGCAGGCAAAAGCAATGTCCAGGTTCAATCAGAGGTTCAAAGGCAGGCGGCAGGCAAAAGCAATGTCCAGGTTCGATCAGAGGTTCAAAGGCAGGCGGCAGGCAAAAGCAATGTCCAGGTTCAATCAGAGGTTCAAAGGCAGGCGGCAGGCAAAAGCAATGTCCAGGTTCAATCAGAGGTTCAAAGGCAGGCGGCAGGCAAAAGCAATGTCCAGGTTCAATCAGAGGTTCAAAGGCAGGCGGCAGGCAAAAGCAATGTCCAGGTTCAATCAGAGGTTCAAAGGCAGGCGGCAGGCAAAAGCAATGTCCAGGTTCAATCAGAGGTTCAAAGGCAGGCGGCAGGCAAAAGCAATGTCCAGGTTCAATCAGAGGTTCAAAGGCAGGCGGCAGGCAAATCCAGAACACAGAACTCAGGGATCCGCAAGTAGAAGCCGAAGCAACGAACACTGCCAGCGACTGCCCTTAAATAGCCCCCTCCGTCTGGAGAACACTCAACAGCTGTTAGAAAGGAGGGGCACACAACCAGCCCCAGGGCTCCGGATAGGCTGGTCCCAGAGAGAAGGCGGAGTCGAGCCGCGACCAGCCAATCCGGACCCTGAAGGGGCGTTTCCTCTGCTCCCAGGTCCCGCACCCGGAAGGGACCTGCTAGTAAGAGAGCGCCGGCCATTTTGGCAGCGCCGGCGCTCTCCGGCCGCCACCGCGCTGAAGCGGCGAACCGGCATACCCCAGGAGGTGGGTACAACTCTCTGCCCACGCCGCCCATAGCCAGCGATACCCCGCTCTCCCCTGCTCGCGGAGCGGGGCATCCCAGCGGGCAACGCGGCGCAGGTAAGGGGCGCGACAGTACCCCCCCCCCGTAAGCCCCCCCTCTCCGTCTAGGTCCAGGCTTAGCAGGATAACGAGAGTGGAACTCGTGTAACAAATCAGGGGCAAGGATATTAGCCACTGGCTCCCAGGAGTTATCTTCAGGCCCAAAGTTCTTCCACGAGATCAAGTAAAACAGTCGACCCCGCTGGAGTTTAGAGTCAAGTATCTCTTTTACCTCGAACTCTGGATCAGGATCAGAATCAGGAACCAGTAGCTTCTTTGGAGCAGGATGCCAGTGGGAAGTCCTAAAAGGTTTAAGCAGAGACACATGAAAAGCATTGTGAATGCGCAGATTACCAGGTAAGTGAAGGCGATAGGCCACCGTCCCCACTCTAGATGACACAGAAAATGGCCCGATGAAGCGAGGAGCAAACTTTAGGGAGGGAAGACGTAGTTTGAGGTACTTGGTGCTGAGCCATACTCTCTGTCCCGGCTGAAATACGGGAGCGGCACGGCGACGCTGATCAGCATACTGCTTGTACCGAGCAGCCGCCCTCCCCAACTGCTGCCGGACTGTCCTCCAAGTTGCATGAATGGTGGTGAGAGTAGACTGGAGTAGTGGAGGAGCTGTAGTCAAAGGAATCGGAGGTGGAAGACGTGGATGACGACCAAAAACAGTGAAGAAGGGTGACGTCCGTGAAGCAGAATGAAAACTATTGTTGTATGCAAATTCAGCCCAGGCCAGGAGATCAGTCCAATCATCTTGACGAGCATTGGTGAAGGCCCGAAGAAAGGCTTTAAGGGTCTGGTTCGTACGTTCTGCCATGCCATTGGTCTGAGGATGATAAGCTGACGAGAAATGCGTGGTAACCCCAAAGGCAGAGCATAATGATCTCCAAAATTTAGAGGTGAATTGGGACCCTCTATCACTGATGATACGATGCGGCAGTCCATGTAGCCGAAAAATGTGCTGGATAAATTGGGAAGCCAGAGTCTTCGCGGATGGCAGGGACCGCATGGGAACGAAGTGAGCCATGCGAGAAAAACGATCCACCACCACCCAGATGATCGTGTTGCCCTTGGAACAGGGAAGATCAGTTATGAAGTCCATCGAGACCTCCTGCCATGGTAGATGGGGTACAGGTAATGGTTGAAGAAGCCCCCACGGCTTGCCTGGCAAGGACTTGGTACGGGCACAGGTAGGACAGGTAGAGACAAACTGCCGAATCTCCTGGGCCATGCGAGGCCACCAAAAATAACGGGAAATAAGGTGATAGGTCTTACGGAACCCAAAATGTCCTGAAAATGCCGTAGAATGACCCCATTGAAGAACCTTGCGACGAGATCGAGCAGGAACAGTAGTCTTGAGACAGGCGGAGGCCCCCACCATAGGAGAAAGGCAAGCAGGATCGAGCATGGGATAGAGCTCCTCAGGCTCCTCAGGAACGTCAAACGCTCGGGAGAGGGCATCTGCCTGAATATTCTTTTCTGCGGGACGAAACACCAAATGAAAAGAAAAACGGGCAAAAAATAGTGACCAACGGGCCTGCCGGGGATTCAAGCGTTTGGCATCTTGCAAATAAAGCAGGTTTTTGTGATCAGTGATGACTGTAATAGGATGCGCAGCACCCTCCAGTAGGTACCGCCACTCCTGAAAGGCGAGCTTTAGAGCCAGCAGCTCTCTGTCCCCGATGGTATAATTACGTTCTGCAGGCGAAAACTTCTTAGAAAAAAAAAAACAAGGATGTTTCTTACCAGAAGAAGTTGTCTGGGACAGCACCGCTCCCACCCCTAGAGCAGAGGCATCGACCTCCACGATGAAAGGCCTTGTGACATCAGGACTCCGGAGCACAGATGCAGACAAGAAAGCCGTCTTTAAGGCAGAAAAAGCCTCCAGGGCAGCAGGAGACCAATGCCGAACATCCGCCCCCTTCCGAGTAAGGGCTGTCAAAGGAGCTGTGAGGAGCGAATAATGGGGAATGAACTGTCTGTAGTAATTAGCAAAGCCAAGAAAACGTTGCAAGGCACGGAGACCCTGGGGCAGCGGCCAGTCCCGGATAGCCTGCAGTTTAGCAGGGTCCATTTGTAATCCCACAGCAGAGATAATATGTCCCAAAAAAGGAATAGTGGATTGATGAAATGCACACTTTTCCAACTTGGCAAACAGTCGATGATCCCGGAGTCGTTGAAGCACAGTGCGAACATGCCCGGGATGGTCCAGAGGTGAAGCAGAGAAGATCAGAATATCGTCCAAGTAAACAATGACTGAAGAATACAGAAGATCCCGGAAAATGAAGTTGATGAAGTCTTGAAATACAGCCGGAGCATTACACAGTCCAAACGGCATGACCCGATACTCAAAATGGCCTTCGTGAGTATTAAAGGCAGTTTTCCACTCGTCCCCCTGACGGATACGAATCAAATTGTAGGCCCCTCGCAGATCCAACTTAGTAAAAATGACAGCCCCCTGGAGCCGATCAAAAAGCTCCGGGATAAGTGGAAGGGGATAACGGTTCTTGACTGTGATGTTGTTAAGTCCTCGATAGTCAATGCAGGGCCGCAAGGACCCATCCTTCTTAGAGACAAAAAAAAACCCCGCCCCGGCAGGAGAAGAGGATGGACGGATAAATCCTTTACGAAGGTTGTCCCGAATGTAGTCCCGCATGGCAGCAGATTCCTCCCGGGACAAAGCATATAACCGCCCACGAGGAGGCATAGTGCCGGGCAACAAATCAATGGGACAATCGAACGGGCGATGGGGCGGGAGGGAATCTGCCTCCCGGGCATCAAAAACATCAGAAAACTCCTCGTACTCCCTTGGAAGATGAGCATCACAGGGGTGGAGGAGTCCAGGTAGCGCTGGCACATTAATAGGAAGAGGGTGCACTGGTGTCAGACAAGTTTCAAAACAATGACCACTCCATTGGCTGATCTCTCCCGAAGGCCAGTCTATGTAAGGCGCGTGCAGCCGCAGCCAGGGCATACCTAGAATTACAGGATGGATGGCCTGAGGTAAAATAAGAAATTGTATCTTCTCATGATGAAGAAGGCCCACTTGCATCTGAAGCGGGAGCGTGAGATGAGTGATAGGCTGAGGTAAAGCAGAGCCGTGTATGGAAGTGACTTGAAGAGCTGGTTTACAGGAAATAACCGGCCTTCCTAGGCCCTGAAGTAGCCTAGCATCAATAAAGTTGCCCCCTGCTCCTGAATCTAGCAAGGCTAGGGTGTTTATCCTGAATTCTTGCCAACGTAAGATAATAGGTACAGTCATTAAGTTATCCGGAAGGGTTCTTGAACGACCCAAAACCACCCCCTTCACAAGGCTAGGGTCTAAGCATTTCCCGGCTTGTTGGGGCACCTCTTCACAAAATGGCCAGGTTTCCCGCAATACATACATAGTTTATTCTCCCTCCGGTGGGTTCGTTCCACAGCTGTCAATCGGTGCCTGCCAATCACCATAGGCACCTCCGGTGCCTCCACAGTCGGAACCACCGCCTCCTGGGGAGAGACAATTCGTGGTCTTTGAGGGGAAAATCTGCGAGGTGGCCGAGAGGCAACTTGTTCTCGTGCCCGTTCCTGAAAGCGGACATCAATCCGAGTACTTAGAGAAATTAGAGCGTCCAAGGTACTAGGGACCTCCCGGCCGGCTAGCTCGTCCTTAATGCGCCCACTCAAGCCTTGCCAGAAAATGGCCGTAAGAGCCTCTTGATTCCATTTGAGTTCCGCTGCCAGAGTACGGAATCGAATAGCATAGGCACCAACCGTACTGCCTCCTTGCTGGATCCGTAGTAGTTCTCCTGCAGCAGAGGAGGGACGTCCTGGAACATCGAAGACCATGCGGAACCGACGCAGAAATTCTCCAAGATCCGAAAGGAGAGGATCCTGTTGCTCCCAGAGAGGTGAAGCCCATGCCAGGGCCGCACCGGAGAGTAAGGAAATAATGTAGGTAATCTTTTGTTTGTCCGTAGGAAAAGAGGCAGGTTGCATGTCAAAGAGCATCTGACATTGGTTCAGGAATCCGCGACATGCGGAGGGTGTGCCGTCAAACCGGGGAGGTTCCGGCAAACGAAAGGCAGGCTGAGGTGGAGATGCCCTACTTGCCCCGGGAGTCGGTGCTCGCTGTGATGACATCTGGGAACACACATCTTGCAGTACTCCAGACAATCTGTTAAGCTGGGCCTGCTGCTGTTGGAGGGCTTGGGCCAAGTCGGTTAGATCAGGCTTATCTGGCGAGCTCATGGCTTCGGCTTTCCGTCGAGCCTGTGTCACGAAAAGTGAGCCCTTGGGCCAAACAACGTCTGGCAGCCAGACAGTTCTGATCTTACCTGGAGAATCAGGGCTGAGGCCTCCGAGGAGGAACAGGCTAGGAAAGACAGAAGCAAAGTCCAGGCTCTATCAGAGGTTCAAAGGCAGGCGGCAGGCAAAAGCAAAGACCAGGTTCAATCAGAGGTTCAAAGGCAGGCGGCAGGCAAAAGCAAAGACCAGGTTCAATCAGAGGTTCAAAGGCAGGCGGCAGGCAAAAGCAATGTCCAGGTTCAATCAGAGGTTCAAAGGCAGGCGGCAGGCAAAAGCAATGTCCAGGTTCAATCAGAGGTTCAAAGGCAGGCGGCAGGCAAAAGCAATGTCCAGGTTCAATCAGAGGTTCAAAGGCAGGCGGCAGGCAAAAGCAATGTCCAGGTTCCATCAGAGGTTCAAAGGCAGGCGGCAGGCAAAAGCAATGTCCAGGTTCAATCAGAGGTTCAAAGGCAGGCGGCAGGCAAAAGCAATGTCCAGGTTCAATCAGAGGTTCAAAGGCAGGCGGCAGGCAAAAGCAATGTCCAGGTTCAATCAGAGGTTCAAAGGCAGGCGGCAGGCAAAAGCAATGTCCAGGTTCAATCAGAGGTTCAAAGGCAGGCGGCAGGCAAATCCAGAACACAGAACTCAGGGATCCGCAAGTAGAAGCCGAAGCAACGAACACTGCCAGCGACTGCCCTTAAATAGCCCCCTCCGTCTGGAGAACACTCAACAGCTGTTAGAAAGGAGGGGCACACAACCAGCCCCAGGGCTCCGGATAGGCTGGTCCCAGAGAGAAGGCGGAGTCGAGCCGCGACCAGCCAATCCGGACCCTGAAGGGGCGTTTCCTCTGCTCCCAGGTCCCGCACCCGGAAGGGACCTGCTAGTAAGAGAGCGCCGGCCATTTTGGCAGCGCCGGCGCTCTCCGGCCGCCACCGCGCTGAAGCGGCGAACCGGCATACCCCAGGAGGTGGGTACAACTCTCTGCCCACGCCGCCCATAGCCAGCGATACCCCGCTCTCCCCTGCTCGCGGAGCGGGGCATCCCAGCGGGCAAAGCGGCGCAGGTAAGGGGCGCGACACTAAGGGACCTGTTTACTAAGGCGTATTAGCATTTTTAATGCGCCTACAATTAGCTTACGCACTAACCATGTACGTGCCTATAGAGATATTGTAGGCGCGTACATGGTTAAACATAGAAACATGACGGCAGATAAAGGCCATATGACCCATCCAGTCTGCCCATCCTCTGTATCCCCTAATTCTTCCTGTTCCTAAGCGATCCCACATGCTTATCCCATGCCTTTTTAAATTCTGGAACAGTCCTCGACTCCACCACCTCCACCGGGAGGCCATTCCATGCCTCCACCACCCTTTCTATGAAATAATACTTCCTTAGGTTACTTCTAAACCTGTTCCCTCTTAACTTTGTCATATGCCCCCTCATTCCAGAGCTCTCCCTCATTTGAAAAAGGCTCTCTTCCTGTACATAAATGCCCTTGAGATATTTAAACGTTTCTATCATGTCTCCTCTCTCCCTCGTCTCTTCCAGCGTATACATGTTGAGGTTCATAAGCCTGTCCCTATAATTTTTGCATTCAAGATCGCTTACTAATTTCATAGCCGCCCTCTGGACCGACTCCATCCTGTTTATATCTTTCCGTAGGTGCGGTCTCCAGAACAGCATGCAGTACTCCAAATGAGGCCTCACCAGAGACTTATACAACGGTTAACACGTTAAAAACGATAATGTGCCTATAATGTGGCTTAGTAAACTGGGCCCTAAGTCCCATTGAATAAAATAACGCAAGCTACCATGGCAGCATAGAAAGTTTAACATTAGCAGGTGAGATTTGCTACTTTGGGGTATGACTATTATGTATGGAATGCTACTGTACAGTAGTATCTACTCAATTTATAACACTGGATAAAATGCCTCTGAATTGTAGGTCACCTTAAACACAGAAGCTCTTTTGTTTTTGAGAAGTCCATTATTTATATTTGATCTTGGAAATCAATATGAAGTATGTTTATAGTGCCTGATCAACCAGCTCAAGAAATAAAGGAAAATTCAGCAAGCTATAGACGCATCCATCTTCCCTTCACCTTGGAAAGGCTTCCAGTCAACTATAAAAGAGACTGCAGTTCAATGCCAAGTATTTCATCCTTGTTATAAGCACTGGGAAGCTCTGCTAAAATCTTAATCTTATCAAATTGGTGATTTTCTGCTATAACATTAACATTCCATTTGTCTAGTATAATTCAAAAATGCTTATCATAGTATGTTGAGCATTTCAATGGCTTCTTATAACAAAATGCAAATTTCTTGCTGATAGCTATTTCATTGTAAAATACAGATGCCAGTTTTGCATATAATTTGCTTGCTAATCTGATTTTAATAAAAGAGGTAATTCAAGTATTAGTGATTCTCAGCATGCCACACACACTTCTATTGAAACATTCTTTATCTGTTTCATAATAGTTCAAAAATCTCGGCACACTTCTGCCTGCAAACTACTGAGGTCTGATCATATGTAAGTCATGTACATACATTTTTACTACATTAATGGTTCCCAAATCTGTCCAAGTCAGGTTTTCAGGATATTCACAATGACTATTCATGAGAGAGACTTTGCATGCAAATCTCTCTCATGAATATTCATTGTGGATATCCAGAAAACCTGACTGGCTGGGGGTTCCCCCAGGACAAGCTTGGGAACAATGTCATTAAAGAAGTCAGGCAATAGTTTCCTCAAAGCTGCTACCGAGGACACCCCAAGAAAATGATAATGACTAGTGTGGCCAAATGAATTCATTATAATTGCCACTATACAGGATTAAGACTGAGCCTATCTCTGTTCACCTTCAGTTTAACCCAGTGGTTCTCAAACCTGTCCCATGGACTCCCCAACCTGTCAGGTTTTCAGGGAATCCACAATGAATATTCATGAATATAAATCTCTCTCATGAATATTCATTGTGGATATCCAGAAAACCCGACTGGCTGAGGGTTCCCTCAGGACAAGCTTGGGAAACCACTGGACTACACAATGTCATTAAAGACATACATATCTTATTTCAAGAAGTCAGGCAATAGTTTCCTCAAAGCTGCTACCGAGGACACCCCAAGAAAAAAATAATGACTAGTGTGGCCAAATGAATTCATTATAATTGCCACTATCCAGGATTAAGACTGAGCCTGTCTCTGTTCACCTTCAGTTTAAACCAGTGATTCTCAAACCTGTCCCAGGGACTCCCCAACTTGTCAGGTTTTCAGGATATCCACAATGAATATTCATGAATGCAAATCTCTTTCATGAATATTTGTTGTGGGTATCTTCAAAACCAGACTGGCTGGGGTGCCTCTCAGGACAGGTTTGGGAACCACTGAGTTAATCTTTACCCCATGTCGGATCCACAAAACTCTTTTGGCATTCATATGGTTAGCTATTACATACATATTTAGCACATTAATCTCCCTGTCTCAAAATCAAAAATGATGTTCTGCCTTCCTCTTTCATAAGAATAATCTTCCACTATAAAGAAATGAGTTCTAATCAGCAAGTCTTTTCAAACTGCCTTCCTGTCTGTCTGAAATATATTTATCAGCTGGGCACCTTTCCTTCCTCAAGATATGAATACATCACCTTTATTTAACTCTCTACTAGAGCCTGAACATACGAGTCAATATTTTAATATTTTAGCAGCAGAAGGGCTTTGTCTGCCTGTGCTAGCAGCAAATGGCAAATTTCCAGCTGTAGCCAATGGCTAATTTTCAGTGCATCAGTAACTAGGCAGATTTGCACTCTCACCCAACACACAAACTACTGCTCACCCATCACACAGCCTACACCCTTCAACCACTACATATCCCACACACCCACCCTCAACTCAGCACACACACTACACCTTCTTTCACCCAGCACACACACAAACCCTACACCCCATGCACCCCGCCTTACCCACTACATACACCCTCACACAAATACCCCACATCTTCCCCCTACCCATACACCTAACCCAGAGATAAAATAGAACACCCTCAAAAACCCCACATATTCTCCACTACCCATACACCTACCCCAGAGGTAAAACATCACACACCCTCACACAATTACCCTGCATATTCCCCCTACCCCAGAGATAAAACATCACACACATTCACACAAAAACCCCACATATTTCCCCCTACTCATATACCTACCAGAGATAAAATATCACACCCTCACACAAATAGCCCAAATATTCCCTCCCTACCCATACACCTTCCCCGGGAATAAAATAGCAGACCCTCAAATACTCCACATATTCCCCCCCTACCCATACACCTTCCCCAGAAGTAAAACATCACACACCCTCACACAAATACTTCACATATTCCCCCCCACCAGGTGATTTGCTACTCTTAAGGGGCCCTTTTACTATAATGCGCTAGAATCTGGGCTTAAAGTGTGGTAATGAGGATTTTACTCTTCACTAAGCCCAGATTTAACTTTTGAGATATTTTTAAAATATATTTTATTGCAGGTCATGTGCTAATGTTGTCATTACACATGGTACAGCATAGGGTTAATACAGGGGCATTTACTGTCTCTTATTGAGGAATAATTTACTGCTGCTACATTAAATCTGCTTTAAATGAACTAGCTGATTAATGCTTCCACCCTCATTCTCTGTCCATGACACACACCCCTCCCAAAATTATTTTTATAAAATAAGTAACATTAGGGTGTAAAAACAGAAAAGAAAATACTGCAAAATACTTTACCATGTTTCTGCAGCAGCGTGTTTGTGTGCGTTAACTGCATATTAAGGACTTACCTCCTAATTCTATAAAAGTCACCAAAAATTTTATTTTATTTATTTTACATTTGTACCCCGCGCTTTCCCACTCATGGCAGGCTCAATGCGGCTTACATGGGGCAATGGAGGTTTAAGTGACTTGCCCAGAGTCACAAGGAGCTGCCTGTGCCTGAAGTGGGAATTGAACTCAGTTCCTCAATTTCCCAGGACCAAAGTCCACCACCCTAACCACTAGGCCACTCCTCCACTCCATTGTGTGGAAATGTGAATAACAGAGATGTTCCTAAAATGAACATGCGCTGCTGTAGAATAACGGAGATATGATCCTAATGTAGATGCATACATTTGCACCATGTTTCAGTTGGTGCAAATGGCCAGGCCTAAAGTTAGGCATGATTTCTGGGTTTAAACGTTATTCTTTAAACTACACATAATTTTAAGCATGGCTTTAGCGCTTTTTTTCGGCTCCAATTCTTTTGGTACCATATATATAATCTAGCTCTTAATTCTCTTCAGTAAAAGGACCCCTAAATGGTGCCACTTGCACATCTAGGTGTGTAAATTGGGACAGCTACAAGTGGACGCAGCAAAATGAATACTTCCAGAAAGAAACTGCAGGTTTTTGTTGCTCATTTTTCCACATGTCTGTTTGTAAAATGGCTGTTTGCAGTGTATACGCCAGAAAACACATGTGCACACCTGCATATCCTGTTTGGTATTTTACAAAAGGCTCAGCACTGAGCATCTTCCAACTGAAACTTTTCAATTACAATCTCACCGTTCTATTTAAAATGGGCCTTAATGTGCTACATGGGGGAATATGCTTCCATTTATAATCACTGCTGTCTTAGGGCTCCTTTTACAAAGCAGTGCTACTATTAGCGACACGTGAATGTGGAGAAGTCCATTCAATTCCCATGGGCTTCTCCGCATTCAGTGCATGCTAAAAGGGTAGCGCTGCTTTGTAAAAGGAGTTCTTATTTTGTTATCATGCAGCTGTGAAATAAGTCACTTTTGTAGACATTAGGACTTAAAGTGATGATGTGTCTTCCAGGATAACCTGTGTTGTCTATTATTTTTTAAGCACTATAAGAAGAATTTGACTTACTCTAATGGGAGCTTTGCTTTATTCCGTTACCTGAAGGAAACTTGATTTCAGGCTCCTGATGAATGGATTATACATTGCACATCAGAAAATATATGACACTAGTAAAAAAAGGCCCGTTTCTGACATAAATGAAACGGGCACTAGCAAGGTTTTCCTCGGAGTGTGTATGTTTGAGAGAGTGTATGTGAGAGTGACTGTGTGTGAGAGACAGAGTGAATGTGCGAGTGTGTGTGTGTGAGAGAGAGAGAGTGTGTGTGTGAGAATGAGAGTGTGTGCAAGTGCGTATGTGAGACACAGTGTGTGAGAGAGAGAGTGTTTCACACAGATACAATGTACGCGAGAGAGAGGAGTGTGTGTGTGAGACACAGACTCTCTGTGAGACTGAGTGTATGAGACCAAGAGAGTGTGTGAGTGACTGTGTGACACATAGAGAGTGAATGTGATACAGTGTGAGACAGAGTGTGTGAGAGACAGTGTGTGAGAGTGAGAGAGAGAAAGACATTGACTGTGAGAGTGTGTGTGTGACAGAGATACCCCCCCCCCCTCTGGTGTCAGGCCCCCCTCTCTCTCTGGTATCTGAGCGTTACCGTGCAGGACGCTGAGCTCTGGCTGTGCTTCAAGGAACTGACAAATCCTATTTAATAGAATGCACCTCCAACATTCTGAAGCTGAGAAACCTCGTGTGGTTGGTCACTTCTGCTTGTGACGAACCCGGAAGTACATGATGTCAATTCAGGAGATGGATGCAGAGAGCAGGAATGCCTCAGCCATGCAGTCAGCTTCAGAATGTTGGAGGTGCGTTTTATTATATAGGATATTCCATCAGTCATTTTAGTAGCCACAGCATCTATAGACTGAGCAAATGGTTTTGCTTTGATACAGAGAGCCTGGAAGAGAGCTGAGAGATCTAGCCATGTTTGCTTCTGTGTACAAGGTATTCCTAAAACACGTACCCAAAAAATGGATCCCAACCTGCTCTCAGGCACCTCTAGCCACTCAGATTTTCAGGTTATCCACAATGAATATGCAGCAGATAGACCTCCATGCAATGGAGTCAGTGCAAGCAAATTTCTCTCATGTGTATAAATTGGGGATATGTTGAACATTCAGTGGGCTGGAGGTCTCTATGGAAAGGTGTGGGGATCACTATCTAAGAGCTTGAGGTGCACAAGAAAACATTTAGTCTCTTTCATTTAATATCTTTTGTTCCATTTTATTTGTTATTGCATTTTAGTACTTGATAAATTCATTTAGCATACATCAAAATGAAGGGGACCTTCTACTAAAGGGCATTGTGAGCAGGGGTGTAGCTATCATGGGGCCACGGGGGCATGGACCCGTGTAGATTTGGCCCTGGACCCCCCTGCTGCGACCCTCTCGACCCCCCCTTCCCGTCACTGTCGCATACCTTTGCTGGCAGGGGACCCCAACCCCCGCCAACCAAAGTCCTTTTCTCGGCCGCACGGCGTTGCTTACTGAATGATCGGATCAAGTTTCTGTGTGTGCGTCTGACGTCCTGCACGTTGCAGGACATGACGCACACAAAGAAACAGATTCAAACTTGATCAGATCATTCGGAAACGCTGTGCGGCCGAGAAGAGGACTCCGGCTGGCGGGGGTTGGGGTCCCCCGCCAGCAAAGGTACACGGCGGGAGAGGGTTGGCGGCGGGAAGTGGGGGTCAAGAGGGTTGCGGCAGGGGGGTCAGCAATGCCGTGCAGCCGAGGACTTCGGCTGGCGAGGGTTGGGGTCCCCCGCCAGCAAAGGTACACGGCGGGTGAGGGTTGGCAGCGGGAATAGGGGGGGTCGAAAGGGTTGTGGTGGCGGCGAGGTGTGAAAGTTGGCGGCGGGCAGGGAGGTCAGCGGCGCTGGGGGGGCTAAAATGTGCCCCCTCACCTCAGGATCTGGACCCTCCTCCCGTTGATTGTGAGACCCCAAGTGAATGTGGGGAGTGGACCAGTGGAATAATGCAGCTGGACAACAGGGAGGCATACAAAAATAAGTATTTATTTACAGGAATTCCTGGGCCTATTCCTTCACAGGACCCAAGTCATAGTTGGGTAAACCTCTGTGGTTCAAGAACACAGTTATTAAACAGATCTCTAGCGGCAGGCCTAACACAGTTTTGGGGCTGCCATGCCCCAAACACAGCCACAGGTGCTCAGGTCTCTGACAAGGTTCAGGTCTGGCTTTAGCCAGACCTTAAAACAAAACTCGCAAGTCTTAATGAAAAACACGTTGGCTTACCTCAGCCAAATCACAGCAATTTGACGTATTGAGTCTTCCTTCCCTGGGCCTCCTTAACGTCTCCCTGGCCCTGCCCTATGAATTTTCCAGTCGTGACTCTACCCCTCCTGTCTTACCTCCTCCTGGGGAGGGATCTGCGCTCTTATGGAGGAGTGGCCTAGTGGTTAGGGTGGTGGACTTTGGTCCTGGGGAACTGAGGAACTGAGTTTGATTCCCACTTCAGACACAGGCAGCTCCTTGTGACTCTGGGCAAGTCACTTAACCCTCCATTGCCCCATGTAAGCGCATTGAGCCTGCCATGAGTGGGAAAAAGCGCAGGGTACAAATGTAACAAAAAAAAAAAAGGTGGTCCAGGCTACTTAAAGAGGGACTTTTCTTAAGGGTGAGGGGTAATGTCCTATATGCCCCATCACAGGCATTAAGTCCTTAACACATGGTTAACACATAGAAACAGACTTCTGCATGACCACGTTAAGGGGTTCCGGCCAGCTGTTGCGCCAGCGATCTATTTCGCCATCGACGTTCGATTATGCTCCTCCACATTACTAAATCCATCTATATGGCAGGATTTAGCTACCTGGGCTCCAAATGGTGGAACTCAATACCCAAAGCCATATGTAGCATTACAAACTATCTTCAATTCAGAAAAGACCTAAAAATCTATTTCTTCAAGACATTCTATGAAAAAAAGCCTGAGCTATAATCTACCAACAGTTCTCATATTCCACTTTACCTGTAACTAAAACACAACAATGTAACTCCTCAAACTAACTTCATCTCGATAATGTGATCCCCGAATAACTGTAAGCCATAACTCCTCCAAAACGAATAACTGTAAGCCACATTGAAACGAAACCTTGTTTTGGATAACTGTGGGATATGAGAATGGATAAATCAATCAATCACAGTCATCAAAAATTCTAAAACAGAGATAAATGACCTTGCATATTTGTCACAAATCGACTGTAAATGTCCATAGCACAGCCACAGAAAACAGTAAAGGTGCCCTCATGTCCTTAACCACCCTCCTCTCTTCCCTAAAAGAAAAGGCTTTTATAAGGAGAATCATTTCAGGACAAACTCCTGCACACATCACTCATCCTGTAGTGGTTTATACAGAAACCACTAGCAGGAGCAGGAAACCAATCCAGTGTTTTAAGAAGACTAAACCCCTTTTGTAAAACCTGTTTTGTTATTTTTTTTTCTTTTTTGCTTCCTAGGCTCCTCTCTGCCTTTTATTGCAGAGCAAAAAGAGACCAATTTATATCTTACGGTTGCTTTAATTTTCTTCTTGTGGCTGCAGCAGAGAAATGAATAGGAGTGAGGGGCTTATTCTCTGGTTCAGCAGGGATATGGCATTAGAAAGAAAAGATAGTGGAGCTAACAAAGTGGAAAAGAAATAATTTGCTAGGGTGAGCTGTAGGCTCCATGTGGACTGCAATGTCTGTGTTTATTACTAGTGTTCATTTTACTATACAGAGAAGAGCAAAAAAGGGCTGATTGAATGGTGAGAGGCCAACACTCTGCCAGACAGCGACCCCTTGTGGCCAATGAACCAAAACATAAAAATAAAAGAATACAAAATCCCAGTGAAGCCATGTAAACGAAAGATGACAGAAGGAAATTGGCATCTAAACTGTTGTGATTTGGCACTTAGTGAGAGATTACCATAAACAAAATATATCTTTATGAGCTCATTGTTTTTTATAATAACATGCAAAGGAAAACAGCCCAATTCTTCTAAATTCAGAGCTTGAGAAAATTTCTATCAGAAAGATATTTGTTTTCTTAAGTGAATAAAAATATTCTAATACTATTGTTAAAAATCACCGCTTTGAGGTCCTGCACATATGAAGAGACGAAAATTACCCACCATTATGTAGATTTTTAATCCAAATCCTGTTCACAATCACAGAATATGTTAATATTATTATCTCAAGCCTGCTCCTCATGATCCTTTTTCAGATACACAGAATCACTCACCTGAGGTTGTGAGCATTTAGAACTGGGTAAAAAATGGTCCAGAAGCAAGATTTAACTCTGACGTCAGTTCTAATGAAGCATAAGAAGCTAATAATGCTTGCCACAGTGCAGTTACAGCTCTCTTTCATTTAAATGAGCTTAGAATTACTTATATGGTCCAACTCCAAGGGAATTGATGGAAAAACAAGGATTTAAAAAAGCTATAAATCTTTCATTTAGAGCAATAATTATCAAGATGTGGTAAAAGTCATGTTTCTAACACACCTTAATATACCATGGCAGTGCCTAACTGGGGAGAGCCAAGTACTGCAGGTCAGTCTGGCATAATGCTGCTTGATATCAACCTACTACTACTACTTAACATTTCTAGAGCGCTACTAGGGTTACGCAGCGCTGTACAAATTAACAAATAAGGACGGTCCCTGCTCAGAAGAGCTTACAATCTAAAGGACGAAATGACAAGTTGGGGTAGTTGAGATTTCCTGAGAAGAGGTGTAGTGATTAGGTGCCGAAAGCAACATTGAAGAGGTGGGCTTTGAGCAATGATTTGAAGATGGGTAGGAAGGGGGCCAGCGTATGGGCTCAGGGAGTTTGTTCCAAGCATGGGGTGAGACGAGGCAGAAAGGGCGAAGCCTAGAGTTGGCGGTGGTGGAGAAGGGTACTGAAAGGAGGGATTTGTCTTGAGAGCAGAGGTTACGGGTAGGGACGTAAGGGGAGATGAGGGTAGAGAGGTAAGGAGGGGCTGCAGTGAGTGCTATGTTACCATCCCTTGAGCATCCAGCCACAGGTACTTCTTAAAGGGTCATGGGATTTGATATACTGCTTTTCTGTAGTACAATCAAAGTGGTTTACATTTATCATATGCAGGCGCTTTCTCTGTCCTATTGTGCTCACAAGTTTTTGCATTTGGGGCAAAAAAAACCATTGCCCCAGGTACTAAGGGTGCCGAAAAATGGCCTGCACTGGTGTAGACGCGTGTATTGGACGCACGCAGGTCCATTTTTCAGCACACCTGCAAAAAAGGTTTTTTTTTTTTTTTTTTGGGGGGGGGGGGGGGGGGGGTTGGCCGAAAATGGACATGCAGCAAAATAAAAATTGGCACATGTCCGTTTTGGGCCTGAGACCTTACCGCCACCCACTGAATTAGCGGTAAGGTCTCACGCGTTAACTGGGTGGTAATGATCTACATGCGTACAATGCCAACTACCGCCTAGTTAGTGCTGCGTGCCAGAAATTTTCCGCTGCACTTAGTAGATGTGCGTAAAGGTAAAATTATGTATAATCATACCTGATAATTTTCTTTCCATTAATCATAGCTGATCAATCCATAGACTGGTGGGTTGTGTCCATCTACCAGCAGGTGGAGATAGAGAGCAAACTTTTGCCTCCCTATATGTGGTCATGTGCTGCCGGAAACTCCTCAGTATGTCGATATCAAAGCTCCATCCGCAGGACTCAGCACTTAGAGAATTACACCCACGAAGGGACACTCTGCCCAGCTCACCACCGCCGAAACGGGGGAGGGGAATTAACCCAGCTCATCCCCACACAAGTGGGGGAGGGGAATCCGTCCAGCTCATCCCCGCGGAGCGGGGGAGGGACACCACACCCGCCGATGCGGGGGGATCTGGCTTATCCTGCAACCGCAACCGCGGGAGGAGCTGACTGACCCTAACACCGCCGAAGCGGGAGGGGTACAAAGCTGCCCTACAGCCGCACAAAGCGGGAGGGAGTGCCGGCAGAATTTTAAGTCTCAATCCAGCCCCGTAAAACGGAGGGGAGAGGAATGCAGCAGCTCACTGTAACACAAACTCGTCTTAACTCTTGAAGAATCCAAGTGAAAAAACTTGAACACGAAGTCTTTCTGAAGTAACTGAAGACTAAACTTGAACCTGAAATGCAACCAGAATAAAAACAGTACAGATATCTGGGAGGGGCTATGGATTGATCAGCTATGATTAATGGAAAGAAAATTATCAGGTATGATTATACATAATTTTACCTTCCATATCATCAAGCTGATCAATCCATAGACTGGTGGGATGTACCGAAGCAGTACTCACCCAGGGCGGGACATTGAAATCCCTGACCTCAACACTGAAGCTCCAAACCGGGCCTCCGCCCGTGCAGCCACAGTCAAACGGTAATGCTTGGAGAATGTATGAGCCGAAGCCCAAGTTGCCGCCTTGCATATCTCTTCCAAGGAGACGGATCCGGCCTCTGCCATCGAGGCCGCCTGAGCTCTCGTGGAGTGAGCCTTCAGCTGGATAGGCGGCACCTTCCCCGCGGCCACATAAGCCGCTGCAATGGCTTCCTTGACCCATCTTGCCACTGTAGGCTTAGCAGCCTGCAGACCCTTACGAGGACCTGCAAACAGGACAAACAGATGATCCGATTTCCGGAAATCATTGGTCACTTCCAAGTATCTGATGATGACTCGTCTCACATCCAGATATTTAAGAGCAGAGTACTCCTCTGGGTAGTCCTCCCTACGAAAGGAAGGGAGACAGAGCTGCTGATTCACATGGAAGCGAGAAACAATCTTGGGCAGGAAGGAAGGCACTGTGCGAATAGTCACTCCTGCCTCAGTGAACTGCAGAAAAGGCTCTCAACATGAGAGCGCCTGGAGCTCGGAAACTCTTCTGGCTGAAGTGATAGCCACCAAAAAGACTGCTTTCAACGTCAGGTCTTTCAGAGATGCCCTCGACAAGGGTTCAAAAGGCGGCTTCTGCAATGCTCTTAGCACCAGGTTGAGATTCCACGCAGGCACCACTGAGTGCAGAGGAGGGCGCAGGTGATTAACTCCCTTGAGGAAAGCGCACCACATCTGGCTGTGAAGCCAGGGAAGCACCCTTCAGGCGGCCCCTGAAGCAAGCCAGAGCCGCTACCTGGACTTTAAGGGAACTGAGCGACAGGCCTTTCTCCAGACCTTCTTGCAGGAACGCCAACACTGAAGAAATTGGAGCAGTGAAGGGAGAAAGTGAGCCTGCTTCACACCACGCTGCAAAGATACGCCAAACCCTGGCGTAAGCAGTAGAAGTAGAGCGCTTCCTCGCTCTCAGCATAGTGGCGATGACCTTGTCTGAGAAGCCCTTCTTCCTCAGACGCTGCCGCTCAATAGCCAGGCCGTAAGACCAAAGGGGGAGGGATCCTCCATCACCACGGGACCCTGATGTAACAGGCCCTGCTCCACTGACAGCCGCAGAGGATCGTCGACTGAGAGCCTGATCAAGTCCGCATACCAGGGACGCCTGGGCCAATCCGGACCCACCAGGATTACCCTGCCGGGATGCTTTGCCACCCGGTCTAGCACCCTGCCCAACATGGGCCAGGGCGGGAACAAATAGAGAAGCTCTTGTGTCGGCCACTGTTGGAGAAGAGCATCTACTCCCAGGGATCGAGGGTCCCGTCCTCTGCTGAAAAAGCGCGGCACTTGGCAATTGGCCGATGACGCCATCAGATCTAGGCTCGGCTGGCCCCAGCGCTTCGTGATGTCCAAGAACGCCTGAGCAGATAGCTGCCACTCTCCGGGCTCCAAGGTATGGCGACTGAGAAAGTCCGCCTTGACATTCATGACTCCGGCAATGTGGGCCGCTGAAAGCTGCTCCAGGTTCACTTCCGCCCACTGGCAAAGATTCATAGCCTCCTTGGCTAGAGGGGCGCTCTTGGTACCTCCCTGGCGGTTGACATAGGCCACAGCCGTGGCATTGTCCGACAGGACCCGTACAGGCTTCAACACCAGTACCGGGATGAACTCCAAAAGCGCCAACCGAATGGCTCTGAGTTCCAGGAGGTTGATAGACCACTTTGCCTCTGCAGGAGACCCGAGCCCCTGCGCTGTCCTTCCCAAGCAGTGGGCTCCCCAGCCCGACAACGAGGCGTCCGTCGTGACGACAATCCACTCTGGGGTCACCAGAGGCATTCCCGCAGACAACTTGTCTGTCTGCATCCACCAGCTCAGCGCCTTGCGCGCTGCTGGGTCCAAGGGAAGGCGCACAGCATAATCCTCCGACATCGGAGTCCAGCGCTGCAGCAAAGAGTGTTGAAGCGGTCTCATATGAGCCCTGGCCCAGGGCACAACTTCCATCGTGGCCGTCATAGAGCCCAACAGCTGCACATAGTCCCAAGCCCGAAGGGGAGAGGCT
This sequence comes from Microcaecilia unicolor, assembly GCF_901765095.1. Lineage (NCBI taxonomy): Eukaryota > Metazoa > Chordata > Amphibia > Gymnophiona > Siphonopidae > Microcaecilia > Microcaecilia unicolor. Next base: position 146,447,860 of record NC_044034.1, read on the forward strand.
ACTAGGAACTGGTCCACCTGAGCCTGAAGTTTGACAATCCGATTGTCTGGCAGGAACACTCTGCCCACTTGGGTGTCGAATCGAACTCCCAGGTACTCCAGGGACTGAGTCGGGCGCAGCTGGCTCTTCTCCCAGTTGATGATCCATCCCAGGGAGCTCAAAAGAGCAACTACCCGGTCCACAGCTTTGCCGCACTCTGCATAAGAGGGGGCTCGGATCAACCAGTCGTCCAGATAAGGATGGACTTGTACCCCTTCCTTTCGTAGTAAGGCCGCGATGACCACCATTACTTTGGAAAAGGTCCGCGGAGCAGTAGCCAACCCGAACGGGAGGGCTCTGAACTGGAAGTGTCGTCCCAGGACTGCAAAACGCAGAAAGCGTTGATGAGGAGGCCAGATGGGAATATGCAGGTACGCTTCCTTGATGTCCAAGGATGCCAGGAACTCTCCTGCCTTCACTGCCGCTATAACAGAGCGGAGAGTCTCCATGCGAAAGTGCCGCACTTTCAAGGCCCGATTGACCCCTTTGAGGTCGAGGATAGGCCGGACAGAACCTCCTTTCTTTGGTACCACAAAGTAAATGGAGTAACGTCCCTTGCCAAGCTGACTTTCTGGCACCGGAACGACCGCGCCCAGGCGGATCAGATTGTCCAAGGTCTGCTGCACTGCCACAGCTTTGACCGGAGACTTGCAGGGAGAGAGTACAAACCCGTCTTTTAAGGGTCGGCAGAATTCTAGTTTGTAGCCGTCTCTGATGACTTCCAGCACCCACGCGTCTGAAGTTATTGTGGTCCACTCGCCCAGAAACGAGCACAGCCGTCCTCCAATCTGCACTGGGGCGTGGACCAAGACCCCGTCATTGGGTACGAGACCCTGGGGGAGGACCGGAGGGAGCACCTCCGGGACGGCGGTCTCTGCGAAAGGAATGCTGCTTGGGGGAGAAATTCCTCTTGAAGGAAGAGGGGGCAGAGCCCGACTTGCCCGGGCGGTACCGACGGGCTTCCTGCAACCGTCCTCTGAAGGTACCGGGACGAGTACTAGCCCGAGCCCTGACCTCTGGTAACTTCTTGCCCTTAGACGTGCCGAGATCGGTCACGATTTTGTCCAGCTCGACCCCAAAGAGCAGCTTGCCTTTAAAAGGCAACCTAGCCAGGCGGGATTTAGAGGCGTGGTCAGCAGACCAATGTTTCAGCCAAAGCCACCGCCGCGCAGAGATTGTCTGAGCCATGCCTTTCGCTGAGGCCCTCAAGACATCATACAGCAAGTCTGCCAAATAGGCTAAGCCCGATTCCAGGGCCGGCCAATCAGCCCTCAAGGAATGATCCGAGGGGGAAGCCCGCTGCACCATAGTCAGGCACGCCCTGGCCACATAGGAGCCGCAAACTGAGGCCTGCAAATTTAAAGCAGCCGCCTCAAAGGACGACCTTAAGGCCGCCTCCAATCTTCTGTCTTGGGCGTCCTTTAGGGCTGTGCCACCTTCCACCGGCAACGCCGTTTTCTTAGTCACCGCAGTGATTAAAGAATCCACGGTAGGCCACAGATAGGCCTCACGTTCACTCACAGCCAAAGGATAGAGGCGGGACATAGCCCTAGCCACTTTAAGGCTCGCTTCTGGGACATCCCATTGAGCCGAAATTAAGGTGTGCATGGCATCATGCACGTGGAAGGTTCTAGGCGGGCGCTTCGTCCCCAGCATAATGGCAGAGCCAACAGGGGCTGAGGGAGAGACGTCCTCCGGAGAGGAAATCTTCAAAGTGTCCATGGCCTGTAACAACAGGTTGGGCAAATCCTCTGGGCTAAAAAGCCGCGCTGCAGAGGGGTCATCCGCTCCATCCGAGCGGGGATCCGTCTCCTCCAAGGAATCCGCAAAGGACCGTTGGGAGACCTCAGACACGCTGCCCTCATCTACATCGGAGGAGACAAATTCCTCCAAGGCCTGGGAATCAACCCGAGGGCGTTTACCTCTGGGAACCTCAACCTCTTTACCAGACGAGGGAGCAGGGGCAGCGTTGTGCATGAGGAAGGCCTAATGCAGCAGCAAAACAAACTCGGGGGAGAAACCCCCCAGACTGTGTACTTCCGCAGTCTGGGCAACAGCCCTAGACGCACCCTCAACCGGCGCTCGCAATAGCGGGGGGAGAGACATGCTGCGCATCCAAAATGGCGTCCGGCGCGAAACTCCGCGAAGGAGCCGCGCGGGAAGAACGGCTCTTAACTTTAGCCGCTTCTGTGCCGTCGCCCAAATTAAGGGCGTTCATGGCATTAATGTCTCCAACCTCAAGGGCGGCCCAAGAAGAAGCCGTCCGAGCCGCGTGGCCGGCCAAGATGGCAGAGGCGAGGAGCGGGGGATGGGCGTTTATGGCGGGAAAAACCGCCACGCCAGAGGAAGGACCGGGACATTCATCGGTCACGAAACTGTCCCCAAACAAGGGCGAATCAGGCTTGAAGACCCCCGCATCCCCTCTAGAAGCGCTCAAGCGACCCGGGGAGCGACCCTTTGCGCCCTCGCCCTCCGACGCCATATGCCACGAGGAGAAGAATCGGGGAACCCCCTGCCCGCTATAAAAAGGTAAAATTACTTGCTGTCCGCTCCGAGTTGTAACGACCTGGTGTCCCAGTGAGTAGCTGCAATAGACGCTTAAATAAACGTCGAAATAAACGCCTTTAAGGACGTTCAAAAAATTTTTCTTTTTTTTTTAACGGAGCCAGCGGGAGGGGGGAGAAAAGGAGGGACCTGGCACCACCAGGTTTGCACTTGCTCAAAAGAGCCCTCAACCCCAGGCACTCAACAAAACCTAAAAATTAGGCTTGGAGGCCTAGCCAGAGCTGCTGCTGTGTGTGACCACCACATGCTGAGATAGAGAACATACTGAGGAGTTTCCGGCAGCACATGACCACATATAGGGAGGCAAAAGTTTGCTCTCTATCTCCACCTGCTGGTAGATGGACACAACCCACCAGTCTATGGATTGATCAGCTTGATGATATGGAAAAATGAAATTACCACCCGTGTTATGCAGTAGCCCGGTTGTAGTTCAAAATTGATGCATGTAGGACACGTGGAGGGGCATAATCGAAAGGCGCCGGCCAAATAGCTGGCCAGCCATCTCCGGCGCCGCAAGCAGGTGGAGTCAACCGTATTTTCAAAAAAGATGGCCAGCCATCTTTTTCTTCGCTAAATACGGTTGGGCCCGGCCAAATCTCAGCGTTTGCCGGGGTTGAGAAGGCTGACCTTGGTTTTCGGCCATAATGGATAATGATGCCGGCGATCTCAAACCCGCGAAATCCAAGGCATTTGGTCGTGGGAGGAGCCAGCATTTGTAGTGCACTGGCCCCCCTGACATGCCAGGACACCAACCGGGCACCCTAGGGCAGGCACTTCTAAAAATAAAAAAATAAAAATAGCGCCCAGGTGCATAGCTCCCTTCCCTTAGTTGTTTAGCCCCCAAACCCCCCCCCCCCCAAAAAAAAACCCACTCCCCACAACTCTGCACCATTATCATAGCCCTAAGGGGTGAAGGGGGGCACCTACATGTAGATACAGTGGGTTTTGGAGGGCTCCCATTTACCACCACAAGTGTAACAGGTAGGGGGGGATGAGCCTGGGTCCACCTGTCTGAAGTACACTGCACCCACTAAAAACTGCTCCAGGGACTTGCATACTGCTGTCAGGGAGCTGGATATGACATTTGAGGCTGGCATAGAGGCTGGCAAAAAAGGGGGGGGTTGTTTTTTTTGGGTGGGAGGGGCTTGGTGACCACTGTGGGAGTAAGGGGAGGTCATCCCCGATTCCCTCCGGAGGTCATTTGGTCAGTTGGGGCCCCTTTTTGAAGCTTGGTCATGAAAAAAAAGGGACCAAGTAAAGCCAGCGAAATGCTAGTCAAGCCTGGCTTTTTTTTCCATTATCAGGCGAAGCCGGCCATCTCGTGAGCACCCCCCCGTCCCGCCTTCAGTACCCTAACGACACGCCCCCTAGATGTTTCGCCGGCTCCGCAATGGAAAGCATTTGAACCCAGCCAAAATCGGCTTTCGATTATACCGATTTTGCCGGGTTCAGGAGATCGCCGGCCATCTCCCCATTTGTGTCGGAAGATGGCCGGCGATCACTTTCGAAAATGAGCTGGATAGGTATCTAAGTACCTGTATATAATATGTATATCAAATCCCATCCTCTTTACTTACATGCTCGATCTTCTGTCATAAACATCTTAATTCCTGATTGTTCTATGAATAACGCTATTAACTGGCTAGGTACCAGTAATTAGATCTCTAGAAAGTATAACTGTTTTACTAACCACACACAATTTAATTGTAAACAGTAAAGCTTAAAAAGAACATGGGAGTTTATGTTATAGAACAAATTATAAATTAACATTCTGGGAGAATCTGCAAAGGATGGTAATAAGGCAAGTCTAATCTGGGTCTGAAAGGGAAAACCTTCAGTGCTTACGGTGATGTGGTCCTCTGTGAAGACAGAGACCCAGCTTCTCAGGACAAAGATAAAGCATATGTGAAAATTAATATTCACTAAGGTTTCCATATTTATGAAAATATTCATTATTCATTTTGATGCACACAGCTTTCTTGTTCATGTAAAAGCAGCTGATTTTTCCCCTTCCAAAAAAACAAAACATGGATATTCTCTGAATCAGAAAATTAATTTGCCACAGTATTACATTTGAGGGCGACTCCTGCAAACCTGCCCACCTTCATGTCTCATAGCACATTTTTCTAAGCAGCAAAACTTTGCAAGGCCTGTGATATTTGCAGGGATCTAGAAATGTAGAAATGTTTTCATGAATATGCAGATTTGTACTCCCTCATCACATATCCTTTGCCTTTGTTTTGAGAAAGTTATAATTCAGAAGAGCACAGCGCTGCAAGCCTCTAGGGTTCCTTTCATCAAGCTGCATTGAGCACTAGCACATGCTCGCTGCAGCTGAAAAGGGTTTACTGTGGGATACGCTGAGGTGTCCTGCAGTGATTTCGCAATGTGAACGTGCAAATAGTGAGCAGAAATAAATTTTTTGGGCTGAAGGGGCATATCAGGGAGTACAGAGTGGGCATTTCTGTGCTAATCAGTTCATGCAGCCAGTCAGGTTTTCAGGATATCCAGAATGAATATTCATGAGGAGCCAGTCGAGCATGCGCAGAGCAGCCTAGCATTATGCTGGCTGATCTGCGCATGCCAAGGATGTCCTTTATGGACGTCCTTCACTATAAGAAAAAAAAAAGACGTCTCTGACAAGCAGCCAAGGATGTCCTTTATGGACGTCCTTCACTAACTTCCCGGGAATCCCTTTGGTCGAGCAGCGAGAAGCAGGAGAGCGACACGGAGCTTAAGGTTGTTTTCAGCTTGTGCCCCCCCCCCCCCCACAGGATCAGGACGTGCGAGGACGCAAATCAAAACTTTTTGGACATCCCTCCCTCCAGGTCTCTCCAAAAAGTTTTGATTTGCGTCCTCGCACGTCCCGATCCTGGGGGGGGGGGGGGGGGGGGCACAAGCTGAAAACTGCTTAAGCATCACTTGCCTTTGTGCCAGGCTGAAAGAAAATAAAAAGCAGCTTTTCTGGGCTGGAAGGTTCGCATGAGAAAGAGACAGACATGGCAGCATCCAGTAACTCCAGCTTGTCAGGCTCCTCCATATCATCAGGTTAGTTTTTATTCTCTTGCCTCTGAACTGTAGAATAGCTTGTAGCCTGTAAAAAGAACATCTTTTTACAGGGGTTTTTTTTTTAGTGAAGGACGTCCAAAAAGGACGTCCATGATGACATTTTTTTTCTTCCAATTTGCCCCAACGAGAGGTGTAGACCTCCTGTTAGGTTTTTCACGGTAAGGGGATCGGAAAACCGTAGTGCATCTCATTATAATAGCCTTGCAACGGTAGTGCAGCTCATTATAATAGCCTTTGGACCATCTGCATCCCGTTTTCGTTACCTGCTACCGTGATCAGAAAATGGCTCGGAGAAGCCTTTAGTGTATGCCACGGTTTACTACTTGCTCATTAATGGCTCATTAAGTTTAGTGCATCTGGCCCTTAGGGGCGTAGTTATTAACGTGGGTTATCATAAAGACATGTTATTAGTTTACCTCTAACTCATACTATTTTAGCACAGGTCCCATTTTATGCAGTGAGACGTGGAGAGGAATTTTTGATATGATGTCTAGGTCTAATTTTTTTTTAATTCAAGTGAGGAATATAATCATTTTCAAAACAGAAAAACATCTATCTTTTTTTTTTCAAAAATAGCTATTTGCTAGATGTTTTTGTTCTCTTATCTTTTTGGTCCTTTAAAAAAAAAAAAAAAAGTCCAAGTGAAAAACGCACAAGCCAATGGGACATAGAGGGAGCCAGCATTCTTAGTAGACTGGTCCCCCAGACATTCTAGAAAAGCAATGGGGCACCCTAGGGAGCACTGCAGTGGTCTTCAAATAAATGCTCCCAGGTACACATTTCACCATTGCTCCCTTATCTTGTCTGCTAAGCCACCTAAAACCCACCCAAAACACACTATCCCCAACTGTACACCACTACAATAGCCCTTATGGCTGAAGGGGCACCTATATGTGGGTACAGTGGGTTTCTGGTGAGTTTTGGAGAGCTCAAAGTTTCCACCAAAAGTGTAACAGGTAGGGGGAGATATGGGCCTGGGTCCACCTGTCTGCAGTGCACTGCACCCACTTGAGTGCTCCAGGGACCTAAATGCTGCTCTAATGGACCTGAGTATAACGTCTGAGGAAGGCATAGAGGCTGGTAAGTAATGTTTTTAATCACATCTTTGGGATGCGGGAGGGGTTTAGTAACCACTGGGGGAGTAAGGGAAGGTCATCCCTGATTCCCTCCAGTGGTCATCTGGTAATTTAGGGCAGTTTTTGTGGCTTCCTCGTTAATAAAACAGGTCTAGACCAAAACATCTAACTTATAGCCCTGGATGTTTTTGTTTTGTTCCATTATGGCAGAAAAATGTCCAAGTGTTAGGGAACAGCCAGATCCCGCCATTAACACCCCCCCCCCCCCACCCCCTTGTGATTTGAATGCACTTCTGAAGGACTTCATAGAAAAACATCTAAAAATTGTTTTTGAAAATACCAGCTTGGATTTTTTTGTGAGAAAAACATCCAAATGCAGATTTATCACAAACCCTTTTTAATTTAATGATGACACCTTTAGCCAAATCGCTATCCAACCAAGGACTCAACCCGTACATCTATGCAGATGATGTCACGATATACATCCCATTCAAACAAGACATAACCGAAATCACAAATGAAATCACACACAGTCTCCAAATAATGAACTCATGGGCAGACGCATTTCAACTAAAGCTAAACGCTGAAAAAAACACAATGTCTCATCCTGTCCTCGCAATATAACACTAACAAACCCAATACCATAAATACCACGGATTACACTCTTCCGATATCAGACAGCCTGAAAATTCTGGGAGTCACAATTGACCGAAATCTCACATTCGAAGATCATGTGAAAAATACAGCAAAGCAAATGTTCTTCTCAATGTGGAAACTTAAAAGAATCAAACCTTTCTTCCCAAGGGAAGTATTCCGCAGCCTAGTACAATCAATGGTATTAAGTCATCTAGACTACTGCAATGCCATTTATGCCGGATGTAAAGAACAAATCATTAAGAAGCTTCAAACTGCTCAGAACACAGCAGCCAGACTCATATTTGGAAAAGCGAAATATGAAAGCGCCAGACCCCTAAGAGAAAAACTACACTGGCTCCTACTAAAAGAAAGAATTGAGTTCAAAGTATGCACCCTGGTTCACAAAATCATTCACGGAGACGCTCCAACCTATATGTCAGACCTAATAGACCTGCCTATCAGGAATGCAAAAAGATCATCACGCACATTCCTCAATCTCCATTATCCTAATTGTAAAGGACTAAAGTACAAATCCACATACGCGACCAGTTTCTCATACATCTGCACGCAGTTATGGAACGCACTACCGAAGGCCATAAAAACAGCACAAGACCTACCCATCTTCCGAAGGCTACTGAAAACAGATCTTTTCAAGAAGGCTTACCACAAACATCCATCTTAGATACTAAATGATAACACTATACACGATCTATTCAAAACCGATCTCTTATCACACAGAAGACTAACCTCCCTGATATTAACAATCAAGCAATACCACCCTAAACTTTAAACTGAATAAGATCTATTTACAATGACCTAATGTATGTTACAAGCCAACCTATCGTTCAGGAACCTCATACAATACCATTATCTATTCTTCTTTACCTTATATATATGTACACGATGTGTATATATATATATATATATATATACCATGATCTGCTTCATATATGTTATGCTCCATGTATGTCACCTTGTATATATGCACCTTAATGTAATACCATATGTAACTCAGTTACCCGGAAATGGCATTCACCATTACGGCAAATGTAAGCCACATTGAGCCTGCAAATAGGTGGGAAAATGTGGGATACAAATGCTACAAATAATAATAATAATTTATGTCACTTCTTGGATTTTTTATAATGAGCCCCATAGTCAATAATAATTGGGGTTAACAGTAAAATAGCCTGTTTTAACAGTATTGTATAAAACACTGTAGAGAAAATGAGCACAAAATACAGGCTTTATTAGTGATGTTTCTACTAGCTACAAAACTGTTTTAGTGATATTCAGTTTTTATTTCATGATATTTATATCTACATATGGGAACCTTTCAAATAAATTAAAAAGCTGTCAAACAACAACTTTTGTCCTCCACCTTTTAAGGCACTGCCTGTCCAACTGGAACAGCTTTTGAGTTTTACAGATGGACCACACATAGGCAGTCCATTATTTCTAATAATCTTTTACTATTGCTTTCAATAGCATTTTCTATTGTTTTGGGTGAACCAGTGACTCTGCCTACTGCCAGCAAGTTCCACCTACTGGCTTCAACCCATATAATGGGCTAGATAGCCTCATACTGTCTCCTGATCTCAATCTAACCTCCTTGTATAGGACAATCAAACCATTGTGACATCACTGAAGAGGTTAGCTCTTGGTATTGATGGAATGAAGCATTATGACATCACAATATCAGTCTGGTTACCAGAGACTGACTCGTCACACTAAAGGGGGAAGTTATCAAAGTGGGCTACTGTTAAAATGTGTTATTTTACCACTATTTTAACACAGGTCCCATTTTATGCAATGAGACCTAGTTACTAATAACCTCTCATAACAGTAGCTCACATTGATGACTTCACCCCTTATTTGGAAATATAATCAACAAATTGACAGTCTATGATTTCACTGGAAATTTTGTAATGAAAGTCTATAAATGAAATTTAATTTATTCCGTTAAAAAAAATCACTATTCAGAAGGTAAGCACTACAGAAGTGCTGTATTACATGGGCGGAATAAGTATCGTCAGCACTAGGTCTGGCTAACTGACATTTATGCTTCTACTGAACCGGCATGGCCAAAACAGACATGGAAAGGGAAGGAAGAAGGGATTTTGATTTAGCTCACACCTTTTTCACTCGTAGCTCAACAAGCTTCATTGCTTTCAGAGTGAGAATATATTTACCTCAAACAACCCTACAGTAATAACTTGCTGTTTACTGCCAACAGCAAAGCTTTGTGATACTGAAGACCCTAGCTCGATTCTCCCCCTTCAAAACTTTCTATTTAACCTTCAGCAAGTCACTCTTTGTATGCTCAGACACAGTGTAGGCACTTCAGCACAGTAACCATGGATTCAACGTTTAATTTTCCTTTTACAGTGTGGTGATGCTTTTCTAGAAAATCTCAGCTTTATCGGGATAATTTTTATTAGTCATATTCACAAAGCACACTGTTTTAGAGAGGCATAAGATGGGAGAGCAAACCCAAAGTAAATCAGCCCTTTTATTTGGAATTATAATTAGAATAAATTAAGATTTGATCTCTGATCAACATGTTTAATCATAATAAGGAATGATGTGCTCATGAACAGAAAGATACCAAGATAGGATGTGCCATATCATATATATAGTGAAAGAGAGAACACAAGTACAAGATTCAGGAAGTTTCTATTTAACATAATCCAGACAGGGTGCGCTCCATGCAGTGGAAACCGATACCCAATTTACTCACCGTGTTCGGCCTCTTCAAAAGAACGTTATCGCCTTGGGAATTTCTTGAGCAAGACAATGTTATTAATCATGTTCCTTCCAGAATTCTTGACGTTCACTATCAAATGTGAAGAATTTACATCTGCAGATAAGTGTCCTGTAAGAAACAAAATGTCCCGTGGAGAATGCAGTTTTAATTGTACAAAAAAAGGCACTGCTGCCCTCATTTCCTTCAGCTATGGATGCTGGTCAATGAGTGGAAGTTTCACATGACTTAGAAACTACCTAATTAAAGGGCCCTTTTACTACAGTTCACTGCAATCTGGACTTAACACATTTTCTTTTTCTTTTTTTACTTCTTCTTTTTTTGTAGGTTGTGCACTAATGTTTCCATCAGTTTGCAGTACCTGCTGAGTTAACATGAAATCACTTACCACCTGCTATTTAGGAGGCACTAAGAGCCAGGTTTTATAAATGGCGATCAAATACGGGGGCTGGAAAAGATCAACACTAGCCTCCTAATTCTATATAAGTCGCCAAAAATTGTGCATGCAATTTAATTGACTAACAATCAAATTAGTGCACTAATTAGATTTAGAGACCTGTTTACTAAGCCTTGCTGTAGGGCGCGCTAACCTTTTAGACTGCGCTAAAAATTAGCACGTGCTAACAATAGAGACACCCATTATATTCCTATGGGTGTCTCCAGCGATAGCGAGTGCTAATTTTTAGTGTGCGCTAAAATGTTTGCACACCTACAGCACGGCTTAGTAAACTTGGCCTTTAATTGGCATTTACATGTGATCTGAAAAAGGGGTTGCGGAAATATGAGGGGAATGGGCTAAATGGGGGTGTTCCAAAAATTAACACATGTTGTTATAGAATAACAGGGATATGCGACTAATTTAGGCGAGTACATTCACAGCACATTTCAGTTGGTGCAAATGGCCGCACCTAACGTTAGGCACGATTCCCGGACATAAGTGTTGTTCTATTAACCGAGCCTAACTTCAAGCATGGCCTATAGAATAGCACTTTTTTCAGCTCCCACATTTTGATTTCACATATAGAATCTAGCACTAATTGTGATACTTTGCACCAATTCCTGCACCTTAACTTTGGGCACCAGACCTACGCCTACTGATATCTAGTGTAAATGCTGGCGCCAAGTTGGCCGCAGAGACTCACAGTTCTGCAGCAATGTGCACAACTTTTTGGAACACCTTTGCCCCCCCAATGGTCATGCCCCTCCCCCTTTTGAGCTGCACACAATGGGATTTGGGTGCCATGTGCTATAGAAGTTTCCCAAGTCCAGTCCTGAAGTACCTCTTGCCAGTCAGGTATTCAGGATATCTACAATGAATATGCATGAACTTGATGTGCATTCAATGCCTCCATTATATGCAAATCTCTTTCATGAATATTCATTGTGGATATCCTGAATACCTGACTGGCAAGAGGTACTCCAGGAGTGGACTTGGGAAACACTGTGTTTATACAATAGCGCTCAGCCAGATGCATGTGCAAATCCTAATTGGGGCCAATTAATGTCAATAATTGGTTGTTACCTGCCAGTTCTTATTCGTTAGACAAGTTGTGTGGACATCTCAGGATCACGCACACATTTAGGAACCCAAATCTTGGTGCTATATATAGAATCTGGGGGTAAGTGCTCCCGCATTAACTGCTTTAAAGTGCTAATACCAAATACCAATATCAAATACCAAATAGCAACAGCAATACCAAATACCAATACCAAATAGCAAATGCCAATATCAAATAACAATACAAAATACCAATACCAAGTACCAATGCCAAATACTAAATACCAATATCAATAACCAATAACAAATACCAATAGCAATACCAAATACCAATAAAAAATAACAGTACTAAATGCCAATACCAAATACTAAATAACAATATCAAATGCCAAATACCAATAGCAATACCAATAACAGTACCAAATGCCAAATACCAATACTAATAACAAATACCAATACAAAATACAAATACCCATACCAAATACTAATATCAATACCAAATACAATATCAATATCAAATTCCAATACCAAATGCCAAATAACAATACCAAATAAAAATAATAAATACAAACACAAATACCAATACCAAATGCAAATATCAATACCAAATAACAATACCAATACCAAATGCCAAAATATTAATAGCAATACCAAATTCCAATACCAAATAGCAATATCAATATAAAATACTAATATCAATACAAAATAGCAATACCAATACCAAATAACAATACAAAATATCAAATACCAATACCAAGTACTAAATACCAATGCCAAATACCAATACCTAATACCAACAGCAATATCAAATTCCAATACTAAAACCAAATACAAGTAGCAATACAGCGCTTGTTTACCACTTTATACCACTTTAAGGCCCAATGCAGTTTACAGAAACAAAGTTGTAGTAACTAAAATACAGTAACAGAAAGAAAACAAAATATATTAACAGAATAAATTTGATAAAAATCATTTATTCTGCTTAGAATTTACCGAATAAAAAAGTTTTCAACAACAACCAATTATTGATGTTAATTGGTAGTCATTATTTATTGATTTATTTATTTATTGAGATTTATTATCCACCTTTATAAAGAGATCATTAAAATTTGCACCTATCTGGCTGCGCGCTAATCTATAAGGCAGGGTGCCTAATTCCCACAGAACATATCTCAAAAGGGGGCATGGTCATGGGAGGGGCAAAGGCATGTCAGGAGCATTCAAAAGAGTTACCTGCATAGTTCTACAACACCAAGTAACCTGGGCACCAGCACTTACACCAGTGTTCAGCAGGTGTAAGTCTAGAGCCTGAAGTCAGACATGGGAATTGGAACCAAGCACGATACTATAAAGGGCGCTAATCTTCAAACATTAGTGCAACTTCATACATCAGCCTTACTGTTCCTAAATCATCTCCAGCCACAGAAAGAATGGTGACTAAACCAGCTCTGATGATACACATAGGATGCATATTTTCAAAGCACTTAGCCTTCCAAAGTTCCATAGAAACCTATGGAACTTTGGAAGGCTAAGTGCTTTGAAAATGAGCCCGCTAGGTATCTAATTGTATCAATTGCATGGATGCAATCTGTGATGAAGAAAAAAAAACTGCAGCAGACAGCGACACTTGGACACTATTCCAAGCATTTCAATAAACATCTACACTAGGGATGTGAATTTCTATTGGCCTGTTCATGCCCTTAACACTCTCCTTAGTCTTGGCCTGATAATCTGGTGCACCCCGGTTGTCCCCAGTTTACGTATTATATACAGGTATTTACTTTGCACCCGGGACAATGGAGGGTTAAGGGCTTCTTTTACAAAGCCGCGCTACTATTCAATTCCTCTGGGCTTCCTCTCGTTTGCTATGCGGAAATTGCTAGCGCAGCTTTGTTAAAGAAGCCTTAAGTGACTTGCTCATAGTCACAAGGAGCTGCAGTGGGAATTGAACCTCACTACCCTAGTTCTTAGACTACTCCTCCCCGCTCAAGAAAAGTCCATAGCATGGAAAGAGGCAGGGAATGGACGTGGACTGCGTCCTGATGTTAATGCCCAGTAACTTACTGCACATTAACTGTTAAACACAGTTGATTCCATGGAGTCAACTGCATCCATGTTATCTGCAATGCGGTAAGTCTAGTTATCTGAGTTACCTGTATGAAGATGTTGACCCTAACAAATATCTTAGAGGCTCTGCAGCTACCATGCTTTAGTTGTTGCAATTAACATGTGGTAAATGAAAGTTTTTACCACACTTTAATTAAGGACCCCTTAAAAACCTATAAATTGAGAGGACAGACAGAGAACACAACAGTGACATTCAAATGTCTTAGAGATATGAGTCCAAGAAGAATTGGTTTTCCCCCAGAAACAAGAGGTGACAGTGTGAGGTCCCACGGAGGGAGACCCTGGAGCAATATCTGAGAATATTTCTTCACTGAGAGATTGATGGATGCACGGAATAGGCTCCCACTGGAGAAATAACAGAATTCAACAAAGCTCAGACTATACAACAGAGAAATCCCCACTCATGGACATCAGAGATCAACTGACAAAATGGAACAGATTGGGCAGGTTGGGGTAATTCTACAAAACAGGTGCTAACGTTCACACGTGTAAATATTTAAATTAATAGCATATATGTGCATAAACAGGGTCAGTGCAACATGGTAAAATTGGCAGGAGGACACCAACCTTTAGAGGGCCTCAAAATTTTCCCCAAGCCTAGCACTGAGTTGTGGCAGCCTTCCACATCAGGAAACAGGCCGTGCTCCAATTTTACTGCCGCCTCTGTATTTGCATTTGTCACTGCTGCCAGTGCCTGCTCCTACACACTTGTGCTCTGTCTCCAGGCCTGGCCTGCCAGCCTCGGCACCCATCCAAACACCAACATCCACAAAAGAGAGCCTTCATGCCCATGTGCTTTCAGCTAGCAAAGCCAAAGCCTTTCTAGTCCTACCCCCTCACACATACTTCCCATTGTCAGGGGGCGGGACTAACAAGACCTTGACTTCGGTAGCTGAAAGCACAGGGGTGCAAAGGTTCTCTATTATGGATGTCGGTGTTTGGATTCGTACAGGTCCGGAGGCTGAGCCCCAGTGTGGCAGGGCCAGGCACTGGCAGCAGCAACAATGCTAAGACAAGGGCGGCAGCAAGAGTTGAGATCGGCCCGGGGAATGAGGGGCATGATGGGCATGGATTGTGGAGGAGGAAGAGACGCTAAACCCACAGACAGACAGTGAGAGATGCTTGACCACAGGGGAGGGGTTGATGGGAGGGGGATCAGAGAAGACACAGGAATGAGATTGTTGCACATGAAGGGAAGACAGAGGGCTGAGATGCTGCACATAGATGGATGGAGGGGATGAGTAGAAGATCCCGTACATGGATGGAAGGGTGGGGTGGGGGGGAGATGTTGGGCCCAAACAGGGAGGGAAACAGTGAGCGATGCTGGTCTGTAGAGGGGTGGGTCAGAGAATACACATATAGATGGAGTAAGTAGAAAGGAAGGGGAGAGAGAGGGATGCACATCAATAGATTTAAGGAGGCAGAAAAATGGAAGATTGCTGAACATGAAAGATCAATGCAAAAGATGGGCAGCAGGAAGTTAAGAAGAAAGGAGAACAGAAAATAAACAACAAATGGACAGGAGGCCCTGGAAACAGAGTTTAGAACACAGACAGAGAACAAGATAATTAGAAAAATAAAATGATTTTTTTTTCAGTTAAGTGATTGAGGTATGTTAGATCTGAGAATTTACATCTGCTGTCTTTATAGTTTGCACTTTACAGAAGGAAATGCATTTCTTTCTTTTTTTTTATATTTCCAAATATTTTGTTAATTTCCAAGAATACAAATAACAGGAAAACAATGATGGAAAAACATAGGAAGCAAGAAACACAACAGGTGGGAAAGGAAAAAAGAGAAAGGAAAGAAGAGAAAAAAAGGAGGGGGGAAGCATCCAGGTGTTTAACAAATAAGTCCTTTTTCTTTTTAGTTCTCAACCTGCTGATGCAAACTGTCAGAAATGTAACCTACAACTAGTTATGTTTGACCTTTCATTATATATGGCCACTTTTGTCTTTGAACATCCAACGTATGCTATGGGTAGCTACTTTATATTTGGGCTTGACCCCTTAGGAACTTTCCCTGTGTTTTGCCCTATCAAACATCAAACCACCAATGACAGTTTTTTTTGTTCTGCTAAAAAAAAAAGACTATGCACAACACTTGCTAGCAAAGGCATAAATTTTCTTGTTTCATTCATGTCACCCTTTGTTTGCCCAATCAATTATTTTTTTCCTAGAAATAAAAGAAATGTTTAAAACAATTCTAGAGGGGGGGCGTGTCAAGATGGCGTCGAGAACGGACGAAGTGTAATTTGCTCTAACCAGGTTGCTCAAGGAAAATTTAAAAAAAAAAGGTTTCTACTTATACAATATGCCACATTCTAAACGAAAAGGGACGCTGATGTCAGTGCCCCCACCTACCTTCCTCCCCAATTCAACCCAGTCTCGAGCGTTTCTTCACCGGGACTTCCCAAGCACAGAGGGGAACAGAACCCGCAGCGGTTGTTACCGGAGAAGCGGACCAACCGCGGGAGAATGAGACATCGTTGTCCCCTCCATCAACATCAATGATTCCCCCGTGTCCAGCGACGTTAGCAACTCGAGAGGCTTTCCAAAGGAGCACCGGAAGTGTGAACAGAGGAAAGCCCTGTGGGAAACAGGAATTGCTACAGGCGTCGCTGAGACCCAGAGATCAGGTGTTTTCACAATCTCTGGAAGGAAACTCGGAGGTGAATCTAGGAAAGATATGGCTAAAACTTTTAGAAATGGGTTCAACCCTACAGAGATCCTCTGGAGAGGTAAAAGCTTTAAATGTTAAGATTGAAGAATTGAAAGACTCAGTAGAACTGGTCAAACAAGAATTGACTTGAAAGGTTTCAACATTGCAGAGTGAAGTAGAACAAATACAAGAGTTCAAATCAGTAGTGGCAAAGGATAACACTGAGCTTTGAAGAAAGATTGAACAGTTAGAAAATTATAATAGAAGATTGAATTTGCGTGTATTAAATTTTCCTAAACTCCTTGGGACAAATTCATTAGATCTGTTTAAAAGATTTCTTGTAGAAAATTTAAAAATTCCACAAGAAGCAATTCCTCCAATTAATAAAATCTATTATAGACCTAATAAACCCAAAGGAGCAGAAGGAGAAAGAAAAGCTATTGAAAACAAGGATATTGATGTGAACAATATTTCAGAAATTCTGGAACAATCTTTAGAGAATGTTACTGAAAAAGCCACAATGATAGTTTCTTTTGTCTTCAAGCAAGATTTGAACTCAATTATGAGACAGTCTGCCAACTCTCAGTTTGGAGGAGAAAAAATCTGGTTATATCCTGATGTTACTAAAGTGACACAACAGAGGAGGAAAGTTTTATTGTCTATGAGAATGAAAGCATTAGAACTAGTTGGTTCTTTTTTGTTAGCCTATCCCTGTAAAGGTATAATACGGTTGGCCCAGACTAAATATGTCTTTTATGTACCGGAGCAGCTGAAGTCTTTTCTAGATTCAAAATCACCAAAAGTAGATTGAATATTGGAAAGTAAGACACCTTGTTATGATTTGTTAAATACTTTATAATCTTCTCTGATTCCTAGTCCCCCTATTTTTCACTTTAGTGGTCTAAGAAAGCTGTATAGATATTTTTTTTTATTTTTTGTTACATTTGTACCCCGCGCTTTCCCACTCATGGCAGGCTCAATGCGGCTTACATGGGGCAATGGAGGGTTAAGTGACTTGCCCAGAGTCACAAGGAGCTGCCTGTGCCTGAAGTGGGAATCGAACTCAGTTCCTCAGTTCCCCAGGACCAAAGTCCACCACCCTAACCACTAGGCCACTCCTCCTCCTATTTCTTGTATTTTTTTTCTTTTTGGCTGTATTTCACTTGACAGGCGTACTCTGTTTAAGTATTAAAAATGTAATAAATAAAATAAAATTTAAAAAAAAAACCAGTTCTAGAAGATTAGTATCCAGCATAATTGGGAAATTTGCTAGTGTCTGATTCTGAACAGAAAGTAGAAAGTACAACCTGCCACTCTCTTTGGATAGGGAGGTCTTCTTGGAGAAAGTTCATGTTCAGGACGCTGTGAAGTTAACTTGAATGTCCAAAATAAAAGCAAAGCATCAGCTATTATGGCATGGCTATTTTAATGCTCATGCAAACATCGCCACCTGCTGGATTTCTTAGGAAAAGGGAAAAAAGTGTGGGGTATTAAAAAAAAAAGTTTTACTTCCAACAGTTATATTACATTATGTATTTATAAACCACCTTCTCCCAATAAGGTCAAAAATTAAGAATCTACTGAATAGTACTACAGATATTACTAAAAATATATGACATTAATATTTAATATTACAATTCTTGGATTAACTATTTATGAAAAAGATTATGGCTTCAACCGTCTTCAAAAAAGATAATAAGAAGTTATTAACTGGTTAGTTGGAGGAAGTAAGTTCCAAATTTTAACAGACTGAAAACAGAAAGAACTTTCTAAAACTGTACAAGTAAGGCCTGCTGACAAAGTTTTCATCACTTTGCACAAGAGGCCTTAGTGCACTGTTATCCCCCGGATTCTTTATAGTGCACCTAGAGATATGCACCAAATTCCAGGCGGATTCTATAACAACACACGTAACTTAACTGCCTTCACAAGCCAATCACCATTGATAGCAGCACTTAACAAGCAATAATGAACACTAATTGGCAATAACTGGAATTTATGCATACAAATAGCTAAGCACATTCTGTAACGCACTGCGCCCAACTTCTAATGCGCATAGACAAAAGGCTTATGTGTGGGGAAATGGGCATTTCGTGGCCATTCCTAAATTTACGCACATCGCTATAGAATATGGCCTCTGCGCCTAAATCTATGTGCTGGGATTTACACCATGTTTTCATTGGTGTAAATGGATGCACGTAGTTTTAGGCGCTGGGATATCAACTAATCATAGTCTATATACCGCGGCTAGATCTAGGAACCACTTATAGAATATGCTTAGGTGAAAATGTTTTCCATGCAGATTTTTTAATCCCCCCCCCCCAAGTGGGTTTTTCTCCGCATACAAAAGCCACTTCACAGAGCGGTGGTAAGCCCAACGTGGGTTTACTGCTCGCTCCTCTGGTACTACCGCCACCCCAACGTGGCCGCTGGCGGTAGTCCCGCCCCGAGCACACGCTATTTCCGGGGGAAAAAGAAAACCCCCAGAAATTACTTGAGCAGCGGTAACCCAGCAGTAATAGGGCATCGCTGGGTGCTGTCCATTTACTGCCGAGTTAGCGCAGGAGCCCTTATCGCCACCTCAATGGGTAGCGGTAAGGGCTCCCCACCGTATGGCTACGCAGTAAAAGTTCTCTTATTGCATGGTCGTGTGTCTGGGAACTTTGTAACCATTGCGGTAAAAAGGGGCCTGAGGTGTAGGAAAAACGGCCCCTGCTGCTAGCGCAGGGCCCTTTTTCCTGCAGCTTGGTAAAAGAACCCCACAATGATCAGCAGTAAAATGGCCAATTTTCCCTTCTTTGCATTGATGGCTATTTATTCCCTTCTTTGCATTGATGGCCATTAAAACGGGCAAGAAAGCGGTCGGAGCAACGCCGGGTGCAGCCGAGCCCCCGCCCAGGAAAGCCGCCCCGGGGGATGGTGGCAGAGGAAAGCGCCCGGGTCACAGCAGAGCCGGCAGCAGCTCAACGTACCTGTCGGAGACGGAGTGCGCCTCGGGGCTACTGTCGGATGATCCCCACCCGCCCGGTGCTCACCGGTCAACGTCAGAACTCGGAAGAGATTTGTGACGTGCTGTGCTGTTCTGCACATGCGTGACACGTTGGTCACTCTTCATTTATATAGTAGGATTAGGATTTATTTACCACCTTTTTGAAGGAATTCACTCAAGGCAGTTTACAGTAAAAATAAATCAAACATAAGCAATAGACAATTACAGCAGTAAAAATACAATAAAAAGTAAGGCATATTGTACTACTTACAATGTCAGCACAATACGTAATAAAAAATTGTTAATGTGCTAATAATGGTGCTATTAGCGGGCGGCCACTAAAACAGATTACCACTGGAGCACTTACCACATCTACTTTGTAGGCGGTAAAGGCTCAGAGTAATCTTGCGCTAATTAGTTACCACACGGCAATATGGACACTCTAATTAGTGCTGGAATGCCCATTCTCTGCCCCCCCCAGACACGCCCCTCTACACAAAAATGTAAAATATTTTTTAGCGTGCAGGTAGCATGCACCGACTGGGAACTTACTTCAAGATGTCTGAGCACATCTCACGGTAAGCTCTTTTAAGCTACGGTAAGCACACGCTAGCGCTTACCACAGCTTAGTAAAAAGATCCCTAAGTTCTTCTTAGGTCCAAGTCCTTGGGAGGCAGGCAAAAAAAAAAAAAACATATGCTAATATTAAAAATCTAAGAACACATCCTTACTAAGGACAAATCTGTACTGGTAAATGCAAATCACAAAAAAATAGTCTCTATTATAAATTACCAAAGTGGATGTCTAATACCTAACACCTGCTTAAACAATTTTATCTAGAAAAATAAGTGCACTGCATGCTGAATATAGAAGTTATGCTACATATAACATTTATGTGATAGATTCTTAAAATGTTTACATGACTATTGGTAAAGGTATTAATAAAAGATTTTTTGAAAGGGCCGATGATAGATTGGGGTCTAGTGGACACAGCTGTAATTGAGCTCTAACTGAGCACCAGTTGAACACTCTACAGACCGGTCTGTAGGGTGTTGTATTACTGCAGACTTCTGAGGCCTTTCCCCTTTCTTTCTAGATAAAACTGTTTAAGCAGGTGTTTGGTATCAGTTTTAATATCCACTTTGGTTTGGAAGTTTTGATCACTGCGTATATAGATAGCGAGTCAATTTTGTTAAAAGTGTTCTATTATAAATTACAAAGAAAAGCCTTTTCAACATTTCTAGGTTTCTAATCAATAATTGTAAAGTACAGTTGAAATGGAGCCCCTGTGAAAATCATATTGTTTCAGGTCGTCTGCACCACTAGCATTAATGGACTTGTCAATTCTACTAACTCAAAGCTGGGGGGCATCACATGCTAAGATTCAGCGCTATACATTTTAAAATGGAGCAATTGATTTTCAAAATAAAGGGCTTCTCTTTTGCTGCACCAGCAATCAGTTTTGATCTTCAAGTTAAGGCTTTTGATTCTATAGTTGAACATAAGTGGAGGCTTTTTCTTCACTTAAGGGGTCCTTTACTAAGTTGCAGTAAGCAGTAAATGAGTGTTTATCACAGATTAAAATGGCTTACCGTGGGGCGTGCAAACCACGAACTAAAAATATTTTGTAATTTTTCTGAGAGGGGGCGAGACAAGGGTTTTTATTTGTTTGCTTTTAGGCTTAGTTTTGCTAGTTCAATCACATAATGCCATTCTCTCTCACTGACACTAGTGAATGGATGTCATGAGTTCCTGACAGAATCTCAAAAAAATACCCAGAGATAAGCAATGGCATTCTGAAGTCTGCATGGCCAATTATTTAATTTAAAATATAAATTCCACTTGTGTCCTCAGACCAGAATACAGAAAGAGGTCCATGCATAAAGCCACATGGTAGAGTTGATGGTATTAAGGATGTACTATGAAAATGACAGCACCCTCAGCTCAGAAGGGAATATCAAGAGCTAAACATTAAAAATGTGAAACTGAGATAATTTTAAGAAAGAGCAGGACAGACGCATTTAACCTAGTTACAGATTGCTGAATTAACAGTTTCAACAAGCTTAATGAATGTTTTGTTCAGATTCTGGGAAGCCACTAAGAACACGCATGTTTGGAAGGGAATAGGGAAGTAAGAGAGAAATACGCAGATGTTTGAGCATGCAGATGTAATATGGAATAATGTATGATAGTTCCACAATTGTATAAATATTAGATTTTTAATGGAACCACTAGCAGTTCTGGAAAGTACCCTGAACCTCTGAACTTGCAGAAGTAAGCAGAATATAATCTAGCAAATTATTTTTTTCAAAGTTTGTGTCCCATGATTTAAGGCTTCTTCAGGAACTTGTGCTTAAAGATCAAGACACCAAGTAATATCTGGGAAGAGAAAAAAATCTTTGTTTAACCAGAATCAACTCAAAACACTTAACTTTTTAATTTCAGCTGAAACAATCCTCCAGAACACCCAAATGTTCTCTCATCTCTCTCTTTCTCTCTTGAAAATGGCGCTGAAAAGTCAGACGTCAGCTCTAGATGTTTAAATACAAAACCATCATCATGTCATTTGCACAGAAACATCCCCCCAAGGGGCTAAACAGATGTATTAACTGCTGAATATATTCTTGACAAGGATGTAGATGAAAAATGCAATCGCATTTCAATTAAAACTCAACACGAAAAAAACACACTGTCTCATCCGCCCAAAACACGACAGCCAGGCTAATATTTGGAAAAACGCACTATGAAAGTGCCAAACCCCTCTGAGAAAAACTGCATTGGCTCCCAATCAAAGAACATATCGCCTTCAAAATCTGCACCATGGTTCACAAAATTATCTAAGGCAAAACCCCAGGATATATGACAGAACTCCTAGACCTGCCAACCAGAAACATAATCAAATCAACAAGAACATACCTAAATCTTCACTACCCAAACTGCAAAGTACTCAAATACAAATCAACTTATGGAAGCAGCTTTTCCTACATACAGTGGTGGAAATAAGTATTTGATCCCTTGCTGATTTTGTAAGTTTGCCCACTGACAAAGACATGAGCAGCCCATAATTGAAGGGTAGGTTATTGGTAACAGTGAGAGATAGCACATCACAAATTAAATCCGGAAAATCACATTGTGGAAAGTATATGAATTTATTTGCATTCTGCAGAGGGAAATAAGTATTTAATCCCTCTGGCAAACAAGACCTAATACTTGGTGGCAAAACCCTTGTTGGCAAGCACAGCGGTCAGACGTCTTCTGTAGTTGATGATGAGGTTTGCACACATGTCAGGAGGAATTTTGGTCCACTCCTCTTTCCAGATCATCTCTAAATCATTAAGAGTTCTGGGCTGTCGCTTGGCAACTCGCAGCTTCAGCTCCCTCCATAAGTTTCAATGGGATTAAGGTCTGGTGACTGGCTAGGCCACTCCATGACCCTAATGTGCTTCTTCCTGAGCCACTCCTTTGTTGCCTTGGCTGTATGTTTTGGGTCATTGTCGTGCTGGAAGACCCAGCCACGACCCATTTTTAAGGCCCTGGCGGAGGGAAGGAGGTTGTCACTCAGAATTGTACGGTACATGGCCCCATCCATTCTCCCATTGATGCGGTGAAGTAGTCCTGTGCCCTTAGCAGAGAAACACCCCCAAAACATAACATTTCCACCTCCATGCTTGACAGTGGGGACGGTGTTCTTTGGGTCATAGGCAGCATTTCTCTTCCTCCAAACACGGCGAGTTGAGTTCATGCCAAAGAGCTCAATTTTTGTCTCATCTGACCACAGCACCTTCTCCCAATCACTCTCGGCATCATCCAGGTGTTCACTGGCAAACTTCAGACGGGCCGTCACATGTACCTTCCGGAGCAGGGGGACCTTGCGGGCACTGCAGGATTGCAATCCGTTATGTCGTAATGTGTTACCAATGGTTTTCGTGGTGACAGTGGTCCCAGCTGCCTTGAGATTATTGACAAGTTCCCCCCTTGTAGTTGTAGGCTGATTTCTAACCTTCCTCATGATCAAGGATACCCCACGAGGTGAGATTTTGCGTGGAGCCCCAGATCTTTGTCGATTGACAGTCATTTTGTACTTCTTCCATTTTCTTACTATGGCACCAACAGTTGTCTCCTTCTCGCCCAGCGTCTTACTGATGGTTTTGTAGCCCATTCCAGCCTTGTGCAGGTGTATGATCTTGTCCCTGACATCCTTAGACAGCTCCTTGCTCTTGGCCATTTTGTAGAGGTTAGAGTCTGACTGATTCACTGAGTCTGTGGACAGGTGTCTTTCATACAGGTGACCATTGCCGACAGCTGTCTGTCATGCAGGTAACGAGTTGATTTGGAGCATGTACCTGGTCTGTAGGGGCCAGATCTCTTACTGGTTGGTGGTGGATCAAATACTTATTTCCCCCTGCAGAATGCAAATAAATTCATATACTTTCCACAATGTGATTTTCCGGATTTAATTTGTGATGTGCTATCTCTCACTGTTACCAATAACCTACCCTTCAATTATGGGCTGCTCATGTCTTTGTCAGTGGGCAAACTTACAAAATCAGCAAGGGATCAAATACTTATTTCCACCACTGTAAGCACACAACTGTGGAATGCATTACCAAAAGCCGTGAAAACAACATACGACCATCTAAACTTCAGGAAATCACAAAAACTTACCTATTCAAAAAAGCATACCTTACTGACATAACCTAAAAAGCCTGAACCCTGCTACACAACTATCTAAAGCTAGTAATCGGACTTAAAGCAATTCCTCTTCTCTACAATTCCTAAACGTGTCTGTAACACATGTATCTTATTCCATCATATTACCACTTTGTATTTGTTCTTTACTGGCTTGGCGTATGCCTACGGTATTAAGTAAGCCACATTGAGCCTGCAAATAGGTGGGAAAATGTAGGATACAAATGTAAAAAATAAATAAATAAATAAGTAAAATTCAAAATTTTTAATAGAACACATGCCAGTCAATAGTGCTATTTAAACCTGAGGGTTCTAAACTTTTGAGGGGCGTTTCTATACGGAATTGCTTAACAAATATTTCTGTTCTATGTTCATAGCTGAAGGGACGGGAACAGGACCACAGAAGACAAACACAAATAGGAATGGAGGGGTGGTAGTCCCTGAACAATTTTTATAGGACTGTGTTTGTGAGGAACTGCCTAAACTGAAGGTGGACAAAACAATGGGAGCAAATGGCATACATTCAAGGGTCCTGAAGGAACATAGTGAAGTTCTAGCAGCTCCGCTTGCTGACCCTTTCAAGAGAGTAGCCATACTGGGTTAGACCAGTGGTCCATCTAGCCCAGTATCCTGCTTCCAACAGTGGCAGAAACTCGAATAGTAGCAACATTCCATGCTACCAATTCCAGGGTAAGCAATGGCTTCCCCATGTCTGTCTCAATAGCAGACTATGGACTTTTCCTCCAGGAACTTGTCCAAACCTTTTTTTCAGTGCTTCTGAAGAGTTGAGAGTGGTCCCAGAGGACTGAAGAAGAGATGTGGACCCTCTCCACAAAAGCAGAAGTAAGGAAGAGGCTGGGAAATACAGACCAGTAAGTCTGACTTCTGTGGTAAGTGAATAAATAAATTAGTAAAGTTTTTGGAATCCAATAGATAAGAGGACCCAAAGCAACTTGGTTTCACTAGAGGCAGGTTTTGTCAAACAAATCTGATCAATTGTCAGACAAGATTATCCGGAAGAGGTGAAAAACGACCCAGGGCCACCCCCTTCAGTGACCCTGGGTCATGGCATTTCCTGGTTTATTCGGACAATGTCTTAGGAAGTGGCCGGCCTGTCCACAGTAGAGGAAAAGTTGATTGTCCCGACGGTGAGCCCTCTCCTTCTCAGAGAGGCGATGTTGTCCGATAACCATTGGCTCTTCAGGGACTCCAGAAGTAGAGCTTGCCGCACCTTTGGGAGAAGAAGGGCGCGGCGTCTGGGGAGATGGTCTCTGAGAGCGGCGTTGAGCAGAGCGTTCCAGTGACCTTTCTTGAAACCATATGTTGATACGGGTGCAGAGGGTGATCAGAGCATCTAAAACATTCGGAAGTTCCCGGCTGGCCAGTTCATCTTTGATCCGGTTGTTGAGTCCTTGCCAGAAAATGGCCGTAAGGGCCTCTTGGTTTCATCTTACCTCTGAAGCTAGGGTTCGAAAGCGAACGGCATAAGCACCAACAGAACAATTGCCTTGTTGAATTCGTAGAAGTTCTGTGACTGCAGAGGAGGGCCGTCCTGGCACATTGAAAACTAACTGGAAGCGGCAAAGAAATTCTCCAAGATCAGTCAGTAAAGGGTCCCATTGCTCCCAGAGAGGAGAGGCCCAAGCCAAGTCAGATCTGGGGAGTAGAGAGATGATATAGGTTATCTTGAGTCTAACAGTAGAAAAGGCTGCTGGTTGCATTTCAAACAGCATAAGACATTGGTTGAGGAACCCTTGGCAAGCAGAAGGGGTGCCGTCGAACCGGGGAGGCTCAGGAAGCCGCAACCCTGGAGTAAGTAACACAGATCCAGAAGACGCAGCAGGAGGCTATTGTTGGGATTGAAGGGTTGACATCTTGGAACACACCTCCTGTAGAACTCCAGACAGACGGTTTAGCTGGGCCTGTTGCTGCTGAAAAACCTGGGCCAACTCAGACAGGCTGGGTTTGTCTGGCGAACTCATGGCTTCAGCTTACTGTCAAACTTGTGAGTTCTTGTACCAAGTAGAGCGCTGCTGAGCCCGGTACTCGGACCAGGTTCTGCTTGGTGGCTGGACAACCCCGGGATTCACCTGTGCTGACCGCCATTCCCCAGAGGTTGAGCCCCTAGGTGCGGGCAGCCTGCAGGACTTACGGGATGGAGCTGGAAATGGGATAATGAATGTATCGGCCAGGCAGGCAGCAGGTCAAGAGAGTAATCCAGGTACAAGCGGCAGTCAGTAGGCAGGCGGTAGGCAAAAGAGTAATCCAGGTACAGGCGAAAGTCAGTAGGCAGGCAAGAGAGTAATCCAGTTATAGGCGAAAGTCAGCAGGCAGGCAGCAGGCAAGAGCATAATCCAGATGAAGGTGAAAGTCAGCAGGCAGGCGGCAGGCAGAAGGGTAATCCAGGTACAGGCAAAAGTCAGTAGGCATGCGGCAGGCAAAAGAGTAATCTAGGTACAGGCGAAAGTCAGCAGGCAGGCGGCAGGCAAGAGAGTAATCCAGATGCAGGCGAAAGTCACTAAGCAGGCGGCAGGCAAGAGAGTAATCCAGATGCAGGCGAAAGTCAGTAGGCAGGCAGAAGGGTAATCCAGGTACAGGCAAAGTCAGCAACGCGGGACCAGTAAATAAGAAGCAGACTACAGAGTTAGAAACACCTACCAAAGTAGAAGCTGAAGAATGGAATCCATGGAGAGCTCAGCTGATAAAGTGCTGGTGTCTGACATCAGCAGGGAGAAGGGGCACAGCCATAGGACAAGAGCAGGGGAAGGAGGAACCGAAGACCAATAGGAGAGAAGCAAGGGAAGCCAGGAAGAGGAAGAGCAGACCCAGGTGGCTGGAAGCAAAGCAATCAAGGAGCCTGCAGCCACCGCTCTCTGAACAAACCCAGACAGGACTACACACACATGGCTCAGGCAGTGCCAGTCAAGTGTGCATGTCGACAGAACCCCGCACAGCCCGAGGACGCCGCTTGCGTTGAGGTAGGGGACATGACATCAATTTCTTTGACTCGGTGACCAGAGAGTTGGATTGAGGGAGAGCACATAGTGTATTTAGATTTTAGCAAAGCTTTTGACATGGTTCCACATAGACGACTAATAAATAAACTGAGTGCCCTCAGTATGGGTTCTAAAGTGTCTGACTGGGTAGGGAGCTGGTTGAGTAGAAGACAACAGAGGGTAGTGGTTAATGTAGCTTATTCTGAGGAAAAAAATGTTACCAGTGGTGTGCCATAAAGTTTGGTTCTTAGGTCGGTTCTTTTTAACATATTTGTAGGTGATATTGCTGAAGGGCTGTCTAGTAAGGTTCGCCTCTTTGTGGATGATACCAAACTCTGCAATAGGGTGGACACCCCTGATGGTGTGGATAACATGAGGAAGGACTTAGTGAAGCTGGAGGAATAGTCCGGAATTTGTCAACTACGATTTAATTCTAAAAAATACAGGGTCATGCTTTGGGTTGCAAAAAGGAAAAGGTACAGTTTAAAGGGTAAAGAATGTTTGTGCATGAAAGAGGAGCAGGACTTGGGTGTGATCGTGATGATCTTAAGGTGGCCAAACAGATAGAAAAGTTGATAGCAAATGCTAGATGGATACTTGGGTGCATAGGGAGAGGAATGGCCAGTAGGAAAAAGGAGGTGATGACAACCCTGTATAAGACTCTGGTGAGACCTCATTCAGAATGTTGTGTACAATTCTGTAAACAGCACTTTCAAAAAGACCCTGCTGTGTTTGGAATTTGTGGTATATCACATTTAATAAACATAAACATATAAACAGGATGGAGTCGGTCCAGAGGGTACCTACTAAAATGGTCAGTGGTCTTCATTACAAAACTTATGGGGCAGAAGCATAGCCAGGTTGAAGGAGTGGGGGAAGCGGAGAGTGAACCGGTGCCACCGTGTGTTTTAAATGTGACAGATCACGCAAAAAATAGGCACCAGCACCTGTGCAAGTCCATTTGGCAAGGCTGTGAAGGAGGGTGGGGGGACCATAATTCCCTGGGCCTGGCTTCCAAGGGGGACCCAGTGCCAGGGTCTGTCTCTCTCCTGCTCCTGTGTGCTGGGATCGGGTTATCGTGCCCCGGCACACAGGAACAGGAAAGAGACAAACTCCGGTGTTGAGCCCCCCTTGGAGCCTGAGGAAGAGCAGACGTACTGATGCAAGAAGGTAGGGGGCGGGGCAGCCTGAGTAAGCGAGGGGTGGCAGCAGGAGCTGCATGTGTCCCAAGTGGGAGGATGGCAGCTGTGGCAACCCTGCCCCAGGCTCGGCTCTGTCTCTCTGGGGTCCTGCCATTTGGGAAAGCAGCTGCTCCCCTGGCACCCCCCCCCCCCCCAGCTTTGCCTCTGGCATGGAGACAGACTTAAAGATCTCAATATGTATACTTTGGAATAAAGATGGGAGAGGGAAGATAGGATAGAGACATTTAAATACCTATATGAGACGTAAATGCACAGGAGGTGAGTTTCTTTCAATTGAAAGGAAGCTCTGGAGTCAGGAGGCATAGGATGAAGGTGAAAGGGGACAGAGAAGTAACCTGAGGAAATACTTCTTCACAGAAAGGGTGGTGAATTTGTGGAAGTAGTGGAGATGAAAACAGTATCTGAATTTGACAAGTGCATAGGAGTGATAGGAAGTACAGATGGCATGGGTGGGCCATATGGTCTTTATCTGCCTGCATTTCTCTCTGAGTATCATTTTAATATATGGTCGACCTGATTGATCTGCCAACCAGAAATAGAACCAGAGCATCATGCACCTACTTGAATCTCCACTACCCAAGCTGCAAAGGACTCAGATACAAATTAACCTATGCATCCAACTTCTCCTACATAGGCACACAATTGTGGAATGCACTACCAAACACTGTGAAAACAATCTATGACCACCTAAACTTCAGGAGATCATTAAAGACCTACTTATTCAGAAAAGCATTCCCCACCGACCTAACAGATGCCTCAACCCTGCAACACAGCAAAACCATAGATTGTATTGGACATTATATATTCCTTCCTATTTTCTATCACTATGTACCTCAAGATACTATCCTTACCTGACCCTAATACCAAATTGTATTTGTTTTCATACCGGACTTGGCGATCGCCTTTATAGTATTATGTAAGCCACATTGAGCTTACAAATAGGTGGGAAAATGTGGGATACAAATGTAACAAATAAATATACTGTGTGCCCACGTGTACCGTGCAAGTTAACTGCCACGGTGAACTCCTTTTTACATCATGTGGCCAGTAATGTGTACATACACCTCATGAACACAGAACGAAAGGGTAGCCATACTGGGTTAGACCAATGGTCCATCTCTAGCCTAATATCCTGTTTTCCAAACAGTGGCCAAGCCATGTAAAACACCAACAGTGAAGTGAAGAGGATAGAATACAGTGATTTTTATTCTAGGATCTTGTTTGACCCTTCTTAAACTTACCTATGCTAACCGTTTTTATTACAGCCTCTAGTAACAACTTGCATAGGTAAAGAGATAATGGATTTGATATATGACCTTTCTTTATTCAAGCATTTTCTCTGTCTCTAGTGGGCTCACATGCTAAGTTTCACCTGTGCAACGAGAAGACTACAAACACTTTCTTCAATTTTTTTCAGTTTTAAATGTGCTTTATGGAGTGCTACTGCCGTACTTGCGAAACCAGTGGATCTACAGTACGGCATATGTGTAAAAGCACAACACTCTGCTTACCCATATGACAGTTGGTGGAAAATAATATAATATAAAATTAAAGAATTATAGCACGTGACCACACCACCAGCCAGACGTCTGCTGTACTCCCAATCAGGGATACTCGGCGGCGTAATAATGACCAATCGGAGCGCTAATTATGGCCCGCCAGTCACCTCCTTGGGAGAAACCGAACCCTGGGAAAGAGGCGGGGTCGTCAGGAGAGGACTGGGCAGAGTTAGCACTAGCTGGTGAGAGCAGGGGGAGAAGGAGCATAGTAAGGAAGGAGGAGTATGTTAATACAGCACGGGGGAGGAGGTGTGATTAATAAGAAGCGGAGAAAGGAGGAGTATGTTAATACAGAACTTTAGAGTACCAGGATGGGAGGGAGGGGTATGCTAATTTCCGCAGGGGGGAGGAGGAGTATGCTGATCTATGGATGGGGCGGGATTAGTTAGAGAGGGCGGAGCAGTATGCTAATAAGTTGGGCGGATACAGTAGTAGGAAGGCGGAGGGTATAGTTAATAGTGTGTACAGAAGGGATGTGGGTGGGGTAGTATTGTAAAATTGTCTTGTCAATAAAGTTGTCTGAGTGGAAGGGAATGGGATGGGGCTGTATTAGTAGGAGGAGAGGGAGAAGCAGGGAGGCGCGGCACGGGATGGAGGGAATATATGTGCAGCACTAGGGGGGGTGTAATGTTTACAGAAGAGATCTGGGAGGGGCACTTCTGGGTTGGGAGGAGGGGGAACATTATCGGCAATAGGGAGTAAGGTGTGGCACAATTAATATTTCGAAACGGGGGGCTGAGGGGAGATGCATTAGACCTGGAGAGAGAGCAGGGAGGAGGAGCAGTTCGGGTCTGGGGAGAGAAAGCGACAGGTGCTGATCAGTAACTGTGGGGGCGGAGAGGGACAGTAACTGGTGAAGTATAGTAGGGGAGAGAGCAGCCGATGCCCCCCCCCCCCCCCCCCCCCCCTATCTGATACGAGCGGATCGGAGCTGATTCTCTTTTTTCCCCGTCTGGGCCTTTGCTTGCTGGTGTTGTGATCGGCTCGGGCTACCGGACATGGGGCTGTGTTTACCCTGTCTGGGGGGAGCAGCCGACGATGTGGTGGAGACCCCAGATCCTGTAAGTACCAAGGGCGGATTATTAACCCCTCCTGTGCCGCAGCCCGAAAGACGTGCAGCAGCAAAGTTACAGCTTACGTTTATTTTATAAACATTCGGCCTGCACCACGTTCTTATCCTTTTCAGGGTTTCAGTTGCAATCGTTTTTGTTCTTTTTGGAAAGGGCTCTGCGTTCAGACGGGTGTCTGCCCAGCTGCCCTTCAGATTGCAATGAGTTACAGCCCCATTGCTTGCATGTGCTGGGCAGCAAATTCCGGATATGGAAGCTGTCAGGCGGATTTGAGGGGGAGGGGCCACAGGCACACTGGTCTTTCTCCT
This sequence comes from Microcaecilia unicolor, assembly GCF_901765095.1. Lineage (NCBI taxonomy): Eukaryota > Metazoa > Chordata > Amphibia > Gymnophiona > Siphonopidae > Microcaecilia > Microcaecilia unicolor. The sequence continues at coordinate 146,479,108 of NC_044034.1, forward strand.
GGTTCAAGCATCACTGTGATTGGGATAAGTCCCCGGCCAGCTTGAGTAAAAGGAGCCCAAACCACAGCAAAGGCAAGTTTATGAAGGATGCCTGAGGCAGAATCCCCAAAATGCATTCGTTAATAAAGGCAAGATGTGTCTCTGTAGGTTTCTACAATCAGCCTCTGACAGGCAGCCATATTTACACCTGTTTCAAAAAGTTATAGGAACAGACACAAATGATGACAGATAAAGATCATATGGCCTGTTCATTGTGCTCTTCATACCAACTGCTAAATCTCTACTATCCTTTCCTCTCTTTATGGGACAAGTGCAGAGGATCTCTGCTTCCTTGATTTCACATTCAATCCTCTTCCCCGCTCCCTCCCTCCACCACAGGGAGGCTGTTCCACACATTCACCACCCGGTCCATAAAGACATTTTTCCTTATTACTCATGCGTCTATCCCGTTTCACTCTCATTCAATGACTTCCTTTCCAGAAAAAGAGGACTGCTTTCTGCACATCTATACCTTGGAAACACATCTAGAATTGTAAGTGTGGTCTCACCAGAGCCCAATACTGAGTCAGTATCATCTCTGTATAAGCAATAACATGGGACCCACACTTTGAGTTTCAGCAGGGATCCAGGGATGGGGCAGATCAGCATGACTATGATCGTGTAATGCCATTACTTGGATGCCAGCATTGGTTACCTGTTTTTATTGTGTATTTTTAAAATCCCAATTTGAGTTCTCAGAACACTTTTTACCAAAGGCAGCTTAAGAGGGTTGTTGTGGAACATCATGTGCATAAGTTTATATAGTTTATAATTTATTAGAATTTGTTTTACTGGTAGGACTGACCAGCAGTATAGAGTGGCTTACAATACAATAAAATAATTTAGAAAAGGAAAAAGAACTACAAAAATTGACAGGAAAGCAAGAGCTCAAAACACACAAAGATGGAAAGAATGAGAGGAGAAATTGGGGGGGGGGGGGGCACTGGGAGGAAGTAGCTGAAGATGGCTAAGGAGAAAGCATTGTGAAGAACCAAGTTTTCAGTTTTGATTTGAAATTCTTAAATGAAGATTCAGCATGGATGTCAAGCAGAAGGGAATTCCAGTGAAATGGGTGAAATCTAAATGTACAAGTTTGGGACCTGGTAACACTAAACAGTGGTTTTTTATTGAATGGAGCAGGCGGACTGGTGAGTATGGATAGTAAAAGAAGAAAGATGGTGAGATAAACCTTTGTTGGGATTTGAAAGTAAGGACCAATAGCTTGAACAGAATTCGCTGAGAAATCGAAAGCCAATGTTTTTTGTAGTAGTGGTGTGACGTGATCAAAATGACATGCGTGACATAATGAACAAATGGCTGTCTCTTGTACAGACTGTAATCTTTTAATTGATGTTTGAGTACAGCCTAAGTAAATTATATTGCAATAGTCCAGCCTAGTGAAATATAAAACAAGAACTAAGGATTGAAAAATTTCAAAACTGAAGTAATTGCACGTAATTGACGTATGAAAAGTTTTACATACATTAGATATTTGAGGAGTGAATGATAATTGGGAATCCAGTGTTACCCCAAAATATCTAAATGATTCAGCTGGTTGAAAGGTTGATCCAAATAATTGAAGTGATATAGAAGGAACTGAGAGGCTTCCTTTTGACCTTATTTAGTACTAGTTTAGGACTGAGCAGCCAATCAGAAATGGAGTTCTAACAATCCTGAAGTTAGCCTAGGGATGAGTTTCTACAGTATAATAATAAGAATGAAATGCCCATAGACTGAATATGTGTAGCTAAAGGACTAAGAAATAGGTTGAAAAGAAGTGCAGACAGAATAGAACTCACAAGGTAGACTGTGGGGAGATGTCCTGGAGGAAGCTGTGACAGCAGTGTAGGAACAAGTAGAGAGAAAGGAAGTGAACCATGACAGAACAAAACCTGAAATCCCAAAAGAGGAAAGACAGGTTAATAGAAAGGAATGATCTACAAGATCGAGGGAGACGATGAGAACTACCATGTGCTTGTCCCAGGAAGTATGAATTTCATTTAGCAGTGAGAACGGTTTCAGTACTGAAATGAGATCTGAAGCCTGACTAGGGTGGATGGTGAGAGACATCGGCAAAAGAAGATTGTTGGGAGAATACAGTCTTCTCTAAGACCTTGGTTAGAAATAGGCCTATAATGAACTAGTATCTGAATGTCAAGAGAAGGTTGGTTTTTTTTTTAAGGATTGGCCTGACAATGGCCCTCTTTCAACTGAGTGGTACCTGACCAAGAGAAAGACATTCAGAATTTGAGGAACAAACTGTAGGTTAGGATATTTTAGCCAGAAAGATGGAAGAGGGTCAAGCTCACAAAGTGCATTTTGTGATAGTAAGAACTACTGATAGAGAATTGGGGGGTGGGTTGGGGCCGCAGCTGAAAGGTACTCCAAAGAGTGCATCCAGGTAAGGGAGAGGACTTCGGAGATGAGGGCTGGGGAAGGGAAGGTGAGACACATAATTGAAATGTATTTCTCAGGTCTAGTACCTTGGTGAGAAAATATTGCGAAAGGCTGAAGGAGCAGAAGAGGAGACACCTGGGGCGGATTGAAATTAGGTTATGGAATATAAAGAACACTTCTTTAGTCAAATTGGGGGCTTTCCTGATGCGATCAGCATAATAGAAAGCCTTGACCTTGCGGAGATGAAAGTTATAGTGTTTGAGCCCGGTTTTATAGACAAGAAAATCCTGGTCAGATTGTTTTCATCCAGATCCATTAATATCTACATAGTTTCTTGAGAAGATGCGACCCACTATGATACCATGGTTGTCTGCGCTGAGAGTGAGAGAGAGTAGTCTTTTGAGGTTACTTTATCAAGGACCATAGAAAGAACAGATTGAAAACATTCTGCTTGATTATGAAGTTCCAAAGAGTCAAAATCTGAAGTGAAAGAAAATAGGGAGGAAGAGACAGATGTGGGATCAAGTTGCAAAAGATATCTGGTTGATTATGCCCCTCTGTATCTGCTATATAGTCACTAAAAAGAATAATTACAAACTTATTTATTGCAAATAACATAATATATCCTCATTCATTCCAAACCCTGTTTAAAACCCCCTACTATAGCAATAACCTCCAGGTGTATTACATATTTTTACACTATACATAAACTTCTTACCTACTTGTACATTCACAACCAGCACTTATGTTCTTCAGTAAATGCTTTAAGGAAGATTATACCCACTCCTAATTATCACAAACCATCTAGAGGAAAAATCCAAATTCTCCTGTATTGGTAACTCCAATGTTCAGCCACGACAACACTGTGGTTTCTTAAAGGATCCTTTAAAGAAATAAATCCACAACGCAGTCACAGTTCAAAAAAGCAGCTGTTGATGTACACAATAATCTTCATAGAAATGAAGATCCAAACGCAAATTGAAAGAAATCCTGCTGACAGCTCTACACAAGACTGTGTTTCGCCAATAGGCGTCCTCAGGAGCCATTCAAAACGCCAACACAATTATTCACCATCTAAGAACATTTTCGGCATGTCCTGCTGGACGGGAACACAATGGTCTCAACTGCCAAAAATGCTGACAGAACTGCATATGAGAATATATTCTCCTGTGCTTCAGAGGTTGGTATCATGATTGCTGCAGTTGTCTGGGTCTTGCTGTGTCTGAGTAAGTGAAACCGACATTTCAACCATCGTGCTGTGGCCTTCCGCATGTGTGTTCTGTGAGGTCTGTAGTTTGTCTTTTATATAGTGGGGTTTCAGGTGGGTGGATTCCTCAGGAAGGCAGGAGATCTTGGCAGGAAAGTTCAGTCGGCATAGAAATGCTAGCTGCATTAATTTTAAGCCTCTTTTCCCCTAGAATGGAGAATTCTCTGGTGAGCTTAAAGATGTTCTCCCTGTAAATCTGGGTTATGTGTTCTCTGAGGCTTCCGCAGCTGGCATTATGATTGTTGCGGTTGTCCAGGTCTTTATGGGGAGAACATCTTTATGCTCACATCTTTAATTTCTCATTATTCAGTACCAACTGGTTCCTATATAATCAATTTAACACCTTCTGTAAGCCCTCATTTATTCTATCCATATGATCTTGGGCAACCTTTTCCAATAAACATCAAAATCTGAGTATCTGAATTGAAAAGAGGCATTTTTCTTCTAGTACCTTTTATATAATGGAGTCACCGAGATAGTAAATAGTTTGTGAGAGAAAACCAAGCCCTAAGGGACTCCACACTGTATCATCCAAACTTGTGAACAGTCCTCTCCCAATACTGTTTGCGGCTAATGATTCCTCACCATCCCTATATTTCTAAAATGCCACTTCAAAAGATCATGCTGGAGTATTCAAATATCATTATTAAATCTCACTTGTCTATTAGATTGTAAGCTCTTTGAGCAGGGACTGTCTCTCTTTGTTAAATTGTACAGCGCTGCGTAACCCTAGTAGCGCTCTAGAAATGTTAAGTAGTAGTAATAGTAATTACTGTATCTAACCCCTGCTCTCTTCCAATACGACTCATTCACTACCGAGTCCCATTTCAGAACTGTGAAATGCCCTAAAAGGTACCGAGAGTGTAATTTATTAAAAGTCATATATACTGTTCCTCACCCACAGACCCCAGTGAGGTAGTTTATAATACGAAGGGGCTTATATGAAGGCAAAAACAGAGAAAATTTGAAAAGCCAGAACAAAAGAAGGAAAATCCTTATTTTTGCAGCACTCTGTTCACCTAAGTGGAAATAAATAAGTAAAATGTCTGTTGCCTTTCTGCTGTTTTTGTTTTTTAAAAACTTTTTCCTCAAAAATGGGAACATTAAGAGGCCTATAGCTCTCTTTTGTGGAATCCAATATATGTTTCCTCTGCACAGGTTTTACAATGGCCAACAGCAGTTCCCCCAGTAGGACCTTTACAGCACAAGTCAGGTTCTTTCCCAGTTCCATTTGAGATGCCTTCAGTGTTTGAATTACAGGCATCAGTTGTTATTGAACCTGCACCTCTATTCTCAGTAACTGGCCTTAAAACAATCCATACCTCCCCCACCCCCATGCTCATCGTTTACCAAATTTCATCTAAGAACTTCAACAGGTCAATCTTTCTCCCTTCCATATTCCCTCTTCCTTCAACACTACCTGAATCCCATAATATCTCCATATTTTCTCCCTCAGTGAGGTCTGTTCTTAAATTATCACATACCCCTTGGATCTTAGCTTCAAAAAGATGGCAATTTCATCTAATGGGTAGAGCAGTGAGCTGAAAACCAGGGAAGGCAGGGTAAATCCAAATGCCACTTTCTGTGATCTTGGACAAGTCATTTAACTTTCCATTGCCTCAGGTACAAACAAGATTGTGAGCCCTCTGGGGATAGAGAAATACTCACTGTACCTGAACTAGAGAGAGCTGTGAGCTAAATACAAATCCTTTAGCCAGTAACCCCTCATCAACTCTATTTTTCTTCCCTCCCCAAGTGTGTTAATTTCCACACAACAGTAAATAGTTTCCTCATCCCTCCTATCTGATGCTTTGCCTCACGGAGTACCTCCTTATGCCTCTTCATCTTCTTTCCTTATTGGTTTTTTTTCAACTCCGTAAAAGAATCCTGGAACCAGTAGACTTCCTTTCATTGACCCGATTCACAGATCCTCAGTGGGGTTGCTTTATCAGCTCCCCATATCTAGTCCAGTGCTGCTCAAATTTCTCGCTTGCATGACCCCGTATTCGTGGCCACAAAAACACCTGCAACCCTGTCAAGACATACCAATGACAACCCTCTCTATGTAGCACCTGCCCACAATTTGCGAAGCACTGGTCTATTTCTTTCCTCCATCACAGCTTCAGTGTGCAATTCCTTCCCTTCCTGCGGATCCCATTCCAACATAGGGGCCAGCTTAACCGCAACTAGATTATGTTGGCATGAGAAACTTTTAAAGCATAGCAAAGCCTTCTGAATGTGTTCTTTTGGTTTTATGACACTGTGTCTCATCTTTTTTTTCAGGAACTGAAAAGACGACAGCTTGCAGAAGCAGCGGAAAAGAGGCAGCAAGAGGTAATGGCTTCACTAATTGGGGCCACTTTGGATCTAAATGAGCTGAAGGAGAGCCACCATATATCTTTCCATGCGAGCCGTAATGGTACTGACCAGTGTGTGTCAATGACATCCACCCTGCTAGTCTGCCTTCAGACTTTTTATTCTGTGTATTTTCACAGAGTTGTCATTTCCAAATACATTCTCTTCATCTATTGAGAAATGCCTTGTCCTTCAACAGGTGGCTGTTCCTTCCCTCCACTTACCCTTTTTTGTTGTGAGCATGGGTAAAGAGGCAGAGAGCAGCAGAAGAAAAGCTAAAATGATGATGACGTTCACGCTAGAGGTCTCCAGGGGCTGCCATTGGCCCCTGGAACTTGCACTGAGGAACACTGCTCTGTGCTGTCTTTTTTCTATTTAAAAAAATGTTTACTGTGTCACTATTCTGTTATGGACGCCAGAAACAAAGCTTTTAATAAAAGCACTTTTTTACAAAAGAAAATAAACCACTTTAATAAGATGCTAATGAATGCACTGCTACTATTAGTAGTAAAATAAAAACAAAAGTAAATAAGTTGATAATTTTTATTGGACTAATACATTTTTTGACACGCTTTCAAAGGCAGAACCTTCTTCCTCAGGTCAGGAATGAGCAAAAGATGAGGATATCGAAACATTTAAGTGTAACAAGAATTTCAATGACATTCTGGAGGGTGGGGTGGAGGGGGGAGGGGAGAGAGAAACAAGAGAGATGGATGGGTGACCAGGAGGTGACAGAGTAGTATAGGTTTTTGGTTATGTGATAGCAAAACACAGATGCAAAGTCCTCCACAACAAATCTAAGAAAAACAAAGACAACACAGGCCATGTTTCAGCTACAACCCCTGCATCAGGAGTCTTACACAGTAACCTCGCGGTTCTTTTCTGGGAGAAGGTTTTTCCAGTTGCAGCTCGGAAGGGTTTCTAATGAGGTACCTCATGGCTTGTAAGTGGTTATGACTACACTTCCCAGAAGAGTGTTCCCACTCGGCTTTCCTAGCACTTCTTCCTGCCCTGCTCCCCCAGGGCTTCTTTTCCACTGAGGAAGCAACTTCACCTAGAAAAGAACAGTGAAGTTACTGTGTCAGACTCCTGATGCAGATGTTGTAGCTGAAACATGGCCTGTCTCAAGTCCAAGTGAAGATTCTCAATAAAAGATTTTTTTACTCTGTCATCTGTCTTCATTTTTTTTGTGATGTAATAGGAAACTGATTGCTGTTAAGATGATAAAAATATTTTTATTAAAACATTTTTTATACACCGCTTACCTCTAGGCAGTTTCCAAGTCAACATACATAATAAAATCACAAACAGCAGAAATACATTCACATGTAAAATAAAATCAAGACTGCTTCTTCTTCTCTGAACATTAACAAAAGCCGTTACAAAAAGCTATGTCTTCAGAAGCTTCTTAAAACTGAGGCACACATCAACGAGACAGGACTTATCCTTGAAGGTCTTACGCTCTTGGGTTGTTGTTTGTTTTTTTTTTAATTTCCAATGGTGCAATCTTGACTGCCAGATTTGAATAAGTACTTGCAGGGAAACATTTATACATACCTACTAGAAGATATGGGAACTCAATTTTTTTCTTTTAAAAATCAAACCAATTAATTATATATGCTGTAAGAATAGCATTGGATATTTTGTTGATTTATTAATGGTTGTTCACTGTTTTTGTTCGTATTGAACTGAAAATAAAGATCGTTGAACTCTTAAAAAAAAAATAAAAATCCTCTTAATAGTTGACCATAAGATCATGATGCAGTGCCCTAGCCTTGACAAGTGCTTTCCCACAGATGTGTTACCTTGGTTTCTTTTTTATTGGGGGGGGGGGGGGATTTTTCCAATTAAGTTAGTTTTGCACATACCGTGTCAGTGATTTATTTATTGGGATTTATTAACTGCCTTTATGAAGGAGATTCACCCAAGGTGATGTACAGTAGGTACAGTTTAACATCAAACTTATAATCTTGTTAACAGCATAACAATAGTAAAATGTACAAGTATAAACATAAATTCAATGATTGAGGTAAACTTGGAAACAAATTGAAAACTAATAACAGGACTACCATGAAACAGGATCAAAACTATACACATTTAACAACACTGGAATTCAAATAACAGATATAATACAATGTAAACATATTAGCAATTGGATATTTAATAAACCTCATTCTTATGCCACAGTATGGGGAGTATGATTTTAGTCTCTCAAATTTACTGTTAGTACTTACCCTAGTGTTTGCATCAATTAATTTGTTAATTACTTTACCACCTTTTTGAAGACAGTGTACAGCAAGCATGCTAAAGAGAGCTTCCTTCTGGAGGTTTGTAAGGTATAACATGTAAGGTGTCTGTGCATCGATTCTTGTCTTTAGCATCTGGCCCGTCTTTCCCAATATTGCAACCTTGTTCACATTTTCTGCATTAAATGGTTCGTACTAAATTTGAGGAAGGTGATGAATAGGATCCTTTTAGGCTGATTGGTTTTCCCATGGGGGTAATTGTGGGGTCCTGTGATCCGTACTTTTCACAATTTGCAGTTTGGTAATTGTGGGGACTAGTGCTATTCTTTTCAGTAGGTAGTTTGTTTTTCACATATTTTTTTGTTTCTGTGTCGATGGTCATCACTACCCTATCCTTACTTTTCCCTCCAGACTGCCAGTGGAATGCTTTCATGTTTCACTTTGATATAGTTTGATATTGTCATCTTTTCCTAATTCCTGACCATATCTATCTACTTATCATTTCTATAGCGCTACAAGGCATACGCAGCGCTGTACACCATACACAGAAGACAGTCCCTGCTCAAAGAGCTTACAATCTAGATAAGACAGGTAAACAGAACAATTAAGGGGGTAAGGGAATAAAGAGGTGAGGATAAAGGACAGGGTAAGTGAGTTAGGAGTCAAAAGCAGTGGTAAAGAGGTGGGTTTTGAGTTTGGACTTGAAAACAGCTAAAGACAGGGCTAGACGTACAGGCTCAGGAAGTCCATATGGTTTTCCCTTTTGAAATCAAGTCAAAAAAGGTATCATTGTGGGGCCCTTTTACTAAGGCACACTTAAAAATGACCTTGCTGTGCAGGCGTGTGTTTTGGACACGCACTGGTCCATTTCTTCAGTACCTGGAAAAAAAAAAAAAAAAAAAGACGTGTGTGTGTGTGGCAGAAAATGGGTTTGTGGCAAAATTAAAGCCAGTACCTGTCCATTTTTGGCCTGAGACCTTACCACCACCCAGTGACTTAACGGTAAGGTCTCGTGCACTAACCAACCTGGAAGCATTCCACGCACATAAATTGCTGATTACCACCAGGTAAGTGCCACATGGTGGAAAACAGAAAATATGTCTACTGTGTGTTTTTGGTGTAATGCCAAAAATTGAATTAACGCCCGGGGCACGCGGTAGCGCCAATTTGATGCGCGTAGGCGAATATCTGCCTTAAGAAAAGGGCCCCTTTGTTTCTGTTACCATTAACTTGGACTAATATGGCAACTACATGATTCAATTGGTCTTTTGTATAGCATTATGAGGGTCACACAGTGTAGTAAAGTGACACTTAATGAACAATCTGTTGAGCTAAGAACCAGTAAGTGTCTTGTGTTTGTCTTTGAAGGCATCTTCTCGAGGCATTAAGAACCCACATTCGGTGGAGCAGAAGAAAAAGAAGCAGGAAGAGGTTGAGAAGTGGTCGTCTTCTGCCGGCCCTGCGAGTGGAGGAGGGGGGCTTCGGGTAAGTTGAACAATTGCCATGCAAGTTATTTAGGCATGGTCAGATCTACTGGAACCTATCAGCGTTGCATTTACCCTAACAAATGTTAGTTCAAGCAAGACCTCAGGCTTGCTGTACAAACAACGTGTTCCGATGTTGCGTTTGTGGGAGGAGAAAGCTGAAATTAATGAGTCAACACCTTGAAGCCAGACTGAGTACTGTTTAACCAGACGTGACAGTATAATGAATGTACTTCTTTTAAAGCATTTAACCTTCCACGATCTCCCTAATTCAGTATGGTAGCGCATACTTGTGGCTCTCTTGTCACACTGTCCTGCGTTCAGCAGCTTGGATCACTATAAACAATAACACTTGTTCACACTATGATTTGCAATAACATGGATATCAACGTGACCCACTCACGTTGGCAAATGTAGGGATTTCTAAAAAAAAGTACACGAGCCAGTGCCTAAAAAATGAATCGCTGTCCACAAAAGGTAGCAGGAGCAGAATTCAAAAAAGGAAGAACCTCATAAGTACATAAATATTGCCACATTGGGACAGACCAAAGGTCCATCAAGCCCAGCATCCTGTTTCCAACAGTGGCCAATCCAGGTCACAAATATCTGGCAAGATCCCAAAAAAGTTCAATACATTTTATGCTGCTTATCCCAGAAATAAGCAGTGGATTTTGCCCAAGTCAATTTAATAGTGGTCTATGGACTTTTCCTTTAGGAAGTTGTCCAGACCTTTTTTAAACCCTGCCAAGCTAACCGCCTTTACCACATTCTCTGGCAACGAATTCCAGAGTTTAATTACACGTTGAGTGAAGAAAACTTTTCTCTTATTCGTATTTACTACTTTGTAACTTCAATGCATCCCCCTAGTCTTAGTATTTTTGGAAAGAATAAACGATTCACATCTACCCGTTCCACTCCAATAATTACTTTATAAACATCTATCATGTCTCCCCTCAGCCGTCTTTTCTCCAATCTGAAGAGCCCTAGACGCTTCAGCCTTTCCTCCTAACATCCTCGGCCTCAGCCCAGTTCTGTGTAGGAAAGGGAGGACGTTTACACTGAAGAGAGCTCTGGTGCTTGGAGTTGCTGTCTTCTGTAGTGAGAAAGAAACGGCAGTGTGACAGTTTAGTGCTTGAGTTGCACTGTAGACAGTATCCCTTAGCCAGTAGCAGAGAACAGGCTTACAATTAGGGTACCTCACACTCCAAGGGAGCCTTGCACCCTGGGGCAGGGATGCATATATTTTTTAAGAAAAGGAAAACAGTTATAAGCATAAGGGACAGTGCTTCCATAAAGGCTCACTTACTGTACATCAGCTGGACATTTCTCCATGTGCCACATCATTTTTGAATTGGCTGTGGGGCTCATTTTCAAAGCATAGACTTTTGAAGTTTCATAGGTTACTATGGCACTTTGTAAGTATAAATGCTTTGTAAATACGCTTCCAAGTGTTCAGAAAAATAAAGGTTCTTCCAGAACTGATGCATTTGAAATGGGATATTGAAAGGAAAAAGGAACCGACTGCACATAATAATAAACAGCATGAGGAATGGCTAGTCAAATGCAAGCACTGATAGGGAAGGCAAAGAGGGACTTTGAAAAAAAGATTGTTTTGGAGGCAAAAACACATAGTAAAATTATTTTTAGGGATATTAAAAGCAAGAAGCTGGCAAAAGAATCAGACTGCTAGATGACTGAGGGGTAAAAGGGGCACTCGGAAGACAAAGCCATAGTGGAAAGATTAAATGAATTCTTTGCTTTGATCTTCACCGAGGAAGATTTGGGAGACATACAGGCTCATTTTCAAAGCACTTAGCCTCCCAAAGTTCCATATAAACCTATGGAACTTAGCCTCCCAAAGTGCTTTGAAAATATGCCTCATAGTGGTGCCAGACATGGTATTTAAAGCTGATGAGTCAGAGAAACTGAATGAAATTTCTATAAACCTGGAAGATTTAATGGTGTAATTTGACAAATTGAAGAGTAGCAAATCTCCTGGATTGGATGGTATTCATCCCTAAGTACTGATAGAATTGAAACATGAACTTGTGTAACTATTGTTAGTAATATGTAATTTATTTTTAAAATCAAGCATGGTTCTGGAAGATTGGAGGGTGACCAATGTAACGCCAATTTAAAAAAAAAAAAAAGGTTCCAGATGAGATCTGGGAAATTATAGACTGATGAGCCTGATGGTGCCGGGCAAAATGGTAGAGACTATTATAAAGAACAAAATTACAGAGCATATTCAAAATCATAGATTAATGAGACAAAGCCAACATGGATTTAGTGCTGGGCAATCTTGCCTCACCAATCTATTACATTTCTTTGAAGGGGTTAAGAAACGTGGATAAAGGTGAGCTGGTCGAAATTGTGTATCTGGATTTTCAAAACGTGTTTGACAAAGTACCTCATGAAAGACTCCAGAGGAAATTGGAGAGTCATGGGATAGGAGGTAGTGTCCTATTGTGAATTAAAAACTGCTTAAAAATGAGAAAACAGAGAGTAGGGTTAAATGGTCAGTATTCTCAATGGAGAAGGTTAGATAGTGGGGATCCCCAGGGGTCTGTGCTGGGACTGCTGCTTTTTAAAATATTTATAAATGATCTAGAGATGGGAGTACCTAGTGAGGTAATTAAATTTGCTGATGACACAAAGTTATTCAAAGTTGTTAAATCGCAAGAGGATTGTGAAACATTACAAGAGGACCTTATGAGACTGGGAGTCTAAGTGGCAGAAGACGTTTAATATAAGCAAGTGCAAAGTGATGCATGTGGGAAAGAGGAACCCAAATTATAGTTACGTAACCAAGGTTCCACATTAGGATTCACCAACAGGGAAAGGGATCTAGGCGTCATTGTTGATTATGTTGAAATCCTTTGCTCAGTGTGCGGCAGCAGCTTAGAAAGCAAATAGAATGTTAGGTATTATTAAGAAAGGAATGGAAAACAGTGAGGACGTTATAATGCCTTTGTATCGCTTCATGGTGTAATCGCATCTCGAATATTGTGTTCAATTTTGGTTGCCACATTTCAAAAAAGATATAGTGGAATTAGAAAGGGTACAGAGAAGGGCGATGAGAATGATAAAGGGGATGTAACGACTTCCCTTTGAGGAAAGACTAAAGCGGCTAGGGCTGTTCAGCATGGAGAAAAGATGGCTGAGGGGAGATATGCTAGAGGTCTATAAAATAATGAGTGAAGTAGTAGTGAATCGCTTGTTTACTCTTTTCAAAAATACTAGGACTAGGGGGCACGCAATGAAGCTACAAAGTAATAAATTTAAAACGAATCAGAGAAAATATTTCTTCACTTAACGTGTAATTAAACTCTGGAATTCGTTGATAGAGAATGTAGTAAAAGCAGTTAGCTTAGCGAGGTTTAGAAAAGGTTTGGATGGCTTCTTCTAGGAAAAGTCCATAGCCCATTATTAAAATGGACTTGGGTAAAATCCACTGCTTATTTCTAGGATAAGCAGCATAAAATGTATTGTACTGTTTTGCCAGGTACTTGTGTCCTGGATTGGCCACTGTTGGAAATAGGATGCTGGGCTTGATGGACCTTCGGTCTGTCTCAGTATGGCAATACTTATGTACTTATGAAATGAAATACATTAGTATATTCTCAGGACATCAAGACCGTCTGAAAGGAGAAGTGGATGCACCTCATAGCACTCAAACACCACCACAGGAAGGATTCTGGGCAGAAGAAGGAGAACTAATAAGAATACCACAAGTACTCGTGCAGCTTTGGGAAGGAAGGGGGGATGAAAAGATAGGACAGATGATTGGAATAACCTCCAAAGAATTCACAGAACAGGTGGGAAGTGATTTTCCAACCTATCCTTTTGCTATGTTTCCATAACACTTTCTCTTTCTGTTCCTAGTGGCAGGTTGGATAAAGAAAGATGTGGAGGAAGAAATGTTTGAAAGAAAGAACCGACGTGTATGGCTGCTGTGACTCTGACCTTGCAGCTGCTCAGAAGATCTTCATGTGGCTTTTGCTTGATGTACCCAGAGATCCAAATTTTGGCTACAGTTGGCACGACAAATGCTTAAGACAAACATCAGGCTGGTGTGGATGTCCTCACATACTTCAACCCAACAAACCGAAGCTCATGAAATAACATTGCAGAGAATATTAGGAAATAGACTGTGCTTTCTGTGTTGGAAGTACAAGTTGAGAAATGTCAAAAATTAGAAACTGTGGGTACTCCTAAAATTCACAAAAGCACTTTTCAGTGGAAGAAGGTATGTGTAAAGTCAGAATGCTTTGAAATTTGCCACAAGCCCAGGCTGTTGCCAGTTAAAGGGAGTCAACATTATTAAATTTGCCTGATGGGGCGAGAAGAGGGAAGATGTTTTGTAAAGATTTGTGAAGCAGGTAGTGGTCCTGCCTTAGTACAGCTTTCCCGCCTTTCGTTGTTCATGGAGGAAAATTGTTTAACACCTCAGGTCTGGTGTCCTGCATCTGAGAATTTTCATGTACATTGGTTTTGAGTAGGCCCTGGCTAATTTCCTACAGTTGTAGTAAACAGACCAGTGGCAGAGTAAGAGAGAAGCTGACAGGGAAAAAAAATGGGTTAAAAGTATATGGAGGCATCCTCTCTCTGTCTCTGAAAGGGATAGGCCCTTTCCTGTTGCTTCGGCCTACTTGCACATAGAGTGATCTTTATTTTAATGCATTTGCAGGTTTTATTTAAAGATAGTGTAACAGATTTCACTGCCATTCTTGGATTGTCCAAATATTTATAAAAAAAAATACTTGTTTTCTAGTTTAGAGAACCCCTGTGGAGTCTGTTGATAACCTGTTGCCTTCAGTATACTAAGATCATACATACAAGGGGTGGATGTTGTGTAGTTTCTGCAGATGTTGATTTATTAGTAGGGGTGTGTACATATGTACTGTTGCAGTTTTGGATATTGAGGTTGGTAAGTATGGTATAATGTTTCCTCTCCGTTTGCTGTATTATGATATAGTAAGCTAAAATGTACTAATCTTCTACCACAAGAGGGCAGTGTTGCTTTTTTTTTTTTTTTGCTGCTCTAGTGATCATTAAATAAGGTTGATAGAATTTTCACAGCCATTTTGATCCTGCAAGACAGCAGGTACTGAACTGTATTTTCACACATATGGCTTACAGTAGCATAATTTCCATACAATGAGATAGACCCAGAAGTGAGTTCAGTTTTTGTAGGTTTGGACCTACAACCTAAGGGGTCCTTTTCCTAAACTGCAGGAAAAAAAGGCCCTGCAGTAGTTGGGGGGGGGGGGGGGGGTTTCCCATGTGATAGGGCCGTTTTTACCACAGCGGATAAAAAAAAGCCCCTAAAACAAATGGCTATCCGGTAAGATTATTCTTACCGCGTGGCCATGCAGCAACAAGCACTTACCGCCACCCATTGGGCTGGCAGTAAAGGCTCTAGTAGGAACTAGGCAGTTCATAGCAATGCCAGATTACCATTGGGTTACCGACGCACTATAAAATAAAAAATTTTCTGGCGTGCTGGAAAGAGCACACACTTGAGGTGGAACTGCCGTGCGGTTGGGCTTGCCAGCGCTTTGTAAAAGGACCCCTAAGTTAGGCTGGTGAAGGGATGGTGGTTTTCAGCACGTGCCATGTAGCCAGACCATTAATTAATTTCCCTACTGCTGTTTTTCAAAGCTGTTATCCCTCATGTTACAATAGAGAACAGTCACACTTATTTTACACAGAAACAATTGTGTGCTCCTTAAAAACAACAGGGTGAGAGCCACAGTTGTTGTGGTTCAGTCCCACTTCCATCATTGATGTATCTTGTGCCTTTATAAAATATGTCCCAGAAAGAAAAACATGCCGATGTGTCCACCTCAAATTTACACTTGCTCCAAGGCAGTTACCAGGGTCAGGGTAGGCTAGATACGACATGTGTGTTTCATAAAACTTCAGTGTATCACACCACTACCCTTTTGAGTAGCTGCACCCAACATGCATTTTATGTACCTGTGTTGTGGAATTTACGGCCAGCTGTGTGAGTTTAGAAAAGCCCTCTTTGGATCTGTAAAAGCATCTGTACATGTAGAAAAATCTTTCTAAAATGAGCTTAGGATGAGGAGGGCTTGTTTTAAATGTTGCACTAAACGGCAATGCTATACACTAGATGCCTACATTTGTCGCCTTTGTGTGTGTAAATTTATAAAATAGTACTTATATGCATAAATACACACTTATCTGGAAGCGGGGTGGACATAGAGTCAGAGCTCCCCCTTACACATTTCACTGTAAATTATGATACCTGCTGTGGACATGTTTCACCTATAAAAGCCTGTGTTGGGGGCAAATAACTGTTGATCAGGTACAAAAAAAATAAAACCAAATTGTAAAATCTTAAAAATATACATGGTGAACGTAATAAAATAATGATATGCTTAAGCTATCAGTTTGCTGTTTTAAAATTGTTGCATCAGTTTTAGGTAAGGATATTTTTATTGAAGCGTTAATAAAATCTTGCACATAATAAAATATATAATTTGTTTTTTAATTTCATTTATATCTGTTCAACAGTTATTTGGCCCTGATGCAGCCTTTTATAGGCAAAACTTCATCCCCTATCACCTTCAATCTAGAATGTCTTACTGCAAAGAATAACTACTACTACAAATCATTTCTATAGCGCTACCAGTCGTACGCAGCACTTCACAGATTAAGAATTACTTGACATTCAGAAAAGCACTTAAAATGTACTTATTTACAAAGTTTGCTTTAGAAAAGTAACTTCGATTGACCTATTTTGAGCTATTGTATATGCTTCTGGTTTTATGTAATTTTCTTGGATTGCCTAATCATCTTGTTTAATTGCAGATTCTGTGCTTTTTAAATGTAATGGATATGGAGATGCCCCACTTCAAGAATTACCCCTAAATCACATTTACACAGGTTAATAAAACCCTTTTGTTTGAGAGCTCTCTGGGTTAAGGATTTACCTCCTGTATCCGAACTGTAACTTGCATTTTCCTTAGCTTTAGAATATCAAGTACTGAAATCTAAATCAACATTTTAAAAGCTCTGTTGGCGAGTGTAAGGAAATTGGGCAGCAACTTCACTCACTCGTGCAACACTCATGGAACTGTAAAAAATAAATAAGTGAACAACCATTGCATGTGTAAAAAAAAAAAAAACCTCCAAACGATGCTTAGTTTAAAAAAAATCTGTCACAGCTTTTTTATTATCTCTCCTACTGGGATAGTTTTGTGTGGACAGTGGAGTAGTGATAAGAGGCGGTGGTTGTTGACCGTCTATTTCAGCAATGCTCTTTGACAAAGTCTATTTGAGGAGTCCATTACTGAAACTTGCAGTGGATTAGCTTGCAGACTTTGCTTCTCTTCTCTCATGCTTTTCCTTTTGTGTACAAATTTTGCTTAATGTAAACCCCCACTATGATGTAATGAGCGTTACATTAACAAGCTTTGGGTAGCCAAGTGACCAAGGCAACTGCTTCTGATCCGGTTGAGGCCTACCTTGCAGTGGCTCCATGCACTTGATGAATGACCAACCCTATGATCTGTACTCATTTTTCAATTAGCTGTAGAACATAAATGAGGGGATTTTAGTATCCTCCATTATTATGACATGGCCTCACACCATTCTCTCTGCACTAGAAATCAGGTACCCTCCGAAGTCATCTATGTTGAAGACGTTCTATATCAGCCTTATAACAGAGATGGACAGTGAGTAAAAGTATCTAGGATGTAATCAGCTCTTGTATCATCATTGTGTCCAAGGGGGGCAGTGGGAGGAAAGAGTGTGGCAGTATGTAAATTGAAGAGTATCTGGGGTAGAACATGTGAGAGTGTATGTCAGGGACAGGAGTAGGGAGAGTGGGTTAGGCTGGGTAGGCACTAGATGTAGGGGTTTCAGGGGTGTCTCCTGTTGCTTAGTTGTCAGAAGTGGGGGAGTAAGGGCTTGTGTATCTCAGGTGAAGTTGGTGTTTTAAATACAGGGCACATAAGTAGGTCAGGGCCTAAGGAAAGGTGATGTAATTGCCTTGTTTCAGAATGGCTTCTAGAGCAGAGAGAAGGGAAGGGTAGAGCTGGTTCACCAAACATTCCCTCAATTTCCCCCTGGACCATTTATGCAGCATAAACTACCACTTAGCACCCAGAAGTGTTGCCATGCCTCCTTCTTGATAATACCCCCCCCCCCCCCCGTGGTGGTAGTAGTGTTGTTACAGTCCCCCAAGTCTCATAGTAGGAGCTGCAAGATCTCATGGCACATACTACAAAATATGGTGCCACAGCAGCAGACTAGTGCTGAGTAACTAAGCCACACCGTTGCAGACCTGAACTAAGGAAACGACTCACTCATCTTAAGTAGAAATGAAGATAGAGGCCATGTGTTATTAAGTCATCACCTCAGCGTTTACTTTAATTTTACCTAGGCCATGTTTTATTCCTTAGCAGTGAGGAACAAACTTACCATTTCCACACAAAACCCACATACAGCTGTCACAAATAATGACAAAATCCCAATATAAAATTGTTTCTTGAGTGCTGCTAAGGGAGGAGAAAAGAACACAGAACAACTCGTACACACATGAACTGTAAGCTATAATTTCCTTCAACACATTTAAAGGTAAGTATCGGTGGTAGGCAGCCAAAAGATTTTCATTTCATGTTTTGCTTTTTGTTTTATTTTTAATCTTTGTCAAACCACATCAGTTGTCATTGAGGGCTGCACTATTTGCCCAAGTGCATATGCAGCAGAGGGGCACATGCCTGAACTAGTATGTATACATGAATCATTGCACACACACACATGAAACAGGGCACTTGCATCAGCAAATGATAGTCATGTGATTAGACCTATTAGTATTAAGCATGGGAAGTCCTACTCCCAAATAAATAATTTGGATCATTCTACTGTGATTGCTTGAAATACATTAGGCAACATATTTTACTGTCATCCAAACGAAGAACCCTGGTCCTCAGTACTGTGGACATGATACTTTGCAATAAAACGCACCTTTTCTTTGGATTTGGCACATTTCCTTTCAAACATCTATTTAAGTACTTTAAAAACAAAATAACTGATCCTTAAACAATGTCAATTATCAGCCGATAAGCACAGGCAGAACACCTTATGCTTGTTTTCCTATTAAGCATCCATTTAAGGCTTTTAGATTCAAAAAGCAATATTTGATAACTGGGCCAGCTTAACCATTTGATCAGGTTAGGCACTAGCGATAAAGGATGCCAAAATCCCCAGCCTATGCCATTACCTGATGCAATAGCTAAAGCCTTCTCTTCCTCCTCCTTTCTACAGGCCCAGCATATCTCTCTTTCTCCCCCGACCCGGTCTCTCTAACACCCTCCACCCACATCGCTTCACACCTCCTCTCTCCCCTGGTCCTCTAAACAGCATGTAAATTGATGGCACGAGCATCAGCTTGAAGACAGGTTGCCTTCACCAGGCCCTGGCGCTCTGCCATAGCAGACAGAAGACCCAGGGCCTGGGCAAAGGCAGCCTGTCTTCAAGCTATTACTGCCAACTCACACACTTTACAGGAGCAGGGATCAGGGGAAGGAGAGAGGAGAAGTAGTGATGCCAGGCTTGCAGGGGGTGGGGAGAGATGATGGATCCATTGGGAGGGGGGGAGGAACGAGGACAATCAATGCAAGCTTGCTCGGATCATCATAATCCTTTGAGCTAACCCTGCTTGACAAGATACAAGTCTCTCAGAGAAATGGAGGTAAGGTATGATCCCTCCCATGTCCTTATTCAAGGACAGTATTACTTAAGTTAAATTTCTTCAGAAAGCAGTAAATAAATCCAAATAAAGAAATAAACCAGGTATACTATCAGCTTTCCGTACACCATTATTACATGCATGACTCCCTTCAGGTTATCAGATATGATTACATTAAAGAAAGATCTAGGCATAAGTAGTTCACTCTGCTCCAGTCACCAACTGACCTTGTAACCTGGCCAACAGGTCAGAGCAGAGAGGAGGAAGCTTCTTTTGGCAATAGGGTAGAGTTGGAACCAAAGCAATCTAAGATGCCAGGGTAGAAAAACTACCTGTGCCCGGCAGGGTTCTGCAATCAAAGTGAAAGCTCTCAGGACATGGATCAGATTGTGCACATAACATCCCAGCTGTACCTTCCCCACAGTTACGGACAACCAGTGCTAGCCTGCAGGCTTTATTTGTAAGTAAAAGGCACAGTCACAGTTCTTCACATAAATCAGCACATTCAATAAAACCTGCCTGTTGACTGTCATTAAGGGTTGTGCTTAGTAGTGGTGTAGCCAAGACTTTTTAACAGGGGGTATGTCTCCCGCACCTCCTCCCAGTACTTTAAAATCACCTCCAGTCTTTGCCTAGGCAGCAGCAGTGGCACTCATAGGCCCTACAGCCTGCACCAGGGCTTTCTCAACTGTCCCACCCTTCACAAAATAGGAAGTTATGTCAGAAGGGGCAGGGCAGTTCAGAAAGTCTCAATGCAAGCCACAGGCATCCTATAAGTGCCGCTGCCCAGGTGAAGACTGGAGTGGCGATGACTTTAAGACGGGGGGGGGGGGGGGGGCAGGTCTGACAGGGGGTGCGTACACAACACACGCACCTTTAATAAATACACTACTGGTGTATAGGGCAGAATAAGAGGAGCCTGCAAGAGCTTTCTTCACATATGCCCAAAAATGTTAGAAATATGAAAGATTTGTTGTTCTGGAGGTCTGCAACAGCACGACACAGTTTGACTGAAATTAATAGTAGATGGGCATAAAGATTAAGATGCATTGAGAGTCCAAGCAAAATCAGCAGCATGCAAAGAAGGGTACGAGTACACAGGTTCACACGGAGAGGTTAAACAGAATATGTCTAAGTACATACCTTTGATCCAATCTGTTACCTAAAAACGTGAATGGCACTCGCAGCTAAAATGAATTCTACAAACATACATCACAATCAAGTGTAGAATTTTATTTGCATTAAAGAAGCGTTTATAAGAAAATGATTATTAAAACATTAAGCGAGAACTATGTGATGCAGGAGGGAGGTATACTAGGCCGCCACATCAACATCACCACTCTGTGGGTGCACATTGGTGACTGACTTGCACCAAGAGACAGGGGAATTACGTGCAGGGGATCAGGATATTTGCAATGACACGAGAACCCTAAAACTTGCACTGCTGCATATGTTCCCCACCTACACCAGACTGGTCTGGGATTTACAAATTCTTTCCTCTGTCCTTCCTTAGTTTTAAGAAATGCAGTTTAGAAAATATTACACAGAATGATCAGATAGTACCACTGTGCCATGTTCCCTCCTTACATTCATACTATGCAGAGACGGTTTTAGACATGGTGGAACCCAAGGGCAGAAATTAAGGAGGGAGCCCCTGATCCCCTCTCCTCCCCCTCCCCACCTGCATTGCCACTACATGGTCCAGGCATCACTTACCCTTCTCCCCACCATGGTCCATCTCCCTCCCTTTCCCAGTCTTCTTTAAAAATCTCACTTTTCAGAGGGGCCTCAGTGCAACAGCCATCCTCACAAGCTGCCTCCAGCTGCCTGAAGCTTTCCCTCACTGCCATTATCCACCCAGGCGGAAACAGGAAATTGCATTAGAGGGAGGTGGATTGCTGCACTGGGCAGTGGCATAGCCATGGGTGGGCCCTATTTGGACTCTGGCCCACCCAAAATTGTGCACTCTTGCTATGGCTTGCAGAGGTCCTCAAACCCCGTCAGCTGAAGATTTCCTCCTCAGGCAACCAGTGCTCTTTCAAATGGCAGCTGGCAGCACTTGAGCTGAAACCAACACCAGCCCCTCTTCACATGCTTGGTTTTCATGCATGCACAGCCTGCTGGCCGTGGCATCAGCTCAAGGAAAGTGCTGCTAGCTTGTTTGGAAGAGTGCTGACTGTCTGAGCAGAAGGAAATCTTCAGCTGGCGGGGTTTGTAGATCCCCTCCTGCTCAGGTATTTAATATTGTGGGCTTGCAGGTGGAGGGAGGGATAAAGAGGGGGGCTAGGGACAGGGGAGGGCATGAATTCCATGCCCACCCACCTTGGACTCAAGCCCACCCAAAATTGGCTGTCTGGCTACACCCCTGGCACTGGGGCCCCTCTGAGAAGGGAAATACATTTTTAAAGAAGATCAGGAAGGTGAGCGGAAGGAAGGAGGAGACAGACTGTGGTAGGGCGAACAAAGAAGGGGAAGAGATTGCTGAACCATGGGGCCCCCTTGCGCTGTGGGGCCCAGGGCAGCTGCCCCACACCTCCTCAATGCCATGCTCATGAACATGAGACTCTGGCAAGGTTTCTGAGATCTGATGGACTTGGAAGGCCAGAAGGGAGGCTTGAAATCTCAGAATACAGCCAACAGCTTACTTACATAGGACCTATCAAGAGCCTCAAAACATACTGACCTTTGGAAAAAAAAAGGGGGGGGGGGCACAAATAAAAATATAACATGGATTGCAGAGTTATTTATTTAGAATCCTCTCTCTTTTACTTCTTGCTCTATAGTCTGAGACAGTCAGACAGTATGGATAACAAACTAATTACAAAATACCGCACTGGAATAAGAACCACTTTCAACCAACAGTGATAATATTATAAATATAGGTTCTCATAAAGAAAAGTAAGCATAAGAAAAAGCTAGGGAGGAAAAAGCCTCAAGAAGCTCCCAGCAATAAACAGGACATCCTCATCATTGGCATAAAAAACCTCCGACTGCTAAATTAATTATTCAGATTTAGAAATACTTAGCTGCATAGTGTCTTTCTCCAACTCAGACTGTGACCTATAATGGCCAGCATTTTGTTATAGCTGTGTCAGGGTCAAACAGTCATGGATCTATAAAAAGAGAGAAATACAGACACGAATAATCGCAGAAACAGCTTTATAAAGCATCTTCAAAACCATGCTTTCTTCAATAAAGCTTTGCTATACCTTATCGGAGCTAAAAGGCAGCCACAGTCCAAATCACCAAAAGCGCTTATATCCTGTGATGTCAGATGCCAACACATAACTGCACCAAACAACAAGCAAACCCAGCTTAAAGAAAAATGGCCATTCAAAAATGTCTTTTTTAAAAACATTATTGAAGAATACTTTGTTAGAAAAATATTATTAGAAAAAATGGCACCATTCAATTCTAGCATTTAAGCCAGATGGAGCTAAGGAATTAAGCCGGTCAATCCACGATTGCTCTCATTGTAAATGAATACATCGTCTGTCTCTGCCTCTAAAAGGTAATCTTATCTGCTGTAATATTACACATCAAAGATGTGGCTCAAAGCTATGCAATGAACTGCCAATGGAGATATTGTCTTCCGGGTGTTAATTGTACTTTTATGTTCCACTAGACGAACACAGACATTGCGATATCTGCCCCACATAGATCTTCTGACAGGGGCAGCCAATACAATAAACCACATACTTCGACTGACAAGTGGTATTTGTAAACAACTGATATTGCTCGTTGGTCTATCTATAAACACCGTAGCTTTGATCATCATCTCACACATTGCACACGTAGTGCATATTGCATTTTTATGTCCACTAAGCACTTGTTGAGCTTAGTTATCTATCGGCAAAACAGAAGGACATAATAGTTATTTTAAATTTCTACCTCTGCTATAAGCAGAGCGAAGATGAGATTGGGAGAAAGTCGGTAATGTAGTCAAAATGTTCCAATGTCTCCTAATCACCTTCACAACATTAGCGGCTATTAGAGGTATATTTCAAAACACATGTTTAGATATCTTTTTCTGTAGAAGGTCTTGATTGAAAAGGAAGATCTCTATTATTGTATTTAGCCCTATGATAGGCTTTATTAACCACATCCTTAGGGTAATCACGATTTTTCAGTCTGTCACATAAACAACCTGCTTGTTCTTTAAAGTTCTTATCATCTGAACAGATCCGTCCGTACCTCAACAGTTGGGAAAACAGGAAATGTTGTGAGGGTGATTAGGAGACATTCAATATTGGAACATTTTGACTACATTACCGCCTTTCTCACAATCTCATCTTTGCTTTGCTTATAGCAGAGGTGGAAATTTAAAAGAACTATTATGTCCTTCTGTTTTGCCGATAAGATAACCAAGTTCAACAAGTGTTTAGTGGACCTAAAAAATGGAATACTTGAGCAATGTGTGCAGTGGTGTGCTGGAGCAGGCTCTCACAGGCTCGCAAGAGCCGGTTGTTAAGTTTTTTAGAATTTTGGGAGCCGGTTGTTAAAGTAGGGCCCTCCATGGCTTCTTTAACAACTGGCTCCCAAAATGTGGGTTTGGGCCCCCTGCTGAATTATCTTTTACTTTGCTGGTGGGAATGCTGAGCCCTGCAAGCCAAGTAAATAGACTACTGCTGCTCCCTGCTCCGTGTTTCCAGCTCTGGGCAGCAGGCTGGGACTTCTCGAGCATGTGAGAGAAGTTCCAGCATGCTGCTCAGAGCAAGACGTTGGGAGTGGTGGCAGTCCATTTATTGGCTGCCAGCAAAAGTATGCCTAGCGTGCCCGCACGAAGGGAGGGAGGAGAGAGAGAGGCAAGTGTTGCTCCCCCCCCCCCCCCCCCCCCCGGCCACCCCTGGCCCTTCCAACTGCAGAGCTGAGTACGTCCGGAGAAAGAGCCTGTTGTTAAAAATTTACCAGCACACCCCTGAATGTGTGATATGATGATCAAAACTACAGTGTTTATAGATCCACAGACCAATAAGCAGTATCAGTTGTTTACAAATGCCACTTGTCAGTCGGAGTATGTGGTATATTATATTGTCTGCCCCTCTCAGAAGATCTATGTGGGGCAGACATCACGACGTTTGTGTGTTTGTCTAGTGGAGCAAACAAGTACAGTTAACACCCGGAAGACATCATCTCCATTGGCAGTTCATTGCATAGCTTTGAGCCACATCTTTGATGTGTTACGATGTGTAATATTACAGCAGATATGATTACTTTCTAGAGACAGACATATTCTTTTACAACGAGAACAGTGGATTTACCAGCTTAATTTCTTAGCTCCATCTGGTTTAAATGCCAGAATTGAATGGTGCCATTTTTTCTAACTGTACATTTTTTTTCTAATAATATTTTTCTAACAAAGCCGGGTTTGCTTGCTGATTGGTGCAGTTATGTGTTGGCATCTGACGTCACAGGATATAAGCGCTTTTGGTGATTTGGACTGCGGCTGCCTTTTTGCTCCAAAAAAGTATAGCGAAGCTAAGCATGGCTTTGAAAATGCTTTATGGAGCTGTTTCTGCAATTACACGTGTTTGTATTTCTCTCTTTTTATAGATCCACAATCAGTGACGATCCTAGGTCAGCTGCCACCCGGGGCGGATCGCCGATGCGCACCCCCCCCCCCCCCCCGGTGAAATGACACCCTCCCCCGGTGCATCAAGCCCCCCCCCCCCCTCGGGTGCATCTTTAGCTGCGGGGAGCAGTCGCGCAGCTCTCGGCTCCGCTGCTCCCTCTGCCCCGGAACAGGAAGTAACCTGTTCCGGGGCAGAGGGAGCAGGGAACCAGCGGAACCGACAGGCATGCGGCACGCGGCACCCCCCCCCCCAGTAGCGTGCACCCGGGACGGACCGCCCCCACCACCCCACCCTTGGTACGCTGCTGTCCACAACTGTGTGAAACTGATGCAGCTACAATGAAATGCTGGCCATTGTCGGTCACAGTCTGAGTTGGAGAAAGACACTATGCAGCTAAGCATTTAAAAATGTAAATAATTTTTTATGCCAATAATTAGGAAATCCTGCTCGACCACCTAATTGTTTATCACTGGTAGCTTCTTGAAGCTTTTTCCTCCGTTGCTTTTTCTTATGAGGACCTATATTTATAATATTAACAAACCAATTAACCATCCTACCACTCCATATGACATTTTCACATGAATCTGGGTCGCTTCTGTGTTTTATTTAAATGGACACAGAGTACTGGACTTGTACCTCTACTGCCCACAAGAAAACTGGGCATGTATTAGAATTATTTTGAAATTAGTCAGATACTGATTCCCTACACACAAAAGTCAAAGAAAAGCTACACCCAATCTCCCCTATGTTCATTTCTATAGAATTTTACTGATGATGCTTCTTTGAAAAAATAAAATGTGTGCTTAAAAATATTTTGGTTAGAACTATGAACTGTATTTTTATGCATATAACAAGCACATTATATGCATTTTTTTTATAAACCACCTCTACCCCTATGTGGTATGTGTGTGAACACCCTATACCAATGTTTTCTTTATTGTTTTTTGTTTGTTTTGTTGTACTAAGACACAGTAATTGCTAAATTAGTGCATATGTTTTTAAGGCCTTTTATTTGTTTTGGTTTTTTTCTGCAGGTTTTATAGGCTAATAATGCCTGCAAGAACCTATAAAGAAAAGCACTTAAAAACAAATGCATTTACCATTAGCATGCTTTAGAAAAATAAACTAGTATAGCAAGCAATATACAAGTTTATTTTTTAACTTGGCCATGTAATTTGCACACATTATGGGCTAAACTCTGTATATGATGCCTGGAAATTCTGCACGGAAAAAAAAGTTACGCCTAGGCGTATTCTCTAAAGTACATCTAGATTTTATATAGAATAGGCTTAAATTTCCACACAGTATGTACAATTACACGGAGTGCCTCTCCATGTGACCAAATTTAGTCGCGGCCATTATTCCACATTTTACTTGGCGTAAATCCCAATGCCTGAATTAGGTGCACAATGAGGGGGGGGGGGGGGGCTTTTATTAAAGCTTAGTTCAAGTTATCTGCAACAGGGTCCATTTTATTCCTATGGACCTTGCTGCAGATAACTCGAGCTAAGCTTTAGTAAAAGACCCCCGGGTGTATTCTATAACAACACGTACAGATTTTAGAAATGCCCATAGCCATACCCCTTTTCAACTATGCGACTTAGAATTTACACACACCTTATTACAGAATACACTTAGCGAGTTGTGTTTGTAAATCTTAATACCAATTAGTGCTAATTGCTTAACATCTAATTGACAGCACTGATTAGCTAGTTAACTAAGTTACACGTACACTTTGATTTCTGCACACAAATTAAGGTGTGATATATATAGAATTTGGCATTTTGTGTATTAAAATATGGTATATTTGTGTGCACATAGATACTGCATATACAAGCATGTATCAAAATCATACACAGGCACAGCGGCAGGAACAATGACCTTACTGCGTACTAATATTGATCATTTACTTTCTTTCACATTTAGGTGCGTTCAAAGCCCTGGTGCATGAAGCCCCTTTATATACTTCATATGTTACCCCACTTTCACATACAAAACTGATCTTATTACAATGATAGTTGCATTTATTTAAGAAAGTTAAACTAATAAGTACATTTGAGTTTTGTGTCCACCTCTGGCACTTTTCCAATAGTGGCTAACTATCTTGCTATGAGGTTGCACAGAATAAATATTCTACTGTTCAAGGAATGTAGCTTTTTAAATCGTGTTTATCTATTTTGTTTTAAACTCAAATGTGCAGAATGTTGTAAAGCTGTTTCGCAACATTGTGAATACAATCTGCATGAGCCTGCATGCTCAGTTCACTTTATCTCCCTCTTACACTTGTAGTGAGCAGAGACAACCAAGTAGTTGTCAGCATTGATGTCCTTGAGCGTGGGAGACTTGATCTGGATGGGAGATGTTTTACCATCCACCCGAGAGATCTGTAGCATTCGGCAGGGATCGTGTTTCAGCAAATAGCCAGCAAAGGTCTCCCAGCCTCCTCCTACCCGCACCATCACATGCTTGTTGTGTAGCATCTGAAAGAGAAACAGCAGGTCAGCTCCACTTCTTTAACCTGCCCAACTGGCCCACTTTTCGTGAGAACCACGATGTGCAAAAGAATCTGGTTCTTGGAGAAAAAGAAATGCGCTCACAAATATCCATTGGGAATTGCTTAAAAAAAACAATTGGTAGTACATAAAATAGTAAATGCCACATAAAGTCCAAAATGGTCCTTCCAGTTTGCCCAACTGAGATTCATCCACTTTGGGTGAATACACATAGTTCCATAATAACCTACCACCAAATGCCCCCCCTCTGCCTTACCTAACTGAACTCTGAACCCTTCATCTACCACAAACCTCCATGTGTATCCCAAGCATGCCCAAAATTTGCCACAGTGATTCCCTCTGCTGGTAGGCCATTGCAGGCCTTAGCCATCTTCAGCTTTGCTTCCTTTAAAACCAGTACTTAATGTGTGAAAAGGAGCCTGAGTGTTCTTTACCAGCTTTTGTAATATCCCTACAGGCACTAAAAGTAGTGAGACTGTTGTAAGAACTGTTCGTAGGATTCTCAAATGCATAGTGAAAGCATGAGCCAATGGTTCTTATTCATCAGTGCTCTGGTTACCACTTCTAGCTACTTCATGGAAAGACACGGTCTGCAGGATGCTAGTTGCAGCAGCCAGAAAAGCACAGCATCTCTAAAAAGTCATTTAGCAACAAAAGGTTAGAAAACTATTATAATACTAGTAAAAGAGGCCTGTTTCAGAGCAAATGAAACGGGCGCTAGCAAGGTTTTCGTTGCCAACACCCCCTCCCCTCCCTGGCCAACCCCTTCGTTGTTCTGCCATTGCTCCGCCCCCAACATCATGATGTTTGATGCGAGGGCGGGGCCCGGAGCGATTTCCCCCCCCCCCCCCGCCTCCCTCCCTGCCAACCCCTTCGTTGTTCTGCCATTGCTCCGCCCTCAAGGGCGGGGCCCGGAGCGATTTTGGTGGCTTCACCACCACGAACCTTCGAACCTTTTTGAAGGAAGTCAGGGCTTGGCTTCACTGACGTCAATGTCCTCAGAACGTTGAGGGTGAGTTTTATTATAGTAGATTTTAGTCTCAGCAATGAAACAATTTAATATAGCTGAAATACAGTTTTGTAAAAGATCCTGGATTTTTAAAAATGTACACTCAACATGTAATTAAACTCTGGAATTCGTTAGCTTAGCAGGGTTTTTAAAAAAATGTTTGGACGGCTTCCTAAAGGAAAAGTCCATACACCATTATTAAAATGGACTTGGGGAACATACGCTGCTTATTTCTGGGATAAGCAGCATAAAATGTATTGTACTTTTTTGGGATCTTGCCAGGTATTTGTGACCTGGATTGGCCACTGTTGGAAACAGGATGCTGGGCTTGATGGACCTTTAGTCTGTCCCAGTATGGCAATACTTATGTTATCTCTGGATAAAAAGGAGACCTCTTTTATTAGCTTAAAGCAAATGATACCCACTAGAGGGCAGAAGCCTATGATGCACAAGAAACATGTCCTACAAAATTCAGCAAGACTGAAGGCTAGCTTGGAAGAAAAAAAAAAAAGAGACCAGAATAAACATTAAAGCACCCTAGACAGTCTATATATTAGTGAAGCTGCATCATTTATT
Organism: Microcaecilia unicolor; assembly: GCF_901765095.1. Classification (NCBI taxonomy): domain Eukaryota; kingdom Metazoa; phylum Chordata; class Amphibia; order Gymnophiona; family Siphonopidae; genus Microcaecilia; species Microcaecilia unicolor. The sequence goes on from NC_044034.1 coordinate 146,508,291, forward strand.
ATGTGAAACACTATAGTATGGAGGCTAGAGATGAGGGGGTGGGGGGGGGGGGAGGTAAAATAAGTGCATAAAAACTTTCCCTTTCAAAATTACCCACAGGCACCCATGGCCTGCACTCTATTTGTTTTTCTATGGCAGACCTTTGCTGAAAAACACACACATGAAAATCTAATGTAGGCATGTTTTTCCATCAAACCCCCTTAAACATCTCTGGGAATGCCTCCCCTTAAAGCAATAAAAACTGCACTATGGAACCCCAAACTGAGTGAGAGTGATTTTTGATTAGGCAATTGATCTGGGAGGGATGGTTTCAGCCATTTTCCACTTTATTGGAATGCCTTAATGTGAAGCTTGAATATTTTACACAACATCCAATCACATTGAGAGTTTTAGTCTTTATGCACAAATCCAAAATCTACAACTCCTTTTTGTTAGATCGCTCTCTTTCCTTGAAGCTCCATAAAAAATTCATGCACTCGAGACCCAATCGCTCCTTTTTTTTTCTAAAGATACCATTATATCTTTCTGTACCCCATATGTAGGGCTATATGAAAGGCATCTTTCCTGCACATAACTGCTTTATATGGCATAAAATGGGTGAATTGAGTCCTTATTTCCTCAGAAAAATAACAGGAGAAAGCATTTTCTAAATATGGAGTTTGATGCTCTCTGGATTAGCTCTATGCATTTTTGGTATAGGACAAGCATGAGCTGGGATACAGCTTTACCAATGATAAGTGTCACCCTGAAAGAAGTTTCTCGTGGGTTCCTCCAGATGGCGACATTCTGTGAGGTTTTTCTTTTTGTAAAACTTTGGGCTTGTTGCTATGATTGCTTTCCAGGCTCCCCTGTGAATACTGGAGAACAAAAGGTGCTTCTGGGCATTTTTTCATTTTAGAATCCAGATGAATTGTGAGCTGTGTAGTATAGATTTTTAAAAATCTTATTAGTAAGGATTCTGCAATTTAGTTTCTGCACTCTTTATATACGTTACAGCTTCTTCTAACATGACAAATGTATAAATACAAATAAAATGTATATTCTGTGAATTACCAATTATGGTCTTATGCGGATTACAAAAAAAATTAGCTAGACATTTCTGGGAGGTGCAAGTGTGATTAAAAAGTAACATACCAAAACGGACTCAAACAAAAAAAATATTTCTGAAAGAGATACGTTTTTAACTTTCTATGAAATAGCATAACGTCAGTCTGAGATCTAACCTCTGTTGGAAGGGCATTCCAGGAAAAGCTTCCTGGTACATAAAGGTTCGAGAAAACATTTTCTTATTTCTAATTCTCTTTAGACCCGGAGCCCTAGTCAACTTCATTTATAAATATGTCTTAACCTAGATTGCAATACAGCTTTGCAAAAATCATAGCTTTGTTACATTTTCAGCAAATTTCTGTACCCTTTACCTGTATAGCACAGAATAAATAAATAGAAGAGAGGTAACTGAATTCTCAGTATAAAATAGACAGCTTTTCTATTTGTCTTAACTAGGGACAGTCTTGTATGTATATCTGGAGAGTGCTGCCTATGGTTAGATAATATAACACAGAATTATGAAGCTAGTATTTTTTTCTTCAGCTCCAGGTTACTAGTTCTACACAAGCAACTTAACTCTCCAGACATTTTATGGTTTAATAAAAAAAGACATTAACTCAACTTTGTCAGAGAATCATGAAAGTTACTCTCCCGGGGGTGACTGTATGACCTCCAGGATATAATGCCTTCAATCTCTGACCTGCGGTACTATAATCCCATCAGTCATATTGTCATCTCTTCAGTCAATAATTATCTACTGTAAACCCCCCCCCCCCCCCCCCCGGGTGCGTTAATATTGGTGGAAGACTGCTAACTTGCCAAAGTGGTGACATTTTGATATTGCGGCATCATAAGAAAATCAACTGCTTTCCTATGCGAAGGCCTCTCAGCTATTTTTTCATGATAATGGCAGACTATTACACTACAGTCTTCAAAACAGCAAAAAAAAAAAAAGATAGCTTTCCAGAGACAGATTGTTTGAAATATAGGCAGAAATTTTTAACAGGGGGCACCATCCCCCGGCACCTTAAAAATCACCTGCTCCAGTCTTTACTCGGGGGGCAGCAGCAGCACTCATAGGCTGCCTGCAGCTTAAACTGGGGCTCTCTCTGTGAACTGTCCCATCCTTCACAAAACAGGAAATTGTGTCAGAAGGGGCGGGAAGGTTCACAGAGAAAGTCCCAGTACAGGCAGCCTATGAGTGCCACTGCTCCTGCCCGGGTGAAGACTGGCAGGAGATGATTTTAAGGCACAGGCAGGGGAAGGGGACCGAGGCATGTACACAACACATGTACCTGAAATAAATACACCACTATTAGGCAGATCGTATGACCAGTTCTGGAGTACAGAGGTCTATCAAAGCACGAGAAGAGCATTGCTAAAGCACAATTTACTGTGAATTATGAGCTAGAGTGGACACTTCACACTGACTGACAAGTCTGCAATAAATGGCCAAGAATGCACATACAACATCTGGAGGTTAAAGTGGATGTGGATGTGTTAGTTAAAGTTAAGTATGTTATACTCAAGGCCTGCCAGCTCCCGAGGGTGAGAGTTGGCAGGCCTCGGAGCATGCGCAGATGTTCAAGGGCCCGGACTGGTCCTGTTTATAGTTACTTCTGTGTCTGTGTCAGCATCAAGGCTTACCAGTAAGGAAAAATGACAGTCACCATGGCGGTGGGGGAGAGACATTCTGGTAACCACAGGGGGAGGGAAGGACAGAATATTATGCTGACCTCAACTATAAGGCACTATAGCTACATGTTTCAAGGTTCCACATAAGGAATCATTGACCAGGAAAGGGATCTAGGTGTCATTGTTGATGATACGTTGAAACCCTCTGCTCAGTATGTGGCGGTGGCTAAGAAAGCAAATAGAATGTTAGGTATTACTAGGAAAGGAACTGAAAACAAAAATGAGGACATTATAATGCATTTGTATGGCTCCATGGTGCGATTGCACCTCAAATATTTGTGCAATTCTGGTCACCGCATCTGAAAAAAGATATAGTGGAATTAGAAAAGTTACAGAGAAAGGCGAAGAAAATGATAAAGTGGATGGGATAACTTCCTTATGAGGAACGGCTAAAGGAGCTAGGTATCCAGCTTGGAGAAAAGATGGCTGAGGGGAGATATGATAGAGGTCTATTAAATGAGTGGAGTGGAACTGTGAATCGCTTGTTGACTCTTTCCAAAAATACTAGAAGTAGAGGGCATGCAATGATGCTACAAAGTAGTAAATTTAAAACAAATTGGAAAAAATATTTCTTCACTCAAAGTGCAATTAAGCTCTGGAATTCATTGCCAGAGAATGTGGTAAAAGCAGTTAGCTTAGCGGGGTTTAAAAAAAGGTTTGGATAGCTTCCTAAAAGAAAAGTCCATAAGCCATTATTAAGATGGACAATGAGGAAAATCCACTGCTTATTTCTAGGATAAACAGCATAAAATATATTGTACTGTTTGGGGATCTTGCCAGGAACTTGTAACCTGAATTGGCCACTGTTGAAAACAGGATGCTGGGCTTGATGGACCTCCGGTCTGTCCCAATATGGCAACACATATTCTAATCCCAATTTGGGGGCTTTTTTTTAAGGGGGCAAAAATCTTGGCTTATAGTCGAGTATATTTTGCACCTCATATGGCCACCTGAATCACATCTCCTTCAAATCTATGCATGCTACATTTACATATAGAAATAAATTCACTATTTTCAAGTCTGAGCATTTCACCATGCAAATCAGTATTTAACACATGTACACAACTCTTCCTAAACCGCTTCAATCTTTTCTGCAACTGAGCTTGCTCCAAATTCTGGCACCTATATTTTGTATCTTGAAGCCACCAAAAAGACAACAGAGGTAAATCCATATAAACCCTAAAATAATGTAGTCCACATGTAATGAGTGCTTCAATCACTTTCTCCATTTATCTACAAGATGAATGACCTCAACTTGCATACCATCAACCAATCAAAAGCCAGTATTGCAATAGTGGAGAATAGTGAAACAAGTCCTGAATCAAAACAGATCTTTATTTAATAAAGGGAAGAATCCAGAAAAAAATAGTATGAAAAGTAATCTGATGGTAGAGCCGTACTATCGTGAAAAGACACAGACATTGCAGGAGAGATGAGAAAGAGGTTATGGGTAATATTAAGGATTTTACACTGTATTTCACTGGAGTTCAAACCATTCTGGATCCCATTATATATAGGAAATATGGGGTATAAATGTATGTTTATATATTTTATTTATTTATTTAGATTTTGCGCACACCTTTTTCAGTAGTAGCTCAAGGTGAGTTACATTCAGGTACATTTCTCTGTCCCAGGAGGGCTCACAATCTAAGTTTGTACCTGAGGCAATGGAGGGTTAAGTGGTTTGCTGAAGATCACAAGGAGCAGTAGTGGGATTTGAACTGGCCACCTCTGGATTGCAAGACCAGTGCTCTAACCACTAGGCCACCCCTCAACTCCACTCCTTCGATAGATAGATAGATAGATAGATAGATAGATAGATAGATAGATAGATAGATAGATAGATAGATAGATAGATAGATAGATAGATAGATAGATAGATAGATAGATAGATAGATAGATAGATAGATAGATAGATAGATACCACACATTTCCCTTTTTGGGAAAAGGAGCCATTGAAGGTTTTGTGAAATGAATCTATAAAATCATGACTGGGGTGGAATGGGTAAATAAAAACAGAATTACTCATAAAGCAAAATAACCAAAGGTTAGGCTAATTGAGACACCATGAAACTAATATGCACCACATTAAAAAATATATTTCAAGTATATTCCTTTACAGTGGAAGATGAAGTTGCAAAATTACACTGTTTTGGTCCTTAACCATAAATAAAGACATAGTTAAATGCACAAAGTTGGGAGATCACAGAGAATTACAATTAAAGCAATAATGTAGCCCATTGAAATGTAAGTCCATAACATGAGAAACCACTGTACATAGTTTAAAAAAAAAAGATGTAAACAACTTGAAAATTGAATAAAAATAAAGTTTAAAAATGCAAGTATATTCTTAATCTAAATACATAGACACGTTTATTTTACTTTATAAATCTATCCTTAATTCTCGACAGATTTCACTAAAACATACATGAAGCAATGTAGATTACTGCATTGCCTGTCTGATTTGGTGTGTTTGATATTTATGAATGTTAGAATGTTGTTTAAATGCTTGTCTTGTATGAAAGGTATGTTAGTTTTTCATTCCCATGTAAAATGGAAGTCTTTTGGTAACTGTTTTTATTGAATATTATATTTTGTGAACCATTCTGATTTGCAGTGCAATAAGCTACAGTATAATAAAATAATAAACAATAAATGATAGATCATCATAAGAATCAGTGTGGAATCTGGTCTGACCCAACAGAAACAGAAAAAAAAGCAACACTGGGCCTTCAGGATAAAGATAACGGTCGTCCTTTAATCTGAAAATGACCCGAGACTGCGTTCTGTTTGATTAAACGGACAGTCACAACGTAGTGGGCAATATGCCCTAACTTCATGGTTCATTTCCATTATTCCATATTATACACATAAGAACCATTCTGACCCTGAGGCAGGCATTTATATGCCGAAACACAGCCCGTGTGAGGTCATTTTCAGATTAAAGGACGGCCGTTATCTCTATCCTGAAGGCCCAGTGTTGCTTTTTTTCTGTTTATGCTTGTATACTGTTTTTACCCTCTCTTCTGTCACTGACCCAACATAAGACACATCTGATTTAAAAAAAAAAAAAAAAACTAACCCCCCCCCCCCAAAAAAAAAATCCCTTTAACTAGATCTAAAATTAGGAATCTACATGAAGATTGCAAAGGATGACGGTATCAAGGTATAATCTAAGGTTATAGGGGCCAGAATAAGGTAGAGAAGAGGAACCATGAAGAAAAATCAACAGTGGCTGTCAGAAGACATTCTTCTTTTGGAAGTCAGCCAACATGTGATTTCTCCTTCCTCATCCACTCAGGGGTCCTTTTACCAAGCCGTGGTAAAAAGTGGCCTGTGGTAGTACGGGTGTGTGTTTTTGACGCACGCTGGGCCATTTTTTAAAAATCACAGCTGGGGGAAAAAAGGCCTTTTTAAAAAAAAAGGGGGGGGGGGACAGTAAATGGCCATGTGCTAAAATTAAAAGTAACGCATGCCTATTTACTGCCTGAGACCTTACCACCACCCATTGACTTAGCGGTAAGGGCTCATACGGTACTCATATAAAGTATGCCAATGTGGCCACACTGCCTATTACCACCAGGAACACCCCTGCAGTAGAAAATAGACAAATATTTCTACCGTGGCAAACAGCACGCACCAACTTCAAATTACCGCCAGGTGGGCACGCTAACCGGGTGATACTGAGTGTCAATTTGGCACACGGTAGCCCTACCGCTGCTTTATAAAAGAGCCTCTCAATTTAGTAACAAAGCTGTCATGCTAATTTATCCCTACTAAATCTACCAGATCTCTCCCAAATGCACGTTCTTTGCTAGCAAATATAAATAGGAACAAAAGATAGTGTTGTGCTCTAAGGTTACACAAACATCCGCGGTATATATTCTGCATTTTATTCATGTCAAAGTGGCTGTAAAAAGTTGTTCATCTCAGCAGTATTTTATGCAGAAGCTACAGAGCCATTATGGTGTTTTTCTTTTTTAAATTCAGCAGTCATAGAATAGTGGGGCTCTGATTCATCACACAGCCTTAACATGGCAACGCTGAAAGGTCTGAACTTGCTAACGAGCCAAGAAGAATAAAGATGTTCTGCTCATTAAGATCTTGTCCTAATTGTAGAATACACAATTATTCAACAGGCAGAACAAAATGTTTCAGGCTCATTTTTCCACATACTGCACATCAACACTGTATTTATACACCAGTCCTTATCCATCCATATTCCTAATAGTAAACCACCTGATTGGAAATGGGAAGTCTTACATACATCATGTATATGACTGCCTCTTTGATATTGTTTTGGACAGCCTGTAATTATTAGTTCAACAGTATTAAAAATAATTTAAATAAAAATCTCTAGCCGTAAAAGAAAGCTATTCCTCTCAGCCAAGTAAGAACTCAATGAAAGATTCATAAGCCTAGAGGGGAAGATCAATCAGAAAGAGCTTTCACAGGCCACTGTGCCAACAGGAGACCCAATGCTGTGGTTTCTGAGTTATGACATAATCATTGTGCTGAAGCCATTTTTCGCCAATCATGACACTCACAGAGTTAGGCAGGCAGAATCTGACCACCATTAAGGCACTAACACATTTATAAGTGTCAGGGTCAGAGTTAAGATATTAAAGAATGCTTTACCCCAGGCAAAACATTTTTTTTTCAGAACTGAAAGCACTTTCTTATGGAGAGGAAAATACAATATTGAATGCAGAAGGGCTAGACTGAGTGTGGCAGATTTAAAACAAGAAGGCATTTGTGAGCACAAACAGCTGAATCTCGGTTTTATTCATTGTCCTCTCCAAGGTTAAATAATCTTATTGTGGTTGGGTATCAACCAGGAAGATGATGAAAGGTGAATATCTGCAGTGATTGCTTTCTTCGTTATAAGGAGCTTTTCCTCTCCCCTATAATTATCAAGGGCAGGATTGCACAGGTTGATTTTCCTCATCCGTAAGCCTGAGTTCCAGATTCCATTAAATACCTCACCCTATAAATGGCGCCAAATGACAGGAGTGCAGTAGGGTCCTTTACACACGAAGTAATAGGCTGAGCTGGTGCTTAATTGGCAATATCCATAATTGACCTTAACCCCTAATTGGCACTAATTAGTCATTATTCCTGTAATGCACCCCTATTCTATAAATAGTGTGCCTAATTTCTCTAGCACACAACTCCATAGAAGGTATGGCCTAAAGAGGGGCATGGGGAGGTGTGCTCAGCATTTAGATGCTGTTTTATTGAGTATGTGCCTGAATGCCAGTACTTAGGTGTGAGATTGCAGACTATCTATACGAGAAGTTGTACGTGGAACTGCCAGTATAGAACTCATGCTTGACAGTGCTTTTACTGAATTTAGCCCTTTAGGTATAGCACAGATAGGGTACTTCCAGGGACAATACACACTAGTGTTTCCCTGCCCAGTCTGGGACTCTTGTATAACAGGTTGAGTTTTTTTGTTTTGTTACATTTGTACCCCGCGCTTTCCCAGTCATGGCAGGCTCAATGCGGCTTACATGGGGCAATGGAGGGTTAAGTGACTTGCCCAGAGTCACAAGGAGCTGGCTGTGCCTGAAGTGGGAATCGAACTCAGTTCCTCAGTTCCCCAGGACCAAAGTCCACCACCCTAACCACTAGATATACCTAATGAATATGAAAGAGATGCATTTGCATACATTAGAAATCCTTGTATGGCAATGTATCCTGAAAACCAGACATGCAAGTTAAGACTCTAGGACCAGTTTGAGAAATGTTGATATTTTCTGTGATTAAATACCAGTTGTTCTTCCCAGATCATCTTGAAATCTATCCTGGAAGTGATTATCTCAGACTCTTATTATCTATAAAAGAAACACCATCATTCAGAACCCTGGAAAGGGGGAGGAAGTCCATCACCGCACAATGTGACACCTAATGACTGCATGTACAACTCATAACTGCAGGGCTCTGGAAGAAGAGCCTGAGCCCTGGCAAAGGACCACCAGCTCAATGAATGGACTCAAGTAACTTGGGAAAAAACAAATCCCCTGGTAGCAGAAAGTGAAGGCTCGTGGTGCCAGAGACCAGAACTGACACCAATTAACCTGAAAGCACAAAATACCAGGAGGAAACCTCTGGATCAAAACAGAAAAATAAAACCCAATCCCCCACCACCAAAAAAAAAATCAAAATGTATATAACATTTTATCAATTTATTGTCACTGTTTAATTTAAGTCCTATTACTGTCTTCCTACTACTATTGCTACTACTTATTTCTATAGCGCTACTAGACGTGTGCAGTAATGTACACTAAACATATTTAAGACAGTTCCTGCTCAACAGAGCTTACAATTTATTCAAAACAGACAAACTGGACAAATAAGGGATTAGGAAGTTATTCTAATACATGCTTTTCTAATTCAGCATTTAAGATTATTGTAACATGCTATTAGCAGAGCAAGACAATTGACAGGTGCTTATTTTTCAAAATATTGCAGTAAAACTCATTACAGGAGCACAAATTTTGACCATGTTAGAAGATTGGTTACCTATTTCTTCAAGAATACTATTTAAAGTTCTGTGTTTGGTACACAAGATATGTTCTTCTAGACTTCCATTATTCTTATCATGCCTTCTAATATCCTAATGTTCATCTAGAGCATTTAGGTCATACTAGTGCCCTAATTCCATCATATATGGGTTAGAAAGGAACTCAATATTTAGTGTGTGTGTCTACATTGTAGAATAGTCTACCTATGTGTCTGAGAATGGAGACCTCCTTCCCTAAATTTAAGGATGATTTATATATGAAATCCTTCCAGTCCTGAGAATACCGATGGTTATGTGACTTGGACTAGAAAAGGTGTTGAGCCTGGAACTTGCAAAAATGCAACTTTACACTTTTTATAAGACAGTATGAAATTGTAAATAAAGATTAATCTCCTGCTGCTCTTAAAAACAAAGCAGGTACTGTCTAATGTTTGTCTATAAAGCACTGCGTATATATGGTAGCACTATACAAATATTCCTAATGCTAAAATTATTTAACTCAACATATTAATTATATGACCATCCTTTTGAGAATCCACCCAGAACAGGGAACAGATGATGAGGACACAGCATATAATTTTAAGAAAATGAGGCAGAACACATATCAGAAACCAAAAAGAATGAAAAATGCATGTATTCCTGGGCTCAGAAAAGATCACTTCAGGAAAATGTCTTTGCAGGACATTTGCATTGTGTTCCAGCTGCTTTATCCTTACCAGTCCCTGACCACCTGCTGAGCTTCAACAGAGCCCAGGTCCCCAATACAGTCCTGCAGCACTGAAGACTATGGAGGCTTTGCAAATTAGATTTAGTCTATGTCACTGGCACTTCTTATGTTATGTATAGAAGGTTCAGCACATTAATGTTTTACTATCACGGAACACGTCTATACTGATCGTTATATGAGCATTGTCAGCTTAGGCACAACTATCAGCACAGTTATAAAACGATTTTCAGCTCCGGTCAAAGGAAATTAGATGAGCCTTGCAGAAACTTAATTACAGGGCTCTTGCCCAAGATCCAACAGAGCAATGCTTTATAAAGTGTGTATTTTTGTTATGCTTAGCAAAAAAAAAAAAAAAAAGTCTGCACTATTAAATCTTGAATATAGAGCCATTAACAGAAAGACTTAAGTTAACATAGTAACATAGTAGATGATGGCAGAAAAAGACCTTCATGGTCCATCCAGTCTGCCCAACAAGATAAACTCATATGTGCTACTTTTTGTGTATACCTTACCTTGATTTGTACCTGTCCTTTTCAGGGCACAGACCGTGTAAGTCTGCCCAGCACTATCCCCGCCTTCCAACCACCAGTCCCTCCTCCCACCACCGGCTCTGGCACAGACCGTATAAGTCTGCGACATCAGACAGACTCTATCCAACTGGATCTAAAGATGCATGCAGCTTTCACAGCGTGCTGCACGACGAGGATGAAAAAGTTAAAGATCGCGACTGGGCTGGTGGGGGGTTGGGGTCCCCCGCCAGCTGAAGCAATATTTTAAAAAGCCGGAGGAAGCGGACCTCGGGGTAGGTGACGGTGGTAGGCGGGGGAGGGAGGGAGTGTTAACGGCGGTAGGGGGGGGGGTTGACGGCGGTAGGGGGGCTATAATGTGCCCCCTCACTCTAGCCCCTGCCCCCCCTACCGCCGAACCTCAGATACGCCCCTGGTTGGAACCCTCTGCTCAGTGTGCTGCTGCGGCTAAGAAAGCAAACAGAATGTTAGGTATTATTAGGAAAGGAATGGAAAACAAAATAAGGTCATTATAATGCCTTTGTATCGCTCCATGGTGCAACCGCACCTCGAATATTGTGTTCAATTCTGGTTGCCACATCTCAAAAAAGATATATTAGAATTAGAAAAAGTACAGAGAAGAGCGACAAAAATGATAAAGGGGATGGGACGACTTCCCTATGAGGAAAGACTAAAGTGGCTAGGACTCTTCAGCTTGGAGAAAAGGTGGCTGAGGGGAGATATGATAGAGGTCTATAAAATAATGAGTGGAGCTGAACGGGTAGATGTGAAGAGTTTGTTTATGCTTTCCAAAAATACTAGGACTAGGGGGCATGCGATGAAGCTACAAAGTAGTAAATTTAAAACGAATCAGAGAAAACGTTTCTTCACTCAACGTGTAATTAAACTCTGGAATTCATTGCCAGAGAATGTGGTAGAGATGGTTAGCTTAGCAGAGTTTTAAAAAGGTTTGGACGGCTTCCTAAAGGAAAAGTCCATTATTTAATTGGACTTGGGGAAAATCCACTATTTCTGGGGATAAGCAGTATAAAATGTTTTGTACTTTTTTGGGATCTTGCCAGATATTTGTGACCTGGATTGGCCACTGTTGGAAACAAGATGCTGGGCTTGATGGACCTTTGGTCTGTCCCAGTGTGGCAATACTTATGTACTAAGCTGTAGGCACCTATTTAGAAGTAACAACACAATTTTTAGACTGGACTTTGCGTATGGGGACAGCAGTAGTGTGTTAGGTGCAGAAGGGGCCATCCTATATGAAGAAGGGAGTCACTGGAGGCACCCTTAGCACTGCAGTAGTCCCATTCCCAGTACTAAAATTCCCTGTCTGTGCAAGGATGGGATCTACAGGGTCCCCACTGGTTACTTTGTTCCAGTCCCCACACCCTGCTTATGGTCAGCCCTGGTGAAACCTGGTCTAGAATATGGCAGCTAAAACTTAATACTTCAAAGTGCATGGTCAAGCTTTGGGGCTGTAAAAACTTGAGAGTGGTATAGTAGAGGAGTTGAACTACTTCTCTGCATGTCAAGAAGAGCAAAACTTGGGGGGGGGCTGGGTATCATAGCTGATGAACTTAACATGGCCAAACGAGTAGAATAGGCAATAGCAAAAGCCAGAAGGATGCTCGGTTGCACAGGGTAAGGAATGGCCAGCAGGAAAAAGGAGACGATTGTGTCTCTGTATAACACTCGTCAGACCCGATTTGAAATACTGTGCACAGTTCTGGAGAACATACCTTCAAAAAGATATAAACACATCCAGAGGTTGACTACTAAAATGATCAGTGGTCACATCATAAAGATCTAAGTGTGCATATATTTGGAAGAAAAGCAGGATGGGGAAATATGAGAGAGACATTTAGTCATATCCTACAGATATGACTAAACACACAGGTGGTCAGTCTCTTTCAACTGAAATCAGGTCTGGAATGAGGGGGGGGGGGGGGGAATAGGTGAAAGGGATAGACTCAGATGTATGAAAGATCTCCCAGCAAAAGTTGTGGAGACAAGAACTGTATCTGAATTCAAGAAAGCCAAGACAAGCACAGAGGATCTCTAAGGGAAAGGAAGGGACAATAGAGATCAATACTGGTATGGTAGGGCAGACTAGATAGAACATACAGTATTTATTTGCTGTCATTTTCTAATATCCTTTCACAAAGCCATCACAGCCTAGAAGATTTTCTCTTTAGCCTAGTCCATGAAAAGAGATATTAAAACATTATTTCAAAGGCAGCAATTGCTGACAGCACCAATTTAATTATTTCCACACATTACACTAACACTGCCTGCTTTCACTTTTAAAGCAATATAACCCAGGGAAGAAACACCTCAATTTTGCTGTACAGTGGCTTCCTGACTCACTTTAAGGACATCTGTAGGATATGACTTAATTGCCACCATGAACTTCTCAGTTCATTAACAAGCTGGCACCCAGTGGCTGCCAGTGTTCTCATGCCCAAATACTGACAAAAAAAAGTAGCCTGTCCCCCCTCCCTGCCCCCCATCAAATTCCTACCATTTCACTATCTACCACCAAAACTTCCACAGAGATGACTAGTCATCCCTCTAACCTTTGAAACTTGATATGAAAGGAGTGCAGTCCAGTAGTTATCAGAATTGTAATTATACAATCAACCTCAAGGTGGCAGGCTTTATTAAGACCAGAACTATTAGCAAAATAAGTTGCAGATAATTATTTTAACATCATTTCTGTAGGTTTTATAGTCCAGAAAAGTAGTAGTCAACATTTAAACCAGTATAGAATATAACATTAAAAAACTGGCCATGTATTTCACACAGAATCTTAGCAAATAAGATGGCTTTTCGAAAAGGACTTTTTTGTTTTACTTTACCTCAAGGACCCTGTCATAAAAATTACTCCTCATCCACTCCCCACTCTGTGTGTGTAATGTACATTAAATTTTTGTGTGCATGTGGGGTATGTAGAGGAATCTGAGACAGTAAGAGCATGTGGGGATATCTATAAACATTTTAGGATAGGCTGAAAAGTGCTTCAATGGCAACCTCAGTAACTGGAACCGAGGACTATGCCGGACAGACTTTTACAGTCTGGGTTCCGCAAATAACAAGACATATTCGGGTAGGCTGGATTGGACTTTGACTGCAACTCCAGTAGGACAGAGTCAGGCGGACTTCTACGGTCTATGTCCCTGAAACACCAATGAAAGACTCATGATAAATTATATAATATCACGTTCATTGTTAATTTAATCATGAATTGATCATGTGTGACTGTTGGGCAGAATGGATGGACTGTTCAGGTCTTTATCTGCCATCACTTACTATTGTGGGTGGGTAAGATTCTGAGGTGGGACTTGTGTTTGTTGGAGGTGTGATGTGTGTGCAAGTATTTGTACAAGGGAGTATCAGTTATAGGTGGGGGTTGTCTGAGGTGGGCCAGGTGTGTGTTTCAGGGGCCAAGGAGAGGGGTTTCAGGTGCACACCGAGGGTATGAGTATGTTGGGTCTGGAGCAGTAGCATAGAGAGAGTTGTCTGACATGGGTGTCCAGAAAGAATTTAGGGATAACCTCCCTCAGCAGGCAAAGTCACTCTGGTACACTGAGAGGCCAGTGTGGCAGACCTTTTCCTTATGCTAGGAGTGTTGCCATGCTGCCTCCTTTCCTCTCCCCCTGCCCCTCCCCCTCATGGAGCTGGGCCCTGTCAGAAGACTTATGCAAAACTAAGTCATACAGGGGGAGAAAAGAAGAGGTTCAAGGGTAGCATAGCAACACTCCCAGAAGTACGTCTGCCATGCTGACCTCCTAGCACACTGCCATTGAACCTCAGGTTTTGATTCTGCAACTTCCTTCTCAGCATCTAGCAGCCTCCACCAGCAAGCAGTCTCTGGCTCTTTGTTGGACTCAGTGGTGACTCCACCGCTGGCTCAGGCTACTGGGAGAGCCCCTTCTGCCAGTGGAAGAATAAAAAGAGCCCAGACCAGTGGGAAGCCCCTTCTGCCAGAGGTCTAAGCAAAGATGACAGTTCAGGCGGCTGAAGCCCATCCTACCAGCAGGCTGACAGTAGAGCTGACCCAGAGCAGTCACAGGTAGAATGGGAGAGACACAAGACTAGGTGCTTGCTCAAATGCTGCAGTGGGGAATGGATTCCTGGAAGGGGGGGGGGGTGGAGGGCATCCACAGGACACAATTTAAGAGTAACAGAAACTAAGATAATACAAAAATGAAAAATGGAGAAAATGAAAATGTTTCCCCTGCATATCCTTACTATTGGTGAAAGGTGTCCAGTACAGCCAAGCAGTGTGAAGCCAGTGTGAATTCCCCTCCCCTGAGGGGTGGTTATTTTGAAGACAGAAATGACAGATTGAGCTGGCAGGAAATTTTAATTAAAACCTGTAAGAGAGAAGCCAGAGTGCAGCTGAACCACAGCTGTGATCTTATTGTGACCTGCTGAAATAGCAAACTCTTGTCATGAAAAAAAAAAAAACAATCCCAATATCCTTGGATTCAATGAATTCTCTCCAAACCATACCCTGCTTTCAAGGTCTTCAAAGTACACTCAACTCCGTGCTCCAGCCACTCAGGCAGTAGAACTCGCCCTTGGTTGCTAAGGGATCCAGGGTCCTTTATCGTATTCCTTCTTTCAAAATGGTTATTTCATGTTCTCTTAATCTTTAGCATCAGAGTTAAAACTCCATGGGGTAAATTTCCAGTATGCCCCTTATTGTAAATATGCATGTGTACTTTTAAGGCCTGTGTACACTGGTTTGCTATGCTAAAAGTACACACAAACATCCTTCCCTGTTTCAAAATGATACAATCTAACTTTCACTATTGGCAGTTATACCTACTGCCATTGTGTGTGGTTTTTTTGAAAGTTATATATGCTCACGCACCTTCCAAATACCTCTGACTGTTGTCCAATATAACTGAAATATGTGTATATGGACCAAAAGCATACTCTTACCTAGATAAGGTTTTGATGACTTAGGCAACCTTAAGTACAAGGAACAGGAATGAAAATTTACCTTTTGGGGATAATTCTATAAATTTCACCTATCTGTACTTGTAGGCACCCAGAAGGCATTTGATATAGACACATCTTCTATAAAGCAATGATTCCCAAACCTGGTCCTGGAGGCACCCCAGCCAGTGGCGTAGGAAGGGGGGGGCGGGAGGGGCGGTCTGCCCCAGGTGCACGCGCTGGGGGGGTGTTGGCCCCACTGGTTCCCTGCTCCCTCTGCCCCGGAACAGGTTACTTCCTGTTCCGGGGCAGAGAGAGCAGTGAACCAGCGGAGCCGACGCAGCTCCGAGTGATGTGCACTCGGGGCGGATCGGCCCTCCCGCCCGTCCCCCGCAAGTAAGAATTTGCTCCGGGGGGGGGGGGGGGGGGTGCGCAGCGGCAACCCGCCCCGGGTGGCAGCCGCCCTCGCTACGGCCCTGACCCCAGCCAATCAGGTTTTCAGGATAGCCACACTGAATATTCATGAGACAGATTTGCACGCACTGTCTTCACTGCATGCTAATCTCTCTGAAGAATATTCATTGTGGATATCCTGAAAACCTGATTGGCTGGGGTGCCTCCAGGACCAGGTTTGAGAACCACTGCTATAAAGGAAAGTAGGTGCTTATTTTCCATTATAGAAGATTAGTGTGACCAGGTACACACACATACAAACACTTAAGCACGGCCACTTATGACAGCCATACAAGCTGGTGTGTGTGTCTAGGTGCTGGAGATATGCATAGAACTTACAGCATTCAGTCTAGGTACATATCAGTGCCTCTACTTACAAGGGACAATGTCACAACTCAAAGAGGGTGAGCCCTTTGAGCTGCAGCCGAGTTGGCCAGACCCCAACTGGCAGCAGACAAGTCACTCGGACTAGGCACTGGACAAGGCAGGAAGCTAGACCAGGCAGGCTCAGCCTAGAGACAGGCAGGAACTGAGGCAAAGCTGGAGAGGACAAGGCTCAAACACAGGAGGTACAGCCAGGCTAGGGAGACCAGGCAGGGAAAGCTGGGATGGGCAGGGTAAGCTGGAAGTGAGATAAGGCAAAGCAGGCAAGGCACAGGGATCTGTTCAGAAGATGCAGGGATGCAGTCAGGAGATACCTTAAATCCGACAAGACAAGAAGTGATGCTCCCCATGGCATCTCCCAGCATCACTGCTGCGGGAGACAAAATTAACTTATTTGGTGCGTGCACACTCTTGGAAGTCGGTGCATGGAGCAGAGGAGTGGAAGCAGATTGCTTCCTGGAAGCACATTCTTGGGACCTGACCGGGAAGCGAAAGGTGCGTTGTGGTGACGGGGCGGGAAACACGGTGAAGGCTGTGAGAAATGTTATATTCTTGAAATTTTTCACCTATACTCTACTTCAATGTGTTATCTCAAAACCTAATGTAAATGAGTCACTCTGTGTAGCATACTGTAGCACGTCATAGCGAATGCAAGGCCTCTAGGAGTCAGGTCATTCTGACAAAACTCAATGACTGAAGTTTAACTCACAGAGAGTAGCCTAATATAGAGATTCCCAAACTGAGGTTTGAAACCCCAAAAGGTGTCATGACTTCATGGATCCTCCCTAGGACGTCATTGGCTTCTACCAGCAGAGGGTTGTGAGCCTTCGGTGGCTGCTATGAAGGGGATCACAGCCACAGAAAGGTTGATGAGCACTGGCCAAATGGTTAAAAGCAGCTGGCTGAGAACCAGGGAAGTTGGGGTTTAAATTCCAACTACTTCACCTTCTATTGCCTGAAATACCATACATGCTGTGTAGTTGAGCATCAATACACATTAACAAGCAGTAGCGTAATTTTTGCACAAACATTTTTAAATACTGTCAGTAATATGAAATGGGACCTGCATTAAATCAAACATGCATTCAATGTGAGTGATACAAATCTAAGAGCTAGAATGCTAAGGGGTAGGAAAATACTTACTGTACCTTACTTGCCTTAAACCCAAATACATTTGTACCTGTTAATCTCATCATAAAATACTGCATCATCACTATTAGAAACCTATGAAACTTCAAGCAGAAAAACTCTAGATAAATTCTCTGGATCTTGTTAACCCTGACTCCCTTAACACCTCTTCAGCCACAAAGCTCTTCCCCATCATCCTGTCCAGTGCCTTTCATTCCTTGTTTGACTCCTTTGCTTACACATTCCTAATGCCATGCAGACAGCCCCACTGAATGACAGAAGTGGTATTTTAATTCAGCCTCAGAGCTTGTATTACTGACAAGTGATCCCAGTTGAGATAACCACAAAATGGCAAAAACATGATTCTTAGACAGAACTGTGCTCTTTCATTATAGGTTATGCTCTGTACATAGGAGATACTCAATTAAAGCAATACAAATATTCAAATAATGGAACACACTATAGCATAGTATGTTACTTCAAGTGTCAACACAACACACATTAAAACATCTTCGTAGACGGCACAGGGGGGTAAGTGAAGGTGACGTATATAGACGGTGAGACAGATTAGATAAAAGATAAGTGTGACTAACAAGAAAAAAAATGCACAGTCATAAAACATGTAAATGTCATAAGCAAATCCTATTGCAGCCAATGTTAGTCATTGTCTATGTAAATATCTAGTTCATTACTTCTTCCATCAAAGGCTTGGGCAAAGACCCAAACTTTCACCTGGATCCCAGATAATCTTGTGTTAGGCTATGTGGGGCTACTCTATTAATATGTGTCACATCCTGTGATTTCCTCTGGAGAGAGTGTGGCCAGGGATACTCCTTAGGAAGTCCTTAGCCACATTGGAGGTATGTAGATGGAGATCCTAAAGTATTCTGGCCCATTTCCTTTAAGGACCTTGAAGGTAAGAGATATGAGCAAAATAGTAGAAACTATTATGAAGAATAAAATTATGGAACAAATAGACAAATATGGTTTAATGGGACAGGGTCAGCATGGATTCAGCCAAGGGAACTTTTGCCTCACTAATTTGCTTCATTTCTTTAAAGGCATGAATAAACATGCCAATAAAAGTCAGCTGGTTGATGTAGTGTATCTAGATTTTCAGAAAGCTTTAGACAAAGTTCCTCATATTTATTTATTGGGATTTATTAACCGCCTTTATGAAGAGATTCACCCAAGGCTGTGTACAGCAGGTACAATTTAGCATAAAAATTTAAATTTGATTACAGCATAACAATAGTTAAAAAAAAAAATAAGCTAAATACAATAAATGAAGTAAATTTGAAAACAGTAAATTGAAACCCAATAATAGAACTACCTTGAAACAGTATAAAAAATATGCGCATTTAACAGCACTGGAATTCAAATACCAGAGATATAATACAATGTTAGCATAATACTAATGATACACCTAATAAGCATGCATTAGAACATTCAACTAACATAGATATGATGCTAAAGAGTTTCTACAATACAGCTTACCATATAGCTGAAGAACCAAGAGCAGATATATGACGGGGGAAAGGTGTGTGGTATAGAGTCAGTTGGGGTAATTTGATGGTTGGCTAAACTCAAGGCAAGTTCTTTGTATAGACTCTTGAGAGACTCCTGAGAGAATCATGGGAAAGGGGCAATGTTCTGTTGTGGATTGGAAATTGATTGGTGGATAGAAATCAGAGGGTAGGGTTAAATGGCCAATTCTGTCAGTGGATGAGGGTGAATAGTAGAGTGTCCCAGGGATCTGTACTGGGACCAGCTCTATTTATCATATTTATAAATGATCTGGACATTGGAGTGACAAGTGAGGTGACTAAATTGCAAATGACACAAAATTATTCAAAGTTGTTAAAACACAAATGGACTGTGCAAAAATTCCAGGAAGAACTTAGAAAATTGGAAGACTGGGTATCCAAATGGCAGATGAAATTTAATGTGGACAAATACAAAGTGATGCACATTGGGAAGAATAATCCAAATCATAGTTACTAGATGCTAGAGTTGACCTTGGGAGTCAGCACCTTAGAAACAGATATAGGTATCATTGTAGACAATGCATGGAAATCTTCTGCCCAGTTTGCAGCAATGGCCAAAAAAGCAAACAGGATGCTAGGAATTATTAGGAAAGGGATGGCAAATAAGACCAAGAATACTATAATACCTCTATATCGCTCCATGATGCAACCTCACCTTGAGTATTGCATTCAGTTCTGGTCGCTGTATCTCAAAAATTATATATATATACACACACACATATATACACATATACAGAGAGAGAGAGAGAAGGTTCAAAGAAGAACAACAAAATGATAAAGGGGATGGAGCTCCACTCATATGAGGAAAGGCTAAAGAAGTTAGGGCTCTTCAGTTTGGAAAAGAAATGGGAGGAGGAGATATGACAGAGGTCTACAAAATCCTAGAGTGGCATAGAACGGGTAAAAAGTGAATCAATTTTTTTTACTCTTTCAAAAAGTACAATCATTGAAGTTATATGGAAATACTTTTAAAACAAATAGGAGGAAATATTTTTTCACGTAATGAATAGTTAAGCTCTGGAGCTCATTGCCAGAGGATGTGGTTAACAGCAATTAGCATATCTGGGTTTACAAAAAGGTTTGGACAAGTTCTTGGATGAAAAGTCCATAGTCTGCTATTGAGATAGACATGGGGAACCTACTGCTTGCCCTGGGATTGGCAGCATGGAATGTTGCTACTGTTTAGGTTTCTGCCAGGTACGTGTGACCTGGATTGGCCACTGTTGGAAGCAGGATACTGGGCTAGCTAGACCATTGGTCTAACCCAGCATGGCTAGTCTTATGTTCTTAAGTTTAGCGTTGTATTGCAATGGTAGCCATTAGAAATTTTGCAGAAATGATGTGATGTGATCATATTGCTTCCAACTTTCTGTCAGTCTGGCTGCAGCATTCTGAATCAACTGGAGCTGGTGCAGACCCTTTGTAGTCACACCAATGTATTGTGCATTACAGTAATCCAACCTTGAGGTTATCAAGGTATGAACCACTATGGTAAAACTTGCCTTTTCAAATAAATGGCAAGAATCTAGATCATGGTCACAGCTCTGAAGCTTGCTTGAATTTGGGGGTGGGGGAATCAGCATGAGTATTAGCTGTACCCTTAGACTCCTGCCTGTGATTTAAAGGGGCTCCCAAAAAGGATTTTGATGTAAGGTATGTGACCTCTCTGTTTACTTGGGTTAAGACAAAGTTTGCTGTTTTTAGCCCATTCTTGGATTGCTGTTTGACAGTCTTGTGTTCCAGTATAAACATTTCAGTACACTTGACAAAGGCAGATGCATGTAAACATAGGTTACTAGATACTTAGGACTGCTATATAACTAGAGCTTCTTATTTTTGGTTATCACTGAGTAGAGAGATGTGGTACCATGTTAGTCCACTTTTCAAGGTACTCAATAGAAATAGAATAAAATAAAAAATATAAAAGAAAATAGGATACCACCATTTTTATTGGACTAACAATACATTTTTTGATTAGCTTTCGAAGGTGGCCTTTCTTCATCAGATCAGAAATAAGCAAATTTTGATAACAGCATATATAAGTGAAACATCAAAGTATTTCAGTGACAGTCTGAAAGGATGAGGGAGGGGTGGGTTAGGTGAGAAACAGAGAGGGCAGAGAGGATGAGGGAAAAGAAGATATGCATGGTGAACATAGGGTGACAGAGCAGTGGAATTTCATGGTTTATAATGGGCTAGAAAACCCATTTGTTAAGTCCTGTCTGGTGGGTGTCAAAATATTTAATTATTTTGACTTCAAAGGTCTTGCGTTTCTTTATTGTTTTAAAGTTTCTTTTCAGCATTCTCACCATAAGATCATTGGTACAGTGTTCTGGTTTTGTAAAATGTTATCCCACAGAGGTAACATCCTGTTTGGCACTGGCATTTTTCATATGATGTCTATGTAAATTGAATCTCTTCTTCAGCAACTGGCTTGTTTCTCCAATATAGCACCCTTCCTCACATGTTTTTACACTGGATGACATATACTATATTGGAAGATGAGCATGTGAAGGATTCCTTTATGTTGAATATTTTTCCTTTGTGAAATGTTTTGGTATAGTTTGCAGCTGGATATATTGCAAGGATGTGTGCCATTCTCTTCTTTTTTGGTCTCTGTTGAGAGCTTGCTTCTCACTAGCTTGTGTTTTAAATTGGGTGGCTGTCGGAAGGCCAGCACTGGCCCCACAGTCACCATGAATATCTCCCTTTCCCTCATCCTCTTTGCCCTCTCTGTTTCTCACCTACCCCACATCCCTCCCTCATCCTTTCACTGAAATACTTTGATGCTTCACTTATATATGCTGTTACTTATCAAAATTTGCTTTTTTCTGATCTGACGAAGAAGGGCCACCTTCGAAAGCTAATCAAAAAATGTATTGTTAGTCCAATAAATAAGGTATCATCTTATTTTCTTTTCTCTGTTTTATTTTATTCTATTTCTATTGGTTATCACTGAAAATTCCCAATCAATACACAACAGAAGGAGAAATTATTTTTTATGCTAATGACCGAAAAGTCCCAAAATAGGCCTACCTCATACAATGACATCATCCAGCTGCTGCCCTCACAGCCAGGTAACAAAGATGCAGTACCTTTGCCCTCCCATCGCTCCACAAATATTGTTTTTGTCCCCATCAGAGCCTCTCTCTTCACCTTCTCTCTCTCACCACGCAGTTGAAACATCCACTGTATTATAACTATGGAGTTCTATATCTAAGAAATCCTGCTTGACTTAAACCTCAGCATGGGCCCCATACAGTTAAACTAACTAATATCTGAATTCCATGAACCCTGTTGATATTGAGCTCCATGGTCAAATTACAACAGATGTTGCAACCATGTGGCAGGAGAAGTGTTTCTGCTGCTGTTTCTGCCATAGTCCTGGGTGGTGTGGAGAGAAAGAGATGGTGAGGTGAGAAGAAATGAGAGTGCTGGATCTGTGCTATGATGAGAGATTACAGGGTGGGGTCAGAATTGTAAATGGGAAAAAAATTAAAAGGTGGGGAATTATCATGCTGTGTTAGGGCCTTAAGTTATGCTATATGCCCCCTAACGCAAATTATAGGGCACTAAAATAGCGATATTTAATTCGCCATGGGTTAGATAGTAGTGAGATGCAAGACATGTAAATGCATGTAAAGTAGCTGATTACTATGTAAATTTCATAACACGACTTATGGTGAACACTGGCTGCCAACTACACGTTACATTTTGGCCCTTAAATTACACTGTGATCCAAAATAGTGCTGGCAAACCCTCGTGGTAGTATCATGGTACTATCACTAGAGGTCATCTTTCCTTATAAGTACTTCCCTTGCTCTCATATAGAAAGATGACTCTCTAGTGGTAGTACCACAAGACTATTATTTATTTATTTATTTGTACCCCACACTTTTCCACCTATTTGCAGGCTCAATGTAGCTTACATAGTACCGTAAAGGCGTTCGCCAGTCGGTTGATAACAATACAAGGTTGTATTGTGGTCGAATAAGGTAGGTGTGTGTCAGGCACCGTGAAGGTCGAAGGGAATGAAGATTGTATATTGTCCAGTACGATCATTGGTTGTGCTGTGTTGCTGGGCATGGGGCTTTACATTGGATCGGTGGGGTAAGCCTTTTTGAAGAGGTAGGTTTTTACTGATTTTCTGAATTTTAGATGGTCATGGATTGTTTTTACAGCTTTTAGGAGTCCATTCCATAGTTGTGCGCTTAAGCAGGAGAAGCTGGATGCATAAGTTGTTTTCTATTTCAGTCTTTTGCAATTTGGGTAATGTAGGTTTAGGTATGATCGTGATGATCTGGTTCTGGTTGGTAGATCTATGAGGTCTGTCATGTATCCTGGACTACGCCGTAGATAATTTTGTGGACAAATGTGCAGATTTTGAAGATGATCCATTCTTTCATTGGGAGCCAGTGCAGCTTTTCTCGGAGGGGTTTAGCACTTTTGAAGCGTGATTTACCAACTATCAGCCTTGCAGCTGTGTTTTGGGCGGTCTGGAGTTTTTTTGCGAGTTGTTCTTTATATCCCGCATAGATTGTGTTGCAATAATCTGCATGGCTTAGGACCACTGATTGTATTAGGTTTCGAAAGATTTGCCATTTTGGAGTGTTCCTACCTGTGCCCTAGACCACCATGGATATTTTAAGGTACAGGTGAGGGAGTGTCATAGGGGGTGCAGGGGCCTTTCTGAGCTTTGGGGTGGAGGTGTACTTGATTGAGGGGCCCATGTGGGTGGACTATTACTTGGCATCCCAATACTCCTGGACTGATGGACTAATGCTTTCTAGGTCGCTCACAAGCAGCATTAGTCCATTACCCTGGGATCCAGCAATCTACAGTACAGAGATACCACAGGTTGGTAACTTCTGTGGTAAATCAAGGTACGGTATAAACTTGTCTTTTACCACACCTCGATAACTACTACCCCTAAATATGGTTTTAAATTGAAATCATCTGACAAATGTGTCTAGAAGCACCATCTGTACCATGAACACATGGATAAACAAGTATTTTTAGTACTCCACAAAAACACCTAATTGCCTGAAAGATATATCCTTTATATTCACAGTTCATAAGCTCTGAGCAACAGAAGCCCACATATAATGTTAGAAACATATTCTTTAGCAGATAGGCAAGCTAAAACTTCGACAGTGATGTGTAGAAGTTGCCTTTTCTCTCTGTTCCCACTCCTTGCTGGGTCCTAGATACCAGAAGACAGTCCACATCTATTTGAACTTGGCAGCAAGCTTTCTGCTTAGCTGTGTGCATATACCACCTGATGTTTATCAAGGTACACTACCATCTGCAATAGAAACCTCCAGTGATGGGAATTTAGAATTATGGTCTATATTCAATTTCAATGCTTCCTTGCTTTCTATCTGCCAATGGAAATGAAGGGAACAGGAAATGAGAAGGGTGATGTAACTGGGTAAACAAAGGCAGATTGGGGAGGTGAAAATAAACTATTTAAACAGATCACATGCAGACTCAGGGGCAGGGTCGGGATTTGAAATCACAGATGAACTGTTCTACATTTCAAGGGGCATTTGACTGGGTGTTACAATTACCAATTCTTTTAATGAGATGTGTAAAAACAGGCCTGCCATTTAACAGAGGAACAGAAATATTGTGGGTCATTTTGTTTCTGTTATTGTGTTAAATGGTAGGTCAATTTTAACACATCTTTTTAAAAGGAGATTGTAATTATGACATCTACCTGGCCTTGGCCTGGGTAAGGAAGATAACTACTACTACTACTTATCATTTTTATAGCGCTACAACCAGGGAAGACAATGGCAAACTACCCTTACTAACAGTCCTGTCAAGAAACCTTCATACATCGTTCACCACTTGGTACTTGTACACAGGGACTAATCTTTACCATTTCCCATTTAAACAAAACAAAATCTTTTTAACATTTCAAAAGTTAATAAGCAGGGAGTTATTAATCTTTGTATTGTATATTACAATTTGCTTCCAGTCTTTTCTTTCATAGTACTTCATGATGTACATATTGACTTATTCCATCTGCACCCACTGAAGGGTACAGTACAGAGACACGGATAGCTCTATGGTTTCAATAGTACTCAGATTTCCAAGGCATCCAATCCCCATATGACCAGACACTGGCTTACAGTGGGACCATCTGCTCAGAGTGTTAGTAATGGATAATTACCATAAATAATCCCTGAAGCTAGAGTAATAACAGGAAAACTACATAGTAGGAAAGAAATTACATGAAGCTCTGAGCCTCCATTGCTGATATTGTGTAATAGTCATGAATAATTCCAATCAGAATAAAAAACATAAAAACTCTATTTCAAAATTACAACATCCCACCCCACCCCCACACTTATTTTTTTTTTAACTTGTACCCCACCTAAAACTAAGCAGCTTCCAATAAAATATACATAAAATAACATAGACCAAAGAAAATATACAAATCAACTGTATCTCATGATAAAACAACCTACTCTGTAAAACACATACCATCTTCTCAAACCAAAAGTCTTCTTCAAATATGATACAGACAAGCATTAAATCAAATTATTAAATACCACCTTTACTGAAATATTCTGTAAATGAAAATAATTACACTGTCAATACAACCTCCACTAGGGTATTATTCTGACAGAGCATATTAAAATATTAATTTCTGTGTTTACCATTTGGAATTCTAATGAAGCCATAGCTATTGAAAATGCACATGTACTGCATTATTAAATTGTAATCTGTGGAACCTTTCACCTTGAAGTGAATTCACTCAAATTCAGCCCAGTATCAGTGGTGATAAAGTACCTGACTGTCTAAAATCAAGTCTGAGACAATGGTGATTCCTGGTCTAGATTTCAAACCGCTAAACATCTATCACAAAATACAGAATTGTTATTTAACGTGTCCTTAAATACTATTGGAGGCATCCAACATGAATCTGAACCTCTTGAGGCTAAGTTGCACGAGGCTTTACTGATCAAGTTCATCCAATTTGGAAACCTCATTTGAAATATAGAAAGACCACAGAACGATGTATATAGACTGGCTTTGATAATCTTTTGTTTTGAACTGAAGGATTTAGCACCACTGACAACAACAAAAAAAGTTACATATCCCATACTATTCAGCTAAACAGATTGATAATTGGAGAAAACTTGCCGATGGGTTTCATGATTTTGGTGAATAATAAGCACATTAATACTTACAAGTTCACATTTAGAAATAAGGCAAACTACCTTCTATACAAACATTAAAACACTTCAAAATTGCCACAAGTTATTGATGTGATAAGTAAAGTTAGGTATATCACAGCCATGTTCCCTATGTCTGTAGGACATTCTCATCTCTGAAATTACAATATCAACTCTCACAGATAAAACCCTTGGAACCACCATGCCAACTGGCTTTCCCTAGGCCTATGCTCCATGGGGAAATTGTTCTATTACAAGCTCTAACCAGCTTTAAGAGGCAGCTCACTGGAATCCCTTAGGGTGCCCTTAGATTTACACCATGGTGGACAATTCTTCCTACCCAAGAACAAATGCCTCCAAGCCACTAAGTACAGTGGCCTAAATAGCTCCTTCCAGACACAGGCCTAGTCCATTCTCTATCATGTCACCTTAACTACACAAGGACAATAATAGCAATCTCCAGATATTACAAGGCACCAAATTAAGTGCCATTGGATATATGTGTAAAGTTACGAACCCAGCTTCATGCACATGTTGCCCGGTTGCCAGCTTTTTGAAATTATGAACCTGAATTCCTAAAAATCCATCATTACGTGCAATATATTCCATACCACCTACTTTCTGTAATGATCAAGTTCATTTCCAAGACTAAAGTGCTTACTTTATCCTTCAGGATTAACCTTTTAGTAGGCCCTAGACAAAGAAGCCCCTCCTTCCCATTATAACACCTACATGTTTTAAAAACCTACAAAACTTCAAAAACCAATACGACATCACATTAATGTCAAGGTTTAAAAAATAGCCCAGACCCCAGCCTCCCCCGCCTCATTTCCTCTTTAGACCCATAGGAAGAACTCTGTATTCCAAACCCTCCCTCCCCCCCAGTACCTGCAATAGACCCTTCTCCAGGCTCAACTCCTGGCATCCATTTTCCTGTTCATTTCTTTCTTGTAATTTGTGTCGGGAATCGAAAATTCCAGAGGTGCCAGATGATGACACCTCTTTACCTGTATGAGCCAATGAAGCAGCCATAACTGATGACAGAATCTAAGGCAAATCAGACAGGACCCCCACAAATTCTTCATCCCTAGGCATTTACCTAAATAACTTAAGGGAATGTTTGCAGCAGGGTTAAAATATAATTATATGTCCCCTTTCTTAAAATACCAAATTAGATGGTGGGGAATCATAATAAACTCATTTTCTAGCTCAAATGCCAAATCTGACCTTTTATGCTGAGCACTGCTGCCCACACAGTTTAGAATCCTCCCTTATCTACCTCTAAAAAGGTTCGTCAGCAGGCTGCTAGATGTTGTGTTGGCATTTCTCTGAGTAATGGGTGTGAAAGCATTATAACAATCAGAAAGGGGGGGGGGGGGGGGTTGAACAGCCCACATGGTTTATTGTGCATCCAGGCACAGTATGCATTATAGTCAAGTTTCAACAGGAAACCACATGACTGGAAAATAGTACCACAAAATCAATTATGTATTGTGCCCAGGCTGTTTTGCAATCTAAATGCACCAACATGAATGTCTATATGTTATTTTAAACATGACTGTAAGTCTATAAAATACTGAGTGGATACAAGGACTAGGGGTGGGAGGCATGCAAAAATCTACTAAAATTTTAAACAAATTGGAGAAAATATTTCTTCACTCAATGAGTAATTAAACTCTGCAATTTGTTGCCAGAGAATATGGTAAAAGCAATTAGCTTAGCAGGGTTTACAAAAGATTTGGATAATTTCCTAAAAGAAAATTCCATAAGCCATTATTAAGATGATCTTGGGAAAATCCACTGCTCGTTCCTAGGGTAAGCAGCATAAAATCTGTTTTACTGTTCTGGGAACTTGCCAGGTACTTGTGACCTGGATTGGCCACGGTTGGAAACAGGATACTGGGCTTGCTAGACCATCGATCTGTCCTAGTATGGCAACACTTATGTTCTTATGTATATGCATCAAGGAGGACCACATGCAGGTTCAATTGGGCAGAGGAGGGTAATTTTTGGACAGGCTATTTTACTCAGCTAAAAAGCTTTGAAAATTGCACACCCAGAGTTTAAGAATGTTTAAAGAAATTCACTTAGCTGCCATTCCATTGACAAGATCATTGAGAGAAGCCCTTGCTTATCCCTGGTGGTAAGTAAAATGAAATGTATTTTACTCTTTTGGGGTCCTGCCAAGTATTTTGGCCACTGTTGGAAACAGGATACTGGGCTAGATGGACCTTTGGTCTGAGCTAGTATCTTGATATGTTCTGATTGCCATAGAGGGGCATAATTGAACAAAAACGTCTATCTCCATGGGCGTTTATCTCCGAGAACGGGTCCGTGAAGGGGCTGACCGAACCATATTATCGCAAAAAATAGACGTCCATGTTTTATTTGACAATTTGTGAGCTGTTTTAGAAGCAGATGCAGACAACATGAAAGCAGATAAATTATTATTATTATTTATTGCATTTGTACCCCACATTTTCCCACCTTTTTGCAGGCTCAATGTGGCTTACAGAGTGTTGTTATGATATAGTCGTTACATGATCTTAAATACAATCGATAATAAGCTGAAGGTAGATGAGGATTTAAATGCAACAATGCTCCCTCACGGCCACCAAGGGGGGGGGGGGCAAGATTCCCTGGGCCTGGCCTCCAGAAGGTTCTACTCCCTCAGTTTGTCGCTCTCTCCTTCTCCTGTGTGTCAGGACCCGGGTCCTAGCACACAGGAGCAAGAGAGTGACAGACCAATGGAGGAGCAGATACAGGAAAGCAAGGGGGCAGGGGGCCTGAGTGGAGAGGGGCAGCAGTGACTACGGTAGCTCTGCTACAGGGCCCAGCTCTGTCTCTTGGTATCCCTGCAGTTGATCTACCGTTATAATACCTCAAAATACTCAATTCCACGTTCCCATCATTTGCTGCCCATCTGTTGTTGCCATTGTCTCCCCTGCAATTTCTCCCATGCATTTGCCATCGTTTTTGTGAAGAAATATTTCCTTTTGCTGCACCTCAGTAAAGCATTGTTCTGCACTCTGATACACATGGAAACAAAACACTAGCCTCTCAACGTAACCCCTGAATTATGGTCTTTTTGGGGGTGGGAAACAGCAGATCTTTCCTAAGAGCATTTTACTGTGTGGTTGTGAGTCTAACTGCCTGGTTTGCACTAAGAGACGGCTGCAATGCAGCAATAACTTCACAGCAAATCGTGGTTGCCCTTTGGCAGGTACATCAATAATTCAAAGGCTTTGCTTCATTATATGCCAGCGCCTCATTCTAGTCACCGTTCCAGGCTTGTTTTGAATTTGTGTAGCTATATCATTTTTTGCAAGATATTAATAGGCAAGCAGATTCTTTTAATTGGTTTTGTGGAGGTTTTTTTTTTTTTTTTTTAACTTAGACTCTCTTACTATACCTTGAATTAAAAACACAACCAAACAATCTCAGCATTGTGCATTTGACATGCCTTTAATCTGTAATAAATAAGCAGAAGCTGAGCTATGTTGTAAGTACTATCTAAGTTCAGGGTGATTCTAGGTGTGAAAATACAAAAAACAAAAATCATGATTTTACCCAAGAAAATAATTGGCACAATTAATAACTTGTAGCCCTAATATCTTTACATTGTTTTTAATAAATCTGGACATTTAAGTTAAAATCTTGAAGTAATCTACCAAAAAGGTTGTTCAGTTTTATATGTATGATTACTAAGGGGCCATTTTACAAAGGCGTGTCAAAACGTGGCCTGCGGTAGTGTGAGCATGTGTTTTGCACACGTGCTGGACCATTTCTCCACTGCATCTGGAAAAAAAGGGGGGTTGGGGGGGCGGGAAACAGACATGCGGCAAAATGAAAACCAGTGAGCATCTATTTATGGCCTGAACCCTTAATGCCACCCATTGACTTAGCAGTAAAGCCTCACACATTGCCTGCACGGCAACCGTCCAGCGCATGTCAACTGCCAATTACCACCAGGAATGCCCCCCTGGTAGAAAATAGAAAATTATTTTCTACTATGAGTTTTTGGCACATGCTAAACTCGGAATTATTGCCTGGCGCACATGCTAGCCGGGGGGTAATGCCGACGTGCCTTTGTGAAAGGGCCCTTAAGTGCTCAGAAAGACTACAACACAGCACTGTCACAGCAGGTGACTTCTTCCAATCTATGGCTTTCCTTGCTGTTAGATGACTCACGCTCCTCATATCAAGTGTTTTGCTTTGGTAAACCTGCAGCAAATCCACAGGACAACCGTGGATTTCCATACACTTTGGGGGGGGGGGGGCAGAAATCAATGGTCACCAAAAGTTGGACATGGATCCCATGCAAACTAATTGGCCAACTAGATGCTATCAATTATTGGCATTAACAAGCACTTTCTTGCCAGTAGTTAGGAGTTACGTGTAGATCTGCCCTACACCCTGCTGTATAACATGTGCCTAAGTTTCAAAGTGCACAACTCCAAAAGGGGCATGGCCATGAAAGTGACATTCCCAGAATTTAGGTGCAATGGGCATTTGCGCAACTAACAGCAATCAGTTGGGCGCCAGCATTTAGCAGGCATTAACCCCCGGATTCTATATAGCGTGCCTAGAGTTTCGCATGTAGATTGTTTAAACAAGCTATTAAGAATTAACAGTTCATAACAAGTAATTGGCAAAAATTAGAATTTAAGCACATACATTGCTAAGCGTATTCTGTGCTTTGTAGCGCTATAGAAATGCTAAATAGTAGTAGTAGTAGTAGTAATGTACTGCGTCTAAATTCTAACATGCATAGGCAAAAAAAGGGCGTACTTAGGGGTGAAAAAATGGGCATTTTGTGGGCATTCCAAAATCTATGCGCGTTGTTATAAAATATGGGCCAGTGCACGTAAATGTACGCACAATGTTTTACACCAGCTTTTCACTGGCGTAAATGGACACGTGTACATGTATTCACATGAACTATACCTACGCGTATACTAAATACCACACATACATTTACGCACAGTATTTAGAATATGCTCAGGCTTGATTGCTTAACGTGCATTAATTTTAGGCGCCATATATAGAAACGGACCCTAAGTGTTCAGGTTCAAAGTTAGGCTCGAAATGTGCGCTAAACTAGTATTCTGTAAATAACACTCTGTGCAGGGTACCCTTTACAGAATATTAGTTTAGATGGATCATCCCAGCACCAACTTTGGGTGCCATATATTGAACCCCTCCCCTTTATGTACATAACTTTATGAGTAATGGCCGACTTGATACCTGTGATTCCTCCAATTTTAACTTCTGATAAACCCATGTGTAGTAACATAAAAGCCAATGACACAGGGGCCCCCACAACACCCATCTAGCTCTGGATATGTTCCAGCCATCTTGCACTTTGAACTGAACCAGTGCTGCCAGCTCTCGTGGTTTAATCTGCATAACAAGTGGAGCACATTCAGAGATTAACCAGCTATCTACAGGCTCCCTGGTAGCTTAGAGGAACATCAGTTTATGCCAATCCTTTATTAAATATCTATTCCACTGGGGTTCTTTGAAAGCAAGAATTTTTTGAAATGGGGGGGAAAAAGAGTTTAGTAAACCATGCAAAAAGGTGGGAAAATGTGGAATACAAATGCAACAAATAAATAAATAAATTCAAAGTTAGTATTCACCAAATGCACTTGATGAACAGGAGTTTAGGTACTTGGATTTGAACTTCAGATTTAAATACTTGCCTTTTCCAAGTCAGAGCTCAAGGCATGTCACAATCATATACACAAGTTATTCACCTGTGATTGGAGGGCTAAGTTGTTCCAGAGGCAATAGAAGGTGAAGTGACTTGCCCAAGGTCACAGGAAGCACCAGTGAGATTTGAACCCTGGCTTCCCCGATTCCTAACCGGCTGTTCTAATCAATAGGTTGGCACCTTTCCTCTAGTATCTGCTTCTACAGAAGATGTACATTAAAAGTACCTGGAATAACGCACAGCTCATGGCAGAGAGACTCTCAACCCATGATCCCGTCAATTCTCAGTGACACTACTGTGCTATATTCTAGGAAATGTGTCAGATTGTCATTGACCTTTATGAGGTTATGAATGGGTTTGTTAGCAGTAAAGTTGAAGGAGTCACAGTTACCAAGTCAAACATTACTCAGACGGCTGTGTACATTCTGGAAATCTTTGATACTCCTGTGAATTTGCGGTTGGTTAGAAGGCCATTGATATGAATTGGGAAAATATGCTGACAGTATGTTACTCAGCCTCTCCAAGTTATTTTATTCCTATTCCACACAAAAACTCATGCCTGGAATGTTTCTCAGTTTAAATATATGCAACTGGTCCTAACTAGATTCCCATTTGTAACTACAATGTTGAGGTTGAGTTTAGCTATATAAAGCTTATATTTATGTTCATTAGGTATGCTCGATATACTGCTTAATATGACCAGCAGGCCAAGGTGGTTAGCAAATAATAAAATCAAAGATAAGGAAATGATCACCAAAGTAATCAAAATAAGACAGGCACAACCAAACACACATAGGATCCCACATCAACAGTTTAAACACAGGATCAGGTTGTTCTGTTGCCATCAGCCATGGAGAATGGCTCCCCGCTGACACAGGATTATTGCAAAAACAGCTCTTCATTTCTCAGTGATATATCGTGCTAGTGCTGCTGAGCACATGGTAAAAATATTTTCCATAGTCTCACTGTATGTGCATAAATATTCTAAGACATCTAAATTGGTATTCATAACACCGCAATGGGAAACAATGCAGTATCACCGGTCAGGCATGATCTGATGGCAACAAGTGAAATTTAACTGTACAAGATCAGACCTGCT